>NC_060119.1:235398739-236661951 GCF_021461395.2 Schistocerca americana
TGTGACTTATTAAACTGATAGTTCAGTAATTTTCACATCTGTCAACACCTGCTTTCTTTGGGATTGGAATTATTATATTCTTCTTGAAGTCAGGGGGTATTTCGCCTGTCTCATACATCTTGCTCACCAGATGATAGAGTTTTGTCAGGACTGGCTCTCCCAACGCTGCAGTAGTTCTAATGGAATGTTGTCTACTCCCGGGGCCTTGTTTTGACTTAGCCATGTATAATGACAAATATTTACAATCTGATTTGTTTTTAAGATCAAAAAACAGTTCGTTAACAATTGGTTGATTTTTACTTGAGGTAATTTCTGCTTGGTTTCTTGCCTACATCAGAAAATTTGGTCTGCTAGCACTTCTTTGGCTTCTTAGTTCATTAGACACTGATAATGATAGCCTAATGTTTCGCTTTCCTCATATTAAATACGCAGAAGGCTGCAGATATAGTCAGTCTGAACCATGACGAACGGATTGTCTTAGCAAACAGTATTAATGAAATTATTCAGCAAGGAGAGAAAAATGTAAAACAATACTCTTTGAAGGAAACAGAGTGCGATTTCCATCTTTCTGGCACCCTAAAAGAACATCTGGGAGGAAAGAGATTTTTCAACAATAAGGGTCCCACACACCAGTACTCGAATTGCTCGGTGGAGGCAGAAGTGACTAATACTAGCATGCAAAACATGATATTTTGTGAGTGTAGTGTACAAGTAAGAAGGCAGGTGTGTGATGCCTTCTGTACAGACAGGAACAGTGAATACTTTGCAACATGGTTTTTACCTTTGACTCACACCTTTACTCCAGCCGTTGTACACCACGAGTGGCAACACCAGGATAAGCACCACAATGGGCCACTGTTTCTACTTCTCTCACTAAAACAATTTAAATGCTTAGAAAACTATTGATGTGACTTCTTAAGATCATACTCGTCATGTTTGCCTGTTGCCACCTGTAGTGAAAACTAATGCGGCAAGGTACACTCACCATAATTACCTAATATGAAAATCAATGCTAGTTTTCTATGCATACCCTAAAGAACCCATTGTCACTGTGTATTGCCCCAAACCCATCTTCTTACATGAACAGCACTATAGAACAATGCCCTTGCTCATCTACTCAGCTATCAGTCACTGTGATTGCAAAAGTACACGAACTGGGCTTCGAAATAGCTCAAACACCAAAAAATTCTTCCATTTGAACCTTCCTGTTTCCTGACTTCAATGGCTCGAAGGGAAGCAAATTTCAAGGGCACAATAGTTATATGCCCTTTAAACAAGTATTTTGCAGAATTGGTAACAATTTTTTTCTGAGGGAATAGAAAAAAAAAGAATCTCAATGGATCAACGGCATTATGTTAAAAATATCTATTTTGTCATTGCATGAATATATTTTAGAATGATTTTTTGCTGAACCTACCACTTCACCTAAGTGTGAACGATAGAGTACGACTGTGATACGTATGTACATTTGAATTAGTCCAATAAATAGCTGCATTTAACAGTGGTTGCATGAAGAGCATACCACTGGATTTCCATGAGAGAAATGCTGTGAGGAGCTAACGGGTAGCAAAATTGCTGTATGTCATCTCAGACGAGATGTGGTTTTGTTTGCAGGTCGAGTTCCTCGCTCCATGCAATTTCCCACCACCACGGGGACCGCCCCAGTTACGTACACGTGAGGTGCAGTGTTACGGCCCAAACCCTTCATTGCGTAAAAGTAGTGACAATAAGGGTAAGAAGAAAAAGGGCGAGAAAAAGGCCGCTGCTCTCTGACAACCTAGTGCCTTCTCTGCGTAACTGCTGGACGTATTCATCCTGTAAGCATCAAGGTAAGAGAGCAACACTTTGTTGTCATATTTATCTGTTGACAATATTACACCTGAGCCCCCAACTCCACTACATGGATAATCAGCTCTGGAACATGTAACAGTATCATTTGTGTCAGTGCATTTTTATGTTGCTTTCCTCTTCCCAGATCCTGAAAGGGAGCTGGATCCTCAGTACCTTGCTTTCCATACAGGTGATGAGATGGGATATATTTCAGTAGACCATTGACTAGCTTTTGAATCAATGAGGCTCGTAACTCTAGTGTGAAAAAGATATTGGCCGTGCAGTAACCTAGGCACAGAAACTGCTTAAGGTTACTAAAAGACATCTAGTACATGTTGCCTTTTTTCGCGTTTTTGTGTAATAAAGTGAAATATCTCTACAGTATTATTTCAACACTCTCAGTTGCAAATAGAAACAAATGATTATTTGTTTCGATAACTTAGTGGTCATCAATACCCTTAATACTTGTGCTCTAATCTTTTATCAAATTGTTCACCTCTACTTCCATGTTTGCACACTGTAAATAGTAATAGTTTACACCAGTGGTCATCGATACCCTTAATACTTGCACTCTAATCTTTTATCAAATTGTTTGCCTTGACTTCCATGTTTTTACACTGTAAATAGTAATAGTTTACACCCTATATATTAGGTACTCTACCAACAAATGGTAACAAAAATGTGTACCACTGTGTTTTTGTATAATATGTTGCAAAATGTAATGTATAAAAAGTATTATTTAAGTAGGTGACAGACCATCAAGATGTACAGGAAGGCCCATGGGAAGTAGTGCATTTTCATTTGCTTATGAGAGGGTTAGTGAACATTTATACCAATATAGATGACAGATACCTGTTGTCCACTCATTGCCATCACCAAAAACCCAAACACAAGTTTAAAGTATGTCACACAAATGGCTGCCCTCACTGGCGATACAGTGCAGAAGACATTCACAGAAGTTCCTTTCACATTCTCAATCATTTCCAGGATTGCGGCTTTCATCTCTTCGGTATTGCTGAGTCACCATGAAAGTACTTTGGTCTTGAGATGATCCCACAGAGAATCAGAGATTAGAAGACCACATGATCTCACCAGCCATAGGATATTACAAGGTTGTGAGACAAATTGATGTGGAAAGCAGCATCTCAGATTTGTCATTGAACTAGGGAACTTATATGCTGTAACCCCCAGATCGCTGAAATTATGATTTAGACAGCAATGTCACTGCAAAGGTGGAAGGAACAAATTGTTAATCAGGGCAGCATACCACCTGACATTGACACTCACAGGCCGATTGCTGTTTTCTGCAAAAAAACAACACTAGACAATGAAATATGGGCTATCATAGGCTATTTTATGAATGAGTTACGAGTTAATGTCCAAGTAATATTGGAAGTTTTGTTTATCGACTACTCATTCAGATGAAATTTTGGCTCGTCAGATACACTCATGCTCAAAATTAAGGATAATGCTGATACATGGTGAAACAATGCTCTGGTGGCTGGTTTGCGGATTTAAATCACCATGGGATATGACCATGCGGTGTATTTGATCTGTGGTCGTCGCACGGTGGCACTGGCAGACATACACAGAGGTGTGTTGGTGCATATTAGAGTATGGTGAGCGAGTGAGTGTGCAGACGTTTTCAGACATGCTAATGGTGACTGTGTGTTGAAAATGGCTCAAGGAACACATATTGATGACGTTATGAGGGGTAGAATACTAAGGCAACTGGAGGCTAGTCAAACACAGCAGGTCATAGCACAGACCCTCCATGTGCCACAGAGTGTGATCTCAAGATTATGGCAACGATTCCAGCAGACAGGAAACATGTCTAGGCGCTACAGTACTGGATGTCCACAGTGTACAACACCACAAGAAGACTGATATCTCACTATCAGAGCTCGCAGATGGCCATGGAGTACTGCAGGTAGCCTTGCTCGGGACCTTACTGCAGCCACTGGAACAGTTTTCTCCAGACACTCAGTCTACAGACGACTGAACAGACATGGTTTATTCACCCAGAGATCTGCCAGGTGCATTCCACTGACCCCTGGACACAGGAGAGCCCGTAAAGCCTGGTGTCAAGAACACAGTACATGGTCATTGGAACAGTGGTCCCAGGTTGTGTTCACAGATGAGTGCAGGTATAGTCTGAACAGTGATTCTCACCGGGTTTTCATCTGGTGTGAACCAGGAACCAGATACCAACCCCTTAATGTCGTTGAAAGGGACCTGTTTCGAGGTCGTGGTTTGATGGTATGGGGTGGGATTATGATTGGTGCATCTACACCCTATCATGTCTTTGACAGAGGAACTGTAACAGGCCAGGTGTATCGGGATGTCATTTTGCACCAGTATGTCCGCCTTTTCAGGGGTGCAGTGGGTTACACCTTCCTCCAGATGGATGATAACACATCGCCCCACCGAGCTGCCATCATGGAGGAGTACCTTGAAACAGAAGGTATCAGGGGAATGGAGTGGCCTGCCTGGTCTCCAGACCTAAATCCCACCGAGCACGTCTGGGATGCTCTCGGTTGACGTATTGCTGCACGTCTTCAAACCTCTAGGACACTTCAGGAGCTCCAACAGGCACTGGTGCAAGAATGGGAGGCTATACCCCAGCAGCTGCTCGATCAGCTGATCCAGAGTATGCCAACCCATTGTGCAGCATGTGTACATGTGCGTGGTGATTATATCCCATATTGATGTCGGGGTACATGTGCAGGAAACAGTGGCATTTTGTAGCACGTGTTTCGGGGTGGTTCTCTCAAATTATCAACGATACCATGGACTTACAGATCTGCGTCATGTGTGTTCCCTATGTGCCTATGCTATTAGCACCAGTTTTGTGTAGTGCCATGTTATGTGGCACCACATTCTGCAATTATCCTTAATTTATGAGCATGAGTGTAGAACAAAATACGTGACTCTTCAAGCTTTCCTGGAGGATATGTTGTGAATAGTCTTCACGCATATGCCGCTGGATCATGTTGTGCAAATTCCACAATATTTCCTTGGAGCAGCTTTCTGGCATATTCAGGTAGTCCAACCTTGCTGGTGGCTAGGTATGACTGATGGTACCCGCAAGTCGACGTCCTGTTTCTTGAACACGCACGCGTAGAATGCTCAACTGCGGAAATCATGCATGCGCAATGATTTGCAGGTAGATGCTGCCGTACTCAAATGCCCTCTGCCGAAAATCACAGAGTGGCTCACCTACGCATGCGCTGTACGCTATGTTTACTAACAGTGCGGCCTGTGGACTGCATAACCTGCACTTCCTTGTTAACCTTTCTCAATCCTCTCTCTCTCTCTCTCTCTCTCTCCTTCAGCTAGTTCCAAAAGCCATATAGTGTATCACGTTTACATTTTTCTATCATCAGTACCATACATTTTTCTTCCTTATTTTAAATACTGACCACCAATCCAATCTCATAATTTATTAATTTTCTCAATTAAATTTTGCTTTGACACTCTTTAGAACTATTATGTATTTTTAAAATAGAACGAAATTTCTTTAGCAGTATTGGCAATGAAAGATATATTTCATGGTTTAATTAGCTTATAGTACAACTGGAAATATAATATGATTTATTTTCACTGTGTGATAACCAATTCGTATTGTGACACTCCATCTGCAATTTACTTTACAGGAAAAATGCAGAAGAAGCAGTACATTGTTGATTGTTATTCTCATTTACAAGCATCATTTGAGACCAGAAGGATTTGGTCTGTTTATATTATGACATTCCATCTGCAATTTACTTTACATAAAGAATGCAGAAGAAACAGTGCACTGTTGATTGTCATTCTCATTTACAGCCATTGTTTGAGACCAGAAGGCTTTGGTTTGTATGAACAGAACCCAGCTTCAGTTATAATGCCTTTCTGACCACATGTAAATTACTTATTTAGATCTTTGTATGACAACATGTTTTTATTATGTTAATAAAGACACCTGCACAAGCGGGTTCATTTTAATGTACATCAAATTTTTGCAGTTTGTACTTTCGCAATTATTTCAAGAACATCTCCATATTTGCATCACAGTTATTTTGTGACTCCGCACCTTAACAGATATATTTTAATTTCTTAATATATTAACTTGCTCTTCACTTCAGACAAGACTCACTGTGGTCAACATACCACATCTGATATGTTTTGTTTGCTAAAATAATTCAGTATTACATTTGAGATGATTAGTATTATAACCTTGTTTATGTTTATCTTTCAAAGCACATCACTTCACACATAAAATGCTGTATCTATTAGTTTCCATTAGCATGATGCATTAAAGAATTCATATTGTACAACATAGATGCAAAGTTGTTCTCTTTGCTCTGCTTGATACTTAGAGGTGTGTGTGTGTGTGTGTGTGTGTGTGTGTGTGTGTGTGTGTGTGGTGTAAAAACTGTCTGAAAAGTGCTCATTTAATTCTGGAATGGATTTAAATGAGAGACTGTGTTCTAAGCTTAAAGATGTCATGCCATACCCTATGGTCACCTACATTCACAAAGCTAAATAATTGTATTAAATTTATATATAAATATATTAAATATTTTTAAAATGTGGCTGCTAGGCTGCTAGATGATGACTTTAATGTTGAAATTAGTTGCAGAATAATTTATTTGCTTTTCATATTTCATATAGTATCTTTCATGGCACTATAAAATTGGTGAAATTTAGTACATCTTCCTTCTTTTAATGTTGTGTTTTCAACCTTCTGTCAAATTTGCTGAGAGTATGTTTCAAACATGGATGTGATTTTTCTTCGAGGTCCCTGGCACTCTGGGCAGCCTAGGTACAACTGCCAGTTCAACACTGACAGCTCATAAGTGACCACCCACAGGCAGCCAAGGATTCTCGATGACAGCAGCCATTACAACTTAGGCAACTGCATGGCAGCCAGCTGGCTGCACATAGTGACAGCAAGACAAAAGCAAATGTGCTGTGGCTGCCTCAGTCTCCACAACTTGTCATAGCAGCCAGGTATATTTTGCCTTCCAGATGGATATTAGTGATGACTTTCAACACATGGAGCACAAATCTGATATTTATAATACTTAGCAGAGATGTTCATCATATATACAGATACTATATGATAAAACTTTCATTTCATTCAGAATTGGTGTCCATGTTCAACATTAGTATGAGCTGTGACCTCCAAGGTCATGAATACAACCACATATTTGTTGTGGCAAGGAAGCATACAGTATCTCTGAATGTAATCTTGACGAATATCTTACTGTGCCTGAAACACATCTTATGTCACTTGATGGCTGGAGACTAGTATGAAAGTATATTTTTGCCATCACATCCCAGACGTGTTTTACATGTGACAAATCAGAAGAACCTGGCAAGTCAGTCAAGGACCCACACATTCCTAAGTTGTTTGTGGTATGAACTACATGTATGGGTCATGAGAATTTCTGCTTCCTGTGTCCACTCACCATGTCATCTACAGACATGTCAACCTTAATCTAACTGTCACACAACAAAGGTGAGACCCAGTGCTGAGCATCACAGAATGACACTCGATATACTATTTGTCTCTGGCTCTGCATGAGGCAGGTCTCTGTTGTTTGTGATACACACGGTAACTCAAGGTATTTATACAGCTTCTAGTAATCTATTCCTGGAAATTTGTGGTGACACATTGCCAGTAACCTTTGCTTGAATTTTGAGTGTTATCATCCATCTGTTCATCAGAGCCAGTTATACAATTCTAAAATATTCTCATGGTATAGTCCTTCTGGAAGTATCCATGCTTACTCTTCTTGCCACATTGTTGTCCTGAGTTCACCTGATCACCACCCATTCTGCACTCAATGCACTACAGCCAAATGTATGCATGATATTTTGTTGGTCCCATGTCCCTCTTGTCAATGATTCAACCTTTCTCAAAATAAAAAAAGATAATGATAAGAGTTATATAAGCACACATCTGAGTATTTGTACCAATAATTAAGTGTTTTATTTTTCCCAATAGGTTATTGCTAACTCTGTATAAATTGCCTAGCTCAAGACAATCAGTAGTTACAGCTTAATTTGTCATTAGTTAATGTTCTTCCTTCATAAGAATGCATTAACTTTTTTGATAAATTCTTCTGTAGTTAAAACAACATACACAGTAGTTTTGAAGAGCTTTGAAATAAGTTTTAAGTATGACCTCTGAGTATTGCCCCAGAAGTACTTGGTGTATTGCATGTCTACTGCTTTGTGTTTTTTACAAGACAAACACTCGTAACACTTTCCGAGTTCATCTCAACATGCTGGTATCAGACACATGGTCACAACTGGCTGTCAGCTGGCTACTGGGAACTGGCTGCTCAAAATTTCAGTTTCTGCAACCTGGCAGCGCCAACCGGGCTGCCGAAACACTATGGGTCCCCATGCATTAGATAGCCCAGCTTTCAGAAACAAAAATTTTAGCAGCAGCTTCTAAGCAGCCAGTTGATGACTTGTCACGACAATGAGTGCAAAGCAAGTGGTATGAGATGGATGTGGAAGATGTTATAATTGTTTACCTTCAACCACATAAGAAATTCAAAGTAAAAGAAGACATTAACTCCATCCTCTACTTTAAGAACAGCACTCAGAGTCAATGAAGTATAGATGGAATTGTCATAGATGAGATTTTTGGTTTATCTGGAAAGTTAATGCATTCTTATGAAAGATGGATTTTAACCAACAAAAACAAAAACAAAAAATCTGTAACTACTGATTGACTTGAGGTAGGCAGTTTATACAGGGTGAGCAAAATAAAACTGGGATGGAAAATATTTCATGCAACATAAGATAGGCAACCCAACTTACATTATTCACGCATGGCACAAATAATGTAAAGTAGGGCAGCCTATTTCAAGGCACATGAAAGATTTTTCTGGCCCAGTTTTTTCACTGCCTAATGTATGTCCAACAATATTTGAAATTGATTTATTAAAAGAATGTTGTAATATACAAAATTAAGTGCAAGAAAGAATGGCTATAGATTCAAAGACACTGTATGTGTCACCCGATCCCACAAGCAGAGGTGGCCAGTGCACAGGATTTTGTAGGGATTTATTTTATGAATGAATGAAATATCTCCTGAATTTTCATCTGGCTGACAAAATTGTTTGGTTGCTACAACAAGTATGTGGAGCCTGTGAGGCAGCTACAAAACATTTGCTTTTGTACCCTACATCCCCTGTCAGTGTCACTCGGCTGCCACAGTTGGGCTGCCTGGTGTGCAGGGTCTCTAGGTGGCCCAGTCTTATCCATTCTGTTGGAAAACAAGAAAACAGTACCAATGGTGCTTTCACAAACTTCAAGAAATCAATTTGTTCCATTACACTCTGTCATTACTCTATTTATGAATGTATGAAACAAGAATAAACTATAATACTAAATGCAGTATGGTTTTTCTCGATGGGTAATTAACTTGACATTAATACTAAAAAAACTTTTGAAAATTAAAGTGGTAGCTAATTTTAATAATGATGAGATTAATTTCTTTATAAATAATTTTCACTCTAAATAGCCAGATGGCCAAGTTGTGTGGGAGGGCTGATCAGGGCTATTTCATTCTGTACGACAATAATATAACTTTTAGCCTTTTTTCCTCATCATGGTTATTTACTTAGGATTAAGTTCATTCATGTAACCAGATTGGACTGCTATTTTCAAGTTGTAGGCATGTTTTGGAGGAAGCAGTGTCAATATAAAAGCCTATGAATCTTTATTTAAAGGACAAGCTGTCACTAGTGTCCTGTAATTGCTGCCATTGTCCTTTTTTTCGTCTATCCTTCTGCAGTACTCACAGTTCTGGTTACACAATCTCCAGTGTCAATGGTTGGGGTTCAAAGGTTACACAATCTCCAGTGTCAATGGTTGGGGTTCAAACACTGTTTCTACTTTACGTTGATCCGTATATTCAGCTTTGTCTTTCTCGTAGTTTGACAATGGCTTTGGTTGCTTATTCTCGTTACTTCATAATGTTTTCTAAGTGCCCCCAATGATGGAGGAAAAAGATAAGCCTATAATCTTAAAAAGCAACTAGTTCAGAACCGCCAGTCTGTCAGTATGATAACTCCAACTTGCAGAATCTACTGATACATTGTTTACATGATGTCCAGAATATCCTACAGCAACTTCAGCACTGGTTTTCTTAGCAGGTTTACATTGTATTCCAATGGTTGTTTTCATCCACTCTTTCCGTACCTTTCTCCAAGCAGCTTACATTCAAAGAAAATTTGGGATATCAAGTGTAATTTTTTCAGAGTTACAATTCCAAATAATGCCTTTGGTCCCACCTGACGTATTGAGACAGGCAGGTAGGGAATTATAGTAATAGATTGCCCAAATTCTCCAAATGTTGATTCTATACAGCTGGGAGAATGGTGTGCTAACCACATGCCCCTCCATATCCATATCCAGCGAAGCATATGAACTGAGGATGACATGGCAGTCGGTCAGTACCATTGGGCCTTCATGGCCTGCTCAGGAGGAATTTAGTTTAGTTAAATGTTGATTCTGCATGACTAATAGGCCACATTTTCTCTTACCACCATTTACAAGGCCATGCTTTGGGTAATTTTTGAATAGCCAAGTTACAACAACATGTTTAGGATTTGGTGAACTTTGGTTTTAAAAGAAAGGAGAATATATATGAAACAACAATGGGTGGTTAACTGGGATAATTTGAACACTACTTTATTCAGGATGTACTATGTTAATGCTACAAAATAATAAGAAACAACTTTTCAAAGATACATAGCTCATTGTACTTCAGAAAAAAACGTACTGATCGATATAATACCATAATTTTCTCCTGATGTATGAATCTTTCTGGAGCAATAAAAAAAATTGAAAATTTGAGTTGACAAACAAGTATTCTGATAACTTTGGACCAATAACTTCCAGGTAGCAAAAAACATTAGCAGTGGTGATTGTGCACCAATTAAAAGTGAATAGCACTGAAGCACAACTTCAAATTTTGAAAACTGTGTGCAGCGCCAGTTTAAGGCATAAGCAACAAAAGCCAAATGGGGTGGCAAGCTGAGAGTGGTGCCATAGGTCAGAACGGCGCATGGCAGATAACTTTCAAGGCCAGCACGGCGTCAGAGCTGCACATGGCAGCTGAGAAGCGAAGCCAAGGCTGCTACAACTGTCAAATTCCGCATGCAGGGTGCATGTGCGCTGTGCAGGAAGCACAACACAATGCTGCACAAAAACTTTTGGATTGGGGTAGAGAGTTATGGGATTCAGAATGAGCACTGACGAATATAAATGTCACAAAAAGGATATACATTAGTGAATAAAGGGGAATAGGTATGCATAATCAATTTGGTTTATTCAATGATGACCAACAAAATAGAATTGGGTTTTGCGTAACTTCAAGCTATATGCATGGTTACAGTGGATTCTGGTTAAAATTACATAAACATATGTAAATATACATAAATATAGTAAAAAGGTACACACGTATCTTATTAATTTGCTGCATATGCTATATCAATAAGTAAACAAGGTTAAAAGCCTCTTTGGGCTGACCATCCAAGTGTAATAACGTGTGTAATAACGTGTAATAACATGTAATAACATACTGTGAGAAGAAATTTCTCATCCATCAATATATTCGCTAAACACCATAAAGTGAAATTGACAAAGAAAAATGACACCAGTTTTGTGCAAATGGGGCATAGATTGTGTCGTTGGATGTCAACGCTGTTGGTAATGAGAGGAAAACAACAAAACGAGAATCTAGAGATTTCCATAGTGGAAACAGAAAGCATAAGGAATTGGATTAGAAAAGACTAATTTGAGCATATTTCTGAAGCACTTTTCCTTTATGGAGGTATAGTGCGCGCTGCATCGTTGACATGATGGTATCGCCTACTTAACTTTGTATATGACAATGCTTTGACTCCAAGACAGCTGCTATGTACTTCTTCCTAAAACTTGACATTTCTCACAAGAAAAAAAAAACTTTTACTGTGCGCCCAAATTCACCGTCTTTACCCTCTCAACATTTTGCGACTAAACTCGCCATCTCTATAACTCCATAGCGGTGGCCTCATTGGGTCCAGCCAGTTGCTGAAAACTCCATCTATCCTTGGTTATATCACAGTGTCCTGAGACACATCATACAGTTAAGTGCCACTACTTCAGTAGTCGGTATTCCTTCGGAAAATACAACGGAAAAACAGTGTCAAAGAAGGCTCAAGTTTTGAACAGAGATTTCCACTTACTGGCAGTTTAGCTGCAGGCTAGACGGGGTTCACGTCTGATGGTGCCTGATCAGCTGTTGTCAGAGAGCACGGAACACTGTCCTCCTGGACCCTTCCTCGACATGAAAGATTAAAGTCTAACTGTGTTAGTACGCATGGGCTGAATAATTTTGCGTTATGATACGCCCAGATAATAAACTCACAAAGGCATTGTTCTGTTGAAAGTTGACAGATGAAAGCAGGAAGAATGGACTATGCTGCGAAATTAAAAATTGAAGAAACGGCACAGACGGCTAGGGTTCCACGTGACTGCCATTCACGTCACATAACGTATGTGCTCCTGTGGGTATGGTTCTCTTGTCCATCCAATAGACTAGGTATAATGCCAAAGCTTGCTCTCTGTTTATGTTACCTATCATGGGGATAGGCATGTGGTATGTCCCTCTGGATAAACATTCAAATACAAATGAAATAAAACATGGTTACCTCTTAAATTACCCTTCCAAAATAATTTCTTACCTAGGGCATAATTTTTACTAAACACTCAAATAATTGGCAATACTTGGGAACTTATTCTAGCATACTTGAAATCCCACAAAAATAATTATCCTCATCATTCTAGTAACACAGTGACACATGGAAACACTAGGTTGATGCAAATACTAAATTACTGGTGCTGGTAAAACTTAATTAAAATTCTCTACACATTTGATTATAGCATAAATGAGACATGGAAAAAATGAACAATAGTAAAAATATTGCATCAACATAAGTAATTGGGCACAAGTAATTAGACATAAGTAATTGGCAACTCGTCATAGAGATACAAGTGGTGGCAAAACCGCAACAAAAGCAAACGTTCAAAATATTATTTCCTTTATACAAAACTCCCTTATTCTACAGTTACATTTTGTAGCAAAATAAGTGTAAGTATCCTCTGTTATTTCCTTATGCTCTTGTTTATACTTCCATACAGATTGACATGGCTTTGATATGTCTACCGACAGGAAAGCTGTTGTTGAGTTATGTCAACGTTATGAGTAATGCTGTGGAATAATGTAATGTTATGTTAATACTTCATTCAACAAGATTCTGATGAAAAGTGGTTTTATGTCTCCTTCAATGAACAGCCTAGTGATTATTAAACATGTGATATGTTGTTTCCTGTGTTGATTTGTATTTGCAAATATTGGTGATTATCAGTCTCCCAGTCAATCATTCAAGTGTATGATTGTTGTTCCTTTTGTTAATTCTCTCACCTACCTGATTCCATATAATCATTATTGGCGGCTCGACAAAGCTAGTTGCATCTCAAAGACGTCAATATGACTTACCTGTCGGTGTTTTTGTTTTTAATAAAATTAGAGTCCAATTGTCATGTGTAAAGTGTATAGGAAGGAAAGTAAGTTCCTTAGTATTGAAAAATGTACGTAAAGTTATTCAAAGGGTTCATTATATAATGGTTAAGAGTTTTGTGTTGAGATTCAGTGCAGCTTGAGGTGCTAAGGTGTGATATACGTCGCGCTCGTGAGATTGTAAGTTGCTGACAGCACAGCTGACAGTACGGCTGCGTCCATTTTCAACTGGCTTGGTGGTAGTACTGGCGTTCACGCTTGGTCCGTCCTCTTGCTACACGTGGAGTTTAGTTCCTCTGTACAGTCACAACATTTCCTTCCAGATTTAGCTTATGTTGTTCACGACAGTTATTGATGGATGATGTTTTCAAGGGACTCAGATAAAGCAATCGTTCAAATTCACAAAATTATCATGACTCATTTATTCGTTTGATACCCTGTCCTAAGATTTGGTAACTGGTAGGTTTTATGGTTCTAAATAAACTGTATTTTGAGATGGCATTCCAAACCCAACTCCTTGGCTAACACATTTCCCACACAGCAGACGTTTACAGGACAAATATCACTGCAAGGTCCAGCTTCCTTGATGCCATATAGATCCATTTATTAACCGTGGTGGTAATATAACATAGCTGGAGATCGATCTGAAATTCCAGTGTTTCCTAATCCTGATGGTTTAGACAATGCGTACAAGGAAAAACTTCTTCTCACTTACGATTTTATTCCTTACTGAAAGCTTAAATAGGCAACACAAATAGGTTCCCATCTTTAGATAAGACTATTAACATCTGTAGGGCAATATTAAGCTGGTGAATTTATTTCTATAACTATCCCTTTAGGTTTGCTGTTTGAAATGCAACATATGAATGTATGAAGATGTGGCATGGCTGAGGTATGTGGCCTGCAGGGCGATGAGAGGGTGGTGAGGAGGGGCAAGGGGAAAGGTGCAGATGCTGCCCACACCAACGGCTGAGGTGGGGCCGGGGGCAGGAGGGAGGGAAGGGAAGGGGGATGCATCGCCAGCTGGCAGGGAGGAGGAGAACTCGCCGCATGTGAACAGCTGTAGACAACAGCGGCGGTATTTACATGACTCCTTCCGTAGCATTTAATATACAGAAATACGTGGTAACATAAAAACTTACCTTGTTGTCTGTTCAACATCGCATTATGGCTGGCTCTGAGCACTATGGGACTTAAGTCGCATTATGAAAACAATAAATTAGCACTTGAGGAAGACTCCTTTTATGTTAGAGTAACATATTTGTTGTTTAACTTGATCATACATATTCTTGTTATTATTGTTGTGTGATCATTTAGCAAAAACATACATGTAATGGAGCATATTTCAAATGGCGGGTAGATGGCAGTGTGTAGTCACTGATCCACTGGCAGTTATGAAGGCATGTTACTATCATGTTTTTATGGTAAAGTTTTAACTGTTGTGTTTGTGCACTATCTGCTAAATCAACAGGTGAAGTGTGAATCCCTTTGACATATACAAGATTAACTGATTCTTATCTCTGCGTGTTCTTTTAACAAGGAAAATTTCCCCCTTAATTCCATGGTTAAAGAATATTTGTGTTTTTATTTCTCAACTGCTATGATATCATTACTGGAGACGTTAAATGACACAAGCCAAAATTATTACAAAACTTCAATCACTTCCATTAACATGTGACATCATAAATTCTATTACCAAGGGTTGCCAATTCTTATGTCTACTTATAACTAACATGCACAACTTAAATAAATATGTAGCAATGATGGCAGCTTCCCATCAGTTAATTCTCTTACTTCACTCAAGACTTTTCCAGTCAATTACATGTCATGTTGGATCTAGCCGTGGTGCCGCATATTTGGTGAGAAAATAGTCACTTTGTGGGGCAAACCTTATTGGTATGGCCAACAATCTGGCTACATTGACCAATAGATCATCTGGCCAGGCACACATGCGACCCACATCATGAATATTCTGTAGAAACATGGCCACATTTTCGTGGGATTTCCCAGAGAAGGTGGGAATGAAATCAGCCACAGGAAAATTTCTTACAGTTGCTATGTTAGCAACAATTGTGGGATTTGCATTAGAGACAGGATTAGTGTTAATTGCCACTGTTTGGGCTTCCAGCATCTGTTTCAAGAAGCAGTTTTGTTCAAGTAGCTCCTGATTTTGTGCAAACAATTGGCGCATTTGTGCATTTATGGCTTCGAGTGGGTCTTGCGACACTGTTGTCTCTGCGGGAGTATCCTGTTCCATCGCTCGTGTACCCATTGGCATATTTACAAATTTAAGGAACGCTACTGACCAAAAAATAATAATTTTTACAAAAAAGGACGGCCACAAAGTTGCCTAATCCAGCAGTGGACGATTGACGAAGTAAATGTTGGAAGCATCGTGGCAACTTACGTAGTAGTGGAGCCGGTGTGACGCATCAGTGGTGGCGACTGCGAGGTGGAATGGCGGCGGCAAGTGATGTGGTGGAGTGGCGGCGGTGGACGGTGCTGGTTCAGCCGGTTCGCGATGGTGGCAAACCCCAGGCACGTCAGTGACAGCAGCGGGTGACAGTGGGTGGCGCGGCGGTGGCTGGTGCAGCAATGGATGACAGCAGCCTGGCCAGTGGCATAGCGCAGCCCTCTCGAACTCAGGCAATGGGCAGCACAGCGGCGTCTGGCTCACGTGGCTGACTAGCATGGGCTGCCTTGCTGCAGCGCACGCCCTGTGCATGTTTACTGGCGCAGCCACAGCCTGCATAGAGCAAATGTGGAGGCTGGTTGGCGCATTCCATGTGCAAAGTGCATGGCGTCTTGCTGGAAAGAATTTAGTGTAGCAACAAAGTAACTACAGGAACAGATCCACACTTCTGACACCAGTTGTACAGGACGGGCATATCGGAAGGTGGTGGGAATTATGGAATGATTAGGATAATATTCAGGCAAAGGCAATTTATTGGTGAAAGCATGTTAAAAAGGGGGTCACATAGCCAGGCCTATGGAGGTGAGGGTAAGCCAGAGCATAGAGTTTGGCGAAACATAGTTTGTGAAGCTAATGAAAGTTGGTGTCAGCCAATCGGGTCAGTCTGAGCGGCATGCCGGCTGTGAAAACTAAGTCCTCGGTGTCGCAGCACAGGGAGAAGCGGAAGATGTTCACTGCTACAGGGTGCGTGTCCAAGAAAGCAAGAAGACAAGAGGGTGGGCCCGGTGATGGGTGGCCAGGTATATTCGACCCACCACACAGCTTCCTCCACCCTGATTGTCAGGACCGAGAAACCCGTGGGGGCGGCAATGGAACTTTCCAGAGCGTTGCCTGCTAAGCAATGCCTGGGGTGGCATTACCTCATAGGCACATGAGGGAGGCGCAAGATCAAGGTGCCCTTCCTAGGTGCTGACTTCCTGTTACTAGACCGTGGGATGAAAGAATTTACAGGCAGCTAACACTGCCGGCCGTGGCTTGGCCGTAATGGAAAAATGACGTTACCGTTCGAAAGCTCATATAATAAAGTAAAATCCCCTACTGTCTGGCTCATCCTTTACAGCATGAACTTGAATGATGTCTGGATTCTGGTGCTGAAGAAGATCTGTATTAGTCTTCCACCATGGGCTGATAGCTACAGCGAATGACAGCAGTCGACAATCGTCAATAGCATTTGTGTGTTCAAAACATGTGACATCACACCGCTGCATGGAAGCTCATGGAGGTGGAATTTTGCTGTAGTCAGTAGCAAGCAACCTAGGGTGTGAATCAGACATTCAAAGAAGCTAAGATCCCCCTCGAAAATGTCCTCCCCAAATGAGGATGAAACATTGGATTTCAAGGTGAAATTGATTAGACCACAGCATAATAGCCCATAACATTTTATTAATTGTGAACCTAGTATAGCTAGTACAACAAAACCACTTGATGTGGGAATAGGTGTGGCTGCAGATAAAATTTTGGCAGCAGAACTAGGAATGACAAATTCGGATTTTCAAATGGTAGCACTAAGGGTCAGTGTTAGACCATAATGTGTACATGGACATAATGTTGGATTATGGTGTACTGAACCAGAATTTCTTTGTGAGTAATGACAGCAACAGAACACCAGCTATATAAACAAAGAGGCCAAAAGCCAAAGGAAGGGTTGGTCCATTTGGAGATGTGCTGTGTATAATGCTCCAATGTTGAAGCTTGTGGTCTGAGTGCAGACATGATATCAAGCAGTATGTTATGAATAGATGTGTAGCGAAGATGGTGGCATATTTTAATTTAATTGACTTTGATCGTGGGATAGTAATCGGTGCAAGATGCATAGGCATAGCATATTGGACATTACACAATAATTCAGCTTTCCAAGGCTGATAGTGTCTAGGGTAGATCTTCAATATCAAAAAGATACTGTTTCCACATGCATTAACTGCCACAACAAATGACCACAAGTTTATGATGAATGAACACCACACTGCATGTGCAGAGCTTTAAGGGGTGATCAACAGAGTATGGTCCCAAGCTAAATTTTGGTTGTCAGAAACATCTTCCCAGGGTTTCAATTAGGCCCCTAGGGTTGCAGGGCCCATGACAGATGCATGGTACATGGATATTCTTCCAGGTCATCTGCATATTGTTCTGCTATTAGAGTACCCTTATGAGAGTCATTTTTCAACAGGGCAATGCAACATGTAACCTCTTTTCAGTTGCACATGGGTGTTCTCACTAATACTCTAGTGAATATCACAACCAAGATTTGGCTCCTTGATCAAGAGTATGTGTAATATATACTTGATGAACTCACCATCAACTCCAAAACAACTGTGGGTAGCATTTTTAAGATGCTTGGGTAAATATCTCTCAAGAACAGTTCCAGCACCTTCATGACTCTACACGTTGCTGCAGATATGAGGGCTGGATGGAGGAGCGACTCATTCTTCTCATGACTTTTCGGCCAGTAAGAATAAAATTACAGACAGCAGTCCAGAGGATTAGACATAAATAAAGGAAATGTACACATGATGACACCTGGAAAATTATCACATCAAAACACACCAGAAAATTTAGGAAATAATATTAATATGAAATAAACAAAAATGAAAATAGTGTAAACCAAATACCATTCTGTGGCAACAGTAAATACCACTGTGTTTTCAACATTTGTGAGGAAGAGGAAGTTTGAGGTATTTATGTTGAACCACATGGACTGCAGATGGAGCATAATATATGGTGTGCACCCACAAATTAAGAAATTGTTAGATCTGTAATCAAAGATAAAAGTTATGGGCACAAAGACTCAGTAAAACAGTCTTCCATGACAACTTTAAAGCCGAAGTGAAAATACATACTTGTATTTAGACTTTCAGTAATGTAGGAAAAAAGAGAGATTGCTGCTTACTATAAAGATGGCACTTTAAATTGCAGACAGGCACAATTAAAAGACACTTACATGTAAGCTTTAGGTCACAGTCTTCACCATAAAAAGAAAGAGCAACACACACCATTCCTTCATACAAGTAGGCACATCTCACACACACATGACTGCCAACTCCTACTTCTCCTTTTTAGGGAAGATATACAAACACATATGCAGCACAGCCTTGGGTACCCACATGGCACCCTCCTATACCAAACTGTTTATGGGCCATCTAGCCTCCCAAAACGCCATACCTCTACTTTTGGTTCAGGTTCATTGATGATACACTGAAGAGCCAAAGAAAGTGGTACACCTGCCTAATATCATGTAGGGCCCCCGCAAGAACACAGAAGTGCCGCAACATGGTGTGGTATGGACTTGATTAATGTCTAAACTAGTGCTAGAGGGAATTGACACCATGAATCCTGCAGGGCTGTCCATAAATCCGTAAGAGTACGAAATGATAAAGATCTCTTCTGAACAGTATGTTGCCAGGCATCCCAGATATGCTCAATAATATTCATGTCTGGGGAGTTTGGTGGCCAGTGGAAGTGTTTAAACTCAGAGAAGAGTTGCTGGAGCCACTCTGTAGCAATTCTGGATTTGTGAGGTGTCGCAAGTCCGTCGGAATGCATATTGGACATGAATGGATGCAGGTGATCAGACAGGATGCTTACATATGTGTCACCTGTCAGAGTCGTATCTAGACATATCAGGGATCTCTTATCACTCCAACAGCACATGTCCCACACCATTACAGAGCCTCCACCAGCTTGAACAGTCCCCTGCTGACATGCAGGGTCCTTGGATTCATGAGGTTGCCTCCATACCTGTACACATCCATCTGCTCGATAGAATTTGAAACATGACTTGTCCCACCAGGCAACATGTTTCCAGTCATCAACAGTCCAATGTCAGTGTTGATGGGCCCGGGTAAGGCATAAAGCTTTGTGTTGTGCAGTCATCTAGGGCACAAAAGTGGGCCTTTGGCTCCAAAAGCCCATATCGATGAATGGTTCACAATCTGACACTTGATGGCGCAACACTGAAATCTGCAGCAATTTGCGCAAGGGTTGCAATTCTGTAATGTTGAATGATTCTTTTCAGTCTGCGTAGGTCCTGTTCTTGCAGAATCTTTTTCCAACTGCAGCGATGTCAGAGATCTGATGTTTTATGGGATTCGTGATGTTCACAGTACACTCATGAAATGGTCATATGGGAAAATCCCCACTTCATCGCTACCTCGGAGATGCCATGTCCCATCACTCATGCACTGACTATAACACCATATTCAAACTCACTTAAATTTTGATAACCTGCCACTGTAGCAGCAGTAACTGATCTAACAATTGTGTCAGACACTTGCTGTCCTATATAGGCGTTGCCAACCGCAGCATCATACTCTGCCTATTTACATCTCTTTGTATTTGAAAATGCATGCCTATTACCAGTTTCTTTGGTGCTTCAGTGTATCCTCATGAGCTGGACTCAGGGTTAAGGCACCCTATATTTATATCATCTTCTCTCCCATCTGCTTCACCTGGTCCTCCTCAACCCAGCATACCACCTTCCTAGAAGTTGACGTCCTCCTCTCTGATGACTCCATCTGCACCTCTGTCCACATTAAACCCACCATCCACCAACAGAAACTGCATTTTGACACCTGTCATTCCTTTGACACCAAAAATTCCTTACCACACAGCCTGGTCATCCAGGGACAGTGTATCTGCAGTGACAAGAACTCCCTTGCCCAGTTTGCTGAGGGTCTCACCTTCACAGGCAGGCACTATCCTACAGACCTAATGCGCAAACAGATCTCCTGTGCAGTTTTCTCTCTACTCCCCCCCTCTCCTCTCCTCCCCCCCCCCAAAATTCTCCCACCAAATCCCCCAAGAACCAGCTCAAAGGAGTGCCCCCTTTGTCACCCAACACCACCCTGGATTGGACCAACTGAACAACATCCTTTGGCAGGGCTTTGATTACTATCATCGTGACCTGAAAAGTGGGACTTCCTACCCAAGATCCTTCCCACCCCTCCCAAAATGGTGTTCCACTGAAATGTTACATGCAGTGTAGGCAAATGACATTCCACTCATGACTGAATTATATTAAGTAGAGAGTAAGTCGCAGAACATATACTGTGTGAAGGTGTTTGTTTCCGTATGTGCAGGCATTACATGAGACGATGTGGAATACAAGAAAATGACAAGATGTGGTGGGGGAAAAAAAAAAAAGACTTCACCTGCTGTGGGAGGGGCCTATTATGTTTTGGCCGTGGCTTGACTGTCAAAAAGCAATGAATGAAAACAGAAGACAAGATGATTTCATGACAAATGAAATGTATTCTAATTTGGAATGTCATGCTGAGCCTTCAAGGTGTATGTAGTACGAAAAGTTGTGTTCTAGTCAAATTTGTGAGTCATACTAATGATCTATACACCCACTCAAGGAAATATATGTTTGTAAAAGGAAAGCAGTGGATGTGCTTTTTATGGTATGAGTAGAAGTTATTTTCTTTTGCTCCAATCACATCGCCCTCAGGGGCTCAGCATTTGTTTGCTGAGTATGGGTTTGGCGATACCGGGGTTCCTGAGCTGGGGACTGGCAAGCACACCAGTCTCCTGTCACCATAAGCTCTGGGCATGCTTCAGGCAACCACCATGCAGCACAGCAGTGGAACGTTGTGTGTCTCAGGGAATGGGGATCTTGGCTTGTCCACCCAGATTGCGAGGATGGAATAAACCTCTATACAAAACCCCTCAATCTCAATGTGTGCTGTGTGCTGATGAGATGCGTGGCTGTTGAGGTAGAACAGTCGTTAGTGGGCAACCTCTGGGGAACCTGCCTCACCTCAGTTCTATAAGGATTACCCATGCACGCGGGGCTCTGTCTAGGTGGACTTCTAGTTCCCTAGCTGGAACCAAGATGGATCCTTTGAAATCTTCTTTGCCTCCTCCCAATGGAAAGAACACATGCTGGTAGTCAGAATGTGTTTTTAATCATTAAAAGGAAAGAGGGCAGCTTTGAGAAAGTTTCACCTTTCTATATTCAGAAAGGGCTCGAGGGCATTGCTGGCAGTTTGAAGTCTGTTAAGTGATTGCATAATGGGACACTGTTGGTGGAAACTACTGCTTCCCAACAAGCTAAGAATCTACAGAACGTGCAATCCCTTGGGGAATATGCCATCAAAACTGAGCTGCACACCACCTTGAACTACAGTAAAGATGTTGTGACGTGCAGGGATCTAGTGGTCATTCCCAAAGAGGAACTGAAAGATGAGTGGGTACCAGCAGGAATAGTTGACATGCAAAATATCATGAAGAGGATGGATTGGGTTCTTGTTAAGTCTGACTCCTTTATCCTGATGTTTAATAGCACGAAGCTCCCTGAGCATATTAAGGCAGGTTTCCTTCACTTAAGTGTGTGGCATTATGTACCCAACCCAATGTGGTGTTTCAAATGCCAGCACTTTATGCATACAACTATAGGGTGTTGTGGAGAAGCTACTTGTGGCAAGTGCGGTCAGGCCGCCCATGACAGTGTCTATTGTTCACCTCCATCGAAGTGTGTAAATTGTTCTGAACCTCACCCCATCTGGAGTCAGGACTGCAACATGTATCTGGAAGAATGGAAGATATAGGAGCTTAAAACTATGAAGCGTATCCCCTATACTGAGGCAAAACAACTGTATAAAGCCATGCTGCCCCTGTGATTTGCTACCTCCTTTCCCTTCAGTTGTTAAACAGCACATGCAGAGAGCTGATGCTGCAACACAAACGGAGGCTGCTAGTGTCGACATTAGTATCTGTGTGTGTTGCTGCACTTGTGCTACTACAGTTGTTCCTAAGCCTGTCCCTCCCCCAAGAACTTCAGAATAAGAAGTGGTTGCTGACATTGTGGAGCTCCCTGCCCCTCCAAAGGTTCCATCTGGTACAATGTCCAGTGCTGCGACACCCTCAACCACAGTTTTGGCTACAAAGTCTACCCAGGAGAAAAAAAATCCAAGGCAAAATATCCAACACTGGTGGAATCGGGCAGAAAACAGCCTGACAATGTTGACATCAACCTCTCTGACGTCTCTCTCGATTCTTCTTTAGAGGCTATGGAGCTTGCTGTCAGACTGGGGCAACCATCTCGCTCCAAAACTGAGCCTCCACACATTGTAGGCTCCCCTACCCATCAGAAAGTCAGGATGAAAGTACTACCCCCTCTGATAGATGGCTCCCATTATACAGTGGAACATGAATGGATTCAGGACACACATGGAGGAACTGAAAGTCCTAGCACAGCAATGCCCTCTGTGTTTGTGTTTGCAGGAACACCTTTCAAAGCATCTGATGCCCCTGCAGTACAGGGCTATACACTATATCGCAAGGACGACCTGACTGGGGAAAGAGCCAAAGGAGGGGTTGCTGTGTTTGTCAATAATGGGTACCACTCCTCTGCTCTCCTCTGGATACTATCCTACAAGCAGTTGCAGTTGAAATTCATTCACGTCAGTGGCTTACAGTTTGCTCCCTTTATTTACCTTCTCTGGATGCAGTAGCCTTTGAGGATCTCACAGATCTTATGGAACAACCCCCCTGACCATTTCTCCTGCTGCTGGGTCATTCTCAGCCATCGACCTATCTCTCTGCGCTCCAGCCCTCACCGACTCTGTTCGCTGGGAGGTCATTCCAGTGGTAACATCCCCATCCGCATTAACCTCCTGGATGGTGTGTTGCTGGAACAGAAGCTGCAAACATGGATGATTGGCAGGGCTAACTGGTCGCTGTTCAATTGGCTGGTTGTCTTTGAATGCCGTAACAGCATGCAGGAATAGGTGGATCACATCACACATGTCCATACCAAAGTCTTTCGGGCCTCTTAATCGGCGATCTGTACCTTGATGGACAGAAGAGTGCCATTCAGCCATCCTGGGCAGGTGTGCAGCTCTTCGAAGGTTTAAATGCAGCCCAACAGCGGACAATCTCACTGCCTTTCGAATCGCGAGAACCAAGACCCATTGTGACATTAAAGAGAGCAAAAAATGGTCAGTGCAAGAGTTCCTGAATTCCATCAACCGTTCCACTTGTTCCACAAAAGTAGGGGAAGCCATCAGAGAATTTCCGGTACATGTAGCCGTTTACCGATAGCAGCAGTACTGAAACAGGGGTGCCTCCAAACGACACCCAGAGACATTGCTCAGATGCTGACCAAGCATTTTGCACAAACTACTGCCAACGCAAGTCAGGATCCAGTGTTTCATTACTACCATGGAGAGGGAAAAGTTGGACTTCAGGAACAATCATTCTCAGGCCTACAATTCCCCTTTCTTCATGTGGGAGTTCGAATCAGCACTGGCTGAGAGTCATGACACTGCACCTAGTCACGACCACATCCGGTACTGCATGCTTTGACATTTGCCAGCAGTGTCCCAGGAAATCCTCCTCAAATGTTTTAATCTAGTATAGCAGATAGGCGATTTCCCCAACTCGTGGAGGGAGGCAATTCTGATCCCTCTCCTCAAACCAGGAAAGGACCACACATGTCCAGGTAGTTATCAGAGCATTGCCCTAACGAGCTGTATAGGAAAGACCATGGAGAAAATGGTTAATCGGCATCTGGTCTGGTTGTTAGAGACCAGGTAACTCCTTAGCTGTTCTCAGTGTGAATTCTGCCAATATCGGTTCAATATAGACAAACTGACTAAGAGAGAGGCGGCTATTCAGCAGACTTTCCTCCATCAGCATCACTGTACTGGCATTTTTTTCTATATAAGTAAGGTATACAATACTACTTGGAGACACTGTATACTCACGCAACTGCATCAGTGGGCCTTTTGTGGCCACCTCCCCATTTTCATTCGGTCTTTCCTGTCTCAGCAGTTATTGTTGGACCTGAGTTGGTGGCATGATCTCTGATCTGATACCCAACCTCTGTGCTGAGGCGGGAGAACCCCTCCTGGTGAGCCAAGCGTGTAAATTCCTCACAGCTCCTACTTCAACTGCACACCACACTGTTGTTCGTCCACATCTGGAGCGTCTTTCTACCAACCGTCCACAAGCCATGATGCCGTTTGGGATCCGCATGAAGCGTGTTCTGGAGTCACTCAGTATGGCACCAGTCCAACCCCAAATCCAGGGTTCTAACCGCCTGCCACCCTTAGATTTGATGGGGTACAGGAGAGATAGCACTCCTGCTTCTGTTTTTACTGAGGTATTTCCTGCCATTGTATCTGAGCACCACAACCGTGTAGCTGTTTTTATGGATGGGTCTAAAAAAGGGTGACTCCATTGGTTGCCCTGTCGTTTTCCCGGATCGTGTCCTCAAGGTCAGACTGCCTCCCAAATTAACCATCTTCGACGCACTGTACCTGTTAACTCAAACATTCTCTACATTGAAGGATTTCTTAGATAATGCAGATTATGGGTTTGATAAAAATTGTAACACTATTAATAATAATAATAATAATAATAATAATAATCAAGATGATGATGGTGGTGGTGATAAAAGACACCAAACACTCCACATATCCCTTCCACACTATATTTTTTTCCTTCTTTTTTTCCTGGCCTGGAAAAAACTTTGTCTCAGTGGTATAAAATGTATAATACTAACACCTTATCCACTATCTGAGCTTAATACCTCACTCTTTATTAGGTGGAGCTGACTCAGTTTTTCAGGCTAGTAAATGGAAATCTGCAATGCACAAAATGGTCCTGATATCAGTGGATAGTGTGTTGCATTATGAAACAATATGTGTGTAGTATGTGCAGCGACTGGGAATGAGAAATGAATGAACAGTGTGACATTAGCCTTTTGTCACTATTGAATAACTTACCTGTGAAACAGCATTGTACACTACGGTTAAGCTGAATGAGGCAGCATTGTTTTAAACAGAATGGCTTTGTATTTGAGAGGGTGAAGACTCCAGTCTTCATCCAGCCATCCTGATTTGGTTTTCTGTGGATTCCCTACATTATTTCAGGCAAATACCAGGATTGTTCCTACCATAAGACTACAGCTGATCACCTGTACCATCCTTGTCATTTTAGACCTGTAAATCTGTAAATGTATATGTGAATTACTTTATTTCTGTTGTTCTTAAATTTTAATACCAAGACAAGCTCAATATCCCTTTATAACAGATCTACAGATAAATACTACTACTGCTACTACTACTACTACTAGTAGTAGTACTTTGGTACTTGACAGAGTCATGCGTTTCTGCAAGAATTCCTTCAGTACTGAACCATAATCGACAAGTAATTCAAGAAACTCAATGAAAATTTACCTTCAGAGTAAGAAACAGTCTTTAATGGCTGGCATTTACATCCTTAGTACTTTTAGTTCTATAACTGTGGCCTAAGGCGTGTTTCTGTGCCAACATTTTGTGTTCTAATACAATACAATCTCCAAATACTTCATAAATTGATTTTTTATTTTAAAGACGTTTAGGAAACTGATCTGTTTGGAACCACACAACAAGTGGACAGTTACATCATCTGATCACTGCCAGAGATTGGAGAGCTGTGCCAGCTTGCATTATGGGGCTTGTACTCCAGAAAAGAGGAATATTGAGTCATTGGTGGACTGAGCTTAATGAATCTGTACTAGGAAAAGGAGTTCAAGCTTTTAAGAATTATTTTCAGGAGATATGGCTACTCTGACAGATATATAGGGTACTGCATCATAAAAGATCTTGAACTTTTGATAAAAAAGAACCATCTGAATGGAAAGTTTTCTTCCAGTTCATAAAAATAGTCACAGATCACATCAACAGAATGCCAGGAAGACAAGGTATTCACACAGTGCTTTAACTGTCAAGGAAGCAGAGGTCAGGTCTGGGAAGGGTCACAGTTAAAAAGAAAGAAAATATTTCATCAACACCTTATTTAATGAGTCAGAGAAATGCAGAAGTTCAATAACAATAATGATAAAATATGTAAAATATTTTAATATAATCATAATGATTTGCTTACACTAGTAGTTAGTTCAGTGCTTTTGCTTTTTGATGAGAGTGTCATCTCCCCCTCCCCCTCTTGGATCTGCTCCTACAAGAAAATTGCAAAAGAAGCATCAACACCCGGCTGAAAGCATGCAAGAGCAACTGTCATCTGGAAACATGTATACACTTTCAGCCAGAACAATATGACCACCTACCGAATAGCTGGTGTGTTCACCTTTGGTACGGGTAAGAGGTGAGATATTGCGGCATGGAAACAATGAGGCCTTGGGAGGTTGCTGGAGGAAGCTGGGACCACATCTGTTCACACAAGTCACCTAATTCCTATAAATTCCAGGGAGGGGGCTGATGAGCTCTGATGGCACGTTCAATCACATCCCAGATTTGCTTGATAGGGTTCAGACCTGGTGAGATGGGGACCCAGCACATCAATTGGAACTCATCACCGTACACTTTGAACCACTCCGTCACACTTCAGGCCTTGTGACATGGTGGATTATCTTGTTGAAAATTGCTACTGCCATCAGGAAAGATGATCATCATGAAGGGGTGAATGTAGTCTGCAACCAGCTTATGATACTCCTTGCCAGCATGGTGCCTTGCACGAGCTCCAGTGGACCCATGGATGCCCACATGATTGTTCCCCAGAGCATAATGGAGCCACAAACAATCTCAACTCCATCCTGCATACAGGTATCAAGGAGCGGTTCCCCTGAAAGATGACAGATTCGCACCCTCCCATGGGCATGGTGGAGAAGGTATCGGGATTCATCAGACCATGCAACACTCTGCCACTGCGCCAACATCCAGTGCCAGTGGTCACTTGCCCATATCAGCTGTAGTCGCTGACGTCACGGTGCTAACGTAGGCATATGCATGGGTAATCAGCTGTGGAGGCCCATCACTAGGAGTGTTTGGTGCACTGTGTGTTCAGACACACTTGTGTACTCTGCCCAGCTTTAAAATCAGGTTTTAGTCCTGCCACAGTTTGCCACCCGTCTTGCTTTAGCAGTCTGTCCAGCCCATGAAGTCTGATATCTGTAATGAGGGGTGGTCGCCCAACCCCTTAACGACTGGATATGGTTTCACCTTTGTTTCGCCATTTGTTGAAGACACTCACCACAGCACTTCTTGAACACCTGACAAGTCATGCAGTTTCTGAAATGATTGTGCCAAGCCTCCGTGCCACCACAGCTTACTCTTGGTCAAATTCAGATAGCTTCTGCATCTTCCCCATTCTATGCACAGACAGCACGCTCACTGATGCTACATGCATCTCCATGCCCACACCCACTCTATTCCTCTTGCTGTAGCTGTTGAGAGGTGGGCAGAGCTTGCTTCTTCTGGAATCTAACCCTGGTACCAAGTTGAAATTTACAAACTGTAAACCTAAATAAATCAGAAAAAGTAATGCAGAGATTAATAAAATTCACACCAATCTTCATAAATTATTGTAGACAAAGGATTCCAAGGGATCTGATGTAGGATGTCAAGATTCTACATCATTTTGATGAATCATTTGGCCTACATACAAAATTAACACTGTTAACTTAGATGATGAGCCTGTTCAATGCTCATGCCTTATTAGCCATGCACATAAATTACCAATCCATAGTGAATTCCTTATCCACTGGAAAACAAAGTCTTTATTAATCTCATTTAGTTACATGCAGTAATAATTTGCTCATCAATTATCAGAGGAACACATTTTAGCTGACACAGTGTAACAGGTGGTAGTTGTTAAATTTGTTAGCCACTGCTGTGGGGTTGATTATTTTATTGTTGTTTTCATGAAGTTCTATATTTTTGTGGGCTAATGATGTAGTACCTGTTTCTCTTTTCATGATGCTCCAGGTTGCTTTAGTCTTATTCCTGGAATTTTTTATTTGTCATTTTCCATTTTCTTTGCTTTTGTTATAACTTGTCTAAGTATTTGTTTATATTATTTAAAGTAGTTGATAAATACAGGATTTGTGGTTTGCTTTGAGTATTCATATAAGTTCCTTTTATTCTGGCATGATATTTTTATTCCTATCGTGATCCATTTATTTGGTTTGCATACAGAATTTATAAGTGACGTTTCTTTAGGAAAGGCTATTTCAAAAAAATGTTTGTACTTGGCCATAAATTTATCAGACTTGTCATCTGTGTTGTTTGAACTGTAAACATCAGCCCAGATTTCTCTTCTCAAGAGAAAACAAAAGTAATCTATGTTTTCATTATTAAACTTCCTGACAATAGCTCTAGTTTTCTGGGCTTTTGTGAATCCTGGAATGGCTATTGTTAGTATTTGGGCATTGTGATCACTAAAACCAGTGTTTGCAGTCTGTGTGTTACAGATATATTTATCTGTATTTACGAAAACCTGATCTATGGTTGTTGCAGAAGTAGTGGTTATACGAGTTGGGTTAGTTATAGTTGGTTTAGGTCTGATGCGGTCCTGGCCCACTGCTATTCAGATGGCTCCTAATGTGCTTATTGATTCTGCACCAGAAAGATTCAACTTGGCTCAGCAATATTATTTTTAGATGAAAAAAAGCTCTTAAAACTGTCTATGCCTTAAAAAGATTCATGTGTTCTTTACAGTGCAAAATTTTGTTTAATTACTGACCATAAGCACTTATTTTCCCTGTTTAGCCCATCAGCATACTTACTGGATTGGTTGGTTGGATTAAAAGAGGGGGAAAGGGACCAAACTATGAGGTTATCAGTCCCTTGTTCTGAATAAAACAATGCCACAAGTGTGAGAATAAAACAGAGACTGACAACTCAAAACAGAATGAAAGGAAAAATCACAAGAGCGATGAAGGGCAACAAACATGTAAATGGACAAAAGGGGACAAGAAAACCACAGACACGCAAGAAATGGAATGAAGCAATTAAAACAACAAAGCAGATTACCATGGCTGGCTGACCATGAGAATAAAAAAGAATAAACCAACCACTCTGCAACACATTAAAACCTCCGCCTTAGAAGCACTAGGGTGGAGGATACGGAGGGACAAAAGACATGTGCAAAAACTTAGATCAAATGATATAACCCACCCTCATGAATAAAACGTAAAATTAAATCAGCTGATGAGGCACTGTCAGATAATACTAGCGGCAACAAGTCCGGTAACCCAAGACTTCATCATTGGGCAGCCAAAGTGGGACAGTGCACCAGGATATGGGCCACTGTCAACCGGGCACCACTCTGACACTCAGGTGGGTCTTCACAGTGCAGGAGGTAACCGTGGATCACCCAAGTGCGGAGCTGGCAGAGGACAACTGGTTCCCTGTGAGAGGCCCACATGGAAGTCTTCCACACATTCGTAGTCTCCTTAATGACACACAATTTGTTGTGTGTACTGTTATGCCATTCTGTCTCCCAAAGCCAGAAAACCCTACGGCATAAGTCAGAACACAGGTCAGGTTCAGATTTGCCCATCTCCAGAAGCAGTTTCTGTTTAACCTGTTTGGCCAACCTGTTGACAAGTTCGCTGCCTAGGATGCCAATGTGTCCTGGGGTCCACACAAACACCACTGAATGACGGGACCAGTCCAGGGCATAGATGGACTCCTGGATGGGCACTACCGAAGGATGGTGTGAGGGTAGCACCAGTCGATGGCTTGTAGGATGTTCAAGGAGTCAGTACACAGAAGAAACGATTCCCTGGGGCATGAACAGATGTGCTGAAGTGAACGAGAGATGGCCACCACCTCTGCAATGAATACACTGCAGCCACTGGACAAGGAATGCTGCTCAAAATGGCCTCTGTGGACGTAGGCAAATCAACATTACCATCAGCCATTGAGGTGTCAGTGTAAACCACTTCAGAGCCCCGGAACACGTCAAGAATCGAGAGGAAGTGACAGCAGGGAGTGGCAGGAGTAACTGAGTCCTTAGGGTCAGGCGAAAGGTCCAGATGAATCTGAGGCCTAGGTGTACACCATGGAGGTGTATGTGGATGGACCTGGATGGGAGGTGGTAAAGAGAAGGACTACAGTTCAGACAGAAGGAACTGCACATGAACTGCAATCGTTAGCCCTGACCTGGGCCGCCGATGCGGGAGATGAACTGCCACAGGTGGAAAAGGAGACGGTAATATGGATGCTCAGGAGAACTACGAATGTGTGCAACATAACTGGCAAGCAGTTGTGCTCGTCGCATCTGCAATGGAGAGACTCCGGGCCCCACGAGGACACTGGCCATCGGACTCATTCTAAAAGCTCCCGTTGCTAGGTAAACACCATAGTGGTGCACTGGGTCAAGTACACGCAACACTGAGGACGCCGCCAAACCATAAACCAGACTCCCATAGTCAAGGTGGGATTGAACAAGGGCTTTGTAGAGCTGCAGCAGAGTAGAACGATCTGCACCCTGGTTGTTGTTGCTCATGCAGTGGAGGGCATTGAGGTGCTACCAGTACTTCTGCTTAAGCTGATGAAGGTGAGATAGCCAAGTCAATTGGGAGTCGAAAACCGCTCCTAAGAATGGATATATCTCCACTACAGTGAGTGGATCATCATGAAGGTAAAGTTCTGGTTCCGGATGAACAGTACGACGTCGACAGAAGTGCATGACACATAACATAGCAGCCGAAAACTGGAAGTTGTGGACGAGAGCCCATGACTGCGCCTTGTGGATGGCTCCATGTAGGTGCTGCTCAGCAGCACCAGTATTGGTGGAGGAGTACAAAATGCAGAAGTCGCCTGCATACAGAGAGAGGGTGAGACAGATGGCACTACAGCTGCTGCTAGACCCTTAATGGACACTAAAAATAGTGATACACTCAATACAGAGCCCTGCAGGACCTCATTCTCCTGGATATGGGGGGAAATATGGAAGGCACTAACTTGGACATGGAAAGCATGAAGCAACAGGAAATTCTGGATAAAAATCAGAAATGGGCCTCGGAGACCCCACCCGTATAATGTGGCAAGGATATGTTGTCACCAGGTGGTGTAATATGTTTTGTGTTGATCAAAAAAGATGGCAACAAGGAGCTAGCGTCTGGAAAAGGCTGTTTGGATGGCAGACTCGAGGGACACCAGATTATCAGTGGTAGAGTGCCCCTGGAGGAAGCTGCCCTAACATGGAGCCAGTAGGCCATGTGACTCCAGGATCCAACCCAACCGCCAACACACCATATGTTCCAGCAGCTTACAAAGAACATTGGTGCGGCTGATGGGCCTATAGCTGGTTTTGACTGGGTTTGAGCACCAGAACGATGGTTCTGTCCCAAGATTACAATGGAAAGATGCCATCGCACCAGATGCGGTTGAAGATGATGAGGAGATGGTGCTTGTAGTCAGACGAGAGATGTTTAATCATCTGACTGTGGATCTGATCCGGCTCAGAAGCTGTGTCAGGGCAGTGTGCAAGTGCGCTGAAAAGCTGTGGCATGTATTGACCGAGAGGACTTTCCTTTAAATCCACCGTTTGAGGGTGTAAAAGGCTGGGAGGTAGTTCTCTGATGCAGAGGCTCGAGCACAGTGCTTAGCAAAGTGCTGGGCAATCACATTTGCTTCGGTACATAGCACGCCATTGATGTTAATGCCAGGAACACCTGTTGGGGTCTGGTACCCGAAAAGACGTCTGATCTTCGTCCAGACTTGGGAAGGTGATGTGTAGCACCCAATAGTCGACACGTACCTCTCCCAATACTCCTTTTTCAGTCGTTTTATAAGCTGGCGTACACAGGCACAGAGCCGCTTAAAGGTTACCTGATGCTCTAGGGAATGGGGCCGCTTATGTCGTTGTAGATCTCGCCGACGCTCTGTAATTGCCTCAGTGACTTCCAGCGACCACCAAGGGACTGTCTTTTGCCAGCAAGATCCTGGTCCTCAGCAGATGCCAGAATCTCCACCCCATCCTCAGATGCAGAACTTGTTGGTAGCGGTGGTGTGGGTGCCACCACAAGTTCCTTGTTCTTGGGGGTCTTCTTTCCCGATTTCTCACGCTGTTCCTTGGGTTTCCCTGACTGGGAGGACTTCACTGAATCAGTCTCCGGGACTGAGGATGAGCGTGAAGCCCTACGACCAGCTGCTTTTAGGGTCTTCAGCCACTGACGGGTATCATCTTTCCCACTAGCAGAAACCTGAGAAGGAAGTGACCCAAGGGACCGCTTCCTAGCTAGAGGAGCCCAAGAAGCCTTACGCTTCCTGGCTTAGAAGTGGGGACTGAAATCCCCAATGGTTGGGGGCAGGGGGGGGGGGGGGGTTGCTCCCGAAGTAGATGGTGCAAGAGCAAAAAGCAACAGGGAGGGAAGTACCCCCCACTATCAAGGGGGCAGTTGTAGTCTCCCGGTTTTTAGAGGTGACAGGAATTCGAGGAACTGATGTGGCGACAACTGTTCTCGTAGTGGCGGCATATGAGGTGGTCATAGCCACAGGATGTAGGCGCTCAAATTTCCTCTTAGCCTCAGTGTAGGTCAGTCAAATGTTCAAATGTGTGTGAAATCTTATGGGACTTAACTGCTAAGGTCATCAGTCCCTAAGCTTACACTCTACTTAACCTAAATTATCCTAAGGACAAACACACCCACCCATGCCTGAGGGAGGACTCGATCCTCCGCCGGGACCAGCCGCGCAGTCCATGACTGCAGCGCCTTAGACTGCTCATCTAATCCCACGCATCTCATAGGTCAGTCAGTCCAGGGTCTTATATTCCATGATTTTCCTCTCTTTCTACAGAATCCTGCAGTCTGACAAGCAAGGTGAATGATGCTCTCCACAGCTGACATCGATAGGAGGCGGCACACATGGAGTATTGGGATGCGATGGATGTCCACAGTCTCGACACGTGGGGTTGGAAGTACAACGGGAAGACATATGGCCGAACTTCCAACACTTAAAGCACTGCAATGGGGAGAGATATATAGCTTGATGTCACAGCGGTAGACCATCACCTTGACCTTCTGGGGCAACGTGTCACCCTCGAAGGCCAAGATGAAGGCACTGGTAGCAACCTGGCTATCCCTCGGATCCCGATGGACACACTGGACAAAAGAACACCTCACTACGTTAAATTGGTGTGCAGCTCGTCGTCACACTGCAAAAGTAGGTCTCTGTGGAATATGCTATCCTGGACCATATTTGAGCTATTATGAGGCATGATGGTAACAGAAACATCGCCCAACTTGCCACAAGCGAGTAATGCCCGTGACTGGGCAGAGGATGCTGTTTCTATCAAAACTGACCCAGAGCGCATTTTGGACAAGCCCTCCACCTCCCCAAACTTGTCCTCCAAATGCTCCACAAAATACTGAGGCTTCATGGACTTGAAAGATTCCCCATCAACTCTCGTACATATGAGGTACTGGTGCGAATAAGCTTCACTGCCATCCTTAGCCTGGCGTTCCTCCCATGGTGTGGCCAGGGAGGGGAACAACTTGGGATCATATGTCTTAGCACTGAAGTTAGGCTTTGCCTGCTTTGAGAATGCTGGCGGCAGACCACCAGCAAGAGATTATGTACTACGCTTCGTAGCGTGTCATCCGCCCTGATGCCACCCACTTCAAACAAGGGGCCTCCCCACGGGCACCACCCAGCTGCAGCAAAGGCCACCTGGCAGGATGGCCATTGCCAGGAGTCCCAATGCCCAAGGGTGATGAGCATCTACTCCTTGGCATACGTGGGCAGTTAACTGGACAGGCATCAGCAGAGTGATCCTTGTGTTGTCAGGGGACTACAACCAACATGGTACATGGCGACCCCATCACAACGGATTGGCTATCATGCTGGATTTGAGGTGCAAAGAAGTCCATGGTCATCGACAGCACAGAAAGTGACAGTGCATAGAGCATGGTGGAAAACACATCCAGGAAGGTGTCCTCACCCAAGAGATGGAGAACAGGCAGGACTGTAATGCGACGACGAGAAAGCGGGCTAGAGATCTCAATGCACAATTGACATGATGCTCCATGTAAGGCGCCCTTCCCCAGTTGGCTCACTCTTCAACAAAATTTTGAAAAATGAAGATCAAACCCTACAGAGGACCATCACATAAAGGCTGAAATGTGAGAGACTCCTTTTAGTTGCCTCTTACGACAGACAAGAATACCTCAGGCCTATTGTAACCCCTGGACCCACAGGCAGCCATCCTTACTGATTACCAGATAAAGACATTCATCATCTTCAGTGTTGGGTTCTGCTCTTGTTCTCATAAAATTATGTGATCCATTTTCATTCCACATCACAACATATGAACAAGATGTCCTATCCTGGCTCCATATGGGCCCTGACCCCTCATTCAACCAGCAGAAACTGGTTTGTTTTCAACTGTGTATGAAGATGAGGCACGCACTGGATGGCTTTCCCCCATCACCAGTACCCATATGGCTTCTGCTGTGGCAGCAAATCCAGTGCTCCAGCAGATAGTACACATGGGTGGCCTGGCCATCTACCTTGCTAGGCATCAAACCTGCTTTGGAATTTTTATGCACTGTGCCATTGTCTCTCCCCCTTGGATATCATTATTCTCTTGTTGATGGATGGGTTTAGGCACTTTGTTGTGGTTCCAGTAGCTCTGCAGCAAGAGGATGCTGCTCAAACTCATGCTGCCAGGCAGACATCTCCCCGCAGCATGTTTTGTTGACACTAGCACACGGCACACTAGTCTGGGCCAGGGCATTTGGATGGTGCCCTCACCTGATTCTAGCCACTGTCCACAGCCAGTGCAGTCAGGGCATCTTGTTGGTTCCCACTGAAGATTGACTCCCGGCACGGGAGAGGAGGGGATCCATGAATCAACAAGAAGTCTATTGGAAGGGCTAGTGTGAAAGGCACCGGTGACCAAACAAATGATGCTGGCAGGGGTCCAAGAGGAGCAGTGTGGAAGGGGCAGCTGAGCCATAAACCTGACAACCACAATCCAGAAAGGACAGGACTGAGGCCCAGTAAAGGCAGAGAAGAGTTGAACAATCTGTGCCCCAACAGTTTTGGGAAAGGAAATGACAGACATTGAGTTTATGGAATGAGCCAGTCATCAGAAGGCAGATGTGAGAAACCAAGTAAGCTTGCTGTCAGAAAGAAGACCTAAATGCAGAACTGGGGGACCACAGTAGAGGTAGAGCTCCTTATCTGGATAGACCCTAGCACAGAAACAGAAATGCACCACGTGTGATTTACAGCGAGAGCTTTGAAAATCACGTGAGAAAGCATACGGAAGTGCACCGGATGGCACACTGGAGCTGCCACTCTGAAGAGACCACTGAGTAGGAACTATTCCAGATACAAAAATCATCCACATACACAGAAGGTTGACCAAAAGTCTGGTGGAGGCCACAAGTCCGTTAATAGTGATGAGAAAAAGAAGTACACTTAATACAGAATATTTTGGAACACCATTCTCCTGGGTCTGCAGAGAGCTGAGAACAGTGCCAGCCCATACACTGAACGACCCGTGAGACAGAAAATGGCAAGTAAAGATCAGCAGAAGACTTGAAGTTCTCACTCATGACTTATAAGCGAGATGTCATGGTGCCAAGCCATGTTGTAAGCCTTATGAAGGTCTAAGAAAACTGTGACAAGATGGCGGCACTGAGAAAATCCTGCAGAACTGTAGTTTCCAATGGAAGACACTGACCCTCCCAAAAGCCACACTGGTAAGGAGACAAAAGGTCCCTAGATTCGAGAACCCAACAGAGCCACAAGCCACTGTCAGTCCAAATAATTTGCAGGGGATACTGTTCAGACTAATCAGCCAGTAACTATCGAAGGATGATGGATCTTTACTAGGCTTTAGGACAGAGCATGTGGAAGTGTGTCGCATGGCACACTGGAGCTGTCACTCCAAAGAGGCCACTGAGTGGTCCCTCTATTGAGAGGGGAAAACCTCTTTGAGCCAAATACAGTTAAACACAGGGAGGAGATACTGTCAATGTGTACAACTGAGGTGTTGAAGCAATTGGTTATGGGTGGAATCGGGGTCAGAGGCTGAACTATGGTAACAGGAGAGGGCCAGAAGAAGTTCCCATTTAGTAAGAGGTTCATTGTAGGATTCCAACTGACAAGAGGTAAAATATAAATGGGAAGCTTTGGCATGCTGTTTCTGGAGGAGGATGGTGGCTGGATAGGCGAATGATGCAATGCCATCACAAAATGGGACACAAGATGTTCTGTGAGCATCGTGGATCTGTTCAAAGACTGCCCAGTAGGGCAAGGCCCAGGATGGAAGACAGTCTTTGGCAACCTTGGAGGGTATGGAGTGTAGCGCACACCCTTAACAAAGGGACAGAAGAACCTAGGGAGGAGAGAAAGCATTCCCAACACACCTGCTTGCTCTGTTTGAATAAGTGGCCGGTTTTGATGTGAAGGCATTTAAAGGTAACAAGACTAGCAGAAGACAGGTGATGCTTAAGGTGCTCCAGGGCTCAATGGCAAACACAGGTGGTAATTGCAACAGCTGTGCTCCACCAAACGGCAAACTGGCAGTGATGGTTGGTTGATTTGGGGGAGGGGACCAAACAGTGACATCATCTGTCCCATCGGATCAGGGAAGAATTGGGAAGGAAGTCGGCTGTGCCCTTTCAAAGAAACCATCCTGGCATTTTCCTGAAGCAATTTAGGGAAATCATGAAAAACTTAAATCAGGATAGCCAGGCACAGGTTTGAACAGTCATCCTTCCGAATGTGAGTCCAGTGTGCTACCCTCTGCACTAACTCATTCGTTTACCGCAGGTGAAAGGGGCCCTTCGAACAGGGGACGGAAATTCCAGTGGCACAAATAATATCTCACGCGTCATGGGTGGCTTCATCAGTAGAACCTGATGAAGAGGGAATAAACATGACCTGGCAGGCATTTAGATGCCAATCAGTATGATGGAAAACCCAGAGGGGTGACCAAGCTATCAGGAGCTGGGAAGGAAATGAAAGAATCAAAGAGAAGTGGTCACTATCGCAGAGGTCATCGTGCTGCAACCAGTGTAATGAAGGAAGAAGGGGAGTGGGTTTGAGCAAAAGATCAGTGACAGAGAAAGTGCATTAAGTGGTACTAAAATGGGTAGGGGAACTATTATTAAAAAGGCACAAGTTGTGGTCTGCAAGCAACTGGTCTATGAAGAGACTCCAACTAGATATAAAAGCATTGCTCTACATAGGGTGGTGGGCATTAAAATTCCTAAGGAGGAGAAAAGAATGGGAAACTTGCTGAAAGAAGGGAGTTAGGGCAGCGGGCACAGGCAGCCTGTCGAGAGGAGATAGAGATTTCAAACCGTGACCACACAGTCCAAGTGGACCTGGATGACATCTGCATCCAACATAGTATGAATGGGGATCCATGTCCTAACAATGTCCAATGGTCCAATGAGGAAACACCACCACAGCCTTCAAAGGGCCAACCTGGTTCCGATACAATGCATGGAACTTATGAACTGTCAGCCAGTGAGCACTAGTAAAATGAGATTCCTGCAGAACCATGGAGTAAAAGAAAACGACTGCAACTCTGGATGGTAGTATTCATTACAATTCCAATGATCAAACAGGGTGTGAGGATCCAAATGGGAGACTAATGGGCAGAAACCTGTCATGCCAGCGGGTCACCGTGCATCATCAACAAGGATGGGCTGACATACATAAACAAGAAATCAGACTCAGACTGTGAGGGGGGAGTCAGCACCTAAAGGAGGCATCGGAGAGGCCTTGTACCAGGACTTATGATGTTGTTGTTTTTGTTGTCGTTGTACTACTTCTCCTCCTCCTCCTCCTCTTCCTCCTCTTTTGTAGGTCGAGGAAGCCAGGGCCTGCAGATACAGCAGGTTTCAGAATCCCCTATCTTGCAGGTGCAGATATCGGGGGACACTTCTCTGCCAGGTAAAGGGAGTGGTCCCCATAGGGTAGGGCATGAGAATCACATGGGTAAGGGGAAGGAGAGGGGAGGGCACAACTGGGATAAGGAGGTTGAAGGAGGGGGAAAGGACATAACAGAGGCAGAGGAAGAGGCAGAGTTAGATGTCACAGACACGGGGCAAGGACTGTAATATTTCTGATGAGCCTCAGAGTAGGATGAAAGATCAAGGGACTTACTCTCCTGTTCCTTCTTTTTCTTCTTATAAACTGGGCAATCCAGCTAGTGTGGAGGGTGATGGTCATGACAGTTACTGCACATTGGCAGTGGAGTGAAGGAATTCCCCTTATGGAGTGGGTGTCCACATTCACCAGATAGAGGGTCCACTGTACAGCAGAAGACATGCCCGAAACGCAAACACCAAAAACACCTAATGGGTGGCAGGATGTACGGCTTCACATCACACTGATAAACCATAACTGTGACCTTCTCTGGGAGGGTGTCCCCCCTCAAATGCCAGAATAAATGCACCAATGTTGATGTGATTGTCCCTACGGTCTTTCCAAACACACCAAACAAAATTAATGCCCCACCATTTTAGATTGGCTTGGAGTTCATCACCAGTTTGGAAGATAAGGTCCCTATGAAAAATGACACCATGAACCATATTCAAAGGCTGGTGAGGAGTAATGGGTACCTGAAATGTCCCTAAGATGGTCACAGGCACAAAAATCTGCAAATTGGGCAGCAGAAAAAGTTTTGATCTCAACAGTGAATCCAACAAACTCTTCTTCGATAGTTTCCACAAATATAATGGCTCATTGGTGGGGAGTGTCCCTATCAGTTCTGTTGCTGATCCGATAGTGGGGAAAGGGTTTCACCCCAAGCTGGTGAACCGGTCCCTCCTCCCAGGGGGTAGCCAGAAAAGAGGAGGCCACAGGGTCATAAGAAGAAAAATTAAGGGATCCATTCCCAACTAAAAAGATGGCCAAGAAGAACAACCAGTTTTTTGGAGTTTAATATGTTTCATACACAAAGTGTCCACCCTGATATCACCAACTCCAATGAGGTGCCACCCAGATACTGCAAGGGCTGTCAGGCATGGTGGCTGTGGCCAGGAGTTCCGACACTCCAAAATGACAACCAACCACTTGTAGTCATATATAAGGAGGTAGCAGCTCAGATATCAGAACTGTGATATCCGCATTGTCAGAGAGCTCAATCAAAAGGGTACATAATGACCCCACCACATGGACTGGCTATCTGCTGGCTATATAGCATTAAAAGCCGGCCAGAGTGGCCGTGCGGTTCTAGGCGCTACAGTCTGGAACCGGGCGACTGCTACAGTTGCAGGTTCGAATCCCGCCTCTGGCATGGATGTGTGTGATGTCCTTAGGTTAGTTAGGTTTAATTAGTTCTAAGTTCTATGATGACCTCAGAAGTTAAGCCATATAGTGCTCAGAGCCATTTGAACCACATAGCATTAAAAGGTCAACAGCATCAAAGAAAAGATGGAAGAAGTGGTAAGGCCACGTGTCAAGGACACTAAGTGTTCTACCCCAGATGGCTCACACCATGGAGGCAAAATTTAGAAGGGGAGGTCAACCCCAAAGGGGACCAAAAATGCCACAAGGAAATGTGAAAAAAATACAAGAGTAACAAGAGGTAGCAGAAGCCAAGAGGCTAGCCAGGGTGATGTAAGCAATGACACCTAGAGAGGACAATGAGTGAGGACAGAGAGGGAGGTGTATGGGGAAGAGAATGCAGCCCAGGAAGGAAGTAAGGGCTGCAATAACTCGAGGCCCATGTGCATCATGGATGAACTCACAAAGGAACCATGAGCCCTCTGCAGGAATCCAGCTAGTGGAAGCTGTTGTCAATGTAATGCTGTTGTGAGGAGCATCTAGTGAAAATGACAATCCAGTTAGATGGTTAACAAAGATGTTAAGGGTTAATATGCACCACTGTGTGTCATGTGGCACCAGAAAGTCACAATGGATTAATGTGAAGCCTGACTTATCAGGTGATACATTGTGTATACTGGAACTGCTGGAGGGTAGTGAGGTATTGGATGCAGCATGTTGTTTCGTGAAACATAATACGGTGAATCTACAAGAGAGAGACGAAGGTGCAAGGTAGTACCTATAAATGTGGATAATTTTGGCATCGAGGAGGTTAACTTATTAAAAGGAACAATGTTGGCAACACTGGAGATTCTGAATGAGGAAGATTGTCACACAATGAGTGTAGGCTATAATGCTGCTAGGGCTGCATTTTGTGAGTAATCAAAAAATTTAAAGGGATAGATAAAGGACACAAATGGAGGGCCTGTTGCTAGAATTTCAGGGTCTTTTTCTTTTTTTTTTTTTCTGCAAGGCCGTTGCCTGCTGTAGGAATAGCATGAAACAGGAGTCCAATGGCGGACAAAGCACTGGTGCATCGAAAGCCATATAGAATACCACAACCACAGCAATCAGTTTTGGAGGAATTTATAAATCAACATTAGGCTCTAGGGATAATAGAAGTGGTGTCTCCTGGGGGCAAGAATTGTGATAGTGCCCAAGAAGTCTATGGATGGCGCCAAGAACCCACTTTTGCTGTGATTACCGCCATTTAAGTAGTAAAATATAAATGTCGTGTGACTAGGGCCTCCTGTTGGATAAACCATTCGCACGAGCAAGTCTTTCAATTTGACGCCACTTCGGCGACTTGTGGGTCAATGGGGATGAAATGATGATGATTAGGACAACACGACACCCAATCCCCGAGCAGAGAAAATCTCCAACCCAGCTGGAAATTGAGCCCAAGCCCTTAGGACTGACATTATGTCACACTGACCACTCAGCTACCAGGAGCAGACATTTAAGTAGTAAGACTACGACAGATACTTAACCAATTCTGAACATCACAGAGATGATAGATAATCTAGAGCAAGGCCAGTACTTCTCAACAATGAACTTTAGGAGCGGATAGCACCAATTAGAATTGGCTCTGGAGGATAGATAAAGCATCCTGGGGACACTATCAGTATAGATGGATGCCTTTTGGGTTAATAAAAGCACTAGAAACATTTCAGCATTTACTGGACAAAGTGCTGAAAAGATTATAATGGTGCCAGTGTCTGGTGTATCTCGATGGCATAATGGTCTTTTCAAGGAATATGTAGGAGCATAGGCAGTGACTGAGCAAAGTATTCAGGTGGTTACGAGCAGCTATTTGACAGTAAGTATGGAGAAATGTCACTTTGCACTAGAAGAAGTCAACTATTTAGGACATGTCTTTAGTACGGATGGTGTAAGAACTGAGCCTAGATTAGCGCAAGCAGTGCAATATTTTCCATTACCAGGAACAGCCAAGGACTTAGAAACTTTCTGGGTCTCACAAATTGTTACTGAATGTTTGTGAAGGGGTTTTCAGATATTTCAAGATGGCTTACACAGTTGCTGAAGATGGGTGTCAAGTTTGTGAGGTCGGAGGAATGCCAGGGAGCATTTGTCGAATAGAAGATAGGTGTTAACATTGAGTCTAGTGTTGATGTTTCCAGACATTCAGAAATAGTTTATACTGTCATGTGATGGATCAAATCATGCTCTTGGATGCGCGTTGAGCCAAGAGGTTGAAGGTCAGGTACACCCTATTGCCTTTGCATCAAGACAGCTGAACGCAGCAGAGAGTAGTTGTTCAACAGTGGAAAGGGAAATGCTTAGCTTGGCATACAAACTGTCATACTTCCGGTGCTACCTGTATGGAAGGAAGTTCTACCTCTACACTCATGCTCATAAATCAAGGATAATGCTGATACATGGTGAAACAATGCTCTAGTGGGCAGTTTGCAGGTTAAAAGCACCGTCGGTTATGACCATGCGGTGCATTTGACCTGCGGTTGTCGCACGGTGGCACTGGCAGCAGTTCACATACACAGTGGTGTGTTGGTGCCTGTCAGAGTATGATGCAGTGAGTAAGTGAGCAGATGTTTTCAGACATGCTAATGGTGACTGTGTGTTGAAAATGGCTCAAAGAACACACATGGATAGTGTTATGAGGGGTAGAATACTAGGGCGACTGGAAGCTGGTCAAACACAGCCGGTCGTAGCACAGGCCCTTCGTTTGCCACAAAGTGTGATCTCAAGACTATGGCAACAATTCCAGCAGACAGGAAACGTGTCCAGGCGCTACAGTACAGGACATCCACAGTGTACAACACCACAAGAAGACCAATATCTCACCATTAGTGCCTGCAGAGGCTACAGAGCACTGCAGGCAGCCTTGCTTGGGATCTTACTGCAACCAATGGAAAAGCTGTCTCCAGACACACAGTCTACAGATGACTGAAAAGACATAGTTTATTCACCTGGAGACTTGCAAGGTGAATTCCACTGACCCCTGGTCACAGGAGAGCCCGTAGAGCCTGGTATCAAGAACACAGTACATGGTCATTGGAACAGTGGTCCCAGGTTATGTTCACTGACGAGACCAGGTATAGTCTGAACAGTGATTCTTGCCAGGTTTTCATCTGGTGTCAACCAGAAACCAGATACCAACCCCTTAATGTCTTTGAAAGGGACCTTTATGGAGGTCGTGGTTTGATGGTGTGGGGTGGGATTATGATTGGCGCACGTACACCCCATCATGTCTTTGACAGAGGAACTGTAACAGATCAGGTGTATCGGGATGTCATTTTGCACCAGTATGTCCGCCTTTTTAGTGATGCAGTGGGACCCACCTTCCTCCTGATGGATGATAACACATCGCCCCACCGAGCTGCCATCGTGGAACAGAACCTTGAAACAGAAGATATCAGGTGAATGGAGAGGACTGCCTCTTCTCCAGACCTAAATCCCACCGAGCACATCTGGGATGCCCTTGGTCGACGTATCGCTGCATGTCCTCAAACCTCTAGGATACTTCAGGAGCTCTGACAGGCACTGGTGCAAGAATGGGAGGCTATACCCCAGCAGCTGCTCGACCACCTGATCCAGAGTATGCCAACCCATTGTGCGGCCTGTGTACATGTGCATGGTGATTATATCCGATATTGATGTCGGGGTACATGTGCAGGAAACAGTGGCGTTTTGTAGCATGTGTTTCGGGATGGTTTTCTCAACTTATCAACGATACCGTGTACTTACAGATCTGTGACGTGTGTGTTCCCTATGTGCCTATGCTATTAGCACCAGTTTTATGTAGTGCCACGTTGTGTGGCACCACATTCTGCAATTATCCTTAATTTACGAGCATGAGTGTACATTTATACTCTGCAAGGCACTATGAGGTGCATGGAAGAGGGTACATCCTGTTGTCGCAGTTATCAGGGTTTATTCCTGTTCCTTTCATGTATGGAGCATGGGAAGAATGATTATTTGAATGCCTCTGTCCATTCAGTAATTATTCTAATCTTATCCTCATGATCCCTGTGAGTGATACGTAGGTGGTTGCAGTATCAACCCAGAGTAATCATTTACAGGTGGTTCTCAAAACTTTGTTAATAGAGTTGCTCAGGATGGTTTACATCTGTCTTCAAGAGTCTGCTAGTTCAGTTCCTTCAGTATCTCTGTGCCACTCTCCCATGGGTTAAACAAACCTGTGACCATTTGTGCTCCCCTTCTCTGCATATGTTCACTATCCCGTTAGTCCTATCTGATAATCTAGAGCATCCCACACACTTGAACAATATTCTTGTACTAGTCACACAAGTGATTTGTAAGCAGTCTCTTTTATAGACTGATTGCACTTATCCAATATTCTAGTAGTAAACTGAAGTCTACCACCTGCTTTACCCATGACTGAACCTATGTGATCATTCCATTTCATATCCCTACAAAGTGTTACACCCATATATTTTTATGAGTTGGTTGATTCCAACAGTGATTCATTGATGCTATAGTCATAGGAACCTATGTTCTCTCATTTTGTGAAGTGCAAAATTTTACATTTCTGAGAACATTTAGAGCAAGTTCCCAATCTCTGCACCACATTGAAATCTTATCAAGATCTGACTGAATATTTATGCAGCTTCTCTCAGATAGTACTTCATTATACATAACTGCCTTATCCCCAATAAGTCTGATTTTACTATTAATATTATCTGCAAGGTCATTAATATACAACATGAACAGCAAAGGTCCCTACACACTTGCTTGGAGCACACCTGAAGTTACTTTTACATCTGACGATGACTCTCCTCTCAAGATAACATACTGTATCCTCCCTATCAAAAAGTCCTCAATCCAATCACAAATTTTACTTGCTATCACATATTATCGTACTTCTGACAATAAGTGTAGTTGCAGTACCAAGTCAAATGCTTTTTGAAAATCAAGAAACACTGCATCCATCTGGCTGCCTTGATCCAAAGCTTTCAGTATGTCATGTGAGAAAAGTGGAAGTTGGGTTTCATTTGATTGATGCTTTCAAAATCAATAGTTGGCACTGAGGAGGTCATTCTGCTGAAGATACCTCAATATGTTTGAACTCAGAATATGTTCAAAGATTCTGTAACAAATCAATGTCACTGATATTGGAGAGCAGTTTTGTGGATCACTTCCACTACTCTTCTTGTAGACAGGTATGACTTGTGCCTTTTTCCAAGAAATGGGCACAGTTTTTTGTTTAAAGGATCTACAATATGTTATAGTCAGAAGAGGGGCTAACTCAGCTGCTAAATCGGTATTGAATCTGACAGCTTTTTTTTCAGTTTTAATGATTTCAGCTGCTTCTCAAGACCACTCTAACACAAATACTTATTTCATTCATCTCTTCAGTGGTACAAGGATTAAATTGGCACAATTCTCCCAGGTTTTCCTTTGTAAAGGAACATTTGAAAATAGAGTTCAGAATTTCAGCTTTTCATTTGCTACCCTCAATTCAGTTACTGTCCCATTCGCTAGGGACTGGACACTAACTTTAGAGCCACTAACTGCCTTTACATATGGCCAGAATTCCTTTGCATTTGTCAATATTCTACCACGGCAGTCATTGAAGGCATCATGCACTGCTCTCTTGACAGCCAAATGCGTTTCATTCAGCATCTCTCTAGCTGTAGTACTATGCTTTGTTTTACGCCTATTATGCAGTAATCTCTGTTTCTTTAGAAGTTTCTTTACTATGACTGTATACCATGGAGGTTCGTACTGGGTACGTATCTATCAACTGATCTTTCAAACTTGAGCCAGAGTTCTTCTACATGCTCCTGATCTGCGCTGAAAGTTTCAAGTTCCTCATTGAGATATGACACTACTGATTTGTTTATCTAGTTGACTGAACATATATATCTTTCTGCTTGTTTTAGTTGCCCTTTGTACTTTGGTAGTCATTGTTGCCACAACAGCGTGATGGTCACTGACACCCATTTTGATGTGGACATCCTCAAATATGTCAGGTCTACTTGTTGTCATTAGATCCAATATATGTCCATCATGTGTTGGGTTCCTAACTATCTCTTCTAGATCGATTTCAGAGAAACCTTCAGTAAAGTTTAAGCGCCACTTACATTCTCTTCGGATAGAGGCTGCTCCTGTGATGGCACGGTCCTACTCGGCATACTATTGGCTGATGTTGTCTCACAGCCTTCTCTGCTCTTGTGTTCTTCATCTTATGCCGGTGCTCATTGTTATGTCGGAACAGGTTGTTATACATAAAAAGGTAGAGGCCTAATCCACTTCACAGGCTAAGAGAAGGATGGAAGAAGTTGATTGGACAACTGGAAAGATTCTTAGTTATTATGTGAATGCATAACATTCAGACTGGGACATGTATCTATCCTCCCTAGCAAGTTCATATGATGGCTTAAGTATATATCATGGCCTGCAGCAGCCATGGTGCTGCTTATCTACCGCTCATAGGTTGGCAGCATGTCAGTTCACACACCCAGTGGAATAATTCTTTGACATAGCCAATGAGAGGCGGGGAGAGGCAATGTGTTTCTAACACCGAAACTGAAACTATTGTCTTGTTCACTGTTTTTCAGTGTGTTAGTGACTTATGAGAAAAATATTTTGTGATTATGGTGGCAAATGCTATAAAGTGGACTGATTTAAGTGATTTAATTCTGTATGGTGACAACGTCCATTGGTGCACATCTCATGGATTAATTGGAAAGACAAGAAAATGTATCAAATGTGGTGTTGAAATGACTACACAATTGATATGCACAGGCGCACTGAATAAGTAGATCAGTGTTTTTTAATTAAATCATCAGAGAAGATAGGTAGATCAATGTTTCTTAATAGAGTCACACATTCAGTATATTTATAAACATTGATCTATCTAACCCATGATTTAATTAAAAAATATTGATCTACCTACCTTCTCCCATGATTTAATTAGAAAACATTGATCCACTTACTCAGTGTGCTCACGCATATCAACTGCATAGCAACACAGAGCAGAGAAATATTTCACTGCTTTTCGAATATATCATAGGTTGTGATGCTGTCCTTGGTTATCAGATACCAGCACAGTTTGAATAGCTGCTACTCAAATAAGGGGCAATTAAATTTATAATCCTTGTTTACAGCAAGGTTTCACTCTTTTTCTGAATGTATTACCTCAAAATGCTTCATCTGCCTGCTACTCTCTCAGTGGCTGCATAACAAAAATGGCTGCCACACATTTCTTTGTTCCTTTCACACCTCACACCAAGCACTGACAACATTCCTGCATGAAACACATAAGTACGCCACTGGCTCCATTGTAGAACTTTACCACATAGAACTCCAAAGTGCACACTAGCGCTGGGCTGTTGCCTGTCGAGGTGGTGTATGGGAAGAAGGTGTCATCATCATATGACAAGATTAGCCAGAAAGGAGGCAGGAAGGGGGAGGTGGTCGGTTCGAGAACTTGCAAGAATGGTAAGGGAAATGTGGAGAAAGGCTCAATGAGCAGATACTAAGGCACTGGAGAATCGGGAAGAGGCAATGAAGCGAGTGGGGGCCTTACCTCAGTATAAAGCAAGCCAGTGGCTGATGCTGTCACGCCCAGCGGAAAAATGAAGAAATTTGTAACATGGCACCATGGCCAGTAACAAGTAATTGAAAGCATATCACCAGTAAATGTAAACCCGAGCTTCCGAAAAGGTCAACAATTGCACATGATGGGTGTCTATGAATATTAAAGGGTGCACCAGAGGCTATTCCACAAGTGGTATAAGTGAGATTGAGGGAAGAGGCAAAGGAGAAGCTGAACGATGAGCAATAGGAGAGGAAAGTCCGGAGACCTCATGCTCAATATGTACTGAGGTCAAAGAAATAACTGACATGTATGCGATTTTATGATTTCTGAATACTGTTTTAAATAAGGTTATATGTTTGTGTTAGGTTAGGATTTATAGTTAGTGTGTCAAGACACGCTGTTCGGAGACAGCAGGCTTGGGAAGAGGGGAAGCGATATTGATTGCTGTCCTCATGTTGCCATATGGGAGAATGGACAGAAGAGAAGAATGCTAGTTTTGGCAGTGTTGTACCTCTCCCAGGAGGCAGAGTGGGGTCACTGCAGGATCACAGCCTATTTTCCAGGCAACTAGTCTTTGTGTTATCTAGTCACATATGTCCATTAAGTTTAGTGTTTAATGTGTGGGAATTGTGGAACAAAATTAGAAGGCTGCAGGAGATGTTCTCAGGAACAGAAGTTAGCAGATAGTAGGGAGGAGGCTGAGGAGGAGGCTGAGAGTGGTCTCAAAGGAGCACAAGAAGTTACTTTGGGTATCTGCATGATTAAAGGAGCAGATGCAGGTGATCGGAGTGGTGCAGCATGAGTCCAGGAGACTGGAAAAGGTAGAATACTGAAGACCATCTGGGGACAGCAAACGAAAGCGATGTAACAAATTGAATCAAACAGCAGAGGCCACAAGAGGGTTAGCAGGAGCAAATAAACAAGCTCTGGGGTGGCAGTCTATGCACTCTGTGAACCTGCAGAGCAGCATATTCAACAACACACACATGCTTCAACAGCCTACTAAGCAAATCATGGATTATGCCAGAGCCTCAACCCACACTCTAAACCAGGGCTTGGAAGCAGCGCAAACACGGATGCAAGTGGTAGATGCAAGAACAACAATGACACACTATTGCAGTCACTAGGGGATAGTATCTGGGATGCAAGAGTGGGGCTAACAGAAACTTACAGGAAACCGTCCATTGAATAGTGGCGGGAGGGACAAGGGGGGGGGGGGGGGGGGGGGTATAAAATGTAATATATATTGGATTGGAAAACTGAATACAAATTTGCTGCTTCAATAATTAAAAGGAAAATTTAGAAGAAATGATTAAAAAAAATTGGAAGGTACACATATCCTGAGTGAACTTTTACTGGCACTAATATAAACAGACCTTCAACATTCAATACACTTATTCAAATTTAAATTTACATTCTTCTTTTTTTTGTTACTGCCATTGTGCATAGAGTTCGGTATGACAATACTGGTTCCAGATCGCCCTTCTTCTGCTCACGCAAATTATTCTTGTCTGCTTCGATCCTCTTGATGCAGGATTCTTGACACATCACAGAGAGATGAACAGATGAGTATCGTCGCCGTGAATGTATGAATAAACTTTGCTATCTCAATACTTGCTTTAATACTTTCTAATGCACTACTGGAATACACACTTCTGAACAATACCAATGCGGTGGAGCTTGTCACACATCCACCTGCTACCACTTATAGAGACAGACAAAGAAAGAAATAATAATAATAACAATAATAATGTATTACATTATACCATCAAGCACTACATGGACAGTTAATTCTGATCTTGCTGTCACCTCAGCAGTACCTGATGGGGTTGATATAGGTGTGAGGAGAATTACTGTCAGAATTGCAGTCGGTAACAGAGCCAGGCAGCCAGAACTTGGATTTCTACTACGATGGTGCTATGGCACGCGTAACAACAGATAATGCATGTTAATTATTAAATGAAACAAGAAGTTTATTGTTACCAGTCACTGTTTAATTATCGCCACAACGCATTTCAAAGGCTTATACCTCCACCATCAGGTGGATTTACATTTGTTAGTATGACTTTTGTGTGTGTGTGTTGTGTTATGATTTTTTGGAGAAACTTGTGGCACTGTAAAGTGGAGAAACAAAACACTATTTCAGAACATGATTTTGGGTTTCTTTTGACAAACATCTAAATGTATATTTAATGGTAAAAATAAAATAAGTACAACAGAGTACCTACAGTGGTCACAGGTTCCTTTCACTGCCATAACACGTCACATGTATACTGTCACACTTTGTGAACAAATATGGCGTCTGGAAACTATTAGGTGCAAGGATTGTGTAGCAGAAGAGAAAACATTATCACAAAGTACAAAGAATATACATTGTAATAACATTATTAAAGAATAAATTTTAAAGGATTTTAGAGATGTTTGCTTTGAGGTGTTGAATACATGTGGTGGAATAAATATTTCGGGTGGTATATAAATCCAATTTTGACAAGTTGATATAGCTTAAACTTCATACTCATTTATACAATCAGGTGACATGTTACAAACTTTAAGTACAACAATTATGTTGGCTACAGTGGTAAAAAAATTATACACAAATAATGATTTTGGTTGGGATTCACAGACAGATATGGAAGGCTGGAGGCAGAGGGAGAGGAAAAGAAAGAGAAATTGAGAGGGAGAGGGAGGGTGGAAGGAGTGATTGTATGAGAGCAAACTTAAGAAAGCACGGGGTCTTAAGATTATGTCTGTTACATATAATAACTGGCTAAAGGTTGGGGTAACACAGTGTTTTTCAACCTCGGGGTTGTGACCCCCTAGGAGGTCACAAAGCCTCACTCAGGGGTTTGCGGCCGTAGGATAAAGCAGAGGAAACTTGTCCATTTTTGCACACTCAGAACGAAGTGCAAAGACAATAATCACATCTGTACTTGCTGGCATACTCGGACAACTGATTGTAGTGGCCGAAAAAGTGCAACTATGCTCCTGCTGAGTCCTTCTCATCCCCACGCCTCTACTGCGGCAAAGAATATAATTATACGTCTGCTCACAGAGCACTGCGACCTCTTTTCACATTGCACTTGATTTCTCTATCAGTATAGTATCAATAGAAAGAAAATTAAATACGTTGCCTTTGACAACTCTGACATACTTTTATTATGGTTCTGGGGTCACCAGAATATTTTTACTTGGAAAGGGTTTGCTTATTCAGAAAGGTTGAAAAACGCTGGGGTAATATATTGGTTAGTACCTGAAAATACGCACATGGATGTACAATCACAGTAAAGCCTAACCTAAAATGTTCACATTTAAAGATAATCCATGGTTGTACATATCAATAAAAATATTGGCAGCAAGGAAGCAACCAGTGATTAGGTGTTACACAATGCACAGTTACCTGGTGAACTTGGTAGCAGCTGGAATATTTGTAAAAGTCAGTGGTAAGGATGTCACTATTAGCAGAGGACGGGAATTGACACGCAGTGATCACTGAAGGTGAGATTCAGCAATGTCAGAGTAATTAGTCACCATATGCTCGACTTGCGAGATTTCAAAAGGTGGGTGCACACCAATCCATGTTCGAAGTCCCCAACAATTGATGGTGTAGAGTTGACCGAAAGTTCGGTTCCAGTACCCCCATCTCCAAACTCAGCATCCTGGTAACCCAACTGGCCAACCAGTCAGCACCTTCATTCCTTGGGATCCCAGCCAAACTTGGGATCCGAAGATGACCATCCAGCTTGATGGAAGTCAGAAAGGCGATCCTGGATAGTCACAACCAATGTGTCTTGAGGGTAGCACCAGCTGCTAGCCTAAAGCCAGATTTATTAAGAATTTCTCACCAGCAGGAGAACAAATGAAACTGAAGGCTCAAGTGATGGCCACCAATTCTGCAGTGAATACACTGCTAGCGGTTGGCAGCAAGCATACTTAACTGCACCTAACATGGATGTGAAGGCAAAATCGTTTTGTTCATCAACCATAAAGCCATCAGAGTGTACCATTTCCGAACTGTTAGTGCATCAAGGACGGCCACAGGAACGGAGTCTTTTGGTCCAAATAATAGGCCAACACAGATCTGAGGGCAGAGTACAACCATGGGTGCATATGGAAGTGCCCCCTACAAGAGGCAACAGTGGGGGAAACTGGAGTTGAAGGCAGAGACACTGTATGTGAACTGCGACCATGACTTCATCCTGGGTCTCTGTCATGGGAGGTGGATCTCCCTAGCAGGAAAAAGCCCATGCTAGTTCAGATGCTCAGGGGAGCAGTGAAGGTATACAGCATAGTTGAGCAACAGTTGTTGGCATCTGATATATAGTGAAGGGACCCAAGCCTCCATGAATAGGCTGTTCTCAGAGCTGGTTCAAAATGCACCTGTCACAAGTCGGACCCCACAATGGTGTATCGGGTCCAGTATCCACAATCCTGAAGGCAGTTCTGAGCCATATGCCATACTCCCAGTCAAGACAGGAAAGGATCAGAGCTTTGTAGTGCCACAAAAGTGTTGATCAGTCTGTACCCCAGCTGCTGTTACCGAGGCAACAAAGAGTATTAAGTGTGACCAGCCCATTCACTTAACACTTTGCAGACTGGCCACTTAGAACAATACTGGACCTAAGAAACAAGCCATTTATGCCATTATTGAAAGCGATACAGGCACATATGTAACTGATGTATCTTCAACATTAAGACATACTAAAAAGCGACCACACTTCAAGATTTATTTGCCATATTTACTTTATTTCTGTGATAGAATAAAAATTTTAAAATTATTATGACAGAAAGTACAATTATCCTCCCAAGAAAAGAAGTGCGAGGTGAGATGAGAAATTTCTTCCTCGTGAGTTTCCAAAATTTCTTGCTCACTCAACAAACGTGATGTATTTGTAGCGGAATTACAGCAAGCTGTTAAACCTAATGAGCACACACTTGAAATTATGTCAATGGGATCATGGTGGCTCAGCCATTCATGACAACAGCTATTAAGTTTACTAATGTTTCTTTTGAAATAACTCTTGAAATGCACAACAAGAGGCAGCACCAGCCAAGGCAGGTTGCGAGATGTCCAAACATTGTTCCCATATGAAATGAGTCCAGTTTTTGAGAGACAGATGACTTGCACGTCAAGAAAATCATGGCCCGACTTATTGTCGAGAGCATTCTTTTAAACACAAAGTTGTGGCCCAAGCTATCCTCAGGCTTGGTCTCCAAAGAGTTAATTGGCAAAGATTGGGGCATTTAAAACCAGTTGCAAAAAGTGATAATACTTCACTATATCGAGCAGTTGGTCATCGAGGAAGAGATCTGGTTGTGCACTGGCAATATGAAGGTGACAGAAATGTGTGAGTCATGTCTTGGCAGCTGAAAACTGGAAGCCACAGGGTGACACCTTGGGACTGTGCATTACATATGGCACACTGCAGTCAATGTTCAGCAACATCCGGAGCAGAGAAGCAATAGAAAATGCTACAATTGTCAGCATACAGGGAGGATGACACTGTGAAGCCATGGCTGCAGCCAGACCATTGAAAGCCACTAGAAAAAGGGACAAACTCAATACTGAGCCCAGTGGGACCCCATTCTCTTGTATATGTGAGGTACTGTGGGAAGCACCAACTTAAACTTGGTGTGATAAGGTTTTCGGCAAAAATCAGGAGCCAGCCTTGGAGAGCCCACTGATGTAGGGTAATGAGGATGTAATGAGGATGTGATGAGGTCATGTGGTGTCATAGGCATTTTGGAAGTCGAAGAAGACAGCAATATGGTGGTAACGAAGCATAAACGCTGACCGGTAGCAGGCTTCAGGCACATTAAATTGTGAGCAGTAGTATGGTCTTGGCAAAAACCATCTTGGGACAGTGCCAAAAGACCCCAAGATTCAAGGTACAAACACAGCTGCCCAACTCGCCATACATTCAAGTAACTTGCAGAGAACATTAGTGACTAATTGGGGTGTTTACCCAGTTCCAGTGTGAGGATGATCACATTTTCTTGCCATTGAGATGGAAACTCCTCCTTGTTCTAAATATGGTTGAAAATGGCAGGGACATGATTTTGGCACTCCACAGATAGGTGTTTTGAGCATTGGCTATGGACGTGTTCTGGCCCTGGAGCTGTGTTAAGGCAAAAGGGCTAGAGCACTAAGGAAATCCAACTCACTGAATAGCTAATATGGCTCTATATGATCTGTGATGAAAGGTAAGTGAATTCACTAAAGCCACTGCTTGAAGACATGAAATGTAAGCTGCTAATGCTCAGACACGCGGTTTGAGCATAAAACAGAGCAAAATCTTCAGCGACAGTATTCATGGAGACACCATATACACCTGTGGAGGACTGGCATCCATCGATGTGCTAAACCTTTGTCCAAACCTGCAAAAGAGGGGTATGCAGTCCAATGGTAGTAACATACATTCCCAGCAGTCTTATTTCTGTTGTTTTATTAGATAGTGGACCAGGCCATGGAGATGTTTAAAGGCAATGAGGTGTTCCATCAATGGCTGTCACTTATGGCATCAGAGAGCATGCTTGCAATCACTGCTTGCCACTATGATGAGTTCCACCAAGGTACTGCCCAAGGGGGGAGGGGTGGGGGTAGATCCTGAGGAATAGAGGATCAGTAAGTCTGCTGCCATGGTGGGGTGCTAAGGGTGATGGCAGAGGCAAAGACAACCCAGTCAGTGTAGTTAAGAACTCATCTGGGAGGACACTTGGGTTAGTGATGCTGAAGGAGGGACAGGACGATCAGGAAGTGCTCATTGTCACACAGATCATCAAGGATTCTCCAAAGGTTGGAGGTGAGAAGACCGGGGCTAAAAATGGGAATATGATCCACATGCCACACTGAAGTGTTTGGGGCACCGGTATTCAAGAGACAAAGACTGAGCTCTGTGAACAAAGTTTCACTGCCATGCCCACTGCCAGTGGTCATAGTACCACTCCACAAAGGCTTGCTGGTATTGATGACACCCAAAATAAAGAGACAGATCAATGCAGACAACATGTTCTGAGACACTTCACCATTGGGAGGGAGACACATATTACAGACTGTAAAATCCAGAGACATCCTCACACAAACAGCCACAGCCACCAAAGTCATGTCGAGTTGCAAACGTTTGCTGTAGACAGAGTGCAGAACATATGTGCAAACTCCATCCAATGCTCTGCCATAATCAACTCAATTCTCAAAATAGTCCCAATAGCCAAGGAAGGCAGGAGGTTTGCAATGCTGAGAACCAAGTTTCCTGGAGGACAATGCAGAAAGCATGGGAAATGCATAAGAGATGACATAGCTCAGCCAAGTTGTGGAGAAAACTGATACAGTTCCACTGGAGGATCACACTATCAGTTGTCATTTAGGGGTGTGAAGGGCTGTTTGGCAGTTTTCCTTGGTAAACAAATTAGGCAGATCATGCTCTAGAGTCACTTGCTGCCATCATTTGTGAGGATACGGCTCAATACATCTACATCTACATCTACATTTATACTCCGTAAGCCACCCAACAGTGTGTGGCGGAGGGCACTCAACGTGCCTCTGTATTACCTCCCTTACCTGTTCCAGTCGCGTATGGTTCATGGGAATAACGACTGCCGGAAAGCCTCCGTGCGCACTTGAATCTATCTGATTTTACATTCGTGATCTCCTCGGGAGGTATAAGTAGGGGAAAGCAATATATTCGATACCTCATCCAGAAACGCACCCTCTCGAAACCTGGACAGCAAGCTACACCGCAATGCAGAGTGCCTCTCTTGCAAAGTCTGCCACTTGAGTTTGCTAAACATCTCCATAACGCTATCATGCTTACCATATAACCCTGTGATGAAACGTGCCGCTCTTCTTTGGACCTTCTCTATCTCCTCTGTCAACCTGACCTGGTACAGATCCCACACTGATGAGCAATACTCAAGTAAAGGTCGAACGAGTGTTTTGTAAGCCACCTCCTTTGTTGATGGACTACATTTTCTAAGGACTCTCCCAACTAATCTCAACCTGGCACCCACCTTACCAACAATTAATTCTATATGATCATTCCACTTCAAATCGTTCCGTACGCATACTCTCAGATATTTTACAGAAGTAACTGCTACCAACGTTTGTTCCACTATCATATAATCATACAATAAAGGATCCTTCTGTCTATGTATTCGCAATACATTACATTTGTCTACGTTAAGGGTCAGTTGCCACTCCCTTCACCAAGTGCCTATCCACTGCAGATCTTCCTGCACTTCACTGCAATTTTCTAATGGTGCAACTTCTCTGTATACTACAGCATCATCCATGAAAAGCCGCATGGAACTTCTGACACTATCTACTACGTCATTTATATATATTGTGAAAAGCAGTGGTCCCATAACACTCCCCTGTGGCACGCCAGAGGTTACTTTAATGTCTGTAGACGACTCTCCATTGAGAACAACATGCTGTGTTCTGTTTACTAAAAACTCTTCAATCCAGCCACACAGCTGGTCTGATATTCCGTAGGCTCTTACTTTGTTTATCAGGCGACAGTGCGGAACTGTATCGAACGCCTTCCGGAAGTCAAGGAAAATGACATCTACCTGGGATCCTGTATCTAATATTTTCTGGGTCTCATGAACAAAAAAAGTGAGTTGGGTCTCACACGATCGCTGTTTCTGGAATCCATGTTGATTCCTACAGAGTAGATTCTGGGTTTCCAGAAATGACATGATACGTGAGCAAAAAACACGTTCTAAAATTCTACAACAGATTGATGTCAGAGATATAGGCCTATAGTTGAGCGCATCTGCTTGTCGACCCTTCTCGAAAACTGGAACTACCTGTGCTCTTTTCCGATCATTTGGAACCTTCCGTTCCTCTAGAGACTTGCGGTACACGGCTGTTAGAAGAGGCGCAAGTTCTTTCACGTACTCTGTGTAGAATTGAATTGGTATCCCATCAGGTCCAGTGGACTTTCCTCTGTTGAATGATTTCAGTTGCTTTTCTATTCCTTGGACACTTATTTCGATGTCAGCCATTTTCTCCTTTATGCGAGGATTTAGAGTAGGAGCTGCAGTGCGGTCTTCCTCTGAGAAACAGCTTTGGAAAAAGGTATTAGTATTTCAGCTTTACACGTGTCATCCTCTGTTTCAATGCCATTATCATCCCAGAGTGTCTGGATATGCTGTTTCGATCCACTTACTGATTTAACGTAAGACCAGAACTTCCTAGGAATTCTGTAAAGTCGGTACATAGAATTTTACTTTCGAATTCACTGAATGCTTCATGCATAGCTCTCCTTATGCTAACTTTGGCATCATTTAGCTTCTGTTTGTCTGAGAGGTTTTGGCTGCATTTAAATTTGCAGTGAAGCTCTCTTTGCTTTCGCAGTAGTTTCCTAACTTTGTTGTTGAACCACGGTGGGTTTTTCCCATCCCTCACAGTTTTACTCGGCACGTACCTGTCTAAAACGCATTTTACAATTGCCTTGAACGTTTTCCATAAACACTCAACATTGTCAGTGTCGGAACAGAAATTTTCGTTTTGATCTGTAAGGTAGTCTGAAATCTGCCTCTTATTACTCTTGCTAAACAGATAAACCTTCCTCCCTTTCTTTTATATTCCTATTTACTTCCATATTCAGGGATGCTGCAATGGCCTTATGATCACTGATTCCCTGTTCAGTGTTTACAGAGCCAAAAAGTTCGGGTCTGTTTGTTATCAGTAGGTCCAAGATGTTATCTCCATGAGTCAGTTCTCTGTTTAATTGCTTGAGGTAATTTTCGGATAGTGCACTCAGTATGATGTCACTCAATGCTCTGTCCCTACCACTCATCCTAAACATCTGAGTATCCCAGTCTATATCCAGTAAATTGAAATCTCCTCCTAAGACTATAACATGCCGAGGAAATTTATGTGAAATGTATTCCAGATTTCCTCTCAGTTGTTCTGCCACTAATGCTGCTGAGTCGGGAGGTCGGTAAAAGGAGCCAATTATTAGCCTAGCTCGATTGTTGAGTATAACCTCCACCCATAATAATTCACAGGAACTGTCCACTTCTATTTCACTACAGGATAAACTACTACTAACAGCGACAAACACGCCACCACCGGTTGCATGCAATCTATCCTTTCTAAACACCGTCTATGCCTTTGTAAAAATTTCGGTAGAATTTATCTCTGGCTTCAGCCAGCTTTCCATACCTATAACGATTTCAGCTTCGGTGCTTTCTATCAGCGCTTGAAGTTTCGGTACTTTACCAACGCAGCTTCGACAGTTTACAATACTGAAGCTGGTTGTGTGGGTACAGAGCTAGAAAATGCAAGGTACAGTGGCTTGGGGATCATAGAGACCTCCTCTGTCTTGGTGGTGGTCTTCCCTTCAATGTCTGTAATGGATTGTCTGCCCTAGTTTCAGGGACAGAGGAGGAATATGAAGCCCTAGACCAGCAACCTGCAGCTTCTTCAGGCACTGGCTGGTACCCAGCTGTATATCAGTGGAATTCTAGGAGGGAAGCATCACAAGGTATTCATTTCCTAGTGAGAGATGCTGGAGGAAGGTGTTGGTCCTCCAGCTGGGGATTGATGTTCCAGGTGGATGGGAAGTCAGCATTCCAAAGAGGTTGTGGGTAAAACAATAGGAGGAGCCATCACCTTGACCTTTTCAGGTAATGAGTCCTCTTCAAAGAAAAATATGAAGGCGCCAGTATCAATCCTGTAGTCCTTTTGGCCCCGCTAGATATTATGGACAAAATGCACACTCCCTCACTTCAAATTGGCACATAACTCATCATCAGTCTGTAAAAGGAGCTCATGGTGGATGATGATACCTTGCAACATATTGAGACTTTATGGGGGACGATAGCTACAGGAATGTCACCCAGCTTGTTACAGGCAAGCAGCGTCCATGAATGAGCAGGGGATACCATTTTGATCAGAACTTAACCACTTTTCATTTTCAGAACCCCTTACTTAAATTTGTTCTCAAGGTATTCAACAAAGGGAACGATTTTGTGGCCAGAAAGGAATCCCTGTTGGTTGTAGAACAAACTAAGTATTGTGGAGAGTATTTCTCCCCACATCTCTTAGCCCTACATTCCTCCCAGGATTTAGCCAGAAAAGGAAACACATTGTGGAGTCATAGTTCTCCACATTGTAGTAACCTTTCCTTCAGAAAAGACTGCTGGGACTGTGCAGCCACCAACAAGAGAAAGTTTAAGCCACTTCATTTGTGAGTCATCTGCCTTGGTGCCTCCCACTCGACACACAGACTGTTACCACAGGCACCACCCAGCCACAGCAAAGGCAATCTGGCCAGTTAGCTGTTGCCCAGAGACACTGTGCCCCAGCCTCGATGGGCACATACTCATTAGCATACATTGGGAGTTTCTAGTTCAGGCACCAATAGTGTGATCCCTGCATGGTCAGGGACTACCACTGTACAGGTACTTGATGACCTGTGCCCATCCCAAACCATGTTGTGTTTTCGGTTTATTACTTTTGCCAGAAATGAAGTGTGCACACATAGATTGCCATGAAAGGTGGAATGTATACCATGTTGAGTGAACTTTGCTACGCAATCAGCACTTTTGTAAAATTTGGAAGAGGAATGGTAGGTCAAATCTGACAATGGGGACCATCAGTTACAACAATCCAAGATTTAAGGGAACTTCTTCAAATTATGGAAACTTCAAATCCTCCTTATTTTCAGCTATAGTCATACAGATTTTTGGGTACAAGTATCTGATTAATGGTTTACCATAATTACACACTGTATCAGCCCTCCAGCGAAGTTATTTATTGTTCAAAGTTGATCCAACATGTAATAATAATTTTAGATACTTTTGTGTTACACTAAAAAAAAGTCCTATAAATGTTACGACCAAGTACAAAATACAACCACTTTTATTTCTGTGTAATAAATTAAATGATTCAAGATCATTCAAAACATGTACCACTTACAGTTGATAAATTTACAAACTTTTATTATGTAAATCTTGTGACATGGCATATTTCAGAAAAACAAGTCATTTATATTCATATTCACATAAATATCTTCTGTTTCTATTATGTTTCTAATAGTTTTTCATTCAGAAAAAGTATATTTTATTCAAACCTGTCTTCATTCTGAAAAGTGGAAATGATCTTGTAATGATTGATTGATTGATTGATTTTTATTGCCCAAAAAACAAAACATTTACAGGGATGTAAAGCTTGTATAGGCAACATAAATAATGTACAAACAACAATGACAATAAATACACAATAATTAATCTATGTTAGAAATTATGCTCACAGAAATCTTCCATTGTATAAAAACAAATTTGAATTAATAAAGTTCTTACAAATATCTTAAATTTTTTCAGCTCCAGACTCTTAACTGACTCTGGTAGTTTATTACATAGCTTTACAGATGTGTGTTTGAAACTGAGCAGTAGTCTTTTCTTACATCACTACAGTGTCATGTGTTATAACTATGTACATCAGAATTCAGATCAAAACTAGACAAGTTCTTTTTAATGTACAAGAGACATTGAAATATGTATATACATGGCAAGGTCATAATACTAAGTTTAATAAATAATTCTCAACAGTGAGTTCTAGGTGGTACTTTACATATCAGTCTGACAGCTTTTTTTCTGGGCTGTAAATAAGCATTTTGAGTAGCAATTATTTCCCCACAAGATTATCCTATACGTTTTTCAGGGAAACATCTTTCATTAAAGCAGTAGTTTATGATGTGACAGAGAACCTCTGCTATAGTATGACTACTAAGTTTCAATATTTTAGAGCTGATATTGTAAATATCCAGTGAATCACTTTTGCTAAGAGAAAGAATGACAGAGTGTACATCTTCTACACAAATGTGTTCAAAATAAAATACATTTTCCATAACATTTTGGTTTTTATAGGCAACATCCAAATAGTAGCTAGGTTCATGTTTACTACCAGGTATCTTAGTAACTACACTATCTACACTGTTTACAAAATAATTATTAAAACTATCAGCACTAATTTTTGATCTAGATACAAATTCTTTGCTACCGAATGATAGATTCTCATTAATGATTTTCCACATTTCTTTTGGTTTATTAATAGCTTGTGCAACCAATTTGCAATTATATTCTAATTTAGCTTTCTTAACACCCATTCTGTACTGATATTTGCATTCTTTATATCTTACTTTGGCATGCAGACAAGATGAGTTCTTTGCTAGGCAGTAGAAATTGTAGCATTGATCTTTAAGTTTTCGTAGTTCCTGTGTGTACCACTTATTTTTATTGATAGTCGATACCCTGCTCATTTTAACACATTTGTTCTTTAGTGGTAGGCCAATGTTAACTGCCTACATGAATAATTCAAGAAAGTTGTTGAACTGGTTTTCTGCTCCAGTTTTACCATACACACACAACCAATTAATTTCTCTGAGACATTTTAGAAAAACAGATATATTACAGTCACTAATTGTATGTTGTGTCTTATAAATCACAGAAGGCTTGGTGACATTAAAAATCATTGCATCCATGTTTACATGAATAATAATTCCATGATGATCAGAAAGAAGAGTGTCAATCACATTTGTATCGTATTTTCAAGAATGAAAAGTTGTAACAATATTGTCTATACAAGTACCCATGTTTACACTACCAGGTCTGGTTTGGATTGGTTGTTTGGGGAAGGAGACCAGACAGCGTGGTCATCGGTCTCATCGAATTAGGAAAGGATGGGGAAGGAAGTCGGCCGTGCCCTTTCAGAGGAACCATCCCGGGATTTGCCTTGAGTGATTTAGGGAAATCATGGAAAACCTAAATCAGGATGGCCGGATGCGGGATTGAACCGTCATCCTCCCGAATGCGAGTCCAGTGTCTAACCACTGCGCCACCTCGCTCGGTCCAGGTCTGGTGATTACATTCTTCACCATGATATTCATCACATAGCTTTTAACTAAGCTATTTATTTCCAAGTTGTCAGAAGTACTGGAGTTGAAATTAATATTAAAATCAGCCATTAGAATTACATTAGCTTTCACTAAAAACAATGTGTTTAATAAGATGTCCAACCCTTCAAAACATTCTCTCTTATTTTCCAATACTGGGTTTCTGTAAATACAGATAAAGGCTGTTCCATAAGTCACAATGTAACAGGCAGATATTTCAAAAGTTTCCTCCACAGATAAATTTGTTACACTAGGTTGTTGTTGTTGTTGTCTTCAGTCCTGAGACTGGTTTGATGCAGCTCTCCATGCTACTCTATCCTGTGCAAGCTTTTTCATCTCCCAGTACCTACTGCAACCTACATCCTTCTGAATCTGCTTAGTGTATTCATCTCTTGGTCTCCCTCTACGATTTTTACCCTCCACGCTGCCCTCCAATACTAAATTGGTGATCCCTTGATGCCTCAGAACATGTCCTACCAACCGATCCCTTCTTCTGGTCAAGTTGTGCCACAAACGTCTCTTCTCCCCAATCCTATTCAATACTTCCTCATTAGTTATGTGATCTACCCATCTAATCTTCAGCATTCTTCTGTAGCACCACATTTCGAAAGCTTCTATTCTCTTCTTGTCCAAACTATTTATCGTCCATGTTTCACTTCCATACATGGCTACACTCCATACGAATACTTTCAGAAATGACTTCCTGACACTTAAATCTATACTGGATGTTAACAAATTTCTCTTCTTCAGAAACGCTTTCCTTGCCATTGCCAGCCTACATTTTATATCCTCTCTACTTCGACCATCATCAGTTATTTTGCTCCCCAAATAGCAAAACTCCTTTACTACTTTAAGTGCCTCATTTCCTAATCTAATTCCCTCAGCATCACCCGAATTAATTAGACTACATTCCATTATCCTTGTTTTGCTTTTGTTGATGTTCATCTTATATCCTCCTTTCAAGACACTGTCCATTCCATTCAACTGCTCTTCCAAGTCCTTTGCTGTCTCTGACAGAATTACAATGTCATCGGCGAACCTCAAAGTTTTTATTTCTTCTCCATGAATTTTAATACCTACTCCGAATTTTTCTTTTGTTTCCTTTACTGCTTGCTCAATATACAGATTGAACAACATCGGGGAGAGGCTACAACCCTGTCTTACTCCCTTCCCAACCACTGCTTCCCTTTCATGTCCCTCGACTCTTATAACTGCCATCTGGTTTCTGTACAAATTGTAAATAGCCTTTCGCTCCCTGTATTTTACCCCTGCCACCTTTAGAATTTGAAAGAGAGTATTCCAGTCAACATTGTCAAAAGCTTTCTCTAAGTCTACAAATGCTAGAAACGTAGGTTTGCCTTTCCTTAATCTTTCTTCTAAGATAAGTCGTAAGGTCAGTATTGCCTCACGTGTTCCAGTGTTTCTACGGAATCCAAACTGATCTTCCCCGAGGTTGGCTTCTACTAGTTTTTCCATTCGTCTGTAAAGAATTCGTGTTAGTATTTTGCAGCTGTGACTTATTAAGCTGATAGTTCGGTAATTTTCACATCTGTCAACACCTGCTTTCTTTGGGATTGGAATTATTATATTCTTCTTGAAGTCTGAGGGTATTTCGCCTGTTTCATACATCTTGCTCACCAGATGGTAGAGTTTTGTCAGGACTGGCTCTCCCACGGCCGTCAGTAGTTCCAATGGAATATTGTCTACTCCGGGAGCCTTGTTTCGACTCAGGTCTTTCAGTGCTCTGTCAAACTCTTCACGCAGTATCATATCTCCCATTTCATCTTCATCTACATCCTCTTCCATTTCCATAATATTGTCCTCAAGTACATCGCCCTTGTATAGACCCTCTATATACTCCTTCCACCTTTCTGCTTTCCCTTCTTTGCTTAGAACTGGGTTTCCATCTGAGCTCTTGATATTCATACAAGTCGTTCTCTTATCTCCAAAGGTCTCTTTAATTTTCCTGTAGGCGGTATCTATCTTACCCCTAGTGAGATAGGCCTCTACATCCTTACATTTGTCCTCTAGCCATCCCTGCTTAGCCATTTTGCACTTCCTGTCGATCTCATTTTTGAGACGTTTGTATTCCTTTTTGCCTGTTTCACTTACTGCATTTTTATATTTTCTCCTTTCATCAATTAAATTCAATATTTCTTCTGTTACCCAAGGATTTCTACTAGCCCTCGTCTTTTTACCTACTTGATTCTCTGCTGCCTTCACTACTTCATCCCTCAAAGCTACCCATTCTTCTTCTACTGTATTTATTTCCCCCATTCCTGTCAATTGCTCCCTTATGCTCTCCCTGAATCTCTGTACAACCTCTGGTTCTTTTAGTTTATCCAGGTCCCATCTCCTTAAATTCCCACCTTTTTGCAGTTTCTTCAGTTTTAATCTACAGGTCATAACCAATAGATTGTGGTCAGAGTCCACATCTGCCCCTGGAAATGTCTTACAATTTAAAACCTGGTTCCTAAATCTCTGTCTTACCATTATATAATCTATCTGATACCTTTTAGTATCTCCAGGGTTCTTCCATGTATACAACCTTCTTTCATGATTCTTAAACCAAGTGTTAGTTATGATTATGTTGTGCTCTGTGCAAAATTCTACTAGGCGGCTTCCTCTTTCATTTCTGTCCCCCAATCCATATTCACCTACTATGTTTCCTTCTCTCCCTTTTCCTACACTCGAATTCCAGTCACCCATGACTATTAAATTTTCGTCTCCCTTCACAATCTGAATAATTTCTTTTATTTCATCATACATTTCTTCAATTTCTTCATCATCTGCAGAGCTAGTTGGCATATAAACTTGTACTACTGTAGTAGGCGTGGGCTTCGTATCTATCTTGGCCACAATAATGCGTTCACTATGCTGTTTGTAGTAGCTTACCCGCATTCCTATTTTCCTATTCATTATTAAACCTACTCCTGCATTACCCCTATTTGATTTTGTGTTTATAACCCTGTAGTCACCTGACCAGAAGTCTTGTTCCTCCTGCCACCGAACTTCACTAATTCCCACTATATCTAACTTCAACCTATCCATTTCCCTTTTTAACTTTTCTAACCTACCTGCCCGATTAAGGGATCTGACATTCCACGCTCCGATCCGTAGAACGCCAGTTTTCTTTCTCCTGATAACGACATCCTCTTGAGTAGTCCCCGCCCGGAGATCCGAATGGGGGACTATTTTACCTCCGGAATATTTTACCCAAGAGGACGCCATCATCATGTAATCATACAGTAAAGCTGCATGCCCTCGGGAAAAATTACGGCTGTAGTTTCCCCTTGCTTTCAGCCGTTCGCAGTACCAGCACAGCAAGGCCGTTTTGGTTATTGTTACAAGGCCAGATCAGTCAATCATCCAGACTGTTGCCCTTGCAACTACTGAAAAGGCTGCTGCCCCTCTTCAGGAACCACACATTTGTCTGGCCTCTCAACAGATACCCCTCCGTTGTGGTTGCACCTACGGTACGGCTATCTGTATCGCTGAGGCACGCAAGCCTCCCCACCAACGGCAAGGTCCATGGTTCATGGGGGGGGGGGGGTTACACTAGGTAGTGGTTCAAAAACAAGGTGGTTCTTAATTAAAATGGCAGAGCCACCTCGTTTCTTATCTTTACGACAAAAGTAAGAGGCTACTTTAAAATCTGGAATGCCTGTCAAGTTAATGTCATCAGGGTTCATCCAATGTTCAGCTAAACCAAGGACTTCTATTTGCTTTTCCTCACTCAGAACACGCAATGCATCTGTTTTATCTAATAAGCCCTGTATGTTAAGAAACATAATCTTAGCAGTATAGTTAGGTATAATGTTATTAGATTTGGAGATATTGCCTGCTGAACTATTTATTTGCTGTTTTTTTAATATGGGTTAGGCCCTGGTCAACAGGAAGTGACCAAGCCTAGTCTGGACTAGGCTTGGTCAGTCTACATCTACATCTACATCTACATTGATACTCCGCAAGCCACCCAACGGTGTGTGGCGGAGGGCACTTTACGCGCCACTGTCATTACCTCCCTTTCCTGTTCCAGTCGCGTATGGTTCGCGGGAAGAACGACTGTCTGAAAGCCTCCTTGCGCGCTCTAATCTCTCTAATTTTACATTCGTGATCTCCTCGGGAAGTATAAGTAGGGGGAAGCAATATATTCGATACCTCATCCAAAAACGCACCCTCTCGAAACCTGGCGAGCAAGCTACACCGCAATGCAGAGCGCCTCTCTTGCAGAGTCTGCCACTTGAGTTTATTAAACATCTCCGTAACGCTATCACGGTTACCAAATAACCCAGTGACGAAACGCGCCGCTCTTCTTTGGATCTTCTCTATCTCCTCCGTCAACCCGACCTGGTACGGATCCCACACTGATGAGCAATACTCAAGTATAGGTCGAACGAGTGTTTTGTAAGCCACCTCCTTTGTTGATGGACTACATTTTCTAAGCACTCTCCCAATGAATCTCAACCTGGTACCCGTCTTACCAACAATTAGTTTTATATGATCATTCCACTTCAAATCGTTCCGTACGCATACTCCCAGATATTTTACAGAAGAAACTGCTACCAGTGTTTGTTCCGCTATCATATAATCATACAATAAAGGATCCTTCTTTCTATGTATTCGCAATACATTACATTTGTCTATGTTAAGGGTCAGTTGCCACTCCCTGCACCAAGTGCCTATCCGCTGCAGATCTTCCTGTATTTCGCTACAATTTTCTAATGCAGCAACTTCTCTGTATACTACAGCATCATCCGCGAAAAGCCGCATGGAACTTCCGACACTATCTACTAGGTCATTTATATATATTGTGAAAAGCAATGGTCCCATAACACTCCCCTGTGGCACGCCAGAGGTTACTTTAACGTCTGTAGACGTCTCTCCATTGATAACAACATGCTGTGTTCTGTTTGCTAAAAACTCTTCAATCCAGCCACACAGCTGGTCTGATATTCCGTAGGCTCTTACTTTGTTTATCAGGCGACAGTGCGGAACTGTATCGAACGCCTTCCGGAAGTCAAGAAAAATAGCATCTACCTGGGAGCCTGTATCTAATATTTTCTGGGTCTCATGAACAAATAAGGCGAGTTGGGTCTCACACGATCGCTGTTTCCGGAATCCATGTTGATTCCTACATAGTAGATTCTGGGTTTCCAGAAATGACATGATACGCGGGCAAAAAACATGTTCTAAAATTCTACAAGAGATCGACGTAAGAGATATAGGTCTATAGTTTTGCGCATCTGCTCGACGACCCTTCTTGAAGACTGGGACTATCTGTGCTCTTTTCCAATCATTTGGAACCCTCCGTTCCTCTAGAGACTTGCAGTACACGGCTGTTAGAAGGGGGGCAAGTTCTTTCGCGTACTCTGTGTAGAATCGAATTGGTATCCCGTCAGGTCCAGTGGACTTTCCTCTATTGAGTGATTCCAGTTGCTTTGTGACTCACGTTTCCCTGGTTCTTTAAACCTGCTTTCATTTTTCTATATTGGATTGATGTAGAACTACTCTCACTTCATTTAGTGTCAAAGTCTAATACTACTTCTTTGTAAAATTCAAGAGTTCTTTCACTTACATATTTTTTACCAAGACTGTTCAGGTGAAGTCCATGTAATATATGAAATCTCCTTCCTAATCTACTGATGTCCACAAATAATACATTTGTATATTTCTTACAAATATTAAACACAATTTCATTTGCTTTTCTTACTTCTAAATTGACGCAGGACCAATGGGTAGATCATGGCGGTGAGGCACTGAGAAAAATAGGACATTAGTGTTTCTTAAACAATGTAATGTTTCGTTAAGGGAAAGCTGAGGTCTTCTTTCATTCCTAGCTACATTGTTTGTGCCAGCCAGGAACACTGCAACACATTCAGAATCCAGATCATCCACTTCAGCGTTTCTTGCTGCCACATCCTGGAAACAAGCATTTGGCTTAATAGTACTAGTGATGTCTTGTAGACACTTTTCTCTCATCACTTGAGCAATATTTCTTCCATGGCTGTCTGCATATATATATATATATATATATATATATATATATATATATATATATATATATATATATATATATATATATATATATATATATATATATATATATATATATATATATATATATATATATATATATATATATATAAAAAAAACAAAGATGATGTGACTTACCAAATGAAAGTGCTGGCAGGTCGACAGACACACAAACAAACACAACTCCTTCCCTCTTTCCTGATGAGGCAACAGTTTGTTGCGAAAGCTTGAATTTTGTGTGTATGTTTGCGTTTGTTTGTGTGTCTGTCGACCTGCCACCACTTTCATTTGGTAAGTCACGTCATCTTTAGAGAGGGAAACATTCCACGTGGGAAAAATATATCTAAAAAGAAAGATGATGAAACTTACCAAACAAAAGCGCTGGCAGGTCGATAGACACACAAACAAACACAAACATACACACAAAATTCTAGCTTTCGCAACCAATGGTTGCCTCGTCAGGAAAGAGGGAAGGAGAAGGAAAGACAAAAGGATATGGGTTTTAAGGGAGAGGGTAAGGAGTCATTCCAATCCCGGGAGCGGAAAGACTTACCTTAGGGGGAAAAAAGGACAGGTATACACTCGCACACATACACATATCCATCCACACATACACAGACACAAGCAGACATTTGTAAAGGCAAAGAGTTTGGGCAGAGATGTCAGTCGGGGCAGATGTACAGAGGCAAAGATGAAGTTGAAAGACAGGTGAGGTATGAGCGGCGGCAAATTGAAATTAGAAATTAGCGGAGATTGAGGCCTGGCGGATAGCGAGAAGAAAGGATATGCTGAAGGGCAAGTTCCCATCTCCGGAGTTCTGACAGGTTGGTGTTAGTGGGAAGTATCCAGATAACCCGGACGGTGTAACACTGTGCCAAGATGTGCTGGCCGTGCACCAAGGCATGTTTAGCCACAGGGTGATCCTCATTACCAACAAACACTGTCTGCCTGTGTCCATTCATGCGAATGGACACTTTGTTGCTGGTCATTCCCACATAGAACGCTTCACAGTGTAGGCAGGTCAGTTGGTAAATCACGTGGGTGCTTTCACACGTGGCTCTGCCTTTGATCGTGTACACCTTCCGGGTTACAGGACTGGAATAGGTGGTGGTGGGAGGGTGCATGGGACAGGTTTTACACCGGGGGCGGTTACAGGGGTAGGAGCCAGAGGGTAGGGAAGGTGGTTTGGGGATTTCATAGGGATGAACTAAGAGGTTGCGAAGGTTAGGTGGACGGCGGAAAGACACTCTTGGTGGAGTGGGGAGGATTTCATGAAGGATGGATCTCATTTCAGGGCAGGATTTGAGGAAGTCGTATCCCTGCTGGAGAGCCACATTCAGAATCTGATCCAGTCCCGGAAAGTATCCCGTCACAAGTGGGGCACTTTTGGGGTTCTTCTGTGGAAGGTTCCGGGTTTGAGGAGATGAGGATGTGGCTCTGGTTATTTGCTTCTGTACCAGGTCGGGAGGGTAGTTACGGGATGCAAAAGCTGTTTTCAGGTTGTTGGTGTAATGGTTCAAGGATTCCGGACTGGAGCAGATTCGTTTGCCACGAAGACCAAGGCTGTAGGGAAGGGACCGTTTGATGTGGAATGGGTGGCAGCTGTCATAATGGAGGTACTGTTGCTTGTTGGTGGGTTTAATGTGGACGGACGTGTGAAGCTGGCCATTGGACAGGTGGAGGTCAACGTCAAGGAAAGTGGCATGGGATTTGGAGTAGGACCAGGTGAATCTGATGGAACCAAAGGAGTTAAGGTTGGAGAGGAAATTCTGGAGTTCTTCTTCACTGTGAGTCCAGATCACGAAAATGTCATCAATAAATCTGTACCAAACTTCGGGTTGGCAGGCCTGGGTAACCAGGAAGGCTTCCTCTAAGCGACCCATGAATAGGTTGGCATACGAGGGGGCCATCCTGGTACCCATGGCTGTTCCCTTTAATTGTTGGTATGTCTGGCCTTCAAAAGTGAAGAAGTTGTGGGTCAGGATGAAGCTGGCTAAGGTAATGAGGAAAGAGGTTTTAGGTAGGGCGGCAGGTGATCGGCGTGAAAGGAAGTGCTCCATCGCAGCGAGGCCCTGGACATGCGGAATATTTGTGTATAAGGAAGTGGCATCAATGGTTACAAGGATGGTTTCCGGGGGTAACAGACTGGGTAGGGATTCCAGGCGTTTGAGAAAGTGGTTGGTGTCTTTGATGAAGGATGGGAGACTGCATGTAATGGGTTGAAGGTGTTGATCTACGTAGGCAGAGATGCGTTCGGTGGGGGCTTGGTAACCAGCTACAATGGGACGGCCGGGATGATTGGGTTTGTGAATTTTGGGAAGAAGGTAGAAGGTAGGGGTGCGGGGTGTTGGTGGGGTCAGGAGGTTGATGGAGTCGGGTGAAAGGTTTTGTAGGGGGCCTAAGGTTCAGAAGCAAATAACCAGAGCCACATCCCCATCTCCTCAAACCCGGAACCTTCCACAGAAGAACCCCAAAAGTGCCCCACTTGTGACGGGATACTTTCCGGGACTGGATCAGATTCTGAATGTGGCTCTCCAGCAGGGATACGACTTCCTCAAATCCTGCCCTGAAATGAGATCCATCCTTCATGAAATCCTCCCCACTCCACCAAGAGTGTCTTTCCGCCGTCCACCTAACCTTCGCAACCTCTTAGTTCATCCCTATGAAATCCCCAAACCACCTTCCCTACCCTCTGGCTCCTACCCCTGTAACCGCCCCCGGTGTAAAACCTGTCCCATGCACCCTCCCACCACCACCTATTCCAGTCCTGTAACCCGGAAGGTGTACACGATCAAAGGCAGAGCCACGTGTGAAAGCACCCACGTGATTTACCAACTGACCTGCCTACACTGTGAAGCGTTCTATGTGGGAATGACCAGCAACAAAGTGTCCATTCGCATGAATGGACACAGGCAGACAGTGTTTGTTGGTAATGAGGATCACCCTGTGGCTAAACATGCCTTGGTGCACGGCCAGCACATCTTGGCACAGTGTTACACCGTCCGGGTTATCTGGATACTTCCCACTAACACCAACCTGTCAGAACTCCGGAGATGGGAACTTGCCCTTCAGCATATCCTTTCTTCTCGCTATCCGCCAGGCCTCAATCTCCGCTAATTTCTAATTTCAATTTGCTGCCGCTCATACCTCACCTGTCTTTCAACTTCATCTTTGCCTCTGTACATCTGCCCCGACTGACATCTCTGCCCAAACTCTTTGCCTTTACAAATGTCTGCTTGTGTCTGTGTATGTGTGGATGGATATGTGTATGTGTGCGAGTGTATACCTGTCCTTTTTTCCCCCTAAGGTAAGTCTTTCCGCTCCCGGGATTGGAATGACTCCTTACCCTCTCCCTTAAAACCCATATCCTTTTGTCTTTCCTTCTCCTTCCCTCTTTCCTGACGAGGCAACCATTGGTTGCGAAAGCTAGAATTTTGTGTGTATGTTTGTGTTTGTTTGTGTGTCTATCGACCTGCCAGCGCTTTTGTTTGGTAAGTTTCATCATCTTTCTTTTTTTTATATATATATATATATATATATATATATATATATATATATATATATATATATATATATATATATATATATATATATATAAAAATAGAGGGAAACATTCCACGTAGGAAAAATATATCTAAAAACAAAGATGATGTGACTTACCAAATGAAAGTGCTGGCAGGTCGACAGACACACAAACTAACACAAACATACACACAAAATTCAAGCTTTCACAACAAACTGTTGCCTCATCAGGAAAGAGGGAAGGAGAGGGAAAGACGAAAGGATGTGGGTTTTAGGGAGAGGGTAAGGAGTCATTCCAATACCGGGAGCGGAAAGACTTACATTAGGGGGAAAAAAGGACGGGTATACACTCGCACACACACACACACACATATCCATCCACACATATACAGACACAAGCAGACATATTTAAAGGCCTTTATATTTATATTTGTATGGAGCATATCACAGTTTTTTGCATTTGTATTTAGTGTATTCTCTATTTTCACAACCAGTTTATAATTAAAGATCTTTCATTAGTTTCAGTTACTTGCCAGTACACAGTAGACTGATCAAGCAGGCCTTGTAAGGAAAGGACTTTTGTGAGCATGAAGTGATGGGAATGAGACAGCATGAACCTTTATGTGTATGGGTAGAGAGTGAATGGCACTCTAATATAACTCTAGTGTAACTATGTTTCTAACATGTTTATACATTCTGCATAATTTGACATGTTTAATATTTTGTAAAATTATCCTGAGACCAATAAATAGTACTACTACAACAATTATTATTATGATTTCATGCCTACAGAATGTTCTGATCATAATGCAGCAATTAGAGGGTATTCTATATTAAAAATTAATACAGATATAGACCAGCATCTCAGACATACATAGTTGCCTGAAATTTATATGCCACTGTTTCGTGTTTGATGAGCTGAATAAGATAGGATGTGCAAGCTACTTAGATGCACTCTATCCATTGAAAGCATAATTATGGTGCAAAGACAGATTCATAACATGATTTGTTTTATGGAAGCTATTCAGTCACAGATAATATTCTTATTCCAGAAAAGGGCAATAAGAATGATTTGTGGTGTTATTTTGCAAATTTTCTGCAAGATGTGGCTCAAGCATTTCAAAATTCTACCTATGTCATCCTTGTACACACACACTATCATGTCATTTGTGGTAAATAAAATGATTAGCTGAACAGAGCAGCCACAGTTACTCAATGAACGGAAAACAATTTGCACTTCAATATAAGTTCTTTAACCATTGTGCAGAAAGTCTTGCATTGTTCTGCAGGTTTCATTTTCAATGGGTTTCCAGCAGAATTAAGAAACTGGTGTAATAATCATCAGATTTTCAAATCTATGTTCGAAGACTTCAGTGTGGTACACTTCATTTTGTACAGGTGTTTCTTTCAGTAGTTTAGAGCTTCGTGCCATAACATTATTAGCGGTATATACAGCTATACATATTTTCCATTTTCATAACCTTCTTTAGGTTCTTAAATATTTAAGAGCTTTGAGTGAATTATGTAATATAGTTTCATGACCACATAGCTTTGGCGCACAAAGCCCCAAGGAACCTGATGAATAAACTAGCACCAGATTCCAACAAGACAAAAACAGCACATATAGCCTCTGAATTGAGAACATTTGTTAAACCTTTAGTGACGGACAACATAATTCTACCAAGCAGGCAAAAGACATCTGTAAGCAATCCTACACAGCCTAAGGTAGGAATGATGGTGGGAACTTCAGATGATTAAAACAAGGGTGCATCAACATCCTCAAAAAGTATCTTAGGCTATACACACACGAAGCGAATACTCTGCAGAAGCTGCTGCTAACACACAGAGGTGGCAGAGAATTTAGCATATTGGACTTGCATTTGGAAGAACAACAGTTCAAATCCTTATTCTGCTATCACAGATTTAGGTTTTCTGTGATTTTCCTTAATCACATAAGGCAATTGCCAGGATGATTCCTCTAGAAGGGTACGACTGATTTCCTTTCCCATCCTTTCTTAATCCAAGCACGTGATCCGTCTCTAATGACCTCATTGTCAATGAGACAATAAACCCCAATCTTCCTTTTTCCTGTGCCAATAAGAAATCCAAAGCAATACAACTCTGTGTGTATTATGCTAATGGCTTTGCTTGCATAGCTGTCTATTAGGCTATCTGAATACTGAAATACAAGGGAGTTACGGTGTTACGAGACGGATACTGTGAACCTGGGTAGTTGTAAGAAAGATTCCCATCTCCAGTACATTTATATTCTCTTTCCTTTTTCCTCGTAATAGTGTACAGCTATATAACTGGCACTGTTACAAAACTTTCACATGAATCAAATTCCTGCTCATTATGAAGACAATAAAAGTCTTGATTAATCGTCACAAGTTAAATAACAGCTTTCAACATTATCCACATAATTACTTGCTATAATGCCTATATGTGTGTGGGGGGACAGCACCTCATCCCAAAATCTTGGTTATGGTGACAAATTTACCTGTAATGCAGTCCAAGATCTGTTATGTTGGAAGGTGGTACAACATGGTTGTGAGTTGGTGCAACCAATGAATGTGAATACATCATAAAAGTTGTAACAGATCAATCTGTAATGTAGCCCAATGTGTACATTTGTTACATACTCAATGCAATTTTAAGTGTAGGTAAAAAAATTGAGAAGTATGAAACTTCCTTTCAGATTAAAGCAGTTTTAACCTGCCTTGAAGTTTCACATTAGCAAACACACTGCTGCAGAGAGAAAATTTCAGTTTGAAGTGCAAGGTAAATTCAGTAAATCAGTATCACATACGAGTATTCTGCAAAGGGAGATCAACAGTCACAGCCACACTGGACTTATTAAAAACGATTCGACAGAGTTTTGAAAAGAGAGAGTGTGTGGCGCTGACACTCTGTGACTTCAGCTGCATCTCACACAGAACACTAATAGCCAAGTTAAGATGCTATGGTGTTGGAGGTGTTGTTCTGTCAACACTCCAATCTTATTTGGAAAACCGAAAGCAGGCAGTATCAGTGCACGGAGCAACTTCTCTTGAACAAAAACTGGAACATGGAGTGCCCCAAGGATCAGTCTTAGGACCTCTCCTATTCCTCATATATGTCAATGATACGAGCTGTAATAGTCACATGTTGCAGTTTGCAGATGACACTACCCTTATTGTCAAAGGACATACAGCCGCAGAACCTCTTGGTGCATCAAATTTGATATCTGAAGAAATAAAAGCATGGTTCATCATAAATAAAATGAAGATCAATGAAGAAAACATTTGATACGCAGTCCAACCAACATTGAAGAGCAATAAAACATGGAGACTGTCAGACTACTGGGCTTCAAGATTGACAGCAAATTCTCCATGAATGGTCACACTGCATATGTATGCACCAAACTTTCTCGTGTGATATACCTCCTGAGGAAGCTGAAGAGGCTAGTATCTGATCAGTTTCTCACAATAGTCTACCATGCACTCTTCCACAGCCACATTAGCTATGGACTGTTGTTGTGGGGACACTCCTCAGGCTGCAAAGATGTGTTGCTATTTAAAAAAAAAGCCATCAGGATCATATCCTCTAGCAAAAGACTGGACCACTGTAAGCCTATTTTCACCAGGCTAGGCATAATGACTGTTTTTAACCAGTATGTGTTTTTCTGCCTCATTTATATAAAAGAAAATCAAAGGAATTTTAGCATAAGACAAGAAATACACAATCATGACACTCACTGTAAGAGGAACATTGAAGTGCCAAGGTGTCGCCTATCAAGCACACAAGACAGCTTTCCAACAGTCGCCCTAAAAATGTACAATCAACTGCCTCCAGAAGTGAAATCCCTGCCACCTGAATTATTTCGGAAAAAAATTGCTCAGGACTTGAAACAACATCCACTATATTCCTTGGAAGAGTTTTTCAACAGTGGTTCTAGTGAATAGACAAAATAATAAATATTGTTATGTTTTATATATAATTTTGCCTAAATTTAATCTTCTTTTTATGTTCTCAGTAAACTGCACATTTAATTTTGTGTTTTACTTAAAGTACATATTTTGCCAAAACGAAACTTTTATGCGTGTGGTCTGCATGGTTTTGTAAACGTTTTGCTTTATGGTATTTTCATTTGCTGCTATTAAGTTTTACTTTCCTGTTTCGTTATATTTCATTTTCTCTATGTTCTATATGTTTTGTGCACTGCATAAATATTTTCTTTTATTTGTAATATAAATTTTGTATATGGTGTTGTATAAATGTTAGTTGATAAAAATTGTATTTGTGACGCAGTCTGTCCAGCCATGGCTGGTAAATGACAAAGATATAGTAACAAAGTAATAGTACATGACAGTACATACATGACAATACAGTGAGTATTTTGGTGCATATTGTGTACATCAACTACGAGAAATGCATGGAGATGGGACCGGGGGTGGGGTGGTGGGGGGGGGGGGGGGGCAATGTGTGGTCCACATCTCAAATCTTAATTGTGGACAACATAAACTGCTGTCAGTCTTATGTGAATAATATTTCTGGGATTCAAGTTTACTTAAAGGCTTATTTACACAAAAGTGTGTTCTACATAGCCAATGGGGGATAGACTAGGAGTGGTAGTGACAGGATTTACTTTTGCAGCATTTTATTTTATTAGAGCTGTCATGTAATGCGGCAGACATTTATGTCGTCGGTGATTTTGGCGCGTTCTGTTTTTTTTTTTTTTTTTAAAAAACGCACGTAAGTGATTCTTGTACACGATATTGCCTATGAGTTGGAGGCGAGAACAGCATGGGACCCATGGTGTCGGCATATTGTTTTCCATAGGAGCCGCAGAAGTGATGGTAGTGATTTTAATAAATTGAGATATAATTCAAATAAGCGCCACACGCTTAAACGAAGCGCCACTTGCCACCATGCAATAACTTTTTTTTACGTTGTTTTGTTTTGATTGGTTGTCTAGGTTAGTGCCATCTTGCGTTCGGGAATCTAATATTACGTTCGTATTACAGTTTTTCCAGGAGTAGCTTATCGCTTGCAGAAATTCATGCTTTCAGCTGACTGCATCAGAGAACTAGTTCACAAGACACTAACAGATCAATCGCGATATCGCTTCAGCAGGGTAAATATGCGATTCGACCATAAAACAATTACGGAATCTCCACCAAGCCTTTCCTAACCACAAACAATAAAGGGCACGACTTTTGATTCCATTTCGTCATACACAAATTTTACATATCCTAGTGTCATTCAGCTGCCTTTTGATGCGTCAGGCAACGCTAATTTTAATTCCTTTTCATCGACAACTGGACCGCATACGGCCGAGATGAGATTCATTGCGGTTGAGTGCCAGTGGCTGGCAATTGGTATTCGCGTTAGTTTTATTTTCGCTAGTGCTAGTACATAGGCAAATGTTGGATGTCCAGTATTGGCCCTTAAATATACCCAGCTTCGTTTAACCTGTCGTAAATGAAAAATTCGGGTTTTAGCACTAAAACACGCTGCAACAGAACTGACAACGGCGCACGTCATTTCTGCTAACGCTTCATAGTTAAGACGTTTCCATGTTGCTTGCCAGACAAGAAAAAAATATTGCTATTCAAGGCGTTATTAGTTTGCGCGATGATACATCGATCCTTAAACTGGTTGGCTGATTTGGAGGAGGGGACCAAACAGCGAGTTCATCGGTCACTAAACTGGTTGAAACAACAATGACACTGTATAAATCTTCACTCTGCTTCTCGATACGTTGGTGATATCAGTTTTAGCAGAAAGATGTTGCCATGGATACAACCAAGTATAGAAAGAGTTACCGTACGGTGTCTTCGAAACAGTTCTTCTGTTTCCATTCCTCCAAACCCAAGAGACAGTTCACTCCATCCCACCTCTTTCTCTTGATCCTTTGATCTTATTATTACTAAGTTTGATGCGTCTCCAATAACTTTGACCCTTAACCTATTTTCAACAGGTTGGTGGCTCGATTTCCAACGAAGTGTCTTGAATCAATCTCTTTCGGAGAAACCCTCAATTACCGAAATAGTAAGTTATGAGCACTATGTAAAACGCAATAATTGTTACTACAGCGCAACCAATTTCGCGTTTAAACTGTGGAATTCATGCCAGTTCCTCGCCGTTGTCAAATAAAACACAGAAAAGGCGACAATATACAATTTTAAAAATAGCGAGGCCACACGCACTACAGTAGGAGCTGATTTTGAGCAGCTGTCAAATATTTCCTGAAGCTAACTTAGGACGGAATAAAAGGTGTGTCCCGTACCTTGGCTTCCAAATTATCTCAAACGGCTCCCAACACGACGAAGGGTATCGAAATATGGTTTCAAAACAGGATTAAATTAAATATACTAGTGCCTTTATCTTCAACGAATTCCAAAAAATTCATTTCCAAACTCCCGCGGATTCTAACCTTATACACAACCTCCCAACACCAAAGATGTTTATCATTTCATGCAGAACAATAAAACAACTCGGACATCGGGCGCGCGAGAGATACCCTAATCTGTAACAGTAAATTTACTATTATAGGACAGGAAAGTCTTTTAAACCTGGACAAAATACGAAAATTTAATTGACTATAGCGTCTACACCTTTTATTAGTTTGACTGACAAAGAGAGTAGCATTCCTTGTATGTTGGCTGACCTGGGACTGTAGTTTATGCGCTATCTAGACCTTTCACCGCGGAGCTGTACGTAAACAGTAGGAAAATTTTGACAAAAGAACCTAAATATTTCTTTCGATCGTCTAGTGCTGTGTAAATACATAAAGCCCATCCCATAATGGTATGATTTTAGGAAATATAATCGTAAGAAACAGTATACATTAGTTTATATTTTGTAGGTTAGTGTAAATTACTGAATCATGTGCTATTATTAAAGGGTGAAGATTGCGGACGGAAAAATATTGACAACTGCCATTGATAGTTCGGTGTAGCTTTTTGCTGCACCCTTACTTATTTATCATGTTTTTACAAACTTTTTTGTGTAAAAGATAAAATTTTTCGCCGTGTTTCTGCAGTAGAAAATATTTCTATTTCAGGATGTATTTTTAATGATCAGGAGAAAAAAGCTCACAATTTTTACAGATGCAAAGGATACAACGTCAGTTCACGAACTTAAGAAAATAATTGAAGGTAAGTTACAGATCTAATCATCTTGTACATGTTACTTGCATCGAATACTGTGAACTTGGATTAGGCGCTCCCTGATAACAAGCCACTCAAACGTTGTTGGCTGATTTGTGTTATACCTCTATTTATAAAAGGCAAAAGGAACAAACTACCGTATATCGTGAAGGAATCATAAAATCAAGGAGAAAGAACTAAAGCTCAGTATTGAAGATCTTCCTTTTCTATAGGAAAAGACTACAAAATTTTTACGGGGATGTGTGTTTTAAATCTTTCCATTGAAGATGTTGATTTTCATATTTGCTTGTAATTTAATAAGATGTTGATTTTCATATTTGCTTGTAATTTAATAACTGTGATGTTTAATATGGAATGTGTAGCAGGGTAACAACTACATTACTCACTCTGTAATTTTTTTGACAATATTATGAAATGGAGTTTTTTTGCTACACTGAACATATATTCCAGAGTAATGATAAAATCAGTCTACTGCATTTTCAATAGTTTATTTTATTAGCTATTGTACATTTTAAAGCAGAGCTTTATCTTTTAGTCGTAAACTGACTATCGAAAGATCTGTATTTGTGAGTCAACACGATACAAATATATATCTGATACTGATGGTATAGCCAACCATTTGATAATGTCATATCTAACAAACAAACAAACAAAAATGCAGAAAGTTGTACTTAATAATTCTGCAAATATAGTCTGGAAATGTAATTCTGACTTGGCAGAAATCGCGTATGGGGTTTCCTGAAGTCTCAATCTTAGGCTCACTGTTGTTGCTCATATATGTAGATGATCTTCCGTCTAATATACAACTAACGGAATTAGTTTTTTGTGGCATATGACGGTAGTATTGTGAATAATCTAAGTGTATATACAGAAACAGAAGAAATAGAAAACTAGATCTTAAAATTATCATTGACTGGTTTTCCGCAAATGGTCTCACCCTCAATTTTAAAAAGTCACAATATATTCTGTTCTGCACATCTAGGGGCACTACATAAATGATAAGTGTAAATTGTGATGATGAAATTATGAATAGGGTGGAGACTTCAAAATTCTGAGAGTCTTAGCAACCAAGTAGTGCGTGAGTATTTAAGTGTCAAGATGCTGAGAGCACATCTCGCCTTTTTTGAGACTTTGGCTGTTCAGGTTGATCCATTTCTGACTACATTTCCATCAGTTGCCCCTTAGCTCCTTTCGTCCATATTTCCCTTAAGTCTATGTCAGTGAATGAATGAGATCTTTTAAAATCCAAAGTTTTGTTGAAACAAACTAGTTTCAAAATAGATCTGAATGACAGCATAAACCTGTTGCCACCATAGATAGGTGATAATGAATATATAAAAAAAAAAAAAAAGGTTGTGGGTCAGTGTGACATATCAAAGAAAGATATCCTGGCAGCCCGGAATGAGTGCCTCACATTTATGAACAGTATCCAAAATTCTGCCATATTCTTCTCACTACCTTAAATCGCTTTGGTGGTCATGAGGCTAATGCTGTTGCCCATAAGTTCCTAAATCAGGCCAGTAAAGGAGATCCTTGATGGGATCGTGATCCCATCAATCAGTTCTGGAGGATGGTCACGGGGCTTGGGATAAGAGCACTTGTAAAGAAATTTATCAAACATGCTGCTTACATTGTCTCCCATGCCAATGTCAGCCTTGAAAAGAGGTTTTTCTGACCATCCCAGACAAAAATTTTCACATAGTATTTCATACTGTTCACAGTACAGTCAGTGTTGCTGAAGGTGTGTGATCTGTAACCTTCACTAAGCAGTTAATACACAGCTTACAGAAACGTGTGGTAGTTACAGTGAAAAAGTAGCAGAGAAAAGTGCAGCTTAGAAATCCTCAATAGCAAGTGATAAAAGGATGAAAGAGAGTTGAGGAAAGCTAATGGAACTACAAAATAAAAAAATAAAAAAAACGGGTCCCATGAAAAACCTTGACAGAGATTTTTCAGATTGAAGTAGTAGTTCTATCACAAAAAACTATGCGCTTGTGACTCCAATTAATGTTCTTGTATGTGTTCTTATCAAATTAGTCCTTCCATAATTGTTTTGTAAAATTGTATTTGAATTTTATCCTGTAGTCTCTGTGGATCTTTTTGTGAAAAATGTATTTTTTACTGAAGTAGATGATGCTTCATTTTAAGCATTTTTGCAAATTTTGTCACAAAATCAATCAAAATAGATCAGGAAAAAACCCACAATATGATCCTGGAAAAAAAATGGCCAGGGAAACCAGGAAAACACAGAGAATTTTTTTTAGAGTCCCAGGGCATCCTGGAATGACACCAAATCGGCTCACCTATCTTGGACTGACTCAAAATGGAGGTACACACGGTGTGTTTGTGTTGTAGCTATGGTAATTGCTATTAATTTGCAGGTCCCCAAGATTATCTCTTGTCATTAACTCTCATTTATATATGTGTAGTACTATAATGTAAGCGCACACAACTTTTTTAACCCATTAAACTTCGGTTACGCAATAAATCATTTAAATCTAAAGGTCACAAATTCAACTGAATACATAGTAATTACAATTATGAGTTACTTAAATTGGAAAGAACATATAAAAAATATTGTGCGGAAGGCGAACCAAAGACTGCGTTTTATTGGCAGAACACTTAGGAGATGCAACAGATCTACTAAAGGCGACTGCCTACTCTGTGCTTGTCTGTCCTCTTTTGGAGCACTGCTGCATGGTGTGGGATCCATACCAGATAGGATTAACAGAGTACATTGAAAAAGTCGAGAAAGTTCAAAGAAGAGCAGCATGTTTTGTATTATCGAGAAATAGGGAAGGGAATGTTATGAAAACGATACAGGATTTGGGGTGGACATCATTAAAGCAAAGCTATTTCTTGTTGTGACGGGATCTTCTCATGAAGTTTCAGTCGCCAACTTTCTCCTCCAATTGCAAGAACATTTTGTTGACGCCGACCTATGTAGGGAAAAATGATTATCATCATAAAATATGGGAAATCAGAGCTTGCACGGAAAGATATAGGTGTTTGTTTTTTCCGTGCACTGTTTGAGATTGGAATAATAGAGAATTATTGTGAAGGTGGTTCAATGAATCCTCTGCCATGCACTTAAGTGTGATTTGCAGAGTATCCATGTGGATGTAGAAATAGGGACTTGCAGTGATCCCTTGTAAAGTTGTGGGACACGATTTGAATGGCAGTTTTCTGTGTTTAATTTAATTGAGTATTAGTTTTATCCCAGAAAGCTATTCCATAATGAGTATAGTCATCTCAAAGATATTACAAAACTAATTTTAAGTAGCACAGTGCTGTAGACCACAGGGATTTGCATATTAAGGAGATCTCCTCCATCTAACAAATAAAAATAAATGTTTTGCTGCATGTCATCCCATGTGGAATCCATGGCAAAGAAATAACTAATTGACAATGGAGGCACTTGACGCAACATTTTGTCCTATTTGCATGCCGTTGTTGGAGTGTTGTGGCAGAGATTAAGTCTGACTAAACTGGGGGTGGCATATTTCCATGCAGTAGTTGTGTAGTCCATATATACTTCTGACCTGCCATTATATACAGCTTATTACCTTCATGTATGATTTCCTTTTCCAGTTAAGAGAACTGAACAGTACATAGCCCCTTTTACATATCAGTCATGAACTCACATTAGATTCCTTGTCAGGTCAATTTCAAGGTTTGGAAAGCTTTCTGTTCCTGAGCAACCCTTTGAGATAATGGACTGGTTGCTCTTGCATATACAGTAACTGTTCCATTGGTCTCATTAGTCAGGTAGCGAAATGTCTTCATCTGGGAAAACCCTGAATTATTTTTATTAGCTAATCAGGACATACTGTTCTCTGCTAGGGAAATGCCTAACAAGTGAGCTTCTCTTCTAAAAACGAATTTTGTTTTTATTTTTGAATTCTGAAGAACGTGTAAACTACTACCTTGGGGCATAATAACATCAGATGACAAACTGTGGACTTTGGGTGTGGGGTGGATGCATGCTTCACTGATACAGGTAAACCATAGATGTAACCACGTCAGAAGAGTATCTATGGAGAGAACAGACTAACATAGTGGTTCCTGAAGGGGTCAGCCTTCTCAGTAGTTGCAGGGACAAATGTCTGGAAGATTCCCTGGGCCTTGTAACACCAGCCAAAACTGCCTCGCTGTGTTGGTACTGCGAACAGCTGACAGCAAGGGGAAACTGTAACTATTATATATTTCCTGAGAACATATAGCTCTACTGTATGGTTTAATGATAGCATTCTCATGGGTAGAAGATTCTGGACATGAAATACTTCCGCCATTTGGATCTCTAAGCAGGGACTACTTGAGAGGATATCAACAAGAAAAACAAAACGGACATTCTGTGAGCTGGAGCATGGAATTGTGCATCCCTTAATGGTGGTGATAAATTAGAGAATTTAAAAAGGGAAATGGGTAAGTTGAAGTTGAATATAGTGGAAATTGTGAAGAGCAGTAGTAGGAACTGCTAGATATCTAGTCAAGTGAGTGCAGAATTGTCACCATGAAATCTAATAGTGGTAATGCAAGAGTAAGTGTAACATTGACTAAGAAAATATGAATGTAGGTAATACTATGAACACTGTAGTGACTGCATTATTGTAGCCAAGCTAGATACAAAGTCAACATCCACTACAGAGTTAAAAGTTCGATAGTCCACTAACTTTGCAGATAGTGAAGAGTTAGAAGAAAGGAATTACTCAAATAGTTAAGAGAGATGCAAATTTAATTATGATGATGGACTGGAATTTGATAGTACAACAAATAAAAATAATAGAACAACTTGAATTGTTGAAATGGAATGAAAGCGGAAGCTGTCTGTTAGAATTTTGCGATGAGCACCATGTAAGCATTGCTAATACTTGGTTTAAAAGTCATGAAAGATTATTTTATTTGTGGGAGAGACCTCAAGACATCAGGTTTAAGGTAGTATTATGAAAAGGATAGTTGCTACTCACATTATAGCAGAGGTACTGAGTTGCAGATAGGCACAACAAAAAGACCGTCAGAAAGACCTTGTTGGCCGAAAGCTACTTTCTGACAGTTTTTTTGTTGTGCCTATCTGCGACTCAGCATCTCCACAATATGGTGAGTATCACATTCCATTCCAGATGTTCCAGGTTTAAGATAGATTGCATAATAATAAGGCAGATATATTGAAACCAGATTTTAAACTGCTAAACATGTTCTTGGGCAGTGTGGACTGACTACAGTTTCTTGGTTATGAACAGCAGATTAAAACTGTAGAAACTGCAGAAAGGTAGGGAATAGGAGCTAGAAGAAACTGAAAGAACCAGAAGTTTTTGAGAGTTGCAAAGGGGCTATTAGGCAGAAATTTACTGAAATTGTTTTAACAACACAATAGAAGATGGATGGGTAAGTTTGTGAGGTGAAATAATAAAGTGACATGAGGATCAAATGGGCAAAAACCCAATGTATGGCAGGAATCCTGGACAAGATACAAGATATTGAATTAAATTTATGAAAGAAGAAAATCTAAAAATGAAGCAGGCTGAATTAAAGAAAGAAACCTCAAAAAATTAAGTGCAAAATGGCAAAGCAGGAATGACTAGAGGACAAATCCATAGATGTAGAAGTGTAAATTAGACTTTTGAAAGGAAAAAAAAAAACTGTATGAATATCACCAGCTCGTATGATAAGCTAGCAATAAATAAAAGAGAGAAGGCTTAAAAGTGGAAGGAATACATAAGGGACCTATACAAGAGAAACAAACATGAAAACAATATCATGGAAAAGGAAAATTAAATAGTTGACAAGGAAATCAGAAATACAAGACTGCAAGAAGAATTTGAAGAACACTGAAAGCCTGCCTAATTAAAAACAGGGCCACTGGAGTAGATGACAGTCACACAGAAATATTGCAATCCTTGAAGAACAAGCCCTGAAAAACTTTTTCCACTTGTTATGCAAGATGGGTGAGACAGACGAAATACCCTCTGTCTTCAAGGAGAATGCTTTTATGTATGACATTTGCTCCTAGCAAGACAGCTCGATATGTACATAGATGTGATTTAGTTAGTGTAAATTGTCAAATCATGTGCAAGATGTAACAATGAAAACAATCAACTTTTGGCAAAATAATTGGATTGGATGTATAAAAAATCTACTTGCCGAGCGGTGGCAGAACACACACATAAAAGAGGGTTGTAATCAGGCAAGCTTTCGGAGCCAGTGGCTCCTTCTTCAGGCAGAATCTCCACAATATTCTTGACAGACTCTACACTCCTTTTGCACCCATTTCCCTACCCTATGGCTCCTACCGCCGTGATCATCCCCACTGCAAGACTTGCCCTATGCATCCTCCAACAACACCTATAGCAGCCCTGTGGCTGGCAAAACATATACTATCAAAGGGAGAGCCACCTGTGAGACAACACATCATATATCAGCTGTTATGTGAACACTGTTTGGCCTTTTGCATTGGCATGACTACCACCAAATTATCAATTAGGATGAATGGGCATGGGCAGATGATGTATACTCACCACACATGCCATCTGGATTCTTCCCCCAGACAACAGCTTCTTAGAACTCCACAGGTGGGAACTAGCACTCCATCATTTCCTTGTTTCTCGCCACCCACCTGGCCTTAATTTACATTAATTTCTTCTGTCTCATAATTTCTTCACAGTAACTACCCTTTTCTTCATTCTTTCATTGACTTACCTGTCTATTTTTCACCATCCCCTCCCACCTCTGTTGCACGCAAAGTAAGTAGCTTTTCACTCTTATTAACTCATGCATAATGTTTAAGCAGTAATCTCTGTCTTGCATATTACCCTTCCTTGTACCATTAAGCTCTCAGGTTTCCAAATCTCGTCCGATGCAGTCCCCAACAATCAGTCTTCCCTTCTCATCCCGTACGGCAAGTCTCCCCTGACTTGCAGTTCTGGGTGACTTTCCTGAAATCTACCCCCTTTCCTTGACCTATCCAGGCCTCTTGCTTCACCCGTCTTCCTTCCCCTTCCGTGGTCTGAACTGTTCAAGGCAGGGTTCAACGTCAGGTTTGCTGTTGCCCTAAACCTGCATTTTATCATGCTGTTTTGGTGAGGGATCTACTTTCCTTCACACATAATGTCATTTGGAAATATCACTTTGCAGCCAAATCCCAAAACCATTCCGACAGCAAATCTGACATCTAACCCTGCTTCGAACAGTTCACAGCATGATCCTGACTTTGTCCACCACCACTACTTCAAAATCATTCCTTACTAGCCTTCCAAGAATTCCTCACATCCAGCATTGCTTCACAACCCTTCCTCATGGTCTGTACCACATGACTCTAACCTGTCCTCTGCACAACTCCAGGCTCTACATTCCCTAAAAGCTGATGACTCCATCTTTATTCTCCCAGCAGACAAAGGATCTCCGCTGTAGTACATGACTGAAGGGAGTATGCTGGTGAAGGTCTACACCAGCTGTCTGACACCTCTACATACAGCTTCTGCCATCAATATCCCATCCCTCTGATTCAAACTGACCTGCAGTCCCTCCTTAAAACTAAGGCCCGTCACAAGGACTAACTCCTCAATCCCTAGAATTCTCACCCCACCCAAACAATGCACCCCCACCTTTTACCTTCTTCCTAAGATCCACAAACCCAATCATCCTGACCATGCTGTAGTTGCTGGCTTCAAAGCACCCACCGAATGTATATCAGCGCCTGCAACCTGTAGTACGAAGACCTCCCTTCTATAACAAAGATACCAACCATATCCTAAATCACCTGATATCCGTGCCCGTCCCAATCCACCACACTCCTTGCTTGTCACCATTGATGCCATCTTGCTCTGTACCAACATCCCCCACATACATAGCCTGTCTGCTGCTGAACATTTCCTCATCAGCACCCACCTAATTACAAACCTGTGACGACATACTTCCTACTCACCTTAATCAACTTTATATATACTACTTCAGCTTTGAGGGGCAGACATACAAACAGGTCAGGGGTACCGCATGGGAACCAGGATGGTTCCTTCCTATGCCAACCTCTTCATAGGTCACTTGGAGGGGAATTTCCCGGGCTTCATAAGTCTTGAACCCCTGGACTCGTGGTGAGACTGACCTGTTAAGATTCCTGGATTCTCTGAATAACTTCTCCCAATTAAATTTCGCATGGTCCTATTCCAAATCCCATGCCACTTTCCTTGATGTTGATCTTGTCCTCACTGAAGGCCAGCTACACACTTCCATCCACATTAAACCTACCAACAAACAACAGTACTTACATTTTGACACTTGCCATCCTTTCTATGTCAAACGTTCCCTCCCATACAGCCTTGAAATTTGAAGCAAACATGTTTGTTCGGATGCAAATGCTTTACTGCAATACACCACAATTCTCAGCTCAGCCTTCATTGCACATAATTACCCCACCAGCCTAGTTCAAAAGCAGATTTCCTAGGCCATCACATCTAATCCTGATACTGCTGATCCCTCCAATAAACAGCTTCGGAGTACAGCACTGGTGACTCAGTATTATCCTGATCTGGAATGTATTAATCAGCTACTTTGACAGGGCCATGACTTCATAAAATCTTGCCCTGAAATGAGATCCATTCTGTCTGAAATCTTGCCCACCATACCTAGAATGGCTTTTCATCGCCCTCCCAATCTCAACAATATTCTTGTCAGACCCTAGGCTCCTTTTGCACCCACCTCTCTACCCTATGGCTCCTACCCATGTGACCATCCCTGCTGTAAGACTTGCCCTATGCATCCTCCTACAACACCTATAGCAGCCCTGTGACTGGCAAAACATATACTATCAGAGGGAGAGCCACCTGTGAGATGACACGTCATGTACCATGTAAACATGGTTTGGTCTTTTACATCGGCATCACTACCACCAAATTATCAGTTAGGATGAATGGGCATAGGAAGAGGGTATATACTGGCAACACACAATATCCTGTTGCAGAACATGCCCTATAATATGACAGTCTTGACCTTGGTGCCTTTTTCACCACACACACCATCTGGATTCTTCCCCCAGACAACAGTTTCTCTGAACTTCGCGGGTGGGAACTAGCACTACATCATGTCCTTGGTTCTTGCCACCCACTTGGCCTTAATTTATGTTAATTTCTTCTGTCTCATCCTTTCTTCCCAGTAACTACTCTGTTCTTCAGTTCGTTTTAGCTTTCTGCATCTTTCATTGTCTTACCCGTCAATTTTTCGCCACTGCCCTCCCACCTCTGTTGCATACAAAGCACTTAGTTTTTCACTCTTAGTAACTCATGCAAGACGTTTGAGCAGTGATCTCTGTCTTGCATATTACCCTGCCTTCCACCATTAAGCTCTCAGGTTTTCAAATCTCGTCCGAATCAGTCCCCAACAATCAGGCTTTCCTTCTCTTCCTGTGCAGTAAGTCTCCCCTGACGTGCGGTTCTGGGTGACTTTCCCAAGATCTACCCCTTTTCCTAGACCTCTCCAGTCATTTTCCTTCACCCCTCGTCCTTCTGCTTCAGCCCTTCTGCCTGAAGAAGGAGCCATTGGCTCCAAAAGCTTGCCTAATTACAATGCTCATTAATGTGTGTGTTCTACCACTGTTTTGTGAGCAGATTTTTCTTGTGCAAGATGTACACTTTTGGACGTATCATGGCATTATGCTCCTATGAAGAAGGTATTGACATGACACCTGCTAAAGCAGTACTAAACTTCTGAGGATGTCAGATTAATTTATCAAAAATTGTAAAGTGAAATAAAAATATATTTGTTACTGATGACTGAATTTTATTCTGAAATATGTACTACAGTTGCTTGAAATGACAGCTATGAATAAAATACGTATGTAAGAATTCAAATTCCTGAAAAGATAGGTCTGAAAGATATGAGTACTTCTGAACCAACTCTTTAATAAGTCATGATTCCAAAGTACTGACACAACTTATGTGCAGAAGAATGGAAAAACTTATGTAAATCAACCTCAGGGAGGATCAATTTGGACTTCAAAGAAACTTAGAAACACACGAGGCAGTATTAACCCTACAACTTATCCTCAAAGGAAGATTGAAGAAAGTCAATTCTATGTTTACAGTAATAAAAGATTTAGAGAAAGCTTTTGATGGTGTTGACTGGACTCCATTCTTTGAAATTATACATGTAGCATGGATAAAATGTTGGAAATAAAAGCTTGTCTAAACTCATACAGCAATTAGACTGCAGTTAGAAGTGTTGGATGACATGAAAAGTATGCAGTAATTGAGAAGGGACTAAAAAAGTGTTTTAGCCTATACCTCAGGTTACCAATCTGTACATTCAGCAAACTTTGTAGAAAACCAAAGAGAAATCTGGCATGGGCAGGCATCCATCGTCTCCTCCACCTCCCACTGATATCGCTCTTTCTGTGGTTCGTGCTCATGGACACGTGCTAGCGACATCTCTGCTGTTAGTGTGCCTGCCGCCACCGCCGCCCCCCCCCCCCCTCCTCCCAGCCCCCCAAAGTCTGCTCATTGTGGGATATTGCCTTGCATTTTTTAATCTTCTTCATACTGAGCTAAGCAAATAACATAGTATACCTAGAGGTGCACCAGAGTACCCCAAAGCAAAATGTAATCATGTACAATTACACAGTAATAGAAGAAGAATAGTCTTCTACTATAACAATGTAATGACAAAAAAAAATTGTTCAAGTGTGTTGGTAACTAATCATGTTAATTTTTAATTTTTTCTTTCTTTTTGCCAAATGTGTATCTATTGGTAATTACAGATATTTGAGTTCGAATCGACACAATTTTTGCATGCTTTCTCTGTTTTCATAACTGCATGTTCACTCTGCACAAAAGAATAACACTCACCACATTTTGTTTTACACTTCTGGTCTTATTTCCTAGGACACAGTTTACAATGCCTAACACTGGCTGTCTCTTGTAGAGGTTCCATTGAACTTTATTGCTGTGTCTCTGGGTTCATCTCCACCAAACAATAATTCCTTCATTATTGTTCATGTGTTTGTGAGCATTCCATTCTGCTTCTGCATTCTTTGCTCCACATGAGGATTTAGAAGTTCTGTCCTAGGTCTAACAAACATTTTCTCTTTCAGTTCTGTGTAAGAGCATTCCAGTCGGGATTTTTTGTCATCCAAATAACGTACGTGTTTATGACTGCTGTATCAGCTGTGTTCAAGAATAGCAAAAATGGTCATCACTTGCTATTCCTATTACATGTATACTCATTTATCATTTAGTTCAGTGCATAAACAGAACCGTTGGTTTTGTAATGTAGTGTAGAATAATATCGGGTCTGAACTGATCCTTTTCTGTGCCTCAGTTGTCATCTTAATGTTCAGAACTCAGAGGATTACTGCCTTGTTCTTTTTAGGTACATATGATACTATGGTTAGATTTTCTTTGAATGCAAACCTAGATGAAAATGTGGTTTTAGTGGTATTGGTCAAAGTTCAGATGGGATTTTGAGGTTCTTTTTTCTAAGAGCACCAGTCAGAGTTAGCCCTTTTAACAAAAGCTCCTATGCAATTGAAACATCCATAAAAAAGCTGTCAGTTGTAATACCATATCCACATCCTAAAGGAGATGCAAGGTCCATTACAACTCTAGCACCTTGATTCTTTTCCATAGATCGTTCTTTTGCTGTGTATACCTACAGGTTGAAAGCATATGAAGATTCAACATTGTAAAGGGCCGAATTTTTTATGTGATTTCTAACTGATTTGGACTTCACGTAAACCCTAAACGGGCATTTCCACGAAAAGCTACCAGTTGGTCGTCCTCTATCAATTGACTGCTTGAATAATAGTGTACACAGCATTCATGTCCAGAAGTTGTAGATATTTCTTTAAATGCAGAAAATTTGTCCATTTGTCTCTGTTTCTCTCCAGTAATCATGCCATCGAATCTGATGTAAAAGAAGTTCAGAAAATCTTTTTATCGAAAATTAAGCTATTAATATTTTTCTTTGGTACATGGTGTCCATGGACCATAACACAAAAAGTGGTTCTCTTTTAGCTTTCAGTGTGCCATTGTCACAAGAAGCGCTATGAAACTGAACTGTTCTGTAGTATTTATTGGGAACAATTTATGTTTGGATGAAGGGTGAGTTACATTCTGTAAACTCTCTGATCTTTGGTTTGTGCATTTAACAACTTTGTTCACTATTTTAGGCGTAAAGCACAATGAGTGTCTCTATAGTTGAAGACACACTTCTGGAAATCATTGTGAAATGCTGAATTTAGACAAAACTCCTGTTTCTAACAACCGCTTGGTAGTTTGTACATTGATCATCATATCATTCAATTTGTGCTGGTAGGTAAAGCTGTCTCTAACATTTGAAGCTCCATAATTTGTACAATGTGCATTTATACTTGTTTGTTTTCTTCACACACACAATACCTAGTGGGACACAACAGGACCCCAGTCAACATTTTAATTATTATTTATTATATAGATAAATATATTCAAAAAAAATTCAACATTGCTAATGTTTAGTGGGGACAGTTAAACAACATCACAAACTATTTGAAACAGCTACGAATAATAAAATAGTTACGTTGGGGCCTTGCAGTACCCCGCTTGGTATGCAGAAGGTTAATCAGACAAAGCATGGCTTCCCAGGTCATAGTAAAGATGTAGCCATTATCATGATAAAGCACCAGTTCCCTTTCTAGTATCTCAGTAGGTTATTTAGCGATACAGTCCCAGAAATTAAGTGACTGTGTCAGAACCTTAGTTAGGTCGTAATCCATTCTCTGTAATTCTGATGGACAATATTCAGCAACTGTCAACTTGTTAGGGGCCCGCGATGTTCTTGGCAGCAGTGTTCAGCATTACATGCCTTCTAACCTGTATATGTCATGCCACATTGGCAGGATATCCGATAAGACTCCAGGTTTCCGTAGTCCAAAGTTGTCCTTGAAACTATCAGGCAATGGCTGTGTTTTGACTAGTGAGTAGTAGACTGTCTTCACTTTGTGTTTCTGGAGAATTCATTCGATCCTTCCGGATAAATGCAGCACAAAATGGAACAAACTTAATTTTTTCTCTCTCTCTCTCTCTCTCTCTCTCTCTCTCTCTCTCTCTCTCTCTCTCTCTCTCTCTCTCTCTCTTTCCCTCCCTCCCTCCAGTTGTACAATCAGTGAGGGTTGTAAACATCTGTGCATTTGCCACTCCTTGTAGTCATTCTTCTGGAACACCAACCTCAGAAGTTCAAGTTCTTGGTTGAGACTTGTATTGTTGGAGAGAATGCAATCCCTACGTACCAATGTTTGGAGCGCCCCATCCCTCCGCCTTGGGTGGTTGTAACTGTATACATATACGTATAGGCTGCTATGCATCTTCTTACAGTAAATTCTGTGGTCCAGCATGCTGTCTGCTCTTCTCTTTACTAGGACATCCAGAGAGGGGAGCACATCATCCATTTCAACTTCCACGGTAAATTTGCTGTTCTTATGTATGGAATTGAGGCATATGAGGAAATCATTCATGTTCTCTCTTCCATGTGGCTATAATATGAATGTGTCATCTACATAATGGAAAAAAAACAGGTAGGTTTCCATTGGGCTGATTCCAGGGCTTCCTCCTCAAAACATTCCATATATATGTTCGCAACAACTGGTGAACCTTTTCAGGTATGTCTTGGCATCCACATACTTCGTCTTATACCCACATGGAAGTGTCAAGCTGAATACAATAATTTCCAGATACATTATGAATTCCATACACCAAACCTCAGTTTTACTATGGAAGTTGAGGAGGACGACATGCTCCCCTTCCTGGATGTGCCTGTGGAGGGAAGAGTTGACAGCACTGTGAGATACAGCTTGTACTGTAAGAAGATGCACATTGACCTGTACTTGCACGCACACAGCTGCCACCACCCAGCACAGAGGTATGAGGTGCTGAAAACATTGCATCCTCTCTGACAATGAGTCAGCCAAGGACTTGAACTTCCGAGAATGGTCTTCCAGAAGAATGACTAGATGGAGTGGCAAATTCGGAGAACTCTACATTCTACACTGACTGTGCAGCCAGCAGAAACAGAACCGCAGGAGGATGTGACCATTGTATTTATTCTCCAGAAACATTAAGTGAAGACAGTCTTCTGCCCTCCAGTGAAAACACACACACTGACAATGTCAAGGACAACCTTGGACTGTGGTAATCTGGGGGGTCTTGTCAGATACCCTACTAATGTTGTTTGACATACATAGGTCAGATCATTGCAGAGTACATCAACAGCACAGCAGACTGCAACAGCCTAACAAGTAAACAGTCACAGAACATTGCCATTGGAATTACACAGAATGGATTGCAACTATACAAAGGTTCCGACAAAAACATCTAACTTCTAGAATTGTCATTAAGGAATCTATTGAGATTAAAGTATGGGAACCTCTGATCAATCATGACAATCATGATAGTGGGTAGATCCTTAGTAAGGCCTGCGGACCTGCATTTGGTTTGATTTAGAAGAAGAAGAAGAAGAAGAAGAAGGGGAGATGCTAAAATGAATCAACTTCAATGGCAGACACAGCAACAGAACAGCAGCATGGAGGGGGGAAGGGGAGCGCTGCTCCAGCTCCTAAGCAGTCAGTTCGTCAACGCACCTGGCAATATGTTCACTTGTTCCATATTGTGCTCATTGGCCACTGATATTTGGCCATTCACCCATGTACTGTTTAGTCTTTAAAACTTTGGTGTTTGCAGGCGGCATTGTAATTCTGTTAAACACAGCAAATTAGTTGGGAGATCACTTGTCTCGAAAAGAGGTTATAATATGAACATAAATGAAAGTAAAACAAAGGTAACGGATTGTAGTCACATTAAATCAGACAATGCTGAGGATATGTTAAGAAATAAGTCATCCAAAGTAGTGAATAGTAGCAAAATAACTGATGATGAGCAAAGTAGAGATGATATAAATAAGACTGAAAATAGCAAGAAAAACATTTCTGAACAAGAAAAAATTCTCAACATTTAATATAAATGTTTAGGAAATTTTTCTGAAGGTATTTGTTTGAAGTATGCCTTGTATAGATTTGAAATGTGGATGATAAACAATATAGTCAAAAGGGGCATAGAAGCTTTTGAAACATGATGGTACAGAAAAATGCTGAAGGTTATGTGGACAAATCAGAAAGCTAAAGAAAAGGTTCTGAATCAAATTGATGATATTGAAAGTGTCTGGCACTATTTGACTTAATGGAGAAATTGCCTGATAGGAGGTGTTGAGAAATCTTCCACCTGGTAATGGAGAGAAGTATGGTGGTTAAAATTGTAGAGGGAGCTCATGGCTTGACTGCAGTAACCAGGTTCTTCTGGATGAAGTTTGCAGTGGTTTCATGGAGATGAAGGGTCATAGACTAGTTTGGAGAGCTGCATCAAATGAGGCTTCTGACTTGAAAGAAAACAAAATCCTATGGCAGCAAATTTCTGACAGTAGAATTGACAGTCAGATAGTTAAGTATGATATTAGATACAACACATACAAATTTCCAATAACTGCTCTTTTGCACTCTCTAAAGAACACAACAATTGTCTGCCATTACTGTGGACAGAAGGTTTCATGTAGGTGTTATGTACAAATGAAGCTCACCCACAAGGGACCCTTTCCTTTATCACAGACTGTCTCACCAATTGACAGATCCCCAAAGGGAAGCATTTGGTGGAGGGAAACTACATAGGATATGTAGCAGACAGCATTTCCAACCACTCAGGTCTACTTAGCTAGTGCTAGTAAGGGAAATCCAAAGAGAGCCCTGATTGCAAAACAGTTTACAAAGTCAACCCTGTTCTAGTCTGAGTTTCTGCTGTGTTTCTCATTTTGTCCTCCCCCTCTTCACCCTCTCAATAATTCTGATGTGTTCTCATATACTCCAAGTGAGGTACCTTGTTTCAGTCTAGGTCTTTCAGTATTCTGTCAAATTCTTCTCACAATGTCACTTCTGCCTCTTCATCTTCTCCCATTTCGTCTTCCATTTCCATGATATTGTCATGAAGTTTGTTTCCTTTGTATAGTCCTTGTTTATGTACCTTCCATCTTTCAGCCTTCCCTTATTTTCTTAGTGTTAGTTTGCTACTTGAGCTCTCAATATTCATATAACTGCTTCTCTTTTCTCCAAAGATTTCTCTAATTTTCCTGTAGGTTAAAATGCCACCCTTAAATGTGTGAAAGGAGGGAAGCATTTTAATTACCACTGATGCTGACTGAGAATAAAATATACAGTTTTTGTAGTTCTGTCTATAAATGGACAGTGGTATTAGTGAATTCTCAATCATACCATTGGGGCAACTTAATAGTTTGGGTCTCCACTATTCACAAATACGAAGATGAGTGAAAACTAGAAAATCTCAATCACAGTTAATAAAAGTTCACGTAATAGCTTAGCTGCTTCATATGACGAAACGTTCAACTTTGATATCCTCGGAGCTTCATGAATTCCTATTACATATACTTAGCTTCAACCTATTGTTTGCTCTTTTCAAATTCTCTGGACATAGCATTCCGAGATTGAATCCATGTTGTTGTTGTTGTTTCCAATGAGAACATTCTCCTCTTTTTTTTTTCTCTAGAATATTTTATGTATGGGGATACCATTGTCATTAGATTGCACACTAGAGTTGCATGTCCTCAAAAAATATAAAGACTGTCATTTCCCATTGCTTTTGGCCATTGGCAGTATTAACGTAGCAAGCTCTTCTGCAAACTGGTTCGCAGTAGAGCTTCTGTGAAGTGTGGACGGTAGGAGACGAGGTACTGGCAGAATTGAAGCTGTGAGGACGGGTCGTGAGTCGTGCTTGAGTAGCTCAGATGGTAGAGCACTTGCCCGCGAAAGGCAAAGGTCCCAAGTTTGAGTCTCGGTCCGGCACACAGTTTTAATCTGCAAGGAAGTTTCATATCAGCGCACACTGTGCTGCAGAGTGAAAAATCTCATTCTGGAATTTTTCGGGTGTTTAGACCTGGAATGTGTTGCAGCAAAGTTTGTTCCAAAATTGTTGAATTTTGACCAAAAACATCACATAGACATTGCTCAGGGCTTGTCAAGTGAAGTTGACAATGATCCAGAACTTCTAAAGAAGGTTATAACAGTGACAAAACGTGGGTGTATGGGAATGGTGTCAAAACTAAGGCCCAATCACCCCAATGGAAACTGCCTGAAAAGCCAAGACTAAATAAAATTGGACAAGTTCAGTCACATGTAAAGGTTTGTCACAGGTTGTTGTTTTTTTTTTATTATTTTTTTTAATTTTTTTTTCGATACAGCAATATGAGTTCCTGCGTAATTGTGCCGAAACCACTCATGGAAATTGGATCATAATAATGCTCCTGCTCACCCTTCAATGCATTGCCGTGATTTTTTGGCAAAAAACAAAACCGTTTTGTTGCTTCAACCAGCGTGTTCATGGGACATGGCCCCCTGCGACTTGTTTCTATTCCCGAGGCTGAAGAACACCATGAAAATATGTCATTTTACCACCATTGATGAAATAAAAACAGAATCACTGAAGGAGCTAAACACCATAAAGAAAAGTGAGTTCCAGAAGTGCTTCCAAGATTGGAAAAAGTGCTGTGTTATATCTGAGAGGGAAACAAAAAAATTATGTTACTCTATATCACTCCTCCTAATTAGTCCAATCAATCATGTATTGTTATCTGTTTGCAATTTCTCCCTAATTTATAGTAACAAATTGTAATATTGCTCTACCATGAAAAACTTGATTTTATAGCAATCAAATGTTTAAAAAGTTGTGTTAATGTGTAAGATCTCTTCAAGGTTAACATTTAATTGACATAGAGAAGAACTGTTGAAAGTAGTATGTACCTTTGAGCAGAAATAAGAGAAAGACATCTCTTAAGAAACAATCTTGATCATGTTGAGCACCACAGGTGATTGACATTAATATTAATGAGTAATGAAAACCACCTCAGCTCATTATTACACATTTATTGTTGTACAACCAATTTCAATCTTGGTTTCTCAGCAGAGTGTTTGTGATTATCATCTTCAGATTTTGTCTTTGACATTGTATATTACAACCAGACCATTTATAATAATAAAGAACAACCCCCTTCAGTCACAAATTGTGATTTTTATTAAAATGTACGATGCATTCTGAGCATTGAGGACTCGTCTTCAGGTGCTTTGTTAAAGCACCTGAAGATGAGCCCTCAGGGCTCAAAATTCATTGTGCATTTTACTAAAATCACAATTTGTGGCTTAAGGCAGTTGTTATTCATTATTATGAAAGCAATATAGTCATGGAAGAAACACTACAAACAATGGATAAAAATCAAGATTTTGGCACATCTCAGCAACCTGAAGGTTGCTGAGATGTGCAGCAAAGTTAGTCATGATGAAATAGATTTGCAATAATACAGCTGAGGTGATTTTCATTCATATTACCTCTATTAAGCTTTCCAGACATATGGTAAAAATGAAATAGATCATAACAAAATAAATGTGTAATAATACAGCTGAGGTGAGTTTCAGTAGTCATAAAATTACATCTTTTTAAGTTTTCCAAATTTACAGCTCCTCCACATAAAACATATATTACCCCAGTTTTGCAATATGATGTGACACATTTTACATAATTAAAGTGGAATAGGTCCCACTGCAATAATTTTCGTGCTCCTTCATCTCGGTTCCTTTATATCGCTTTCTCATACTATTTTGAAATACTGTACATTATTGTTACACACACACACACACACACACACACACACACACACATACATACAATTAAGGTATTGCTGTGTGTGAGTAATAGATATGTTTGGTGGAGGAGAGGAGACTCCTGGTGTGTCCATCTGATCCTCACCCTTTCGTGTCTGGATCATAATGGTGAATCCTATATTTACCACCCATGGTAAGACAGCTTAAAAACTGATTTCAGTTGTCCTTACATATGATAATTTTCATTTCAGTGTGATGCCAAAGTAGCGAAGTTCTCGTAGTGGATGATAGACTTGAACATGCCAACCACATGTTTCACTTAGACATCAGTTCATTTCCCTCATAACTTCAAAAGTTGAATGTGCATCCTCAGAGTGATACTGTGCCATTACTCAACCTACATAAACTTCTTGTTCACACTTACACTATTTTTTCTCTATAACCTTTGCACTATGGGTTATGTCTGTGTGTATCCCCAAAGAGTAAAATCTACTCTGTGCACCAATCTATCACTTCCTACTACAGTCCTGTGACAAGGTACCTTTCACCCTACTAAGGATACAGATACCTTTAAGAATACTTGATTTTCCTATTATTTCCATTGCAAAGACTATGAAATTCTTTTGCACAAGGCAATCAACCAGGTGTTCATCAGATGGTAACTGCCAAAATGTGACATGTACAAGTGTCACCCAATTACAGAACTTGCAGGTCATCAGAAAATTATGAATTTAACATCTGTTTTGCAGTCTGAACCATTTCCCTCCAACCCTATATCTGGCTTATCCGAACACCACAGACGAGAACTGTTTCTTCAACAGACTATGGCGGGGGGAGGGGGGGGGGGGGGTGCTGTCATATCTTCGGACATAAATGTCATTGATTCCTGCCTTGCTTCTGCTCCCTTTCTACCCTTATGCCCCAGAATTGCCTCCCTTCTATATGGTTTCTTTTCCATTTTTATTTCTCCCCATTATTAGCTTTGAACATCATAAACATGTCACTAATGGAGGCAGTACAATGATTGAAACAGCATGCTCAGGTTTGAGAGTACCAGGTTTCAGATTCCTGGCTAAGTAGCATGTTTGGGTCATCTTTGTCACTCCAGGCCAGTGCTGGGATAGTTCACTAGATAGATGATAACCTCTTTCTTCCTCTGATCTCCATCTCTGTTCGTAATGACATCTGCATCAATAAGTTGGTAAACTCTAGTTTCCCTCCATCCTTTTCTCAAATTTTATGTACAGTAGAGCGTCGATTATCCGAAGTAATTGGGGGACATGGGTGTTCGGAAAACTGGTTTGGTCGGATAATCGAACTGTACATGTTTATTTGCCAAAAAGAAGTACTGTACAGTAAATTCATTCATAAAAACAGGCCTCTCTTTTAGTATTACAAAGTAACATACAAAGGCAACTTCAGTAGGACTGTATAGTACGTGGCACAGTTTATTAAACAAAAATATATACATATTACATACGCATTTTACATACAAAATTAACGTTTAAAAAAATCCTTTATTTTGGTCTGTCTAAGCAAGCCTACATGCTTACGAGCAGCTAAGTCAAGTTCAACGAGCAGCTAAGTCAAGTTTGCTTCTTCACGAAGCAGCACACAAGTGTTCGTAACAGAGAACAGAAGGTGACTGCACCGTGAGAAGCTCTTCTTGGGGGCGCGCTCCTTCAAACTGCGAGGATCGGCACGCCTCAACTCTAAGCTGGCGCAGCTGTTGCTGTGAACAGCTTTGATACTGCCGCTACTTCTACTGCCAGTGCCAAGCCGACAGAAGTGTGCTGATTGTTGAAACACAGCGACTGGCGGCTTGGCCGGTCAGCAGCGCCCTGTGAAGGCCCCATTAGAAGCAATGTTCTGCCAGCGGTGGCCCAGTGCAGCGACTACTGTGGGAAACTTGGTTTGGGAGTGAGGGAGATGGACGGTAGGGTGGGAGAGTAACAGGTGCGAGCGAGTACACAGTTCGGTTAAGCGGTCGTTCGGTTGACCAACGTTCGGATAATCGACGCTCTACTGTATTCTAATTTTATTTACCATTTTTTCTTTGCCTCTCATAAGTAACGTTCTCTCTCTCCTTGATACCTCCTTCTGCCACCCCCCCCCCCCTCTCTCTCTCTCTCTCTCTCTCTCTCTCTCTCTGATTTCTGCTGGTTGTATTCTTTACATTTACCATTCCTCTCCCTTAGTGCAAAATTAACCAAACATTCAGCACTCATTCATCTCTAGAAGCTGCTCCTATATTTTGAACACTCCTCCCCCCGAAAGCTTAAGTAAAACCTTTTTTATGTGTGTTCTCCTGCCACTGCTGTTTTTTTATCTATACAATTACTGTATATTGACAATTTAACACTGTATGACACACCAGGAGCCTGACCTTCCCTACCCTAGTATGTAATGCTCTTGCATACTGTGCCATCCAAGTCTGACTCACAACTTGCTGTTGCCACTTGCATTCTGCCAAGTAGCTATTTCTTGCTTTCCAAACTTCCAGGAACCTAGAACTCATGTGAGAAAGGATGTTGTAAAAAAAGAATTAAACACTACCTTGAGTGTATTAGGAATAAATGTTTCACTATGCACAGACTGAGATGGTGCAGTGGTAAGAGACTGAACTCGCATTTCGGTGGGTCCACCAAGTCGTTAACCTTTTCTTCCCACCAGTCACATAATTTTGTTATTTATAACCAGACAGGTGTTAATACTGAAGTTAGGAGGAGCTCTATCATCCATCAACGGTTTGTGAAAATTTAAGGGCTGGTCACATTGAAACAATGCCTTATCTGCGAACATCACAGTTTTACTGAATAAGGGTTTACACCAAACTGAATAAACCATTTGCATAAATGCAGGAAAATCAGCTGCTAATAGTGCTTGCATGTGTTAAACAGTAAAGGTATGTAACACTGTTATGTAACATTAACCAGACAGCTGTGTTGTCAACTGCATGAAAAATTGTCTTTTCCAGTTGCCATTGCCCTCGCCATTCTAGGTCCCCAAAGGTCACAGGTTGCAGCCTTAAATATCCCATTACATAAGACAACTATTTATTGGTTCAAACATCTTTCCATTGGGGCACCTTACTCTAGAAAACTCTTCCAGTATAAACACAGAGTGGCATGGAAGTTACCATATGCTGATGCTTTCATTAAATGGATGTCTTTGGACTCCGGCTATGTGTAAACTTCGGTACGGTTCGGTTGCAACATTGAGGATGAACAGTAGCAGTTAGTTTCATTGAGGATGAACACTAGCTAACAGTTTTGTGCTCATCAATCTTGTAATGACTGATTAAACAGCTGATGCTAGATGTTAGAAAGGAAGTGAGTCACATGTCGCCGGCCGAAGTGGCCGTGCGGTTAAAGGCGCTGCAGTCTGGAACCGCAAGACCGCTACGGTCGCAGGTTCGAATCCTGCCTCGGGCATGGATGTTTGTGATGTCCTTAGGTTAGTTAGGTTTAACTAGTTCTAAGTTCTAGGGGACTAATGACCTCTGCAGTTGCGTCCCATAGTGCTCAGAGCCATTTGAACCATTTGAAGTCACATGTCAACACGAACAGTGATGCAAGTTGTATGTCGATGTTACCTCTGGTGAAATGGAACACAAAACAATGGCTGGAACCAGAGAATTACAACATCATGTGCTGTAAAGATTTGTAGAAAATTAGTTTTGACATGGAAATAAAGCATTTTCAGCCCATTTCTATATAACATATCACAGTTACTTCATGCCCATAGGTTAATCTGTAAATAGCCCACATGTGACCCCTGAGTGGTGCTAAGCAAGAAGCAACATTGGCTGGTAGACAGCCCTCATGTTCTAGCACAACACATCACTGTGGCTCCTATCATCAACAATGGTTCTTTAAGAACGAAAGACGTAGATTTTTGGACCAAATATTAGAATTTTACAGATTAACCTATAGAGTATTAGCAGATCTAAATCCCAATATTTATCAAAACTTTACCTGAAAAACAATGTTGATACGACCACTATCCAAGAAACACGTGCAAATGATAACCCTCTCCAGCCAAGGGATAAAATACCAGTATATGACCCCCTTGGTGCCACATATCACCCAACCTATGGGGTCATCACATGTGTGCACAATACAGCAGAGAAAGCTTTCTTAATCTCAATTGGAATATCTAACAGTATCCACAAACGTGTTATAAAAATTGCAGATTTACGTATGGTAAACATATACAAACCTCCAGCAGTACAATGGCCATCTCAAGCCCTTCACGCACACACCTCAGCTACGTGTTTACATGTTTACTTCAACAGCCACCATGAGCAAGGGAAGTATAAATCCAATGACTGCAGTGAGAAGCATTAATTTCATAGTTAGAACAACACTATGTTTACCTAATTTGATGCCAAGGACTGATCAACCTGTAGATCATGGAGGCAAGAGTACAATCCTGATATATATTTTATATTTTCAAACAACCACCTCCAGCCATTAACAATCACATGGACAGTTCTGCCTTGACATTCCACTCCATCAGCACTGCCCAGTAATACAGGAAGCAGGCATGCAAATGTCACTGGTAAATTTCATTCCCCACACACGCTGGAATTTTCAGAAAGCAGACTGGTCTTACGTCTCTAAAACCTTGATGAGATCTTGAGATGGGTTCCTCCCTTGAGCAATAACTATAGAAGATTTGTGGGTTCCATATAAATGAAGCAAGGAAGTTTGTTCTTGGAGAATACTGGAAGGGGTACATAACTGAATCGTCTGAGTGCAATAAGGAACTGTAGGAGGACTTCCTCTCAACTGGAAAGAAAAAGTAGCAGATGTACTGCTGCATAGTCTTGACACTACACATTGCCAGAAATGGCTGGATGTTGTTGAAAACCTTGACTCCAAATAATAAAGCAGAGAAGCTTGGTCTCTGTTTTGTAACTTGGGAGGTGGAAACTGAGTAACTTGCAACAACCACCTCTTAAATCCAAATACAGTTGCTGCGCACGCATGCGCGCGCGCGCGCACACACACACACACACACACACACACACACACACACACAGTTTTGACAAAATGAACCATCCATCTATTTCCTGACATCAAACCAGACAGGTCAAATGAGAACTGAAAAACATGATGTTCACATCATAGCCCTTATTCTTTCCCAGACAATCCAGAAGTGGTTTCAATGACTTTACAAGACATTAAATCAGGTAAAGCTCAAGGTTTTGATGGTATACATCTAGAATTCCTTCTGCACTGTGGTAAATACCCAAAACATGACTAGCCCAGTTTTTCCCCAACATTCTGCAAACGGGATCCTTTCCTTGACTTATGAAACAGACATAGATCATCAATTGCTTACAACCAGGTAAATGCAATAACAAATCTCAAAGGTGTCATCCTATTGTCCTCCTGAGTATGATGTAGAAATTACTTGAAAAGCTGCTGTATAACAGGATATGTATTGAGCTCCTTGTAAAGACTCCTATCGAACAGACTGGATTCTGACCTAACCATAGTGTGTGGATGAAGTACTTTCATTCTGTTGTATTTTTTGTGTGCATCTTATGATCCCATGTGGTGGCAGAATATTGTCTGTCAGCTGCTCCACTTAATACCCTGTAGAAGAATAGCACAACTTTTTAGCAGTGTGTTGACTGACACCTCATTTCAGGTAATTGTAGGTGATACCATTAGTTACCACAAGACCCTTAACAATGCCCTACCTTAATGCTCAGTCCTAGTGCCAATACTATTTAGCTTGTATATTGCAAGTTTGGTTTTGCTGATGACTGGGTGATACCAACATAGTACAAACTAATAGGGGCCACTGAAGTTGTATTAATAAAAGAACAAGGTATAACAGAACAATATTTTCGTAAATGGGGACTTCAACTGGACACTGACAAAACGTACTCCAGATGCTTCATCTGAGTAATATTGTAGCGAACCATAACCTGAACACATTTTTTGAGTGTAATTGCTTGGCTTGTAACAAATGTCCGTGGTAGCTCGGAGTTATACATACTTGACAGAACAGCACATGGCAAAAACTGCAGCTAAATTGAGGCCAAGAAATAATATTCTGCAAAATTTTTGTGGTACAACGTGGGGCTCTAAGCTGCAATCTTATGATCATCTGCCATTTGCCTTGTCTGTTTAGCAGCAGAATATAGCAGCCCTATCTGGGTAAACAGCAGCCGCACAAAGGTGGTAGATACACAATTAAATCAAACAATGTGGATTGTTACTGGTACAATTAAAACCACTCCAGTAGTCAGTTCCTGCTGTGAGCCACATTCTACCATCTAACTTGAGAAGGAAGACTACCATTCTGAGGGGTAGAAGAAAACCTGCAAGAAACAGCAGCTGCCAATTCATGAGGACATACCTGCAACCTTAATACACAGATTGCATTCTAGACATCCCCTACTCAGCACAGAGCACAGCTACCAATGCGTGGACAATAACTTCAATCTCCATGAAGTTTGGATGCAACAGTGGTATAATATCACTCCACTAGAGCTCAATAACTTCCGTCAACAACCAACCAAGAGAGCTTGGTCTGCCTTGGAGGACCCGGAGTACACTCAGCTGGATCTGGAGTAACCAGTGGAGATAAGATGACATTCTAAGACTCATAGGAAAAGGCCATGACTTCAGAGTGTAAGTGCAGCTTTCCAAGACAGACAGTCAGACACATTATTGAAGAGAGCCCTCAACATTCGTATCTTGGAAACTCTGTGGACTACTTGGACACTAAAGTAGACATGATCAATTATATAAATAATATGGCAGTAAATTTGTAAATTATGTAATATTTTATTTATCTTTGTAAGTAGTTTCCATGTAATTGTCTTATGATTAATAATAATAACAATAACATTCTGTGTGTGAGGAATGCTGTCCCAAAAGTTAGGTGTGCCTTGTTAGTCCTGTACATGTGATTTAATGTTATGAATGTAAGATCTTCAGTTTCAGTCTGACACTAAGATCTTCAATTCCAGTGTAACATATTTCGTATTTGTCACTAAAATTTTGTTTGTATCAAAATTTTATGTTAACAAAAGGATATAGAGTAGATTTAACTGTGTTTTATTTTCTAGGACTTATTTAATATATGGCAGGTCTGGACAAAACCTATAACACCTTTATTTCAAGTGATAATCTTCTGGTTGCTTGTTTTGTGGCTAGCATATTCATCCAGCCAATGAAGGAAAATTGGGGGAGGGGGGGAACCATTAAATAGCAACTTTTTGCACGTTGTTAGGGGAGTGTATCATGAACAGCATATTGAAATTTCTGACTGCCGGGGTGCAAGCATTGCGTTGGAAGTGGGTTTATAGGTAACTTTTTTTATAATTTTCTTGAATAACTTAAAAACTGCAGCTTCTAGTGAATATGCTGTCCAGTGCAAAACTAAACTGCATTAAATTAGTACATAGAAGGTCCTATTCGTTTTTCCTCTAGGACTCATAATTTCCATGTTCAGGGAAGGGAGAAATCGCAGGTTATTAGAAATATTACTCTAACAATATAAAATCAGTGTTTGTTTTTAAATGAAGTAGGTTAAAAACACATGTGTATACCACCTCCAAGTGCAGTAAAGGCACATAAAGGGGTAAATTGTGTTCTGGGTGTGCTAAACAAAACATTGGGAGTGGGAGATGTGTGGGCTAGAAGAATGAGGGAAGATAGGTCGCCAGAGTGCGGTCATGCACTTCCCTCCATAGGTTGCAAACTGAAATTTGAACAGGTGATTCCCCAGTCTGTGTACCCCACTGTATCTCAAGAAGCAACTAGAGAATGTTTCACAAAGTTTTATGAGCCCTCCATAGTGCACCAATCGCTGGTGACAAAGTGCACAGATATGCCTGGGTTGCATTTATTTTGCGCAAAATATGTTAACACTATCTGGAATGTAGGTATGAGCTGCTAATGACACCGACACAGGTAAGCATATGGACAGAATCTCTCTAAATCTCTGCACACTGTTCTACACTATTAGAGAAGAAATTGATTCCTAGTCATCCTGTACAGCAACTATAGTGTTCCTCTGGGAAAGGCAACTTCCTCCACCACAAGCTCTGCTAGCTTTTTAGTTTACAGACAGACTACACCTCCCCAGCATTTTCTGTCTAGTTCACTTATGTGACTAGATGAAATAACTTCACTGAGCTTGTACTGAGATTAATAAGTGAGTACTTAATTGCAGTTGTTAAGTGAACTATTGTGCAGAAAATCTCAAACTGTCAGCTGTGTACAACACTGAAAATCCTTTTCCAAATAAACCTTACTGTCAATGTGTATTCAACAATGTCATTTTCATTACTTCCACTAGCCCTGTCTGGAATACTTTTCACAGCATGAGAGGTATCAAATGCATCACCCCAGCCTCAGCTCTCACAGATCCCAAAGAGGTCTTCCTCTGTAACAGAAGTGGCTTACCTAGGTGTTATAGAAGTTCAGATAGTTCAACATAAGTCAAGCAGTGCATTACAGCAGATTACTGTACTAGACTTGAACATGATCAGTCCCATTCCATCAGACATATTCACACCCGTCCTGGAAGATATACTGTTGATATACGGTAAGTGGTTCCACTCGGTACAGTCCACTCTGTAAATTTCTGAATGGAAAAGATTTATTCAGTCTACCAGTAACACAGTTAATGGTGAGATAAATGCAGTAACTTTTTGGACATTCATTAATTCATCATCAAGTGATTACAACACATTTACATGGCCTTATAATATGCTGTCAACTATAGGCAGCAAGGTGTCACATTCACCCTCCAGTCTCTTTCCCAGCAACATCACATAGATTACTGACATCACATGTGCAAAGTAAACATACAGAAACACATTGTACATAGTAGCTCACTTAAAAACTGCAAATAAATACTCACTTGATAAACTGAAAATAACTTCACTATATAAACACAAGTTATTTTGTCTGCTTGCATAAGAGAACTAGACAGGAAGTGCTAGAAAGGTAAAGTCTGTCTAAACTGAAAAGTGAGCAGCACTCATGGTGTGGAAAGTTGCCTTTGCCAGAACAACGCCACAGCTGCTGTACAGGATGACTAAGAATCAATTTCTGCTCTAGCAGTGTAGAACAATGTGCAGAGATTTGTGTAGATTCTGTTCATATGCATTAGTAACTCATATATAGATTCCTTGCAGTGTCAATACATTCTGTGGAAAATAAACTCTCCCTGAGCAAGTCTTCACACTGTGTTGCCAGTGATTCATAAGGTGAGCTGTAGAGGCCCCGTATAATATCCTATAGCTGCTTCTTGGGACACAGTGGAGTACATAGAGCTGGTAATCATCTGCTGAAACTTCAGTTAGCAGATCTATGAAGGAAGAAAGTGCATGAGCACAATCTGGCGATCTCCCTTCCCTCATTCTTCAACCCTCCAATCTCCCTCCTCCAATGTGTTACTCCACCAAAGCACAATTAACACGTTAATATGGCTCTACTGCACTTAGAAGTGGTACACATATTTAATATTTGTTTTTAACCCACTTTATTTAAAGATAAACATTAATTTTATACTGTTAGGAAATATTTTTAATAATCTGTGATTTTTCCATCCCATGAACATGGAAACTATTATTCCTAGAGAAAAAATGAATAGGACCATTTTTGTTGGAAATTTAACATAGTTTAATTTTGTACTATGGTACATTTTCAAAGAAGCTGTGGTTTTAGAGTTATACAAGAAAAATATTAAAAAGTTATTTTTAAATCCACCCCCACCCCAACGCTCACATCCCACCAGTAAGGATTTTTTAGTATGTTGTTCAGGGCACTCTCGCCTAGCACTGTGCAAAAATTTGTAACTACGTGATTTTTCCCCCTAGTCACTCTTCACTGTTCTTATTTGGCTGGGCTAAATGGTGCATGGTAGACAGTAATATGGTGTATTTAAAATGGCTGTTCAGCTAAAAGTCACAGTACATTGATGGGCAATGGCATTCATAGTGAGGTTTTCCAGGAAAAATATTATTTCTCTGTAATTAAATAGCAAGGTACCAATTTAAAAATTGTAAAATAGTTGTGAAGTCTTAATGTTTTTCAATTAGTATTGTCCAAATGAGTTCAAAATGAGAACTGGTGACAACACGACAGACTCAGAAGAAAATAAGGGAAGTTACCAGAGAGTATAGCCAGTGCTTTACAACAGTTCCAAGTTCAAGAATTTTGCTATTGAATCAAGGTGGGGGGAAGAGAAATTGCTTCAATTTTGTGTGGTTGTTCATATGTGTAATACTTCAGACTTTCATTTCTTTTCTGTCTGTATGCAGCAAAAACGATGCAAGAAATTGATTTCCTATGTTTGAACTAGCAGTCCTTAAAGACCTTGTTATGATGAATTTGTAAATGCAGCTATGCTTGCATTGAAAGGAGGAGGAAAAAATAACAAGTGAAAATAATTGAACAAAAATTCCACACATGATAATCCAAGTTAAAAGCAGACACAGCTCAATTATTGAGGGAAATAAAGAGGCTTTGTGTTCCCAAAAGGTATTAGAGAAAAATGAGGTTACTCTTATTTAAAATATTTTGTTGCTCCTCTAGAATTAGGGAATTTCACTAAAACACGCCAAAATGGGGAACAATACCAGAATACTAAGCAGTGATCAAAATACTGAGCAGTGATCAGGCTTCACTACAATGAGTTACGTGAATATTTGCATTGCATTGCAAATTACTGTAATATATTAGCACGTTCACTGTCCTCGGCGCACCAGCGCACCCAGCCAATACTGGTGCACATGACGTGGATGTGCTGGTGTGGCAAGAGAATCAGATGTTGCGAGGCATCACGGTTTAGTCGGGTACAGCCGTTCGGTGTGGTTTATTGTGCAGGCACTCTAAGAACGTATTGTTTTCAATTTTTACAGGTGCAGTTAGCGTTTTTTCCCTACAGTATTTCTCTGTTGTGAGACTGAAAATGGAAAACAATTGTGACACGGCGGGCTCTTCAGAACCTATGAAACGTAAAATACGGGACACAATAAACATACAAAAACTAATGGATGCGGAATTATTATGAATATTAGAAGAAAGTGATTTGGAAACAGATTTGGCCAGTGGAGAGGACAGGTGGGAATCCAGTGAAGAGTCTGACAGAGACAAGTTTGCTTTAGATGAGACTGTAGAAATGGCTGTAAATCCAAGCGACAGGGAAAGAGGATGGGTGGGAATCCAGTGAATAGTCTGACAGAGCCAAGTTTGCTTTAGATGAGACTGTAGAAATGGCTGTAGATACAAGTGACAGGGAAAGGGCAGAAGAAGTGGTAACGTAGCTGATACAAGTGTTGCATGGGAAAGTGAGCCAATTGGATGGTAAATTCCCTTTTATAAAAAATGAGGGACTGCTAATTCAACCAATGGGAAACACTCCCTTAGATTATTTTCATCTTTTGCTGACAGACGAATTTCTATTGAAAGTTGTGGAAGGAACCAATTGAAAAGCAATTGAATTATTCCCTTTTGTGGGAACCGAAGAACAATCACGCATAAATTGTTGGAAAGATGTGACTATTGGCGAATTGTTAGCGTTCTTGGGAGTTTTCCTGCACATGGGAAATGTAAAGATGAGGAAGTTGCAGGACTATTGGAAAAAGAACCCTTTATTTCACATGAAAGGAATTGCCGATGGTATTTCACGAAATCGTTTTCTTCTAATACTACGTGCATTGCATTTTTCTGAAAATCCAAACAGGGCGAACCAAAACCATCCGACAGGTTGTATAAAATACGTCCAGTTATCAATTTTTTCAATGAAAAGATGTGCCAGATGTACTACCATGGACGGTAACTGTCACTAGACGAATCAATGATCCTTTGGCGTGGAAGATTACTTTTCCGCCAATACATCAAAAATAAAAAGCACAAATATGGCATAAAGCTATATATTTTGACAACTCCCACTGGAATGGTCCTAAAATTCGCGGTATACACTGGTATGCTGGACGATTTAGGAGGAAGAGACCATGCGCAAGAAATTGTTCTTCATTTACTGGGTGAAAAGTCCCGGGTTCGAGTCTCGGTCCAGCACACAGTTTTAATCTGCCAGGAAGTTTCAAAGCAGGGTATTGTTTGAATTGTTGTGTTATTCACCACCTCTAAAGGCAGATAGCACTTTCGTTGTTCTTTCATTTTTCGACAGTTATATGTAGCTACTATTCTTGAAATTTGTATTTATTTTATTTGTTTGAGTGTAATCGGTAAAGTTCTTGGTTGTATCTTTTCTGAGATTTGACATACATTGTATTTCAGAAGTTTCTTCAAGATCTTGTGTTTGTTTTTGATTGCTGTTTCTATTATTTTTTTGTTCAATAAATATGGCATTTGTCAGTAGGATGTTTTGTTTTATTTTTTAATATAAAATAAAAAAGTAGTACTCTAAACTGTCACAATTTTCAGGAATAATTAACGCACTAGCACGTCCATGGCCACCCACTGCAGAATGTGGCCCGATATGCCACTGACGCCTTAGTGTGCCCAAAAGAAATTTGACTCATGAGAGTAAATTTCATCTTTTACTTATAAAATAAATACATTTTATATTACTTTTATCAATACAGTTTGAGATTCTATTAAAAAAATAATTGGTTACGTGGCAACGAAAGGCCAATTACAGTGGCAGCGAATGTGTTAAGGACATCCAAAAACCCTTTCCATATCAAATTGTGGGAGTTATGTCATTAATATTGTTGATTACTTGTATAATTTAAAAAAATGGAAATGTATTCTGTGCAACGCCTTGTAATAATGAATATGATAAAATAATTTTGTTATGACAATGTAATACTATAATAACAAAACAATTATTTATCCCAAGTTTAATAGTGACTAGTGCAAAACAACTGAACTGGTAAATTATCATCTGAGTTTGCTAAAAATGGAAAAGAATAAATTCCTGAGAAATGTAAATCAGATATAGTAAACCTGGCATGATAATAGCCTTCAGTACAATGAATTGTAATGTAATAGATACAGATGGTCACTTCAGAGTCACACCAGTACTCAAATAATGATGTGCTGCAATTCACGTTAATTGGGTATAAAAATTTAAATAATTAATAATTTCTATGTAGAAAATATGTTCCTGTACTTCATGTCTTCCATGTATCATCATATTCCATTTTGTCTGATACTTCTGCAAATTGCACATACTGCAGCAGGTTCATGGCAACAGAGGAGTAATTTTTGCTACACCACAATCACCTGCACAGTTAACATTAGTGTTTTGTAGATATAAGTTTTGCAAACATTGTGACATTTTCTTCGTTCCAGGAATTATTAAAGTACCACCTGGTAATCAACAGTTATTTAATAAAGATAATCAGATAATGGAAGATGATAAAATGTTACAAGATTATGGACTTACTTCAAGTGTAGCGAAAGCTCAGAGTCCGGCAGCTGTGGGACTAGCTCTGAGGTGAGTAGCAAAATTAAACTCTGTGTCTTTGAGGTTGAAAGTCAGCATTGTTGCCCTTTAACTGTAACTAGCTATAATCCTGTACTTACAATGCCTAGGCATACTGTTGCTTTTTTTTCTGCTTGTTCTGATCAACTCACGCAGTTCACCACATATTGAAGGCTAAACTGGCAGTTTAATAACTCACAGTTCCAAGCATTTTGTGTTTGGGAAACATTTAATAGGTAATGTACTGAAACAGGTAGGTTCTGTTAGCAATAATTGTGCCATTTAGAGGCCAAACTGACTAACTCAAGTGCAATAGAAACTGAAAAAAAAGATTAAAGTAAAATGCAGATTGAAAATTCAGCTTTAACTCAAATTTATTTTCATCATAATATTACTATGCTAATTATAATTTTGTGTGTTGTATAAATTTTATGGAAAAACAACACAGATTACCACTGAAACATAGAACACTGTAACATTTGCATTTTTCACGAGTTAGTCACACTGTCAGCTGAAAAAGTTCACTTTTTATTTCACTTTTACTCCCAGTGTTTCTAATTATCTTAATAAATGATCTCACACTTCCCCGACACTTGACTGTTGTGTTCCTGACAAGTGGTCACTAGCTTCTTGTAGTATTCCTGGTCCACAGGACATTAGATCTGCCCTCTTTCCCTTGCTAATGGGACAAATACTACCCAGCTGCTGGTAGATGTTGTTGATATACGTCTATGGGGACAGCTGAAAATATGTGCCCCGACCGGGACCCGAACCCCGGATCTCCTGCTTACATGGCAGACGCTCTATCCATCTGAGCCACCAATGACACAGATGAATAGCACGACTGCAGGGACTTATCCCTTGCACACTTCCTGTGAGACCCACTTTCCCAACTGTCCACAATCTACATACGTAATGTACCTAATAGGTATTTGCCCATCCATTCATTATTCACACACACTAAGGTGAATCGTCACCTTAGTGTGTGTGAGTAATGAGTGGATGGGCAAATTCCTATTAGCTACATTACATGTGTAGATTGTGGACAGTTGGGAATGTGGGTCACACGGGAAGTGTGCAAGGGATAAGTCCCTGCAGTTGTGCTATTCATCTGTATCATTGGTGGCTCAGATGGATAGAGCGTCTGCCATGTAAGCAGGAGATCCCTGGTTCAGGTCCCGGTCGGGGCACACATTTTCAGCTGTCCCCATCAAGGTATATCAATAACACCTGTCGGCAACTGAGGGTTTCACTTAATTATCATTTATTCTAGAGAAGCTGCATGGTCATCAATGGTATCTGTTCTTTCGAGAAAGTTACTATCTTCATATAAATACTTGAGAGTATAGGGCATCCTGGTTTATAGTTGCAAATTCAGATTGTCAAACTGTTGTAGATTTCATAATTTTCATAAAATGTTGTCTTGCACTGTATAGTGTAAGGTAGTAACTTCTCCAATTGAATCCATAGTAAGTCAAGCCAGTTTACTGGTAAGCCGTCGACTATCATCTTCCGGCTTGTCATGGTATCTTCAAGAGTCTTTGTAGACAAAAATTTATTGTGATTCATTGCACGTACTAGAATGTAGCCCTTTGTTTTGCAGTTACAAATTAGATTGCACCAGGCTTCTGGCGAGATGATGATTTACATGTCTTTTTCACTAAAGATCAATCATGCCCAAGGGCGTAATCATTTGGCTGATAGCTGTGCGTAATCATTTGGCTGATAGCTGTCCAGGTATTAAAAATTTTAAATCAATAATATCAGCATTGATTGCAGAAGCTTCATCATTGTTATTTTGATTCAAATTTGAGCTGTGCACGAATCTGAGTAAATCTGAATATGGTTGTGGTCTTTTGCATTGTTTGTTATGTGCTGTTTCAGGCACATAGTTACTTCTTGTGACGTCTGAGAATCTTCTGTTTCGGGCCATACATACATAAACCCTTTGTTGTTATTGAAATTGTGACAGCCAATATTGTATACATCATTTATAATACACATTTAATGATGTTAACTCTACATGTAAGTATTTAGAGGTATTACAAAGAAGCAATATGAAATAGGGTCAGTCAAGTAAAATCAATAGTAAGGAGGGCAAATGGAATACTTGGATTATATATGCAGAAACAAATACTATGAAAATACAAACAAGAAAATTAGAGTTAGTCAGTCACTCACTTTGACCTCCAAAAGCTGAAACCAAGTTTTCAGTTGCCATGTAAAGAGTTCTCATGTACTGGTACAAGAATTGACCATTAGAGTTAAATATTTTGGCCACTGGAAACATACATGTTTGCGAAGTTTTTTTAAAGCTATTAAAAAATGGAGTTAGTTGGTTTGGCTCTGAGTGGCACGATTAGCCCAATTATACACAGTCTGTGAGAAAAGTAATGAGACTGACAACACTGCGAGCAATCTGGCAATGCTATGTTGCTCTGCTTGTGTAGACCAGTGTGTTCATCCCTTCCACGTGGTCAGTCTGAGTCTCCGCTGAGTACAGCCATAACATAATTTGTGAGACCACCACCTGTGAAGTTGTGTTCTTGTTGTGTGTGTCATGCAGTTGGTACAATAGAATTTAGAGCAATGGTATGCCATCAATTTTTTAGTTAAATTTTTTAGTTTAGTTTTCTGCATCCATCAATGAGGGTGACCTTTGGAAAGATGAAGCAGACCTATGCGGAACATTCCTTATCAAAAGCACAAGTTTTTCACTGGCACAAATCATTTTTGGAAGGCTGAAGACACATTGAAGATGAACGTTTGTCAGGGATATTTTCAACTTCAAAAACTTACAGAAACACACAACGTCTGCATGCTTCAGTGAAATCAGACCAACATGTAACAATTCCAACCAAGTGTTTTACAAATGTGTCCTAGAAAGGCTCAGGTAAAGGGACATGTGAATGCTGCAGCATGACAGCACCCCATGTCGCATGGCCACTTCCCTCACGGAATTTTTGACCTTAAAAGGAATTCCTATTGTTCTGTAGCCCCCTGCTCATCTGATCTGAGTCCTTGTGACATTTTTCTTTCCCAAAAATCGAAAAAGCTTGAAAGGATGTCATTTTGAAACTCTGGAGAACATTTAGAGGAATGTGACCAATATGTTAAAGACCCTACCACCCTTTCAGTGTTGCTACCAGGACTGGGAATGACTCCACCAGTGTATAGCTAAGGAACTACTCTGAAGGGGACAATATAATTGTTGGAAAAAAAAATAACAACTTGGTAGATAAAAACTCAGACTTATTACTTTTCTCACACACCTCGTATGGCACAGCAGTTTCCTTTTGATGTTTATAATTTCTGCAGCCATCTAAAGTTTCTGCATCCACCAAATTTTTAATGAAGAGATGACGGAAGTACACTAGACATGTTTCTTTCTCTGTGAAAATAGTACATGTCATATTGTAATAGGACAGTTTGCCATAATCACTGCCGGCTGCTGTGGCCAAGCAGTTCTAGGCACTTCAGTCTGGAACCGCGCTGCTGCTACGGTCGCAGGTTCAAATCCTGCCTCGGGCATGGGTGTGTGTGATGTTCTTAGGTTAGCTAGTTTTAAGTAGTTCTAAGTCTAGGGGACTGATGACCTCAGATGTTAAGTCCCATGTGCTTAGAGCCATAATCACTAAGTATGAGGCTTGCACAAATCCCACTACTCATTGTTTACATTTATTTCATTGTAAATTATTTTTGTCTTGAGGAAGCTGCAGTGTAACGTGCATTGTGGATTAGTTCTTCATTGTGTAAGCAGAGGAACAGAATTTTTAACGTGCGTTTCATACCTAAATTACCCACATAGAGGTTTCATTTTCAAAAATGCTTTCATGATGAGTGACTACATCACGTAACATATCTTCCCTCAAAATTTCACATTTTTAAGACCAGTAGTTGAAACTGATCAGCGATATGCCAACTAAATGTTGAACTCTCCTTTTTTTTTTTTTTTGCATTCTGGGTCAATTTTAGAAAATTCCTTTCTTAGTAGCTATGTACATCACATAAAGTATGTTCCCCCCCGCCCCCCCCCCCCCCCCAAAGTGCATGTATCTAGAACCAATGGTTTAGGTAGGACATAGGTTCTTAGATTGTATGGCATTGCAACCCCTGAAATTATATTAATGCCTATTGCAGTTCCTAGGGTCTGGGTTATACAAAATCATTTCTCATTAGGACCTTACAGTGAATAATACATATTGCTACCAAAATGTATGTATCTAGTACCAACGGTTGAGGCTGATCTCAGTTGGGCGATTAGCTTTGAACTCCCTTTTACCGCCTTAGTGGATGGATTTAAAAAAAATAATTTCTTGTTGATTCCCTTCACGACACAAAAAATTTTTTGTCCAGATTTTGTTTCTCTTGGCCCAACATCCTAGGCTGGGTGGCGTTGTATTTTCCACCATCTAGTCAAACAGTATTGTTGTCCATACCTATACCACCGTGCTCCCATCCCATTGCCTCATGGTCCATATTCCTATAAAAATACCTGTCTGTCTCCCACTGCCACCTACTCCAGTCCTGTTATAGGCATTTCCTACATAATCAGAGACCAGGTTTACACCTATGAAAGCCGCCATGTAGTTTGCCAGTTTAGCTACAATGAGCAGTCTATGTGGGCACGACCACCAACAAGCTGTCTGTCCTCATGAATGACCACTTCCAAACTGTGGACAGGAGACAGACCAGCCAGTTGCCAAGCTAGCCACAAATCACAGTGCACATAACTTCAATAGCTACTTGACAGCCCATGCAATTTTCATCCTCCCTGCCAACACCAGCTTTTGTGAATCGCACAAGTGGGAACTCTCCCTGCATCGTATTAAAATACCCTTTGTTCCCAAAACCCACCTCTCCTCAGCCTTTTTTAGTCCCTGTCCACTTATTGACCAATACAAATATTAGAATCAATGAAACCAAAAGGCAGCACCAAAAACAGACAGTAGAAAACTGTGGTTTGCTAAACTGGTGATCCAATGGCATGAAACGAATTGTTTCATGTGGTACACTGCACTAAGTCTCACCAGTGTGACAGACAAGATAGTAGCCATGCTCAAGTCACTTGCTTAGAGCACTTCAAGATAACAGACCTGGTTGTGACATTATTGAGCTGCAGTAATGCCTCTGAAATGCTGACAGTCGCTTTGCGTGACATGACTCTACATTTATTGAAGCTTCCTTCTAAGGACTTTTGCCCTAGAAATGTTTTCTTTTGGGCAGTATTTATTAATCCAGTGCTGGCTGTAATCAAAAACATAGGTATTTCTCATTATGTGTGAAAGACATAGTTTAAGCTCCTTAATATGGAACTATATTTCTTTATTGGAGTGTATATCTTCCTTTTTGCACTCCTAAGATTACACAGTTCAATTGATGAAGTGTATTATTATTTTTTGACATTTCATGTGACTGTTATCTCTGATAGTGTTTTATGTACATTAAAAGCATCGCCTTCCAGCTTGCATTCAGAAACAAAGATTAAATAGAAGAATTGAGGTATCTGTGTAATTTTCTGATTGCCTTCTCTCATCAAATATTGACTTCTGTAGCACTTTAATGTACTTAGTTTGGCTTCTGTAGTATTTGAATGCACTTAGTTAATCACAGTTACCTTTTCCCTCCTCATTGCTTATACTCGAGTCTCTTCCTCAGCTGAAATCCTTAATTGAATGCTTCTATTTACTTATTCCCACATCTTTTACTGTTTTCCTTTTCCTTTCACTGTCAAGAAAACAATGTATAATGACAAGTTTGAGAAACTTGCTTTTTATTGGTGGATGTTCACCAACTTGTTAATGTTTTGTGCTGAGTAGGTTCTATGCATCATTCTGCATCTTTCCTATGTATATACGGTACTTCTGTTACACTTGTTATTTTCTTGCTAAACTTTACTGTAATATGTGCAAAGAAAAATGCTTTGATAAGTGAAATGGTCTGACGAAAAATAATTTCTCTTTATTACAGGCAGGAAACTGGTGATTTTGAACCACTAGAAATTACACCATTTTCATCGCCTCCAGATCTTCCCGATGTAATGAAATCACAAGAAAGCAATGGCCAGGAACAAACATCATGAACACAAAAGATTGATTACATCTGTTTATTTAAGATGAAGGCCTCTGTAATCTCTCTAATAAATCACCAAAGACAGGGATTCAAATGTAGCCAATACAAATCACTGCAAAAGTGATTTATTCATATAGGACAGAATGTGTTAATTTATTGTTGTTTGTATGACTTTAATATTTATTTTTTCCTGTCAGAGAATTATGACCTCAATAATAAGTTAAGTAGTACCTCGTACAATTTTACTGTGTAAGTGCTAATACGCATTTAAAATTGGTATCACTCCGTTACAGATAAGTGAACTTAATATGTAAAACTTAGCTATCTTTACTGTTCTTTTTGTTTTTTTCCCCACCCGGGACCCATTGAAAACCAAACTACTGCATTACTGGAATGACATCTCAGTTGATACTGTAATTTTGTAACACACTGATAGTACTGTTATCATGGACCTCAGGTATCTTTCGTGAATAACAGCATGCACAATGTGACTGAGAGTAAGTTTTTTAATTGTTTTGTAAGACAACGTAGCACCCTTTCAAAAATTAGAACTTTTGCAATTGTAAAACCAAAATTATTAGAAAACAAATTCCCATGAATGACATTTGAGATGAAAAAAGGTGACTTTGCATTGTGTGTGCCTATGAAGTTACTAATGCATTTAAATAAAATGAGTTACATAATAGGCCAGTCTCTTATTACAATACAGTTTTCAGTCATTTTAAAAACACTCCTGTTTTCAAGTTTACATTTATTACAAATTATCTATAGTGGATTCAGATAATCCAAGCTAAAGATATTTATTAAATTTTAGCTGAAAATTATTCATGGTTGTGCTTTTATTTCAGAAGGCTGTTAACAAACTGGTTTAAGCAGAATTTGTTACTTTTCTTTGAATAAACACTATTTGTAAATATCAAAAAACTTAATGATTTCTTTTCAGCTTTAAAATTGTCCTTCATATTAAATAAATATTTGCAAATTAACAATGTAGAAAGGCTGGATTGCAACTCACCACATAGAGGAGGCATTGAGTCACAGATAGGCACAATGAGAAAGACCGCTAGAAACATTACAGCTTTTTGGCAAAATCCTTCTTCAGCAGTAGAAAACACATGGCCACTGTCTTTGAGTGCTAAGACCCAGCTCCATCCTTAGTGGTTGGAGAAAGTGGCCATATGTGGGGTTGCTGTGTGATTGTATATGTTTTTCCTGCTTTATGGACTTTGTCCAAAAGCTAAAATATTTTTAGCAGTCTTTTTCATTGTGCCTGCCTGCTCTATGTGATGAGTAGCAATTATCTTTTCCATACTGGTGTTATTCCTTCTTCAAATTTCCATTATTTGTTTGTATATTATGTTGGAATAATAAATCAGAAAAGGTAAAGAATAAGAGCGGCTACATTTACAGGACTTCGAACTGTGGTATATTTCTACACTTCATATATAATGCTCAAATTGGAGAGTGTAGCTGTATGCTTTGTCATTGCTGACTTTTGGTATATTTCAGTTTACGTTGTTCAGCTATCACTGTGTCAACACTGATCTTCATAATTCAGATATATGATGACCACCACCACCACCACCACGTCATCATCTTGCAGGTGGCTGCATGAAGAATTGCATAATGATGCATCATTTTATAGACTGAACTAATAACCTGGCAAAGCTTTGCAATTGCTTAATACGTATGGCAACTGGATTTATGTCCTAATCACCTCTTCCCCCTCACCCTGTCCATCACCTCTTCCCCCTTCTCTCTGACCATCTCCTCCTCTCCCCCCCCCCCCCCCCATCCAATCCACCTCCTCCTCCCCCCTTCTCTGTCAAATCTTCTCCTTCTCCCTCTCTATATTCATTTCCTCTCCTCCCCCTCTCTCTGATCTTGAACCTTGTTTACTGGCATTGCAAACGAAATCTTGATTGGGAACTGAAGTCGCTTAAAATGAATGGGTGAATCAGTTGGGATCATTGGTACATAGAGAGAGACCTCGCCATGTGCTAGATCTGTGAGGATAGAAGTATCAATGACAGTACTTCACATAGCTTTAATCAGTGTTGGAGTTGGATTACAACATTTTGGACAATTCATATTCTGTAGTCATATTCTAATCATAAGCCATAAATACAGCTTCCCGTGTTTTCTGTTAAAATAAAATGTGAAAAAGAAAGCAAAACAGCTCATTGTGGGACTGATGACCCCATAGTTTGGTCCCTTTACTCCCCAAACCAATCATCCAGCACACTGTTGTATATATAATTTTTGTTTAAAATTGTATATAGGTGAAAGAGTATATGTAGAAGAAACAGTCTGTCTAATGTTTTAAATCCCCTGATATTATAGTTAAAACTGATTACAATAAAGTAAATGAAACCACACATTTTCACAGCACAGCATTTTTTTTAAATTTTTTTTTTATTTATTTATTTATTTTATTTTATTTTTTTTTTTTTGTCAGTTTTAAACCGGTACATTGTCTTTTAAAAATATATACAGGGTGATCAGAAACAGTCTGAAATATGCAAGGATGTTGTATGATGGGTTGTGCTGAGAAATAATTGATAAGAAAAAAAATTGATATGTTGCACTGTTTCCGAGTTAATTAGCATTGAAGTTGCCCAGTCAGGGTGTTGCATGCGGAAATTCCTACAACCTGCCAGAGACCGTGTCACCAAACATGTTCTTCATTTGGTTTCCTAAAACCAAACAAAAGAGATACAAAAATTGGACATGGAACAGTAGTAAGGATCAAACCGGATCCAAAGCCTGAGCAGTCTCGTGCACTATCGTCTGCACTATGAGAACGACCGACACCAATTGTATCTGGCAGGGTGCTAGAGTCCGTGTGCTCAGTGGCCTGATTGGCTAACTTCAATCCCAAGTAATTCAGAAATGGTGCAACATATCAGATTTTTTCTTAATAGTTATTTGTCAGCGCAACCTACCCTGCAACACCCCTACCAGCTTTTCAGACTGTTTATGACCGCCCTGTATAGCCCATATCTGTTAGAATGTTTATTGGACTATTGTGCAAAACTTTGAAGTAAGTCAGTCAAGAACGTTTTGAGATTGTTGGTAACACTATTAAAAAGCATCATGTTTTTTACAGTAGTATACACTGAACTGACAAAAGACATGGAATACCTCCTAATATTGAGTCCGGCTACTTTTTGTGTGGCATAATGTAGCAATGCAATGTGGCAGGGACTCAACAACTCATTGGAAGTCCTCTGCAGAAATATATAGCCATGCTGTGTCTATAGCCGTCCATCATTGTGAAAGTGTTGCTGGTGCAGGAGTTTGTGCATGAATTGACCTCTTGATTATGTCTCATAAATGTTCGATGGGTTTCATGTCAGGTAATCTGAGTGGCCATATCATTCACTTGAATTATCTAGAATGTTCTTCATACCACTCACAAACAAATTGTGGCCCAATGACAAAGTGCATTGTATTCCATAAAAATTCCATCGTTGTTTGGAAACATGAAGTCCATGTGATTTACAAGTAGTAGGTTTAAGTAGCCATTATGGATCCACCACCAGCTTGCACAGTCTCTTATTGACAACTTAGGTGTATGGCTTTTTGGGGCCCGCACCACACTGAAACTGTATCATCAGCTCTTACCAACTGAAATCAGGACTTACATGGCCAGACAACAGTTCTCCAGTTGTATAGGGTCAAACAGATATGGGCATGAGCCCAGAAGAGGCACTGCAGGCAATGTTGTGCTCTTAGCAAAAGTACTTGCATCGATCGTTTGCTGCCATAGCCAGTTAAAGCCAGATTTCACTACACTGTCCTCATGGATATGTTCATCATATGTCCCATCTTGATTTCTTTGGTTATTTCATGTGGTGTTGCTCGTCTGTTAGCACTGACAACTCTCCGCAAACACTGCTGTTCTTGATTGTTAAGTGATGGTTTTCAGCCTCTGTGTTATCCATGTTGGGAGGTGATGCCTGAAATCTGGTATTCTCAATGCTGTGGATCTTGGAATACTGAATTCCCAAACAATTTCTGAAATGGAATGTCCCATGCATCTTGCTCCAACTACCATTCTGCTTTCAGAATCTTAATTCGTGTCATGCAACCATAATCAGGTCGGAAATCTTTTCACATGAATCACCTGAGTACAAATGACAGCTCTGCCAGTGCACTGCCTTTTTATGCCTTGTGTATTGCATCTGTACATATGCATATCACTATCCCAAAGTTCTGTCACATTGGTGTAGATCAGTCACAAGTTTGTTATACATTCTGTATAATTATTGTAAGCACATGAAAGACTAATTCTTATGCAAGACGTTACTTCACCTTTAAAACAGCTAGAAATATCTATTGTATCTTTTATCTATATTCAGTGTTACATTAACAGACCAATAACACATTAGCATGCACACAAATACGAAGATATAGGGAAAGAAGAAAGTGTTAAAAGTAGGAAAGAAGAAAGTGTTAAAAGTATATTATAAAAACATTTAAATAGCCAATTGTTGTGGCATTATTCAATTAGACATTGAATGTTGAATCTAGATCTTTACAGACATTGCTCACACTCCTGAAGACAATGAGGCATACCTAATGCCATGGCTCAAAGTTAACATCTGGCAATAAATAAATACCAAAACCTTAAAATTTACAACCAGAAAAGCACAAAGCTCACATTTGTTTATGTAATAAAGGTTATTGTTTCTCTGTGCAAAATTATCATTCTGAGTCGTCATTAATGTGCATCCTTCTTTCCATATAGCTTCATACATTTCAAACAAGACTGCTGTGAAACGTGTGAAGAACGTTACATTTCTGACATCTCTGGATGATTGTCACACTCCTCTGTCCCAACCTTGGCAGCTGTATTTCAGAGATATGAGGAATTGCCATGTGTGTTTTACACTTGACAGCACAAAAAATGGCCATGGTTTAAATTTAAATTATCCACCATGTTATGCAGGAGGCAATCACATTACGGGATGTACAGTTCTCATCATCAAAGCAAAGACCACTTGTAATCATGAGTGTAGTAGGATTAATGCCTTTTCGAAAGCATACTTGATACTGATACCAAATATTTTTATGTCTTTATAAGTATTACATTATATATGCAAAGATGAGGTGACTTACCGAACAAAAGCGCTGGCAGGTCGATAGACACACAAACAAACACAAACATACACACAAAATTCAAGCTTTCGCAACAAACTGTTGCCTCATCAGGAAAGAGGGAAGGAGAGGGGAAGACGAAAGGAAGTGGGTTTTAAAGGAGAGGGTAAGGAGTCATTCCAATCCCGGGAGCGGAAAGACTTACCTTAGGGGGAAAAAAGGACAGGTATACACTTGTACACACGCACATATCCATCCACACATACAGACACAAGCAGACATATTCCACGTGGAATGTTTCCTTCCATTATATAAGTATTACATTATATTGATTTATGCTGAGGGTCGGCTGCCATCACAGTTGTCACGTCAGCATATTTGCCTGCACGTGCGGCATTGTCTTTGATGAAATAGGAGTTGCCTGTGACTCACTTGTGGAATGGAGTATCACCTGGGGGTACAGTACAAGTCTTGCAACTGGGTTGTCCACAGGTAAAACAAGCCATCAGGTGCAGGATTGTGAGCACAGTTGGTGGATTAGAATACTGCTTCAAGTGAGTATCATAATTCACTTGAGGCTAATATAGAATTTTTCGGTGTGGTATCCCTCATCCCAAATCATCATGATGTCCTCGTGAAGAATTTAGTTGAGTTTTTCCAAGGCATGTGTGATAAGGAGAGCAGTGGTTGGTGGATTTATCATAGGATGAGTTTCATGGTGTGGTTTTCTCTGTAGTCAGTTTGTGGCAATGGATGTGAAAACGTCTGAAACCAGTGAAGAGCAACTAAATATATTTAAAAATCAAAATAAGGATAGGTTGCTGCAGTTACTCCCTCTGTAATTTGTTGGTTTCACAGGAAAAAATTATCTGTGAAATCCAATTTAAATGGCAAAATAGATTGGAAAGGCTAATGAGTTATAGTTGTCGAAATGGAGTAGAGGATGGTGGTGGCTGGCGAGTATAATATGGGCAATTTTTTTTTTAAACCTATGAGTTAACATTCAGAAAGGAGCTCACTGATCTGGGAAAGATTAGACTAAATGGAAAAAAGTTCAGGCACTGACATCATGGAGGAAAGAGTGAAGATGGCCTTCTTCATGCATATCATGTACTTATCATCAAGAAGCTGAACCAAAGAGTTTTGGTGGTGGGAGAATAGATTTCTCTATAAATCATATGGCCAAAGAAAAACTGTGACTGTTGAAGTATTCTGATTGTGGCTAGTTCACGCACCTACCAAGCCCAATTATGGAATGCAATTTGCCTTATGTGTTTATCATAACACTATAGTGTTGTGGCAATTGTTGTTCAAAAGGTATAGGTGTGCTGTGTTATATATCTGTCATGTAGAGTGATGTGTAACTCTACCTATAAATTGCCAACGAATGTTGCTCACAAACCATAAAACAATAACATATTTAGGAGGGTGGAACTGTTGTGCATTTTTGGTATGTATTTTTTACGTGAAGAGTCATCTCAAAGCACAATGCATTTCTTCGAGGTTGGACGGCATTCAAAATAACTTACCTATAGGGGCATTTGTGCTCCTTCCATGGATTGTCGTCCCAGTTTAGTGAAGTGCATCGGTCCCTGGAACAAGAGCCACAAATGATGATGTGAAAATCAGCTTAAGCAAATGAAAAAAATATATATATTTAATATATTTCATTCTCTTGTTATATTTCAAACTGTCAGCCTGATATTTACTTTGATATTCTGGAAGATGGGTCACTGTAATGTACCTGCACAAAAAACTATTCATCATGAATAGAACTGTGCAATATTGCAAGACTATTCATCATGTTGATGGGCAAATTGTCTTGTTTATTTATGCAGTTGCATATCCTGCAGAATTTGAAGTAGTAGTATGAATTTTTTAGCATCCACAGTCATGAAGAGAGAAAAAGGTCATTTAAATAATATGAAGTAATTACAGCTCATAAGCAAATTACTCACCGACATTAGGAACACTGTAGGGTTTGCATATGTTCCACAAATTCTGCATGTGTGTGTGTTAATGTTTGTGCAGAAATGACTTTTGTGACACACGGAGGAGTAGGTTTGGAAAAGAGGTCAAGCATCAAATTTAAGCTGGTAGTTTGATCGTATCAATATCTATTGAGAGTGTACTCTGGGTCTGAGGGACAGGAAAAGGTGGAGGAGGCAGTCGATGTTACATGATAGTTTCATGGTGAATGACAAAATTGTTTTTAGATTTCATGACAAAGGGCTCTGAATGAACACACTTGTTGTTGGTTAATATCTATTACTAATTAATATCTATTTCTTCAAACTCATATTTAACATGTCTCTTTGCTTGGTGTTACAGGATATGAGTTTCATTATCAAAGATTTTTTTCTGTGAGAGGCCTCTTGGCCTCAGAATCATCTGAGTGTCTTTCAGCTAGATTTGTCACCCAGCTGATCACTAAGTTCAAGAAGAGACCAAAGCAACAACCTTACCAGTTGAGGCAGTGACAATTGGTCCATGGTAAATGTCACATGTGTGCCAATTGTGATAGCAGTGGGACTACTACAATCACCTTCTGCACTGCTGGCATCCCTCGTGGACTGAGGGTCTTTGGTTGTGAGCCCCTGACTAGTCCCTCTCTCCCCTTGTGGCAGGCAGAATGTCTGACCCTGATAGGGTCACATCTCTTAAGTTGTCAGGTCTGATATATTTCCTGAATGGTACATGCTATCATCTCATGCCATCTGCTGTAGTGGTGGCAACTGTAGCTGTGTCTGTTGCCAGTATTTGTATGATCCTGATGTTACTTGACTGATATTGTTGTGTTTATGCAATTGTGCCACGGAACAAACATTGTGTGGCAAACTGTGCTGCTGACAACCTAACACAACTTTAGTCCGTAAGTAGTATGGACATTGACAGGAACACAGTTGCTATGAAGGGATATTTCAGACCACCTTTTTATTTTTTATGTAAAACCATTGTTTTCATGAATATATTGTTTCATGGCATCCTGTTGTTCATTACACTTCTTGAAAATAGACTGTAGAAATTTTAATTTTTTAAAAATAATGCAGGATTTAAAACGCATAACTAAAACAGAACAAAATTTGCTGTATATTTTTATTTTATGTCTTACAGAAATAACAGTAGATAGTTAAGTTTCTAATCGTTCTCCGATTATTGTCAGGAAGACAATGTTACAGATTCACAACATAACTACACGCCTTTCAGATCACCCATTAAATTTGGAATTGAAATTTAGAAATCAGTAGGAGTTTGATACAAAAATATTCATAGAATGTTATATTAATGGATAAATTTATATTTTTTCAGTTTCACAAAAATTAAGGAGCCTACCCACTGTGTGGATCCGGACTATCTTACACATTTAGATAATTTCTTAAAGTGTTATTCATGATAGCAGTTATGTTTTACAATTATGTATACAAACAAGACAAATATTACACTTCAGACATCTTGTACTTGTCCTCTTGGAATTATTTTGCCTGCAGCAAAGAGAGGAGTGAAAATTTTCAACAGTAGGCCAGAGTTGATCCCACGTACCTTCGTATCGTCACATGATGTATTTGCTGGTTTATATTTCTGTTTGGCGGCTATTCACCCAATCCACATACATGTTCTTTACCAGAAGATCAAGAAATAAGCACTTCTCAAGCCGCCTGTCAGAAACTTATTGAAGTCTTCCACTTTGTGTTAATCTAATAACGCTAGAATTTCACCATTAGTAACCTCTAAAAATAATAATAATAAAATTTGTTATCAAACAAGGCAGCAGAGGTGGTGTTGATGGCACTCTTTCATAAGTAGACACTTCAAACTTAGTTAACTAAGAGATAATGGACATCAAAAGTTAAGACCCTCAAAATTTCAACCACTTATTTGGCTACAATGGCTGCAAGATTCTGAACTTCCACAATATAATTTTATTGCTGTAATATTTCTGAATCAGACAACATCTGTCATTAATTAACCCAGTTGGTAATAAAGATTTCAAATGATTTAGGATCATAAACTGTTTATTTCCAGGAGGATGCCATACGTGTAAATAGGGGATTCCAAAAACTGTGTAGTAATAGTGTTCCATGTACTTTGTAAATTACTAACATTGAAACGTTTTACATAAACCAAACAATAGTAAAGTCTTTTAAGAGTCCAAGTAAAATCAAAAAATCTAACTTAGCCAAATTTCAAAGCGTTATATAGTTTTAAAATTCACATCGTGTTTTTATGCCTCTCCTTAATTAACCACCCCTACCCCAGAACTGGCAGTCTGCACCGGATCAAAAATGTAACATAATATGCTGGTTTGAATAAGAAAGTCCATATTTGACCAGTACACCATTAACATCTGTATGTCGGATAGCATTAGACCGGTCCATGGATAACATATATAGGGTTGGGGAGACGAGTGGATACAATTGGAGGTGAATGTATGCATATAACCACACCACGTGTACATCCACCATGTGATCCATACCAGTTCAGAACTTAGTGTGGACTGTGTTAATGTGAATGGAGCAGTGCAAAGGGGACGACGATGCTCACAGTGGAGCAGTGGGTGTTCATTGTGGAAACTTAGGTAACAACAAAGTTGTGAAAATGGTGTGGTCTTTTGTCTGCTGAGAAGTTTAATGGTGTCAAAGTGCCAGCAAATAGAGCCATGCAACACTTAGTCCGAAAATGACATCAGACAGAATCTGTTTTGAACAAGTCGAAAAACATTCCGAAACCTGTCCACTCACCAGAAAATGTGGCTGTAGTTCACCTGAACATGCTTCAGAGTTCTACCAAATCAACTCGACACCTGTTGCAAGAGACAGGAGTACCAAGTCGATGATGAGGATGAGGATGAATACTCCACCTGGACCTGCACGCAATTCTGCACCAAGTGTGTGCTATTCAGACATTAAAATTAGCAGATGCTCCTCAGTGCCTCCAGCATTGCAAGTGGCTGTTCGCTCAGATAACAGTGAATGGCTTGCACATGGCTCTGTTCTTTGTCTGATGACGCCTGATTTCACACGAGTGGTTATGTCAACTCAGAATCACAGGTTCTGGGCAGTGGAGAATCCACATAACTTCAATGAAACACCATTGCGTGATCAGAAAGTTGGGGTTTGGTGTGTAAGTGTCTGCACATCGCATTATTGGTCCCATGTTCTTTGATCAGACGCTGTATTCAGTACGTTACATTGCCACCATTTTGAAGCCATTTGTGGTAGCATTAACGGAGGAGGAAAAGACCTACAGTTACTTCAAAAGGATGAAGCAACTGCCCATACAGCCAGCCAAACCTTGGAGCACATTTACATAATCTTCGTGCCTGACAGAGCTGTTAGCAAATGTCAGTCCGGTCGCAGCCATAGCTGGCCACCCAGATCACCTAATGTCTGTGTTTGATTACTTTGAGTGGGGAGCCCTCAAGTCTAAGGCGTACTGCAACAACAAGAATTGCAGCAGAACATTTCGGATGAGATTGCAGTAGTTCGAGCAGTCCAGCTTTGATCCACTTTCAGCAACTTGCTGACCAAGGCCCAAAAGTGCCAAGAGCTGAATGGTGGTCACTTTCAACATTACTGTATTTCTTGTTCTCTGCTGTGTTTCTTCGTACCACGGAAATCTATTCTCCGGGCCACTTTTTTTTGCTCCACTCTGTATATGTCAGTTTGCATTAAAAGTTTGTGTCTGGTGATCACACATATAACATCATTGTGTTGGTTTGTGTGAAAGGCTGAATACTACTAGGCTGATGCTCACTATTTTTTCTCAGTTAAGGTGAAATTCTGTGTCTCGATATGGTACGCACAATGAACATGTTTGCAAAGAATATGAAACTGTGTGCTACCTTGTTGTCTTAAAAATCTCAGGCAAACTAATAAATGCTGAACTTAAAAATACTAATGATCTGCAAATGTTAGTTAGATGAAGGTGTTATAAGTTCTGGTGGAAATATTTTGAGTTATTCCATGTGCATTACTTCCAACATGGTGGAGCAACTGCCCGTACACCCGGTCAAACCATGGAGCACACGTTTCTGTCATTTTATGTACGTATATACGGAAGGAGAAGCACCTGATTATTAAGCAGTGCAATGTTACACATTTATTTAAAGCTCATAGTGGCAGAAAATTGTATATGGGGTGAGTCACATAAGATACCCCTTTTATTTTATGACACACACACACACACACACACACACACACACACACACACACACACCAAACTGCGGTTTTCGGCAAATGGTAGAGTGTCGAGAGGCACCTATGTTTTCGATTGGTTAACACTTTCGCTGCGGCTGGCGCTTATAAGCGTCACAACAAGCCACGAGCCAGTACGGCTGACGCTTATAAGCGTCCGCACTCATTGTCGGATTACTCAGTCTAGTTGCAGCGTCTAAGCTAGCATCAAAGGGTGTAAACTTTTGTTTTGTGTGGTCAGCTATCGAACGTATATTGTTCGTAATGGCGGTTAATGGACCTTCCAATGTGAAAAGGAGCAGGAAAAGTGTGTTGCTTACTAATTTCTACACATATGGGCGTCCCCTGGGCGTCTATGATAAATGTTGACGGCTAATTCTCTCACCCCTGGAGCAAACATGCTACTAAATTGACGACCTCTGTCAGAGTCAATCTTAAAAATGCGCATTTAAAGTAAATATAATTTCAAATGAATCCAGTTTCCTTTTAACCTTTTTTTTTCCTTCTTAAGAATATGCGTTTTGGAATCAAATTGATTTTTTTTTTTACATTATCAACAAATCACGAACATGTGAATGATGCCTGTGACCACAATATAGTCGAAGCTTATTTGAAGTAATGTACCTAAGGTGCCACCATTAGGTCAGTATAGAACATAATCCTACAGATCTTACAAGGTCTTGACGTCAGCCTGTAGCTCAGGTGTGCTGAGGAGCGTCGGCTCCAAGCGGTGCCTGCCATTTCAGAGCGTTACCGGCCCGCACTTGAGCGTTACCAGCCCACACTGGCACTTGCCAGGCCACACTGGAGAGTTGCTCGCCTGCACCGATGCCGCAGTGAAAGTGTTAATCTTTTTAGTGCTGGTATCAACTAAGATAGTGAAGTATGTTCTGTTTTTTTAATTAATTGAACCGTATAAGTGCAACTGAGGAGACAGTTACAGTGGTATAGCGTTTGCTAATGTTCACACTGACACATGTCATAAAAAAATTTGATAAATGTCCTAGAACGTGAGAGCATGGCAGCTGGAAATGGAATTTTTGATGCAAACACTGCCAAGCCAGCATTTCGGACCAGGCTGCATAGTTGTATAACGTTAGGTAGGTGTACACTCAAGAATAAAGCTTCATTTCCCCTTGAACCAACTTATGACCTAAATGCAGCTTCACCTACGAATGTTGTATGTGGAAATATGACATAGGCTAGAATATAGTGCATCACAAAGGGCTTAGGAAAACTATTTCATATTTGTGTATCCTCCCAGGTTTATGTGTGCTGAAACAGAGAAATCGACTGTTCATTCCTCAAAAATAAAGATATCTTATACACTGCAAAAAGCAACTACTGTATTAAATATCTAAATGATAAATGGAAGATTTGACCTATCTTTTCCTGTATGTGCCTGTGTGTTCTTAGAGGTAAAAATACATGCTGTCGGACAACTGTCTGTACCTACACTGCTCTAAATTATATCATATGAGATACATTCATTGAGTTGAACATTTTATGAAAAATACTTTGGTGACAGCCTGCACATCACAAAATAAATATTCTTCTTAACAAAACATTGTTTCATGTTGAACGTAAATGCGTGTAGTGACAGTGTCACCAGCTATGTGCAATACATACTGTCCAGTGGCATAGCAAGCATGGTTGGCACCTGGGGCAGGTATCGGCGGTGTCACCCCACTAAAACACTGCAGTCACAGTGGCACCGATATTAGTGGATTCCGCCGATGACCAACATCGGCTGAAGATGGCTGATATTTTCAAATCTGTTCACCACTATGAGCGCAGTCACACTATAGCCCATCTCATCACCCAAATGTGTAGGCTTCAGTCGACAATAGGGGGTGGTGATTCTGTTACATGAAGTGATTTGCTAATGTGGTGTCCACTTTTCAGTGGTTTATGTGTACAGAGTATCTTATTCTAGACTTTATTTATCTTTCAGGTGCATGCTAAATGACAGTCATTAAAGGTTGATTAACATGTGTCCGCACAACATCAAATAAATTCAGCAACACAGTGTTTGTAATCTTGCTTTTCAGGGTCACCACTAATCATCTTGAATATGTAAAGCCGAAGACAAATACGTGAAACACTTTTGGATAACAAAAGCTAATTTCAAGTACTTGCAGAGATGTGATACGAGCTATGTTAAAAAATCTGATACTTGCATTAATGACGCAATTCTGGCTCAAGTAAAAATAGATGTGACACTTCGGTATATGACATCTGGCTGTTAAATCTTTCTAGTATTGAGGACTGTACCCTGCTATTCCATGATCAGAAAAGTGCAGTTTCAAAGTTCTTGTGTGTGATGTTGAATGCTATAAATGATGCCACACAGACTAATTGAAAAGGTAATATCTTCACTATTGCACCACAAATACTATAAAATGTTAAATGTATTCTATAGCAAATTTTGAAGCCATGGTTTGTGCAAGTGCACTATAGACACTGTGACATAGATGACTTCCTTTATTAAAATTCTGCCACCAGCAAGTGTTTAAAGAGCATGGAAGTTTCTTGTACTAGTCTGATTATCTGAATATTCTGCCAGTATTGCATTAATTTTCACCATTTTTATAAGAAAGTAAGCAGCTATGAAAGGACAAATCTGTCTTTCATTAATTAGGTAACAGAAGCTTACTCTCAGACAAATTTTATCCGTGCATCATATAATGAGAAACAGCATCTACTTTACCATGTGACGTTACCACTATGTGCTCATAACCTCATTGGCAAACCACAGATGTTCACATGCTACCACTGTAGCATAATAAACTGTACTTGGAACAACATGCTTGGGAGAGATCCTTAACACAGCATCTCATTGAAACTACATATTTTCATAATATACACGTATAAATATGAAGAGCATCAAGACTGGGATGTCAAATTCAAAGGTAGTGGCTCCTTCTGATGCTAATCGTTGGTGGTAGAAGGAAAGTGGTGTCACAAAATTAAAGCATTTCTAACTTTTCTGGGATGACATTTTTCCTTCATCTCATGTATTCACTAAACTTGTCTGGTAATTCCAATAACTGATGACAGAGTGTGTAGTACTTGCCACATACTTTCGAGACAGATATAGCTTATTTACTTGCATTCAGCATCTTTTTAATAGCAAACGTCGCACTGCAGCACTCATCTCCAATCACAGAGGTGTCGTGATATCCATCCCACTCTAGGAGGTTAAAATCTAACCTACTTCATGCATGGAATAGATTCTAATCTAACCTAACCTTGACCCTTCCACAAACTGATGGAGGAGATCGGATGCACTGTGACCATGCTGTTGGCCCATGTTATTGGGAGACCTCTGGTGATGGAGTCAGACGACTGTTGTCGGTGCCACTGTGAATGCAGGCTAATGCAAACTCTTAAAAACTAGATACATGTCAAGTATGAATTTAAATAAGTGAAATAAAAGCCTTAGAGTCATTAATCTTCAAATTGAATATATTATAGTACTTTTATCATATATTACTATATAATAGTACTATTATTGTAATAGTACCATCAAACATGTGGTTCCTGAAGAGGGGAAGGAGCCTTTTCAACATCTGCAGGGGCAACAGTCTGAATGATTGACTGATGTGGCCTTGTAAAAGCAACCAAAACGGCCTTGCTGTGCTGGTACTACGAATGGCTGAAAGCAAGGGGAAACTACAGCCATAATTTTTCCCGGGGGCATGCAGCTTTACTGTATGGTTAAAATATGATGGTGTGATGTTGGGTAAAATATTCTGGAGGTAAAATAGTCCCTCATTTAGATCTCCGGGCAGAGACTACTCAGGAGCATGTCGTGATCAGTAGAAACAAAACAAGGGTTCTACGGATGAGCATGGAATGCCAGATCCCTTAATCGGGCAGGTAGGTCAGAAAATTTAAAAAGGGAAATGGATAGGTTAAAGTTCCAGTGTTATGAAAAGGAAAGTTACTACTCACCATATAGTGGAGATGCTGAGTCACAGATAGGCACCAGAATGGGAACAGCTTTCATTTCAATGACTGCTTCACATCCTGTGCCATATGGATTCTTCTCACCAACACCAGCTTTTCTGAACTGTGCAAGTGGAACCTTCCCTGCAATACATCCTACATTCCCATAACCTCCTGGCCTCAACCTTTGTTAGTCACTGTCCTCACCCATACATCCCCTTCCCCGTTTCCATTCCAGCACTACACAGCTGTCATTCCACCATCACACTCAGTCTTTTTACTTCTCTCCTTTCCCGATACTTCTGCCTCCCCCCTCCCCACCTCTCCCCTGACCACCATCTAACCTGCAGCATTTCACTGTTGGCCACCCCCATCATTCTATCCCTCCCCTCCCTGCCCAGTCACCATCCTTACCACCACTCAGTCGCCACTCCCATCATGCACTGGTGCTGCTGCTTGCAGTGTGGTTTCAGATGCCTCTATTGTTGATGAAGGTGTTAATGGCCGAAATCTTTTATTTGTGGCAGTGTTTTTGTTGTGCCTATCTGAAAGTTAGAATAATGGGAATTAGTGAAGTTCGGTGGCAGGGGGAACAAGACTTTTGGTCAGGTGACTACAGGGTTACAAATACAAAACAAATAACGGTAATGCAGGAGTAAGTTTAATAATGAATGAAACAATAGGAATGCGGATAATAACAGCATAGTGAACGCGTTACTGTAGCCAAGATAGACATGAAACCCACGCCTGCCATAGTAGTACAAGTTTATTTGCTAACTAGCTCTGCAGACAATGAAGAGATCGAAGAAATGTATGATGCGATAAAAGAAATTATTCAGATAGTTAAGGGAGACGAAAATTTAATAGTCATGAGGGACTGAAATTAGATTGTAGGAAAAGGAAGAGAAGGGAAAGTGGTAGGTGAATATGGACGGGGGTTAAGGAATGAAAGAGGAAGTTGTCTGGTAGAATTTTGCACAGAGCATAACTTAATCATAGCTAACACTTGGTTTAAGAATCAAGAAAAAAAGTTGTATATGTGGAAGAGGCCTGGAGACACTGAAAGGTTTAAGATAGATTATATAATGGTAAGAGAGAGATTTAGATACCAGGTTTTAAATTGTAAGACATTTTCAGGGGCTGATGTGGACTCTGATCACAATTTATTGGTTATGAACTGTAGATTAAAACTGAAGAAACGACAAAAAGGTAGAAAGTTAAGGAGATGGGACCTAAATGAAATGAAAGAACCTGAGGTTGTAGAGAGTTTCAGAGATAGAATTAGGAGATGGTTGACAAGAACAGGAGAAAGAAATACAGTAGAAGAGGAATGGGTAATGTTGAGAGATGAAATAGTAAAGGCAGCAGAGCATCAAGTAGGTAAAAAGATGAGGGCTAGTAGAAATCCTTGGGTAACAGATGATATATTGAGTTTAATTGATGAAAGTATAAAATCTAAAAATGCAGAAAATTAAGCAAGCGAAAAGGAATACAAACGTCTCAAAAATGAGATCGACAGGAAGTGCAAAATGGCTTAGCAGGGATGGCTAGAGGACAAATGTAAGAATGTAGAAACATATATCACTAGTGGTAAGATAGATACTGCCTGCAGGAAAATTAGAGAGACCTTTGGAGAAAAGAGAACCACCTGTATGAATATCAAGAGCTCAGATGGAAAACCCATCCTACACAAAAAAAGGGAAAGCAGAAAGACGGAAGAAGTGTGACAAACTGCCTATTGGCTGCTGTCTCGGGTTCTTCGGCCAATGTTTGTCTGATGATTTTACTGATGCTTCACCAGCATGAGTGGTTGGTATTATCAAAGTTTCACCCTCCATTGCCGGTGGTGAACTGGAGCCTAGCTCACGGCCCCAGGCTATATGTACCTGGTGCGCCAAAATCAGAGGGCTTCTCCACGCTCATTTCTGGTGCGGTTCTCTTCTTGCTACCTGTGATGGTTATTCACTGCAGAACAGGAAGCCAGGATCCATGTACCTTAAGGCTTTCTTATGTCTTATTGAAGCTATTCCCGTGTTTTCGTACTTCTACAGCTTCTCTGAACAAGTGAGTGTGATAGTGCTTCTCTACAGCCAGAACTTCAGTGTCAGCAAATTTTGTTACGTGGTTGGTCTCATCAGCATGTGATTTCTCCACCTGCCCCAACCTGCAATGTCGCTTATGTTCTTTGATCCTGGTGTTGATTGATCGTCCAGTTATTCCGACATAAACTTTTCCACATGTGAATGGTATGCGGTATATTCCCGACATTGCAAGTGGGTCCTTTTTTTCCTCTTTGATCTTCCTTGTTGGTTTGAAAATCACCTTTACATCATGTTTGCGCAGTATATGGCCGATTCACTCCGTATAGAGAGGGTCTATACAAGGGTGATGTACTTGAGGGAAATATTATGGAAGTACATCTACATCTACATCTATACTCCGCGAGCCACCTTACGGTGTGTGGCGGAGGGTACTTATTGTACCACTATCTGATCCCCCCTTCCCTGTTCCATTCACGAATTGTGCGTGGGAAGAATGACTGCTTGTAAGTCTCCGTATTTGCTCTAATTTCTCGGATCTTTTCGTTGTGATCATTACGCGAGATATATGTGGGCGGTAGTAATATGTTGCCCATCTCTTCCCGGAATGTGCTCTCTCGTAATTTCGATAACAAACCTCTCCGTATTGCGTAACGCCTTTCTTGAAGTGTCCGCCACTGGAGCTTGTTCAGCATCTCCGTAACGCTCTCGCGCTGACTAAATGTCCCCATGACGAATCGCGCTGCTTTTCGCTGGATCATGTCTATCTCTTCTATTAATCCAACCTGGTAAGGGTCCCATACTGATGAGCAATACTCAAGAATCGGACGAACAAGCGTTTTGTAAGCTACTTCTTTCGTTGATGAGTCACATTTTCTTAGAATTCTTCCTATGAATCTCAACCTGGCGCCTGCTTTTCCCACTATTTATTTTATGTGATCATTCCATTTCAGATCGCTCCGGATAGTAACTCCTAAGTATTTTACGGTCGTTACCGCTTCCAATGATTTACCACCTATGGCATAATCGTACTGGAATGGATTTCTGCCCCTATGTATGCGCATTATATTACATTTATCTACGTTTAGGGAAAGCTGCCAGCTGTCGCACCATGCATTAATCCTCTGCAGGTCCTCCTGAAGTACATACGAGTCTTCTGATGTTGCTACTTTCTTGTAGACAACCGTGTCATCTGCAAATAGCCTCACGGAGCTACCGATGTTGTCAACTAACTCATTTATGTATATTGTAAACAATAAAGGTCCTATCACGCTTCGCTGCGGTACTCCCGAAATTACCTCTACATCTGCAGATTTTGAACCGTTAAGAATGACATGTTGTGTTCTTTCTTCTTGGAAATCCTGAATCCAATCACAAACCTGGTCCGATATTCCGTAAGCTCGTATTTTTTTCACTAAACGTAAGTGCGGAACCGTATCAAATGCCTTCCTGAAGTCCAGGAATACGGCATCAATCTGCTCGCCAGTGTCTACGGCACTGTGAATTTCTTGGGCAAATAGGGCGAGCTGAGTTTCACATGATCTCTGTTTGCGGAATCCATGTTGGTTATGATGAAGGAGATTTGTATTATCTAAGAACGTCATAATACGAGAACACAAAACATGTTCCATTATTCTACAACAGATTGACGTAAGCGAAATAGGCCTATAATTATTCGCATCTGATTTATGACCCTTCTTGAAAATGGGAACGACCTGCGCTTTCTTCCAGTCGCTAGGTACTTTACGTTCTTCCAGCGATCTACGATAAATTGCTGATAGAAAGGGGGCAAGTTCTTTAGCATAATCACTGTAGAATCTTAAGGGTATCTCGTCTGGTCCGGATGCTTTTCCGCTACTAAGTGATAGCAGTTGTTTTTCAATTCCGATATCGTTTATTTCAATATTTTCCATTTTGGCGTCCGTGCGACGGCTGAAGTCAGGGACCGTGTTACGATTTTCCGCAGTGAAACAGTTTCGGAACACTGAATTCAGTATTTCTGCCTTTCTTCGGTCGTCCTCTGTTTCGGTGCCATCGTTGTCAATGAGTGACTGAATAGGGGATTTAGATCCGCTTACCGATTTTACATATGACCAAAACTTTTTAGGGTTCTTGTTTAGATTGTTTGCCAATGTTTTATGTTCGAATTCGTTGAATGCTTCTCTCATTGCTCTCTTTACGCTCTTTTTCGCTTCGTTCAGCTTTTCCTTATCAGCTATGATTCGACTACTCTTAAACCTATGATGAAGCTTTCTTTGTTTCCGTAGTACCTTTCGTACATGATTGTTATACCGCGGTGGATCTTTCCCCTCGCTTTGGACCTTAGTCGGTACGAACTTATCTAAGGCGTACTGGACGATGTTTCTGAATTTTTTCCATTTTTGTTCCACATCCTCTTCCTCAGAAATGAACGTTTGATGGTGGCCACTCAGATATTCTGCGATTTGTGCCCTATCACTCTTGTTAAGCAAATATATTTTCCTTCCTTTCTTGGCATTTCTTATTACACTTGTAGTCATTGATGCGACCACTGACTTATGATCACTGATACCCTCTTCTACATTCACGGAGTCGAAAAGTTCCGGTCTATTCGTTGCTATGAGGTCTAAAACGTTAGCTTCACGAGTTGGTTCTCTAACTATCTGCTCGAAGTAATTCTCGGACAAGGCAGTCAGGATAATGTCACAAGAGTCTCTGTCCCTGGCTCCAGTTCTGATTGTGTGACTATCCCATTCTATACCTGGTAGATTGAAGTCTCCCCCTATTACAATAGTATGATCACGAAACTTCTTCACGACGTTCTGCAGGTTCTCTCTGAGGCGCTCAACTACTACGGTTGCTGATGCAGGTGGTCTATAGAAGCATCCGACTATCATATCTGACCCACCTTTGATACTTAACTTAACCCAGATTATTTCACATTCGCATTCGCTAATAACTTCACTGGATATTATTGAATTCTTTACTGCTATAAATACTCCTCCACCATTGGCGTTTATCCTATCCTTGCGGTATATATTCCATTCTGTGTCTAGGATTTCGTTACTGTTCACTTCCGGTTTTAACCAACTTTCCGTTCCTAATACTGTATGCGCACTATTTCCTTCAATAAGAGATACTAATTCAGGAACCTTGCCCTGGATACTCCTGCAGTTTACCAATATTACGTTAACTTTTCCTGTTTTTGGTCTCTGAGGACGGACGTTCTTTATCAACGATGATAATGTCCTCTCTGGTAAGCCGTCAGGTATTTTATCGTTTCGCCCAAGGGGGGGTCCCTCTAACCTAAAAAAGATTCATATGAAGGTGAAATTGGAGATATGATACTGCGTGAAGAATTTGACAGAGCACTGAAAGAACTAAGTCGAAACAAGGCCCCAGGGTCGACAACATTCCATTAGAGCTACCGACAGCCTTGGGAGAGCCAGCCATGACAAAACTCTTCCATCTGGTGAGCAAGATGTATGAGACAGGCGAAATACCCTCAGACTTCAGGAAGAATATAATAATTCCAATCCAAAAGAAAGCAGGTGTTGCCAGGTGTGAAAATCACCATATCAGCTTAATAAGTCATGGCCGCAAAATACTAACATGAATTCTTTACAGACGAATGGAAAATCTGGTAGAAGTCGACCTCGGGGAAGATGAGTTTGGATTCCATAGAAATGTTGGAACGCACAAGGCAATACTGACCCTACGACTTATGTTGGAGGATAGGTTAAGGAATGGCAAATCTACATTTCTAGCATTTGTAGACTTGGAGAAAGCTTTTGACAATGTTGACTGGAATACTCTCTTTCAAATTCTGAAGGTGGCAGGTGTAAAATACAGGGAGCGAAAGATTATTTACAATTTGTACAGACACCAGATGGCAGTTACAAATAGTCGAGTGGCATGAAAGGGAAGCAGTGACTGGGAAGGGAGCGAGACAGTGTTGTTGCCTCTCCCTGATGTTATTCAGTCTGCATAATTGAGCAAGCAGTAAAGGAAACAAAAGAAAAATTTTGAGTAGGAAATAAAATCCATGGAGAAGAAATAAAAATTTTGAAGTTTGCCGATGATGATGTAATTCTATGAGAGACAGCAAAGGACTGAGAAGAGCAGTTGAACAGAATGGACAGTGTCTTAAAAGGAGGATATAAGATGAAGATCAACAAAAGCAAAACTAGGATAATGGAATGTAGTTGAATTAAATCAAGTGATGCTGAGGGAATTAGATTGGCAAATGAGACACTTAATGTAGTAAATGGGGAGAAAAATAGCTAATGATGGTTGAAGTACAGAGGATATAAAATGTGGACTAGCTATGGCAAGGAAAGAGTTTCTGAAGAAGGGAAATTTGTTAAAATCGAGTATCGATTTGAATGTCAGGAAGTCTTTTCTAAAAGTATTTGTACAGAGTGTAACCATGTATGGAAGTGAAATATGACCGATAAATTGTGTAGACAAGAAGAGAATAGAAGCTTTCGAAATGTGGTACAGAAGAATGCTGAAGATTAGATGAGTAGATCACGTAACTGATGAGGAGGTATTGAAAAGAATTGGTGAGAAGAGGAATTTGTGGAACAACTTGACTAGAAGAAGAGTTCGGTCAGTAGGGCACATTCTGAGGCATTCAGGGATCACCAATTTAGTATTTGAGAGAAGAATGGAGGGTAAAAACCGTACAGAGAGACCAAGAGAAGAATGCACTAAACAGATTCAGAAGGACATAGGTTGCAGTAGCTATTCAGAGATGAAGAGGCTTGTACAGGATAGAGTAGCATGGAGAGCTGTGTCAAACCAGTCCCAGGGCTGAAGATCACAACACCACCACTTTTATTATGCATTATACATTAGCATATAGTATTGTACACTAAATTAGTATATCATATTATACCCTATACATTTACATGCATTCTTCACAAAACTATTTGCTAAAGCCAGACACAAATACCAGAATTTTCTTTCTAGGCTTAACAGCCAACTCTGATATTACATCTTCAAAATTAATATTTTGTGTTGCCTCATGTTCAGTAGTTAACATGCCAGGATTATTTAGCTTCATGTTGCTCATTGTTAATTGTAAGTAATTTTTAATTACTTTCAATTTAGTAAAGCTCCTCTCACATGAACCAACTGATACACAAATTGTCTTTCGAGTAGGCATAAGTTTTGGAAAAGAAACTTAAAAATCCCATTCCACTATAAATTTCAAGAAGTGAAGACATGTCCAATCAGAAGCTGTAACATTTGCCACTTTTAAATGCCTTCTCAGTCTTGGAAACTCATAGAGGAGTTCTCCTTCTGATACTTTATCATGAAAACCAGCGAATTTTGATATAGTTAATTTCAACTCGTCCTTGTTGGTCAAAATCAAAGTATTTGGTTGCATAACCTCAAACAATGGCGCGACATCTTGAATGGACTTTGATATGGTTAGGGGTTCAACACTGAATCGGACAAGACATTTCAACATATCCTATTGACACTCTACCCTCAGTGTAATTCCTGTATCGGTAGCTAGTTCACCAGCCATTCATTTTTTACGACGAATTCTTCTCTCTATTGGAATGTTGTATTCTCCCGAGTTTTTCACAGCAAAATTTATTGCCTCTTCTTTAATATGACTTCGTTTCTGTTCATTATACAGATGAAGTGCCTCTATTTTTATAACTGATCGAGATTTAAGCCTTTACTATTTCTGTTATTATTCTGTTTATTTTATTTTATTTATTATATTATTCTATATATTATTTTATATTTATTATTTTTATTATTATATTTATTATTATTATATTGAATATTATATTATATTTATTATTGTTTTTATATTATTCTATTTATTTCTACACTGCTGGCCACCGTAAATGCAACACCCTGAAGGAAGCATCCGAATCAAGTGAAATTTACACCATGGGTTTGCAGCGATGAGATATGCAACTGATTAGAATTTCAGCGCAGATGCACATCACGCGCGCCTGTGGCGCCACCTCATAGCGCCATTTAAGGCTTGGCAATTTCGACGAGTGTACGTTCGGCACGTGTGTTTACCTTGTGGTTGTTTCACAAGACGATCAGTTATGCCTCATAGACAACAGCGAACATCGTTTGATCAAGTATCCGAGTTCGATAGAGGAAGGATAGTGGCTTACCGAGATTGTGGATTATCATACAGAGAAACCGCTAGTCGTGTTGGACGAAACCAAACAACTGTAATGCAGATATGTGACCGTTGGATGCAGGATGGTACGACGGACCGACGTGGTTGATCGCATTCACCTCGGTGCACCACTGCATGTGCTGACAGGCAAATTGTGTGCATGGCAGTGACAGATCGCTCAGTGACATCCCGAACCATAGCACAGCACATTGCGTCTGTAACGCATCATCCAGTGTCTGCGCGTACCATTCGACGCCGTTTACAGCAGAGTGGTCTGTCCGCAAGACGTCCATTGCTTCGTCTACCATTGACGCAGAACCACAGACGTATCCGTCGCCAATGGTGTGATGACAGACGGATGTGGATGGCAGAATGGAATGACGTTGTCTTTACTGACGAGGCACGCTTCTGTGTGCAGCACCACGGTGGTCGGATTCGAGTGTGGAGACACCGTGGAGAGAGGATGTTGGACAGCTGCATTATGCACCGCCACACTGGTCTTGCACCGGGTATTATGGTATGGGGCGGTATTGGATATTACTCTCGCACGCCTCTAGTACGCATTGCCGGTACTTTAAATAGCTGGCACTACATATCCGAGGTGCTGGAGCCAGTTGTCCTTCCTTACCTTCAGGGCTCGGCCACAGCCATATTTCAACAGGATAATGCGCGACCACATGTGGCACGCATTGTCCAAAGGTTCTTCGTCAATAACCAGATTGAAGTGCTTCCCTGGCCGGCTCGCTCTCCGGATCTTTCGCCGATAGAAAACATGTGATCCATGGTTGCTCAACGAGTGACCCAGATTACATCCCCAGCTGCCACACCAGATGATCTTTGGCAACGTGTGGAAGCTGCTTGGGCTGCTGTACGCCAGGAACACATCCAACGTCTCTTTGACTTAATGCCGAGACGTGTGGCAGCGGTGATCTCCAACAATGGCGGCTACTCCGGCTACTGATTCTGGCAGGAACCACATGTCACAGACGTCTGTAAATGTAATCATTTGATACTTGGTCAACATGTTACCTACAAAATAAATTTTGTTGTGCTACCTCTTGTCTTTCTTGGTGTTGCATTTACGGTGGCCAGCAGTGTATTATTATAGCAACGAAATGTGAAATTATACACTGAAGAGCCAAAGAAACTGGTACACCTGCCTAATATCGTGTAGGGCCCCCGCGAGCATGTGCTGTAATAGGACGTGGCATGGACTTGACTAATGTCTGAAACAGTGCTGGAGAGAATTGACATAATCAATCCTGCAGGGCCGTCCATAAATTTGTAAGAGTACAAGGTGGTGGAAATCTCTTCTGAACAGCACATTGTGAGGCATCCCAGATATGCTCAGAAGAGTGTTCCTGGAGCCATTCTGTAACCATTCTGGACGTGTGGGGTATCGCATTGTCCTGCTGGAATTGCCCAATGGGCATAAATGGATACTGGTGATCAGATAGAATGCTTACATACATGTCACCTGTCAGAGTCGTATCTAGATATATCAGGGGCCCTATATCACTCCAACTGCACATGCCCCACACCATTATAGAGCCTCCACCACCTTGAAAGTCACCAGCTGACCTGCAACGTCCACAGATTCATGAGTTTGTCTCCATATCGCCCCCCCCTTACACATTCATCCACTTGACACAATTTGAAACAAGACTTCAAGACTTGTCCGACTAGGTAATATGTTTCCAGTCATCAATAGTCCAATGTCGGTGTTGACGGGCCCATGTGAGGTGTAAAGCTTTGTGTCGTACAATCATTAATGTACACGAGTGGGCCTTTGGCTCCGAAAGCACATGTCAATGATGTTCCGTTGAATGATTAGCATGCTGAAACTTGTTGATGCCCCAGCATTGAGATCTGCAGCAATTTGCGGAAGGGATGTACTTCTGCCCCGTTGAACAATGCTCTTCAGTCGTTGTTGGTACCATTTTTGCAGGATCTATTTCCGACCGCAGCGATGATGGAGACCTGATGTTTTACTGGATTCCTGATATTCACAATACATTTGTGAAGTGGTCATACAGGAAAATCCCCACTTCATTGCTACTGGTATCTCGGAGGTGCTGTGACTATAGCACCATGTTGAAATTCTCTTAAATCTTGATAACCTGCCATTGTAGCAGCAGTAACTGATCTAACAACAGCGGCAGACACTTGTCTTACATTGGCGTTGCCGATTGCAGCGCCATGTTCTGGCTGTTTGTATATCTCTGTATTTGAATATGCATGCCTATACCAGTTTCTTTGGCGCTTCAGTGTATATAGCAGCCTAAGATTTTGTACAGCACCTCTGGTGACCCAATATTCTTGTTGGTCTCATAATTCGTCAATTGCAGCGACAACCCCACCAAAATTTTCTGCCAGTGCTTTTACTGCAGCATAATGAGCACTCCAACGCATTGTTGAGTCTTTTAACAGATGTTTTACTGTGTTTAACAAGAACATCCCAGCGACTAGTGGAAGCAGAAAAAAATGTAAAAATGGTCTCTCCTGTTTCGAAAAATGTTACACAAGACAGCCTACATTCAGTGCAAAGGAATGTTGCCCACATAAATTAATTGAATGATCAATACATCCAACAAAGACAGCTTTAATGTTTTTTGCTTTAACCCTTTCACGTACAAGGGACACATTTATCCCACATATAAATCACCTTACTAATTGGACTGTAATCACAGTTGATGTGCTGCAGATGCTCTACTTGAAGCAGAGATATTTGTTTTCTTTAATATCGTACATCTTTGGTGGCAACAATTACTATAACTACCGTTAGTCGTCGGTTATTGTTGGTGGTTCCCACTTCGAGCAGACACACAAATTTATTCACTTATTGTGTGCATATTGTGTTCTCTGCCTTACTGTCAAAGCTTGAAAGTATATTCAAGTAAGTTTCTCTTTTACTTTAGACCATTCATTTAGAAAATAACTCTATTTCATTAGTGGAAATCTTTATTTTCATTCTTTGGGGCATAGTTGTCCCAGTGTACCACAATGGTAATTTGTGTACTTGTTTTTGAATGTCATGAAATCGTTACTATTACGTAAAAAAACGAGCAGAATGGAATTTAAAATTTGGTTGAAAATATATTATCTTTCATTTTATTAAATAAGCGGAAAAAATTTGTACTGGTATAATTTCAAATCTGCTTTTAGGTCATGTGCTCCAGAAAAAGAGAATTTTTCATCACTGATGAAAGTGTTATGCAGATTTTGGAGGCTTGCAGTAGTGATGACGAATATAATCTGTTACTGGATGAAGAAGATAAAATTTTTATTGAAGGAGATATGGAAGATGAGAGAGAACATGTTATTATAGAAGATCCTAAAAAAGAAATACGTAGCCCACCTAGCAAAAGAAGACATACAGACGCAATATCAGAACCAAATGCTGAGGTACCTGATTCCCTTCCAGATTTATCAGAATTTAAATGGTGCAGAACTTACCAACCAAGACAGTTCAGTGATAACATGAATCATGAATTTGGGAAAGTGCTTTTGTTTAGTGTCAGTGAAAATCGTCAAATCCCACAGCCATTTGAAATTTTTTCTTTCACTATTGGCCTAAAAGATTTGGTGCATAATATATTAATTCCTGAAAGTATTCGGTATGCAGAACAATCAGGCAATGCATTCAACACAAATGAAGATGAGATCAAGGCATTTCTTGGTATGAACCTGGTAATGGGGTACCATATTTTACCTACATTTAGAAGCTGCTGGGCAACTGAACCCGATTTAGGTGTTCTTTATATAGCTCAGATTATGCCACTACATCGTTTTGAAAAGATTCGAAAGTACTTACATTTTTCCAACAATGCAGATCAGTCAATAAAGGAAGACCACACATACAAAGTGAGACCCATCTGAACAAAATCTTCCAGGAATCTCTAAGTGCAACTAGGGCTTAATCTGTAGATGAGCATATGATCAGATTCAAAGGACATAATAGTATGTGACAGTATGTCAAAAATAAGCCAGTCAAATGGGGTTTCAAAATGTGGTGCAGATATGATTCGGATACACTCTACCTATCTGAGTGTGATTTATACACTGGCAAAAAAGAAAAAAAACTCAGGTCCTGAAGTAGGGTTTGGTGAGTCAGTAATTCTGCAACTGACAAAATCACTATCCGGACTGGGATGTGAAATTTACATAGATAGCTTTTTTAACTCTCCAGCTTTGCAGTATTACCTTGATTTACAAAGTATCAGATCATGTGGAACAGTGTGCACCAATCGTAAAAACATCCCAAAGACATTCCCTCCAGACAAGGAAATGAAAAGAGATGATTCATACAGTCTCAGTAACAATGGTCTGACAATCCTCAAATGGATGGATAACAAGCCAGTTTCTCTACTGACTAATTTTATTTATATGTACGACAGTCAAGAGGCGTCAGTCTGGTTCTTCTGAAAAGATCGATGTTCAATGTCCTCTTATGATAAGAAAGTACAACAAGTGGATGGGAGGCGTGGACCTTATGGACCAGAAGAAAGTGACTTATGAGATCGACAGGAAGGCAAAGATTAAGTATTACCTGAGAATTATCTTTGATCTTCTTGACATTGGTGTAAATAATGCGTATTTAATATATTCAAAATTGGCAGAAGAATGAGGATTCAAATCAATACTATCATCCCTAGAGTTCACACAATGCATTGCGAGAAATCTAATTGGAAATTATTCAAGTCGACAAAGGAATTTATCAACTGTAGTGAAAACATCAAGAAGGTTACAGATCAGTTGCAATCCAAAGAGTCCAGACCACCGAATGATAAAATCAGGTGTAAGGAAGAGATGTGTTCATTGTGCTTCAAAGTGTGTTGAAAATCACACTTACAATATTTGTGAACAGTGTGGTGTTAATTTATGCTTTACTTCAAGCAGAACCTGTTTTGCAGAATTTCACATCAAATAGACAACATATACACAGCCTCTGTAATTTTTCTATGTATTAAGTGCAATGTGTTCTGTAACTGTCCTTTAGGGACCACAGGGACAAATACATCCCAGCTCTTTTTTTTTAGCAGTACAAATAAAAATGTTTGAAATAATAACATATATTGTTTATAAAACCTCCAGTTACCACAGAGATACAAAAATTTTAATCACTAGCACTTTAGTTTTCTTATGTACCTGAAAGGGTTATAATGGCTTGTACTCCTCTATATACACCGCTCATAATAACTGCATTGTCATAACCTTTGGAACGATACATCATAACGTCTGAACTGTCATTTTCAAGTTTCTTAAGAATTTCGTCACTTACAAAAAAGATGAGCGGCGTGTTTTCCTTTTAGAGGGAAAAATTCAAGCAATACTACTTTTAATTCCGCCTTCCTGTTATCAGTTTTCACGAAACGAATCACTTCAGATCACTGTGTAAAACATCAGTTGTGCTATCAAATGCAATACCTTAACATTTAGACGATTTAATTTTGTTGAAAAGCTTGGATTTTGCGAGGTTTGTTAAAACACTTATAAATTCAGTCTGTACTTCTGGCAGCAAATAAGATACTTTTTTAGATTTACCACATTCTAAGTTGAAGTTGTATTCTTTCAACGCTACATCATACTTTGACAGCAGTTTCCCTAGAGCTAAGAAATTGCCTTTATTTGTAGAGCCTTATCTTTCATCAAGTCTACGAAATGCTAGGTTTTATTTAGCCAGAAACAAAGTTATAGCCAGTAACCTTGATAAGAGATGCTTCCACTTCACTTCTTCAGTCTCCATCAATTTAAAAGCTGCGCCATGTATTCCTTTATGCAATTTTAGTTTCATTTCCAAAATTTTCCACTTCCCAGGATTTTCCAGATGTGCATTTGTAGTTTTATGGTTGGCGACTGTAGGATTCAGTTTTCACCACTTCTGAAGTCGAGTCAGAAATGTAGTCCTGCAGTGATTCCTTTGTTATAGTAATAACATTATCAGTATTATCACAGTCCTTTTCAGTATTTTTTTTCTAATTCGTCTTCTTCAGGCTCATCATCGTATGTGTATTGTCGCTGTCGTCTTCTGAAGATGAACCGTTATTATCCGAATCATTCCTTGCACCAATGTGAGAATCAGTTTCTTTTGATGAACTTCGGCTATCATCACTTTTTGTAACATATTCGAAGATGGCGCCAGACATGCTGTAAAGTACATCAGTTTTAGCCTGTTTTGCTTTTCTCTGCTGAAATCCACTTTTTATGTCCCGTGTATGAACTTCTCGAGGCGTATTTATTTTATTTGATGTCTGGTATGTGGACCTAAAAAGAGTATTTACAATTAGTGTAACTGAAATTTATATATGTTACTTTGCAGAAAAACGTGCTGCAAGGCAGTGACAGACGGATACTAAAGGATGTTCGGGAGGTAAGGAAGAATTTGAATTTTGCGCATTTTGTAATATGACGGTTGGCAGCCTGTTTGTTGTCTGCGATCCTCTCAATTAGTAGCCTGATAGCTTTTGTGTGGTGAGCATTGTTGTTTGATGTTTATTTTCGTCATAGAGTACATGGCAACTCAACAACGCATCCAAGTGATAAAAAGTTATTACAAAACCAGCGGAAGCCCCATGGCAACCGTCCGTGAATTGCGTGTGCCATTTGGACGTACTGCTGCTTCAACCGAACCGTCAGACTCGAAGTTGATCTGGAAGTATGAAACCACGGGTTCTGTTTCAGACGTTAATTGTGTTTTATTCAGTTGCTGTCAGACGGTCCATAAGTAAAAATTATCAATATACCGAATAGTGGTTGTTTATGTTGGTTTGTAGAATGGTTTTTGCAAATAGGAGCGTAGTATAGCGCAGCGACAACAACAAGAAGAGACAACATATGTCTTTTTTTTTTAGGTTTCCGAAGAACCCTGAGAGGTATATACCATCATGTCGTCAGGATTCGTTTGCAAATTACATTTATATTGATGATTAATGTTTCGTTTTAGGAGCACAAAATGGCTAATGAATAGCAGACGAGAAGATCTTATGAGAAAAGACCCTGTTTACCTTTATAATAATAAGTTTTGTCCGCTACATATCGAACAAAATCAGTTCATGAATGCAGACAATAATAAACCTGTGTGGAATGCAGTTAGCCACATTATTTTACGTATCAAATACACAACCTCAACTGATGAAGAGGAGACTGCCACAAACGTTCGACAATCCGTCTAAAGCTGTAAAACACTCATGGCACAAAAGCAGCCAACTCCCCATATATCAGTGCCACATTCATCTGAATCCTTAACTCATGTCTGCTTTGATGAGGAAGTGGTAAAATTAAGTGCAGTTATTCGTGTTTAGAAAAAGAGTGTGGAGTATCAGAATGAGCAGATCACTAGACTTCGTGCGAAACTGTTGAGGGACAAGAAAAGTATCTATCATTTTAAGTACAGACAGCATCAGAAACTGTATCAGAAGGATCAAATGAAGAAGGACAAACAAATTTTGAAGTCAATAGGATCCCAATGTTTAAAAAAAAGATGCCCTTGGCTTGTTAAACCATAGTAGAATGCCATCTGCAAGATGGAAAGACAAAACTAAGCTGTTTATTCTAAATTTATTACATTACAGCACTCAGGCATACAGGTTTTATCAGAATGTTTTATGTTTCCGTCAGTGTGTACATTACAGAGGTATGTGGAAGACATACAAATAAAATGTAGGATAAGTGACATTTTGTTCCACCTTTTAAAGCAGAAGGTACACCATTTCTCTGATACTGATAAACTAGTGCATATGTCATTGGATGAGTCTCTAATGGTAAATTTAACATATGTCAGCACTTCTGATAGTGTTATTGGCTTTGAGGACTTGGTGTTTACACTCACAGTATATTTCTCCAACTATTTGGCAGTTGCTTCTTCCATTTAGAATAATACAAAGGTGAACGTGGTACTTGGGGCAACAGGCGATAATGACTAAAACACAGAAGGCCTATGGAACGACAAATGGAGTGTCGATCCCTTTTGCATGTAGAGGTACATGTCTGTGCTTGTTATGTGTGAATCTATGTGTTTATATTCCGTTGATATCAACGTGGTAAGCTGCAGTTCTATGCAACGTCACAAATGTTTCTTCACGAATGTATTGTAACTCGCCACTGGATTCATGAGTTTTATCCCTACTTGCACTTATTGTAGAATCATTTTTAGAAACATCTATGTCTTCTGATATTACACAGACTCTTGGAGCCAAAAATATAATTCAAATATTTCGTAAATCACTTAGGAAGTGGATGGAAACAAACACTATGCTTACGACGCATCTGAAGTTCTCCTCTCCCGCCGCTTGGAACGCTAGTGCCGCTCCAGCTGTCAAACAGTAACAACTTTTACAGCAGTGACGCCAGTGGGCAGTGAGTGTCGCGACTCGCGACTGTTACATTGGATTGTGGTACCACTTCTACTAAGGTTTATGTATACAGCTTATGCTACCCAAGCACAAATAGGTCATAAATCATCTCACGTAACTTTAGAAAATGGATGGTTTTAGCTAACCGAACCTGGTTGTCACGTTGCTGTATTATTTTTAGTATGTAATGTACGCTGGACTAAGTACAGTACAGCGCCAGTGTTTGAACTAATTAGAGGTAATTGGTGTTCAGAAAACTAGCTTATGTCGACAGTCGAACATTCTTGAAAGGAGATGATAAAGAAATCTACAATTAATATTAACATTAAAACGAAACTTCCTAATATATTCGTATTAACTTTAAATGTATGCAAATGAAAGAGATATTCACCGTACAGCAGTAAACAGGCAGTTCTCAGGAGAGACATCTTCCTAGCAGTTAGGAAGTTTTAATGGTGCACCATGCTAATATTATTCTTGAAACTTTCAAATATTAAATAGATGGTGTCCAGAAAGTAGAGACGAATATTAAAGTGCTATAGAATATACAAAATTTATTGAAAATGTAATTATTCTTTACAAACACATAGAGTAACCTCTCCCATTTATGTATGGAAAAATTATATCCTTCTTATGAGCACCCAAGGCCGCGTGCAATGAGCAGTGTGTTCATTGAAGTTCTCGATGACGTGGCACAAATATCTGCTGGGATGCCGTTAATAATCCTTTTATTTTCATCCTGCGATTGGTATCTTGTTTTTTATTTGTTCATGTACACTTTTGATTTCACAAATCCCCACAAAGGCGTAAGATCGCATAATCTGGTAGGCCATTCCTGGTTGCCACACAAAGCGATAATTTTTTGAGGAGACTTTTCATTCAGCAGAGCAATCATTTCATGGGACGTGTGACATGCCGCACCATCTTGTTCACACCAAAAATCGTCATTTTCATCAATAAGAGGGAAAAACCAGACAGAAAGCCGTTCACAAGTGACAGCAGCTCCCACATCATTTTCAAATAAGTATGAGCTGATCACTCCTCCTGCCCAGAACCCACACCACACAGTTATGTGTTGTAGATGCATCTCATCTTCCACAGTCACTCGCGGATTTTCGTTACCTCATATTCTGCGGTTCTGCTTACTGATGTATCCACTGAGGTGGAAATGCCCCTCATCTGAGAAAATATTCTTTGTATTAAGTTCTTGTTCTCCGCTTGTTGAGCCAAGATCCACTCAGCAAATCGAAGTGTTTTGCCGCAATCTGTGGGCTTCAGTTATTATCTAAATTGAATCTTGTACACACGCATTTTCGGATCTTTTGAAAGGATAACATGCAGTTAACTTGGTGATAAATTCAATAGCTGAGCTCGTCGGCGAACCGATTTTCTGATGCTTACAGTCACATTGTCACGCATGACAGAAATGTTTTCTTGTATTCGAACAGAATGTGTCGGCCGGAGTGGCCCAGCGGTTCTAGGCGCTTCAGTCTGGAACCGCGCAACTGCTACGGTCACAGGTTCGAATTCTGCCTCGGGCATGGATGTGTGTGATGTCCTTAGGTTAGTTAGGTTTAAGTAGTTCTAAGTTCTAGAGGACTGATGACCTCAGATGTTAAGTCCCATAGTGCTCAGAGCCATTTGAACCATTTTTGAACAGAACGCTTGTTTCAAACCAAAACATTGCATTGAAACAAGCGTTCAGTTCATGGTGCTGTGGAATGTGGGAAAAAACCGCAAATTGTCATTCATAAGAAGAAGAACAATACCAAAAATGCAACAGGACCGTAATATTTAAGAAATTGTCCACGCAACCTGCCACTGATGATGCCTTGCAGAAAATAAAGGCGAAACACGTGTGGCACTAAAATTGTGTTTTATTCAGTTGCTGTCAGACGGTCCATAAGTAAAAATTATCAATATACCGTAATATTACACGCAACTGAGGAAGACAGGACTACAAAAGTTAAAAATGTCAACCACTATTCACTTTCACTATCGCACTGAACAAACTTACTGGCCACATCGCGCGCTGCTGGCGCAGTAGGCAACGAAATCGAGACTGTGGTGGTACTGATAGCATGAACGAGCTGAGCATGCTATGGTTAATTGACAGTGATTAATACCACTTTTGTTATGACTTATGTAAGTGAGCTGCTGCCCACACACGGACATGTAAGAAATATTTCTGATACAGTTTGTGAAAATAGATAGCTTATGCTAGCCAAAACAAAACAAAAATCTTTTCAAATGCGACTGGTGGCTGATTTTTCAGCCTGAATTATATCACAGTTCCTGAAGCAACAGTAGTCATGTGTTCAGTACTGATAAATTTTGTTACAAATTATCAAACTATCCTATCCACTTATCTTGGCTTTAGTTTCTTGCAATGTATCTCTTCGGCTGTTTTATAACACACTCTTGAAATGATTCACTTGTGAATGATGTGAAAGAAGCAAAACTGTTATGATTGCTTCTGAAATATCAATATTGAATATATTGTGAGTGGCGTACCCTAGCAGCTACAAAATTAACATTGTGGGAGGACTGAATGCGTGGAGACGTGTTCCTCATAGAGCGATGCTACCTTGTGGAGCATTTGGAACTGTTTCTAGTTGACTCCAACACCCAATGAAGTCATCGCAGAGCCAGCAATAGCAGGCTGTTCTCGACCCTGTTTCAAGTCAAATGGGTCGCGCTGTGCGCCAAAGAGACGTCGTAGGACAGCAAGCCCCTTGAGTTTGCTTTGAGCCCAGTTGCGTTTTTGAAGGAAATTTCCGAAGTGTAAAATTATTGGGAGTTGTGCAATAGTGCAACAACGCCATGCACTGCCACTGCACTGCACGCCATTAGCTGCGGCACGGTGTATTACATGAACCGTGCGGCTTGTTGTTGCCATATTGTAGCACAATTTAAACGTGAGAGTCCTTTATATGAGCTATTTCTACTATAACAGATAATCAGCACGAAACTGAGTTGTCAGTACTGTACGAGGCACACCCCGCATCGCCAATCATCGCCTGGAAGTAGTCTTTTCCCTCTTTCTGCAAAGTTGACTAGAGTGAGCTTACTGTAGATACACAGACAATATACTTGTGTCAATATTCGACCTAGTCTCGAGGTCACGAATAGAATTTTAATGAAAAGAAAGAAGCAACAGTGTTTAGTTACAGAAAAAAATTACTCCTACTCGGGTCATCTCCATACAGGTGCATCCTGCCCCCCCTCCCCCCCCCCCCACACCATACTTAGCTACGACTTATTTGACATTGCAATGCAATTTCATAGACATGTAAATGAAACAAACAATTTACTAACAATGATTTGGTAACCACCCAAATCACATGACATAAATTGTGTCTTCCAAAAAGTAGCTTTATCCTTTATTTAAGCATGTGTTCAAACTGTATAACATGGACTGAAAGGCACATTTGCAATCGCCATTCGAAAGAACGATGAACTGATGTAATTACAGTGGATGACACGGTAGAGCATGCATTGGCGATTCGACGACACATATCATCTGGTGTAGCTGGGGCTTTGTCATAGACTGCATCTTTGAGTGCTCCACAAAAAAATATATCGAGAGGAGTCAAATCGGGCGACCTTGCAGGCCATTCGACAATAGAATTTCGTTCTGACCACCATCGAGGAATGTTCTCATTCAGTATCTGTGTTGTGTCACAGAGCGAGTAAGCTGGGCAACTGTAGTGTTGCAGCCACATACACTGTCGATGATGATGATGATGATGTTTGGTTTGTGGGGCGCTCAACTGACCGGTCATCAGTGCCCGTAAAAAGTCCCAATTTTTTCACAGTCCAATTTTTTTCACACTCCAATCTAGCCGCAGTCACGAATGATGGGGATGATGATGAAATGATGAGGACAAAACAAGCACCCAGTCCCCAGGCAGACAAAATCTCCAACCCGGTCGGGAATCGAACCTGGGACCCCATGATCCAGAGGTTACAGGGATGTTATTGTCGTGTAACCACTCCGCCACAGGCCGTGCGTTATGAACAGGTGCTTGAACCTGTTGAAAGATGCAATCGCTGCCTTTGAATTGCTCTTCAAGGGTGGGAAACAAGAAGGTGCTTAAAACATCAATTTAGGCCTGTGCTGTGATAGTGCCATGAAAAACACGACCACACCATAACACCACCGCCTCCGAATTTTACTGTTGGCACTACACACGCTGACAGATGACGTTCACCAGGCATTCACCTTACCCACACCCTGGTATCGAATAGCCACACTGTGTATCGTGATTCGTCACTCCACAAAATGTTTTTCCGCTCTTCAATCGTCCAATGTTTACGCTCCTTACACAAAGCAAGGCGTCGTTTGGCATTTACCGGCGTCATCTGTGGCTTATGAGCAGCTGCTAGACCATGAAATTCAAGTTTTCTCACCTCACACCTAACTGTCATAGTACTTGCAGTGGAACCTGATGGCAGTTTGGAATTCCTGTGTGATGGTCTGGATAGATGTCTGCCTATTACACATTACAATCCTCTTCAACCGTCGGTGGTCTCTGTCAGTCAACAAATGAGGTCGGCCTGTACACTTTTGTGCTGTATGTGTCTCTTCAGGTTTCCACTTCACTATCATATCGGAAACAGTGGACCTAGGGGTGTTTAGGAGTGTGAAAATCTCGCGTACAGACGTATCACACAAATGACACCCAATCACCTGACCACATTCGAAGTCCGTGAGTTCCGCAGAGCGCCCCATTCTGCTCTCTCGCGATGTCTAGTGACTACTGAAGTCGCCGATATGGATTACCTGGCAGTAGGTGGCAGCACAACGCACCTAATATGTAAAACGTATATTTTTGGGGGTATCCAGATACTTTTGACCACATAGTGTATGTGTTCCATGGTGTAAGAGTGCTTGAAGTTGAACGTGCATGTTGTGTCAGCTTAGCCCAATGGGATGCATAAATGGTGTTGGGAAACTAACAAAACACCGACATCCACTACAGCAATACGACTCCATCACTAGAAAATGATTAGCTTATGTCTTTTAGATAAGCGATTAATTATCGATGATTGCGTTTTTTTAAAAAATAACCTTAATAATAACTAGAGTCCGGAGTACATGCTTTTCCATGTTGCATATGCATTTGCGTATTTGGCTCCTTTTCATCGGTTATTGCATATTTTAACTAAAACTAATGACGATTGTCTATGTTTACAATAATTAAAACTTTTGACGGACGGTCTCTAGCACGATCTTATTTTGATGTCTCTCAGATTAACCGAGACCTAGAACTGCGCGCAGTGGCTAACCGAGAGGCCACTGCCTAGCGAAATCATTACAGAACAGGAACAGGCAGACGGAGTCAATGCTCCCGCGCTCCGGGTTAATTCCCTCTGCTGTTCAAATGGCTGTGAGCTCTATGGGACTTAACATCTGAGGTCATCAGTCCCCTAGAACTTAGAACTACTTAAACCTAGCTAACCTAAGGACATCACACACATCCATTCCCGAGGCAGGATTCGAACCTGCGACCGTAGCGGTCGCACGGTTCCACACTGAAGCACCTAGAACCGCTCGGTCACATCGGCCGGCACCTCCGCTGTCATACCATACGCGTCGGCAATTAAACTACGCAAGCTTTTCGTTTCAGTTTAGCTTTCTGTTTGGTTATCCACAGTTGAACGTGTTTACGACCTGTAGTGTGTAACGTGTTGTGCGCCACGCCGCCCGAAAAAAAAGAAACGTCTTTTCGTGTATTGCTGACCATCCTGGAACATTTACATATGACGGAATTGTTTTATACTGTCGAGTTTGCGACAAAAAGTTACGTGCAAAATAAAAAAGTTTCAAAACAATGTCAAAACAAGTCTTTATATCGGGGGAAAGAAGAAGAAAGGACCACGAAAACAAATTCTGACAACAGCAAGTTGCAGTAACAGGGATTTCTTCAAAGGTAACCAGTAAAGTCGATTTAATATAGATCTACGTGAATCATTTATTGCAAACAATATTCCTCTTCAAAAACTTACAAACCTATTCTCAGTGGCTTCCTGCGCAAATATTACTTAAATCAAAATATCAGATGGATCAACATCGCGTAAAAATTACATACCGGCAATTTACGTAAATGTTCTGGAATAAATACGCAGTGAACTCAAGGACAACATTATCTGGATTTCAGTTGACGAAACTACAGACATTTGTCGCCGTTACATTGCAAATTTAGTTGCTGGTGCTTTAAAAGAAGAGCCATCTTCTTCATATATAGCCACCTACAAAGAACTTGAAAAAGCAAATCATTCTACGATCGTCAGATTTATGAATGACGGCATTAGAAAAATATTTTCAGAATCTTTTGCAGATGAATGGGTGTTTGTGTTTATTTCAGATGCTGCTCCGTATATGATCAAAGTAGGAAAAGCTCTCCGAGTATTTTATCCCAGTCTGATTCGTGTGACGTGCTTTGCTCATGGAGTACACCGCCTTGCTGAAGAAGTGCGTTCCCACGTTTGTGAATGTAGATAAACTGATGTCATCCACAAAGAAAGTGTTTCTAAAGGCTCCTACTCACATCAGGACCTGCAATGAAAAACTACCAAATGTGCCTTTACCTCCCGAACCAGTGGTAACTTATTGGGGTACGTGGGTCGAAGCTGTGTTGTTTTACAATGAACATTTCGAGGCCATTAGAAGGAGTAGTAAACGACATCGATAGTGCAGCGGCTTTGGCAGTTTACCATTGAAAGGAAACTTTTAACGATTCCAGGATTGAAAAAGACATTGCTTTGATTAGCATTCATTTTTCCCATATACCTGCAAGTATTAAAAAGCCTGACACTCAATGGTTGGAGTTGAATGAATCCACTGAGTTAATGAATAAAATTATTCTACTGAACTCGTCATTGCCAAAGGTATTCGCAAGAAAACTTAAAGATAAGTTTGAAAACATTTTAAACAATAACCCAGGCTTTGAATCATTGTGCCAAATTGACAGTTTTATTAATTTGACAGGTGAACTTGTACACGAAACATTAAGTGAAAATGTAGCACGCAAATTCAAATACTGCTCAGATACCTCAGTTGTTGTAGAATGATCCTTTTCTGATTATAAAAATGTTTTGAGTAATCTAACTTACTGCCGAACATTTGGAACACTACGTGTTAGTTTATGTTTACGTCAGTAGAAAAATATAAGATAAATTGTAAATGATGCTTTGATCCAGTAGTATTAATCAAAAGTTAATGCTATTCAAAAAATTCATGATTGTATGTTGTTTTTTAAATAAAATATTACAGAGGTTTTGTGTGTGCCCCTCTGCATGCCATATATCTCAAAGTTGGCCCTAATCATATTGTGAAGTTTTGTTGGTACTGGTACTAACTGTAGTGTAGTAGTATTAATACAAGTAGTTTCTTTCTTAGTAGATGATATAAATTTAGATCACGAGCTTTTCAGTGGCGATTTAAAATTTGATTATTTTAAAATGGTGTAGTAAATGCTGGAATGAAGGTAAATTTAGTTTTAATGCAATATATACTACAAGAAAAATTAATACTGATAAGTATGGTGATAAGGTTAAATTTTATAAAAGAAATATTAAAAATAAACATGAAACATAACAACAAATGTTAAACATAAACCTTAGACAAAACAATAAACGTTAAAAATAAATTCTTAATGCTTTTTATCCTTATTAAGGATACAGGGCACTTATAAATGGTGGAAAAATCGAACTTTTTATGACTTTATTAAATTCTATAGTCTCTTCTGATTACATTGATATATAGGTTATAGGGTTTCGAATGAAAAATGCCCTATATATATCAAGTTTTAAAGTAACGGTCATGTATGCTGTCATGCCCCATTTATTACTGTTACAGAAACCAGTATTATTTCGAAAAACACTGAACTTTCTGTTTCCAGTGATTATATGTGTGATACATTGTATACATTGGTTACAGTGCAGGTTTATAGTGTCTATTGATTATCTTTGCTAATATTTACTTTTGTTTCATTGAAGCAGTTTGTTCACATGTTACTGAATGTTCATTGTCCAAGTGCTACACATATTTGCGGAATACATATCCTTTAGCGTGCAATAAATACGAACTATGCCACACATCAAGAAATTCAATAGAAGAAAATTCCGTGGTAACCAGTTCTCAAACAAAGCAAGCCACACTGTTGAAAGTAACCTATGTATCAGTTCTTCAGGGTAGAAACTCTCACATGGCACGCCTCATGGCGATTCAAATTTTTGTGTTGACAATGACACTGTTTGTAGTGGATGTGTTGTTGTTGATGTGGGCATCTTATCTTCTTTGATAAAGGAAGTGGCGAAATGTAAACAATGTGGTGGTGTAGACTGTCTGGAAATAACTGAACAACAAAGTAGCATGGAGTGTTTAGCGTCAAAATTAGTTGTTCTGTGTAGATTCTGCAATAAATCTACCTCAAAAATTACTTCGAAGATTGTGCATAATTCATATGATGAAGTTAGTGTATGCAGTGCATGCAAAAAAGGCTACTCAAACGTGGTGTGGTTTGATGGACCTTCCTCCTCCTCCCAGTAGGTTCAGAAAGTACATAAAATTACTTTTAGGTGCCTTGACGGTTGTGTCTAAAGCATCTATGAAACGTGCAGTAAAAGAAACTGGAAATATTAGTGGAACCAGGACCATTGGTATTGCACTTGATGGGGCATGACACTGTCGAGGACATCGTCCTTTGACTGGTGTTGTAAGTGCTACTTCTCTGGAGAATGGAAAAGTTGTTGATGTTGAGTGCTTATCTAACTACTGCCATACCTGCCATGGTAACGGTAAAGGACAAATTCAACATCAGTGTTCTAAGGATTATAATGGTTACAGTAGAAGTCTGGAGTGTGGTGAAGCTCTAAAAATATTCCTGAGGTGGATGCCCATGTATAACATTAGATATACGAAGTACCTAGGCGATGGGGACTATAAAGCTTTCAATAAAATTAATGAGTTCAATGTTTTGTGGTGATCACTTGGTAACAAAACTGGAGTGTTGTGGACATGTGCAAAAGAGGATAGGTGCTATGAAGAGAAATGGAAGGAAAGTTGTTGTATGATGGAAAATCTCTGCCTGGCTGAGGCAGATTGACAGAAACTGAAATAGACCTTCTTCAGAGTTATTATTGACGAACTGCACCTCTGAATGTTGTTACAGCAATGATAAAAGCTGTATGGGCCATGTACTTTCATACGTTGTCCACAGATGGCCACAATGTTCACAGACTTTACCCTAAAGGAGCGGATTCTTGATGTGGTTACCAAAAAGGAAAAGAAAGTGGTCAAATATACAATCATAAATATTCTCTTCCTGAGCCTGTTATGAATGAAATAAAACCAATTTTTAGAGACCTGAGTCACCTTCTTTTGCTTAGAAAATGTCTTTGTGAGGACACTCAGAAATGAAAGTTTCAACCATTTCATATGGGAAAGATTACCCAAGAATGTTTTTGTAGGACCAAATGCATTAAACGTTGGTGTACTATATGCAGTGATATGTTCCAATGATGGAGTGATAGAAAGGTTGGAAGTCCTGAGAAATTTAGGCAAAAAACGTGGCTCTAATATGGAAGATCAATTGCTTGCATGTCACTGACAACATGTGTATGAAGCTGAAAGATTCACTCTTCAAGTTACCAAAGAAGCAAGAAGTGCTAAAAGGAATGCCAAGAGGAAGCTTGAAGATGAAGAAGTGCCAGAGGGTGAAGACTATGGTTCAGGAATGTTCTGAGGCATGGTTTAATTGGACTCATATCTTTATTCACAATTTCCCGCAAGTTGTATTTTTCGTAAGTCAGGTACAAATAGTTCCCAAAGTTTATAAATAATTGCTCTAATTTTTTCTGTAACTTGCAATAGTCCATACTTACGTAGTAGACCTAAACTTTAGCGCAAAATCAACTAAATTATAGAAAAAATAACATTTTTATTAGGAAAAACGTTATAAAAATTAAAATATAAGATGTGATATTTTTATCCTTGTAATACACATAATATTTAGAATTAAATAGGTCTAGTACCTCAGCCATCATGTCATCCATATCTGGTAAAAATTTGGTTTCCTTCACATGTATAACATTGGATAAATGGTACCTGAATTTGAGGAAGCATGTTGGGAAAAAAAATTGCTCCAATTTCTTTGTAATTTTTCTTAATAATCTTAAACAGGCTCAAAAATATTCAAAATACTTCTAATTTGTTTAGAAAGTGTGCTGCATTACCTGAAATCAACAGCAAATCTTTAAAACAAATACATTATAAACAGTGCCTGAAAGAAACAGGTCTTGATTTTTACATAATATTGGGCCAGAAAAGTATCCTGTATCCTTAAATATTTGCAAAATATGATCATTGGAAACCACTGAGAGTGCATTCAGTGTATGACCTACAAGTTGTTAAAAAGGCTAAAAGAAATAGAAAGGAAAAGGAGCAATACAATGAGGACTTTTAGAAATGGAAGATGCAAGACAGAATGGAATACAAAAAATACAAAAAAGAAGATCAGTGTGTCACTGATGCAATCTAAAAAATATAACGTGGGATCAGAGATGTAGGCAATGATGTCCTGGAAGTTGTAGTAGAAATCAGAGAAGTTGAAAAGCAGAGGGTTCCTTATAAATATTTTGAAGGGTAAAAGAGATTATATATTAAGCGAATCAAAAATACAAGATTTATTGGAGAACTGTGATGAAGAGATGAAATATAGAAAAATAGGAGAGAAGCAACCACTATAAAATAAACACTAGTGTAAGAATGCGAGAATATATTGACCACATGTAGATAAAGTTTTTCGTTGAAGACCTGTTGGTAAATTGAAATTCTTTCACAAATTACCAGATAAATTAACCACTGGTAAAAAAGAATTTAAAGGTATAGATGGGTTAATGAATCTTTAACTAAAAACACATTAGTGTGAGTGGTATGGGTAAAAACATTGATGTTGTCGGTCTGTAAAATTATGCAGATATATTATTGAAGCAAGGGACATTGTATTCTGATAATAAACCAAATAAAATGAATCAAGTAAAGATACTAAATACAATAGCTTGATAAAAAAAATGCTGCAGATTATTTTACAAAATTAAGACAACCACTTTCCAGTTCAGATTTTTTAGGTGAAGGATTAATACAAGTCATACAGAAAAATCAATTGAATATGTTTGAATGAATGATGCTAGAGATTTAATGATAGATTAGCACAAATTCATAGAGAAGCGCTAGCTGGAAATAAAAATTATCATAATGAAAAAGTTGGAATAACACAAATGTTAACGAATAAATTTAGTGATTTCCTTATCAATAACCCAAGAAGAATACCATATCTAAATGGAGTTTTGAAAAACTTGCCATACACATTTTGGAAAAATGAAAAAAAGGAAAACGATTAGTTAATACTTTAGTTAAATAATTGCAATTCCAAATGAATCGACCAGGTTATTGCGTCCTAGGATAAAATAGATGAAGCTTGCAAAAGAGGTTGTATACAGAGATAATAAAGATTTAGAAAAAAGACACAAAGCAGGTAAAGAATTTCAATAAGCTGCATAAGAGAGAATGCTTTCTTCTGATGCATCACTCAGTGAAAAATTAGCTGCAGCTGCTGTTAGAGAAATAATGCACGGAAAGAGAAAAATTGGCATGGGCCTTGATGCTACTGGTTAGGTATTATAAACTTTATAATCTTTATCAATTTTATAAGTGTTAAACTACGTAAATGAATAATTTTAGTAGCGAATATTCTTTGCTACCTAGTTCCAAGACTAAACCAAGAGACATTAAAATTAATCTAAATATGGATCATCTACACATTACTGCTAATTTTTTATCTGATGCACAAAAAAGAAAATGAGTAAAGAAAACTGGAGGAAATTTGCTTATAACCCTAGGTATTCCTGTTGTCAAAAATATTATTGAATATCTAACAAAAAAGAAAGAAGGCAAAGGATTAACAGCACATGAAGGAGGATTTCTTCCATTATTATTGGCTGCATTACCATGTTTAGATACTCGATGATGATGATGATGTTTGGTTTGTGGGGCGCTCAACTGACCGGTCATCAGTGCCCGTAAAAAGTCTCAATTTTTTCACAGTCCAATTTTTTTCACACTCCAATCTAGCCGCAGTCACGAATGATGAGGATGATGATGAAATGATGAGGACAAAACAAGCACCCAGTCCCCGGGCAGAGAAAATCTCCAACCCGGTCGGGAATCGAACCTAGGACCCCATGATCCAGAGGTAGCAACTTTAGCAAATAGACCACGAGCTGAGGACTACATTGACGAATTATAGAAGAACCGGCAGAATGTTTGTCAGAAAGTGTGCATACGAATGTCCACTTAGGACCCCTGAGACGAATTAAGGTCTCACAATGCAATTTCCTGTGACGCCACACCATACATTTACGCACCACGACCTTTGATGTACTTGTACCAGTGTGGATTTTCGGCTGTCCACTACAGCAAGTTACGCAAATTTACATCAGTGTGGTTAGTAAACGTTGCTTCATCAGTAAAGAGCATACGTTCGAAAAATGTAGGGTCGCCTTTCAGTTGCTGTAGGGCAAACCGACAAAATTCTGTATGACGTTCGAAATTACGGTCGACGAGTGTCTGATGTAGTGACAGATGAGAGGGATGAAATTTTGTTGATTCAGGATGCGAATGACACTCATCTGTCTGATTCCACATTTCTTGACAATATGTCTCACACCAATACGTGGATTCATTGGAATCGCAGCCAGAACAGCTTCTTCATATTCTCTGTCAGTAGAAGTCTTCTTTCTTGTCCACTTTTTGACGTTCAGGCAGCCTGTCCGCACTAGCGTCCACGTAACTCGTGCTATTGTCTAGTGTGTCGGACACTGGCGATCCGGATAAATAGTCTTATACCGCTGTATTGTTTTTGTGGCATTACTTTTACATTCACCATATAAAAGTAGAATATCCAGCTTCTCCTCGTTGGTGTACATGTCTGCATGCAACGAATACTGAATCAGAAATGAGCAGCCTGATTGCAGACAAGTACACAGCCAAATGTGTTGACATTATGACACAGCATTGCACGAGAGCTCTGCTTGGCGGTGTCTGCATTGCAAATGCCGACTCAACCACCATGCTCTCAAATTCTAGAACATTGCATGAATTTTTTTACGACAGGTTTCAATGTCAACTTTAACAACCGCTATATCACTGTAATTGTCTTCTCAAGAGCCATTGAATGCAGTTATACGGTTGCATTCTTGCTTTAATATCGAACATTTGCCGAAACCCGCGTTTTAATGTGTGCAACCCTTCACAAAATGAAAGGGATGTTTACGAAGAACGTGACTCACCCAAATATACATGGTATCTCAAAAAGGACTTTACAACTTTGAAAATTCATGTAAGTTAATTCATAGTCCCTGCAGGGGCGATTGTAGTGTCAATTTGTAGAGAAAATACATCAAGTTCTGTCTCACGTAGTTCGCCAGTGCCGAATCGCACCGTAAGGAGCGCTAGCGGCAGTTGCGTTAAAGATGGCTGCCTTCACTGGACCCGAGTGTGTGAGCTGTGTGTTTTGGCTTGAAGAATCGAAGTCGGCGACAACAGTTCAGTGTAATTTCCGTACAACGTATGCTAAAGATCCTCCTAGTAGGCCTACAATTTATGAGCGGCCTAAATCTTTTATTGAAACATGGTGCTTGGTAAGATATGGGAAATCATCAGGTCATCCAAGCACATTTGACGACCTCGTTGAACGAATGAGACAATGTTTTGTCAACAGCCGTATGAACTCGACCCAGCGTGTGATGAGGATGACCAAGAACGAAATGTTTACTTCATGGACAATGGTGCACCACCCCACTACCTGGCTGACGTCCAGGATTTTCTCAGCGACTGCTTTCCAATGGATTGCCCGTGATGCACCAATTGCCTGGCCCTCACCTTCCCCAGACCTGACACCACTCGATTTTATTTTTTTTATGGAATTGAATCTGGGATATCGTGTTTGTACCTCCTGTGCTGGCTTCTCTACTTGAACTTAGAGCAAGAATTTATACCATCACTGAGCAAGTGACACCTACAATGCTACAGCACGTTTGGGAAGAAATTAACTTCCAATGCAATGTTTGCAGGATGATCAACAGAAGCCACATGCAACATCTTTAGTTAAGGTAAAAAAAACTTGTGGTGTTTCCCTACAAAATAACATTGAACCCAGATCTATATCTTCTTTCAATAAATTTATATGAACTTTTAATGTTGTAAAGTCTTTCTGAAACACACTGAATATAGTGCCACTGTGAGCTGGGCATCCCCATCAGCATTGCCACTGCGCTGTAGCAAAGAATCGTGATCGTAGATTCAATCCTTCAAGTATACAATCGACAAAAAATGAAATGAGTGTATGGCATTGTTGGCCAGGAGGCCCCATCTGGGGAAGCTCAGCCGCCTAGTGCAAGACCTATTGCAGTCAACGCCACACTGGGCAACTTGCCAGTGATGAGGATGAAATGATGATGAGGACAACACAACACCCAGTTCACAAGCGGAGAAAATCCCCAACCCAGCTGAGAATCGAACGCGGGGACCCTTACACATGTAAGGATATCTCCTAATTTTGATGTAATGTGACAGGCTCTTATACACCTGTAACAGCTAGTGGTGGCCCGGTGATCATGTGGTCATGTGCTACATCACACTGTAAATTTCGCTGTGAATGTTATGTGACTGATTACAAAATTTAGATGTATTTAAACAGTGCAGTTTATATAAACAAAATTCATATATTCAATGTAGTTCAGATTACTACTGTTATAAGTCAAATGCCTACAGGTCATCACATTGGTAAAATTTTGCACAAGCCATCACTAGACTGGAAGCAGTGTTTTCGTTTGTCTGATGTTCTCATTGGTCCATGCACGATTGTGCACAGTACTAGTATGTTCCAAAAAGCTGTGTGTGAAAATGTGATTTATCAGGGGATCATATCTCAGTTTCTAGTGATCACAGAGATACGAGGTCAAGTGTTTTGGATGGCCCTTGGTGTGATGATCATTTATATACCTGTCAAATGTGTGTACTGTAGCTATCCTACAGTGCGGGCTAAAAACTGAAACAATACACACTTTCTTCAGCCAGGCAAATTGGGCAAATCGATTGGTTCTTTTGCATTACATGTCGTCAAGGGTGGGTCTTAGAAGTTTTAAAGTAGCACCAATTGTTCATGGATGGTTTATGAGGAAACCTTAGAGAAACATTATTTTTGGGTACCTAAAGTAGCAATTTGAGAAACAGCTTCTTCTATAATTTCCATTCATGGCAAGCCATTGACATTTTTATCAAATGTTCTTAAGATGACGTTCTCGTGGAATTTCGAAAAATTTTTTGATATCATTATGCGTTATCAAAATCCAGATGTCCAGAATTACTGTACTTATGCCTAAAACCGCGAAAACCGATTTCTAGTCTTTTTGATTCAGTATTTTCAAATATCTGTCTGGAAAAATAATTTTAAACTCGTTATTGAGCTCCATTCAGATTTTCTCCCCATATCTTGTATTCAGAGATACACAGAATGTAATGTTATACAAAATATTTACCTGTAGATCACTAATATTTTTAAACAAATTAAAATTGCTAACATATTGAGATTCTTCAGTAAGGTTTCCATTTATGTAAAAAAAATTTAATAAGATTTTTAAAAATCTAATAAATTATTTTGCTTATAAATGGAGAATAAAAAATCATTAATCATAACAATAATAATATTTTATTAGTTTTTAATAATCATCCTTTATATGAAAAATATATACAAATTTAGAATTTAAAGACATATACAATTATATTTAAAAAATTAGGCATTTAAAATTTGAGTTGTTGATTACATTAAAAGGAAAAACCATCTGAAGATGAATACAATTTGTTTTTCCTATATATTATTGCAGGGCTCTATTAGAGATTTTATAGCTGAAGTAAATTGGTCTTTGATTTCTATGAGCCAGAAATTATCAGAAAATTTTATTAGAAAATGTAAAGATGAAGTTAATTGGTCATATATTTCTAAAACACAAAAATTATCGGAAAAATTTGTTAGAGAATTTAAAGATAAAGAAGTTTCTGAAGACCAAAAATTACCAGTAAATTTTATTAGAGAATTTAAAGTAAAGTAAGTTGGTCTTACACATCTATAAGGCAAAAAATATCAGAAAATTTTATAAGATAATTTAAAATGGTATGAAATATCTAAAAATAAAAATTTATCAGAAAATATTTAAAAAAGAATTTAGGTACAGTATTGATACAGAGTACAATTTTTTATTATTTTTTGAAACTGAGGAGATTCCAGATAGTGATAATGATGATGATTATGATTATGACTGAAAGATATAAAAGTTAAAAGACTTTTTTTTAATTTTCAGTTAATATTCTGTGTTGAGTATCGAATGTTAAATTTTTTATTGCCATATTTTATTATATAAACAATAGTGTCATTAGGAATTTTATCATTGTATGTGCCACATAGTTCCATAGTAGTTTTTTGTGTGTCTAACACATTCATTCTCCTACATATATTTATGACAAAATTAGGATAATTTTCAATAAAACTGAGTAGATTTACATTGATATAACTGCTTAATTGTGTGACATGCATAAAATTTCAGAAAGTAACATAAACTTTCAAAAACTTATCTGGTGGCTCTAGAGTCCACATTTCTTGAGGAAAAACTTCATTTCTACCATTATTTTTATAGGTATTCTGTAATTTAGCATGATCAAATGAAGAAGAATCAATCAACCGAGCAGCAAAAATAAAATAATGCATATCAAATTCCGCAGAATTATGGTAATTGGTGAGATCTAACTCAAAATGTCTTATTCCACTTAATCTGGCAATCACTATGGTTTGTGTCTTAAAGGAAGATGTGGGAATTTTTGGATGTTTTAGTCTTTCTTGCTCCAGCTCTAGTGAATTCTCTGGCTCATATATAACCACAGGAACACCAATTTCCATTGATTCCACAATAATTTTACCTTCACAAGAAAGCATATCTTTTATTTCAGCTGTAGCTTAATTACAGTCAGACCACTGATGAATGGAATTTTTTGCACTATAACTTGGTAAAAATCACAGTTAAAACTCCCTCCCACATAACTTCCCAGTGGTTTTTAAAGAACCCACCTAGCAAATCTAACGAAAGAGTAATTCATTTTTCTTACTTTTTGTCTTCCCATTGCTGAGGGTATGTATGACCTTCCATGGTTACTCATTGGCTAGACATGAAGTCAATCACATAAGAACAGTTGAAGAAATGAAGGGGTACCCAATCCAAGACAAAATATTGTTCCCTTTCGTTTTATGGTGATAACATCGAACAACTTTGTCACATAGTTGATAATATTTTTCTCGGGTATGCAGCCGGGAAAGCCTTCGTTGTCACATAGTTGTTAATCAATTTTTTATTGGATTTTCCATCGTATGTTAGATAATCTGTACCATCAGCTCCAATTATACTGAAGCTCATATACAATTGTGCATGATTAGAATGAGCCCAATCATCACCAATATGAATATTAATCTCTGCCTGCTTATTAGTGATATTTACATTATTTCTAGTCTCCCCATTCACAGGGAATGAGTAAAACTGATAGCTTTCGATCTTATTCATTTAATAAGGATAAAATTTATTAAGACATTTCTAAAACAACTGTTTAGTAGCACAATTGATATCAGTGAAATTAACATTTTCATACATTATGTGGCTCATGAATTAACGGCCCACCAAATTCTACATTGGGTTTGAATGAATCAGAAATATTAGTATCTCTATGAAAGTGATCACCATGCTTTACATACATTCCATCAGCCAAATTAAAATTAATGTTTATTTACTTGAATGGAATAATTTTGGCATATCATTAGCAATAGTTTTTTCACTGGCTTCAATAATTCGGTTATTAAATCCAAATACACTTCCAGTAATATCCATTATGTCCACATATCATTTAACATCACTTTCAGTAAAAACTCTATTTAAAACATCATCCACTTTAATGTGTATGTTAGACCTCTTTGTTTGATTAAATTTTTCTAAATTTTTCAATCTATATTGTCAAACAGGAATTTCTATCACTTGTCCATCCTGTCTGTGATCAGCGTCAAGTTGTAACCGCAGCCATAGTCTCCGAGCTGATAGTCCATGATGCTGGAAACGTCGTCGAACTGTTCGTGCAGATGGTTGTTGCCTTGCAAACGTCCCCATCTGTTGACTCAGGGATCGAAACGTGGCTGCACGATCCGATACAGCCATGCAGATAAGATGCCTGTCATCTCGACTGCTAGTGATACGAGGCCGTTGGGATCCAGCACGGCGTTCCGTATTACCCTCCTGAACCCACCGATTCCATATTCTGCTAACAGCCATTGGATCTCGACCAACGCGAGCAGCAATCGCGATGAGCTACAATCCGACCTTTACCAAAGTCGGAAACGTGATGGTACGCATTTCTCCTCCTTACACGAGGCATCACAACAACGTTTCACCAGTCAACGCCGGTCAACTGCTGTTTGTGTGTGAGAAATGGGTTGGAAACTTTCCTCATGTCAGCACGTTGTAGGTGTCGCCACCGGCGCCAACCTGAGTGTGGGTGGAGGAAACCATTTAAGAGAGATTACTGTAAATTGAGCCTTTCTGTAAATGGTGGGAATTCATACAACTCCTTGAATCTCATGTTAGAGGCTGGTACAATACAGAGTGGCTGGCACATGTGTTTAGTGGAGACAAGACTGTAACCCCACTGACGCCAGGAAGTCTCCCAGTTCTTTTATGGGGCGGCAGAAACGTATATTTCACTGGCCTGGCTACCTCGAAACTTAACAGCCTTCTTTCAGGAACTGGAAATGGTCGAACCGGAGAGATTAGATCTTTCCATACATGAGGTACTGTGGTCCCACCTAAGTAGATGTTTCTTGCCAAAACATGGCCATACTTACCATGAGAACGACGCCTGCCTAGTCTAAAATATTTTTTCAGACAAGAAAGATTTGGGGTCACTTATTGGCTCCTCTCAGGATATACAAAGTGGAGGCGTTGGAACTGTTGTGCTGTGTCTGGATTGGCTACCAAGCCAACAGAACAGTCAGGAGGGGAGATTCAATGCGTCTAGGATAGTTCAATTGGTTTGTGCAATGTGGGGACGGTTTTTTTCCCCTAATTCGGCTCCAGTACCAAGGATTGGTGAAAAGTGGTTGTGAATCTTTGCCTTCTTCGTCTTCTCGTCCTTCCTGGTGGAGAACAACAGGTGTTTCGCTAGTGGGCGAGACTTGTGGTCTGTATCTTATGGTGGACTAAGAGCCAGTGGCAGTTTCCAACTGCACCGACTGTGGAAGTGCATATAATCACGGATATATCGTGTGTCTCGAGGATGAATATACTCGTCCTGAGTTGGCCGTCTAACGTTTGACAATTTTAGCGCGCAACGTTATGGCTGTGAGTCAAATTGGTTTGGCTAGGCCAGTGAATGGGTGCACTTCACACTGAAATCTTTCAGGATTTCAAGGCTCTGATAGGGAAGTTTCCCGCGTACTGATAATAAGAACGCTAGACCGTGTAGTTTGTAAATTTTTGTGGACGCGTCAGAACATTACAGATGCCGCAGCACTCCACTCCTCGCCCACAGCGCTGCCGCCTGTATCAAAGTAAAGGGTGCTGCACCGGCGTAGGGTTGTGATTTGGTATTCACAGCTCCTTGTTCTCATATGAACCATAGTTTGTGGAATACTTGGTTGTAGTTGACTCCATTTGAATAGAGTTGGGCCTCACAGTGGATTCATGTAAACCAAGTCCTATTGCATTGTAAAACGGATTAATTTAGGGGAAAATTTGTATAGCTTCCACACCAATGTTTGCCAATCAAACACAATTCCTTTTCTGAGTGTAATATTTATCAGCTAGTTCTGGTTACAAAAGGGCTTAATACAACTTGTCATTATTTTGTAAACTTAAATAGTCCACTGTTCTCATTCATACATACTCAGCTATTCATGGTTATTATTTTATTGTGGTGGTTCATGGGTACACAACCAATTTAAAGTTCACTCTTATTAAATTAATTAATTTATTAATTTGAGTTCTGAAAGTGACCGCAGATGTAGGCTACAAAATTGTCATGAGTAAATTAGTTCATTCATCTATACAAATTAAGGGTGTAGCTCAAAATTCGAAGGCTACTGAGAAGATTATAGTTTTCTTTGTGAAAAATAATAACTTTTAGCATCAGTCAGACATATATTTATGATTGAAACAAGTTACAGCTTGCAATTGGCGTCCCTTGGCCAGGATCTCGAATCTTGGCAATTTTGTGAGGTAGTTAGTGCGTTATCTTGCGGAACAGGCGCGTGCTTTTTTGTTTTGTTTTTTTCTTCCAAAGGGACTATGGTGCACTGACAATGTCTAGTCTCGGGTTTGGTGCTGGGTGTTGTGTTTGAATTACTTGTAGTATGTTGTAGTCATTTTACATCAGTCTATGTTTTGTTTGTGTCACCGACTTCTCGTTTTTGTTTGCTTGTTTCCCACTGTCTCTTCTCAGTAACTTCTGCGTCACTTCTTGTTTGATGCTGCGTCGTTGCTAACCGCATTGTGCAAGCTTCTGTCGGCACAAATTTGATTAAACGGATGTGTACGATATTTTAGAATAGGCGTTGTTTCATGAGCTTAGGCGTAAATGCGTGCATTATTTAAAATAAGTTCAGAGTAGAGTTGCGGCGCGTGATGCTTTAGAATCGGAAACTTGTGGAAGTAGGAGTCGATTCGAATGATTACGAGAAGAAAAGCTTTAGTGTGTAGTGAAAAATGCTGCGCGCTAATATCGACCAAAATGGAACACGAGTCAGCCACTGCTGCAGAACAAGACAGAACTGCACAAGGAGTTCATTTAAATCAGTCTGCAAATAGGGTGCAAATGTCAAATGCAGAATAGTCCAATGCTGAGGGATCAGTTCACTCAGGAAATGAAAGTGAAAAGGATGCCGAGGCGGTAGGTTATATAGGTTCTGTAAATACGGAAAGAGGCTCAGTAAGCGAAAGGAACAGTCCGATTTTGCGGGCAAGGCACCATAGAGCAGCCGAGTCGCGTGCGGTTAGTTCTGGGTACATTACTGGAAGTGTGCAATTAGAATCGATCATTCAGTTTGTGCAAGAGGCAGGGAAGAGATGACAGGAAAGGGAAGATAAGAGACGACAGGAAGAAGATCAAAGACAGGAGATCCACATTAATGAAATTAGGGAAATTGAGAAGCGACCAGACAAGGATGAAGTCATGAAAGAAATTAAGGACATTCAAAGAAGAGATGATGAGTTTGTCGAAAATGCAAATCCGGTCAGGAATCAAGTTAAGGGTGTAAAAACATGAGGCTAGGACAGCCAGATTAGTAGCACAAGATGCGCGAAAAAATGCCCAAATTGCACTAGATCAGGCAGCACTGGCATAGGTCGAAGTGAATGCAACCAAGAACACTATTTCTGCCCTTAAAAAACAGAGACAGAGAGTATTTGAAAAGACCCACGAAGAAATATTAGAAATCAAAGACGAGCAAAGTCGTCTCACCACCCAGCAGAATGAGCTGACGGATGAGATGAGACAAGTGTGCGAATGCGTCGCTCGTATAGAAATTCAGCCAGAAGCAACAGCACGTCGCCGTGAGTTCGTTGGTCACCAGTAATGTCAAGGGTAAAATTCTGCAACGCAACCCATAGCCACATCCCCATCACAGGCCGATATACGGCAGCAACGCCCGTTTAACGGGATACGGAGCTCGGGTGAGCGCGCGCAGTGGCGTACGGAAACATTATTACATGACTTGGATAGGGTGACCAGACGTCCGGATTTATCCGCACATGTCCTGCTTTTTAGCTCTTTGTCCGGAGTCCGGGCGGATTTTTACAGTGTCCGGCTTTTTCACAAAGTAGAGCGTAATACAGTTAAATTTACAATTCGTCCCGCTCTATTGCTCTTTTCTTAAATACTTGAACTATTGGCACAGCCTTCGTGATAAACACGCACGAAGGCGGTGTTAGTAGGTGGCACCAGGATCGTCTATGTTATCGTTGATCGACCTATAAGTGAATGAAAATATTGATTATTTAAAATTTTGTTTCGTATCTTCGTTTTGTATTGGCTTGGATTCCTGTTGTAGTCCGCATCTCGTGGTCGTGCGGTAGCGTTCTCGCTTCCCACGCCCGGGTTCGATTCCCGGCGGGGTCAGGGATTTTCTCTGCCTCGTGATGGCTGGGTGTTGTGTGCTGTCCTTAGGTTAGTTAGGTTTAAGTAGTTCTACGTTCTAGGGGACTGATGACCATAGATGTTAAGTCCCATAGTGCTCAGAGCCATTTGAACCATTTTTTTTATTCCTGTTGTGCACGTAAATATAAAAACAATTGATGCCATACTGTCACCACAATCAATGTTTTTAATTTAAAATACAAATTACTCTAGGAATCACCACCTGACCACTAGTAACAATTAACTACTAGTTTCACCGGTAATTCCCGGCAGTCACGTGACTTGTCCAAAGCTGACGGTTGGTATCCTCATCTGCAGTTGACCCGTTTGATGTGTCCTCTTTTTCCTTCCTTTGTCCTCCTTTTTGAAGCTGTTTGTCCTCCTTTTTTAAACAATTGCATCTGGTCACCCGAGACTTTGATGACGTGAGACGAGGGTACAACAGCAGTCAGGGATCGGTCGGCCATGACACCTTGGTCGCACAGGCGCCAGAAGTTGGCGAAGGTCTAGAGGCGCAAAATTAAGAACATTTTAGTTTAAAATATTTTCTCTCAATTTTAATTTTCACGTTTACAGAGAGAGAACCACAATTTATAACATCCCAAGTCATGAATTGCTCAGTATGATAGGGTACTATCCAAGTAATGGCCACTAGTATACAAATTGGAATCTGTCAGTGGATACTTGGAAAGTCCAATAGCAGAGTACATACGAAGTGATGCAGCAAATTGCCGCAGTTACGGCGGATTCAGAGAGGCTTTCCTAAATGCCGACTGGCCACAGGACACTCGAAGAAGGATTGAACAGGAGATTGTGTTAGGGAAGTATTATGAAGCATCTTGGTGCCGCACTCTGGTAAAGTTTTTTGAGACACTTGTCAACAAGAACCATTACCTGGACCAACCGTACAGCGACGAGACAATGCGACATTGCCGCACGAAACTGCCATTGAGATACCAGGAACTGCTCATTGCCAAATGTAATGACACTATAGAGTCATTCAAGAGCGCTCTACGAGAGTTAGACTCTGCAAGGAAGCACAAAACGCGAGAGACCGAATGAGACATAATGCACGAAATTCGCAAGATGTACCTAGTGGCTATACTGATGGACAGTATACAGGGTGACAAGAAACCACTATCAATGCCAAAGATTTAATAATCTTTAATTTAATAAGCAGACGGGTGACGTAGGACAAAAATTTTCAAGAAAACAGAAAAAACAACAGCAGGGAAATGCAAAATTCTATCCACTTCATGCAGCCGGTCTGGAACTGAGGGCAAACGAGGAATAATGGAGGGATTGATAGGCAAAGTCCGCAACATGATCACCAGAGTGACGTAGTGCATGTCAGTCCTTGTAACCCCTCAAACAGAAACCACAGCAGAAGACTGCGAAGGAATTAACAGTCGGCCGCTGCGGCCCCGTTATATCATTAAGTTAGTGTTTAGAATCATCAATGACTTAGACGTTTGTAGTTTTCTGTACAGCATTTGCACTTTGATAATTTACCCCACTTTTGAGATGTACTGGTGTCGTCTCATGTTTCACAGACAGAAATTTATTTCGTTGATAGGAATGTGCCTATTTCCCATCGGAAACCTCTTGAGTTTATAATAAAACTGGTCGGTTTAAAACTTGAGCATTGCTGTATTAGTGGCTTGTCACGCCACAGCAAGGGTATGTGTTGGAACAACGTGAAAATTGTGTGTTTCGTTTTGAAGTAATTGCACAAGTCTTGGAGACACAACTCTTCTCAGAATTCATCTTGGAATGTAGTAATGGTTTGGTTTGTTCTGTCGATATTGCGCGCGTTATCAGTGGGGCATATGCCATTCGGAGCATTGACTTACCATCCGATAGTGGATCTTGGAATGATTTTGATCGTGCCACCGATACCGATGGGGGTATCTTACGAGATGGACATCGGCTATCCTCCGCAGAGAAGGGTGACGTTTGAGTACAGTTTGTTTCCTCGCTGGAGTTCGATTAGGATTATCGCCATTGGAGCGATGTGTTCTCGTTCGTGGTTTTCGAGTGTGGCTACACTTATGGATTACCGACCAATTGTGCGATATATTTCGCTGGTGGTAATTTTTCGTCTGTGGTTATCGCTTATGCATTATCGCCAGTAGTGCAATGATGTTTCCGTCGTGGTATTTCAGTTGTGGATCACCAGCGCCAGAGGCGAGTCATTGGCGAAGTTTTGTATTACGTAGCGTGAGCATGTGGAGTGAGTCATGGTAGTAGGATTCCAGATGAATAGGAAGGAAATGGCGAATGGGACCAGACAAAAAAAAAAAAAGATATCTGTAAGTCGATTTTGGAGAGTTATTGGTCAGTTTTAGAAGGAAAAGTGAATTCGTGTTGATGTGTGATCTATCCTGACAGCGCAATGAGGAATGTACAGATGGCAGTGACCGGTATTCGACCCACATTCTGCGCCAGATATCTACATCAGCGTCACCATCCAATAAGCTGGCAACAGGAGAAGTATAAAAGTCCAGATTAGCATGAAGTAGAAAGGGTTAGAGGTAGCTAGACTTAATAATGCGTGGAATATAATTAGAAGTACAATATGTGATCGAAAGTATCCGGACACCTGGCTGAAAATGACTAACAAGTTCGTGGCGCCCTCCATCGGTAATGCTGGAATTCAACATGGTGTTGGCCCATCCTTAGCCTTGATGACAGCTTCCACTCTCGCAGGCATACTTTCAATCAGGTGCTGGAACGTTTCTTGGGGGATGGCAGCACGTTCCTCACGGAGTATTGCACTGAGGAGAGGTATCGATGTGGTTCGGTGAGGCCTGGCAAGAAGTCGGTGTTCCAAAATATCCCAAAGGTGTTCTATAGGATTCAGGTCAGGACTCTGTGCAGGTCAGTCCGTTACAGGGATGTTATTGTCGTGTAACCACTCCGCCACAGGCCGTGCGTTATGAACAGGTGCTTGAACCTGTTGAAAGATGCAATCGCTACCTCTGAATTGCTCTTCAAGGGTGGGAAACAAGAAGGTGCTTAAAACATCAATTTAGGCCTGTGCTGTGATAGTGCCATGAAAAACACGACCACACCATAACACCACCGCCTCCGAATTTTACTGTTGGCACTACACACGCTGACAGATGACGTTCACCAGGCATTCACCTTACCCACACCCTGATATCGAATAGCCACACTGTGTATCGTGATTCGTCACTCCACAAAATGTTTTTCCGCTCTTCAATCGTCCAATGTTTACGCTCCTTACACAAAGCAAGGCGTCGTTTGGCATGTACCGGCGTCATCTGTGGCTTATGAGCAGCTGCTAGACCATGAAATTCAAGTTTTCTCACCTCACACTTAACTGTCATAATACTTGCAGTGGAACCTGATGGCAGTTTGGAATTCCTGTGTGATGGTCTGGATAGATGTCTGCCTATTACACATTACAATCCTCTTCAACCGTCGGTGGTCTCTGTCAGTCAACAAATGAGGTCAGCCTGTACAATTTTGTGCTGTATGTGTCTCTTCAGGTTTCCACTTCACTATCATATCGGAAACAGTGGACCAAGGGGTGTTTAGGAGTGTGGAAATCTCGCGTACAGACGTATCACACAAATGACACCCAATCACCTGACCACGTTCGAAGTCCGTGAGTTCCGCAGAGCGCCCCATTCTGCTCTCTCGCAATGTCTAGTGACTACTGAAGTCGCCGATATGGATTACCTGGCAGTAGGTGGCAGCACAACGCACCTAATATGTAAAACGTATATTTTTGGGGGTATCCAGATACTTTTGACCACATAGTGTATGTGTTCCATGGTGTAAGAGTGCTTGAAGTTGAACGTGCATGTTGTGTCAGCTTAGCCCAATGGGATGCATAAATGGTGTTGGGAAACTAACAAAACACCGACATCCACTACAGCAATACGACTTCATCACTAGAAAATGATTAGCTTATGTCTTTTAGATAAGCGATTAATTATCGATGATAGCGTTTTTTTAAAAAATAACCTTAGTAATAACTAGAGACCGGAGTATATTCATTTGCATGTTGCATATGCATTTGCGTATTTGGCTCCTTTTCATCGGTTATTGCATATTTTAACTAAAAACTAATGACGATTGTCTATGTTTACAATAATTTAAAACTTTTGACGGACGGTCTCTAGCACGATCTTATTTTGATGTCTCACAGATTAACCGAGACCTAGAACTGCGCGCAGTGGCTAACCGAGAGGCCACTGCCTAGCGAAAACATTACAGAACAGGAACAGGCAGACGAAGTCAATGCTCCCGCGCTCCGGGTTAATTCCCTCTGCTGTTCAAATGGCTCTGAGCTCTATGGGACTTAACATCTGAGGTCATCAGTCCCCTAGAACTTAGAACTACTTAAACCTAGCTAACCTAAGGACATCACACACATCCATTCCCGAGGCAGGATTCGAACCTGCGACCGTAGCGGTCGCACGGTTCCACATTGAAGCACCTAGAACCGCTCGGTCACATCGGCCGGCACCTCCGCTGTCATACCATACGTGTCGGCAATTAAACTACGCAAGCTTTTCGTTTCAGTTTAGCTTTCTGTTTGGTTATCCACAGTTGAACGTGTTTACGACCTGTAGTGTGTAACGTGTTGTGCGCCACGCCGCCCGAAAAAAAGGAAACGTCGTTTCGTGTATTGCTGACCATCCTGGAACATTTACATATGACGGAATTGTTTTGTACTGTCGAGTTTGCGACAAAAAGTTACGTGCAAAATAAAAAAGTTTCAAAAGAATGTCAAAACAAGTCTTTATATCGGGGGAAAGAAGAAGAAAGGACCACGAAAACAAATTCTGACAACAGCAAGTTGCAGTAACAGGGATTTCTTCAAAGGTAACCAGTAAAGTCGGTTTAAGATAGATCTACGTGAAGCATTTATTGCAAACAATATTCCTCTTCACAAACTTACAAACCTATTCTCAGTGGCTTCCTGCGCAAATATTACTTAAATCAAAATATCAGATGAATCAACACTGCGTAAAAATTACATACCGGCAATTTACGTAAATGTTCTGGAATAAATACGCAGTGAACTCAAGGACATTATTATCTGGATTTCAGTTGACGAAACTACAGACATTTGTTACCGTTACATTGCAAATTTAGTTGCTGGTGCTTTAAAAGAAGAGCCATCTTCTTCATATATAGTGGCCTACAAAGAACTTGAAAAAGCAAATCATTCTACGATCGTCAGATTTGTGAATGACGGCATTAGAAAAATATTTTCAGAATCTTCTGCAGATGAATGGGTGTTTGTGTTTATTTCAGATGCTGCTCCGTATATGATCAAAGCAGGAAAAGCTCTCCGAGTATTTTATCCCAGTCTGATTCATGTGACGTGCTTTGCTCATGGAGTACACCGCCTTGCTGAAGAAGTGCGTTCCCACGTTTGTGAATGTAGATAAACTGATGTCATCCACAAAGAAAGTGTTTCTAAAGGCTCCTACTCACATCAGGACCTACAATAAAAAACTACCAAATGGTCCTTTACCTCCCGAACCAGTGGTAACTTGTTGGGGTACATGGGTCGAAGCTGTGTTGTTCTACAATTAGAAGGAGTAGTAAACGACATCGATAGTGCAGAGGCTTTGGCAGTTTACCATTGAAAGAAAACTTTTAACGATTCCAGGATTGAAAAAGACATTGCTGTGGTTAGCATTCATTTTTCCCATATACCTGCAAGTATTAAAATGCCTGACACTCAATGTTTGGAGTTGAATGAATCCACTGAGTTAATGAATAAAATTATTCTAGTGAACTCGTCATTGGCAAAGGTATTCGCAAGAAAACTTAAAGAAAAGTTTGAAAACATTTTAAACAATAACCCAGGCTTTGAATCATTGTGCCAAATTGACAGATTTATTAATTTGACAGGTGAACTTGTACACGAAACATTAAGTGAAAATGTAGCACACAAATTCAAATACTGCTCAGATACCTCAGTTGTTGTAGAATGATCCTTATCTGATTATAAAAATGTTTTGAGTAATCTATCTTACTGTCGAACATTTGGAACACTACGTGTTAGTTTATGTTTACGTCAAGAGAAAAATATAAAATAAATTGTAAATGATGCTTTGATCCAGTAGTATTAATCAAAAGTTAATGCTATTCAAAAAATTCAAGATTGTATGTTGTTTTTTAAATAAAATATTACAGAGGTTTTGTGTGTGCCCCTCTGCATGCCATATATCTCAAAGTTGGCACTAATAATATTGTGAAGTTTTGTTGGTACATGTATTAACTGTAGTGTAGTAGTATTAATACAAGTAGTTGCTTTCTTAGTAGACGATATAAATTTAGATCACGAGCTTTTCAGTGACGATTTAAAATTTGATTATTTTAAAATGGTGTAGTAAATGCTGGAATGAAGGTAAATTTAGTTTTATTGCAATATATACTACAAGAAAAATTAATACTGATAAGTATGGTGATAAGGTTAAATTTTATAAAAGAAATATTAAAAATAAACATGAAACATAACAACAAATGTTAAACATAAACCTTAGACAAAACAATAAACGTTAAAAATAAATTCTTAATGCTTTTTATCCTTATTAAGGATACAGGGCACTTATAAATGGTGGAAAAATCGAACTTTTTATGACTTTATTAAATTCTATAGTCTCTTCTGATTACATTGATATATAGGTTATAGGGTTTCAAATGAAAAATGCCCTATATATATCAAGTTTTAAAGTAACGGGCATGTATGCTGTCATGCCCCATTTACTACTGTTACAGAAACCAGTGTTATTTCGAAAAACACTGAACTTTCTGTTTCCAGTGATTATGTGTGTGATACATTGTATACATTGGTTACAGTGCAGGTTTATAGTGTCTATATGATTATCTTTGCTAGTATTTACTTTTGTTTCATTGAAGCAGTTTGTTCACATGTTACTGAATGTTCATTGTCCAAGTGCTACACGTATTTGCGGAATACATATCCTTTAGCGTGCAATAAATACGAACTATGCCACACATCAAGAAATTCAATAGAAGAAAATTCTGTGGTAACCAGTTCACAAACAAAGCAAGCCACACTGTTGAAAGTAACCTATGTATCAGTTCTTCAGGGTAGAAACTCTCACATGGCACGCCTCATGGCGATTCAAATTTTTGTGTTAACAATGACGCTGTTTGTAGTGGATGTGTTGTTGTTGATGTGGGCATCTTATCTTCTTTGATAAAGGAAGTGGCGAAATGTAAACAATGTGGTGGTGTAGACTGTCTGGAAATAACTGAACAACAAAGTAGCATGGAGTGTTTAGCGTCAAAATTAGTTGTTCTGTGTAGATTCTGCAATAAATCTACCTCAAAAATTACTTCGAAGATTGTGCATAATTCATATGATGAAGTTAGTGTATGCAGTGCATGCAAAAAAGGCTACTCAAACGTGGTGTGGTTTGATGGACCTTCCTCCTCCTCCCAGTAGGTTCAGAAAGTACATAAAATTACTTTTAGGTGCCTTGACGGTTGTGTCTAAAGCACCTATGAAACGTGAGTTAAAAGAAACTGGAAATATTAGTGAAACCAGGACCATTGGTATTGCACTTGATGGGGCATGACACTGTTGAGGACATCGTCCTTTGACTGGTGTTGTAAGTGCTACTTCTCTGGAGAATGGAAAAGTTGTTGATGTTGAGTGCTTATCTAACTACTGCCACACCTGCCATGGTAACGATAAAGGACAAATTCAACATCAGTGTTCTAAGGATTATAATGGTTACAGTGGAAGTCTGGAGTGTGGTGAAGCTCTAAAAATATTCCTGAGGTGGATGCCCATTTATAACATTAGATATACGAAGTACATAGGCGATGGGGACTATAAAGCTTTCAATAAAATTAATGAGTTCAATGTTTGTGGTGATCACTTGGTAACAAAACTGGAGTGTTGTGGACATGTGCAAAAGAGGATAGGTGCTATGAAGAGAAATGGAAGGAAAGTTGTTGTATGATGGAAAATCTCTGCCTGGCTGAGGCAGATTGACAGAAACTGAAATAGACCTTCTTCAGAGTTATTATTGACGAACTGCACCTCTGAATGTTGTTACAGCAATGAGAAAAGCTGTATGGGCCATGTACTTTCATACGTTGCCCACAGATGGCCACAATGTTCACAGACTTTACCCTAAAGGAGCAGATTCTTGATGTGGTTACCAAAAAGCAAAAGAAAGTGGTCAAATATACAATCATAAACATTCTCTTCCTGAGCCTGTTATGAATGAAATAAAACCAATTTTTAGACACCTGAGTGACCTTGTTTTGCTTAGAAAATGTCTTTGTGAGGACACTCAGAAATGAAAGTTTCAACCATTTCATATGGGAAAGATTACCCAAGAATGTTTTTGTAGGACTAAATGCATTAAACGTTGGTGTACTATATGCAGTGATATGTTCCAATGATGGAGTGATAGAAAGGTTGGAAGTCCTGAGAAATTTAGGCAAAAAATGTGGCTCTAATATGGAAGATCAATTGCTTGCATGTCACTGACAACATGTGTATGAAGCTGAAAGATTCACTCTTCAAGTTACCAAAGAAGCAAGAAGTGCTAAAAGGAATGCCAAGAGGAAGCTTGAAGATGAAGAAGTGCTGCAGGGTGAAGACTATGCTTCAGGATTGTTCTGAGGCATGGTTTAATTGGACTCATATCTTTATTCACAATTTCCCGCAAGTTGTATTTTTCGTAAGTCAGGTACAAATAGTTCCCAAAGTTTATAAATAATTGCTCTAATTTTTTCTGTAACTTGCAATAGTCCATACTTACGTAGTAGACCTAAACTTTATCGCAAAATCAACTAAATTATAGAAAACATAACATTTTTATTAGGAAAAACATTATAAAAATTAAAATATAAGATGTGATATTTTTATCCTTGTAATACACATAATATTTAGAACTAAATAGGTCTAGTACCTCAGTCATCATGTCATCCATATCTGGTAAAAAATTGGTTTCCTTCACATGTGTAACATTGGATAAATGGTACCTCAATTTGAGGAAGCACGTTGGGAAAAAAAATTGCCTCAATTTCTTTGTAATTTTTCTTAATAATCTTAAACAGGCTCAAAAATATTCAAAATACTTCTAATTTGTTTAGAAAGTGTGCTGCATTACCTGAAATCAACAGCAAATCTTTAAAACAAATACATTATAAACAGTGCCTGAAAGAAATAGGTCTTGATTTTTACATAATATTGGGCCAGAAAAGTATCCTGTATCCTTAAATATTTGCAAAATATGATCATTGGAAACCACTGAGAGCGCATTCAGTGTATGACCTACAAGTTGTTAAAAGGGCTAAAAGAAATAGAAAGGAAAAGGAGCAATACAATGAGGAATTTTAGAAATGGAAGATGCGAGACAGAACGGAATACAAAAAATACAAAAAAGAAGATCAGTGTGTCACTGATGCAATCTAAAAAATATAACGAGGGATCAGAGATGTAGGCAATGATGTCCTGGAAGTTGTAGTAGAAATCAGAGAAGTTGAAAAGCAGAGGGTTCCTTATAAATATTTTGAAGGGTAAAAGAGATTATATATTAAGCGAATGAAAAATACAAGATTTATTGGAGAACTGTGATGAAGAGATGAAATATAGAAAAATAGGAGAGAAGCAACCACTATAAAATAAACACTAGTGTAAGAATGCGAGAATATATTAACCACATGTAGATAAAGTTTTTCGTTGAAGACCTGTTGGTAAATTGAAATTCTTTCACAAATTACCAGATAAATTAACCACTGGTAAAAACGAATTTGAAGGTATAGATGGGTTAATGAATCTTTAACTAAAAACACATTAGTGTGAGTGATATGGGTAAAAACATTGATGTTGTCGGTTTGTAAAATTATGCAGATATATTATTGAAGCAAGGAGCATTATATTCTGATAATAAACCAAATAAAATGAATCAAGTAAAGATACTAAATACAATAGCTTGATAAAAAAAATGCTGCAGATTATTTTACAAAATTAAGACAACCACTTTCCAGTTGAATGATGCTAGAGATTTAATGATAGATTAGCACAAATTCATAGAGAAGCGCTAGCTGGAAATAAAAATTATCATAATGAAAAAGTTGGAATAACACAAATGTTAACGAATAAATTTAGTGATTTCCTTATCAATAACCCAAGAAGAATACCATATCTAAATGGAGTTTTGAAAAACTTGCCATACACATTTTGGAAAAATGAAAAATAAGGAAAACGATTAGTTAATACTTTAATTAAAAATTTACAATTCCAAATGAATCGACCAGGTTATTGCGTCCTAGGAACACAATTAGAAGAAAGTTTAGCTAGATGCCATCAACAAATAAATAAAATAGATGAAGCTTGCAAAAGAGGTTGTATACAGAGATAATAAAGATTTAGAAAAAAGACACAAAGCAGGTAAAGAATTTCAATTAGCTGCATAAGAGAGAATGCTTTCTTCTGATGCATCACTCAGTGAAAAATTAGCTGCAGCTGCTGTTAGAGAAATAATGCACGGAAAGAGAAAAATTGGCATGGGCCTTGATGCTACTGGTTAGGTATTATAAACTTTATAATCTTTATCAATTTTAAATTTTATAAATATTAAACTATGTAAATGAACAATTTTAGTAGCGAATATTCTTTGCTACCTAGTTCCAAGACTAAACCAAGAGACATTAAAATTAATCTAAATATGGATCATCTACACAGTACTGCTAATTTTTTATCTGATGCACAAAAAAGAAAATGAGTAAAGAAAACCGGAGGAAATTTGCTTATAACCCTAGGTATTCCTGTTGTCAAAAATATTATTGAATATCTAACAAAAAAGAAAGAAGGCAAAGGATTAACAGCACATGAAGGAGGATTTCTTCCATTATTATTGGCTGCATTACCATGTAAAGATACTCTCAGTTCATAAGCAGGTGTAGGAGCTGGTATTGCAAAAACACTAATAGACAAGAAAAAAGGTGACACAATATTAAAAGAACAAAAAAGTCATAAGTTAGCAATCGACAAGAAAGATGCTGCAACAAAAAGATTTTTCAAAAAATAATCAAAAAATATTATAAACCTTCATCAAATTTTGTTGTAGAAAATCTTGCTAAACAACTAAAAATCAAATACTTTTGTGGTGAGTTTGTGATTGATGAATCACCTAACAAACCAATGAAATTCGTTCTGGAATATTAAATTTAGATATTTCTGATAGTATGAGCACTTATTGGATATGTTGTTATAAGAATAACTATAAAAATTTGCTTTTGATTTATTTGAAGGAAATATTCCCAAATAATTAGTTAAGTATCATGGCTCAAGTGAGTTAACGGTTTAATTTTTTCGAGTTCAGAATAAATTTCATCAAATTCTTCAACTTCTTTTTTAGATGTTCTAAAAAATTTTATATACGAGGGGGAACCCAAATGTAACCAGAATCGTAATGCTGCACATCCTGTAATTGTAGTAGGAGGGTGTTAGTAGGAGTTCTGCTGAGTCATTCTGCCATGCAGCGTCACCGAACAGTGACAAGTGTGGTTTCTTTGGTAGTTCTTTCAGTGTGTGCATGATATGAGGAAATTGCTAGTTCTCATTATCAATGTGCATCAGTGAAGTTTTGTCTCTTGCTCAGCAAGAACGCAGCAGAAACTGTTACGATGATTCAGACAGCCTACAGAGACCATGCTCTTAGTAAAACGCTAGTGTACGAATGGTTTTCTCTTTTTAAAAAGGGAAAAATGTTGGTTGAAGATCAGCCCCTTTCTGGTCCACCTTCAACTGCCCGAGGCAAAGACAACATCGACAAAATCCGTGGTCTCATCAATGAAGATCGAAGCAGGACAATCGAACAACTCGAGAACTTGGCCGGGTTGTCCTGGAGCTCAATTCAACACATCTTGACCATCGATTTGGGGATGTGAAGAGTGGAAACAAAATTCGTGCCGAAGCTTCTTGCCAGAGATCAAAGGGATCGTCGCATTCAAGCCTGTCTCGAAATGAAGGATGCATTCAAAGATGATCCATTTTTTCAACAAAATCATTACAGGTGATGAGTCATGGTGCTATGGGCACGATCCAGAAAGTAAACAACAGTCATCACAATGGAAGTCACCTGGTTCACCTCGACCAAAAAAAGCTCGACAAGTGAAATCGAATGTGAAAGCGATGTTGGCTCTTTTTTTTGTTTTTTTTTGACATTAAAGGGGTCGTACCTCTGAATTTGTCCCTGAAAATCGGACAGTAAACAAACATTTCTATTTGGAGGTTATGAAATGGCTTCGCATTGGTTTGTCATGAAAATGTCCGGCTGTTTGGGATTCTCGTGTGTGGTTCCTGCATCACGACAACGTTCCCGTGCACACAGCTCTCAGCGTTCGACAGTTTTTGGCCTCAATGAAGATGACTACCTTGACCCACGCGCCCTATTCGCCGGATTTGGGAACCTCAGACTTCTTCCTATTCCCGAGGATGAAAAGAGACTTGAGAGGGAAGCTTTTGCGGAGACGTAAAACGCAGTGTCATGAAAGTGCTAACAGAGGACGAATTTAAAAGGTGCTTCGAAATGGGAATGAACGTTTGGACAAGTGTATTAATGCTAATGGAGAGTACTTCGAAGGAGATTAAGGTAGTATATGAAAACAATAAAGTATATGCTTTCTAGAAAGAAATTCCAGTTATTTTTGGGTCACCCTCGTAGTTCGGTGCTCTATGAACAACTGTATTTTTATATTATCCATTTGCATATTTAATATAATAACAAAATCGGCTTGGTTCATGTTGTTGATCTTTAGTAGTAAAAGAATTTTCTGGATTGTCCTGACAGTTATCCATTTTCAGTAAAAACTCTCAGAATCTACATAAACAACAAAAGAAACAATTTGTGTAAACTTAATTTTTTGGACTGTATGCCTTTAACTTTTTTGGTAGTTCTAATTTTACTGGTTTATTAATTACAGAAAGTTTGTGTGATTGTCTAATTTTGATTTCTTATTAAAATGTAATAAATACAAATCACAAATAAAATGTTGTTGCTCATTTTTATTCATACAAGTCGAGATAAATCTTTAATCCAACAATAATGTGAGTTATTTTATTTTTTAAATATAATAATTATTATTTCAAGATAAATGTTTTACCTAACTATAGTGTATTTTCTTTCTTAAAATATTATAAATTAATATGTTATCTTTTAAATCATATTATTTTAATAGTTATCCATTATAATATTTTTCATCGCAGAGAATTTTTGCATTGAAGAAATAAAGATTGATAGATTCATTAATTTTAGGCTTTTTTGTGATATGATTAATTTCCAAACGGGAAGATATATCCATTACACTTTCTTCAAGTTCTTTAATGAATCTCTATAATTACGCTTTCTGTTGGGATTTTTACTTTTCTGTCTATCTACTGGTGTTAATGCTGAAGCTACTGCCTAGAGGAACCATTTTTATCATAATTTCTTACATTAACACAAGCTGTTTCTTTTATTTTTCAGGTAATTCAATGTAAAAAGGAATCTCTTAATGGAACATATATATTAATTGCTAATTGTAAACCAATAATTGTATTTAATGTCGATCCTGATCCCCATATTTGAGAATTAAAGATTGTTGTTGAAATATCCTTTTTCCCATTCATAAATTTTTTAATTACACTGTTTTCTGTAAGGAACCTACACTTTTGAGTTTGATGGTCATAGTCTATAATTTTATTATTTGTCTCCTTTCTGTAAATTACAATCTTTTTTCAAATTGATAAATAATTTAACTAATTTTATAATTTTTGGTTTCATTGGATTTAAGGTATGTATTCAATCAAACAACCTGTATTATTTTCAAAATTTATAGTTTGTACTATTTTTATAGTGCTGTATCACTAAATATTGATTAACTGTTTTTCTATATCTATCTTTCCCAAACAATTTGGTAGAAAATGGAAACATTTTATAAAATATGGATTTAAATGGATTATCTTCATTATCTTTTCGTTTCTCAAATGCATTCATAGAAAATGGGAATATTTCTTTTAACGGTTTGTCCTCATTATTTTTTAAAACATCATCGCTATTATACATTTTAGAATAAGGCTCAAATGGTTCAAATGGCTCTGATCACTATGGGACTTAACATCCATGGTCATCAGTCCCCTAGAACTTAGAACTACTTAAACCTAACTAACCTAAGGACATCACACAACACCCAGCCATCACGAGGCAGAGAAAATCCCTGACCCCGCCGGGAATCGAACCCGGGAACCCGGGCGTGGGAAGCGAGAACGCTACCTCACGACCACGAGATGCGGGCTTTAGAATAAGGAAATCGTTTCCAATTCTTTCTCACCTTTATTTAGTTTTTTATTAATATTTAATTATTGATATAGACAAATTACCTTTAGTTATTTTATAATATCTTTTTAAGTAATTTAATTTACAATATTCTCGAAAGTCAACCATGGAGGAGTTTCTTTTAAAATATTCTCAGAGATTATTCAAGCTTTTTATTTACGTTCTCATTTAGAAGGTTAAAAACTTTAGATTTTTTAGTAAGAAAGATTTGTATGGTAAAACGAGATTTGGGAGAATACAGTTTTTATCCCTTTATTCTCGAATCCAAATTTTTTTGTGAATGATGTATTTTATTTTTATAATCACCTAAAATATATTATTCTTCTAATTTTTTTCTTTTCAGTCTTTAGGTTTGGCTAATACAACTGAAAAAATTAAATTGAAATATGAGGGTGGTCGGGAATTGCCAGGAGTAGATGAATATTGCTGGTAGCCCAGACCTGGCCAGAGCTGGCAGTACTCATCTACTCCCTATATTCACATGTTGAAGTTTCTCACTCTAGGGGTCAAAATCCCAGGCAAACTATCCCCTGGGATATATGTGGAGTGAAGAATAAGACAGCAGATTGTAAGCGAAACAAAAGAGAGAGATGCAGTGGGACAGAAAAAGAATGGGGCAAAGACAATGGGAGTGGAACAGACAAGCACCGAAACTAGCAGAGAAGGAGCCAGTAGTAAGGAAGGGCGAGAGAAAGGGCTGAAGACTGTGACAGTGGGAGAGACAGGTAGGAGGAAGTGCCAATGTTAGAAAATGGGAGCCAGTGGGAGAAAAGCGTTTATAGAAAAAGGCAAAGAGAGGGTGGTGATGAATATGAGGGTTCGACACAAAGACAAACTGGATTTAGAATTTTCTGTTTTAAAAGAGCGCAACTATGTTACCATGCCAAAATTTTTGATGAGGAAGGTGGAATGAAGACTGATGCTGCTGGTTCCCTGTTTTCTGTCAGTCTTTTAAAGAGGAGCATATTCGCCTTTTTTGTGCTCCAGCAGGAGGGTTTTTCAGCTGGTTTTCAATACAATTGTGATTTTGAGAGGAGACAGTCATAGGTTTAGTTTTGAAAGTGGGTGTATGCAGCCTTCTGCACTAGAATTTCATTATTTGTTATTCAAAAATAAAGCAAAAAATTCAATGACCAAAATATAATATATTTTTCTTCATTTAAAATAATCTGTTTCAACGGACTTTGCTGTCGTCTTCAGGTCTTAATAAATCTTTTGTTATGAAACATATTCATTTTACATTATTGTTTTAATAAAGAAATATGTATGCAATCTTGGATACTGAATGCTTTTAACAACTAAAACAGATTGCTCCTTTGGTCTTCTCAAACGAGAGAATTCTATTGAAAGTAAAAATTCCCTTAGAAAAAATTACCAGACTACATGTGCCACAATTTGCATCTGTAGTCTTCGTTAAACTCAATGACTGTATTGTATGCAGCTGTGTAATTGAAGAACTAGGAGGAAGTTAATGCACTCTGGTGGGAGTAGAAGCGAAGTTCAAGTATATTTTGCCTTACTGGGTTTGTGTAGGCCCTACTGTGTGAATATTCGAACTTCCTTTTCAAATCCTTTGTGACTTTGTAAACCAAGTTTTAAGTGCTTAGAGCTGAGCCATTTCCGTTCATAAAGAAAAGTGGAAAATGTTTTCCAGTTGCCTATACTCAGCTGTGTGAGGCAAGATTAAAATGACTTGATGAATCACATTCTATCCTTCATAAATGTATCATTGTATCATGCTTTAGAATTACATGCTGGGCAACATACGAGGACAAAACAGCAAGTACCATCACCCGATTTTCCAGTAATTTCACTCCGTGATCAGTGAGAAGTCAAAAGCAGTACATCACATTACATTAATACTCACATTTCGTAATGATGTGGAACATGTCAGTTTAACATGAGTTTTCATTACACAACATTAATTTCTTTTTTTTTATAGTTAATGCCTCACATCTAATAATTCATTTATTGAATAAAGGCATTTGTGATTCAGAAATCCTTTTAATTTTTTTGAAATATTAGTTGGCTATCTGTCAAATCTTTAACACTGTTTGATAAATGACCAAAGATTTTTGAGAAGCATAATTCATCCCTTTCTGTGCCAAAGTCAGATTTAACCCAGGATAGTAAAATCATGTATTTTGGCTACTCTGTAAGTACTTGACTGTTTCTGAGAAAACCAGCGATCAAAGTTTTAGAGGAATTATCGAGGTACTTTATGTTTTTTTTACCACCCGGTATAATTCTGCTAAATGATGGTACAGTGATTAGTAACACAGTTTCTGAATTTTTCCTCCTGTGTTCGAAATCCAATTATTACTTTAGCTTTTGTTTTTCTTTTTTATACACTTTGTAATGTATGTGCAATTAATTCGCAGTGTTGCTGCTGCCAAATATTGTAATGTATATGCAACCAATATGTAACGTAGCTACAGCCAACGTTGCCTATGTTTGTCTGTGAAAATGGACTCGATAAGCAACCTTAACTATCAGTAAATGGAATCTAACCTGCATAACATTGCTTGTGTATTTTGTGAGTGTCAGTTTCACTGTCATTTAAGCCCTCAACAGATCGTTACGTGAAAAAGTTAAAACTAGCGTTTGGATAAGCTATCTGACTGCGTATTTGCATATGAAAAACTACAGGAACAAATGAACTTGTAACAATGAATGCCTAAGCTAGCTGACTGCATTCTTGAACAAGAATTTACAGGTGATACAGAATCTGACTTGTGGAATGGAATTTACTGGATCAGAGTACATGACATGTTGTGGTGTGTCAGTGTCTTTGTTTTCGCTCTACGTTTTGCACTCGCCTCTTTAGATGGCTGCTTTTTTCCATGCGGTTTACAGCAATTCGCAGCAGCAGCAGCACTGGCTAAAGCTTCTTGTTACTAAGAATGAATTTAATAAAAAGTAGTTTTTTTGGGTCCTGTCACCAACTAAATAACTAGTGAGGACGGATTTCATAAATTAAGTATATTTAAAACTTCAGCATCATCATAAACCATAACCAAAACTATGAGAATTACAGTGACATAGGTATCAATAGTGGCTGAGTGACAGATTAATAAATTATTTCGAAAAAGTTGCAGTAACACTTAATAATCGCAGCATATCATTTAGATGTGGAGAATAATTATTATTATTTGAAGGATAAGGAGACTTCTTTAAATGACAAGCAAAACATGGGATTATTGCAAACACAGACTAACTATCATGAGTGTAACCCTTCTACACTTACGAATTTTACCTGGAATTCCATCTTACAACGTAGTTAAGCCATCTAAATCTCTACTGGCTGAATAAATGAAATCAGGTCTTGAGTGTGGTAAGATCTGCTAACACTGGCGTGATGACACGTCTTCTGTCTCCGAGCTCTCGACCGACACTACTACTTCCACTGTCACAGACAGACCTTGTCTCACAGCAATGCTTAGAATCGGGCTATCATGTTTCACCCTCAGATTGTTACTAACGATATCTGAGTGCTTACACAATGCAAAGAGTAGTGTTCATTTGGATATATTGTTTCATGTAATGGAGTGTTCTGACATGTTCCTTATATGGCCTTCCTGAGGCTTCTTTAAGAATTTGAATGGGCCTTATGTACAAATAGGTCAAAAGGATCTAAAAATTCTTAACTATGAAACATATGTGTAGATAAACATATAGCTTAGGCAGTAAATATTGTTTTTACAAAGAATGCGTTGAAGCAGTTCTTGCTTACTAAAAATGTTCAAACACTTAAACAAAATACATAAAGACATGGAGGTTCTATTAATGTCAGAAGGATTGTTCATCACTGGCTCAATTATCTTGTGAGCCTTTTAAAATAAGTAATTAGGCACATTTTAATACATGAAATTTTCAACCTGTAAAGTTTAGAAAAATAAAACATGTAGAGTGTTACTGTTTTATAAAAAGGGAATGTTTACTGCACAGTGAGTTTTGTATTGTTTTGCACTTCGCGCACTTGCAGAAATACAAGAGGAGAAGCAATGTCGTGAACTGTGTGTAGAGGTTTATTTAGTGTCTACGAGGTGCATTCAAGTTCTAAGGCCTCTGATTTTTTTTCTCCGGACTGGAAAGAGATAGAAACATGCACATTGTATTAAAATGAGCCCGCGTTCATTGTCATACGTCCCAGAGATGGCGGCACCATACGGCAGATGGAATTTTACCGCCAGCGGCGAGAATGAGAACTGTTTTAAATACTTAAAATTGCGACATTTTCCTTACTTGAACAGCGTGCAATCATTCGTTTTCTGAATTTACGTGGTGTGAAACCAATTGAAATTCATCGACAGTTGAAGGAGACATGTGGTGATGGAGTTTTGAATGTGTCGAAAGTGTGTTTGTGGGTGCGACAGTTTAATGAAGGCAGAGCATCGTGTGACAACAAACCGAAACAACCTCGGGCTCGCACAAGCGGGTCTGACGAAATGATCGAGAAAGTGGAGAGAATTGTTTTGGGGGATCGCCGAATGACTGTTGAACAGATCGCCTCCAGAGTTAGCATTTCTGTGGGTTCTGTGCACACAATCCTGCATGACGACCTGAAAATGCGAAAAGTGTCATCCAGGTGGGTGTCAAGAATGCTGATGGGCGACCACATGGCTGCCCATGTGGCATGTTGCCAAGCAATGTTGACGCGAAACGACAGCATGAATGGGACTTTCTTTTCGTCGGTTGTGACAATGGATGAGACGTGGATGCCATTTTTCAATCCAGAAACAAAGCGCCAGTCAGCTCAATGGAAGCACACAGATTCACCGCCACCAAAAAAATTTCGGGTAACCGCCAGTGCTGAAAAAATGATGGTGTCCATGTTCTGGGACAGCAAGGGCGTAATCCTTACCCATTGCGTTCCAAAGAGCACTACGGTAACTGGTGCATCCAACGAAAATGTTTTGAAGAACAAATTCCTTCCTGCACTGCAACAAAAACGTCCGGGAAGGGCTGCGCGTGTGCTGTTTCACCAAGACAACGCACCCGCATATCGAGCTAACGTTACGCAACAGTTTCTTCGTGATAACAACTTTGAAGTGATTCCTCATGCTCCCTACTCACCTGACCTGGCTCCTAGTGACATTTGGCTTTTTCCAACAATGAAAGACACTCTCCGTCTCCACACGTTCACCAGCCGTGCTGCTATTGCCTCAGCGATTTTCCAGTGGTCAAAACAGACTCCTAAAGAAGCCTTCGCCGCTGCCATGGAATCATGGCGTCAGCGTTGTGAAAAATGTGTACGTCTGCAGGGCGATTACGTCGAGAAGTAACGCCAGTTTCGTCGATTTCGAGTGAGTAGTTAATTAGAAAAAAAATCGGAGGCCTTAGAACTTGAATGCACCTCATATATCTCTGACACCTGGATGCAGAAACGTAGAGTGTAGTAGAATCATGTAGCGGTGTGTACAGTGTGTATCTCATTGACACCTTACTTGGAGAAACTGCATTTTGGTGACACAGTGGCTTGTATTGTCAGTGTCCTTTCACTGAGACAGCTCTGTGTAATTGTGGCTCTCGAAGTCAAAGCTCAGCATTTTTGACACAGTGGCTTGTAATGCCAGTGTCCTTTCACTAAGAAAACTCTGTGTATTTGTGGCTCTTGAAGGCAAAGCTTAACATTGGTCAGCGGTTGCCACTCAAGAACAGGTATTTATTGCAGACAGCCTTCATTATGACAGACCACCTTGGTTGCTACCATCATTGGAAATGACATCATTGATGCTGACATCATGTGTGCATGTGCATTTTGTAATTTGTTTGTGTGTCCTGTTTAGACTTGTTAAACATGGTTTGAAACAGTGCTTGCAAGAGTCATTCGTACCAAATTGAACATTACTGTTATGTGAAGCTGCCTGGTGTGTTGCTTGTAGCTCAGAATGACTTACAAAACTCTGTAAAGATTTGTAATGATGTGTCACTGTGCTGTGATACTTCACTATTTGTTAATTCGGCAGTGCCTTCTGCGCTACCACTGCGGTCATCCGTTACATTGTTTGACCTTTGTAATGAGGCAGTAGACACTTGTGTCTCATTATCTGTGCGAACATTTTCCGCTTCAGTCTCTGAAGGCTGGGAATGTTCTGGAGAGATAATCTCGTCATTAGTGGTGTCTGCATTTGCAAGTTCCCAGAGATTTCTAACGCGACTAGCGGATCTCGTGTTGTGAGCTATCGTTAGTAATAATCAGAAAAGTCCGACAGAAACTAATTTCTCACCAACGAATCTAACTCGTTACAAAATCACTTACGAAACAGAGATAACGACTTATGCCGATGGAAGATTAATTGCCTGACACTTAGGATCAGTCATGTCACACAGAAAAAATCATGTTCGTAACTCTTAGTCCTCGACAGTGAGTCGTGAAATATGTCACACACAGTTCTTATAATTAACATAGATGGACAATAATACACAGTTATTGCTGAAAAAGAAAGTACATATATAATTAGTTACAAGGCAGTGCAGCTGCAACCACTGTGTGTGTAATGTTGATCTGACTGTGTTTTTATATTTTCCAATGGTGTCATCTAGCAACAGAGTTCTCCATATGTAACGTATATGAAGGTTAGATTCTGTTTACTTATAGGTCAGGTTTCTTATCATGTCCATTTTCACCGACAAACATAGGCAATATTGGCTGTAGCTATGTTACAAATTTGACGCGTACACATTACACTGTGTCTGTAGAAGATTACTACATGAATGTTTTCCAGTATATATTAACATAAAGTTGTCCTTATTCTTGTGGTAATTGTATGTCAGATGAATGAATTTTTAAAAAATGAGAAAATTATTTTTTCAGTGAAATTCCTGTAGCGTATCTTCATTCATAATCAATTGTAAGCACCAGTTTTTGGAATAGTGGTCTGTTATACTTGATTTGCTGCTGAAATATTGCCAATGCACAAAATCTTCACCAATGTTAAGAACATTTTTTCCCGAGTGAGTTTCACATGAAGATATGTCACTATGACAAATCTGCCTTTGCATGATGATCATGGTTTCATAACATCTGTTTTTTGAATCTTTCTATGATCAGTATCATCCAAGGAAACATCCCAAATCTTTCTCCAGAATAAACATGTGAATAAAATATAAGAATTAATATAAGAACTGTTATTAGGAAGAAATGTCAGAATTGGAAAAGATTATAACCCTAGAAGATACCATTCACAAATAATATATTATATAATAAATGTGTGTCCTTTATTGTGAAATCCACTTCTAATTTTACAATTAATGTAAGGCCTTTGTATCCCTTAATGTGATAAGAATCTTTTATCAACATAAATAAAAACAATAATTGGGGTTCGAAAAAAGGGCACAAAATTAAGAATCTGCAACGCTAGCCACTGAGTCACAATTTCATCTGAGGGCAACAAAATGGGGCATAGAATTTCGTCAACATGCGGCTGTACTGTAAAGATGGCGTGGATGACAACCTAAGGGGTCGTACTGTGAAAAGGAGTGGCACCCAAGATGATTACTCCTCGTTGTCAAGCAGTATGGTGGGCCACAGTCAGGTTGCTATTCCACTGCTGCCCAGGGCGGCACAAGACGCCTATTCGGCCTGGAATCTCATTGACTGGATTATTATTGTCTTCAGTGATGAGTTCTGCTTCAAAATGAGCCCCAATGACCACCGAATACGTATCTGGAGACGTCTCAGACAGTGGTGGTATACCAAGCCAATTGTTGCCTGCCATATGTCCTGACAACCAGGAGTGATGGTCGAGGGTGCCATTTCATTTCATAGCCGGGTCTCCTCAGCTTATCATCCGCAGCACTCTTGCAGCACAATGGTATGTCCACGAGTTGATGATATTCTACGCCCCACTTTGTTACCCTTCATGGAAAGCCATTCTGGGCTTACATTTCAGTAAGATAATGCTCGCCCGCTCACGGCGAGAGTTTCTACTGCTTGTCTTCATTCTTGCCAGATCTTACCTTGGCCCACAATTGAGAACGTTTGGAGCTTTATGGTCAGGGCCCTCCAGTCAACTCCGGAATTTGACGATCTGACCCACCTATTGGACAGAATTTGGCAAAGTATCTCTCAGGAGGACATCTAACTACTATATCAATCAACGCCAACCCGAGTAACTGCTTGCACTATGGGCAGAGGTGGACCAACATATTATTGATGTACTCGATTTGTCAAGCTTTTCTCTTGAATAAATCATCCAATTTTTCTGAAAGTGTAATGATTTATTTATACATGTTCATCACATGTACCGATTTCCATGCTATTCCTCTGTGGTATGTCAGTTTTGCTTTACACTGTATTTAACCTTTTAGAATAAAATAGATACCTTTTATATAACGGACCTGTCCAGAATCGTTTCTTACTTATAGGTACACACAGTATGACCTCACGTAGTAAACAAAACATTAACGTTTTACATGGTGCAGGTTATATCTCTAAGTTCAAAAAACTGTTACAGCAGATTACAAATATCTATCACCCATGAGAATCCACATTCATATTAAGCACAGCCAAACAGTCTGAGATTAATCACAGGATTAGAACAGAGGAAAAACGCAGGTGCACAAAATGTGTAGACTGTGTGTAGGGGGCCTCTAGCCCAAATGAGGGCACCATATATTATTTGTCAGAAAAGATGGGCATTGGACCCATCATCACTGTGACTGTCAACCTAGCACTATATAATTACAGACCTATGGAGATGTGCCGTTGTGAGCTCAGAAAGACACGTACTCCACGTGCAGAAGGACAGTGACTAACTGTTGTGGCATTCTGTGGCCAGTGTCCTGCTGTACAGACATAAGTAGTTCATCAGCATTCTGAGATAGCATCTTGTGTGGGTTTATGCATGAGACTGCTGTATGCAAGCCTGAAGCTCTTCCCTCCTTGAAGCTTGCTAAGATTACACACAAGCAGCTGAAGGCAACGAAACACAGAAATAACTCATCATCGAGATTTAATTACTTGAAATGGATTTGAGTTTCGTTTCAACAAGAGCTTTTCCTAAACCATCCTAATGCAGTGCGGTGGAATGAACGTTATCAGTAACCAAGAAGGGTGTAGCTTCTCTGTGTTAATGTAGTATTGTTTTATCATGAGTGGTGACAATTTTATTTGTCTCAGTGTATGTGTTTCGTGTTAAGTAATATCAGCTTTTATTTCTCAATAAATCACTTTTGTAGAAAATTTAAGAAACAAATGTCTTCTATCTTACGGACCTACAGCCTACATTCATTCAAATTTATATATTCTTTCCTGTCATTATTCATTGCCAAAGGTTACAAATGTCGTTTGCACTACCAACTGAGTATGTGAAATATTTAACATTTCAAATTGCTAACAAATTTAAATGTTTAATATTGATTCATTAGTTCTGTTCAGGGTATCTTTCCCCCTTTTATTTTATATTTATCTTACCGCAGCATAATAAATAACATGCGTATACCTCACCCTAGGAGGATCAGTCTGTTTGAACTCAGAGGCAGAGGGCTTAAATCATGTATTTTCTGCCGCATTCAGCTGCAGGTATCTCGCAATCGGACCATTAATCTGGCATCATGTTTCGCTATTGAACGAAAGAATTAGTGCTCTCTGGATGCTACAAGTAACATTTTGCAATGCCGGATATTTATTGAGTTATTGATCTCCAAAGTTAGCACCAAGGGCGGAAAGCACATAATTTCTGCCATATTCTGCTACCCATATGACCTAAGTGGACAGTTAATCTGCATTCATGTTTTATTATTTAACTAAAGAGGGAGTGTAGTATGGACGCTGCAAGCGGCATATTGCGATGGCCAATATTTAGAGTGACCTCGGAATTTAGCCAACGAAAGCACCCTTCACGTATTTCTACGATATTCAGTTGGCGTTATCTCGTAATCTGCCGGTTAATCTGGCTGCATGTTTTGTTATTAAACAGAAGAAAAAGTGTACTATATATACTGCAAGTAGTATATTGCGACGGCGGATGTGTATGTAATTATGGGCATCTGAATTTGGAGGCTGATGTCGCTCGGGTCGGGACGCGTTCCAAAATAATCTGCGTGTAGCCTCTAGCCGCGTACGTTGACGCCCCTGCCCTCAGGTAGTGAAAACATATCCGAAGTTCTATACTATGATTGAAGCCTGTCCGGCATCACCCCTTTCCCCGAAACTGACAGACAAATCATATGCAAATTCCCCCATATTCCGGTGGCACCTGGCTTAAATAGTGGAATGGACCGTTGACGGGGCGGGGGTAGGAGGGTTGATATGGCGAAATCGCTGATCCACTTCGCGTTAATGAATGGCGAACCTATAGCTGGCTATATAGAAAGTATTTTTGCCGCACTCAACTTGTTTACAGTTGTTTACTCTCGTTCTGCTTTTAGTTTTATGCAATGTAAAGTTAATGTTATCTGTTAAATAGCTGATTTGTCATTTTATGAGGATAATATATAATTTTCGAACTCCTGAACTATTGTACATATTTGTAGGTTTTTCTATCTTTTAAAATTCTTTGATAAAAGCACAAAGACACGTGGATAAAGGTCAAAGAAAATCTGTGACAGCGCAGCGTTATTGTTTGGTGTTTGGGTTCTGTTGTACAATAATAATAGGGGTGTATGTATTCTTATGGTAGCAATGCTATTATCAATGGGTTAAGTGCCCTAATGGGCATGTATTGAAAAAGAAATCCCAGACCCTAAATTAATTTGTTTGCACGAGACACGAAGAGATCTCTCTTTGTCAGAATGTCTGATCGTAATAAATATTTGATTTCTGGCATTGTTTGTGCCACTGTAGGAGTAAGCGTAATTTTTGCGTTTAGGAGATTAAGATACCGGAGATTAAAAACAAATATACTCCACAGTCAACAATGGAAAAAGAATATCATTGTAGTGGACTCCTTAGAAAGATGTGCGCCGGTTATTGACAGCATAAAAGAGTAAGTACAAGATGTTGGGGATAGTGCATTGTGAAGTGTTCCTCATTGTAACTGATCGACCTTCCAGGAAATGCCAGACGCTTAAAGTTCTTGGGTTTGATTGTGAGTGGGTAACAAGCGAGAAAAAGTCACATCCAGTAGCGCTTCTTCAGTTAGCATCGTCGGACGGGTTTTGTGCTCTGTTCAGGCTTTGCAAAATTAAATGTGTTCCAGACGACTTGAAGGTAGGCAACTTGTTACATGCAATGTGTACTTCATAAGATTCATAAGAAAAAAAATGTCTTTCCTTGGAATGCGTGTCGTGAAGCTTAGCTTTATTGCCGTTTGTGCTTTCTTGATGTTCATTGACTTGCTCAGCACGATAAACAATAAATTTTTATACACAGCAACTGTTTCCAAACGTTGTATTATTGAAGCAATGTTTTTATCCTCATTATATATTTAGGTTTCTTTCCGGTCTTAAACAGTTATGCTACACTTTTGAAGTACTGTCTATCAGTGTCAATTCTTTGTGTGGGCCCTACGTATTAAAGAATTCGTAATGTCATTTTGCTGCAGAGCAAATCGGAGGTTGTGCCTTCTAAGTAGTACACTGAACGAATTCCTGCATGTATTATATATTAAAAGCCATGGTTCATAGTACCATAGTTAAAATAGTATTTCTGAAAGAATAAAATTGCCATCACATAACTTGTATAGGAATTGGGCATTACGTCGTACAGAGTTTGTATCAATAATTACCTCGTGTTAAGAAAAAATTCTTAATGAAGAGCTGTTGACAGAGGGGGTGGCGCTCACAGTCGTTCGCATTCTTCGCAAATAACTTGTCAAGTAACGTATCCCACTATGAGAGACAGCGACAGTGACAATAGAAAATTGTAGATTAACAAAACTGACATACAAATGTAAAAATACAGAAGTCTCGTTATTCACTCAGTATAAATATGGGTTCTCTACGTTATGCAGTTAAGTAGAATGACGGTGTGCACGAATTTCTTCGATTTTACTCCTGTGATCATATGATTTTTTTATGGTTTTTAGTAATTCACTGCAGGAGCGCCGATTTTCTGTGATGTTTTAAAAAACCATTTTTGTGATGCAGGTATCATTCATTGCAGGTACTGACGACAGTGCTCCTCATGCCAGGTGTTACTGTTGGTCTCATTAAGGATATTAGCAATATGTTTCCACACAGAACTCTAGGTGACAAATTTTATTCACAAGGTACAGCATGAAAACCATGATTATTTGAGCCAATAAGGTTTCCTCAGTACAAGCATATTTAAAATGTGCCTTTAAATGGCTACATCACGTAACAGGTTTCCATTCATACACTCCTCCCCAAAATATCTGGAGTTAAAACACTAGGAGCTACTAACTGCATGGAAACTATTGCTGCGTGAGAAATGAAAGTACATCACTATCATTCATGTTCTTGAGTATTCATCAAATTTGTTTAACATCTGATATAAACACTTATTGATACTTTGTAGAGAAGAATTCTGACCACTCCTATAAGGTCAAGTGAAAAGTGTGGTACCATGTTTTTGAGTTGTGTGTGTGGATTTTTTTGGTATTGAGGACTTTGTTTGAGCTATATACGTCAAGCAAAATGTAAAGTTCCTAGGGTTTTCATTTTTGTAGCATTGTGTTGAATGTTGAGCACCTTTCGTGCTTGATTTTTGTTTTGGGATGGTGCTGTCATTGGTATTGTAGCACATTTGGCTTTTCCCCACCCCAAACTCCCTGTTCCCCATGGTTGGCCCTCACCATATTGCACATGCTGGAAATAGGGATACCCACTATCTTGATGATATCACACATCAAAGCAGACAGGTGGAATCAGGATTTTCAGTATTGCACATTCCTTGCTGCATATACATTTTGTGTTAATAACTTAGGTGTTTCACCTTGTATAATAAAAGCTCCAACCAAATAAGAAAAATTCCAATAAAGTAGAGAAATAAGATAATCTATGAATAAGATATTTTTTCACATAAGCACATCATAAAATAATGTGTTTTTTGGTTTTTATTTTATGATTATTTTTTTTTAACAATAGAGAAATGTGAATTTTTTATGGCAGCTGTATTGTTCATCAGTAACTTCCTTTTCTTCCCAAAAACAAAATGATTCTTTGCAACAGAGTTTTGGTAGATGCTAATAACTGTAATTTATGACTGTGATCTCCAGAAATGACTATTGTTATAATAAAATATTGCTTTAAAATATTTTGCAAGTTCAAGCTTTTGTTTGATTAATAAAAATATTTGAGTGGTGAATTTTTGATAAAGCTGTGGAATTTGTTCTGTGATTTTTTTCCAAGCACTATTTGTAACATAGTTTTCTTCCTTACATTTGGATCCCTGTCAGAACAATAAAGTTCTGTACTTTCAGTAGTGATTTTCTGACATAATGCAGATCATGCACTTCTCTCCAGCAACATTGGCAAATAAAGTTTGTTTTTATTCTCATTTCCAGACAGTCATACAAGTAATACTATGTTCATGATTTACGGAAATCTTTTTGTATATTTATAAAGGATTATTGACGTTTTGGTTCTCTCTCAAACCGTGTGTAAAGCCTCTGATACAGTGACCTTATTCTTCTTTTCGTCTGTGAATGGGTCACTTAGGACCTAGCAAAATCAATGCTTGTCATTCCTTTCAACCCAGCATTGTTTCATGTGCTGTGGGTGAATGTATTTCATACTAGTTTAAGACCAGTACTGTTCAATGAACTTTTCTGTGAGATAATAAAATGAAGTTCTTAACTTGTGAAATCATTTCTTGGCCACGGTTTTCTGTGTGTAAACATAATGTAATGTATAGTGTAGAAATTATCTTGTATGGGGTGCAGAGAGCCATTAGGTGTCTGCAACTTACAAAGCACTTTTCTTTTTCCAGGTCATTCTCGAAGACAGCCGCATTTTGAAAGTAGGTGTAGCTCCTACTGATGATGCAAAATACCTCTTTCGAGACTATGGAGTGTCAGTGCGGGGCTGTTTGGACTTGAGGCATTTGCTTGCAGCAAAGGGCCTTACAATATCAGGCGGCCTTGCAGGCCTGGCAGAGAACATACTGGGTGTTCACTTGAATAAAGACTGGAAAATTCGTTGCAGTGATTGGGAGCGTGATCACCTTACTCAAGAACAATGTGAATATGCAGCACTTGATGCTTTAGCTGCATATGAAATTTTCATCGATATTGCCAGACCATCAGGATGGTTTCAGAGTGGACATGATGCTGATAATGTATCAAAGATAACTGAATCATGTCAGCGTTACTTAGATATCAAATACAAGAGTAGAAAGCATGGTACAGCAGTGGAGAAAGATGCTGGTGTTAATGGAGCTTTTTGTGCTGTTAAAGAGGTCAAGAAATTTAAGCAGTCATCTAGAGCGCATTATACTCGAAGTCGACCTCTGTATGATAACTGTTACTTACAAGCACCAGATGGAGAAATTCTTTGCACCTGTGATAATAGCAAGGCCAAATGGTAATTAATTTTTACTTTGATATAATGATGTCTGAAGTGTATGATAATATTTAGAAGGAAAATAGTTTTCTTTTAATTTATCTTGTTTTCTTTGTATATTTAATGTATGTAAAATTTACAGGTATTTCTGTATATGCCATGTCATTAGACATGGAAAAGAAAACAAAACAAAAAAAAAAAATGTTGTTGAAGAATACAAGACAAGAAAAGTTTTTACATTTGTGATGGGGTTGCCCTCAGTCAGTCCCTCTAACCTGCATCTATATGCATACTCCACAAACCACCATATGGTACGTGGCTGAGGATACCTTGTACCATTTACTAGTCACTTCTTGCCCTGTTTCACTTGCATGTAGAGTGAGGAAAAATGACTGTCTGTATGAGCTCAAATTTCTCTTTTCTTCACAGTTCTTACTTGAAATGTATGTTGGTGGCAGTAGAATTGTTCTGCAATATCTTTCAAAGACTATTGCTCTTAATTTTTCTTGTCAGTGTATTGTGAAAAGACTGTCATAACCACTCCCCCCCCCCCCACACACACACACACACACACACACACACACACACCCACACCAGGGGGAATCTGCTCTGAATTCACAAAGCATCTCAGTAATTCTCGTGTATTGATAATGAAACTTTATAAAGAAGGAACTTGTTTTGAAAGCCAAATAATTGTGAAGTTTTAAATTCTTGATTTTGTGTGGTTTACTGCCAATTATCTCTGTACATTGAAGGCTGTAAATGCTCCTTCATGTTTGCCTTAAATGTGCCTATTCTTCTTTAAATGATCCATGTAAATCAAAACCCAAAAGTGCATCCAAGGATGGAAACATCGATTAAATGTACAGTATGATATAATCTACAATTAATGGTGTGACATAAAACAATATAGGCATATTCATTTAAAGAATATGCTACATGCCTACATGAAGAACTATGAGAAATCTTTGCGCAACATTGGCGCCACATTTGTTTAAAGCGGTCGGGCCAGATAAGAAAATTAATTATTCAGCAATATATGGATTATTTTACATAGAATTGTAGTAGTATCTTTCTTGCACATGTTTGGTACCGTGAATTGGTTTTGATCCATCATTTAATCCCAGAATTGAAGCAGTGGGTGGTACCAGATAGACAAAGTAGGTTCTATCTGCAGTTAAGAACAGTACTTGACAATACACTTGCCTAGGAAAGTGCTTTGATGGTGGGGTTTAAAAACTGATTAAATGGCTTGTCAACATTATTCACTTCCTTTGGCACATTCTGATTTCCATATATTCCTGTGATTAAGAAGTTTGTGGCTCAATAATTTTCTGAGTCCAGTGACAAAGTTATGGCAGCTGTGAGTGAGTACTTACCAGCCCTTCCAGTATATACTTGCTGTAAAGGGGGAGGGGGGGCAGGACACAGTGCATTGACCAAAATGTAGACTACATTGAAAAATGAGTACAGGTTTACCTCTTAAAATGCTTTCATTGTTCCATTGATACCTTATCACATCATACATCCCAGTTTTTACCTGTGGATCTGAAACATGGACTGCAAGGAGAAAACATGGGGATCCCAGTTTTTACCTGTGGATCTGAAACGTGGACTGCGAGGAGAAAACATGAGGATCCAAGTAGCTGACCTGAAGTTTGTTGGAAGCACAGCTTGTGGTTTCTTAACAAAGTCAGTAAAAGTGCAAGATACAAAATCTGTATACATACTCTCAATATTATAACCAGAATGACCATGACCAACTGGAAGTGCAGAGAAGATAAAACAAGGCTGTGAAACCCTCAACCTATTGTTATTGAAAGAGATATCATAATATGCCATTTTAAACGTTTTATTCATGTATTTAGTCCCTTAAATGATTCTAATAATTTTATAGTAACAACGTACTCTGGAGTGAGCTTCTTTATGTTTATATTATGTTAATTGTAAACGTGACATAAACAAAGAACTATTAGTTAGGCCACCTTTGTAGTATGCAGCTTATCTGGCGAGGCAGGCCTGCTTTCCGACGAAAGCAGACAGTTGAGTACAAACTCAAATTGTAACTGCTTCTGAATGTGTATTTACTAACAGCTTCAATTCCCATCACCAGTTTTAATAATTTCAAACAACTTATTAGTTGTAATAATGAAGTACAATGTATTCAATATTTGAATGTTTCGTTTCTCAGCAATACAATAATTTGTTGGTATAATATGATAAGCAATTTTGCATACGTGGTAAAGTGGGTCCATGATGAATGAGCGGAATTTACTGTAGTACTTCTATGAAGTTCCTTAGTTTAAGTAGAAATTCTTTTCCGTTTTGGAAACAGAGATGTAGTTCTTCCCAATTATGCAGATAAAGAGCAATAGGGTGGGGGGGGGGGGGGTGATCCATGCTCATGCTAAATAGTGAAAACCTCACGGAACTTGGCAATACTTCTAGCTGGGAACTGGCTTTGTTGAACCCAGCATTCCCAAGCTGGTGGCTGGTGTGCACAGCTAGTCACCTATATCCACAGCAGCAAAGTGGTGAAACTTTGTGTATCGTGGGGAGTAGGTAAATTGGCTGGAAAAAATGCAATGAACTCTCAATGTCAGATGTTTGATATGTGCTGATGGACTCGACAGTTTAGCTGGTAACTTCTGGGGAATCTACCATACCTCATTTGTATCTGTCTGTACCAAACATCATGAGTACCTGTCTATGTGATATATATTTGTGTAACTGCTTGTGTAAGATCTGTGAAGGAGGAGGATTCCCTGTGGCACAAAGTGATTGTTCCATCCTTTTTTTAAATCTTGATCAGCCTGTCTCATATAACAGATCTGCCATTGTACTTCGGGTGTACTTATTTTCACTTAACGGATTTCAGAGGATTATAATATGGTTTGAGATCAGCTGAAATTATTTTAAACATCAAATAATTTGTGCTGTATTGCAAAACTTTCATGTTATCCTAAAGTAGTTGTAAAATGTTACAGATAATTCGGTATATATCAAGTTTATGGACAGTGTACAAAAATGTGGCAATTCTGTTTTTCCATGGAAGAATTTAAGTTTTCTGCTTTATACTGAATAGTAGCCATTTTCTTTACTTGGTGAAAAGTTTACTCACACAGGATACTGTCACACTTGACACAGTTCACGAGGGTAGCTATCTGTTAATGAGTAGAAGAAATGAAAATAGTATATAATAAAGTGACACGGATCCCCAGTAAGAAACAGTGGAATGGTTCATTTGTTAGATATCAGTAGCCAATGTTTGGCATATAACGAACACGTGAAATATTTCCATTAGAAATAATTGAACTTAATGTGGAATTCCTTTTGGCTGATCTACTGCAACCAAAGAAAGATGGCCCTTTTCATGTCACTCCACACATTGGTCACAAGCACATCATCAACAGGTTGAACATACACAAATGTCTTTAAATGCCCCTACAGCCATAAACCCAAAGGATTCAAGTCTGCTGAAGGGGGAGGCTATGCTGTAGGACCTCCTTGACCACTCCATCACCCACAAAACATTGTGATGAGGTGCTGTCACACAGTATGTAGGAAACATGGTGGTGCTCTGTTGTGCATAAACGACAGCTATCTTTCTGCAAGGGCAACATTCTGCAGTACTGTTTGTTGGTATGTGTGGTAAAGTGTATGGTCCTACGAGCCTATCATTGACAATTCCTGTCCATGCGTAGATACTGAAGTGTTCGTGTTCCCTGTGATTGCTTGAGGATTTGCATCTGCCAACATGTGTGTATTGTGGTTATTTACTGTGCCATCTCCTTAGAACCCTGCACCATCTGTAATATTACGTATTACTTGTCACGAGAAAATAACCCACATGTCAACAGATATCAGTATAATTCGGACATATAATTATGGGAACTTTTATTCTAGTTTTGACCAATACTACCTCATGCAGGAATATTTGCCCCCCCCCCCCCCCCCCTCTCTCTCTCTCTCTCTCTCTCTCTCTCTCTCTCTCTCTCTCTCTCTCTCTCTCTTTCCTTCCTTCTTTCTTTCTTTCTTTTTGCGTGTGTGTGTGTGTGTGGGGGGGGGGGGCTTCAACAAATGGAATTAAAAATTAGAGAAGAAGCATTAGGTCAGATTATGAGTAGGAGGACAGAGAAACATAATCGCTGATTTGCATTTATCCTATTCAACATATATTTAGAAGTAGTAAATGACTGTCTTTGGGAAAAAGGAGACGTGACACTGATGGACATGAGAATAGAGGAAGAGATGGTGGTACAGGAAAGCAATTTTAAGTATGAGGGACAGTTCACAAATAATGCACTTTTTTTTTTACTTATACATTTATTTTATTTCAATATCTCTACAGTCCTTCAATATAGTGTTCCTACTTCTCTATGACTGAATCCCATGTCTCAGAAGCTCTATTATTCCATCCAGGACATCATTTCTGTTCCGACTTCTGTTCATCTGTCAAATGGCCCAGTTAACAGTGGTACACAGCTCTTCAACAGAAAGATAACGACATCCACACATGGGGTTATCCAGCTTTGGGAACAAGTTGAAGCCTAGTGGACCCACGTCCAGGCTGTAGTTGGAGGAACAGCACTTCCCAATAATTTTTGTGCAGTTTTTGGGCTAAATCATTGCACATACATGGGCGATAATTGTCATGGGAAATGAATGGCCCAGCCTTCAACAACAGGTCGGGTTTTGTACATTTTTATGCACATGTTTTGCATGAATTTATGGTAATACACTGCTATGATACTTGTTCCACATGGGACTCTGTCTGTCATGATGATTTTTTGGTGATTGCAAGCAGAAATCATCATTTACTTGTGCTTTGATTGATTGTGTTGAAATTTTTTGGGATGTGGAGAATCTGAAACTCTCCTCTCACTGGACTGTGAATGAAACTCTACTTCAGAGTCTCTGATCAAATTTCATCAATAGCAACAGTTCAACACAAAATACTTGATCTTTGTGGTCGAATCATTGTCTGAGGAAGGTTGCAATGTCCAGTCATTTCTGCTTCTCTTGAGCAGTCAAAACAGTGCGGGACCCATCTCGTAGAAATTTTTCTCTTCTTCAAATCATTTGTCAGAATACAGAATACTGAGATTGTGAGAATTCTCCTGGCTTCAGAGAGTTCTTTGCAAGTCACACTTTGATCTTCTCCAAGAGCATGGACCACAAGTTTCACACTTTGTTTATCTGTTCATGTTTTTGACCTTCCGGGTATTGGATTATCGTTTATGCTTATATGACTTAAATGACCACCATAAAAATGATTAACCTAATGTGAAACTGTACTACGGTTCACTATAAACTCATCACAAATTTCACTGAGCGTTCTGTAGATTTCTGCTGGGTTTTTGTTCTGTAAAGTTTTGCTCTTGATGTACCGCTTCTGGCCTTCAACAGTCACAGTACCAGAGACTCCTGCAAGGTGCATTTGTAACTCTTGTCAGTTCTATCTTAGATACACAGTGAAAAAATAGAGAAAAGTGCTTCTTCCTCGATTTCCCAACTATATCTGATGTAAATTTTTGTTGATGCAGCAAACAGTCCACAGTAATACCACCATGTGCAATATTTATGAAATGCCCCTCAGATTTGGGATACAGAATAAAAAGTGCAACTAAGAAGTAAAAACGAAAATGGCAATGACAAAGCCAGTTTTTAATGGACAAAAGAAAATATTCACTGAATCCACAAATAAGCAGGTGAAACGTCATCACCCAAAATATGTGAAGAATAGTGAATAGCTTTTTGAAATGTGGCTGTATAGGAAAGTAGATGATGTGAATTGGAAAGTGAAATAGTATGGTTAAAAAGAGCTATTAGTTAAAGACAAATAATAAAAAAATTACAAGAATAAAAGTAAATTGATTTCTGACAGTTGATGAAAACAGAATGTGTTAGATGAATTGATGAATTAATTGCAGTAACACAATAGAATACGAAGTTCAGCTTCAAGAGTGGTGTAGCGAAGGCAGCAGAGGAGCAACTAGCCAGAGACATAAGGCCCATAGAAATCCTTGGATAACACATAAGATATTGAACATAGTTGACAAAAGAAGAAATTCAAAAACTTAGCAGCTGACACAGGCAAAAGGGAATGCAGACATCTAAAATGCGAGACTGATAAAAGTAGCAAAATGAGAAGCAGTAATGACTAGGGGGAAAATCCAAAGCTGTAAAGTATGCATGATTATGGGAAAGATAGATACTGTCTACATGAAAATTAAACAGACTTTACAAGAGAGGGAAACAGCTGTTTGAATATTCGTAGCTCAGATGAAAACTCAGTACTAAGCAAAGAAGAGAATGCTGAAAGATGGAAGCAATATATCAGAGGGCTGTACAAAGGGAACAAACCCAAACATCAAGTTCTGTAAAGGAAGGACGAATTAGATGATGAGGGATTGATTGTGTGATAGTGAGCAAATATTTTACAAAGCACTAAAAATGCAAGGTATCTGGAGTAGATGACATTATCCTCAGAATCCTTTGGAGAATGTACCATGACAAAACTATTCATGTTTATGTTCAAGATATATGAGAAAGGCATAACACCCTCAGATTTCAAGAAGAATGTAATAATTCTAGTGCCAAAGAAGACAGGTGCTGACAAGTGTGAATGTTACTGAGCCATTGGTTTAATTAGACACAAATGCAAAATACTTCCACAACTATTTGCAGTCGTCTTGAGAAAGGCCTGTTTGAGTTGTAGAGAAATGTAGGAATACACAAGGCAGTACCAACCTTCTGATTTTTCTTTGAAGAAAGGTTGAAGGCAGTGAAACTTGTCTTTTTAGCATTTGTAGATTTAAAGAAAGCATCTGACAATTTTGACTGGAGTGTACTCTTGGACAACTGCACAAAAAAGTTCTGTGTGCTATCTGTCATGCAATGGATGCTCCGGCAGTAGACAGTGGCACATCTTTGGTGGTGTTCCAGTGATGCACCAACACCTGAGCCTTTCTGTGCAGATGTCAAATGTAAGTAACTAATTCAGTTCTCTTTGGACACAGTGTATCTCATGCCCTCAATTATAGTGTCATTTTATGCCATATATACTGCAGTTTCTTGAAGCAAATAACCACATCTATACAGGTTTGTCCATCTTTGTTAATACTCTTAACTTGATAATAAAGTGGATGTACTGCTTTCTACCAGAAGAAAAATAATTAGCACTTGTCTTTAATACTTTATACTGTATGCACATCCAGTATGGTGATTCAGCAGATACTCTGAATGTATTTTGTTCACTCACTCAAAAATTAGAATTACTTTTTGCAAATAACAATGTACCTGCAACACATTGGAGAGTAGAGATTCTGGATGGCACTGTTTGCGTGAAATATTGTGCAATACTTGAGAAATCAAATCTCGGATGCTTCAAAATTTTTGCTAGAATATGTAATATTATGAAAGTTGTAGAAGATAATTGTGGGTTAATCTTGTGATAAATCTAACATTCTAAACAATTTTTTTCCCTTTAAGGTACATACAGAACAATCTTGGTGATCTGATTACCGAGGACCCATTCACTGTAAGGTTGCGATTTGAACCTTCAGGCAGAGCCGTGGGAGAAGTGGGAAGTTACTACACCCAAGTAAAAGACAACTGTTGTGTTGTTTGTGGTCGTACAGAGTCATATTTGAGAAAAAATATTATTCCTCGTGAATACAGGAAATACTTCCCAGGTAGGTGCCCTTAATTCATTTGTATACTTTTAAAATTATACGTTGTCTCCAGTGCGCCACTGAACTGGAACGTCATCCACTTGGTATTCTGCTTTTCATTGTGTTTTTCCTGTGTAATAGCTGCTTTAGTGTTTGATTGTCGCAGGCCTTAAATTCACACTGTATATTTCCTAAACTGGATTCAACTGCAGTGTTATGAAACATCAGATGTCTTGCATGCTAATTCCTGCTGAATGACAAGATCTGAGACCAAAAAACTGCAGATAGTAACAAAAAGAGGGTTGCAGATGTTGCCAATCATTTTCTAACTATGATGGTTGAAGTGAAAAGGATAGATCATGTAAAGTGCACAATTTATTTTCCCATTACAATTACTGAAGAGCATTTTAAATGTGTCATATTGTGTTGCTGACTGCCAGCTTTGCCAGTTGGCATTGTTTTAGTTAAGGAGAGGACATGAAGGGGAAATTCTCAATGTGTGTGATACCTTTTGACAAGATAATTGGGAACAGAAATAGAAAAAAAAGACCTTGTAGAACATATAAAACAAAAATTTCCAGAAAAAATCAGGAAATGAAAATCGTTGATAAAATGACATTGGAAATCAGAAACTGGTGGAGGGCAGGTACAGTGAATAGTATAATCTCCTTTATCTGTGGCCATATTTCCTGTATTTGAATCAATGGTAAATTTATTGTTAGTGTGTTCATCCATTCTGTCACAGGAAACATTAACTTAAAAAACTGTAAAAATATGAGACAGTATCATTGGTCAGTACTTATGTTTAGGAGACAAAGTTTTTAGCACTGCTGATGAATGCACACATATAAAAGTACACAAAATGGAAAAATTAGTTCCTCACTCAGGAAGAAAAGAGGAATAGGCCAGGAAAAGTTAAAAAATAAAAGTTGCTTACCCTGATCTGATTATGATAGGACCCCACCTGTTGTGGGATGAGGGGAAGCAAAGGTAAAGGGGAGCTGTCAAAGAGTCAAAGGCAGTATGTTTGTTACCACAGTTTCAGCTTCAGTCCACAGATAGTGACAAGTGTGACAAGTAAGAATATGTTAAGAGGAAGAGAAATTGAATGAAGAGTGCAATTAAGAACTACAAGGACAGGGAGGTGGGAGAAAATATCAATTTGGGGGGGAGCAGAATGAAGGTGAAGAAGTTAAAAGCAATCAACAAAGTAATTAAATAAGATGCAATAAGTAAGACATTAAAAAGCTAATAATAAAAATTAACGTTAAAAGAAAGTGATAACGGAGAAGAGAGGGTGTTGTATGTTAATGGAGGTTAACTCCAGGAGGGAGTTGTGATGCCAGGATATGTTGAAAGGGGATGCGAGGATATGTTGTAGGGCCAGTCCCCATCTCCAGAATTCAGGCAAACTGGTATTTGGTGGGAAGGTCCAGATAGCCCTTGTAATGTAGCAGGCATTCAAATCTTTTGAGTCATGGTATAGAGCATGTTCAGCAACTGGGTGGCTCCAGGGCAGACAGTTGGTTTATGCCATCTATGTGCTCATCCAGTTTAAAACACTTTGCACTGAACACATGTTAGTGTGGTGTTGCAAATTGCCCATCCCATGAAAGTGAACATGTATTGGTTGCAAATCGTGTGGTGTCACATATTGCGCATCCCTTGAAATTACAGTGGTCATTGGTGGTGGGGCTGGAGTGAATGATAGTGAGTGGGTGTGTGGGGCAGGTTTTGCTTTGGGAAGAACCTATAGGAAGGAGTGTTGGTCTGGGAATATCATATGGCTTTACAACGAGGCTGGGAGGGCAGGAAAATATGACAGTGATTGAGTGGGATGATATTACAGAGAGAGAATCTCATTTCATTGGTAGACTAGAGAAAGTCATATCCTTGGTGGAGCAATGTAACGTGTTGAGTCATTCAAGGCCTGAGTGGTAATAGTACTTTATGATGGGAGGGGGTGGGGAGCTGCTTCTTAGCTTTTTGGAAGTGGGAGCTATGGTAATCAAAAAATGATAGAAGAATGCAACCTATGATATTTGTTTGTTTCTGAATAAGATCTGTGGAGTAGTTTGGGGGGGGGGGGGGGGTCATACATACAGGTATTTAGGGAGTTGGTAATGGAACAGATACGTTCACTGTGGATGCCTAAGCTGTAGGATAGGAAATGTCTGATGTCTGAATTATGATGGCTGTCAAAAAGTAGGTATTGCTCCTTATTTGATGCTTTTTTGTGGACCGAGCATGAATTTGGACTTCAGTGAGTTGGGGATCAATGTCAAATAAGTGGTTTTAGATTTGTAAAAGAACCAGGTGAAATGGAGCTGGTAAAAGTTAAGCTTACTGTACCCTGTGTTGAGGGCAGCACCCAGAAATTAAAATCCCAGGTAGACGGTGAATAGCCAGTTTATTGAAACAGACATGAACTCGTCTCTTTCCTCAACTTCGATTTACACCACAAAAATGAAAGTTCGCTATTTAGTCTGTTTCAGCAAAGAGGTACACAATATACCTTCAATTGACAGAAGGACCAAACTCAATAACAGAAGTTCAAGTTCTGGTTTCACCAGGAATTGAAATTTTCATATCACAACACAGCAATGGTCCAAACACCAATCTCTACAATTGTCCACACTCCAGAGCCCAAGTCTCAGTGTAGCTCGAATATGACTACTGCATCTGGCAAAGAGTGCAGGCAGGGAAAAGAGAGTGCGGAGAACAGGTTGCATGACAATTCTAGGCAGGTTTCTGAACTAGAGAAAAGTGACAGTGGTCGGCACTTGCCTGAGAGAGCTAATCTGGAAGAATAGGTCTGGCCTAGATGTGGTAGTGGCGTCAGAATACTACTGGATTGGTTTGCTCACTTGTGACTTCATGGAAGAAAGTAGGCCCACAAGGACCGTAGTGACCTCTTCTGATGAGCCAGCTGTCACCTGCTGGTCAGGCATGTGCTTAAAGATTCTGTTCTGGTGCTTGCTGACGTGGCCCGTGCAGCTAGCAGCATAGGCCACCTGTAGTGCCCTGTTGTTATGCAAGTGGGAAGGGACTCCAGCATAGCAAATATGTTACACAAAGTGGAAGAGTTTTTCTCTACCAAGAGCCCAGACCACACAAATGTCATCAATAAATCTACACCAAGCCATCAGGGTGCCAAGCTACTGTATCTCAAGAACTCTCTCTTCCATACAACCCATATTAAAAAAAAAAAAAAAAAAAAATACATTAGGACAGCAACTCCCCCCTCTTGTCCCCCAGCCCCCTTCTGATTTGTTTGTAGGTCTGTCACTCAAAGGTAAGGTAGTTACGGGTAAGGATGAATTCTAGGGCACAGAGGCCATGAGTATGTGGGATGGTTGTGTAGAGTGAGGTTGCTTCAGTAGTGAAAAGGAGAATTTCCAATGGGAGAAGGGTGGCAATGGATTGGAGACATTCCAGGAAGTGATTGATATTGCTTATGCAGCATAGGAGGCACCGTGTGACAGGTTGGAGGTGCTGGTCAGCCAGGGCTGAGATGCATTCTGTGGAGCTACTTTGGAATGGCCAGGATAGTTATTTTTTTATATTTTGGGAAATAGGCAGAAAGTGGGGGTGCGTGGATGAGGAGGGACAAGGACTTCTAAGGAACCAGTTGTGAGTTGTCACGGGGAACCCTGAGTCCCCAATCCATACCCCCCTTCAGCTCCAAGAATATACTAAATGTTGTAAGTTGATGGTCATACTGTTCTTCCTTCATGGTCAATGGTTGAAAGTTTTTTAACACCTCAGCTTATTTGTGTACTTTTGTTGTTGTTGTTGTTGTTGTTGTTGTGGTCTTCAGTCCTGAGACTGGTTTGATGCAGCTCTCCATGCTACTCTATCCTGTGGAAGCTTCTTCATCTCCCAGTACCTACTGCAACCTACATCCTTCTGAATCTGCATGGTGTATTCATCTCTTGGTCTCCCTCTACGATTTTTACCCTCCACGCTGCCCTCCAATACTAAATTGGTGATCCCTTGATGCCTCAGAACATGTCCTACCAACTGATCCCTTCTTCTAGTCAAGTTGTGCCACAAACTTCTCTTCTCCCCAATCTTATTCAACACCTCCTCATTAGTTATCTGATCTACCCATCTAATCCTCAGCATTTTTCTGTAGCACCACATTTCGAAAGCTTCTATTCTCTTCTTGTCTAAACTATTTATCGTCTACGTTTCACTTCCATACATCGCTACACTCCATACAAATACTTTCAGAAACGACTTCCTAACACTTAAATCTATACTCGATGTTAACAAATTCCTCTTCTTCAGAAACGCTTTCCTTCCCATTGCCAGTCTACATTTTATATCCTCTCTACTTCGACCATAATCAATTATTTTGCTCCCCAAATAGCAAAACTCCTTTACTACTTCAAGTGTCTCATTTCCTAATCTAATTCCCTCAGCATCACCCGACTTAATTCGACTACATTCCATTATCCTCGTTTTGCTTTTGTTGATGTTCATCTTATATCCTCCCTTCAAGACACTATCCATTCCGTTCAACTGCTCTTCCAAGTCCTTTGCTGTCTCTGACAGAATTACAATGTCATCGGCGAACCTCAAAGTTATTTCCTCTCCATGGATTTTAATACCTACTCCGAATTTTTCCTTTGTTTCCTTCACTGCTTGCTCAATATACAGATTGAATAACATCGGGGAGAGGCTACAACCCTGTCTCACTCCCTTCCCAACCACTGCTTCCCTTTCATGCCCCTCAACTCTTATAACTGCCATCTGGTTTCTATACAAATTGTAAATAGCCTTTCGCTCCCTATATTTCACCCCTGCCACCTTCAGAATTTGAAAGAGAGTATTCCAGTCAACATTGTCAAAAGCTTTCTCTAAGTCTACAAATGCTAGAAACGTAGGTTTGCCTTTCCTTAATCTAGCTTCTAAGATAAGCCGTAGGGTCAGTATTGCCTCACGTGTTCCAATATTTGTACAGAATCCCAACTGATCTTCCCCAAGGTCGGCTTCTACTAGTTTTTCCATTCTTCTGTAAAGAATTTGCGTTAGTATTTTGCAGCCGTGACTTATTAAACTGATAGTTTGGTAATTTTCACATCTGTCAATGCCTGCTTTCTTTGGGATTGGGATTATTGTATTCTTCTTGAAGTCTGAGGGTATTTCGCCTGTCTCATACATATTGCTCACCAGATGGTAGAGTTTTGTCAGGACTGGCTCTCCCAAGGCCGCCAGTAGTTCTAATGGAATGTTGTCGACTCCTGGGGCCTTGTTTCGACTCAGGTCTTTCAGTGCTCTGTCGAACTCTACACTCAGTATCATATCTCCCATTTCATCTTCATCTACATCCTCTTCCATTTCCATAATATTGTCCTCAAGTATATCACCCTTGTATAGACCCTCTATATACTCCTTCTACCTTTCTGCTTTCCCTTCTTTGGTTAGAACTGGGTTTACATCTGAGCTCTTGATATTCATACAAGTGGTTCTCTTTTCTCCTAAGGTCTCTTTAATTTTCCTGTAGGCAGTATCTATCTTACCCCTAGTGAGATAAGCCTCTACATCCTTACATTTATCCTCTAGCCATCCCTGCTTAGCCATTTTGCACTTCCTGTCGATCTCATTTTTGAGACATTTGTATTCCTTTTTGCCTGCTTCATTTACTGCGTTTTTATATTTTCTCCTTTCATCAATTAAATTCAATATTTCTTCTGTTACCCAAGGATTTCTACTAGCCCTCGTCTTTTTACCTACTTGATTGTCTGCTGCCTTCACTATTTCATCCCTCAAAGCTACCCATTCTTCTTCTACTGTATTTCTTTCCCCCATTCCTGTCATTTGTTCCCTTACGCTCTCCCTGAAACTCTGTACAACCTCTGGTTTAGTCAGTTTATCCAGGTCCCATCTCCTTAAATTCCCACCATTTTGCAGTTTTAATCTACAGTTCATAACTAATAGATTGTGGTCAGAGTCCACATCTGCCCCTGGAAATGTCTTACAATTTAGAACCTGGTTCCTAAATCTCTGTCTTACCATTATATAATCTATCTGAAATCTGTCAGTATCTCCATGCTTCTTCCATGTATACAACCTTCTTCTATGATTCTTGAACCAAGTGTTAGCTATGATTAAGTTATGCTCTGTGCAAAATTCTACCAGACTGCTTCCTCTTTCATTTCTTACCCCCAATCCATATTCACCTACTACGTTTCCTTCTCTCCCTTTTCCTACTACCGAATTCCAGTCACCCATGACTATTAAATTTTCTTCTCCCTTCACTATCTGAATAATTTCTTTTATTTCATCATACATTTCTTCAATTTCTTCGTCATCTGCAGAGCTAGTTGGCATATAAACTTGTACTGCTGTAGTAGGCGTGGGCTTCGTGTCTATCTTGGCCACAATAATGCGTTCACTATGTTGTTTGTAGTAGCTTACCTGCATTCCTATTTTTTTTATTCATTATTAAACCTACTCTTGCATTACCCCTATTTGACTTTGTATTTATAACCCTGTATTCGCCTGACCAAAAGTCTTGATCCTCCTGCCACCGAACTTCACTAATTCCCACTATATCTAACTTTAACCTATCCATTTCCCTTTTTAAATTTTCTAACCTACCTGCCCAATTAAGGGATCTGACATTCCACGCTCCGATCCGTAGAACGCCAGTTTTCTTTCTCCTGATAACGCCGTCCTCTTGAGTAGTCCGCGCCCGGAGATCCGAATGGGGGACTATTTTACCTCCGGAATATTTTACCCAAGAGGACGCCATCATCATTAACCATACAGTAAAGCTGCATCCCCTCGGGAAAAATTACGGCTGTAGGTTCCCCTTGCTTTCAGCCGTTCGCAGTACCAGCACAGCAAGGCCGTTTTGGTTAGTGTTACAAGGCCAGATCAGTCAATCATCCAGACTGTTGCCCCTGCAACTACTGAAAAGGCTGCTGCCCCTCTTCAGGAACCACATGTTTGTCTGGCCTCTCAACAGATACCCCTCCGTTGTGGTTGCACCTACGGTACGGCTATCTGTATTGCTGAGGCACGCAAGCCTCCCCACCAATGGCAAGGTCCATGGTTCATGGGGGGGGGGGGGGGGGAGGTGTACTTTTAGTGATTATGAAACATTGTCTTCACAACATGAACATGTCCATTTTTCTATCTTCAGTACAGCTAATGTTCTGCTGTGGAGACAATGTAAGAAATTATAATTTTATTTACTTTTTACAGTAGGAAAGGCAGTTGATGGATATTTATTTGTTGACAGTTGGAATGTGGACACAAAGGAAAATATATCTACCACATCATGGTCACAGCTGAAACAAGCAGTTGACATCGAATCAACACAAAGTATTTTTTAGAGATATAATCCAGACCACTTCCATATGTTTAATACCATATACCCAAGTCTTTTGTTTGTTTTTGCAACTAGAATGTATGACCATATTTCATCTGATGTTTTCTTTGCAGCTGTAATGAAAGATCACACATCACATGATGTTTTATTGCTCTGTTGGGAGTGCCATCAACTCAGCAATTGGCATGACTTGTCCCTTAGAACAACACTTGCAAAAAAATGTGATGCCCCAATAGGGACAAAAGAGAACTTGAAGGTAAACACCTATAAGATGTATAAAATTAGCACTATTTTTGAGAGAATAACTATGTACAAGTATCCATATCAAAAGTGGTAAAAACTGTATTTTTGACTTCACTTGTTTATGAATGGGACAGTGCTGAAAGAGAAATCTGAAATGAGTCCAAAAAGTAAAAGATGTCATTTTTTTTATAGACCTATAATATTCCTGGATTGAAAGAAGTTCGTTCTGCAGCAGTAGCTCTGCTAAGAAATGGAGATAAAATTCCGCCAGCACGCAAAGAAGAGATTAAGAAGAAAATTTTAAATTATTTTCAAGAGAGAGGTGAAAATAATGTGGAACTGACTCCAGAAATGTTGGAGGAGGCATCTGTTGTTGAAACTTGGTAACTATATACTTCAGTTATTAATAAGTACTGTGTTCATTGTATATGAGGTGTATTCAAAAAGTAACTAGAATTTCATAACTTAACGTATTGAATTAGTCTGATTTGCATGATTTTTTCATTGTTTTATTGATGAAGATGTCTGAAAACTATGTGTACTGTGTCAGCCATATCAGATGTTTAATCTGTTTCCAGCTGTCAAAAAGGTTAGATTGATGTGGTAGACACGGTGATTACTTATTTTATGTAAATGGATCAGAGAATTTGTGTTAAATGTGCAGCACAATTTTAATAATGTTAAATATTCCTTTTGGTGACTGCTTGGTGTAAAAACGAGGTTTATGAGTTATACAAGCGTTTCAAAGAAGGTTGTGAATATTCTGAAAAGTCACGAGTATCTGGATGCCCCATCACATCATCAGCCAATGAAATCATGAAAATATAAAAGAAATGATTATGAATGATCACCAAATTTCAATTGGATAAGTCTCTGATGATGATGATGAAGTATCAGTGGCCTCATGCCCAAATTTTTTTTTATTTTTTTTTTATGCTAATTCTAAAATGTAATTGTTGTATTGGAGGGCAGCATGGAGGGTAAAAATCGTAGAGGGAGACCAAGAGATGAATACACCAAGCAGATTCAGAAGGATGTAGGTTGCAGTAGGTACTGGGAGATGAAGAAGCTCGCACAGGATAGAGTAGCATGGAGAGCTGCATCAAACCAGTCTCAGGACTGAAGACCACAACAACAACAATTTCAAACAAAAACAACGGTGAATGTGAGGTGCTCAGGAGTTGCTAGCTGACTGAAACATGTCAAGATAGGTGATGAAACATAAGTTTATAAGTGTGACATCAAAACTAAGGCTCAGGTAACCCAGTGGAAGCATGCTTAGTTTAAAGTTATTTTTTCACTGTCCTGTAATACATTGCACCAGCCACAATGCAGCTCCACTGCGAATACTCTCATTGAACACTGGATGAGTTGGTTGACATGTGATAAGCAGCTGGAACTCTACCTGACTAATATCATATGATTGGCAGCTGCTGCGAATTGGTGAGTTGGGAGAGCTCCTGAGAGTCAATACTATCTTCTCCTGTGGATCCTGCCACCTCTTCTGCAGGAAGTATGAGATGTGTTGGTACTCATCCGTTTTAGTTTGAGTGGCATGTCAATGGTCGATGTAGGCGTCCTGTACAGGGTAGGTGGGGACCGGGGAGGACTCATGGTGTTAAAGCAATCCCACTGACCGACAAGTTCGAGGAGCTGTCTTTCACTGAAACTGAGCCAGTGGGACACACTTCATCAGTTTTGGGGAAATCTGTTTTGTCCTGTGTCTATTGGAGGCAAATGCAGAGGGAGGGGCATGTGATCAGCACACCGCTCTCCCAACAATTGTCTGTTTGCATGATCAGCACTACCACTTCTTAATCAAGTAGCTCCTCAGTTGGTCTCAAAGGAGCTGAGTGCAACATGCTTGCCAACAGCACTTGACAGACACGGTAGGTGACCCATCCAAGGTCGATAGCACTTGACTTTGGTGATTTGATGGAGACAGTGTTATCACTGTGGCAAGGCTGTTAGTATATTAAGCTTCAGTGACACACACACACACACACACACACACACACACACACACACACACACACACAGAGAGAGAGAGAGAGAGAGAGTGCTAGAGCTGCAGTACCATTTCCTAGTGTGAGACAGAACTACCTTTCAAAAATGTGAAAGAATCTTTAGAAGGGAATTAAGCCGAAGGTTCCCTTGCATTATTTGTTTCCAGCCCTTGTGGGATCACGTCAGGTTATCACTAAAGTGATTTGTGCAAAAGTAAATTCACAGACAGTGATATTGACAGAAAACTTCATCTACATAGAGCAATGTGTAGGGGAGCCATGAAACATGTACTAAAGTCTTGAAACTTCCTGGCAGATTAAAACTGTGTGCCGGCCGAGACTCGAACTCGGGACCTTTGCCTCCGCGGGCAAGTGCTCTACCAATTGAGCTACCCAAGCACGACTCACGCCCCGTCCTCACAGCTTTACTTCTGCCAGTGCCTCGTCTCCTACCTTCCAAACTTTACAGAAGCTCTCCTGCCAGGAAGTTTCATATCAGCGCACACTCTGCTGCAGAGCGAAAATCTCATTCTGGAAACATCCCCAAGGCTGTGGCTAAGCCATGTCTCCACAATATCCTTTATTTCAGGAGTGCTAGTTCTGCAAGGTTCGCAGGAGAGCTTCTGTAAAGTTTGGAAGGTAGGAGACGAGGTACTGGCGGAAGTAAAGCTGTGAGGACGGGGTGTGAGTCGTGCTTGGGTAGCTCAGTTGGTAGAGCACTTGCCCGCGAAAGGCAAAGGTCCCGAGTTCAAGTCTCGATCCGGCACACAGTTTTAATCTGCCAGGAAGTTTCATATCAGTGCACACTCTGCTGCAGAGTGAAAATCTCATTCTGGAAACATCCCCAAGGCTGTGGCTAAGCCATGTCTCCGCAATATCCTTTCTTTCAGGAGTGCTAGTTCTGCAAGGTTCGCAGGAGAGCTTCTGTAAAGTTTGGAAGGTAGGAGACGTGGTACTGGCAGAAGTAAAGCTGTGAGGACGGGGCGTGAGCTGTGCTTGGGTAGCTCAGTTGGTAGAGCACTTGCCCGCAAAAGGCAAATGTCCCAAGTTCAAGTCTCGGTCCGGCACACAGTTTTAATCTGCCAGGAAGTTTCATATCAGCGCACACTCCGATGCAGAGTGAAAATCTCATTATGTACTAATGTCTTGCTTTGTGGAAATTTGTGTCAAGATATTGGTGACAGCATGTACAGCATTCGAACTGATGAATTAACAGACATTAGTGTGACAAAATGTTTAGGAATAATAGTAATACATTACAAGGCTGCAACCAATACAATCATTTTAACATTTTTTCTTAAATTAGGTGACCTTGAGCATTGTAATGCACAGTCTATTGTAACAGCAATTAGAGAGATGCTTGAAGAATTAAAATTACATCTAAAGCAAGCTGCAGGGTATAGGCATACACAATGTGAATGTAATGGTTGGTGTTATCAATGGTGTCCATTAAATTAAAAAAAAAAAACATTCTGCTTTTGATTCTTATGAAATATGTACGGCTAGTGTTACTGTGGTTGAAGGGGAATGAGTTTTTAGTCAGATGAACATTATTAAAATTAAAGTTAGAAATGGAGTGAAATCCGACTTAATGAATTCGAGCAGGAATGAGAAGGAAGAAACAATGTTGCCACAGTTATGAACTGCCAAAAGAAGTGATAAGGCAAATTGGAACTGTTACGCCTATAAAGCATTTGAATGTACTTCATCCGCTACTATCTCTGCCTTTGGCGGTGAGCCTTTTGTCGAGAAAGACATTGATGATCCGAGCTGTTATTTTCTCTTACATAACTTCACCGTGATGTATTTCATAATACAATTCTATTTTTAAATGCAAAGAAAAAATTGGATTGTTTCATATTTTTGTTTACTCAATATACTCAGTGCTCAAAAAGATTATTGTCTAATGACTCTGTTAAATGCACCAAAAAAATCTAGTGGTCCCTATTGGTTCGAATAAGCTTTTTAGTGGTAAATCACATTTCACTGTTGGCAACACTGCCACGTGACCCATGTTTATGTTTCGTAATTTTGCTGTTCTCCCTTCGCTTATAGCGCTCATGTTAGATGAAAACAAAACAAATTTCTTTGGCTGGGAGCTCTCAAATGAATTAAGATACATTCACATAATTATGGAAGACAAAAATGTGTTGTTATCTTATATTGTGGTTAAAATGGGAGCTACCATAGTTTGAGATTTTGTGTGGGTTCTGACAGGGACCTCATCATGCCCTGGAATCTTGTTTAGTTTCTCAGTGCCTCACTCTGTCAGTAATGCTTTCTGTTGGTGCCCAAGAAAATTGTGTTACACCTCCATAAGAGAAAAAATTAATGTATGGAAATGTATGAGATAAGTATACAATTTGATACTGATGTGTAAATAAAACAATGGAAACTCCACATAGGAATATCAACAATGTGGGAAGAGATAGAGTGCTACTTACTGTAAAGAAGACACATTAAGTTGCAGACAGGCACAATTAAAAGACACTTACACAAAGCCTGCAGCCACAGCCTTCATCAGCTAAAGAGAATCAGGGAAACACACACCATTCTTACACACAAGCAAGCACACCTCATGCACACATGACCACCAACTCCTGCAGCTCAGGCTAGGGCCTGCTTGTGTGCATGAATGGTGTGCTTCTCTTTTGCTGATGAAGGTTGAAGCTTTGTGTAAGTGTCTTTTAATTGTGCCTGTCTGCAATTTAAGGTGTCTTTTCCTACAGTGTTAATAAGTAAATAAGTTTAACAAAAGGAGGTACAACAATTAGGTAGGATAAATTTTCCAATAATTCATAATTTGAATCCCTTATTTTTCCCCATAGCTAAAGCATGCTTTGTCCCAATGAAAGGCTCTCTTCCTACAGTCCTCGTCTCTCTCTAGTAATTTATGCATCACGTTGGCTTGCAAACTTGCATAGTATTTATCATTTAGAACAAAGCAATGGAACTATAGGAAACACACACACACTCATAGGTGCATAATTTTGGGATATCCTAGACAGCAACAAGCTGTTGCGCATTTCAAACATCAACCTGTAATTGTATTACGTAGTTGTGTAGTAAGTTTATAATTATATATATAATTTGTTGTTGTCTTGGAACATCTCTCAATTACATTGCAATCTGTGTATGTTTGTTTTCATTGCTTTGTTCTAAGGTTAAAAATCTGACCACATTCCAAGCGGAACAGGTCCTATTTAATGTTTTCAGTATTATGATTGTGGCAGTTTTTTGTTCTTCACTTCCATTGCATGAATTGGTCACAGATTTCTCTGTTAACTGAGATATATCTGGGGAAAATATTACTTAATTATTCTGTTGTAACATATTAATTGTCATTCTGTTTAAGAATAGCAATGTTACAAAAAGGATAGATTGTAACACACCATGTAATGGAGATGTTAAGTCGCAGATAGGCACAACAAAAAGAATGTCAAACACTCAAGCTTTCAGCCAGAAAGGCCTTCATTGGAATTAGACCCCCCTCCAACCGCTCACACACACACACACACACACACACACACATGTATGTGGGTTGCATTTGTGCAAGTATGTGTGTATGTTGTGTAATTCCAATGAAGGCCTGTTTGGCCAAAAACTTACGTGTCTGGCAGTCTTTTTGTTGTGCCTATCTGCGACTCAATATGTCTGCTATATGGTGTGTAGCAATCTTTCCTTTTCATGATATTGTCGTTATTCCATCCTGTATTTTCCACTTAACAATGGTTTATTATGCCAAATTATGTAGTAACTTCCTTTTTTAGATTGATGTCATGAATTAAAAAAACTCATTACATTAACACATTTCCATTTGTAGATATACTCTTGCAAATGTTATGGTAATTACATTATATTAATTTCAGTGTACTTAACCAAGACTACCAGCCACATGGACAGAAAGTGGTTGAATTTTTTAAGCAAGATGGTATGGGCGGCTTGGTGCAGTTAGAAAGAATGTGGCGAGAACACTTTCTTGAAACAATGCAACCCAAGTACCTACCACCATTGTGGTCTGTGTCACACAATCATCACCGACTAGCCCAGCGAGCTGAACAGAACAGGGTTTTACCTCATGAGTTAGATATTGCTGGTCTTGGACACATTACAATCAAAGATTCACAGAAGAGATGTGAAGATCCAAGTGGTTGACTTTATTTGATGTTTTCACTGAATGCACTAAAGCATTTATTCTGTTAATTATTTGTTTTGTTATTTTGTAAGGAGACAAATATATATATTTATTTTTCCTTCCAGATATTTCCTTAATTTTTTCTGTTATGGTAATGTGATGTTTATTTGACTGTTTACCTCAGACTACATTGTTAAAATTTTGTTTCTGCCTAATGTACAGTTTCTTATGGGTTTGTAAGGGAATGTAATGAGTTTATTATGCCCTTATGAAGAAAAATTGTACAGTGCAGAAGAAATGCTGAGTGGTGAAGAAATGTTCGTAAGTGGGAAATACAGATTGATAGTGAAGTCCATTACCTTCAGTTGTTAGTTCTATATGTTGGAGATCAAAATTACAATGTCATACTAAGAAACAGAACATCCAAGTACTGAAATTGTGATTGTGCAAACAGTTCAGAAAAATGTGAGTGGAGAACAGGAAATTACCATATTTTTTTGTTTTAAATTTTTGCATAAATTCCATTGTGGTTATCCATCTACACCTGTTCCTTTTAAATAGGAAACTGGTCTTCATACAAATCAAAATATTTCAAAGGAAGACAGGCTTTTGTATAAAGCATTGCTATTTAATTGCCACTTAAATTGACAATCCAATGTTAAGGGGGTTAGATTGTCACTCTACAATAAAGTAATATGAATCTGAAATAAAGCTACATATCTGAGTGTCTCATATTTACAATAGTTATTATTTTCTTCCACTTGAGGACAAAGTTTTAAACATATTAAAAATGTTGACACTTATCTCACGAGAAAATAATGGTGAACAATTTAAAGATTGTAAAGAAAATTAATTTGTATTTTATAACTTCACTCAAAATTATAGGACACTCAGCCTAGTTACTCACGCCTCTAAAATATTAACCTCAATTATCCTAAAACGCATAGAACAAAAAGTCGAAGCTACACTCTCCGAAGACCAGTTTGGATTCCGGAAAGATAGAGGAACCAGAGAAGCAATATTTGCTCTAAAACTAATAATAGAGAAACGACTAGATAAGAACCTGAAAACATACATAGCTTCCGTAGATGTAGAGAAAGCCTTTGAGGGATATGTCGAGGGAAAAAGACCAAGAGGAAGACCACGACTGAGGTACATGGATCAAATCGTGATAGATGTGGGATGTAACACCTATAAAGAAATGAAGAGAAAAGCTGAAAGACGCACAGAATGGAGACAAGCTGCCATTGTAGCTGTTGCAAACCGATCCTTGGATTGACCACTACAGAAGAAACTTCACTCGACCTTTTTTATGTCATTATTGATGAATACCAAATAACATAAACGTAGAACTCCACATCGCCTGCAAATCTAAGCTAAGAGAAGCTTTTTGAACTTAACTTTGCTGTGTTTATTACAGCAAGAATTTTTTATCTATAACCTTGAAGATGATTTCCTGCTGTGTACACTTCAAATTAAGAGGTAAAACAGCTATGACAGAAAAGAAAAGCTCAGTAACCACTAAAAATATTATTTTGAAGTGAAACTTGATTTTATGAATGGAAGAGACTTACCTGACTCAATGGAATTGTATAATTTTGAAGTATGGAGTTCCTCAGTTGTAAGCAATGGTAAGGGACAAGTAGCTTGTTTTGAGAAATTACGTAGGAGACTCTATAAAATCTCATAAATAAGATATTTGAGGTACAGGCAATGTGATTTTTTTAAATTCAGGTAAGTCATTGTTTCAGTATACATATACTGTAACAATATATTTCTAAAATAGTAAATTCTACCCAAAATTTTATTCTTAAAAATCCTTTAATGGATACTTAACATTGTTTACTTGCAAACTGAATGCATTTCTTAACATGGGTCAGCAGTGAATTTCCGTTGTTTACGCACTGAAGATATTAATGAAACATTACTGCAAATCTCCCAAAAATACAAATTTAGGAAGTCCAAATTGTTTCACTGTTACTTACTAAGATTTTCATTAGCAGTTTTTGCAGTAATAAAGTTGAAAAACCTCAGAAGATAACCCTATGATTCAGCACGATATAAAATTAATTGTAGCAAAAGATGGCATTTAACATCTCTACCATCTGCCTGTCACGTAAATACACGTAAAATATGGTAAGGAACACAATATTGTATACTTGCTTAAATAAATATTCATATTTACCTGATTAGCAACGACTTTTGAAACATGTTTACCCTCAGGAACATATTCAGGATTTTTATCTGAGTCATAGTTATCTACTCTCAGTTTCAAGAAATCATCTCCGAAAAACACATTACTGGGATGAACACCACATGTGTTAGTACTCTTGGCAGCCATGTTTTTGACCTTCACCACTGTTTACATGTCCACATCACGACAACTAAGTTGCCATTAGCAAGAATCTGGAATTTGAGATAAAGCTTTCGTGGAACTATCGATTAATATGACTAAAGCACATCATTTTCCATGTTTTACGTACAATAACTCTGTTTCTCATTGACTGCCCCTTACCATCATTTACATCCAAGGTCTTCATATTGAAGTCTCTGTTTTCCATTATTCTCGGAATTATGTCACCGTGAAAATAGACTTAGGTGTTTTTACTACCATCATTAAATTTCCCTCTTTCAGTTACACCTCATGGTACCTGCCTGGATAGCTGCACACATTAGCACTCCACTTCTGAGATTTGGGGAGGCGTGGCAGCCCCAGATGGAATGCACTCAGTGGATTAATGATGAAGGCCAATATGCTGACGAGCCTATATGTGGTTTTTAGGTAGTTTCCCACATCTGGTACTCATGTCCCACCTCAATTATACTATTCTCAAATATTTCGAAAACTTTCTCACAGTTTTACATGGACAATACTAGATGTAGAGAGACTGGGTACACAAATTTTGTTCCAGGGGAAAAGGGATGGTGACAGAAAGGGAATGTGGAAATCCTCTACCACTAATATTGCCTACTGGAGAATAACATGCCAACCCCATGAAGATATGGGTAAGGCCAGGCAAAAGACGAAGTAGTAGTTACGCTTCACAGTAGTGCCTTGATAAAAGGCAAGAGAGATTGAGTGAGTTACTGAATGTTACAGACCACTCCCAGTAAGCCACAGCTATAAAACTGAGTTAGCTACAAAATGCTGTACATAAAAGTTGGATACATGGCTGCTTTACCACACAGAGGAGGCATTCAGTGGCAGACAGGCACAATTAGAAGCAGACCTGGAAAAATCAGCTTTTGGACAAATTGCTTCCTCAGAGCTCAAATGCACATGCATGTGTGTGCGTGTGCGTGCGTGCGCATGCGTGCATCACAAATAAGGTGAAAAACTGCAGATCATTGAACAGAAAATCATGAGAAAGATCTTTGGACCAGTCCACGAAGAGAACCAGGAACTGTATCATCTAATCAACAAGTTCACATAGTACAGAAAATTAAAGCACAGAGAATAAGGGCGCATACTACCAGGAGGACAGAAACGGCTAAAGCTGTGCTTACAGGAAAACCTTATTTAACTTGTCCAGTTGGAAGACCAGTGAAGCAATGGAAGGATGAACTGTACAAGGACTTTCAGCAGTTGGATGTCCATGAGAACTGGATATAAAGTGCGCAAGAACGCCATCTACCACACACACACACGGAAAGTGCAGCATGTGGAGATATGTGCTGTGGGAGAAAAAGAAAATCGGAGAAAAGGAAACAACTGTGCAGCTGAGCTGCAGAAAGATAAGGAGGAGGGGGGGCAGAAGGCGTCTGTGACAGAGCTGTCTTCAGACACTGCAGTGAGTGCCAATTTCAACTGGAGTGGGGGCTGCTAGGTTCAGCATCAGGGTATCTGTGCTGGGTGGGGAAGAACTAGGCACAGGAGCTTGAGGGGGGGGGGGGGGGGGGTCATTGTGTGGGGCCATAGTGGGAGAAGGGGATAGAGGCAATTAGGGTACAGTGATTAGTGAGAGTTGATATTGGGGGCATTTCAGGGATGAGGGATGTGCTGCAGGGAGGGTTCCCACTTGTGCAGTTGAGAAAAGCTAGTGGTGATGGGAAAAATCCAGATAGCTTAGGCTGTGAAGCTGTCATTGAAGTCAAGCGTGGTGTGTAGCATGACATCCTCAGCATCCAGATGGTCCAGCAATCTCTTGGCCATGGTTTGAAAGGGGGCATTCAGTTCATCATTTTGGTGCGATGGTACGTGTGCTGGACTGCTGTTGAAATTGCTCGTCAATATTTTATGAAGTCTTAGTTCAGTTACTTATTTTTAAAGTTTATTTGTGTTAATAGTTGTAAAAGTAACTTATTAGTGGATTTTCATTAACCTCAACATTTCTTCCTGTGTTATTGACTCGAGTGGTCTGTTATTCGTGAGTGTGCTTACGTCGTTCATCCAAGCCACGTTCCTCAGTAGTGTGTTTACATTTTGCGGTGTGCAGCTGCAGCTGTAGCAGTTAGAAAGCTAAGTACTGACAAAGTTGCTTGTGCACTGTTAGATAGTTATTAAGTTTAATAGTTTTCAGTGGTGTTTCGTGCTGTTTGTGGCAAAATAACAATTCAATAATAGTTTGGAAACATTCGCTCGCTGTGTTGTTTAGAGTTTTCTGTGCATTGAAGTTGTTTTGTAAATTTCATGCTTTAGTTTTCAGCTGATGTTTCTTATTGTTTCTAGTGAAATCTTTCATTCAGTGTTTTAACTTTGTTGAGTGTTCCAGTGGCCGCTTGAATTTTTGGTTTTAGCTAATAATTTTTTGAAGTTATGTAGGTAATGGTATTAATTGTTGTGTAGTAGTATTAACACAAGTAGTTGCTTTCTTAGTAGGTAGAGAATTTCAAGACTGCTATTGTTAGTTCTATAAATAGTCCTACTGGTGTAACTGAACTTAGGTAATGTAGACGTATAGTTTTTTTCAGTAACTGTAAAATTTTACCATGAGTGAGAAGTGTGGGCTCAGTCATAGGTTTGGGAGTAGTGGGTTATGGTGTGGGACTTGTCCAAAGTATTTTCATTGGGGGGGGGGGGGGGGGGGGATGCAGTGAGGAAACCAGTGGGCATTCCAGCGAGATCGTCTCTTGGGAATGCAGAATCTGTAGTAGAAATAAGTTGATAGAGGAGCGGGAGCTCAAGATCTGCCCCCTTCAGGTGCAGTTACAATGTGCAAATGAGGAACTAAATATGTTGAGGAGGGTGAAGGGTGATGGGGGTTGGGAACTGGCAGTTGGCAAAAAGGCAACTAGGAGGAGGAGGTATTGAGAAAGTTACACTTGCAGATATGCAATAGATTTGACCAACTGTCAGAGTTGAATAGAGAGGAGCTTCTTGTAGCTGTAGTTGTAGTGAACATGCAGCAGTGTTCACCATTTAGGAGGCCTAGGTCAGTTGCAAAGTCTAATAGAAACAAGAAGATACTGCTGCTAGGTAGCTCGCACGGTAGAGGTGTGGGCCAGCAATTGCAGGAAGTGTTGGGGAGTGAGTACAAGGTCACCGGCATTGTGAAGCCTAGTGCAGGGTTGGCTCAGGTGACCGGCAACATAGGGGAGTTAAGTAGGAATTTTACAAAGGAGGAACAGGTAGTGATAGTGGGTGGAGCAGGGAACAGACTTGATAGGGACGGGGAATGTGATGTAGGGGGTGACCTGGTAAAGATAGCTACTCAAACTGTTGGCACTAATGTTAATTTCGTGCAACTGTTTCAGCGTCACGATCGGCCTCATCTTAATGCAGCTGTTAGGTGCGTTAACGTGGGGCTGGAGAGGGCATGGGTCACATTTCAGTGGTGCCAGCTAGGTCTATCAGTAGATCAGGTTTCATAGGCATCATACAGATTAGCTGGCTGTTTTTCAAGGAGTCTCTTTTGTGGTGGAGGAGTGACTTTGTACGTAAAAAACAGTATTCCATTTGAGTCAAAAGATTTATCGCAGCAGTGCGCTGAACAGGTATTTGAATGTTGTGCAGGGGCAGTTGAATTTAGTGAAACTAAACTTCTAATTGTTGTTGTTTATAGGTCCCCTAACTCTGACTTCAGAGCATTTCTGCTCAAGCTAGAGAGGGTTCTGGATTCACTTTGTAGGAAGTAGCAGAAATTAATTGTGTGTGGTGACTTCAATATAAATTTTATATATGATGATGCAAGAAAAGGGTGTTGGTAGATCTCCTAAATTCATGTGATCTGATGCAGACAGTGTTTCTTCCTACTAGGGTGCAGGGGAACAGTAGCACAGCCGTAGACAATATTTTTATTCATTCTTCATTACTAGAGGGGCATTCTGTTAGTAAAAGGGTGAATGGCCTTTCAGACCATGATGCACAAAATTTTAACACTAAACTATGTAGGAAAGTTAATCCAACAGCAATAGAGAGGTTTTTAAACGTTTCCAAGGAACAAGAGTGATGGTGCCGATAGCATAGACGTTAAGTATAATGCTTTCATTACACATTTCTCGTGCTCTTTGAAAGTTGCTTTCCATTAGCACGCTGTAAATGGGATACTAGCAGTAATAGGCAGCCTTGGTGGCTGACTAGAAGGGATGAGGATATCATGTAGAAAAAAGTGGGAATTATATCGGAATGTTAGAAGTAGTTGAAATCAAGCTACGGTTGTCCATTACAAACAGTATTATAAGGTGCTAAAAAATGTTATTAGGAAGGCAAAGAGTATGTATATGCAAATATAATAGCTAATTCACAGGATAAAATTAAAACGATATGGTCAGTTGTGAAGGAAGTGTCTGGTCAGCAGCATAAGGTCTACGATATAAAGTCAGTTCATAGTAAAAATATTTCTGATACTGATAAATCAGATTTATGTACAGTATTTAACAATCATTTTCTGGGTGTTGGTGGTGAATTACATAAAAATTTAGTTTCTACCGGGAATCATGTAACTTCCGTGACAAATGCCTTTCCGAGATTGATGTCTGAAATACTCCTCTGTGATGCAGACAAGGGGAGACTGAGTCAGCAATTACATCACTGAAGACTAAGGACTCTCATGGATATGATGGAGTGCCTAGCAGAATATTAATGTACTGTGTGCACATGTTAGCCCTGTATTTAGCCATATTTGTAATTTTTCCTTTAGGAGTGGTCAGTTTCCTGAAAGATTAAAGTACTCAGTAGTAAAGCTGCTTTATAAAAAGGTAGAAAGGGATAATGTAGACAATTTTAGACCTATTTCTATGCCATCAGTGTTTGCTAAAGTTATTGAAAAGGTTGTATATGTAAGGGTAATTGATCATTTTATATCGCACGATTTGCTTTCAAATGTACTGTTCGGCTTCAGAAGTTATTTAATGACTGAAAATGCTATATTCTTGTTTCTCTGTGAGGCACTGGATGGGTTAAACAAAAGGTTTCAAATGCTAGGCACATTTTTTTGATTTAACTAGCTTTTTGATTTAAGTAGCTCACAGTTGGTTCACCTCTAACTTAACAGCAGTGAGCAAAAGGTCATTATTCACAATATTGAGAATAGCTGTGATGTGGGGTCTGAGTGGGGCATGGTCAAGTGTGGGGTGCCCCAGGGATCTTTGTTTGGGTCACTCCTGTTCCTTATTTATATAAATGTTATGCCCTCTAGTATTCCGGGTAACTCTAAAATATTTCTGTTTGCTGAGAACACTAGCTTGGTAGTAAAGGGTGTAGTGTGCAACATTGGCTTGGTTTCAAACAATGCAGTTTATGGCATGGCTTGTAGAAAATAAACTAATGCTAAATCACAGTAAGACACTGTTATTAGTTTGTAACACACAATTCAACAAAACCTGACATTTTAATTTCATAGAGTGAGCATATGATTAGTGAACTGAACAGTTCAAATTTCTAGGTGTCCAGATAGATAGTAAACTGTCATAGAAAGCCCACCTTCAGGATGTTGTTCAAAGGCTTAATGCTGCCATTTTTCCTATTCGAAAGGTCTCTGAAGTGAGTGATGGTTTGACACGAAAATTAGTCTACTTTGCTTATTTTCATTCACTTATGTCTTATGGTATTACATTTTGGGGTAACTTTTCCCATTCTAAAAGGATATTTTTGGCTCAGAAATGGGCAGTTCGGGCAATAAGTGGTGAAAGTTCACAAACCTCTTGTTGACCCCTGTTCACGAGTCTGGGTATTTTGATATTGGCCTCTCATTACTGTCATTTCTTGTCAACAATATTAGCTTATTCCTAAGAATAAGCCACTTTCACTCAGTTAATACTCGGCAGAAATCAAACCAGCATTTGGATTGGACTTCCTTAACTCAGAAAGGTGTGTAGTATACTGCTGCATCCATTTTCAATAATCTGCCACTCAAATTCAAAAATCTTAGCAGTAATCCATGCGCTTTCAAATCGAAACTGAAGAGTTTCCTCATGGGTAACTCCTTCTATACTGTCGAGGAGTTCTTGGAAAAATTAAGCTGATTCTTGTTGTATTGTTGATTGTGTTTACATAAACTTATGGATTGACTCTTTTTGGCTTCATGAACATTTTATTTTTACCTGTTATCACTTTTATGTTGTAATTTCACATACTGACATGTTCCGTGACCATGGCAATTTGGTCCTCAATTTGTTTGCATGGATCTTGACGTGTAAATAAATAAATAAAATGGACGACAGGTTGTTAGTGGCTATGCCCACGTACGATGCTATACAGTATTTGCATCTGAGTTGAAGGCCGACTCAAGGAACTTGTTGAGCTGATGAGGATCAGGAGAAGCGAATAGAGGAGAAGGTTTAGACATCTGGAGGAACATGAAAAGGGTGTTGCCATGCTCGGTCCGGGTCCTGAAGATGTCATTAGTGAATAAGGTGAGGGAACTGGGATTCTGGGTGGCTGAGAAGGATTCCTCTAGATGGCCCATGAATGGGTTGGCTTGGTCTGGCACCATACTGTGGATTTGTTTGTAGGTGATACCATCAAAAGGAGAAGTGAGCAAGGATATGGTTAGTCATGCTGATCCAGAAGGGGGTTGAAAGCTTTGGAATCAGTTTGGTATTGAGAAACATAGTGTTCAATGGTGGCAAGGCCATAGGCATTTGGAATGTTGTGTAGAGGGAGGTGGAAGGATAGTGGTCATGACTACTAACTAGCTGGCTGTCCACATGTATTACTCCTGCCAAACAGTGGCCAAGAGGCAGCTGAATGACCCTGTTTCTGAGCATGCCATGCAGTGTGGTGTGCTTGACTTCAGTGACTGCTTCACAGTCCAGGCCATGTGAATTCTTTCCGTCAACAGCAGCTTTTCCGAACTTCGCACGTAGATTGAAATGCTGCTTTCAATATATCCTTCAATCCCATAACCCCTGATCTCAATCTTCACTGGTCCCTGCCCCCACCTACCTGTGTCCACTTTGCTGCTCCCACTACTGTCACTGACACCTTCTGTCGCCCCCCACCCCGCCTCCCCCAACTGTGCAGTTCAACTGCACAGTTGTTTCCTTTTCTTTGGTTTTCTTTTTCTCCCACAGCACAGCTCTCCAGATACTGCACTTTGCAACCCACCATCCTGACCCTGCTACTTCTCTACACATCTTAAAGGCAGCACTATCTCATCTTCTGTATCCCCTATTCTCTACATTGGTGCCATAGTGCCCTGAGATGACTGTGTGTGTGTGTGTGTGTGTGTGTGTGTTTGAGAGTGAGTGAGTGAGTGAGTGAGTGAGAGAGAGAGAGAGAGAGAGAGATTTGATGAAGGACTAGTGGGAAAGCTGATGTTTTGGTTCCAAAAGCCTACTTTTAGTTGTACCTGTCTGCCACTCATCTCAGTGTGGTGACAACAATCTGTCCAACTCATATTATCTCACTCTGGATTTTCCATTGTTTAAATGCTGTGAGGATGATGATTAGGGCTACAGTTGGAGTCCATGCTATCCATGACTTAGGTTTTCTTGGAACATAAAAAATGTTACGTATAGAACTGTGAATATTTCCTCCCATTACACACACATACATATTGGCAATCATGGACCCTGAAGATCATGCGATTACTTTACGATATCCTCCCACAGATGGTGTTCTTGTGCACTTTAGGTCCAGTTCTCACAGATATCCAACTGAGAAATTCCTTCTGCAATTCATCCTCCTATTTCTTCATTGGTCTTCCAATTGGACAAGTTCCATCAGGTTTTCCCATAAGCACAGCTTTAACGTGGCACGTTTCTGTCCTTCCGACAGTGTGCCCTGCCAGTCTTATTCTCTGTGCTTTTATTTTTTGTACTGTGTTTGGTTGTTTGATTAGACGATACAGTTCCTGGTTCTTTCTGTGTCTCCATGTGTTCTCTTCATGGATTGGTCCAAAGAACTTTCTCGTGATTTTGTGTTCAATGATCTGCAGTTTCTCTGTATCTTAATGTTTCTGCCCCATGTAACAACACCAGTACTGCCACTGCCTTGTAGGCTTCAAATTTGGTCTTAACTGACAGATTTTTTGATGTCATTATCTGCTTCAGACTGAAATAAGTTTTAGACCCATTGACAGTATGTAGATTAATGTCTTGTTTTAGGTTGTTATGTGTGTTGAACTAGGCATCAAGGTATTTAAAATTTTCCCCTCTGGTTATATTCCATATTCCAGTTGTAATGGGGGATTGTTAGGGACATTTCTGGATACTTCTACCATATCAGTCGTCTGTGTATTAATCCTCAATCCAGTCGCACTGGCATTTTTTTGCAAAGTCCTCTACAGTTTCTGCATCTCTTCCTCTGACTCTGCTACGGGCGCAATGTGATATGTATATCCACATAGCTGTGTTTTTCCATTTAGCTTCACCAGTTTGCCTTCTCCTTTCATTTTTTGAGTTACTTTCTCCAGGACCAAATTAAAAAGCAATGGTGAAATTTCATCACCTTGTCTCACACCTGTCCTGATGTTGAATTTTTTGAATCGCTACCCCTGGCATTTCACTTTTCCTTTTGTCTCTGCTGTACACATCTCCACCAAGTTAATGAATTTCCTTGATATGCCAAACTCCCTGAAAATGTTGTACATACATAATCTGTGTATACTATCATACGCATTTGAGAAATCTGCAAATGTCCAGGAACCAATGGTTGAATTTCAAGTACTTCTCCCAGATTTGTCACATGGTGAAAATTTGATCCATGGTTGATCTTCCTACCCGAAAACCTGCCTGGTACTTTCCAACAATATCTTCAGCAAAAGGTTTCAGCTTTTCAAGAATTATTAATGAAAACACTTTATATGGTACACTTAGAGAAACAATGGTAGCTGACTTCCACTATGTTGGGATCTCCTTTGTCCATACTTCACTTATGAGACTGTATACCTCTTTCAGAAGTGCTCCACCTCCTGCCTTCAACATCTTTGCCATTATCCTATCATCTCCTTGTGCCTTATTTTTCTTCAGTTTCTTAATTGCTCTATCTGCAGTCTGTTGAGTTACTTCAAATTCTTCTTGCTCTACATCGTCTAATATTCTTCCTTCTGGGGAGACATTTTCAGGATATTGAACAACTGCTCAAAATATTCCGTCCACCCATCCAGAATTATTTGCTTGTCCGTTAGCTTATTCCCATTCTTACCACGCCTGCCCCAATAGCTGAGTGGTCAGCATGACAGATCGCCATCCTACGGGCCCGGGTTCGATTAGCGGCTGGGTCGGGGATTTTCTCGGCTCAGGGACTGGGTGTTGTGTTGTCTTCATCATCATTTCAGCTCCATCCAGCGCGCAGGTCGCCCAATGTGGCGTCAAATGTAATAAGACCTGCACCAAGGCGGCCGGACCTGTCCTTAAGGGGCCTCCCGGCCAATGGCGCCAAATGCTCATTTCCATTTCCATTCTTACCATTAATAAATCATGCCTCATTTCTTTGACTGTTTCTCTGAAACATTTTTCTGCTGTCTGATATCGTATTTTCCCTCTCTATTTCATGAATCACTTGGGTCATTAATTTTATTTTCTCTGTCCTTAGGACCCTGTTTGTTTCTGTTTTTATGTTTTTGACTGCTTCCTACTTTTCTGCACAATTTTTCTCCAGCATGAGTGTTTTTCTTAGCTTTCCTCCTGGCCTTCACAGCTTGTTCACATTTGTCGTTGAACCGTTTCTTCTTGGTTCGGCTTTTTTCTCCTGGAATTCCCTTTGTTGCCTCAGTTGTAGCAGTCTTTATGTCTTCCCATTGATCATTAACATTTCTTTCATCACTGTGACTTGATGACAGATCTTCAGATTTTTTAAGCACTCTGATATACTAGTGACACAACTCTATATCTTTAAGCTTCTCAATATCAAACTGTAGTTGCAGTTTGCCAATTACTAGGTAAAAGTCTGTGTCCGCATCAGCCCCTCTGTAAGATCTCATGTCTGCCATATACTTCTTGAACCTCGCATCTAAAAATATCTGATCAGTTGTATTACTATCTAGGAAAGTCCACATACAGTTGTGTATGTGTGTGGGGGGAGGTGGTCAAGCTCACCACAAGATTCTGGCTGAGCACAAAACTGATGAGATGCAGTCCATTATCATTTGTTTTGCATCTACACTTTCTTCCTGTCCAACTTTGACACTAAAATCTCTCAAAATTGCCATAATATCTGTGGTTCTTTCTAGTTATTCATAAAACTCACTTTTCTCCTCCTCGTCAGTTACATCTGTTTGTGCATATGCATTAACAAGTGTTACATCTCCATACTTACACCTTATAGTGAGACATGATATCCTCTTGTTTGCACTGAAGCCCTTCACGTGCCTTACCAAATCCTGCTCCATATTCATGCCTTCCATGCTCTTCACAGCATCCATAAAAGATTACTGATTTATTCTCATGCAAAATCCTTTCTCCACACTCCACCTAGTTTCTTGCAATGCAGTGGCATCCACTTTGTACTTCTCTGGCACTATGATTTTGGCAACTCCTGGTCTGTATTCCATGTGTCAACTCATAAACCAATCCATCTGCTCTTTTTCATCTTAACAGCGTTACATTCTTCAGCACACTTATAAGGTTTTTGGTTATGATAAATGCCATCTGGCCACATTACAGGCATTTCACAGGGTTAGCCCAGTAGTGGGGCTGCCACTTTCCTTCTTCTAAGCTAGCAGGATTTGTTATCAGGGTTTTCTTTCCCAGGAGGATAGTTTTCCCTACATCTCAAAAACTCCACCTGCCTTACGGAGTAGACACATACAGAATATGCAAGGAATGGAATAATAGCAAGCTGGGTTTTTGTGAGGCATGCTTTTTCTGGCTACTCTGCTGAGACCTTTTTCTGGCTACTCTGCTGAGACCTTTCTGGCTAAGTAGAACCAGCCAGTACCTATGCTACCACCAATATAGCTCTCAGCTTCATTGGAGCATGCAAACTCTCATGCTGGCACGGACAGTACTACGATAGGCCAGTGCCCTCTGGGAGAGAAATTTCTCTCTTAACCTAAGACTTTTATAAATTTCTTAAGCTGATTTCTTCCATAGCTTAAGAAATTTATAAAACTCTACAAAAGGTTGTCACATCAATGCACTATGTTTTATAGATCAATGAGCCATGTGCACTTAGGATACAGATTCTTTTCATCTCCTTCCTGCCAAAATGCACAACTTGCTGCACTTTCCCCGTTCAAGCAGAACTGGCTGAAAATATACATTTTTCTTTGATGGATGCTATTATCAATATACATAAACCATTTTGTCAGATAGAAATTGGCTGTAGTGGCTGAAGTTGTGCTAAATAACAAAGTAAATTCATTTGTGCTTTTGAAATAACTAGGAGCAGAAGGCGGCAGCAGAAAGGGACTGATGACCTGTAGTTTGGTCTCTTTACTCCCCTTACCAACCAACCAGCAGCAGCAGATGAGATCTTGACTCATGTATTACTCCTTGCAGCCACGGGTTTACAGAAATACAAATAATGAAAGGCCACATGACTGTTAGAATTAAGCCATAAACTCTGGAAAATCTTTCAAAGGGAACAGGAATTCTGTTAGGAAGATGTTGCCAGAACCATAATGCATTATGTTTCATGTAATATCCAAATTATTAAGCAGAGAAGAAAACTGTACATCCATACTTTGATGAAAAGGAAACATTTTGAATGGTTTTTCATTACTTGACCTTTGGGGATGCATGACTCACCATGTAACACAACAAATTCTTGGTAATCTACAAGCTGTTCTCATAAAAATAAAATAAAGACAGTCAGTAAGTAATTTAATGTACGTTGTACAGCAGTACTTGCATCTGGCCCCATTCTGAATGTAAAATTTTATTTCTCACATTCCACTGCCCATGCATCCAGTTTTGCATTGCTCTGCCTTAATATGCATGTATTGCCAGGTAATGGGAACGGTATTTTATGTACGTGGTGATAAAAAAAAATTGAAAGAATGACAGGTCATTCCATTGCATTTGTGAAGAGGCACTGTAGTCCTGAAAACATGGGACTCCAATCCTACAGTACCACTGCTTTTTCCATGCTTCCCTACTGCCCCTATAGGGCTAATGTCTGCTGAGCAAGTGGTTGGCACTCACTGAGTACTACCATTGCTTCCTCTTCATTGTGTCATACCCTATTGTCTGTCGTTATCTATGCCATTAGGTCCTTTGTGCTCACTTCCAACACTGCGACACACAATCTAAATCTGCAGTTCACTGTCTTCTTATGTTCATTGTCTTCTTTGGCATCCATGGTCATCCTTTTCATCTCTTGCTCCCTGTGCATTCCCAAAGGACGACTCACACACTTAATACATAAAGGATGATTCAGCAGCATAATTCCCAGCACCTAAGTTTACAAGTATGGCTCACATGTATTCCTTTTGTAAAGACAAAGTCCAGAAAAGAGCTGATACCTTTCCAGTCAATAATTGATCACTAAGTCTGGACTTCGAGAGGTATGACCAGTCACCTAAGATGGGCTAGTACCTTACTAGGGGGATTCCCCAGGAGAAGGGAGCGTGCCATCAGAGATTCTGGTAATCTTGGGTGATCAAACTCCAATTAATACACCAAACTGACTGATTCAATCTCCAGCCAACAAACAGAAATGAAACAAAGTTATGGAATTAATAAACCTTCCAACTGCACTTTACTACCTAGTAGTATCATGCACGGAAGGGGGTTGTAGGTGAAGTATTCTGGGCTCAGAAAATTATTTTCATCAGTGTGACACAAACAATCTCTTTGGATTGATACTGAAGCTCAACACAATGTGCAAAAGTGTCCATAACTGGAAGTAAATAATAGATTAAATGGAGATTTCACTGAATGGTTGATAACACAGTTTTTCTATTACTGGAACACCCCAAAAATATTCTTGATGATATGACACAGTCTTCTCCCCTAGACTGAACGCATTACATTTACATTCATGCTCCCACTGGGAAGTGTAAGTCTGAATAGTAGAACGAAACTTAAGGTACAAACAAGACCAGAATAATTTCAAAGTCCCTTCAATCTTGTTTTGAAGAGTGTAACAGTAACAAATGATACCAACATTTCCCGCAAGCAAGTCACTGAACTTAGTGCTCTCGACTGGAGGCAAAGGCGGCTTGTGGTCAGAAACTCTGTTGGGTCCATACCAGATGGCATCTGTTGACTGGCTGTGATGGAGCTGCCTGGATTGGGGCCTACCATAGGGTATCTGTTGACTGGCTGTGATGGAACCACCTGGATTGGGGCCAGTGTGGTCCTAATACCCGTATGGTATAGATATACTTGCGTTTCATTGCTTGTTTATGACACGGTAGATACAGCAAAAGGTTCACAATAGGAGCGACCCCTGTCAACGTTGGGCGTGCCACCTGTTTTCGTGTCTGGTGTACTCGAAAGCCCTCTGCACATCAAGCTGCAAATTTATTATTTTGCTGGACTGTGCAGTTGTTGAGTTTCTGGGTCTGTGCCTCCTACAGCCCCACCTATTCCTCTTGCTGCTCTCCCCAACCCCCTCCCCCAAAGTGACTGAGAAATGGTGGAGACAAGTGTCTGGATCTTCGACTATGTCACTGTTGTCTACCTTGCATGCACAGGAAGTGGAAGGTAGAGTAGGATCGACATCCATTGAGGTGTCGTGCTGTGATGGCCAACATCCCATATCACTCTGTGCAGGAGTGGCCAGATTGGCATCACCAGGGGACCTCCACATGTCTGGAACAGAAAACTGAGTGAGATTTTCAGGCATGGGAATTGAACCACATCACAATTGAATCTGTGACAATGTGTGCTGTCTTGTAGGGTGACCTCCAGCATGGTGCAGCTGAGGAAACATCTCACTGTGGCAGGTAGCCAGTGGATCCATCCATGGACAAAATTCATTTCCCACATGGGATCCTCCAATTGGAAACAATGCTGCTGGGGCTGTGGAGAGTGGGTGCACTTTTCCTGGGGATGAAGGACGGAAAGGGAGGATCCATGCAGCAACTGCTCCACAGGAAAGGAGCCATCCTGTGAAGTAGCATGGTTGGATACCAAAAAGTGTGAGCATTTCATCCAGGGGATGATGGTGGCATGGCTTTGTCGTTTGTGTCTTGAAAATGTGGACAAACAGATCGGTGATGTCGTTGTATGCTGGATGGAATGTTTCCATATGAATAAGAGAGATGCCATTTGTGGCACAAAAGGAAGAAAATTTGGGGGAGGTGAATTGAGATCCATTGTCAGTGATAGTGGTTTCAGGGAGGCCTTCCAGAGCTAAAATATGACTAAGCATTTCATGGTCTGAGCTGAGGAGTGGACAGCATGGAAAGCCCATTCTGGCATCAATGGTTATGTGGCAGGAGGCACCAAGGAAGGGAGCAGCAGAATTGAGAAGGATGCAGGACCAAGGAGTGGGCTGTGGAAAATTCCTTCAGGTTGGGGTAGTTTGTTTGCTCTGGCAAGTGGAGCAGGCAGTGATGATGTTGGCTACTGCAGCGTCTGTGCCCATCCAGTAGACTGTTGCCATGCTAGCCACATAGTCAGGATCTTTAGCTTGCCTGCCATTTCCTCTTGTGCCTCGTTTATAGATGAAACTTTTTAATGTAGGCTGTTTATCTCCTTAGACAAATCAGTGAATAATTTCACCTTTAATTTGTTCCTGGTATTTGCATGTTAACTCGTTAGCGAGGTGAATGCGTAGATTTTGATTTAAATGATCGAACGTCTGTGATAGGTCATTCTTAAAACCTTCAAATGTTTTTTATTCATTTTTAGAATCATGAAATTTTTCATCAGTTTTCTGTTTCTTGTGTACGGAAATTATTAAATAATTTCTTCATTAGGTAAGCGAGGCATTTATACATGCCCTGCGCTGAATGCATTGTTGACGCATTAGCGTCTTGTCTACCTACTTTTACTCGTTCTGTTACATTTTAAACAAGTTCTCGTGACCCCGAGAAACTGAAATTTACAGATTCTGCTTAGCGCGTCTTTCGGTACCGTCCAGGGAACAGTCACCAGTTGTACTGAGGGACAACAATAGTAAATTCGCTCGGGAACGTGTCTCTCAGCTGATTTAAAGCCAGCAAGACGCACTGTAGACAGTCAGGATTATGATTTTTCGACACACAAAACAACTGTAACACGTAACATTGGATTATTAGATGACAGTTCTTCGAGCCGTGATGTTGTTTACCATCTCTTCTTGTTTGAAGACAATGTTACGGCGTCCAGCTTGCTCTGCTTAAATTTCTTGCGTCTCCGAATTAGTACAGATAACGGTAACGCAAAAGGATGGATCAGATGAAATAACAAACTGCTAAATGAAGTGACATATTTCACATTATTAGTGAAGTAAACAGAAATCAAGGTCCTCTATCATGGAAACGAAAAAACAGACAGTAAAATATCGATGAATCATTCAGTAGGAGGTTTTTTTACAGACATAAGAAAATTATGTTCTTCACCTTTTCTCACTAACTTCATAGGCTTGATTGCTGCGTACATACCGCGTTTTAACCTTTGCCGTAAACGACGTAGGCAAATGAATGGATGAAAATAGACGAAACACATTTACGCTTATACACGGAAGAGCCGAAGAAACTGGTACACCTGCCTAATACCGTGTGGGGCCCCGCAAGCATGCAGAAGTACTGCAGTACGACGTGGCTTAGACTCGACTATTGTCTGAAGCAGTGCTGGAGGGAATTGACACCATGAATCCTGTAGGGCTGTCCATAAATCCATAAGAGTACGATGGGTTGGACATATCTTCTGAACACCATGTTGCAAGGCATCCCAGATATGCTCAATAACGTTCATGTCTGGGGAGTTTGGTGGTCAGCGGAAGTGTTAAAAGTCGGAAGAGTGTTTCTGGAGCTACTCTGCAGCAATTCTGGTTGTGTGGGGTGTTGCATTGTCCTGCTGGAGTTGCCCTAGTCTGTCGGAATGCACAATTGATATGAATGGTTACAGGTGATCAGACAAGATGCTTACATATGTGTCATCTGTCAGAGTCGTATCTAGACGTATCAGGAATCCATATCAATCCAACTGCACAAGCCCCACACCATTACAGAGCCTCCACCTGGTTGAACAGTTCCCTGCTGACATGCAGGATCCATGGATTCATGAGATTGTCTCGATACCTGTACACACCCATCTGCTCAACCCAATTTGGAATGACTTACTTGCCATGCTAACTGCTTAGTCAGGACCACTCTCCAGTAACCCTCGTGGAGAAGCTCGAGGACCCGGTCGTGGAGGACACGTGCGATGACAATGTGTGTCTAGCCATCTTTGCCCTAGATGAGGCTGATGCCTTGCATTGTAGAAAGATTCTGCCAATGCGCCCAAAGCCCTGGAGTTCATGGTGTGGCAGTGTCTTTGAGTTGGAGGGCCAACCCTGGTGGATGTGCTGTAGGACATCGTGGATGATGGGATTGCTGGTCATATGATGCCAAACTAGGACCACACGAAGGGGAAGCTAGGCTACTGTGTCCTTTGCCTCTGTATCCATGTGGGAACAGACCTCCCAGTTGTCACTGAAGATTGGATCTTGTCCTATGGGCAGTCTGGAAAGGAGGTCGACATTAGTGTGATGTGCTGTGGAGCAGAATTGGATCTCACATGTGTAACTGAAGAAGAAGAGAACCCAGCATTGCAGGTGATGCACCATCTTGGTGGGACAGGGGCGATCGGCTTGAAGTGTGCTAACAGTGGCTTATAGTCGGTGAGAAGGGTGAAATGACACCTGTAGACTTACTTGTGGAACTTCTTAATTTCAAAGATGATAGCCATGGCCTCCTCCTTGATTTGACTGTAGCTGCACTATGAGGCATTCAAGGTCCTAGAAACAAAAGCCAGTGGTTGTTCCACGCCATCCACAATGTAGGAGAGAACTGCTCCCACACTGAAGTCTGATGCATCAGCTGCCAAGCCTAGAGGCTTGGAAGGCTCATCAGCAATTACGCAGGTTGGGCACAGGAGTGCGCCCCTTTGGGCTCAAAACGCTCAGTTGTGTTGTTGTCTATGGGATGTTCTTGCTGAGCAGATGGTGTAAGGGTTCAGCTAGCGCCATGGCTTGTGGGATGAATCACTGGTAATAACTGAGTTGTCCAAGTACTGATTTCAATTGAGCTCTGCTTTGGGCACCGACATTTGAATAGCCTCAACGTACTGAGGATGGGTAGAGCAAATTCTGGAAGCACTTAAAAATATTCCAAGCATTCTACTTGTCAAACGAAGAGACCACACACGTCCTTGTTGCACCGCAACCGAACGTGATCGAAAATGGCAAAGAGAGTGTTCAAGATGCATGCAGGGCCCTCAGCATACTTGCTGGCCACCAAGATATCGCCTAAGTAACTAGCCATTCCAGGGACATCACAGAGTAACTGTCCGAGATATCTCTAAAAAATGACAGCATGACTAGCAATGCCTAACGGCAGCCGATCGTACTGCAACAAGTCAAAAGGTGTATTGATAATGAACACTTCCTGAGAAGCTGCGTCCAATGGCAGCTGTAGACAGGTGTCCCTGAGATCAGTCCCAATGATCACTCTATCACCCCTGAGCTTGGAAATTGTGTGCTAGTCTATCGCTTGCTGAGAGTTAAATGTGTCACTAAAATCGTCACACATGCTGAGAGCGCAAATCTGTTTTTGCACAACCATTATGGGACTGGACCACCTACTGTTGGAGACTGGCATGAAAATTACCTTATCTTGAAGCTGCTGCAGTTCCTGGTCAAGCCTGTCATGTAGGGTTAATTGGACAGTGCGGGCTTTACAGAACTTCAGTACTGCCTTGGGCGATAACATGATGTGAGCTTTGAAATTAGCGACCCCAGAGGAAAGCGCTGAAAACACTAATGGATATTTGCCAAAAAAGCTCTGATCTCCAAGGATCACTCACCACGACACTGTGGCTGTGAATCTCTAAGCCCAAGACCAAGAGGTCCAGACCAAGGGCGTTAGAAGTGCCAGGAGTGGCCACCACCAGAATATGACCTATAAGTGTCGTGGAACCATACTGAAGCTAGGCTGAAAAGGCACCAGGGATGGAGATGAGATCGTTACTAAAACAAAAGAGGGGGTGTCAAATGATTGAATGGGAGTGCCCTCACCTTCTGATCCATAGTCCAGTCAATAACGTTGGTGGAGCAGCCAGTGTCTATTTGCAGGTACATGAGAACTCCATCGATTAGGACAGAGATTGACATCAACTCCTTGCAGTGTGGGAGAATGGACACTAGAAGAGAGATAGCAATGGGATCTGTGTCCTCTGCTGTCAACCCAGAGTCGTGAGACTCAATAGATGTCCAGTCAGCATGGAAGACCACAAGGCTTCGGCCACATGGCCAGCTTTGCTGGGGCATTGCTGTCAGGCAACGCACTGGCTACAGAAATGGAGCTGTCGAAACTGACACAGGCTTGGTTCTTCCTTGTTAGACTTCCCATTGGTTTTAGACGGAGAAGGGTTCCTCTGAGGCAGACACAAAAAGCAGATCTTGTAAGGCTGCCGAAGAGTCTAAAGATTGCTCAAAAGCGGGAATGATAGACAGACACGCCTCCAGAGATGGGTCTTTAAGCTTCAGGAGATCGTGACGTAATGCTTCATCTGGGGACTGAACAAGGACCATGTCCAAAGCGAGTGAAGAGGCATAGGAAGTTTACAGCTGGAGTCAGCCCAGTGATAACGATCCTCCCTAGAGAACCCCTGGATGTGGGCTATCCATTCCTTGTAAGACTCAAAAGATGGTTTACAATAACTAAAAAATTTGCGACATGCTGTGACCATGTCCACCTGAGAATCGAACTAATCAAGAAGGTTATATTTTAATGTGGTGTAAGGGAGGGACTGATGACCTTAGATGTTAAGTCCCATAGTGCTCAGAGCCATTTTTGTAAGGGAGGAGCCTGCCGGTGTGGCCGTGCGGTTCTAGGTGCTTCAGTCTGGAACCGCATGACCACTACGGTCGCAGGTTCGAATCCTGCCTCGGGCATGGATGTGTGTGATGTCCTTAGGTTAGTTATGTTTAAGTAGTTTTAGGTTCTAGGGTACTGATGACCACAGATGTTAAGTCCCATAATGCTCAGAGCCATTTGTAAGGGCGGCAGGAGTTCCTTCTCACAGTGAAGCTGCTGAATCAACTGATATACTAAAGGGTCAGTGTTAGCCAGGAGGAAATCATGTTCCTGTGTCCCATAAGTGATGTCATGGACGAGAAAAAGTTGTTCCTTCTGTGCTATGTAGCACGATTAAGGTTCCATTTTGTGGTTTAATTCCTGGAATGGCGGCAGCAGGATGTTGAGGACCGAAGAATCAAGCTATGCTAGGTGTCCAGAAAGCTCTGGTGTCGACTAGGTGATAATTGTGAACCTCTCCACAAGGAGTTTGTTGGTGCAGTGCATTCTCTGCAGGAGAAGGAGCACCAGATGAGTTAAGTCTACATGATCCACAGCCATTGCCATGGCTGAAAATGTCTGTACATGGAGGCACTCTGTGTAACAATTGCTTGTAAAGTTTGTTTAAATGCTTGTCGCCATCTGAAGTATTCCTTGCTCAGAACACTCCTACAGGAAAATATAAGAATAAAGTTCTGCCTCCATTTATTAACAAAATTGTTTTCTTCAACACAAATGATCATTGATACTGAATCTCAACGCACACAATGTGCAAAAGTGTCTATAACATGGAAGTAAATCTTAGATTAAATGGAAAGTTCATTGAATGCTTGATAACACAATCCTTCTGTTACTGAAACACCCCAAAAATATTCTCCATGATATGATACAGTCCTCCCACTAGAATGAACACTGAGAAATCTCTAAGTTCAGATGCCCACTGGGAGGCGTAAGCCTGAACAGAATGAAACTTACGGTTCTGGTGAGACTGGAATAATTTCAAAGTCCCTTTAGCCGCACCGGAAGAATCTGACAGTAACAAATGATACCATCCGTTCCCACAAGCACATCGCTGAACATAGCACTGTCCACTCGAGGCAAAGGTGGTGTGTAGTCAGAAATCTGTAAATAGTGCTGGATCCATAGCGGAAGGCATGCATTGACTGGCTGTGATGAAAATACTTGGACTGTGGCCAGTACGATCCTAAACACTCGCATGGCAGTGCATTCAGTTGATTGCACATGAAATGGCTGTGCAGCAAAAAGGTCCACGGCAGGAGCAAGCCTTGTCACGGTTTTGTGTGCCACCTGTTATCGTGTCTGGTATATGCGAAGGCCCTCTGCAGGTCTTGCGGCAAATTTCTTGTCTCGCTGGACTATTCAGTCATTGAGTCACAGGGCCTACATTAGATGCAGCTCCACTGGTAGAGATGTGTTGTAGGGTGATAGTGGCACCTGATGACTTCTGCGATATGCCAACAGGTTTATTAAACTAAACCCCATCATCATTCAGCAAGGACTGGACACAATTGCGGGCACAGTGATGCAGTCTCCCACTTATATAATGGGACCTTGCTACTCGAGACAACAGTGTCTTTCAGGTCCCAAAACAGTACAGTATTCCATGGATACTCTATTTGTGTAGAGCCCCATCACACAGTTAATTTTCACATGGAAGTTACCATATGGCTGTTTGGTGGTCTGACAGAGGGATAAATCCAAGGTGACCACTCTGATCAGGGCATAAAACCAGTCCATCAAGTTATGAAAAACGTAGATAATGTAATATTGCCTACCCATATCCTATTTTGGCACAGCAGAATAGTAATTGAGTGTAGAAATAAAATTTTATTAGAATTGACCGCGATGACATGGAGTGGAAGACCTCTGCCAGCTACATCAGTGTGTAACCAATGTTAACACTTGGGAAAACCGAAATAAAACAAACAGACAGCTAATTCTTCATAGTGTGCAAGAGAAGGGGTCACAAATCAGAAACATCGAATTCAGCACTTACAAGGGAAAATCCCCATTACACCCCTGTTAGATTTAGTGATAAGATGGTCCATTGGATAGCCCATCATGAATACAGATCAAGCATGGAAACAGGGAGAAGGTGTACTGGACTGTGGAAAAATGAAGCAATATAAGAACAGTGAATGATCTAAGCCCATTAATGAGCAACATAGAGCTATTTGAATAACCAGGTATTTGTGGTCATGTGGTCACGGTGTTGGGCTGTGAAGTGTGAGATTTGGGTTCAAATCTCCATCACACTCGACTTTTTTTTTTTTTTTTTTTTCAAAAAATTATTAACTGTCCATCCAGTTATTGGTGCGTCTATTCGCTGTATACAAATTTGTACCTGTATTGTGGTGTAACGTCTGTTTGCAGCAGTGATGTATAATGAAGGAACCTCCAGGCATACACTATGTGATCAAAAGTATCCGGACACCACCAAAAAACATATGATTTTCATATTAGGTGCATTGTGCTGCCATCTGCTGCCAGGTACTCCATATCAGCGACCTCAGTAGTCATTAGACATCGTAAGAGAGCAGAATGGGGCGCTCTACGGAACTTACGAACTTTGAACGTGGTCAGATGATTGGGTTTCAATTGTGTCATACGTCTGCACGCGAGATTTCCACACTCCTAAACAACCCTAGGTCCACTGTTTCCGATGTGATAGTGAAGTGGAAACCTGAATAGACACGTACAACACAAAAGCGTACAGGCCGACCTCTTTTGTTGACTGACAGAGACCGCTGACAGTTGAAGAGGGTTGTAATCTGTAATAGGCAGACGTCTATCCAGACCATCACACAGGAATTCCAAACTGCCATCAGGATCCACTGCAAGTATTATGACAGTAAGGCGGGAGGTGAGAAAACTTGAATTTCATGGTCTAGCAGCTGCTCATAAACCACACATCACTCCAGTAAATGCCAAACGACGCCTCGCTTGGTGTAAGGAGCGTAAACATTGGACGATTGAACAGTTGAAAAACGCTGTGTGGAGTGACAAATCACGGTACACAATTTGGCGATCAGACAGCAGGGTGTGAGTATGGCGAATGCCTGGTAAACATCATGTGCCAGTGTGTATAGTGTCAACAGTAAAATTCGGAGGTGGTGGTGTCATGGTGTTTTCGTCTTTTTCATGGAGAAGCTTGCACCTCTTGTTGTTCTGCGTCGCATCATCGCAGCACAGGCCTATATTGATGTTTTAAGGACCTTCTTGCTTCCCGCTGTTGAAGAGCAATTCGGGGAATGGCGATTGTATCTTTCACCCCGATCAAGCACCTGTTCATAATGCATGGCCTGTGGTGGAGTGGTTCATGACTATAACATCCCCGTAATGGACTGGCGTGCACAGAATACTGACCTGAATCCTTCCGAACATGTTTGGGATGTTTTGGAACGCCGACTTCGTCCCAGGACTCACTGAGCAACATCGATACCTCTCCTTGGTGCAGCACTCCGTGAAGAATGGGTTGCCATTCCCCAATGAACATTCCAGCACCTGATTGAATGTATGCCTGCGAGAGTGGATGCTGTCATCAAGGCTAAGGGTGGGCCAACACCATATTGAATTCCAGCATTACCGATGGAGGGCGCCACGAATTTGTCATTTTCAGCCACGTGTCCAGATACTTTTGATCACATAGTGTATGCACCTCCTGTTTGTACTACACACATATCACATGTTATGCCTCTTACGTTCCGTTTTGAATGTTTTGACTCTAGAATTCCTTCGTTATAACACAGTTCACAACCATTTATTTGTTGTTTTCATTTCCCTGAGAAGTTTATGAGCGATATCGCCTGGTCTCACTCTTCATCACATTTGCTTGTGATGGTAATATATTGTTACAACATGACTCATATTCTATAACCATTGTATAGTATGACAATTGCCTACACTACAATACGATAACAGACACGTCAATGGCCGGATGGGCAGTTCATAAATTTGCGAAAAAAAAAAGTTGGGCACGAGGGAGATGTGAACACAGATCTCCTGCTGTGCAGTTCAACACCGTGACCACACAACCAGGCCGCCATGGTTCTTGTCAGTCGCTCAATGTTGCACATCTTGAGTTTGTACTGTATGCAGTTTCTGTTTTGCTTCTTTTTCCACAGTTCAGTGCACCTTCTTGTTTTCATGCTTGATCTGTATTCAGTTTCTGATGGGCCATTCAGGATGCAAACTTTGCACAAGGAATGCTCTCAAAGAATGAGAGCACATTTGGAGCACTGCTATAAGGTTCTCACATTCCAGTCACTCATTCTCAGAGTTAGACCATTCCATCTGCATCATGGATACTGATGGAAGGTTGGGTCTACTACACTGGTGTCCAAAATTAAAGCAACAAACGGAAATCTTACAAGGTTGCGTTTATTTTGCCACAAAACATTATAAACAGTTGATAGTGAAGTAGAAACAATGTAAAGAAGACAGGACATAAACAACTGCATCATGCATAATGGTAGACAGAAACATTCTTCATTTTCTCCAACTTAATGGATTTGCACACACATTCCAACTGGGGTGTGAGAACCTCTGGCAGCAATATAGGCCAGACAACGATGGGGCATGTGATGATATCATCAGCCTCACGTTCAGGTAATAACGCCCATTCTTCCTGCAGTCTTGGAGAGTGGTTGGTGGATATTAACATGATGCATCCCAGCCATGCTCTATGGGATTCAAATTGGGAGAACGAGCAGGCCACGCTATGTATGCAATATCTTCCGTTCCCAAGAAAAGTTCAACCACCTGTGCTGTATGAAGTCGAGGATTATCGTCCTTCAACATGAAGTCAAGCTGACAGCACTTTGCAACAACCGCAGATGATCCCAAGATCTCGTCACGATACCTGACAGCAGTTAAACCTTGCCGATTCACCCATACAGTTTCATGAAGAGGGTTTGAATGGTAACTATAATTCCTTGCCACACTATCAGGGATCCTCTTCGATAGCAGTCTCCTTCCACAATGTTTGGATCCCGAAATCATGTTCCACGTCCCTTCCAGATGCGAATCCGTCCAGACTAATCGGGACTCATATGTGAAAACAACACTGGCCCACTGTTCGAACGTCCAGGTGGCGTGTTGATGACTACACTCTAGACATTCTCGTCTGTGAAGACGCATCAGAGGTAGACAGACAGCAGGTCTCTGACAATAAAGGCCACTCTGCCGAAGCCTTCTGCACACCGTTTGCCTCGATACGACACGTCGAGTGGATGCTGTGAGCTCACATGCCAGTTGTTGTGCAGTACTAAGGCAGTACTGTCATGCCCATACAGCCAAAAAACGGTCCTATTTTCTGAAGTCACATGTAGTTGACCATGACGTGGTCTTTGGGATAGTCTTCAGGGTACATTTTGGTCTCTAGAAACTGTTGCCACATCCCATAACAACAGAACGATTCACATTAAGCCATCAGACCAAATCAATTTGAGACTGTCCTGCTTCCTTTATTTCTATGGCCCTCCATTGTAGAGAATCTGGTAGTCACCTTCTCTGTGCCGTACTGCACCATCTGAGACTCTGCACACAGCGATTATGGATGTGGGGCTATCCGGCAAACACTACCTCATATCATACATGCTCTGACATCATCATTGGCATGGTTGTCCGTTGGCTGGAATGCCATCTTCCGCGTAGAGCACGATCGTACAGATATCTGGTTTACAGGTTGTTTGATTATATCTGAATTAGACACAGGACAGAGAAATAGCGGTTTGTTGCTTTAATTTTGGACACCAGTGTAGGTGCAGAACGTTCTAATGAGTACAACGAAGTGTCTACAGCCGCCACTGCTATGAGTCCACTGCTATGAGTCCACAGCCAGATGGCTATGGAGGGAACTTGGACTCTGCAAGCAGCAGTCCTGGCGGTCAGCGTGGTGACTGAAGGAAGATGAGAGCCTGGCAGATCTTTCATGAATGAAGAACCAATCTGCCCATCTGCATGCTGTTGATTATGGGAGCAGGGCACCTGTGAAGCCCCTCCTGGTACTAGCTATACACTGGGATCACTCCTTGGACTGTCATTAGTGGCACTGTCGGGCTTTTTGTCTACATGCCATCTCAACAACTGACAACAGTGGTATGCAGATATCTGGGGCTGATTATAAGTGCATATGGAAGAAAATGTGAAACAACTGGAAGAAGTTTTTAAATGACTACAAACAGCACATCTAACACCAGTGTTGATAAGAGGCATTTCACCGAAAACAGAAATAAACTATCTGGGCATGTTATTAGCCAGGAACAAGTAAGAACTGATCCCTCTCTTATATCAGCAGTTCATGATTTTGTGCCGCCAGAGACTACAAAGCGTTACAATCGTTTTAGACCTGTGTAATTCATATAGGAAATTTGTGAGGGATTTTGTACAAATTGCCAAACCCTTGAATAGTTTATTAAGAAAAGGAACAGAATTCGAGTGTTCAGCAGACTGTCAAGCCACATACAAGAAACTGAAACATGCTTTGGTACTGATACTTAGGTTGGTATTTCTAACTTCAAACAAGAGTTCATCCTGTCTTGTGATGTGAGTGATATGGCAGTTGTTTGTGTTTTGAACCAAAATGTGGATAATAACGAACTTCATTATGAACTGAGACTATTGAACGTGACAGAATGCAATTATTCAACAATGGAAAAAGAAATAATAGCTTTTATTAAGGTGTTACCTAGTTTTGTTGTTATTTACACAGGTGAACATTTGAGGTCGTTATCATGTGTTCCATAAGTGGCTATTGGGATTGAAAGATCCTTCCAATAGAATAACACAGTGGGCATTGCAGCTAAGTGAATTTCATTATGAAGTGGTGCATAAACCTGGGAAGATGTTCACAGACACACCAAGCAGGATAATTGGAGCTATGCAACCACTAGACAAAAACATAGTACAGTGGCAGAAGGAACAAGCAGCAGACATCGACTGTCTGGCCCTTAGGTCACAGCCACAGTTTGAGACATGATGGCTTACTGTGCAGAAATACAAAGTGAAGACTGCATTGTGGTTCCTGCATCATTCAGACGTGAAGTAATACAACAGGCATATGGTCACCTGTTTGTGGGTCATGAAGGCTCTAGGATGACAGGTAGATAAGCAGCCAAAAATGTTTGGTGGAAAATCCGAAAGCAACATGTTGAATAGTGAGTATGAGGCTTTGTGCCATATGTGGAAAGAGCAGATTTTAGTCACCAATGTAAATCCTTACTAAGTGACAGAACCTTTCGAAATGGTTGGTTGGATATTCTTGTACTCCTTAATAAGACATTAGCTTGAAATGAGTGTATTGTAACAATAATGGATCATTTTTCCCAGTTCGTAGCAATTACAGTGATTCTGGACCAGTGAGCGAGCACAATCACAAATGCGATGACTAATAGTTGGACACTGACTATTGGCATTCCTGATACTATAATTACAGGTCATGATACAAAGGATATGTCAGGTCTCTTGAACTAGTTGTGTCATTTGCTTCATATCCAAAAACTTCACACTAGTCCTTGCTATCCACAAGCAAATGGTCATACCAAAAGCTTTCATCAGGCAATTTCTAAAACGTTAAGTCATTATGTGAATATCCAGTGTGATTGTTTCGACATATAATACTACTTATATTACAGGCCTAGGTTGGCAAATGATGATAACAACATTAGCCTCAATTCCTTGTCATTTCATTCTGCCTGTTGTGGGAATCCAAGTAATGTTGGAATAAGTGATGAATTTAGTGGTCTACAAAAGATGGATGTAGACAGTTTGATATTTGGAAGTTTGGGTTGGTCCGGGATATGTGCACTGGTAGCTGAAGTGGTTAAAACGACCAGCCATGATAAATGGGAAATATATTTGGGTTCTGGTCTGGCACAAATGTTTATTCATCGCAATAGGGTAGAAGATCTGCACCTCATATAGTTGATGTCAAGGAATTGGCAGTCGGCAAATTATTTTCAAAATCATGTTGTACTGCTATAGGTTGCCAACAGTGTCTGTTCTTCAGACATGTATGTAAGTAGGTAGAAAACAGTTAGTGTCTGAGACATTAGTTTTTTTCCTGAGACCTATAAAAAGCACTACTTGGCGGTATTGCGATAAAAAATATGTATCTCATTCTGCATTAATATAACACTTGCATAATGGCACAGGCACCGGTTTACTCATGGTAATAGAGAGAATGGGTGTCCTGGCAAGCTGGCGCTTGGAAAAGTACCTTGTCAATACTTTTAGCAATCACTGACTCAGTAGAAATGAATGTATGTAGAGACAGCAAAAATGTAAGCGGGTTTTTTACATATGTGCCAAACAAATACTCTAACACACAGTTATCAGCAGTAATTAATGCACAGCATTCGAATATTTTAATGTAAATGCACATCTGAAATAATGGGCGCATTAACACATCTGCCAATTCTCTTTTGCTTGGTACATTTGCATTTTGGTCTATTCTATCAATTTTACCAATTTCCAATTTGGAATCCTACCAAATTTCCAGTTTTACCAGTTTCAAGCCTTGATGTCACTTGAATAACATTTCTACATTATTTTAAACTGTCAATGTATCTTACTGCAGCATATTTACGTCGTATGTACAGTTTATGTATGGTGTATGTATGATGTATACATAGTGAATTTGTAGTGAAACTACCGGCCGCGGTGGCCGTGCGGTTCTAAGCGCTACAGTCTGAAGCCGAGCGACTGCTGCGGTCGCAGGATCGAATCCTGCCTCGGGCATGGGTGTGTGTGATGTCCTTAGATTAGTTAGGTTTAAGTAGTTCTAAGTTTTAGGGGACTGATGACCTAAGACGTTAAGTCCCATAGTGCTCAGAGCCATTTGAACCATTTTTTTGTAGTGAAACTGAGGCATGTATGTGGCGCAATTGTGGCGTAATTTTTGGCATATGTTGGGTAATTGTACAGCAACTGCTGTGTATGTGGCATATGTACAGTGTCAGAAAGTGAATTTACAAATTATTCAGAAACTTTACCAATTTCCACATTTGGTGTCCTACCAAATTTCCAGTTTTACCGTCGGTTTTCCAATTGTGCAACCACTACTACCAATTTAACACATTTGATGCAGCTGATAGTTACAAGAATCTGCTCTTGAAGTCAGCTGGCAGCACATTATAAACTGCAAGGTCGTGGAACACCTCCAATTCCTGGTCCAGTAGTTCTGCTGGAATTGGATTAGGGGCCCTTTGGACTGTAGATGGTTGCTGCTGCAGCTGTGCCACTGCATAGTTGAACAACAACAGATCTGATAGGTCATGAAGACATCCTTTGGACAATACCTACTGCAGCAGCTGCTGGTGCTGCTGCTGAGTCATAGCATGTCACAGAACACATCCATGTCCTGATCCAGCAACAAATCAGAGTGTGTAACATAATGACAGAGCCTAAGTATAAGCACATTAAATATATAGTGCATACAGGGAATGCCATGAAGTTATTAACTTAGCACCTTAAGTTAGCTCATTGTAAAATACACATGCAATAGTTTTCGAAGCCATGCATGGAAGCAGTACAGTGTTAGCTGCTGCCCTCATGCCACATTGGGGTGCCTTGATATGCACACGTAAATTGATGGTCTCTGTTAATAATAACGATATTGTTATAATAAAAACGGAATTGACGAATAGTTATTGTTCATATTGGACAAAGGAAGTGACGGTGCTCATCCACTTGAATTATAAAAATTAAAATTACTTGAGGGGTGGGGAGGGCTGAGCTTGCATGCTATTGCTGCCCCATTGGTGCCCGCAGCCCCAGCATAGTTGGCAGAGAGCATGTTGACATCGACACCCATACGTAGCACCGCAATTCGCGGTAAATTATTTAAACAGCTCAACATGCCAAGTAATTAGAGTGCTCTCGCAATGTGCCGGGGGGGGGGGGGGGGGGCAGGGTTGGAGTGGGCTTCAGAGGGCATTATTGAGATGATAATATCATGGCCTTTATGAAATTGTCTGGATGTGACATCAGAATTCCAGGAATGCTAATGCTGATGTCAGCAACACTTGGGCAAGAACATAAAGTGATCCTCTAGCATCCTAGAAACCACATAAAGAGCACTTACATTTCTCCTGTTTGTTCATCTGTATCAGTTCGCGTTTCTGGTTTCGCCTGTTGGTTTCTCCCACATTAACTCTGGTGTCTGTTGTCACAGTTCCCTGTTGCACAATTCCGCTCAATCGATTTAAGGAAAACGTGATGAACCTACATCTGGATGGCCAGACAGGGACTTGAACAACCTGCTTCCCGAATAAAAGGCATGCGCCTTTCCACTGCGCCACCTCGAAAAAATAATTTAAAAATGTTTTCAAAAAGGATGCAACTACAAAATGCTCAAGAAAAACTATACAAGGCATTTCATATCACTGGCTGGAAAGGCGATTGGTCAGAACTGCTGGTGAATAAAGCACCTAAAAGACGTTTCTGTAGCATTAGATCCGCTGAAACAAGACCACAGGAATAAGCAGGTGATAGATGTATAAAAATGACAAAAAGGTCTTTGCAAAACGATTGAAGTAACGGAGAATTACCTTGGAAACTATGAACACCACCGAGCGAAGCACAGTGTAGGGCCACACGTGCATCACATAAACCTGAAAATCAGGTAAGTATATCATCTACAAGGCTACCACATACGAATGGAAGTGCGAAATAAACACATGTGGGCCGCTAAAGTAGAGAGGAATGACTACAGAGAGCGCAAGCGTCGGAATATCTTCATATACAGAACGAGTCACGAACGATCTTGTTTACGTTTGTTCTGCACACCTATGTCACGCGTTCAATAGACCTCTGAGCGCTATGGTGTGAATTTCATAGCCAATACGAGTATCAAACACGCTTATAGCGAGCTATTTAGTAAATTTATATGTCATATGTTCCGAGTTATCATTGCTTATGGCGGTGGTAAGCGAAAAGCTCTACACAGGCAACCGACAGACATAATATTCAGGATACACACTGTCTTAAAGCACGAAGCACCTGTATATGTGTTCCATAACTGTAGTTTGGAACCGGCAGCAATGCGATCCCCATCCATGCCTCGAACTGCGCGAACTGCCATCATCTGTGAATCTGACTATAAGCTAGGCATACAATTATAGAAGAAAGTGGCTAAAAGTAGGAGACAAAATTCATTAAAAACATATTATAATAAAAGGCAAATCTGCAAAAAGAGCGAAAGACAAATGAATATGTGAATAGACAGAAACATTTGAAGAGCTAAATAAATCGCCAAAGATGAAAACAGTGGATTATTGAGTATTAAAAAATGTTGAAATTAACAGATATGACAAAACAAATGGTGGTTTAGAAACAGAACAGTAAAGCTCGTAAAAGGTTAAAAACAGTATGTACATGTACAAATGTAATCAAAAAGGGGATATGGAATAAAGTTGCAGAAGAGCAGAGTATAAAAATAAGGTAGGGAACCAGATAGTAACTTGTACGATCAATTTTGTAACTGTGATGTGAGACCATAAGAAATTTGATTCTTACTGCCCAAATGATCTTTTAGAAGCCTACCATTATTACTAGTTAATGTAAAATAAGTTCGATCTCTTCAGTTAAGTTCAATTTTTTCTCCTTTTTTCAACATGAAATATTTTCAGGTTACTTAAGGTCAGAGGATGGTGGTGGCTAGTTTTCAAATGTTCAGGAAACGACAAGTGATGTTGCCAAGTGATGCATAACATGACCTTTTTTGTTCAATAAATGTTTGTGGAATCTTGTCTGTTTGTCCAATTTATGCTGCATGACATTTGGTACTGAGTATTTCGCCGTTTTTAACTTAGGCGCTACTATTTAGCTCTTGAAATGGTGCTCTATATTCACATATTTCACTTGTCTTCTGCGCTTTTTGCAGGTTTGTCATTTTATGATATGTTTTTAATGAGTTTTTTCTTCTCAGTTTTATACACTTTCTTCTATAGTTTTATGCCTGGCTTACTCGAAGATTTTTCGACTGTTGTGCCCTCTGTGGTCTTCCACTCTATTATTGCAGCTCACATGTCTCTATTTTTCACTCTAGTTGTTATTTGGCCGCCTTGTAGACAGTTCACTTAACAGATTTTCAAGTTTATGTGATGTACATGCTATTCTACACTGCACTTTACTCAGTGGTGTTTGCAATTTCCAAGGTAATTCTCTGTTACTTCAATCATTGAACAATGAAGTTTCTTTTACTTTTACACATTTATCCTCGGTTTATTGTTATTATTGTCTTACATCTGGTATTTTTTCAGCGGCTTTAGCCTAACAGAAATGATTTTTAGATTGTTTATTCACTGTCAGTTTTGACCAAATGTCTTTCCAGCCAGTGATATGAAATGAGTGGTATGTGGGTACATTGAGTGCACAAGAATGTTTTTAATGTACAACTTTCTTATGAATTCTTTAAGTACCGGGTGATCAAAAAGTCAGTATAAATTTGAAAACTGAATTAATCGTGGAATAATGGAGATAGAGAGGTACAAATTGACACACATGCTTGGAATGACATGGGGGTTCATTAGACCCAAAAAAATACAAAAGTTCAAAAAATGTCCGACAGATGGCGCTTCATCTGATCAGAATAGCAATAATTAGCATAACAAAGTAAGACAAAGCAAATATGATGTTCTTTACAGGAAATGCTCAATATGTCCACCGTCATTCCTCAAAAATAGCTGTAGTCGAGGAATAATGTTGTGAACAGCACTGTAAAGCATGTCCGGAGTTATGGTGAGGCATTGGCATCGGATGTTGTCTTTCAGCATCCCTAGAGATGTCAGTCGATCACTAGACACTTGCGACTTCAGGTAACCCCAAAGCCAATAATCACATGGACTTAGGTCTGGGGACCTAGGAGGCCAAGGATGGAAAGAGGCGGCTGCCCACACGATCATCACCAAACGACGCACGTAAGAGATCTTTCACGTGTCTTCGGACTTCGAAATCATTCTCGCCACAGCTGCATTTGTCAACAAACCTTTACCCATTCGAATCCCCTTCCTATGGCGATAGGATCATAACGCTGAACTAGCACAAAAACCCATTCTGCTAATACAGCTTCACTAAAAGCGCCTTTTCAGGTAACGTCAACATGCTGCGACTGTTGGCGCATCTGATTCTCTCTCTCATTACAGCTCCTTTTATACACGATTGTCAAGCGCAGTCACTGACGTTTCGCTGTCCAGCGCCATCTGTCGGACATTTTGTGAACTTTGTTTTTTTTTTTTTGCTTCTAATAAAACTCCATGTCATACCAAGCATGTGTGTCAATTTTTACCTCTCTATCTACATTATTCCGTGGTTTATTAAGTTTTCAAATTTATACTGACTTTTTGATCACTTGGTATATTATATTACATTATACAAATTTATTAAATTATATACATTTTATTATATATTATGTATAATACAATATAATTAATTTAATTAGTTTGTAAAAAGTTTTGCATCAGAAACATGCCTAATGCACTCAACATACCCATTTAGTACCATTTATAAAAATCCAAGCCAATTTTGAGTGCACTAAAAAATTAAAATCCATATGGGATGAAATAATATTTTAGTTGAAAATAATGGGCATTCTGGGTGCACTAAAACCATTTTAGTGTATCAAATCCATTGTTACATGACCATGTAACACTAAAATGAAAACAAAAACACTTAAATATCAATTGTAAAAATAAAGCACATTTAACATATTTAATGAAACAGAGATTAAGCTGTCATTCATATTTTAAATTTTGGTGCATTGAATGTGTTGTATGGCCATCGAACACAGAAATATCGTAAATTAAAATGATTAATACACATAAAATAATTATTTGTTTTCTAATTATACATATTAAAACTGAAATTAAATGTTATCAATAAGTCTGATATTAGTTTAGGCCCTTGTTTTATTAATATTTGATTATCGTTAATATCTTAAATTTTATCCATTATGTTGTACCAAATGTCATGGAGTATGGCCATCTCCCATTAGATTACTGTGAAAAAATCAGAGGTTTTAAAGCAAAAATTGTGGATTGCACATCTACCAAATACTCAAGGAATTTACTTATTGAATACCTGATCATGAAATTCATTATCATTATATTTAAGTTGCTTCATTCCCTCATATCTCAGTTTAATAGCCCCTGATTCAAAAAATTGAAAATCCCACTCACCAATTAATTTCAAATATCTGTGTAGCAAAATAATTTAAAATTCATTGTTCAGTTCCAAGTATATTTTATCTCCATGTCTAGTTTTCAAATATCTGCAGCAATATGTTATATAAAAATTTACCTGTAGCTCACTAATATTTTAAACAAATTAGTATTGGTAGTTTTGTTGAGCTTCTGCAATAAGTCTTCTATTTATATAGAATAAAAATTCATTAATAATTTTTAAAGTCCATGTGGTACTGTATCATAATTTTCTATAACTACTCTTTTACCACACTGAAATTAGAATTTTTTCTTAACTTGCTTGTTGATTAAAATTTCAGTATTTATGTCCCTAGTTATTGGTTGTACTCTAATTGTGTCTTTTCTTTCACTTCATCCTCAGTTAATATTGTCATAGATTTATCATTCAGCTTTGGAATAATCTTATAATTTAAAGTGAATCCTTTTATTTTAACCTCTATATTTTTATCATTATTCTCAGAATAATAACTTAAGCCCGAGTGAAGCCGAATTTGTATTCCAATTATTTCTTGTTTCATCATCCATTCACCTAACATACAACATGTCTACACAGTATTTTCACCTTCACCAATATAATTTATACTTTCTATATCGAAATATATAACAGCTTTCCCCAGCTTATCTAACATATCACATGAGTCTTGCATTTGACATGGTGAATGCTGCTATAAAAATATTTGTAACTATGTTATTTTCCACATAATAATCCTTGAAACTGTACTTCAGCTGAACTGTAATGCCATTAAGAAAATTTATATCTGTATTATGTAATAGATCATCCAGTAAGACCTGATAAAGTTTTTGTGAATCTGTAACATTCTTAATTTTTCTCATATTTTGTCATTGTCCAAATTTACCCCATAATGAATATAGATATATCTTAGCAACAGCTATTTTTCCTGGGTTTCCTTTTATCTTATTAGGGTCTAAGTCAACACATATTTTCTTTTATTTATTTTATGTACACCTTACTAATTTCAGACTTATGGGGCCTGGTTTCTAATTTTATTTTCGTAAAGTTTTTCATATACTTTTTGAAAAAGATGTAGCTTTTATTTCTAAAATTTCACACAACAGGAAACAACAGTTTTTCATTTTTACCAGTCGCCATTTGGACATGTGAAACAGGATGATACAATCCTCTAGGTGACGCTACTTTACCTTTTACAAAACAATATCATTTTTAGAATAACATCTTGGCTTATATATTTTTGTTGGATGACCTAATCATAGTACTGTACTGTTATATAAAGAGTACATACACTGATATATTTCATTGTAACATTATCTGTTTTAACTTAATTTTATTGTGTTTCTATGGTCTCCATAAAAAACATCTCTTGGATTCAGGGGTTTGTCAATTTCAGGAAACTGTTTCAACTTATGAAGTTTTTTATACATGGTCAAGTTAATTCAATTGCACTCCCACATCTCTACTACACTATTATAGCCTGAATATCGTTTTTCTGTATTTCTTGTTAATGTGTTTTGATATAAATCTTCCATTGCTTCTCAATTTTTGTTGTTAATCGTCTCAGTTTTAAAACTATTTTAGAATCATGCCAAAAACTGCCATGGTAATGATAAACAGTATTGGCTACTTTATCGAAGCCATCTAATTTAACTCCAGCTACATTTACTTCACCACCATTAAGAAGTCTGTCTGTACAGGCCATAGAAGTCCCAATGGTAACAACCGACCGCCGTATCATCCTCAGCCCACATGTGTCACTAGAGTCACTAGATGTGGATATGGAGGGGCACGTGGTCAGCACACCACTCTCCCAGCCGTATGTTAGTGTACAAGACCGGAGCCACTACTTCTTAATCAAATAGTAGCGTCACAGTTTGCCTCACAAGGGCTGAGTGCACCCTGCTTGCCAACAGCGCTCGGCAGACCGGATGGTCACCCATCCAAGTTTTAGCCCAGCCTGACAGTGCTTAACTTCGGTGATGTGATGGGCACCAGTTTTACCACTGCGGCAAGGCCATTGGCACCATTAAGAGCATGTTGAACATTATTACAGTTTAAACTATTTAACCAAGCTATAGATTCTTTACTATAATATTCCTTTGGTTCTTCATCCAATACAGCAATTCTTTTAATAGGTAAATATTTAGATCTGTATATAGGTATATGAACTCTGGCAGTTGTTGAATAATGGAGTGGATCTATATTACCTATTTCTAGGAACTGGTTTCTTATTTCTGAACAACCTCTTCTTAACATATCTACATCAGAATTACAGTAATCATTAATTTTTTTCTTTGTACAGAAGATATCATTTTCCTTAACTATTGGCTATGACATATATAATATTCCCCTATCTTTCAATTTCATAATACTGGCATGATAATATTCGATATCACTAATTGGTTCTTTATAATTTTCATTTTTCCATGTATTGAATCAATGTGAGAAGTAAAAATCCTCTAATTCTTTCAAATCAAATGTTTCTGGAAATTTACTAAGTTTCCCTTGTACAAAATTGCTGTTATCTATAATTTTTTTGCCTAATTGTTTTATCTCCAATAATTAATTTCGTTCCTGTGTAGATAGTATATGGCTTTATTGTATTTTCAACACAATACTTCAGAATGAATTGTGAATCATAATCTTTAGCATAATGAGCTATATATGTATAATCATTATGTTTATTAGCTATCATCCACGTACAGAATCCATCATTTTTTAAATCTGTAAATAGTATCACCTTTAAAATTGTGAACTATTACGAGATTTGGAATATGTAGTCCTGTTTCTTGTTGAGCTTCATATCAAACCACATGTATTTTTCTGAATAGGTATAAGGAATTCTCTTTGGGGATCCTCCCTTATAACACTTACTGTTTGCTGTAATTATATTATTGCACTTCGAACGTTCAGTAATAACTTTTACCTTCTGCATTAACACAACACCATTTTTACTATATTTTGACAACTTTTGACTGTACAGGGTGGTTCATTGATAGTGACCAGGCCAAATATGTCACGAAGTTAACATCAAACGAAAAAATAAGAACAACACATCTGTTCAAGCGTGAGGGGGGGGGGGGGGGGGGGAAACCAGATGATGCTATGGATGGCCCACTAGATGGCGCTGGCATAGGTCAAATTGATGTAAACTGCTTTTTATAATAGGTACCCTCATTTTTATTACATATTCGTAAGTACATAAATAAATATAAATGTTTGATTTGGAACATTTGTTTGTTTCACTTTGTGATGGATGGCGCTGTACTATTCTCACAAATTTATCGATGCACCCAATAGCATTGTGTGCAGTAAAATACTTAAATTAGGTATGACAATACGATTGTCCAATCATAATAATTACATGGAAGACATAATCGTGTTAAAATGTAACGTTTAACAGTCGCAGAAAAGGTGGCTATGGTACTTCTTTATGGCTATTGTGATCAAAATGCCCAACAAGCTTGTGCTATGTATGTTGTTCGTTATCCTGACAGACAGAATCCAAGTGTCCGAACCTTTCGTCGGATCGTTTACGTATTTAAAGAAACCAGAAGTGTTCAACCAAAGAAGAAGACACAACCAAGCACTGCAACAAATGAAGATGCCCAAATACGTGTTTTAGCTGCAGATGAGGCTAATCCGCACATCAGTAGCAGAGAAATTGAGCGGGAATCGGGAATTTCAAAAACTTTGTTTTGAGAATCCTACATCATCATACATTTCATCCTTACTATATTTCTATGCACCAGGAATTGCATGGCGACGATATCGAACGTTGTGTCCATTTTTCTCACTAGTCACATAATTAATTACGAAACAATAACAGTTTTTTTTTCAAGATTTCTATTAAGTGAAGAAGCATCATTTACAAACAGAGATACCGTAAACCGGCATAATATGCACTATTGGCCAATGGAAAATTCACGATGGCTGCGACAAGTGGAACATCAGCGACCCTGGTGGGTTAATGTATGTTGTGGAATTATGGTAGGATATCTTATTGGCCCTTATTTTATCGATGGCAATTTAAATGATGCAATGTACGCCGATTTCTTAATTAATGTTTCACCGATTCCACTACAAGATGTTTCACTTCATGATGGAATGGCGATGTACTTTCAACATGATGGATGTCTGGCACATAGCAAACGTGTTGTTCAAGCGATATTAAATAGAATATTTAAGGACAGATGGATTGGTTGTAGACGTGCAATACCATGGCCTGCACATTCACTGGACCTTACATCTCTGGAATTATTACTTTAGGAAAAATTGAAAGATATTTGTTATCATGATCCACCGACAACGCCTGAAAACATGCGTCAGTGCATTGTCAATACATGTGCAACAATTACTGAAGGTGATCTACTCACTATTGAGAGGAATTTCGTAGTTCGTATTGGCAAATGCATTGAAGTTGAAGGATACCATTTGGAGCTTTTATTACATTAATGAGGTTATTACAAATTGATCGCATTGGAACAACAGAAATAAAGTCCAAACGTAATTACTTTTGTGTTTTATTTTTAAAAAACCACATTGTTACCAGCTGATCATCTAAGTGGGAGAGGCATGTTGTAAGTGTTGGAATATTACAGCACCATCCATCACAAAGTGAAATAAATGTTGGAAATCAAACATTCACATTTATTTATTTACTATATTATTATGTAATAAAAATGGGGGTACCTATTTTTAAAAAATGTAGTTTATATCAATCTGACCTATGGCAGCACCATCTGGTGGGCCATCCATAGCGCCATCTGTTTCCCCCATCACACTCTTCTTAGTTTTTCGTTTGATGCTACTTTCATGAGATATTTGGCCTGGTCACTATCAATGGACCACCCTGTATATTCTTCACCAAATTTTTTTTCATGTACACCACATTTTTGTATTTTGTATTGCATGCAAAATTTATGATTTTTAGTTTTTACATCTAGGTCAAAGTTTCTACATCTTTTAAAGCCCCAGTTATGTACTTTAGATTTCAAACAATCCCTTTACATTCTTCACATTTATAACCTATATCACAACTTGTTGGTGATTGTTTGAGCATTCTTCTTTATAAGAGTATCTATTACAGTTTTCGCAATATATATTATTTGCCACAGTACTGTGTTGTGTACCATTGTACAATATACATATTTTTCTTTTTTCTTACATTTATGTTTAGTGTTGTTATATGTTTTGTTACATTTATCACAGAAATATGATGATCCTAAGAATGTTGAGATAGTGTTAATTACATAAAAATGATTCCAATTTTTATACAGATACATTTTTATTGCTTTCTTAGGACCATGATAGAATTGAAAAAATTCAGTACATACACCATTTATTTGAATTCCAGTAGTTGCTCAGTTTTTTTAGTATCGTCAAGAGTAAATTCTTCTTCATACCCAATTGGTTGCATAAAGTTCTGGTTAACTCATTTTGTAACTTGTATATATCTCCTTCTCCAATTTTCTTAATTCCACCATTATTTAGATCTTTGTCTAAGATTAAATCTGTTCTTTCTCAGGGTAGATTCATCTGGAACTGGATGTGTTGTATACTTCTCCAAGAACCGTCTGAAGCGTGGATTCTTCAGCTTTTCCAATGGGACGATGCAGGACACCGTCATCTCACACAAATCCTTGCAGAATGATTGCACTGTTGACGATTGACCTGTCTGTTGAAATAACAGCGTTTGCCTGCTATTATTTGCAGCACTTCGTTTCACACAGCTGTTGTGATTAGCGGTATTACAGTGTTGTTGCACATCAAAGCGCTTTTCTGCACTAACTTTAACTTCACATAGTTTACAAAATAATATTTCCCCATCAGTACTAAAGAACTTCTCTCCAAATTCTCGAACATATCCTCGCAACTTCATGCTGTCGGAGCACTTTGCTTTAGGCATGTTGAACAAGGCAAAGGCTGTATTCAAACTGGTTACTGGGAACACCTGTGCGACTACGATGATTATTACGGTAGACGCCGCCTTTGTTGGCTCTGATAGCGTATTGTCGGCTCTGCGCAACATTGTTTTATGTTCACGAAACGACTGTTGTGGTACACCGATTTTCTGCTACAGTCCTGAGAAATAAAGCTGTGTACTAATTTATCTGTTTATCTGTCACAATAGCACGTTAAATATTGTCTCGTGAGCAACATATTCATTTTCTTATTCGTGGGTCCTGTAAGTTACGAGAAAAACGGTATACGCATTTTTGGCAAAAGTTGACGGAAGTAAGACCTACTATATTAAAAGTTAGCCACTATAAGACCTATTACTAAAATTTGTTGAAATATGACTTTATATGCACAATCAAAATAAATTTTTCGACACTAAAATGCCTAGATTTGTGTATAAATTGTTCTAAAATTCTCCCTATAGTTCAGAAAAAATATGACTTGTCATTAAAATACGGGCCCTAAACACCATTAAACCTGCTCTAATCAGGCCCTCGGTGGCGCAGCGGATAGTGCCTGTGACAGTCACAGTGTGACTACGGATAAAAACGTCACTTAATTGAATCTTGGCAGTGTTGCAACTTTTAAAAGTGTTACACGATATACGAAAATACAGTTAGCAAGAACTGACTCTAGCAGATGTTTCGACAGTGGGATACATTACATATAGCTTCACATTACTCTTAATCTGATAAACGGACAACAGAGGATAAATGCATTTATTTTGTGAACAGACAATTTTTGGAAGTCATTGCTAATAGTAAAGATATCACCATACTCGCACAGGACAACGATATATAGGACGATGAGGTTTTCTATATGGAGAGATGTAAAGCACGTACAACACGCAGGAAACACAAACTAAGGGCTGTTACGTTTGTGAGTGTAAACTAACGTGAGTGTCTAAAGCAGACTTAATTTTATCTTTGTATAAGATGATAAAACTTCAAAAGTTTAAACAATAAGGATCCTAGCTGGACAGTACGAGGAAAAAAGACATGGTTTCTAATAAAGTAAAAAGTTTGTGGTCACATTAACTAAAAAATATCTTTTTGAACGTGACACGTGTGAACAGCAATTGCAAATGTAACCACATGTAAACATCAAGGAAAACACAATAATACTCAGTTTTGATCAGTGTGGTGAAGCACTGTAATTGTGGCTTGGTTTTCATAGGAGAAGACTGTCAAGTCGTTCAACAAATAAATTAAAATGTTTCTTTGGATTGTATTCGAACCAGCGATCTATAGACATCATTTCTAAAATTCGACCGTTTACCGCTCTACCAACTGAGCTACCAAAAATTCATCTAACGTCGGGAATAGCGACAATTTTCACTGAGAGTTTAATTTCGTTGAATGATGCTGTCTTTCCTTGTAAAAGTGGTAAAGCATATCTCAGAGGTAAATTAATATTAACTTCACAGAGAAACATGTTTTTAAGTAGGTTAGTGAACTTGCGCGTCGACGTGGCGGCAATTTGCCTGTAGAGAGCAACCACATTTTACGCAACTTCTCATTCTTTGGAACACTCAAAAACAACTTTTCACGAGTTTTTATTGATGTATTTGTATAGTGTGGTACTGCACACCATTTGCAACCCAGCTTCCGAAACGTAAATTCCAAAACAAGACATCACTGTGAATTAGAATGACGATGGTAGGAGCACTGAGCTAGGCAGTGACGTCATAGGCGCCTTATGACGAAGAAGCGTTTTAGAGAGCTTTCAAATTATGTGAATTTCATTTCCGTTTTTATAAAACAATACTGAAATTCAAGATGAAGAAAATCATGTTAGGAGTATAAAATAACATAATTAATTATTTAAGACAATTTCCAGAAAACTGTCAAATACCCTATAGCTGGATCTGCAGTAAAATCCAACACTATACTCCTGATTATATTATTGTATCCAGTACAAGAAGGGCCTGTTTTTTGTACTAAATAATACGTTTTTGTTAATAATAAGACTGTATATGTAAATCCAGCAGCTCACAGACGTGTAACAAAAATAATATTAGAATGTTTTCATTCGTACAAGTTCCTCTGGCTACTTCATGTAGCATGATAACAGCCTTACCAATAGCTTCTGACAATTACGGTACAGATGCCGTCGTAGTGTGGGCGCTGGTGAGATATCGTTTCATAATGGTTGCAGAGGACTGTCTTAAGAGGTGTCGCAAGTTACCAAGCGAAGATGTTCACATGTGTTTCTATTCCTTGAAAGGACTATTAGACAGGCACATAGGACTTGGTATCGGTTTGCGAAAGCTTTTTTCTCTGTGGTTATTTGGAGCTTCTGAGATGGCTCTTTCCCAGGAGTAGCGAGAAAGGTGTTACATGGCCAAAGTCTGGTCACTATTCCCAGGGCTATCTGCAGGCTCGTAGTGCCAATGTCGGTACCCGTACACCACTGTTGTCAGAAGGCCAACAGAGATGCTGGTCGATCTCTAAGGTCGCATCTTTTATCATATACCACGACTGGCATCATGACTTCTGTGAGTCCATGACTTTGTACGTATGAAGAGTTCATTTCTGCTGTACTGTGGCCATTGCTCAGTCTCGTCTGTGTGTGCCGAGGACATCTACATCTACATCTACATTTATACTCCGCAAGCCACCCAACGGTGTGTGGCGGAGGGCACTTTACGTGCCACTGTCATTACCTCCCTTTCCTGTTCCAGTCGCTTATGGTTCGCGGGAAGAACGACTGTCTGAAAGCCTCCTTGCGCGCTCTAATCTCTCTGATTTTACATTCGTGATCTCCTCGGGAGGTATAAGTAGGTGGAAGCAATATATTCGATACCTCATCCAGAAACGCACCCTCTCGAAACCTGGCGAGCAAGCTACACCGCGATGCAGAGCGCCTCTCTTGCAGAGTCCTCCACTTGAGTTTATTAAACATCTCCGTAACGCTATCACGGTTACCAAATAACCCTGTGACGAAACGCGCCGCTCTTCTTTGGATCTTCTCTATCTCCTCCGTCAAACCGATCTGGTACGGATCCCACACTGATGAGCAATACTCAAGTATAGGTCGAACGAGTGTTTTGTAAGCCACCTCCTTTGTTGATGGACTACATTTTCTAAGCACTCTCCCAATGAATCTCAACCTGGTACCCGCCTTACCAACAATTAGTTGATAGATTCTGGGTTTCCAAAAACGACGTGATACTCGAGCAAAAAACATGTTCTAAAATTCTACAACAGATCGACGTCAGAGATATAGGTCTATAGTTTTGCGCATCTGCTCGACGACCCTTCTTGAAGACTGGGACTATCTGTGCTCTTTTCCAATCATTTGGAACCCTCCGTTCCTCTAGAGACTTGCGGTACACGGCTGTTAGAAGGGGGGCAAGTTCTTTCGCGTACTCTGTGTAGAATCGAATTGGTATCCCGTCAGGTCCAGTGGACTTTCCTCTATTGAGTGATTCCAGTTGCTTTTCTATTTCTTGGACACTTATTTCGATGTCAGCCATTTTTTCGTTCGTGCGAGGATTTAGAGAAGGAACTGGAGTGCGGTCTTCCTCTGTGAAACAGCTTTGGAAAAAGGTGTTTAGTATTTCAGCTTTATGCGTGTCATCCTCTGTTTCAATGCCATCATCATCCCGTAGTGTCTGGATATGCTGTTTCGAGCCACTTACTGATTTAACGTAAGACCAGAACTTCCTAGGATTTTCTGTCAAGTCGGTACATAGAATTTTACTTTCGAATTCACTGAACGCTTCACGCATAGCCCTCCTTACGCTAACTTTGACATCGTTTAGCTTCTGTTTGTCTGAGAGGTTTTGGCTGCGTTTAAACTTGGAGTGGAGCTCTCTTTGCTTTCGCAGTAGTTTCCTAACTTTGTTGTTGTACCACGGTGGGTTTTTCCCGTCCCTCACAGTTTTACTCGGCACGTACCTGTCTAAAACGCATTTTACGATTGCCTTGAACTTTTTCCATAAACACTCAACATTGTCAGTGTCGGAACAGAAATTTTCGTTTTGATCTGTTAGGTAGTCTGAAATCTGCCTTCTATTACTCTTGCTAAACAGATAAACCTTCCTCCCTTTTTTTATATTCCTATTAACTTCCATATTCAGGGATGCTGCAGCGGCCTTATGATCACTGATTCCCTGTTCTGTACATACAGAGTCGAAAAGTTCGGATCTGTTTGTTATCAGTAGGTCCAAGATGTTATCTCCACGAGTCGGTTCTCTGTTTAATTGCTCGAGGTAATTTTCGGATAGTGCACTCAGTATAATGTCACTCGATGCTCTGTCCCTACCACCCGTCCTAAACATCTGAGTGTCCCAGTCTATATCTGGTTAATTGAAATCTCCACCTAAGACTATAACATGCTGAGAAAATTTATGTGAAATGTATTCCAAATTTTCTCTCAGTTGTTCTGCCACTAATGCTGCTGAGTCGGGAGGTCGGTAAAAGGAGCCAATTATTAACCTAGTTCGGTTGTTGAGTGTAACCTCCACCCATAATAATTCACAGGAACTATCCACTTCTACTTCACTACAGGATAAACTACTACTAACAGCGACGAACACTCCACCGCCGGTTGCATGCAATCTATCCTTTCTAAACACCGTCTGTACCTTTGTAAAAATTTCGGCAGAGTTTATCTCTGGCTTAAGCCAGCTTTCTGTACCTATAACGATTTCAGCTTCGGTGCTTTCTATCAGCGCTTGAAGTTCTGGTACTTTACCAACGCAGCTTCGACAGTTGACAATTACAATACCGATTGCTGCTTGGTCCCCGCATGTCCTGACTTTGCCCCGCACCCGTTGAGGCTGTTGCCCTTTCTGTACTTGCCCAAGGCCATCTAACCTAAAAAACCGCCCAGCCCACGCCACACAACCCCTGCTACCCGTGTAGCCACTTGTTGCGTGTAGTGGACTCCTGACCTATCCAGTGGAACCCGAAACCCCACCACCCTATGGCGCAAGTCGAGGAATCTGCAGCCCACACGGTCGCAGAACCATCTCAGCCTCTGATTCAGACCCTCCACTCGGCTCTGTACCAAAGGTCCGCAGTCAGTCCTGTCGACGATGCTGCAGATGGTGAGCTCTGCTTTCATCCCGCTAGCGAGACTGGCAGTCTTCACCAAATCAGATAGCCGCCGGAAGCCAGAGAGGATTTCCTCCGATCCATAGCGACACACATCATTGGTGCCGACATGAGCAACCACCTGCAGATGAGTGCACCCTGTACCCTTCATGGCATCTGGAAGGACCCTTTCCACATCTGGAATGACTCCCCCCGGTATGCACACGGAGTGCACATTGGTTTTCTTCCCCTCTCTTGCTGCCATTTCCCTAAGGGGCCCCATTACGTGCCTGACGTTGGAGCTCCCAACTACCAGTAAGCCCACCCTCTGCGACTGCCCGGATCTTGCAGACTGAGGGGCAACCTCTGGAACAGGACAAGCAGCCATGTCAGGCCGAAGATCAGTATCAGCCTGAGACAGAGCCTGAAACCGGTTCGTCAGACAAACTGGAGAGGCTTTCCGTTCAGCCCTCCGGAATGTCTTTCGCCCCCTGGCACACCTTGAGACGACCTCCCACTCTACCACAGGTGAGGGATCAGCCTCAATGCGGGCAGTATCCCGGGCAACCACAGTCGTAGTCCGATCAGGGGATGCGTGGGACGAGCTGGCCGTCCCCGACAAACCCCCATCCGGACCCCCACAGTGATGCCCATTGGCAACAGCCTCAAGCTGTGTGACCGAAGCCAACACTGCCTGAAGCTGGGAGCGAAGGGATGCCAACTCAGCCTGCATCCGAACACAGCAGTTGCAGTCCCTATGCATGCTAAAAACTGTTTTGCAAAGAACGTCTGAACTAATCTACAGAGAGCGCAAACAAATTGACAAAATTTAAACGGTTATTAAAATACAAGATTGCCTAGTAAATGCAGTAATGCTGCTACTTGCGCACTGCTGACACTGCTCGGCGACGGAAGGAGACTACGCGAATTTACACTATTCAGGTACTAAAACGCGATGCTACACTCTCAAATACTATAATACGCCCGAAATTTATGAATTAAACAATGCAAGTACCAAAAACACACAAAGAAATTAAGAATTAAACTATGTAACAAATGAGTGAGCTAGGAGTATACGACTTGCTGCTGCAGCTGCTTATCCGACGGCGGCAGGGAGCACACTGACTGTGACCAACCGACACTGGCCGTTCAAAACAAAAACAGAAGACAAACGACTACGCGAATTTACACTATTCAGGTACTAAAACGCGATGCTACAACTCTCAAATACTATAATACGCCCGAAATTTATGAATTAAACAATGCAAGTACCAAAAACACGCAAAGAAATTAAGAATTAAACTATGTAACAAATGAGTGAGCTAGGAGTACACGACTTGCTGCTGCAGCTGCTTATCCAACGGCACATGTGTGCTTATTTCTGCATCTATCTGCAAGTCTGATAGCATCGCGTTATACTGCAGTGTGCTAGTGGTCCAGCCTGTGTCTTTGGAATTCTATGGATCATTCGATATTACGTTAACAGCATGGCCATACTTGGATTTTCACTAATTATACGAGACTTACACTGACCAGCCAGAACATCATGACCACCTACCTAATAGCCAGAGTGTCCACCTTTGGCACGGATAACAGCGGCGACATATTCTGGCATGGAAGCAATGAAGCCTTTTTCTTTATGCACTCATTTTGTTGCATTTGATTGGGGTGGACGTCACATGCCAGCCATTCAGGTCCATCATCGATCCATTCACTCGGGTTTTTTTTATTACAGAGACTTTGTTAGGTTGCTGGAGGAAGTTCGCACCGCATCTACACTCACACAAGTCCCCTAATTTCCATAAATTCTGGGGAGGGGCGATGAATTCTGATGTCAAATTCAATCACATCCAAGATGACTGATTTCAGATCTGGCGATCTGGGGAACCAGCACGTCAACTGAAACTCGCCACTGTGTTCCTCAAAATACTTCAGCACACTACCGGCCTTGTGACATAGCGCATTATCTTGTGGAAAAATGATACTGCTGTTGGAAAATATGATTGTCATGAAGGGGTGTACGTGGTCTGCAACCAGTGTACGATAGTCCTTGGCCATCATAGTGCCTTGCATAAGTTCCACTAGAACCACAGATGCCCACATAAATACTCTCTAGAGCATAATGCAGCTGCCACCAGTTTGACTCCATTACCCAACACATGTGTCAAGGAGATGTCCCTCTGGAAGAAGGTATCAGAATTCATGAGACCATGCTACACTCTGCCACTGCGCCAATGTCCAGTGCCAATGGTCATGTGCCCACTTCAGTTGTAGTTGCGAATGTCGTGGTATTAACATTGGCACATGCATGGGTCTTTGACTGCGGAGGCCCACCATCAGGAGTGTTTGATGCATTGTGTGTTCAGACACACTTGTACTCTGTCCAGCATTAACATCTGATGTTCTGCCACAATTCACTGCCTGTCCTGTTTTACCAGTCTGTCCAGCCTACAGTGTCTGACATCTGTAATGAGAGGGGTCACCAAACCTACGACATCTGGATGTAGTTTCACCTTGGTTTTGCCATGCACTGAAGACACTCACCACAGTGTTCCTCGAACACCTGACAAGTTGCGCAGTTTTCGAAAGCTTGTGCTGAGCCTCTGGCTGATCACAGCCTGCCTGCTGTCAGTTCAGATAGATAATGCACCTTCCCCATTCTACACAAGGGCAGCATGCTCACTGATACTACATGCATGGTGCATGTGTCTGACTAGCAGTAATTCCTCACCAGATGCTGCTGCTATTGCCTGGAAGGACTTTATATCAGTAGTAGGTTGGTGGTCACGATGTTCTGGTTGATAAGCGTGTAGTAATGTCACATATACTAATAATATTACAAGTTTTATTTCGTTTAGATATAGTGCTTATAACTGTGTGTCTTCATTGCACCTAGGAGTGTAGTCTAGATGAAAATTTGATCACTTCGCCCATGCTCGTTTTAAAAGCATGTCGCTTGGGGGGAGGAGGGAGAGAATGTTTCTGACAGGTCCAGAGAGAGGGTTTGGAGAGGAGGGAAGTGTTTGGTTCTTAAACTGTCAGGAACGTTCGTCTGCAAAGACACTCATAAATTTCCTCTGGTGAGTATGTAGGTGTCTGTGACCATAACTCACATAATTGGGTAAAATGCATAAAATTGTGGAAAATATGGAAAAACGAGCAACTTATGTATCTGTCTGGGTGTGCTGTGTGCTTGTGTCTCTAATGACGAAATATTAAATTGTTATTAAAGAATAGGCCTCAAGTGTTGTGACTTAACAGAATATGTTATTAACAACTAAACAAACCTGCGACTTCTACCTATGCTGCCCAGCTCCAGAGTGTCCTAGTTATAAAAAGAGGGGGTTCAGGAGATGTGCTTCAACATCAGTGATAACTAATTTGAGCACATACTGCACTGCTATTGCCTGAGGGCAACATGATATAGGCACAACTTTGGGAATGGTGGGGTAGATTTTACCTAAATGGACAAAACACTCAAAATTTTTGAAAAGCCTGGTAAAAACTCCAAAATGAGCGAAAAATACATAAAATTGGGGAAAAAACGAAAAATATGGAAACATACATAAAATTTTGAAAGAGTGGGAGTACTTGCATACTTGCGTAGGCGTGGTCTCTGCTGGTCCCACGTAACACTAAATTGTTGTTAACAAATAGACCTCAAATGATGTGACTTCACATAATTTGTTGTTAACAAAAGCAGTAGGGCAATGACAGTGCGCATTTTGTTTGTATGGGTTGCATACACTCAGTGGCAAGCATTCATTCAGGGGCCAACCTATTGTTCTCTTAACTGATTTATGACCCCTTGAGGATAATCCATTCTTCTGAGAAACCTCCTCCTTCTCCATCTCCCTAATGCCTCTGAGAAATCCCCAACCCCCCACCTTGCCAAACAAGCACATTTTTATTTCAGATTAATTAACTAATTCATTAAATTGATCAATTAATTAATCCCTCTCCCTCTGGGAAATCCCTCAGCAGTCCCCCCCTCTCACATTTTCCCCTTCCTATTCCTATCTGGAAAATGGCAGGAAAAACACTCAGGCTGGGATGGAGAGGAAGGATTCCATGATACAATATTGAAATCAAAATCAATTACAGAGCAGAGGATATATTGTTTATTTATAAAATTCAATTTTCAAAGGTTGGATCTCTTATTTGGTGGGAAAAGCTCGTGGTTCTCTGTTATTTATTTAATTTTGGAATATGTAAGTCTTCGAAATACTTCGAAAAGAAGTAATGAAACAAGTAAGTAGATCGTTTTTGGGATGTAAAAAGTTTTTTTTTCTAATAGCATGAGGAATACCAACATGAAATCGACGTCAACGTAACTCACTGCACGTAATAACACTGTTAAAATTTATCCGATCACGTCTTCACACCAACTGCAGGGCACATGTGCCAGCCCCCTCATGTATGTCCACGTGTGGAGGTCTGGAGAGAGGTATGCACATAATGCTGGCTCACACGGCAGACAGACTGGAAGTCATGATAATTCCCAAACAAAGTATCAGGTGACAGCAGCCATTTGTGCAGCTATACCAACAGGTGAGATGAGGTAGAAAGCACTAGCTTTCAGCTGCCACAAACATCAGACATGATGTCCTGCTCTGATTACAGTGCTATAGATTATTGGTGGGAATACATATCATAAGAAATGAAAACGCAAACATTCCACAAAGATCGTGAATAAAAACTTCACTTAACATGTGTACTGCAAATAGACTATAAACTAACAGCTTCGAGCAAATGCATGGTGCTAGAAGAATAATTCCCTTACTCACTTCACTGGGACTTTCACGACAACACATCTGCTTCCCATCGTGTCCACTGCTTTGTGCTCAGGCCCGTGGACAAATAGAGAGTGATCCAGCGGCCCCCAAGTGACATCGGTGGGAACTGCTGACTGGTGATCACATCACAAAGAGTGACATGGTTCATTCTAATGTGTACAGACAGTCGAAAGCAAATCAAGTTTTAAATTTCAAGAATACTCGCCCTATCTCAGCAGTCTTGTCTGCAGAGACGTTTGAGAACACAAGCACCTTCCTCCACGCATTGCCCACAACCCACACAGTCACAAAGGCAGCCAAATGCATACTGAGCAGTAGTTCACTATTCACCCATCCAGGGGCGCCTTGAGCATCGACAGTCGCCACCTGTACAGTCCAGCTACCCCAGAGCAGAAGTCGGCGTGCTTTTGGTATTTGATAGCTGGGAAACCACCTCCATTATCTCTCAAGTGGCTACTTCCTATTTGTGCGTGAACAAATGTGCTCAAACATGCAGACAGAGGTTTTCATCCTTCCTCAAAATACTGCATTCTTATCGGCTAATGCTGAATCAGTGAAGATATATAAACCCTAACCCTTCCACTCCCGTCCTCATTCTGCTATCATCCATGGCAGAGTCAGCTCGATTATGTTGTTCTCGCTCGTGTGTGCATTAATTGCTAATTTACTTTGTCTCTGATTTAACATGAATCGTTCAGTGGCATCAGGCAGCAACAGCGGCAGTATCACAGGAATGGGAGTTAGCAGGTAATGACATATTTAATTTCACAGCATGAGATCGGTTTTCGTGGTGTATATTTTCGTAAAAAGTTTTGCAGTATCAAATCACTGTGTGTTCAGATTTCGAAGTATATTTTGGTAGAAAAAAAATTACATAGTATCAAATCACTGTGTGGCCAGAATTCGAAGTATATTTTCGTAAAAAAGTTTTGTAGTATCAAATCCTTCTGTGTTCAGATTTCAAAGCTGAAGTGTCATAGCATGTGTTCAGATTTCGTAGCATTTGTTCAGATTGTTGCTTCAGTGTACATCCACCAAATCGTGGATGAGTTGGAGTTGTAGAGGTTGCAGTGGTAGCAGCAGCATAAGTAGTACATATGTTCTTCATATATGCAATGTGCTGCTGTTATTCAGTGGTCAGTGAGTTCTTGCAGTTGAACATGATTTCGAAGATTAAAATCAATAACTGTTACTTTTTCACTTAGAGTTTCGTGCTGTTGAATACATATCATCTCCTTGTTTCAGTATATGGCCAGCGAATAATTGTCGATCTGGCTGCTGAAAGACAGCAACACCATAACAGCAGGTGCATTGTAAGTAATATATATTTTTTCTTCATAGTTCTGTGTATACATAATATGCTGCTGCTAGACAAAAGTTTCATCATATGCGTAAAATATTTTGCATATTCTTAGCTGTTGTTGATGACGATTTTGAGGAGCAGGAACAGGGAGGAACACAGGTTCTGATGCCATCTGCACTGCAGCTGTCGTCTAAACACATATCCACTCATCAAATTTTTTCTTCGTTTTGTGGGTGTACATTTTTTTATTACATCAATAAGCTGGTGTTTTTGGTGAATTTGGTGATCTTGATCGATTGATCCATGATGGCTTGGGCGAGGAGATGCCTAAAGGGTGGGGGAGATGGAGAAAGAGTTGGGTCCCCATGAGGAGATGTGGGATGACCTGAGCGATGTGTCACAGAGCCAGAGCAATACAGGTAATACCTATTCACTCTGCTTACAAATAACCAGTATTCTTTTTTTCCTTGCAGCTGCAGGTGATGTCTGGAATGCTGTACTTATTTCTCATTATTTTTTCTCTACAGCATCACCATCCATGCAGTATGCAGTGGCGTAATTACCAGGGGCAATGAAGAAACCACCAATAAGACACTCCATTGTGTAAGACGGGAAGACATCGCAGCACAACCCGCCCAGCCACAGCCACCGCCACCCCTTCCCGCACACCAGCAGTGCTGTAGTGTCCATGGTCAACCCTTTCTCTGAAACTGGCTCAAGGTTGTGGGAAAAGCAACCATCTCTGCAGCTGCAGCCAGGCTGCTTGCACTGGAGCAATGCACGCTCTCCTCCTCCCCAACATTCTTGCCCAGGCTGCAAGGTATGTGCACCTCTCTGTTCCTCCATGCAGCCAGCAGCAGCAGCATGTGTGTGTGTCAGACATTATAAGGTATATATCTGTTTAATTTTAAATTGCTCCATCGCAGCGAGGCCCTGGACGTGCAGAATATTTGTGTATAAGGAAGTGGCATCAATGGTTACAAGGATGGTTTCCAGGGGTAACAGACTGGTTAAGGATTCCAGGCGTTCGAGAAAGTGGTTGGTGTCTTTGATGGAGGATGGGAGACTGCATGTAATGGGTTGAAGGTGTTGATCTACGTAGCCCGACATACGTTATGTGGGGGCTTTGTAACCAGCTACAATGGGGTGGCCAAGATGATTGGGTTTGTGAATTTTAGGAAGTAGGTAGAAGGTAGGGGTGTGGTGTGTCGGTGGGGCCAGGAGGTTGATGGAGTAAGGTGAAAGGTTTTGTAGGGGGCCTAAGGTTCTGAGGATTCCTTGAAGCTCCGCCTGGACATCAGGAATGGGATTACCTTGGCAAACAAAGGCAGAGCCATGTGTGAAAGCACGCACATGATTTACCAACTGACCTGCCTACACTGTGAAGCTTTGTATGTGGGAATGACCGGCAACAAACTGTCCATTCGCATGAATGGACACAGGCAGACAGTGTTTGTTGGTAATGAGGATCACCCTGTGGCTAAACATGCCTTGGTGCACGGCCAGCACGTCTTGGCACAGTGTTACACCGTCCGGGTTATCTGAATACTTCCCACTAACACCAACCTGTCAGAACTCTGGAGATGGGAACTTGCCCTTCAATATATCCTCTCTTCCCGTTACCCACCAGGCCTCAACCTCCGCTAATTTCAAGTTGCCGCCACTCACACCTTACCTGTCATTCGACAACATCTTTGCCTCTGTACTTCTGCCTCGACTGACATCTCTGCCCAAATTCTTTGCCTTTACATATGTCTGCTTGTGTCTGTATCTGTGTGGATGGATATGTGTGTGTGCAAGAGTGTATACCTGTCCTTTTTCCCCCTAAGGTAAGTCTTTCCACTCCCGGGATTGGAATGACTCCTTACCCTCTCCCTTAAAACCCACATCCTTTCGTCTTTCCCTCTCCTTCCCTCTTTCCTAATGAAGCAACCGTTGGTTGGGAAAGCTTGAATTTCGTGTGTGTGTTTGTGTTTGTTTGTGTGTCTATCAACATACCACCGCCTTTGTTTGGTAAGTTACATCATCTTTGTTTATTGATATATTTTTCCCACATGGAATGTTTCCCTCTATTATATTCATATCATTAATTTGAACCCAACAATTACGTTTGTTATTGTCACTGCTGCATTTCGAAATTTCTTCTGTCATCTACTTTCTCCTTCTGTTTGTGCAAGTAGTTTCACTTTGTATTCACCTTCTCCTTTTTACCGTAATCCACCATACAATTTTATCCTGCCTATATATACTCAATAATACGTAACCCACTTCAAAACAATAACAAAATTATTTTTTTTCACTTTCGACACTACCGTTGCTATAAAATCCACCGTTCCCAGTTCACAAACATGTTCCTTTCACCTATTAAACAACCATTTTAGCTAGTTCTAACAACTTTCTCTTTATTTCCATTTCCGTTTTTCCCACATCACTGATCATTTTTAGCCGCTTCCCACAGATTTTAACGTCATTATTTCTTCGTCAGACAATTGTCAGCCTCATTTTCATAATCTGCCACCACAAAACCACTCCTTTTAATACATTAACACACAGTTTTTACGAAATTTTCCCAAATTTCTCCGCCCTTTAACGTGTTTTGGCGGCAACACAACCACCTAACCTTTGTGCACATCGTTGTTTACCAACCCAATTTCACCACAGGATCAACATAGCTCAGCTTTTACCAACACTTTTTCGACTTTTTTCACACCAGGTCTCCAGTTGCTTTCTAGTTCACCTTTATCTCTCCCCATATATTTTTATTTTCATTTCAGCCTCATGTTACACTTTCCACCTTCTAATACCATATCACCCACACAACATCCCCACAACGACTCCATTAAGTTTTATTTACATTCCCTCCGCAAACATGCCTTCGCCCTAGCCAGATTACGCTCCCATATTTTATTTACTCAGGCTTGTCTGACATTTCGCATTACCCCCAAAAGGCCTCACACTTAAAGTTCCAATCTCTGGCTGTAGCCCTTCTTTCCATCAGTCCCTATACCAGTTCCAAACTGAACAATCCACAGCCCTCACCCACCTAATCCTTCACCTACACATCAACTCAGCCAATGAACACACCCGTCAACTGCTATCCTTAATAAAAGTCCTCAATCTTTCCTCTCCCACATCCACACCGGCTGTTGAGAGCATCCTCCTACAGGCCAACCGCAAATTAGAACAGCATGCCACCCTCCACCTCAAAAAACTATCCAGTCTCCTGGTTTCCCACCTCCGGAAAGGCAACTCACTCACCCTCCACAACCTTTCCAGCAAACCTCAACCTCCTCTCATTGCACACAGACCCAGTCTCTCCCATCTACTCAATCTCCCACTTCCAGCTCCACTCCCCCCAAAACCTCAAAATTCTAATCAACACAATCTGGAACCACAACGCCCTAATTCAGTAGTTAACCTTTCCTCCAAACCTCTCTCCCAATCCGAAACCTCTGTCCTATCCAAAGGCCTCACCTTCAGCCCTACTCCCAGATTCAACCAAACAGCCCTCGTCAGAGATTTACTGTCCTACACTCGTACTCTCTGCTAGAAATATCACTTTGCCACGAAGAAAAATAATCCTAATCCTACTCCTAATGATCCAACTCCCCAAGACACTATCCAAATTGAACCCTGCCTGGAACAGTTCCGTCCTCCGTCACAGCGGGACCCACCTCCTCGTCCTCAAAACCACCCTCTCCAAACCTTCCAGGAATTTCTCACTTCCAGCCTTGCCTCTCAATCTTTCTTGAAAAACCTTAATCCCACTCCCAACATCACAACTGCTGAAGCCCAGGCTATCCGCGATCTGAAGACTGACCGATCCATCATCATTCTTCCGGCGGACAAGCGTTCCACGACCACAGTACTTGATCGTCAGGAGTATGTGGCTGAGGGACTGCATCAGCTTTCAGACAACACTACATACAAAGTTTGCCAAGGCTGAGCTTCAAGGGATCCTCAGAACCTTAGGCCCCCTACAAAACCTTTCACCTGACTCCATCAGCCTCCTGACCCCACCAACACCCCACATCCCTACCTTCTACCTACTTCCTAAAATTCACAAACCCAGTCATCCCGGCCCCTCCATTGTAGCTGGTTACGAAGCCCCCACAGAATGTATTTTGGCCTACGTAGATCAACACCTTCAACCCATTACATGCAGTCTCCCATCCTCCATCAAAGACACCAACCACTTTCTCGAATGCCTGGAATCCTTACTCAATCTGTTACCCCCAAAAACCATCCTTGTAACCATTGATGCCACTTCCTTATACACAAATATTCTGCACGTCCAGGGCCTCGCTGCGATGGAGCACTTCCTTTCACGTTGATCACTTGCCACCCTACCTAAAACCTCTTTCCTCATTATCTTAGCCAGCTTCATCCTGACTCAGAACTTCTTCACTTTCGAATGCCAGACTTACCAACAATTAAAGGGAACAGCCATGGGTGCCAGGATGGCTCCCTCATACGCCAACCTATTTATGGGTCGCTTAGAGGAAGCCTTCTCGGTTACCCAGGCCTGCCAACCCAAAGTTTGGTAGAGATTTATTAATGACATCTTCATGATCTGGACTCACAGTGAAGAAGAACTCCAGAATTTCCTCTCCAACCTCAACTCCTTTGGTTCCATCAGATTCACCTGGTCCTACTCCAAATCCCATACCACTTTCCTTGATGTTGACCTCCATCTGTCCAATGGCCAACTTCACACATCCATCCACATCAAACCCACCAACAAGCAACAGTACCTCCATTATGACAGCTGCCACCCATTCCATATCAAACGGTCCCTTCCCTACAGCCTAGGTCTTCGTGGCAAACGAATCTGCTCCAGTCCTGAATCCCTGAACCATTACACCAACAACCTGAAAACAGCTTTCGCATCCCGCAACCACCCTCCCGACCTGGTACAGAAGCAAATAACCAGAGCCACTTCCTCATCCCCTCAAACCCAGAACCTCCCACAGAAGAACCCCAAAAGTGCCCCACTTGTGACAGGATACTTTCCGGGACTGGATCAGACTCTGAATGTGACTCTCCAGCAGGGATACGACTTCCTCAAATCCTGCCCTGAAATGAGATCCATCCTTCATGAAATCCTCCCCACTCCACCATGAGTGTCTTCCCGCCATCCACCTACCCTTTGTAACCTCTCGGTTCATCCCTATGAAATCCCCAAACCACCTTCCCTACCCTCTGGCTCCTACCCTTATAACCGCCCCTGGTGTAAAACCTGTCCCATGCACCCTCCCACCACCACCTACTCCAGTCCTGTAACCCGGAAGGTGTACACGATGAAAGGCAGAGCCACGTGTGAAAGCACACACGTGATTTACCAACTGGGAATGTATGTGGGAATGACCAGCAACAAACTGTCCATTCGCATGAATGGACACAGGCAGACAGTGTTTGTTGGTAATGAGGATCACCCTGTGGCTAAACATGCCTTGGTGCATGGCCAGCACATCTTGGCACAGTGTTACACCGTCCGGGTTATCTGGATACTTCCCACTAACACCAACCTGTCAGAACTGTGGAGATGGGAACCTGCCCTTCAATATATCCTCTCTTCCCATTACCCACCAGGCCTCAACCTCCCCTAATTTCAAGTTGCCACCGATCATACCTCACCTGTCATTCAACAACGTCGTTGCCTCTGTACTTCCGCCTCGACTGACATCTCTGCCCAAATTCTTTGCCTTTACATATGTCTGCTTGTGTCTGTATCTGTGTGGATGGATATGTGTGTGTGCACGAGTGTATACCTGTCCTTTTTTCCCCCTAAGGTAAGTCTTTCTGCTCCCGGTATTGGAATGACTCCTTACCCTCTCCCTTAAAACCCACATCCTTTCGTCTTTCCCTCTCCTTCCCTCTTTCCTGATGAAGCAACCGTTGGTTGCGAAAGCTTGAACTTTGTGTGTGTGTTTGTGTTTGTTTGTGTGTCTATCAACATACCAACGCCTTTGTTTGGTAAGTTACATCATCTTTGTTTATGTGTGTGTGTCTGAAAACTGGTAAATTACTGTTCAATTGCTATTGTTAAAAAAAAAATTATGTGAAAAAGAATCAAATTGTAATCTCAAGAACTGAATTGTACCTCAAGAACTGAATAATTGAAAAAAATTCATTATCACATGTCTTTTTTGTGGTTATTTACAAAAAACTTGTCCCATTTGTATACATAAAAGTAGTGCAGGACATAAATGATATTAGTTTTGAAGATGAAGATAAAATTTAACATGGAAGGTAACAAAATACACAGAATGGTGGCATGGTATTTTGCATATAATGCTGCATGTATTGGGCTATGAGAGCAGGTGGCACGTGACCATGTCCACTTGCAAAGACACATAGAAAACACGTCTAAAATTCCATCACCAGTACTTGGAGAAAACCACAGAGATAGTATCTGGGCAAAGTTTCACACTATATAACTATCAAAGGGTGTGAGCAGGGTGAAATCAGAAAAAAATACAAGGAAGGTAAAAAAAATAATTTATTTTTCATCCAACTTAAAAGTAATTTTACGTTTTCATAAGTACATACAGTGACACTATTTTCATACATCTTCTTTTTCTTCTAGAGCCGACTGAGAGCAGGATACTTTCAATATAAACTGTCTACATTCATCATCATAGAAACCCTGAGCATCTGCAATGATGTCTCTTGAGAGACGATTGTGAAATCCTCTGTGTATGATGCAGCAACTGTTCATTTATACAACATGTGCACAACGCTATTGATGGGCAATAGCTAATCACACAGTCATGTAGAACTAGAGCATACACTGCAGTGTGTTCTGAGAAAATTACTGAAGATTCAAATTCTATTCGTACATCTAAAGGTCCATATTTAATTATCTTGTTTTATTTTGAGCAGTCTGTTTGATGACTAGCAGCAGTTCCTTTGGATTTCTGTGGGCTGAGTAGACATCCTTCATCTTCATACCATGAAGCATGCAACCATACATACATACATGTCATATGCTAGGAATTCAGAGTGCAGGTAGACTCTGGCTGTAGTTAATCTGCAACTGTCAAATTTCGTTGAATCGTTTGCTATATTCCCTCTTCTGTAGGCCTGAAACACAAGGTTCTGTTTCACTGTAGCAGTACCATCCAGTTTTGCAAATGATCCATCAAGATATATGAATCGCATGGAAGGGCTGAAACGTCTTGGTGTTGGTTATCATATCATCATTACTGTTACATGCGGTTTATGCATAAGGTTTATGAGAGGAGTATTCCTGGCATATTCCATTGGGCTAGTTATATCAAACGACGTCATTGCGCGACTTCAGACCTACTGATTTAAGAAACTTGTAGCTGTTAATACCTTGCTGTTCTGTTGTGAAGTAGCACGCTGTGCGTTGTGTACTTTGGTTTTAGACCTTAACGTCCATCCTGTGGAATGCTGTGATCCCGACTGTTTGAAACTCGCCGCCCATGCTTCTGGTCTAGCAAATTAAAGGTCATTGCTTCTGCCTCCAATAGGTACCATTTGGCTGAAGACCGCTGCCGCCGTTTCTGGGTCTCTGCACGTTCAAGGTCACTGCTGGTTCCACTTTAGATGTAACCGTACAGTGATTTCTTCGTCGCGTCGTGTTCCACAGTACGTAGTTCCTGATATTCCAAAACCTGAACTATTACTGGGAGGTAAATAATATTGGTAGCGGTCTCAAAGATGTTATACCCTGTTCCCACTGATGGGAACAATCTGTAAATTGTACGAAACAATCTGATGTTTAGATAGGGGTTTGTTGCAATGTTACACTCGACACAGATTGCACTGACAGGAATTATATCTACTGTCTAGTCGGACCTGTAGCATTTACTACGATCCTTTTTCAAAATCTGTCCTTTTGTGAAATCCAGTAGCGTCCCTATTGATATCTTTTCTGGTTACAGTCAGTCGTTGCACTTATTCTCTTTATTTCAGATGTAAGTGTTTTGATATTTGCACGTAGCACAATCCCTTTTCTAGACCATTTTAAATCTTCGTTTAAATCGTCAGTATTACGTGCACCAGGTTCTATTTTCACAATTGCTTTTCCACCACTAATTTCCAGATGAAGTTTATTGTTGGCCCCTGTGATTTCGAATGCTGTTGTATGTCTCCAGTCCAATCAGCACAATACTCCACTCCCCGTTGCTTAAATCAATCGGTGGGAAGTAATTCGCTTGTAATACTGACAATCGCTCTTTGAAACTAAGAGTATACGAACTGCATCTGAATCTTAACAGACGGGTGGACGCTTAATGCTTTTCCTTAATACACTCCTGGAAATTGAAATAAGAACACCGTGAATTCATTGTCCCACGAAGGGGAAACTTTATTGACACATTCCTGGGGTCAGATACATCACATGATCACACTGACAGAACCACAGGCACATAGACACAGGCAACAGAGCATGCACAATGTCGGCACTAGTACAGTGTATATCCACCTTTCGCAGCAATGCAGGCTGCTATTCTCCCATGGAGACGACCGTAGAGATGCTGGATGTAGTCCTGTGGAACGGCTTGCCATGCCATTTCCACCTGGCGCCTCAGTTGGACCAGCGTTCGTGCTGGACGTGCAGACCGCGTGAGACGACGCTTCATCCAGTCCCAAACATGCTCAATGGGGGACAGATCCGGAGATCTTGCTGGCCAGGGTAGTTGACTTACACCTTCTAGAGCACGTTGGGTGGCACGGGATACATGCGGACATGCATTGTCCTGTTGGAACAGCAAGTTCCCTTGCCGGTCTAGGAATGGTAGAACGATGGGTTCGATGACGGTTTGGATGTACCGTGCACTATTCAGTGTCCCCTCGACGATCACCAGTGGTGTATGGCCAGTGTAGGAGATCGCTCCCCACACCATGATGCCGGGTGTTGGCCCTGTGTGCCTCGGTCGTATGCAGTCCTGATTGTGGCGCTCACCTGCACGGCGCCAAACACGCATACGACCATCATTGGCACCAAGGCAGAAGCGACTCTCATCGCTGAAGACGACACGTCTCCATTCGTCCCTCCATTCACGCCTGTCGCGACACCACTGGAGGCGGGCTGCACGATGTTGGGGCATGAGCGGAAGACGGCCTAACGGTGTGCGGGACTGTAGCCCAGCTTCATGGAGACGGTTGCGAATGGTCCTCGCCGATACCCCAGGAGCAACAGTGTCCCTAATTTGCTGGGAAGTGGCGGTGCGGTCCCCTACGGCACTGCGTAGGATCCTACGGTCTTGGCGTGCATCCGTGCATCGCTGCGGTCCGGTCCCAGGTCGACGGGCACGTGCACCTTCCGCCGACCACTGGCGACAACATCGATGTACTGTGGAAACCTCACGCCCCACGTGTTGAGCAATTCGGCGGTACGTCCACCCGGCCTCCCGCATGCCCACTATAGCCCTCGCTCAAAGTCCGTCAACTGCACATACGGTTCACGTCCACGCTGTCGCGGCATGCTACCAGTGTTAAAGACTGCGATGGAGCTCCGTATGCCACGGCAAACTGGCTGACACTGACGGCGGCGGTGCACAAATGCTGCGCAGCTAGCGCCATTCGACGGCCAACACCGCGGTTCCTGGTGTGTCCGCTGTGCCGTGCGTGTGATCATTGCTTGTACAGCCCTCTCGCAGTGTCCGGAGCAAGTATGGTAGGTCTGACACACCGGTGTCAATGTGTTCTTTTTTCCATTTCCAGGAGTGTATATGTTTCTTTGTAAACGTTAGGAGGGACATGATGCACAGGTGTCCACATAAGTACTTATTAATGTCTTGGTAGCGCTGCAAATTGTAAAACACACGTCTTCTGTCGGTGAAGTGTCATTGTAACTCTTCCGGTGGCTGCAAGTCTCCAAAGAGTCGAAATAGTAGGCGTTATTTGCATATTTCTTAACATGCGCCACCCCGTGAGTTCATGGTCCCCCAGCAACATCTAAATTCACAATTCCACATTCTCCAGATTTCCACATAGTCTTCGGTAATGTATCCCATATAAACACAGCACTGAATCTTGGAATGCTGAATTTTTTCCTAACAAATTCGAGCAGATCTGTATTTGTAAGCGGTCTATCCAGAAGTTCAGCTAACGAACTTTTTCTTTATTCATGAAGAGACCTAGTCCTTTCTTGTATTGTTTCAGGGATAGTTCTTTTCCGATGGTGCTGCTTCCACCATGTGCTTATATGTCTTCCTGCTTTCTTGCTTCCTTTAGCTGCTCCTGGGAGTTCTGTACGTTCTTGACTGTTCTGGCAATAGACACAGCACCACCAGTCAGTGAACCCCTCGCTGGAGACCTGCGAGGGCGAGAATGAGGAAGGGGATAATTCTGCCTGATGTCTTGAGTATCGGCAGAATCCTGAGTGCTTTAACAGGTCCTTTATGCATGATGGTACTTTTAGCTGCATACATCGATATCAGGAAACAGTTTTTTAGACATCCATGCCCTGGCTTCTTCTTCTTCATTGTTATCTTCTTCTTCTTCTTCTTCTTCGGTGCACGACGTGCAGCGTTCATAACTTGCTTCAAATTCACGCCCAAGCCCAAATTAATTTTACAACTCATGGTTTAATTAACTACGAATTCTACAATGCACTGTCCTATACCAATATCCTTTCTCGCACGTATTGCCCTGGCTTTAGCAGCTAAAATTTGATCTGCAGTGTGACGTCATGGGAGAGCCTTATGTTTTGCATATGCAGTGTCGTATTCCAAACATTCTCATCAAGCAGGTTAATCCCCTTATCACCACGAGCCAAACATTTATGAAGCTTTGTACCAAGTCCACAGTAATTATACCCTGGAATGTGCAATTCGTCGGGAAGTCTGTCGAGAATACCACCACCTTCTATAACGCACCTCCTGCCGCCCATGCTATGCTACTGTATGGTTGTGCTCTGTTCACCTCATTATATAGCAAATCGTCCGCGTCAATCCAGCTGTTTTGTGTTGCAGGAAAATGGAGCCGTTTAACTAATGCTATATTCCCTCGACATATTACGACTTGCTGTATGAGAAACATTTGTGGTTCTGAGCTCTTCTGCGTTTCCTCAGTGTAAAAGCGTTCTGAAATTTCAGTGCCACATCTATCCTTTAAGATGTAAGTTCTGGAATTTGTTCTCTGTGCTTTGGAAACTGTAAATATCTCATTCGGCCATTTTGGTTGGTATGATATGTCTGATGCCGTCTTGTGTTTTGAGATGTGTACCAAATCAACCACATTAAATTTCTGTTTATGTGGATCCAGCGTGAGTCCATTATCATGAACCGCTTGGTCTCATTTTTATTGCGCTATGTTTGATTCGATTATAATGTGAAATTATTTGTAGGAGGATACTGGTCCACCTGGATGAGCTGCGAAAATTAAAACACATCCACATTTGACTTTTTATTAATCTATTCAGATGTTCCATAATACTCGCCTTAAGGTGGGTGAATGTTGAGTAGTGATGTATTCCATACCACTGCATCATGGTCTTGAAATATCTATTGTAAAACTCTCAATTTTGATTGATTTGGAGATTATTAGAGAGTCGATTCATCCCTGTCTGCAGCAGACACTCACGCACTCTGCAACAGCTCTCCCCATTTTTGTTGTAATGGGTAATGGCAGACAAATTGTCCGCCCCTGGTAGCTGAGTGGTCAGCGCGACAGAATGTCAGTCCTAAGGGCCTGGGTTCGATTCCTGGCTGGGTCGGAGATTTTCTCCTCTCAGGGACTGCGTGTTATATTGTCCTAATCATAATCATTTCATCCTCATCGACGCACAAGTCGCAGAAGTGGCGTCAAATCGAAATACTTGCACCTGGCGAACGATTTACCCGATTTTGGTGTGCAAGGGCTTTTATAAAAAAGTGAATGCTTGTAATAATAATAATAATAATAATAATAATAATAATAATAATAATAATAATGATGATATATGTAATAACTACAGCGCAGTCATCTTATTGACTGTGCTAGAATGGTTACAGCTTACATTATATAATGATGGGATAGTTAAATAAGAAAAACAACAATGATTTGCGATAGCATGTTTTTTATTTCCACATCAGCAGTGATAGACATCAGTAAGAATTCACTGGTTCAGTCTTCACAACAGTCCAGTATTTTGCAAATAAAGGCTTCTTGTATGCACAGAATTCAGCGTGTATTTATCTCAAACTGATGGGTATTCCTTCAGCACCTTCTTTTGGCACTATTTTGCTGCAGCGCTCTAAATTGTCTGCATGCATGCTACACATGTGGAGATTGTTCACAATGTCTTTATACACAGTTTGGACACATAGCAGCCCTTGGTTCTGTCTTTCCAACACAAGGGATAGCACCATCTATAGGCTGAAGAAATTTGTAATGGTGGAGAGTTGCAAATAAATAGATCGACCTCAAGATCTCACTATGAGTGTCATGCCATCGAATAGTGATTTTACAGATAGTTTCAGGCCAGCACAGTAAATGTCTGGAGATGGAGAATACTCAGAGGTCATCTGTTGGTTGATGTAAGGCTCTGAATGACATAGTCCATTCCCATTCCAGCTCTGTAAACCACACTTCAACACTTCTCAATGCATTTTCAATCTCTAACACAACACGCTAGTCACTGTCCACTGATGCTTCTATGCCAATATTTAAACTCTTTGAACCGCTAGCTGTCAAATTATAAGTTGAAATGGAAATCAGCAGAGCATGGGAGGAATTGCTAGTTTCTCAACCACCACATCAACACTCTGTCCTTGCAGTAACTCCGGAATGTTCCATGATGGTACATACGTTGGGGACCAGAACTGACCTGCACGTTTTGGTGTGGGGCCCCCAGGACAGTTCTTCTGAGAGTCAGGGACTTGCTGGTGTTTTCATTAAACAAATCAATAAGCAGGATGGACAATAGCAGCTCATTGTCCTGCTCCAACATGCTGGTCAGGTGCACTACGTGATCCCACAGTGCTGCTGCTGGTCCTGATAGGCCAGAGTTCGCTGCAGGTCCTGATAAACTGGCTTCTGCTCGTCGAGACTTGCTGACGGTCGCTGAACAAAGAAGAAGAAACAATAACCATTCACAGACAAAGACATAGAGTTGAACAAAGTAATGAGGCTTGACAAAGAAGACGAGGAATCGCTACATGCGGTAATAGTAGCAAAAACCTGTAATGAATATTTACTGTTACGCGTCTTTTGCAATCAAAGGCAGATGAGGATCTGCCTTTGACAGTTCATGGTTCTTCCAATGACTGACTGTGACTGAGAGGACATCTGTTTATATTCTCCAACATCACCATCATTTGACCAGATGTAGTACTTCCACATTCCTATTAGCTCCCACCAATTTTCAGATGAATGCTGTGTTCCTGTTGGTTCAAGAGGGAAGTGATTGAGAACAAAAAATCCGCCTCAAGTGTCCTCTGTAGCAGTTTTGTGAACCACTTCAGTCAAAGCCCAACATCGAGGTGAACATCTCTGGTACATTCTGTCTGGGGTAGTGGAATACAACAAAGTTGTCTCCTGCACTGTGGACTGACAGACGATTTCAAAAAACACAAATAGCTCCAGCACTGGCAGTAGTCTCTATGAGTTGTGAAATGCATCTTCAGCCCATCCCACTGCATCGCCATTATTTGCTGAAAAGTATTCACCTCATGTTCATCCATTCTTGTCTCCTATCATTCGTCATGTAGGAGGCTATGGACGCAGTCCTCCGCTGTATGCTAACAGGTAATTCACTTATTAAACTTCTCTCTGACCGATACTATCTCCTCAAATGAACACATATGACAATATCTTCCCAGGAGGTAACACGGTTCTAGACAGAGCTAAAATATCCAACAAAAAGCATACTGTACCACATCTCTAATTTCCCTCATCGTCACATGAGCACTCCATAATGAGTCCTTCCTGTCTGACAGCTCAATACAGACCAATTTAGGGGTGGGATCCAACTGGACTGCCGTTGCCACTTGCTGGCGGCACATAGAACTAGAGCCTCAATAGGGACACGATCATTGCAGCTTGCATATGAGCACACCCAGTGACCAGACGACAGACATATGTGTGGGCGATCCCAACAAGCAGCTAATATACTGCACTTCATTCCATTCCTTGGCGCTTACAGCAGTTAAGTCAAGGGAAGTGGGGGGCAGACATGAGCTCTGTGACATGGGGGAGCCATGTCTCCTGCAAACTGATTAAATAAAGAATATGCATTCATGTATCATTATTATTGTCAATGATTTGAATTTTGTATTGTGGGATCATTCCTCTCCAGCACAGACAGTCTTATTCCTGCCAATTTCCAGATAGGGAAAAGGGGGGATGAGGGAGAGAAGAGCTTGGGGAATTTCAAAGAGGGAGTTAACTGCTCAATCTAATTAATTTGTCAGTTAATTTGATATAAAAAGAGTGGTTGTATCAGTGAGGAGGAGGGGGAGGGGTTGGGATTTCCCACAAAGATAGAGTAGGTGGAGGGGGGAGGAGGAGTGGTGGGGGTTTCTCAGAGGGTGGATTATCCCCAGGGGGTTATAAATCAATCCTCGGGGTCACAAATCAATTAACAGAACAATTGGTTTGCCCCTGAATGTATGTGTGCTCCTGAATGTATGCTTGCATCTGAATGTATGCAACCTCCACGAACAAAAAGCGCCAGTACCACCTTTGCCCTATTGCTAACAAATAGACATAGCCTATAACCTTCCCCTACACTGCTCAGCTCCTGGGTGAAGTCTATCCACTCAAGTGTCCCAGTTACAAAAGAAGAAGGTGTGGAAGGAGTGTTTGATTCTCATTGGTCTAGAGGAAATGGGAGAGGAGAATAAGTGTAGATGGGGAGGAGGGGAGGATCTGGGGCTTCCTGTGAGTGACCTTGATCAATTCCTTGTGGTTCCACAGCGCAGAGGGAGTGGAGGCACCAAGGAGCCCAAGTGTGTGACCTGACAGCAAGTGTGTAACTTGAGATCCCCTTATCTTACAACTGATAAAAATGGAATATTCCTGAATTGGGACTGCTAACCAACTTGTGGCCAGAATCCAAATTGGTCCTTTGGATACACATTGAGGGGGAAAAAATCACAACACCAAAAAATAACTAATGTAGAGTAATGAAATTTCGTAAATACATTTGTCCATGCCAAAAATTTAAGTGATTAACATTGCAAGGTCACAGGTTAATAGAAGTGCAAGATAAGCCATTTCAAATGGGAAATGCTGGTTCGGTAATAACCGGTGTTACCACCAGTATGTTGAATGAAAGCATGAAAACGTGAATTCATTATGTTGTACAGGCGTCAGATGTCAGTTTGTGGGATGGAATTCCATACCTGTTGGTTGGTCAATATACAGGGGCAGTTAATGCTGGCTGTAGATGACCCTGGAGTTGTCATCTGATGTCCCAAAAAATGGTTCAAATGGCTCTGAGCACTATGGGACTTAACTGCTAAGGTCACCAGTCCCCTAGAACATAGAACTGCTTAAACGTAACTAACCTAAGGACATCTCACACATCCATGCCCGAGGCAGGATTCGAACCTGCGACCGTAGCGTCTGATTTCCCATATGTGCTCCATTAGACGCAGAGCTGGTGATCAAGCAGGTCAAAACAACATGTTGACACTCCGTAGAGCATGTTGGGTTACAACAGCGATATGTAGGTAAGCGTTATTCTGTTGGAAAACACCCCCTGGAATGTTGTTCATGAACGGTAGCACAGCAGGTCCAATTAGCAGATTGAGGTATAAATTTGAATTCAGTGTGCGTGGGGTAACCACGAGAATGCTCCTTCTGTCAAACAAAATCACACCCCAGATCATAACTCCAGGTGTAGGTCCAGTGTGTCTAGCACACAAGCAAGTTGGTTGTAAGCCCTCAACTGGTCTCCTTGTAACCAACACACAGCCATCACTGGAACTCAGACAATCAGCTTTCATCAGAAAGCACAACGGACCTCCACTCTGCCCTCACATGAGCTCTCACTTGACACCACTGAAGTGAAATGCATGCTACAGGGTTTCTGGGTCAGAGCTGTCCTTGAAGTAACCGATTTGTAACAGTTCATTGTGTCCCTGTGGTGCCAACTGCTTTTCAAATTGCTGCTACAGATGCACTACGATGTGTCAGAGCCACACACTGAACAGATGGTCTTCCTTCTCGGTAGTGTCACATGAAAAGCTGGAGCCCAGTCTTCTTGCAACCGTATATTGTCGTGACCAACCGCTGCCATCAGTCATGCACATTGGCTACGTTCCTACCATGTCTTTCAACACTATCGCATAAGGAACATCCAGCTTCTTGTAGCCCTATAACACGACCTCGCTCAAACTAAATGAGGTTTTGATAATGACGTCTTTGATACTTTAAAGGCATTCTTGACTAATCTCAGCTCAACACGTTCAATCTCAAAAATGGTTCAAATAGCTCTGAGCACTATGGGACTTAACATATGAGGTCATCAGTCCCCTAGAACTTAGAACTAATTAAACCTAACTAACCAAAGGACATCACACACATCTATGCCCGAGTCAGGATTCGAACCTGCGATCGTAGCAGTCGCGCGGTTCCAGACTGAAGCGCCTAGAACCGCTCAGCCACCACAGACTCAAAGGTAACTAACGTTCACGACCGTTACAGCATGTATTTAAAGAAACTGGATTTGCATCCTCTTAGTGGCGCTACTAGCGTCACTCTTATGTGAGTGGTGCAAAATTTTAATAGGCATATCTTTCAGATGTAGAATCACGCCTGCCAACTATCGTTTATGTCGCACAGCTCCTTCTTGGTGTTGCAATTTCTTTTTTCATCGGTGTAGTCACGTACTGTCTGCTTCGACACACCCCTCCAGTTGAAACTTTCTCGTAGATGAAAGCTTTGTGCTGTACTGGGACTCTAACCTGGAACGTTTGCCTTTAGTGGGCAAGTGCTCTACTGATTGAGCTATACAGGCGCGACTCACAGTCTGCCCTCTTAGCCTTACATCTGCCAATACCTTATCTCCTACCTTCCAAACATACCACAAGGCATTCAGGAGAACTGTGAAGGCAGGTGATGAGATAATGGCAAAAGTAGAGGTATGAGAACAAGACGTGAGTTGTGTTTGGATAGTTCAGTAGTTGGGGCATTTGCCTATGAAAGGCAAAGCTCTCAGGTTCGGGTCCCATTCTGGCTCACTTTCAAATCAGTGCACACTCCACTGCTAAGCGAAAATTCTTTCTGGAATCAACCCCAAGGCTAACACATGTCTCTGCAATATCCTTTGTGTACGCGACCACCAATATAGGGGGTACAAGATCTATTTTACTAACGTTGAAAATATTTCTTCACACTTAAATTCACAGCTGGTATTATGTCTCTTAGCCTATGTGCCGGATCCAGCCATAACCCCAAAAAAAGGCAGTTTATTCTAGTTAAGGATGTTGACAGACAACAATTTCCCCATACCTTGTCAACCTATCCAGCACGGGAAGGAATCGTGTGATTGCCAAAGGACGCGCCTAGAGCATCGGTGGAGATACGTTCACCCTCTCTGGTCTCGGCTTCTGGCTCAGCAAGCATCTCTTCCTTCCCTCATCTCTCCAATGATTTTTCGAACTTTGTGCCACCACTGATCGACTACCGTGGTGGCACGCTCACCAACTCCTGGACTCACCCTACCGTATTTCTGATTGCAGAATATGCGCCACTTTTATCTACGTAGCCTCCAGTTTTATGTGTATTTCGGATGCCCTCATCCTTGTCCATCCCGATGAGGAAGTATGCTCGCACCTCAACACCTTTCTTCTTGGAGTGCTAGTGCACAAAGTACGCAGGAAAACTTCTGTAAAGTTTGGAAGATAGGATATGAGGTACTGGCAGAAGTAAAGCTGTGAGGATGCATAGTGACTCTTGCTCGGCGCTATAGCTCAGAATGTTCGTTCAATCGTGGGACTGGCCATCCTCTGTAATAGAAAAAAAGCTGTGTAAAGTTCTCACTTTACATTTGAGAAGTGTTATTTGAAATCATCACAGAACAGCAGCAGAAAAACGACGAAGAAACAGAACGAAAGAAAAAAAATAAAGAAAGTTGGTAGAGCACTTGCACGTAAAATGCAAAGTTTCCAGATTCGAGTACGCTTCCAGCACACAGTTTTAATCTGCCAGGAAATTTCAAATCAGCGGTCACTCCAGCACAGAGTGGACATGTTGTAAGATAGAAGTGGCCTTTTGAGGCGGGTTATCAGGCTGTGTAGTGTACTCACGCTGTATTGTCCCATTCGCTACTGGAGACACAGCGCATTTTACTCAACTACACTGAGTTTACTGGTTTACTTTTAGCTCCATTGCACAGATGACTGTCTCTGGTCAAAATAGTATGGAGAAAGAGGTTTCCAATAAAGAAAAGAGAAAACACACACAAATTATACATGTCCTGAGGGTGGTACAAAACTATTTTCATCAGTTTAGTACAAACTAAATTCATCAGCATATATTGAGCGCTGATTATGGCTACACTATAAGCTAACAGTACTTAATGATATCACAAGTTAAAAGAGATCAATGCCTTCCACGCACTCTCCTCCATCCCAGTGGCAGGAAATTTAAAATATGAAGGGGTGGGAAGCTTGAACAACTCAATTTTCATATGTTACAGGACCCTTTCGTTTGGTGCGAAATTTCAGAGCTTCTGCATACAAATGAATGAAATTCAAATTTTACAAGGGGCGATAGAATGTGAGACTGGCTCTTTTATCCCAAGTTAAAATGAGAGATAGTCCTCTCATTTGGAGATTTGCATCTGATGTGTTCTACGTCCAAGTCCTGGAGAATTTTTTTCAAAAATTTAAGATCTTCGATATTTTCTATTCTTACAACATGATGTTCCAAATTAACGATTTCTGAATTCTTGCCAATAATAGAACATCAAAAAAGAGACCCAAATCTCCTTCATAGTATAGATACTGAATGCCCATTATTGCTGATTGGAAACCATCTGCAACTGATGTAGCTTGTTTCTGATAAATTACTTCAGTTTATACGCTGAAGCACAACGTTCAACATGCTGGACAAAACTTTTTCTGAAGTGTAGCATTTTTCTGCTTCATAGAACGTACGGACTTGAGTATTTTAAGTAAGAAACACGAAGAGAAAAAACACATCCGAAAATTTGGAAATTTGTGGTAAGATCTTATGGAACCAAACTGCTGAGGTACTACTTAATCTAAATTAAACTGACGTTCGCTAAGGACAACACACACATCCATGACCGAGGTAGGACTCGAACCTCCGACGGGGGCAGCCGCGTGAACCGTGACAGGACGCCCTAGACCGCGCGACTACCCTGCGCGGCTTAACATATGAGAACCATTACTTGCAGAACACAATGGCAATGAGCGAAGTGTTATGGTCTACAGAATGTAATCATATTATATTGCACCATTGAGCCACATGAAAGCCCTAGAGGCTATTTGGTTTCAAATCCATGATTTGAAACGGTGTGTACGCGCGCCTGTGTGTGTGTGTGTGGGGGGGGGGGGGGGGCGTGCGTGCGTGCGTGCGTGCGTGCGTGCGTGCGTCAATGCATGCACGCTCTCCAACGAAAGCCCAGCCATGTACAGGTGTTGGAGAAAAATATGGAAACACAACGTGGAAATACTAAACTTTGCCACGCATAATAGAGTGTAAGAAAGCTGTTGGTAGTCGAAACAGCTTCCATTCATCTCAGAGGGAATAACTAACTACAGGTCCTGTATGGTTTTCAAAGGAATATTACATCATTCTTCCTGCAAAATAGTGGCAAATTCAGGTAATGATCATGGAGGTTCATAGCGATCAAGCACCCTTACCTTCAAAGTAGACCACAGAGTCTCAACAATACTGATGTCTGGTGACAGTGGCGGCCAGAGGAGATGTGAGAAACCATCCTTGTGCTCACAATATCAGTCGTGGACGATGCAAGCTGCATGAACAGGGACCATGTTCAAATGGCTCTGAGCACTATGCGACTTAACTTCTGAGGTCATCAGTCGCCTAGAACGTAGAACTAATTAAACCTAACTAACCTAAGGACATCACACACATCCATGCCCGAGGCAGGATTCCAACCTGCGCCGTAGCGGTCGCTCGGCTCCAGACTGTAACGCCTAGAACTGCACGGCCACTCCAGCTGGCAGGGACCATGTAATTTTGGAACACAGCGCTGCCACTGAGAAATAAATGTTGTGCCATGGAATGGACCTGACCAGTCAAAATTGTCACATGGTTCAGATCCATGATTTGAAATGGTGTAGGTGTGTGTGTGAGTGTGAGTGTGTGTGTGTGTGTGTGTGTGTGTGTGTGTGTGTGTGTGTGCGCGTGAGTGTGTGCATGCTTCCCACCGAAATCCCAGTCATTTACAGGTACGTGATAGTAATGCAACCTCGTAGAGTAACCATAGGACCCAAGGAATTCCACGATAGGCTGCCCAAATTATCACCGAGCTCCTGCCGTGTTTCACTCTTGGCACATAAACTCGGCCAGAAGTTAGAAACAGTGTGAAACAAGGCTCACCCGATCAAATGACTTTCTTCCATTGCTCCACAGTCCAGGATTTATGGCTTTGGCATCACAGTCTCCTGTTATGGTCACTTGCATCACAGACGAGTGGTGTTGCAATCTCAGTTCACACTGTAATTCCCTGCTTGTGGAGCTCGCCTCATGTTGTTTTAGTGTTGACAGGTTTCGCGAGTGCGACATTCAATTGTGCAGTGTCTTTTGCAGCTGTCGTTCTCTTCTTTTTTGCCACGCTCGTCTTCAATGACCGTATGTCTCGACCACTCAACACACATTTTCGTCGACGTTGTGACTTATTTTCGACTTTCCCTGTATGTGGTATAAATCTTCGATACAGTGCCCCTTGATACACCAAGCATCTCTGTACACTTTGTTTTGGAAGCATACACTATATGAACATCAACAATTTTCCTATGCTGGATCACTTACCTCTGACATAATGCCCTTACAACTACCTGTGACATTCTTCTGACTATGTCTGACATTTGCAACATATTGAGGACATTACATGGGTTCTGTTCTTAGTCATCGGCTAGCATCTGCATTTATGTCAAAGCACTCATTTATTACGGCGTTTCGATGTTTTTGTCCAACCCTTGTACATACCTATCAACAGCTGTGGGCAGCACTGCAGACGGCGTGACTCAAGCTATGTTTGGCTGTCTGCAAGGATCTGGCTAATTCACTTCCATTTCGTCCATCTGCTGTATGTACTGCAGAAAGTGGTTGCTCCGAGTAGTCCTGAATCTATGAGGCGTGTTTTTAAGTAAGGTCCGTTTGAACATAAGTACACAATGAAAGGTTATTTCAAAAAGTAAACTTATTTTCAGAAAGTACATACTTCACTCTATTTTTCGCATAGTTTCCAAGTTTGTTCAGACACGTATCATACCTTTCAACCAACTTTAAAATACCCTCTTCATAAAAATTTGCTGCCTGCTCCGATAACCAAGAGTTCACTGCCGTTTTCACGACGTCGTCATCATTGTAACGGTTGCCACTAATGTGTTGTTTGAGGTGGAGGAACAGATGGTAATCGCTCGGCGCAAGATCAGGACTGTAGGGTGGGTTGTCTAAAACTTCCCAGCTAAAACTGTCCAATAAATCGCGGGTGAGGTCTTGCATTCTTCAGGAGAAGGACAATTCCCTCTGTCAGCATGCCGCATCTTTCTCAGGGTTTGGCAGTATGCTTCTGCATTGATAGTGGTTCCTCGATGCATGAAGTCAACCAACAAAATACCATGCCTATCCCAAAACACCGACGTCATGATTTTGCGCTGGGACAGAGTCTGTTTGGCCTTCACCTTTACAGGTGAGTGTGTGTGTGTGTCTCCATTCCTAGCTCTGTTGTGTCGATTTGGGCGTGATATGCGAAACCCATGTTTCGTCTCCAGTTACGAACTGACTCAAGAAGCCGTCACTTTCTTCGTGATAACGAATCAAGAACTTCATCGCACACTCAAATCTTTGGTTTTTGTGGTCCTCTGTTAGGAGTTTCGGGATCCAACAGAAGCACAGTTTGCTAAACTTTAGGTGTTCAGAAACAATGTTGTAAAGCACTGATCTCGACACGTCAGGAAATTCGTTTGAGAGACCTGTTGTTGTGAAGCGCCTGTTCTCACGAATCCTCGCTTCAACTGAAGCCACCAAATCGTCTGTAGTCAAAGAAGGGCGACTGGAGAGGTCCTCATCATGGACGTTGTCACGGCCATCTTTGAATTCTCGTAACCATTTACACGCTTTGATTTCACTCATAACAGTATCACTGTACACTTCACAAATCTGTCGACGAATTTCTGCAGCAGACAGGTTCCTTGCTGACAAAAACCGTATCACTGAGCGAACCTTACACGTGGCGGGCGGGTTAATAGTCTTAAACATTTTGAAAGCACAGAACAGAGCTGTACAGGTTAACTACAGAGCTGAAACTGAGCACAGTTGTTCCCGAGGCATGCCAGTACACGACGCACGACCTCTTTGCGGTATGTGCGCGAACTACTAGTGTCTACAACAAAACGGACCTTACTTAAAAAACACGCCTCGTACATCAGTACTCTGCAAACCACTGTGAAGGCGATGGCAAAGGGTACCGCCTATAGACCAATGTTTTAGAGTTTCATCACATTCCATGCATGTATGGAGAAGAAGCCATTATGGAGTACCATATGCAGAGGGTCGTAATATATTCCTTAGTCACTACTGAAACTTTTAAAGTAGGCTTTCACAGGATAGTCGGTCTCTGTCTTCAATCTTCTGCCAACGCCGGTTTCTTACACTTTCGTTGCACTTTCCTGTGGGTCAAATGTAGGCCTGCCTCATACCATATGTCTGTCTGTGCATGCGTTTAAACATCCTCATTTAATCCCTAAATGCTTTCTGGAAGCCAAGCAGTACTGTATCTACCTCTTTGCCTTGATCCAGAGCTTTCAGTAGGTCATGTGCGAAAAGCTCGAGTATCGCAGAATCGATGTTTTGGATGTCAAAGATTTTGGATGGTAATTTTGTACGCCTAATGCTCCCTTCTTGTACAGAGGTGTGATCTGAGCTGTATTCCAACTGTTGGGCAATGTTTTTTGTCTAACGGATTTTTGGCACGTTGTAGTTATACAGGGACCTTGTTCAACTTCAGCGATTTTAATTGTTTCTAAACGCTGTTTAGATGAATATCTATATCATTTATCTTTGCTGTAGTGTGGGAATTAAACTGGCACAGTACTTGTGGATCCTCCTTCGCAAAGGAATATTTTAAAGCAGAGTTCAATATTTTTGCTTGTGCTTTGCCACCCTCATTTATAATTAGCGTGTCACCAATGATTGTTTGTGCACTAAATTAGGTGCCACTAACAGTGTTTACATATGACCAGAATCATTCTCGATTTTGTGAGAGGTCTTTCAATGAGATTCTACTACAGTAGTCACTGGAATGTTCATGCATTACCTTTTGACAGCCAAGTGTGTCTCACTGAGCATCTCTCTGTCTTTAGTCCTATGTCTTTTTCCTCCTGTTGTGCAGTAGTCAATGTTTTCTTATAAGTTTTCTTACAGAGCCTGTGTACCATGTAGGGCTCCTCCCATCACGAGCTGTTATATGAGACACATATCCAGCTCTTGCTGCACTGTTCTTCTAAACAAGAGCTACTATTCCTCTATGCAGTTCCACTCACAGTAAGTACTTAGATTTTCTCTTGAGATATGACACTACTGCCTCTGTGTCTAATTTACTGAACAAATAAGTTTTTAAACATATTTTAGATGCCCTTCACACTTTAGTAATCGTTACTGCTTAAAGTTTCTTACAGTCACTCATGCCAGTTTAATGTGGACCTCCTGAAAGAGGTTAGGTCCTTTTATTGCTATTAGACCTAATATACACTCTAAGACAAAAAAGGAACAAAAACGACACACCATGACGGAATTATGGAAATTGGACACAAATTGATTTTCATACAGATATCGGTGGAAAATGCAAAATAACTGTAAACTTTGGCGATCAGTGGATGAATGTGTAACATCGCAGCATAGTTTCACCACACAGCTGGCATCTCAACACAAGGGCCTAAAGTCTTTGCTAATTTCATTCCGTGTACTCAGCTGGACAGTAACTATGTATCGCATACAGGTGCGTGAACAATATATGCAGTTGTCAGCATTTGAGAGAAGATATGTGGTTGGGCTCAAAGAAACCAGTTGAAGTAATCTGCACATCAGTCAACAATTGAGTAGGAACAATGCCACTATTCGACAATGTTGGCAGGAATGGGTGAGCCAGAAGGAAATGGTTCACCTAGAGAGACGATAAAACATGAGGACCGAGCAATCGCCAGAGAGGCATTCAGAGCCTGGATTAATCATCATTCTGTTGTGGAAATGGTGCCTCAGTAGCCCCAAGAAACAGTTATAGGCTGCTTGCAGAAAGGGGCCTGAACTCACAGCTCCCATTGTGCTGACTATCATTGATCTCTGTACACCAACAAGCCTGTTTGCAGTGGTATTTAGCACATTCTGCCTGGAACATCACTGACTGGAATCGAATTGTCTTTAGCGATGAGTACTGCTTTGAACGGAGCCCCAAAGACCAGCGAAGACGTATCTGGATAGTGGTGGGATACCAATCTGACTGTCGCCCGCCATATGGTTTGAAAACCAGGAGTGATGGTTGGGGATGTCAATTGATTTCTTAGAAGGACACCTTTGGTGGTCATCTGCGGCACCATGGCACCATAGCAACGATATTCCAAGCGCTGTTTTGTTGCCCTTCAAGGTAAACTATCCAGTGCTTACATTTCAGCAAGATAATGCGCACCCACAAACAGCAAGAGTTTCTACTGCTTGTCTTCTTACTTGCTGAACCCTACCTGTGGACCAACATGTTACTGGCTTGCTCAATTTGTGAAGCTCTTTCTCTTGAATAAATCATCAAATTTATCTGAAACTGTTATCATTTGTTTGTCTGTGCATGTGCATCACATTTGCCGAATTCCATCCCATTCAGATAATTCTTTTGTGGAGTGTCTTTTTTTATTTATTTATTATTTTTTATTAGAGTGTATTTAAGTCACAAGTCTAAACTAAGTGTCTACTATCTGAACTAAGTAGTTTTCATGTAAAGGATTTTTTGTAGGAAGTTTTATCATGCACATTATGTACAAAACTGTAGTTACATCATGCAATTGCTGAAGGGCTCACATCTTCTCCAATCGTGACAGAATGACTGGGGAATTTGCTGATGGTAAGTGAATGTTTAAGGAGACCAGATAGCTAAGGTCATCAGTCTCCTATTCAGCCCCCAACGACAAAAGCAATGTACACAGTCTGTCTGTGTGTAAATTGTGTGTGCAAGTGTGAGAAAGTGATCTAAGTATTTGTTTAGCATGTATCTGAGGTGTAACACGGGAATAACCCAGTATTCACCTAGTGGGATGTGGGGAAATAGTGTAAAAACCACATCAACGCTGGCCGACACAACGGCGTTACTACGTGCAGCTACATGATCGGATTTACAGCAGAGGTGCATAGTTATTTACTAAATATCTGGGGGTGTGTGTGGTGATCGATAGAAAGATCCGATTTTAAGTTCATGCCCGCCCTTAATATTGAGCCTTGCCCAAACAATTGAATATGCAACCTCTATTTCTATGTCATTGGATATAAGTTTTTTATCTACTATGTCGAACATATTACTCCATTTTCCATTAGCCTAGCCTTTCGATACGCACTTACCTTTACCACAAAAACCTTACTACTATCAATTTCAGATTTTATCTAGCTTTCTGTACCTGTGTGAATCCCATTTAATTTTAGATGTGTTTCAAACTCTCACGCTTTGTTTTGATGCTTTGACAGTGGATCACTAGGATTTTAATAGTTTCATCAGTGGGGAAAATTTTCTTCAATATTACACTAAAAATTCGAGACCTCCTACAGGTATCACTATCTGGAGTGGTTGGAAAGTCGCTTTGTAAAAAAACGAAAGAAAGAGAGCTGTATGCATTCCATACAAAGTCCGATATATGCCAAGGAGTCTGTGATGTCTAGTGCAATGTTTCCCAGACTGTGTTCTTATTCTGCAGGAACTGAATAAGTGCTCCACAAAAAGCTGCTAATAACATAGGAATTTTTCCTTGACTTTTTGAAGATATTAATTATTTTTGAAAATTTTATTGTGATTCTTGTGTTCTTAGTTATGATTTAAAACTGAAGTAATAATTGAATAAAACAAGTTTTTGTCGATTTTTAAAATTTTATTAACCTTCAAAATAAACAAAGTACGCCACCAAAGTATTCTCAAAGCGTTCTGTCAAAGGAAAAGTTTGGGAGCCGCTGGTCTAGTGAACTGCTATGCCACTGGTGAGAAACACGCACTTGTCAGCCCTGTGGCTCATTTCCAGGAGGTTGCAGCCTGCTTGTTCCATAACCTTCGAAATGTCTGGATCAGTCTTTCCACTTTACTTAGAACCAAGGGGCAGGTATAATTGTCTGTGAATGACCGAGCAACCAAACAATATGGTATTTACTAGCCGCTGTATTATACCTCGCATGGGGCTGAGTGGAATCAGAGAATCATTTTTATCAATTTATTATGTTATTCGTAGCTGCTATTTTTTTCAGCAACTGTAGTATGGCACATATTTCAGAATAAAATTCAACCTTCAGTTGCATGTGATTTTTATTTTACTTTACCTGCTTCGACAGATTAATGTGTCATCTTTCGAAAGCTACAAAACAGGAACTTTATATAAAGTATAAGAAGCGTATTACAAAAGCTTCGTTAATGTTGGTTTAGCAGATGTCAATATCTTCTGCATAGAAGCATAAACATAAATGGAAGATATTTACTGTAATTTTACGTACAGTTTTGGACACGTCATGACATTGTACTTCTGTGAAGAAGATATTGGCATCTGCTACACCAACATTAAGTAAGTTCCTGTAATTCACTTCTTAAACTTCACACACATGTAAGTACCGAACAAGGTGGCGCAGTGGTTAGGACACTGGAGTCGCATTCGGGAGGACGACGGTTCAAGCTTGCGTCCGGCTATCCTGATTTATGTTTCCCGTTCATGCCCTAAATCGCTTCAGGCAAATGCCAGGACGATTCCTCTGAAAGGGCACGCCCGACTACCTCACCGAATCCCTAATACGGCGGGACCGATGACCTGGCTGTTTGGTTCCCTCCCCCAATCAACTAACATAAATATAAGTCTGTGTTTAATTTCTATTAAGGGCGCACGCACTCCGTACGGTGAAGATGATACTTTCGTAACTTACCGGGTATTGAGTGCTCTTGGTTCAGCAGGAAATATTTTAAATAACATTTTCAGTAAGCACTATTTGTGCACGAGACTATCACTACTAACGTTAAAATACGTCAATGCCAAGGGCTATTTGCAAACGGCGGGTAATACTGTCATCTCAAGTATTGTAAGATCTCTGCAAATCAGATGTTGGGAAGTAGTTTGGATTGACGCTGCAACGTCGGAGTCTGAACAATTGCACTCGCTGCATCGCCACATAAGTTTTTCGGTTTTGTGTTTGCTGAAAAGGCGTGAAGTTTGAAAAGCGAAGATGTCAAGTGAATTAGATGAAAGGTAACCTAAACAAACTAATTTTTATATTGGTTGTTTTAGAAGTATCATTACTATGTGAAAAAAGCAAAATGAAGTTTTGTCATTTTTAATTTGCCACTGGACCCTTTATTTTAGAGTCTTGGATGAATTGGAAGCCTTGCAGGCTATACTGATGGACGAGGTAACAGTGAAAACTAATGAAAGGTAAGAGTGTGTGTATTTATTAGTTATTGATCCTCATTTCTGTTCGCTCATTTGCGTTGGCGTTCGTGACAAGTAATGAAACACATTTAACGTGATCTCTCGCTTTGTGGGTTTGTTTTGTTCTATTTCACAGCTGTGTTATTAATGAAACAATGTACAAATACATTGTTGTTTCACTTGCAATCTTTTTTGTACTAAATAAAATAGTGCGACGTCGTAGTTTGCCTTGAAACACAGTGCCGAATGTGTAGGAAAGTCGTGTTATAGTCGATGTGTGCTTAGCAGAAAATAGAAGAGATGAGTTGATTCCATCCGTATTGAAATTCATCGGAAGGGGGCAGGGCGGCGAAATCACATCTTTTCGCACTCGTTCAGTCGTGCTGCGTATTAGTTTTCAGCCTGTTGTACTATGATATCGGCTACGTTTTAGTAATTGGGTGCAATCTGAAACATAAGGCGCCAAATATTTAAAGTATTAAGTTGCAAGGAGAGGTTAACTTTTTTTTCCGATCAGCGGATAGATATATCCATAGTTCGTAATGCACTTCATGTTAAAACAATATTAATGCTTGCAGGCACTACTGACTATAATTGTACCATTTTTGTCATTTATACAGTTTACTCTAATTTTAACTGACTCTGACAGGATTACGGTTACTGAGCTGCAGGAGTTATGGTTAGTTTTGAGATGCAGTGGTCGTCATTCGGTAGTGATAGTTCACTTTTGCATATTCACAGGGACACATGAACAAACCTGAAGATAATCTTTAATGCCTTGATGTTAACGTAGCACTGTGGCAGTGAGTGTAGTGAGATAATGTTCTGTATGTGATTACTGTACATATTCATATCAATAATAAAAAAGATGTCGAAGTATGAAGCATATTTACCTTCAACGTATTATGAACCACAATTTTACTGTCATGTTCCTCACTATTATCCGAAACTTCAACATGGACACGAAAGACGCGTAGCTAAAGTGGTTAAAACTCCATTGTCATCACAATTGTCTTAATGATGTTGATAGCGAAAAATTTTGTTTGCCACTTCCTTCTATCTCGGGTTAGAATGTGATGTTGCACCTTCCTTGAAATCTTTGTTATGGTGGCAAACTGATCTGTAACGTAGCCCAAGGTCTTGGTTGGTTTGGAAGATAACATGGTTGCAAGTAGGCGAAGCCAATGAATTTGGATTTCAAATAAAGATTTGGTAATGGATTGAAATTTAACATAGCCTAACATTTATGTAACAACATATTTAACACATCTTTCATAATAAGAGCTAGAACTGCTACATATATTAGCTAACAGACAAGTCTCCGCCAAGTGTTTTATGTATGCTATGTACGTGTATCATGCATAAATTATGAAGAATGTAAGGGGGGACCCACTGGGTAACTTTTATACAATCTGGCATTATGCAGAAAAGTTTTTGTGTAATAGTTTTAATTATTGTAGTGTGTTGTTTGTAAGATGAATAACAATAGTTGCCTGTCTTCAACAATAATAAGTGAATTAATGTTTCTGTTGTAACAAATCCAGAGATCCACAGACATTAAAATCATAAAACATAAGATTATGGACATGCAGTGACTGGCCCATGGCATACGTAAGTGTAAATTAACAAACATTAAAGCTATGATTAACAAAACTGAGATTAGACCATTAATAAAAGTGCAACTCGTAGCTATACTCAGATTAAAATCGCTTTGTGGTGGACACTTCAGGGAGTCAAGTGGTAGGGGCTAGGCACCATCCAGTCTTAGTTCTGTCTCAACTGCCACAGCCTCTTTCACAGTGCATTGTGAAGGGTGACTAGCTGCAGACTGCCAACACTGACTACTGCCGTTGCAATCTGTCGATCACAAAGTAATTTTAATCAGAGGATAAGAGCCAAGAACATGAAGTGACAACTGAATGGAGCTTCTGAGAGGAATAAAACAACAGCATTGCATGAAAAATAGAAGAATTCACCATGGCTTTGAATTATGGGTGTGTTACTATTTGCTTTTGTTTAAACTCTCCTCAGTTCCAGTTCATTTTCAATTCTCAGGGTTGTTTTTTTTAAAAATAGTGGGCCTACTTCATTGGAGATTTGTGAAGAAATTACTTTTAATTTTAGGTAACTGCAGAATAATGTTAGTACTTGACAATGGATAGTAGAAGATTTTTGAAATGATAAGGGCTTATGGATAAATTGAAAATCCCTGAAAATTTAAGATATAATTTAAGCCTATCGTGTTAGATACTCCCACAAGTATAGAGAGAAGTTGCAGCATTAGAAAATTGCAGCGATATGCAGGAAGGTCTGCAGCGAATAGGCACTTGGTGCAGGGAGTGGCAACTGACCCTTAACATAGACAAGTGTAATGTATTGCGAATACATAGAAAGAAGGATCCTTTATTGTATGATTATATGATAGCGGAACAAACACTGGTAGCAGTTACTTCTGTAAAATATCTGGGAGTGTGCGTACGGAACGATTTGAAGTGGAATGATCATATAAAATTAATTGTTGGTAAGGCGGGTGCCAGGTTGAGATTCATTGGGACAGTCCTTAGAAAATGTAGGCCATCAACAAAGGAGGTGGCTTACAAAACACTCGTTCGACCTATACTTGAGTAGGCCTATTGCTCATCTGTGTGGGATCCGTACCAGGTTGGGTTGACAGAGGAGATAGAGAAGATCCAAAGAAGAGCGGCACTTTTCGTCACAGGGTTATATGGTAAGTGTGATAGTGTTACGGAGATGTTTAGCAAATTTGAGTGGCAGACTCTGCAAGAGAGGCACTCTACATCGCAGTGTAGCTTGCTGTCCAGGTTTCGAGAGGGTGCATTTCTGAATGAGGTATCGAATATATTGCTTCCCCCTACTTATACCCCCCCCCCCCCCCCCCCCCAAGGAGATCACGAATGTAAAATTAGAGAGATTTGAGTGCACACGCATGCTTTTAAAGTGGCAGAGAAGTTATATACTTCTAACATAATATATAGATGGCAGCTTTTTTTTGTAGGAGAGGTGAGTCAAATGAAAATAATGTGCACAAGAAACTATTCATGAAAGAGAGAGAAAAAAGTATGATACAGTACTGCACTCCTCATTTACACCTTCTTTCCATATCAGTTTTTTTTCCTCCCCTGAGAGACCTGTTTCATGAGCTTGAGTTTGTCATAATAAATAAGTAGACTGTAGCAGAGAAACAAAATAATGTTGAAATAGGTAGTAAGGAAATAGAGCTGTAAAATTAATGTTTATTTCTGTTCATTGAGCTAAATTATCAATTACAGGAAAAGAGAATAGATTAACTATAGGAAAACTTGTGAATTTAGTTTCAAAAGTGTTAGGAAGTAATGAACACATACTGATATATTTCTAAATTCACCTTATGATGAGTATGGTTAAACCCATATATGTATTAGTGCCATACCAAACCTTTGTTTGTACTTGCTATTGTATAGCACTCCACCACATCTGTCCAAAAGCAACAGACAGAAGAAAAAGGTGCTCCCATACTACAGTGGAATGCGAGTTTTTTTTTTTTTTTGGGGGGGGGGGGGGGTTGCACTTTATTTTGGAAAAGGTACACCTGTCACATCCATGTCAAATATTTAAACAGTTGCTGTAACAATGCAAATTCCATCAATGCTCATGTTGTACCATTGTCTATCCACCTGAGGACCACTTGATGTCTAGGCTCTCATTACTCTGATTTTGCATTCTCCAAATCACTTCTTTTGTTAGAGAACTTTCATGCAGATAGTAAATTACATGCTGCACAATTTTGCAGAACTTAAGAGTGAGCCCTAAGAAATTACTATATCTTTTTTAAACAAAATCTGTTTTTAAAATTTGTAGATGGAGCCAGTTTTACCCCCTCCTCCACTATACTGAGAGAGAAACAGTACTTGTTAGTAGTTGCTGTAATGCTAGCCTCATTAACTGTGTAGAAAATACTGTGGAGTATGTGATAAACTACTGCCTGATCCAGGTCGGTTAGAATCTGGGAACTTCCTTGACTACTTCAAATTTAGTTCCAGGGGATTGTGATCCATTCTGATAGGGAAATCAGTACTATGTGGAAGCCTTGTGTTATCAAGTAGCTCCATGAATGTGGTTTATGCTAGTATGTTTCAATCTTCACGTGCTCCATTCTTTTGCAGTACTTCATCAAAAATTGTGTGGCCTGTTATGCCCTGTAAAACATTTTTATTTATTTATTTTACTTTTAGCAAAAAAGTTATGGTCCTGAAAGATTGTTTTTAAATGTCAACTTGCTTGCAAAGTTTATCAACAATGTCTCGTTCATAGCAAAGTGCTCTATTCAGTGCTTACTTATTGACACAGTTAACTGCATCACATCATACTTTGTATCTCACACCCCTCCCCATGTAATTTGAGTTTTGTGATTTGATTTCCTTCTAGTAAAACTACATATCTGAATTTCAATTTTCAAAATTATGTTAGTAATGTACTTTCATCTTATATAAAGTCATTGCTTTGTTGCTTGTGCCTAATGCTGCTATATGTGTCAAGGTAACCCTGTCATTGATTCACAAACTATAAAAAATAAAAAAAATAAATCATTGAATTTATGAAATAACACTGAACGCAAATTTACGGCAATGTAGATTTCATGGCAAAATTCTTCAGTGTTCCTTTACAAAAGCTAAGGATTGTATCCACCAGCAGGGAAACAAAGCTACCAGTAATTTTTTGTTAACTATTGAAGGTCCAGCAGAATGATAGAGTGTGAGTTTTAAAAATCAAGAAATAGTGATAGGATGTGTTACAAGCACTGGCACATGCTGTCAAAAAGAGTGAATGTTACAGCAATTACTATGTATTAAGTCACAGCAGGTTTACATTAAAATTGGAGAATGCGGAATTCTGAGCTGGAAGTACAGCATATAGCGAAAAGAAACGATGAGAAATGTATTTTGTCGGTGATAAAATTCGACAATTTTATACAGAAGAGAGAGTGCATAACATGTGTGACATACAAAAAACAAAAAATAGACATTCGTAGATTGAAATGTTTGCCCTAATTTAGTGCAAATTGGTAATGATTTTAGAAGCTTATTTTTGCATTCGTAGAGATTGTAGGAAATATTGTTCCATCTATAAGTATACAGAATAAGCACTAGCAAGTCATGCAATATAAATTGTACTGCATTAAATTTTACTGTACAGCAGATATAGAAACAAATTAATGTCAAGAGTTTCTGAATTGAAACAACATAATCTTAATTTCCTCTCTACTGCAGGTGTACAACTTACATCTTAATGTGGCAACACCTTTGTTTTCAAATAAACAGTTTCTTGTCTAGTGTCATATGATCCGACAACCCAAAACAAAATACCATTACTTCATACAGTAAAATATGGAAGTAATAATTTTGTTGTACTAAACATAGGTAATGATTGATTAGAGTAGTGTGAAAATACATTTTTTACCTTCTGTTGTTTAATTATAGCAGAAGTGGACTTTCCAAACTGTGCATTCGGGATGATAGAACAAATCAGCTCAGTTTAAGTAGACAAGGAATAAATTTATCTGCGCATGCTGTGTTTCAAAAGAAACAGGCTTACAGACTTTTATAGAGACATCAGGGAAAGCCTATCTGGCAGTGAATTCACCACCTTCTGAGTGTAATATTCCTGAAACTTGAGAGAGCTTTCCTCAGTTCACTGCTGTTCCACATGATAATTGAAGAGAGTTATAATAAAACCTCGTGGTGTACATATCTCAAAAAAACTGAAACAAAAGTTGCCTGGTGGACAAATGCAATAACATTCAGTCAACATTGGAGTTTCACTAATGAGGAGAAGAAAATTCTACAGGAGAAGATCTAGGATCATGTGTGCATAGCAACATATTATTAGTGGTTAAAAGCCATGAAATAGAGATAGTGTGTTGGTAAAGATCGTATATCTGTATTTGATAAGCTTGGTGTGAAAAATCCCCTTACATCCTGTAAGGTTTAAATTTTTCCCTAAAGCATTATGGTGGTTGTCACAATAGTTGCCTAAAAGAGATGACTGCTTACTAATTCAACCATCTGCTCCTTTCACACACTAACTGCCACGAGACTGGTCTTAACTAGTCACTTCTGTGTAGCACTGTTATGGCAGGTGGGGCAGCTGCTGGTCCTATTCTCACAGGTGGTTATTTGATATGAGTGGGACCCCCCTTCCCCTGCCCCCTCCCCTCCCCCATGAGTGACTGGCCCAATTGCTACACATTTATGTTTCCATAAATAATTATTGGGTGCACTTGAAAGTGAAGCTTTGGGCTTCGAAACCAGTCATGCTATAAGTAAGACATTGCTGGTAATTGAAGTGGATTTTTTATTCTATTTGATAAGGTATTATCAGTTTAGTTTCGGTCGCAGGAGTTCCTTCTGACTGTTCCGCTTGGTGTAGATTTCTTGCAGTGCATTGCCATCACTATTAGAAATGCGATCATTGTCATTTCTGTCTGATGTTCACAGCGGCATCTACTTTATCAGAAAATTTCGATAACGCTGCACCATCAACATCAAAATCTGATTCTTCCAACATTGGTAACTCTTTACCAGTAAACCAGCCTTTTTCGACATTTGCAATGTCGTACCACACCACTGATTGGCGGGGCAGAGTCCATTTGAGCTTCAACCATTCATACTCATATTATACGTTGTAACAAAACTCAATGTACATACCAAAATATAAATTAGCGGTCACCTTTAAAATGGGTGTGGAACAACATTGAGATTTTGTAAGAATTAGGAATAAAAACTCAGTTAAAAGTAAAATAATTAAAAAATGGCAAGATTCAAAATGTAACAAGATATTGTACCTGATTTTCTGTATGCCAGTGTCAATTCAATCAAGAAATACAAATTAGTGTATAGTATGGTTATGTATTGTACTAAGCAGAGTGGAACACTTGGTCACCAGCAGGCACATGATGTCAGGTGTGTGACTTGGCTGCGGTTGCTGGTGGCCTCATGGCCATAAACATGTTATTTATATTTTTTGAAGGTTGTAATTGGCTAAAAGTTATCACACGCGAAATTCTAACCAACACATTTGATGAATGAAACAGCTGTAACTCCTTCACGGACATGACAGGGATGGTTGTAAGATAGGTCTTGCAAGCATTGCCACCAAAACACAGTAATAACAAAGGATGGGAAATAAGAGTAAATATCTTGACAAACTCAAGAATTTCTCAATGGTTTTCTCACAAAATTGTCGAAAAGGACCTTAGAACAAGACTTTGACAAATTGAGAACACCAACAGGCACTGTCATATTGCTGCAAATGATAAAGACAAACTGATATTTGTCTTATTTTCTGTGAATAGTTACATGTTGTTGTATTATGCACCACTTTACTGCAACCTAAATTAATTCATTTAGTTTTGTAATTCGCTGTGGTGTTTGTGTTTTTGCCCCAGTGAGTTTTGCTACACGTTTATGTGCCTATCTGGCACTCGGTGCCTCCTCTATGTGATGAGTAGCAATCTATCTTGATTCATATTGTACTGTTCCATCCCTGGTTTTCCATTGTTTGAAAACAATTCGAGTAAGATGAAGACGTAACTAAAACATATATTGGATATAGACCACATTTCATCGAGATGGTATATGGCTCAGTAACTGACAACATTAATCAGTCACACCAAGAAAACCAGAGAGATCACAGTGTAGGGACAATTGTGCAAACATTTCAAGATTTATTTGAATGTTTTTCTAGTTATCTTTAGATTGGTCGGAATCAGGAAGCTATTAATAAAAATAGCGACATTGTGGAAATAATGACAGAAGAGGTACACTGTGTGTTCAGAAGTATCCAGATGCCTGGCTGAAAATGACTTAAACGTTCACAGCGCCCTCCATCGGTAATGCTGGAATTCAGTATGGTTTTGGCCCCTCCTTAGCCTTGATGACAGCTTCCACTCTCGCAGGCATAGGTTCAATGAGATGCTGGAAGGTCTCTTGGGGAATGGAAGCCCATTCTTTATGGATTTCTGCACTGAGGAGAGGTATCGATGTTGGTTGGTGAGGCCTGATACAAAGTCAGCATTCCAAAACATCCCAAAGGTGTTCTATAGGATTCAGGTCAGGACCCTGTGCAGGCCGGTCAATTATAGGGATGTTATTGCAATGTAACTACTCCACCACAGTCCGTGCATTATGAACAGGTGCCTCATCATGTTGAAAGATGCAATCGCCATTCCCGAATTGCTCTTCAACTGTGGGAAGCAAAAAGGTGCTTAAAACATCAATATAGGCCTGCGATGTGATAGTGCCACTCAAAACAACGAAGGGTGCAAGCCCCCTCCATGAAAAAAATGACCACACCATAACACCACCGCCTCCGAATTTTACTGTTGGCATTACACACGCTAGCAGGTGAAATTCACTGGGCATTGAAAATACCCACACCCTGCCATAGGATTGCCACATTGTGTACCGTGATTTGTCACTCCACACAATGTTTTTTCCACTGTTCAATAATCCAATGTTTACACCCCTTACAACAAGCGAGGCATCGTTTGGCATTTAACAGCGTGATGTGTGGTTTATGAGCAGCCGCTCGACCATGGAATCCTAGTTTTCTCACCTCCCGCCTAACTGTCTTAGTACTTGTAGTGGATCCTGATGCAGTTTAGAATTCCTGTCTGATGGTCTGGATAGATGTCTGCCTATTACACATTACGACCCTCTTCACCTGTCGATAGTCTCTGTCAGTCAATAAACGAGGTCAGCCTGTATGCTTTTGTGCTGTATGTGTCCCTTTGCAATTCCATTTCACTATCACTCAGAAATAGTGGACCTAGGTGTGTTTAGGAGTGTGGAAATCTCGTGCACAGATGTATGTCACTAGTGACACCTAATCACCTGACCACTTTCGATGTCCGTGAGTTCCACAGAGCACCCCATTCTGCTCTCTCACAATGTATAACAACTACTGAGATCACTGATATGGAGACCTGGCAGTAGTTGGCAGCATAGTGCACTTAATATGAAAAACATATGTTTTGGGTGTGTTCGGATACTTTCGGTCACATAGTTTATATAATGCTATTTGAGATATGAAGGAATGAATAACACCTGCAGATGATGATGTTATAATGGGAATAATTAAAACTGCCAGAACAATTAAAAACTTATGAATTGTTTGCACAGCACCTGCAGTGAAGGAAGAAAATTCCTCCCACACCCGCAAAAGGGAAACTGTAATATAAATATTCTACTTCACAAGAAAGGAGATGGTATTCACTAAAATTATCACCAACAGCATAGAAGACTCATTAGTTTTTAAGTGGATGTAGGGAAATAGTCAATTTGAAAATCATAATGAAACTCATAAAACAGAGCAGTGAATATAAATTACTACTTTGTTGGGAATTAATAGAGTATGAAAACAGCTTTGCCAGTTTAAGTTAAATTCCTGTTCAAAGCTCTTCCCCATGTTAGTATACTGAGAAATATATATACATCAGTCCTACAGCTTCATTTAGACTTAAATAAAATGCAGAATTGAAAGAAGATTTAGGTGATGAGTCCATAGCACAAAACTAGTCTCGGCAGACCTATCGGAACTGTAGATGCTGTAAAAGTTAAAATGGCATATTTTTGAGCCACCTTTGTTTTTGTGGTATGGTACTGATAAGTAAAATATCACACAATTGTAAAAATGAAGACTTCATGACTGCAATGATATTTTGTTATGTTGTTTATTAAGTCACAATCTATATCAGTAGTTTGTGATTGTTAGCATTTAATGTGCAATATAAAAAATTAAGCTGTTTGCATCAAGTGTAGATGAATGTCTGTTCTGAATGGAAGAACTTAATAAAAGAAATTTGAAAGTAGTTCTGGAAATCAGTTATAATTAGACTAGAATAAAACATAATCAACATATTAAAATTTTAAAAACAATGCACAAACAGAAAAGTTATAGAACCATTTGATGAGTGTTTCCTTTTAGAGCAGTTGAATGCAACACTGGATAGACAGTAAAAGAAATAACGCAATACCGTAAATGGCCCTGGAGAGGTTTTTCTGAACCAGATTTTTAAAAAATTTCCTCTGTGTCTTTACAGAAAGTTGCAATATGGCAGTTACATATCATTTTTTATGCCAAATTCACATTCAAAAGTAAAGGGTCATTCAGCTAACAACGGAGCGTTGCATGTTTAGAATCGAGAGTGGAGACAGGGACATGAACAAATGGTTTAGGGTACAGAGTGCAATGGGAGATGTAATTCATCTTTGAAAGTTCAGATATCAAGCACATTCAGAACGTGCGCGCGTGTGCGATACCCTCTGGTATTATATGTAATTCTAAAATATTTCCGTTTGCTGATGACACTAGCTTGGTAGTAAAGGATGTTATGTGCAACATTGGCTCTGTTTCAGATTGTGCAGTTCATGTCATAAGTTCATGGCTTGTACAAAATAAACTAAAGCTAAATCACAGTAAGACTCAGTTTTTTCAGTTTTTAACACACAATTCAACAAAACCCGACATTTTAATTTCACAGAATGGGCATATGATTCGTGAAACTGAACAGTTCTAATTTCTAGGTGTTCATATAGATAGAAAATGTCGTGGAAAGCTCACTTTCAGGACCTATTCAAAGACTTAATGCTGCTATTTTTACTATTCGAACAGTATCTGAAGTAAGTGATCGTTCGACACAGAAATTAGTCTACTTTGCTTATTTTAGGGCAACTCGTCTCATCCGCAAAGGATTTTTTTTTTTTTTTCTCCGGACATTGGCAATTCAGGCTATAAGTGGTGTAAGTTCATGAACTTCTTCTCGACCACTGTTCACTAGTGTGGGTAGTTTGACATTGGCCTCCCAATATACACTCCTGGAAATTGAAATAAGAACACCGTGAATTCATTGTCCAAGGAAGGGGAAACTTTATTGACACATTCCTGGGGTCAGATACATCACATGATCACACTGACAGAACCACAGGCACATAGACACAGGCAACAGAGCATGCACAATGCCGGAACTAGTACAGTGTATATCCACCTTTCGCAGCAATGCAGGCTGCTATTCTCCCATGGAGACGATCGTAGAGATGCTGGATGTAGTCCTGTGGAACGGCTTGCCATCCCATTTCCACCTGGCGCCTCAGTTGGACCAGCGTTCGTGCTGGACGTGCAGACCGCGTGAGACGACGCTTCATCCAGTCCCAAACATGCTCAATGGGGGACAGGTCCGGAGATCTTGCTGGCCAGGGTAGTTGACTTACACCTTCTAGAGCACGTTGGGTGGCACGGGATACATGCGGACGTGCATTGTCCTGTTGGAACAGCAAGTTCCCTTGCCGGTCTAGGAATGGTAGAACGGTGGGTTTGATGACGGTTTGGATGTACCGTGCACTATTCAGTGTCCCCTCGACGATCACCAGTGGTGTACGGCCAGTGTAGGAGATCGCTCCCCACACCATGATGCCGTGTGTTGGCCCTGTGTGCCTCGGTCGTATGCAGTCCTGATCTTGGCGCTCACCTGCACGGCGCCAAACACGCATACGACCATCATTGGCACCAAGGCAGAAGCGACTCTCATCGCTGAAGACGACACGTCTCCATTCGTCCCTCCATTCACGCCTGTCGCGACACCACTGGAGGCGGGCTGCACGATGTTGGGGCGTGAGCGGAAGACGGCCTAACGGTGTGCGGGACCGTAGCCCAGCTTCATGGAGACGGTTGCGAATGGTCCTCGCCGATACCCCAGGAGCAACAGTGTCCCTAATTTGCTGGGAAGTGGCGGTGCGGTCCCCTACGGCACTGCGTAGGATCCTACGGTCTTGGCGTGAATCCGTGCGTCGCTGCGGTCCGGTCCCAGGTCGACGGGCACGTGCACCTTCCGCCGACCACTGGCGACAACATCGATGTACTGTGGAGACCTCACGCCCCACGTGTTGAGCAATTTGGCGGTACGTCCACCCGGCCTCCCGCATGCCCACTATACGCCCTCGCTCAAAGTCCGTCAACTGCACATACGGTTCACGTCCACGCTGTCGCGGCATGCTACCAGTGTTAAAGACTGCGATGGAGCTCCGTATGCCACGGCAAACTGGCTGACACTGACGGCGGCGGTGCACAAATGCTGCGCAGCTAGCGCCATTCGACGGCCAACACCGCGGTTCCTGGTGTGTCCGCTGTGCCGTGCGTGTGATCATTGCTTGTACAGCCCTCTCGCAGTGTCCGGAGCAAGTATGGTGGGTCTGACACACCGGTGTCAATGTGTTCTTTTTTCCATTTCCAGGAGTGTATATATATATTCTTTACTGTCGTTTCTGGCTAACAATATCAGCTTATTCCCAAGAATTAGCAGCTTTCACTCATTTAATATTGGGCAAAAATCCAATCTGCATTTGGATCGCACTTCCTTAATTCTTGTGCAGAAAGGTGTGCAGTATGCTGCTGCATCCATTTTCAATAAGCTACTACAAGAATTCAAAAATCTTAGCAGTAATCCACATGCTTTCAAATTGAAACTGACGAGTTTCCTCATGGCTCACTCCTTCTATTCTGTCGGAGTTATTTGAAAAGTGAAGCTGGTTCCTATTTTATATTGTTGATTGCATTTACTTAAACTTATGACTTGACATTTTTTGGTTCATAAACATTTCATTTTATCTGTTATTACTTTTATGTTGTAATTTCATATACTGACATGTTCCATGACCTTGGAGATTTGCTCCTCAATTTGGTCTACAGAACTAGTCGTGTAAATAAAATAAATAAAAAATGAAACACTGTCATTGAAGAGCAGAAGTAGACATTTTCATTTGCTTTGACATTTTATTACCTTCTTCATAGAGCTACATGTGTGCTTTTACTGAGATAAAGTATATTATTGTTGTTATTATTATTATTATTATTATTATTATTATTATTATTATTTTCAGTGGCATGCCAGTATCTGTTGAAACTGTTTTACTTCCTGCCACTGCTGATGACACTCTTCAGCAGTATGTCAGGATAACACTAGTCGTGGAACTACCACCAGGATATCCAGATACTGAACCAGTAGTGCATCTGCGAAACCCAAGAGGTTTGGATGACTCTGTGCTAATGAAGATTGAGGAAGAGACTAAAAAGAAATGTGAAGATTATCGTGGACAACCTGTCATTTATGAGCTTATTGAGGTACCACATATTCAGTACTCATATTTATTATTTTATATAAGAATGATATAAATGTATTCTCTATTCTGCTTGTATAAATTAAATAATATAGAAAATGAAATAAATATTAATGAAGAGAGAGATTAAACTTTGCTATTATCAATTAATTTCAATATTGATCAAATTAAAAATAACAAACTGACCTAGGATGCAATAAGTAAATTGTGAAAAAATGCACCACCAAAGATAAGAGGACACATTTGTTTTGAGTTTTGACTGAAATGGTGGACTACACATATTAATTATATTCTACAGGGGGGCATATGTCCTTTTGCAGTTCACATTAGCAGATTTTCCCTTCTTATTGTCAAGGTAGCAGTTAAAGTCTGTGGTGTCTGTGGGCTAACTTTGACCCAGTGATATCACTGATGTGCTGATGTTCACATTTGTATGTGCTTTTCCTGTAGGATGAGCATTTTTACTTCCACTGACTTGTTTGTTAATTAATTCTTTCTTTGATACACATGCATTTTGTATCAAATGACAGTCATCAATGGGATGTTAAATTGTAATTTCCCATTACTCCTTTCTTACTTAATTCAGCCTGATTCACATCTTACCTTTGGTGCTGAGAATAATTTATTAATTATTGCCCATCCAAACATGATGTTTACGGCCTAAAATTACACACAGACATGAATGAAAAATGGCAGTTCCCCTTCAAAATTGATCATGAGGCTAGAATGTATTTGATGGAAGAGAGCTTTGGAACTGTCTTCTACATAATATGTACATAGAACACATGACAACATCCCCTGCACATTCCTGGAGCGTAGTTTAAGAAAGCCTATTATTCTCTTGGCATATGTTTTATATTGCCTGAAGAAATAGATGTCAAAGGGTTGTGTGTATTTTGCAGTTTCAGCTGGAATGATTTTTAAAACTTTAATTTTTCTCCAGAGGCTTCCAGCAGTATTTGTGCATCCTTATGTCCAGACCAGGACTAATGAAGTTCTAGTGACTTTATCGGGAAATATGGAGTCAGAACTGATGGGAAAAAAGTCTTAAAGTTCTCTTGTCATCTTCCTGCTCACACTTGCATCAGCGAAGACAGTTGGAAGGCACCGTTTTTCTGTTTTCCATGACACACGGGGTCTGACTTTCCATTTGGTTCTTGGATACATATATCAACTTCGTCTGCCTATCATCTGTCCATTGATACAGCAACATTGATTGTTTAGCTGTGTGTTGCACTGTTAACAGATTGCAGCATTGACCCAGTGTTTCTCTCTGTTGTTTCATGCATAACATTCTTTTGGAAGAAAGTTCATAGTTGAACTGGCTCTGATCATTGTTCCATACAGAATCCATGTGGATGTTTTCTTTTGTGATGTGCACATTGATTTCAGCAACAAATGTTTGAGCTCTTTGAATTATCTCTTCTATAGTCACCCTTATCTTTTCGTACTTGGAGCATTGCTATACGGCGTGATGTTATCCTAAACTCCTTTTTCAAATTGGTAATAAATCCCAGTGACACTCTAAAATTTTTAAACCCAAGATTTTGGGCCAAAATCCAACACCCATTGTTGTAAATGCCAATATTGAACCAAAGAACTGTGCTTCATCAAATTTGCCATTGCACACTGTTTTATGATATTGATCTGCAGCATACAATGTCCTTTGAAAACTGTACTGCCTTCTCTTTTCTTTGCCACATAGTCCAGTATGCTTTCAATGTTGCTTTTAATCTTCAATTTCGGGTATTTTTTTCTGGAGCTTATCATATATGTTGAAAACTCTGAAGTGACAATCATCATAGATGTTCTCTAGTGTGCTGTCCTCAGACATCATGATGACACTTTCAACTTTAAACTTCGTATCAGGAGGAGGTTGGAATTCACTTTCACTGCTTGTCATTATCAGTACTAGCATCATTTGTGTTTGTGTTACAACAGTATGCGTTTCTAACTGGTGATAACATTTTTGCACTATAATAGATACCAGAAAATGTGTGAATGATTCATCTTTTACACCAGTATCATCTTCATGAAGATCTGATGCTTCACTGTACAAATAACTTCACAAAATGCAACTTCACATACACAGTGCACTGGCTTCTACTAGTCTCGACTGGTTTAGTGGCAGTAAAAGGTCGAATTCATCATGGCATACTCAGCAGCCTCCAATGGGTGAATGCAAAAGTTTGCTGATAAACGAACATCATTGGTGCAGTAAGGGATCTTTAAATGATCCCTCATGGGATTGGGGTGTAAATGTGTTTGTTCAGACCAAATACTTTCCTTGTCATTGAATCAGTCCGGTAGGTTTGAGTTGCGACAGGCTGTGAACTGAAGTAAAAAATGTACACATAGGCAGGTTTGCTTTGTATCCCACTTTCAGTCCCCTTCTCTCACCCCATTTCACTGTATAATACACTACTGGCCATTAAAATTGCTACACCAAGAAGAAACACAGATGATAAACAGGTATTCATTGGACAAATATATTATACTAGAACTGACATGTGATTACATTTTCACGCAATTTGAGTGCATAGATCCTGCGAAATCAGTACCCAGAACAACCACCTCTGGTTGTAATAACGGTCTTGATATGCCTGGGCATTGAGTCAAACAGAGCTTGGATGGCGTGTACAGATACAGCTGCCCATGCAGTTTTAACACGATACCACAATTCATCAAGGGTAGTGACTGGCGTATTGTGACAAGCTACTTGCTCGGCCACCATTGAACAGACGTTTTCAGTTGGTCAGAGATCTGGAGAATGTGCTGGCCAGTGCAGCAGTCGAACATTTTCTGTATCCAGAAAGGCCCGTGCAGGACCTGCAACATGCGGTCATGCATTATCCTGACAAAATGTAGGGTTTTGCAGGGATTGATTGAAGTGTAGAGCCATGGTTGTAACACATCTGAAATGTGACGTCCACTGTTCAAAGTGCCGTCAATGCAAACAAGAGGTGATTGAGACGTGTAACCAATGGCACCCAATACCATCACGCCAGGTGATGCGACCAATATGATGCTGTAAACAGAACCTGGATTATTCTGAAAAAATGACGTTTTGCCATTCATGCAGCCAGGTTCGTCGTTGTGTACATTATCGCAGGCACTTCTACCTGTGATGCAGTGTCAAGGGTAACCGCAGCCATGTTCTCCGAGCTGGTAGTCCATGCTGCTGCAAACGTCGTCGAACTGTTCGTGCGGATGGTTGTTGTCTTGCAAACATCTCCATCTGTTGACTCAGGGATCGAGACAAGGCTGCACGACCCGTTAACAGCCATGCGGATAAGATGCCTGTCATCTCGACTGCTAGTGATAAGAGGCCGTTGGGATCCAGCACGGCGTTACGTATTACCCTCCTGAACCCACCGATTCCATATTCTGCTAACAGTCATTGGATCTTGACCAACGCAAGCAACAATGTCACATTACGATAAACCGCAATCGCGATAGGCTGCAATCCAACCTTTATCAAAGTTGGAAATGTGACGGTACGCATTTCTCCTCCTTACCCGAGGCATCACAACAACGTTTCACCAGGCAACGCCAGTCAACTGCTGTTTGTGTATGAGAAATTTGTTGAAAACTTTCCTCATGTCAGCTCGTTGTAGGGGTCGCCACCCGCTGCCAACCTTGTGTGAATGCTCTGAAAAGCTAATCATTTGCATATCACAGCATCTTCTTCCTCTCTGTTAAATTTCAGGCCTGTAGCACGTCATCTTCGTGGTGTAGAAATTTTAATGGCCAGTTGTGTATTTTTCACCTTTTCAGTGTTAGTGTTGAACCCTTTTGCCTTAATGACACATACATGCCATCTGTTGAAAAATTATTTGTTAGAGAAAGTATATTTTATGGACTATAAGACATCCTTTTTTTCTGCGAAAAATTGCCTCCAAAATTTCAGGTGAATCTTATACTTGAAATTAATATAAAAATGGCCAGCATTTGACTTAAAATTCCTGGCAGTCTTAGAAATGGTTGTATATTCGATGATGTGGGAACTCTATCTCTATCTGACACAAATGAATTCAACTGGCAGCAGCAGTGCTTCGATGGGACGGACATGAGTTGCAAGGATTCACAAGCTTGCTAACACTGTCTCCCTCCCAAACCAGCATCACGAACCCAGAACACTGTCCAGCCTTCAGGGATCTTAAAGGCCAGGCGAGTTGTGTAAACAAAGAACTTTTTTAACATGGTTTTGCAGTTGATAATAAAAATGGTAAAAATGTTATTTTTTTTAATTTGCTTAAACATTAAGGTGTATCTTATAGACTGTAAAATACGGTAATATTGACAATGACAGGAGATAATTTTTTATCTTCTGTTTTTTAAGATATATGTAAAATGAGTTTAAAAGGGTACTGCAATTTTGGGAGTTATAATTTGCTCTCTTTCTTTTACTGATATTCTAGATGGCTAGACTGATTTTTCCCCTTTGACATTTTTTATGTCACAACTGACATCATTTGCTCATTTGCCTAAAGATCTCTCAGGTTAATTTTCTCCATTTCGGCTGGAGATTATAACAGACACATTGATTTTACATTATTTTGTTGCAGCTAGTGAAGGAACATCTGACAGCAAGCAATCTTCCATCTTGCCAGTGTGTTATATGCTTGTATGGATTTCGCGAGGGTGACCACTTTACAAAGACACAATGCTTCCACTATTTTCATTCACATTGCCTGGCATGTCTTGTGACAACTACCGAGAAAAATTTTCATGAAGAACAAGAGAAATTACCAGCCTGGCAGAAGCAACAAAGCGGTACCTTTCAGGTGAGAGAATAGATATAGTACAAGGGCATGCTGAAAAGTAATGTCTCCAGTTTTTTTGTGAAAACTCTTAATTAAAGATTTTTAAATAAAGCAAGATATATTAACAGTCTACATTTTTATTTTATTTGTGAACTCATTTCTCCCAACAGGAGACCACTTTGTTGATACTGTTACTGTAGAATGTTTGACTTTGTTGATGGAGCCACTTCACCACCTCTGTTAGCACCGCTTCATCACTATCGAAGTGAAGTCCTCAAATGTGCTCCTTAATGTTTGGAAACCCATGAAAATCATATGAGCCCTAGTCGGAATTGTGTGGATGAGGATCAGTGACAGTGATTCCAAGGCATTTGATTGCTGTATATGTCACAGTGTTTGTGTGTTGTGTTGTCCTGCTGAAGGAGAGGGTGCTCCATGTGTAGACATTTTCTACTCTTAGAAGCTATATTATAGTATATTGTTCCTCACACACCAACATAGTAAGTTAAACACTCCCATGTTACCGCTACAATTCGGAGCCCTCTAGCGGCAGAGGGTTACAGCTTGTGTCAGTGCAGCTGGAAAGTAGACAGAGTAATACGCTTGACGTGTAATACCTCGAATGATGCTGAGAACAGAATAAAAATTCAGAGGCATTATTTTTCAGCACGCCTAATCAGAGTAAGAGTATATGACATCAAAAATCCTGATTGTAATGCAAACAATGGCAGGAGTAAATATTTGGGACAGTGAAACCTCAGAAAAACCGTTGTTTCCTCTTATAAACAAAACCTTTATTGTTTCAAACACATTAAATGTTTCACAATTTTTTTTTGGATAACCCTTTCCTGTGGGCAGTGCAAAAGGCTGCTGACTACATAATAAATTGTACACTTGTTTCAAACCGAGCTTGGCTGGCAATCAAATCCAGAACCTTTGCCTTTGTCTCTGTGCAGTAGAGTGGAAACTGAAATTAAGTGAGATGGACAGGATGCGATATTGTGAGAGTAATTTGACAGAGCACTGAAAAACCTAAGTTGAAACAACTCACCTGGGATGGACATTTCATGTAACCAACCAAGATGAAACTATTCCAGTTGATATTCAGGATTTATGAGCCAGGCAAAATACCCCCTGACTTCAAGAAGAAGAAGAATGTAAAAATCCCATTTCCTGAGAAGGTGGGTGTTGACCAGAGTATTGCCAAACCATCAATTTAATACAGAAAAAGTGCAAAATGTTAATACCATTATATTTACAATATAATGGAATCAAATGGAGAATATATATATATATATATATATATATATATATATATATATATATATATATATATATATCTCTCTCTCGCACGCGCACACACACACACACACACACACACACACACACACACACACACACAGTCTCTGGCAGCTGGAGCCACACTATGAGCAGCAGTAGCAGCAGCAACAGTGCATGATGGGAGAGGCAACTGGGTGGTGGTAAGGAGGAGGCTAGGATGAGAAGGGGGAGGGATAGCAGGATAGAGGTGAGGGATGATTTGTACTACTGGGGAGCATGCAGGAACGAAGTGCGGAGAAGGTGGTGGGCTGGGTGCTGACAGGAGGTTAGACAAGTGGGGGGGGGGGGGGGGGTAAAGGAGAGGAGTAGAATGACGTTGGTGGAATAAAGGGCTGTTGTGAGTGCTGGAATAGAACAGAGAAGGGGCTAGATGGGTGGGGACACTGGCTAACAGAGGTTGAGACCAGGAGGGTTGCGGGAACTTAGGGTATATTGCAGGGAGAGTTGCCAACTGCGCAATTCAGAAAAGCTGGTGTTGGTGGGAAGGATCCATGTGGCACAGGCTGTGAAGCAGTCACTGAAATGAAAAATGTCATGTTGGGCGGCATGCTCAGCAACAGACGGGTCCAGTTGTTTCTTGGTCAGAGTTTGTCAGCGGCCATTCATGCAGACAGACAGCTTGTTAGTTCTCATGCCCACATAGAATGTAGCACAGTGTTTGCAGCTTAGCTTGTAGATCACATGACCGGTTTCACAGGTAGCCCTGCCTATGACGGGATAGGTGATGTTTGTGACCAGATTGGAGTAGGTGGTGGTGGGAGGATGTATGGGATAGGTCTTGCATCTAGGTCTGTTACAAAGAAACGAGCCATGAGGTGAGGGGTTGAGAGCAGTGGGGTTGTATATGGATGGATGAGTACATTGTATAGGTTTGGGGGATGGTGTAACACTACTGTGGGAGGGGTGGGAAGGATAATGGGCAGGACATTTCTCATTTCAGGGCATGACAAGAGGTAATCGAAACCCTGACGGAGAATGTAATTCAGTTGCTCCAGTCCTGGGTGGTACTGAGTTACAAGGAGTATGCTCGTGGCCGGACAGTGAGGCTTTGAGAGGTGGCAGGTGACTGGAAAGATAAGGCAAGGGAGATTTGTTTTTTGTACAGGGTTGGGAGGATCATACTGGTGTGTAAAGGCCTTAGTGAGATCCTCAGTATATTTCGAGAGGAACCACTCGTCACTGCAGATGTGACAACCACAGGTGGCTAGGCTGTATGGAATGGGTGGCAGCTGTCGAAGTGGAGATACTGCTGGTGGTTAGTATGATATGGACAGAGGTACTGATGTAGCCATCTTTGAGATGAAGGTCAACATCTAGGAAGGTGGTTTGTTGTGTTGAGTAGGACCAGGTGAAGCAAATGGAGAACTTTTGAGATTCTGGAGGAATGTGGGTAGGGTGTCCTCACCCTCGATCCGGATCGCAAAGATGTTATCAATGAAGTTCTGAAACATTTCACAATCTGCTGCAGCTTAAAAGATTCAGTCTGAATACTTGTTTTGGTTTTATGCAAGACTTATGAACTGAATGGGATCTTGTGTTGAAACCAGTAAGTGTACATAACATGGTATCTTTGACTGCAAGGAAGAGTGTTGTTTGATTTCCAGTGATATTTGCAGCTGTTGGATTTCATATTGAATATGCAGCAGAATTTTTGTAACTTCTAAATCCCATTTATTTTTGTTCACTAGGGTTCATTTAGATTGATGGAATCTCTTGTAGAAGAATGTGGAAAAATATTATGAATATGAAAAATTACTTTTCAGGGTTCAAAATTTAAGGAGCTGTACTAGTGTGTGTAGAGAGTTGCCTACAGAACTTCTGTGCAATCTTTTCTTGAAATATTACCTGATTAGGTTTTGTACAATACTAAAATGGCAGAAACAACAAGAAATTTTGGAAAATAGCTGTGAAATTTGCTTAGAGCTTGTTTAAACAACACAACTTGATTATACCTTTGTGTAATCTCCAGCAGGTGGTATTAAGGAAATGTGTTTTAAACAGTGTGTATGATCATTTTAAAAAATAAGGAATGTTTCCAGAATATGAGATTATTCTAACTGACCACACAAATAATTATGCAGAGGTAATAGTTTTTGCTTTGTACCATCTGTGAATGAATTAGCTATGTGCTAGTGTAAGGTAGTCTGTTACAGCATAATGTTTTTTGGAGTGTGAGGTATGGTAACACACCATCAGTGTATCATTGATCCTGATTAATTTCATCAGCTATTTTTGACTTATGTTGGGATTCTGATCCTTGCTTGAGTTATCTTAGAAACAAATATCCTTACACATACAACTAACACATTTTTCATTTTTGGCTTGTTTATTTGTGCAAACCACTGCATCTCGCCATCAAAATTTCTTCTTCACAAAATATCACTCAGTAAAGGAACTGTCAAGGAGTTGAGCCGTATCCATTATGGATCAAATTCACTTAATTTGGTGCGTTTCACAATTCTCTTCCTGAGTCAGCTTGCATGTACACTCGGAGATTCCTAGATGATACCTTTGAATAAGCAGTACTTACTTTTCTGTCATCCCCTCAGCTTTACTTCCACCATTGGTAGAGCAAATGCCCGTGGAAGGCAAAGGTCCTGAGTTAAAGTCTTGGTCTGGCACACAGTTTTAATCTGCCAGGAAGTTTCATATCAGTGCACACTCTGCTGCAGAGTGAAAATCGTTCTGGAAATGTGATCTTCCTTCCTTTTTTTTTTTTTTCTCCTCCTTCACTGATATCAGGATGTAATATTTGGATTCTGCTGAATAGCTAATGGCTGTATTCCCCCCACCCCGCCACCCCTCATCAATAAAGGAAGAAGGTGTTTTGCTATTTACCAATTAAATGTCTCATTACTTATCATCTAACACACACTGCCACTGATAAACCAACCACAGTTGAAAATATCAGCAACTCTTTCACAGTGGTTGATCACTGGAATGCCAAAAATATCATTAGACAATATCTTGTTAAGTGCAGTTTTTTAATTCCCCCACTTGTAGCAGAAGGTTTATTTTTGACTGTTTATAAAAATCGTTGCTTTGTTGGAAACATTTGTTCACTTCTGCTTTTGTCTGCTATGTGTTGTCCGATTCAGAGCATGTATCGGCTTGTAAATCCACTTTTATGCGCAGCTGTCCAGTGAATAATTGCGTAAATAGAAATACACTGACAAGCCAAAGAAACAGGTACATCTGCCTAATATCATGTAGGGCCCTGCGAGCACACAGAAGTGCCACAGCAGAATGTGGCATGGACTCGACTAATGTCTGAAGAAGTGCTGTAGGGTATTGACACCATGAATCCTGCAGGGCTGTCCATAAATCCATAAGAGTATGAGGGGTGGAGATCTCTCCTGAACAGCATGTTGCAAGGCATCCAAGATGTGCTAAGAATGTAACTGTCTGGGGAGTTTGGTGGCCAGCAGAAGTGTTTAAACTCAGAAGAATGTTCCTGGAGCCACTCTGTAGCAATTCTGTACATGTGAGGTGTTCCATAGTCCTGCTGGAATTGCCCATGTCTGTCGGAATGCACAATGTACGTGAAAGGATGCTTATGTACAAGTCACCTGTCAGAGTCGTATCTAGACATATCAGGGGTCCCGCGTCACTCCAGCTGCACATGTCCCACACAATTACAGTGTCTCCACCAATTTGAACAATGCCCTGCTGACATGCAGGGTCCACAAATTCATGAGGTTGTCGCCATACACGTACATTTCCATTTGCTCGATACAATTTGAAACGAGACTTATCTGACCAGGCAACATGTTTCCAGTCGTCAGCAGTCCAATGTCTGTGTTGACGGGCCCAGGTGAGGGGCAAAGCTTTGTGCCACACAGTCATCAAGGGTACGCAAGTGGGCCTTCGGTTCCGAAAGCATATATCGATTATGTTTCTTTGAATGGTTTGTATGCTAACACTTGTTGATGGCCCAGCATTGAAATCTGCAGCAATTTGTGGAAGGGTTGCCACATCAACAATTCTCTTCAGTCGTTGTTGGTTCCATTCTTGCAGTATCTTTTTTCAGCCGCAGTGATGTCAGATGTTAAGTCCTATAGTGCTTAGAGCCATTTGAATCACTTTTTTTTTTATTAAATTGAAATTAATTCTGAATAGGTAAATACATAATTTCTTAATAGAAAATACAATTGCCAACATCTTCTTTTCTATATGTGAATAGTTCCAAAATCTTTGGCACATAGCTAATACATTATTCAGTATCATTATCATTCCTATATATCAGTACAGCACCAACGCCAAATGGTGAGACCTTCTTGGCCACAATAAGTGGACATGATTGTAAAAATGATGTAAGAGAAGGGCACTGAGTGCAGCATATACTTTATCTTTGTGGAAGTGCACTCACAGACAACTATCCATCTACAAGGGACACATTCCTTCCGCAACTAGTTCAATGATTGAATAATATGGGCTGCTTGTGGGAGGGACTGCAAATTGATAGCTGTTACATAGTGATCAGTGGACTTGATCCCTTTTTTGTTTAGGAGGTACCTGAGGTATCCCACTTGCTCTTGGAAAAAAAATAAGAAAATAACATATGTCTAAGCAGCACTTTAGCCATTTGTAACGTGATGTATTTCCCAACCACCCCCGATTCATAGTGCTTGTACCGATGACGTCATCTAGACAGTTAGTGCAAGTGGATACAAACATGGATAACTCTTCCAGCTACCTCTGGAAGGTTGCAGGAGCAGGAGAGATCCCAAAAAGCAAGCCCTTGCATTTGTATAAGCCAAAGGGAGTGTTGATAACTGTGTTGTTTTGCAGTGCCTCGTCCGATGGTATTCACAAATATGCCTCGGCAAGGTCGGTCCAAGAATAATAATCTCCTCCAACAAGCTTTGAGAGTTGGTTTCCTAGACGTGATGTATGATAGGATTTTACTTGTGCCTGGGCATTGATTGTTAATTTAAAATCTCCGCAAAGTGGGACCGAGCTATACTAGCGCCTGAACATTAAGTGTTGATTTAAAATCTCCACATAGGTGGATGACACCATTAAGTTTTGTGACTACTACCATGAGCATAGCTCAAGTGCTTGTTTTATGTGGTTCAATCAGTAGAGACAGTAAAGTTCCTGCTTAATAGCTGCCCATAATGAAACTGGAATGGGCAATGCTTGGCAGAAATAGGACAGAGTTTCTGGTCACAAGAAGATACAAGTCTGGAAATCTGTGGTGCACCCCAGGCCAGGTTTGAATAAGGATTAAATGAGGCACAGAGGTAGTCAAGATCCTGGAAGGCAACTCTATCAAAGAAGGCCTGAACGTTGTCATTGGTAGAGAATCAAAATAATGAGAAGGAATCCAGACTGAAAATGTTTCTGGCTGAGTGACTGTTGACAGCAAATTGTGATATCAGCCATGTGACCTTATTATAGACCTAAAGTGCGCTTCATTTATGACGGCGGCCAAGTTTAGGTTTGTTCTGCACATCTGACGTCACAAAACACAGTCAGCCAGTGAACAGAGAATGACATTGCCAGAGCTCGACTGCAGTGCAGATCACGGACGAGTGGCTTCAGTTTTAGAAACGTTCAGTCATAAATAAAGTAACTGAACAAAAGCAATGTCTTGATAGCAGACTTTCTTTTATAGAAAGTTTGGAAAAAGCATTCTTTATACCAATTGCTTCATATTCTATTAATTAATTAAACCAAACAAGCAATAAGCCTCCTAATTCAGGCGATAGCAAGGAAAGGTGTTTGTATCATTCTCACAAACCGCTTTTTCGCAATAAAGAACAGCGGTAATTGTTTATTTCCTATTGTACATCGACGAAACGTGAATAATTCATAGTCACACCAACAGTGTTTGTCGGTATTTTGCGTGACATTTAGAGTCCTTCAGAAGCACATTAAAATGACGAGCTGCGTGAGCAAAATGGTTAAGGTGTTTGTCTTCTGAGAGGAAGGTTCAGAGTTCATACCTTGTTCAATGCTTAATATTTTGTTTATTTAAAAACAATATCGAAGTGTCTTACTTCATGAATTTTATTCGTTTGAATGTAATTTTTTGAAATGTCTAGTTCTTTGTCTTTTCATTATAATCATAATAAGTTTTCGGTTTTTCTAATTTTGTCCTCCAATATTTCTTTTCACAGCAATTAAAAACAATGAAAAGGCGCACATACAATATTCATTTTATCTATTTTGTTTATGTATCTTCTCTTCCGCAGTCGTGTTTTACTATTCATATTGAAATATATTCTTTGTGACAGTATTAAAAGTATTATAAGTATTATTTAGAGCAGAATCTTGGCTCATACGTTGCCGAGTTACTTGATAATCTGACGCAATTCTTTGCTTCGCTGCTTTGGCAACATCATCATATTCAATGTTTTCGTCAACTGATCTATGTTTTGGCAAGTATTTGCTGTCCGTTGTGACAAACACGAATTTTTTGCGCATTGCGCCTCGCTGACAATATATTTTAGTTTCTATGTTTTATTACGTCCACAATTCAGTTTTGTGTACTTCGCCAATTTTAATCAGAACTTTTTAGGAAAAAGCAAAATGACTCTAGTATAAATAAAACTTTTGTTACAGTCGCGAAAGACGGAATATTTCTCAATATTACATACGACACCAATCTGGTACTTAAATTAAATGAGATATTGTTATACAGTAAATTTTATATGAAATTTAGGTATATTGTCCACATTTCGTTCTCAACATTGTGGCAACTAAAATCGACTGTACGGAAAGTATATACTATGGACTTTTACCTCTTTTTAACTCTTCAAAATTTCATGCAACGGTTTACTACATTTAATGCTGCACAATAACTGCGTTGAACATTGAAACAAAATTAAGTCATTTATGGGGGGGGGGGGGGGGGGGGGGATCAGTCAAGAAGATGTGTAAAAATCAAATTTTTGGGCCAAATAGTTTTTGTGAAATCGAATGATAAGTGTGTCAAAGCAGTCGGAACACCACGTGTCTGCACAGGCGAGCAGCAGTGATGACAAAATCGTGCACAGCGCGGAATGCGGGGAGCGCGTCTCTGTAGCAGCGAAAGGGTTAATGTGGCCGTGGTGGCTTTGCTTCATAAACTGCGCGCTTCCACTTAAACGTAAGTTTGCGAACTATGCTATACTATAGCGCTACTTCTCTTGGCGCGTGCGTTGTTTGCAATTGGCAACGCAGCAATCTCCCCCGTCTGGGCGGGCATGCGCGAGCCGCCAAGATAAAAGAATTCAACTATAGACTATTGCGAATTTATCCTGGAGGGCTTTGAACTGTGATCATATGCTACCAACGTAGAAAAGAGTGGAACTAATTCTGGGGAGGTTTACCAAGTAAACTTTGTCTCCTGTGTCCACCTGGAGAAAGAGGTCATTGTTTGCGTTTGTGGTATATATAAACAGCTTGTTAGCTAAGGATTGAATGGGGAACTATTGCCTGAAGTTGCATGCACCATTCCTTGATGTATGCAGAGGACTAGATCTGATTGTCCTGATGGTTTACAGCAGACCGTTGGGAGATGTTCATTTTTTCCACAACAGGCACAGTGCTCCCAGTGATCTGGACACTCAGCACATGCATGTGCTTGGAAGCAGTCAGGGCATGATGGGAGTCGCCACTGCAGATGGCAGTGGGATAAGACTGGCTATTCAGAGATCATTGATACATCTAACGTTGATTGTGAATCCCATAGACCCTGTCTTGGAAGTGGTTTATGGGTATTTCCTGGCCCTGGAGCACTGTGTGGCATGTGGACTGTTGCTACTTGCGGTCAGGTCATGACATGCTAGTTTGCTGGCTATGCGATTTTCGAAGAGTGGACCTTCCAATCCAGAGTTGCGTAGTTTGGAGTGTGGCATGTGTAGTTGTGGGTCTGGAGCCAATTGGACAATTAAAGAGTTGGCATATGAAGTTTTGAATAGGGGTTGTGGCAGTGTGATGTAATAAATAGTGTGTAAGGTGAAATATATATTGTAGTAGAATATGATCAAAAATGAACAGTAAAATTTTATCTTTAGAAAAATGCTATTTGTAACTTACAGAAGTAATTGTTTCAAAACAAACACTTATTCTTTATCTAAAGTACATTAATGTAGACAGTTTTGAGCTAGTGACACACCAGTAGCTATTCAGGGCTACGTTTCATAATTTGTGAAATTAATTTAAGTAAATGGAAAGTGGCTTACATTAAAACATTTAAATCATTGGACCAGTATGTGAACAGTGTACTGATATGTTGAGTTTTAGTGTGTCTTTTTAACAGGTGTTGTGCCCAGTGTGCCGAGAACCAATCACATATGACATGGACCTGCTTTCTTCTGCCCCACCTCCTATGGATGTAGAAAATGCGAGGCAATTTGAATTGAGTGATGATCTTCGTAGCCTACAGCAGCAGATGGCATCACTATTTAGTTATCAGAAACAGCGAGGTGGAATTATTGATCCAGAAGCAGAAGAATCAAAACTTGTTTTGGTGACAGAAACACCGGAGGTAAATCTAGACAAGAAGCTGTTCATAGCTGCTTTGTGTGTGTGTGTGTGTGTGTGTGTGTGTGTGTGTGTGTGTGTGTGTGTGTGTTTGTGTTTGTGTTTGTGTTTGTGTTTGTGTGTGTGTGTGTGTGTGTGTGTGTGTGTGTGTGTGTGTGTTTGTGTGTTTTGCACAGTAGTGAAGATGAACAAGTGCTCATATCTTTCAAGGTGCACTTTTTAGAGAACATGTTTATTTGACATTTACTTCAAATAAGCATTCCTTCAGATAATATCCCTGAATACTGACCACTCCTGGGACACCATGTATTTCCAAATTATCCTCTCTCTGCTGCCACCTCCCTCCCGCCCCCCTCTACTCCGTCCCCCCTACCCTTGATCCCCTCTGTTCTTTCATCCTTCTCCTCTTCATTCATCCTTCAGTTTCAAAGTTATTGAATGAATAACAATTCCACAGGCATGGACTCTACATTGTTTTGATCTGTTATTTAGGCACAGATTTTTAAATTTAAGGTAGGAGTCTTCATTTTTTGTGTAATATGCAATTGTATACATTATGTTTATTGTCGCACTACATATGGCTTGCTGAAGCAAAGTTCCACTTTCACGCGCTACTGACTTGCCCTTAGAAAACATTTTAGTACAGGAGTCCTTTTGTAGCACTTTTTGCAAGGTGTAAATCTTAAAAGTCAAAACCGTGATCTCTTTGAACTTTTATATTGATTACAAAACTTAATACTTAAAAGTATAAATTGAAAGAGACCTTGAAAAAATTTTTGTATGGCTTTCTTGTGCCATAACTCAGTAAAAATATTTCCTGGTTTTTGTTTTCCACAAAATTAAAGCAATTGCTGCTTGTATAGGAAGTGCAGACACATCTAACTTGGCCAGAAGATCATCATCATAGGAGCCATAAAAAGGCATTCGTGGAAAGGGAAAGAAAGGTGTATGAGGAAGTATTGGGAGTCAAAAGGTAGGGAAGAAAAAACAAGGAAGGACGATTAAGATTTTTATAAAAGGAATGGACTAGCAGCAGAACACCTGGTTTAAGAAGATGGAATGTCATAAGGCAACATGGTACAGCTATGATGTGTTGATTAAATCTGAGGTTGACTGCATAATAAGTGATCAAGACATTAAGTACAGTCACAGATGTCATCTTCCATAGCCCTAGGTAGTTATCACCATCATTTAGTAATGAGAGATGGATTAGTCAGGAAAAGGGGCATCAAGCTAAGAAAGTAAGATAAGAAAGTGTAGGTGAAAGAAAAGAAATGCAAAGAAGATTTTCAGAAAATAGTAATGAGCAAAATACCAAGAAATGAAATGCTGTTATAAGAAGAGGACTGAGGAGGGTTCAAACCAACAATGGTCAAATTGGCAGAAAAAGTGTGCAGATGAACCAGTGGTTGGAAAGATGGAAAGAAACATTGAAGTGTAAAGATTGAGTTGCAAAGAAAACCAAGGTATTTTGTATATGGTTTCAAGAGAAACAGAGGAAGCAAGAAAAGAATACACTGAGAAGAAAATGGTTAAAAGATTGGTAGTGGGACAGAAAAAGAAATTAATGAAAGAGTGGGCAAAAATGGTGGAAGAGAACAGTGAGGGAAGTGAGGTACCCAGTGGAACGGTTAAGGCTAAGAAAAAGGGATGTTGGATAATGTCAGGATTATCTATAAAGAAGGAATAAAAGTTGACAAAGTACAGAAAATCAGAGACGTGGAAAGAATATTTTGAAGAGTTGCTAAAATACAAGGTAAATGTAATGGAACAGGCAAATGAGGAGCATGGGGACATAAAGGGTGTCAAGATAGACCTAACGTGGACAGAATTAGAGGAAGTGTTAAAGACCGTGAAAGAAGGAAAAGAGCCTGGACTGGATGAATAAGTGTGGAATGTGAGAGTAGCTGTCACTGTTGGAGTATATGGAATGAAGGGAGGACATCTGAAGACTGGAAAAAGGGAACCATTGTTTCATTTTTGAGAAGGGTTGCAAGAAAATCTCAGAATTATAGAGAAGTTAATTTTGATGTGCCATGCAGCCAAGGTATTTAATAAGATGCTAGAAAAGAAAGTACAGAAGATAATAGGAGGAGGACTGTATGGATTTAGACCATTAAGGTCGACAAGTGATCCAATTTTTGGTGTAAGGCAGCTCCAGGAGAGAAACTATGGTAATGATTTAGTAATGGTATTCCAGGATATTGAGATGGTGTATGATAGTGTGAAAAGAAGCAAGCTCTCCACAACTTGGTAGTCCAACCTTAGGCCAATCCCAATCCCTTGCCACAGTAATCATATTACTGTGGAAGTCCCAGATGCAGGGCCTGCCAAATCTACTCACCCAGCAATTCCTATTCCAGTCCTGTCTTTGTGTTCCAGCTCAGCTTTTTATACTGGTATGACTAACAACTAGTTATCCATCAGCATGAATGGCCAAACTGTGACCAAGAGCAAAGTGGAGCACCCTGTTGCACAACATGCAGCTGAACATAGAATGCTTTATTTCAGCGGCTGCTTCACAACCTGGGCCATCTGGATTCTTCCCTCCACCACTAGCTTTTCTGGACTGCTGAGATGAGAGTTATTCTTAAAACGCTTCCTCTGTTCCCGAAATCATCCCAGCCTTAACCTACAATAACATGTTGTTCCCATACCCTTTTCCCCTTTTCTGCTCGTCTCCTTTTGGTTCCTTTCTTCCCTTTCCTCCCTCACCCACAGCTTCCTGAAGCTGCACAGGGTTGCCTTGTCTGCTGCCTCTAGCTCCTGCATGCTCTGCCAAGCAGCACTGTTTCCTCTTCCCTGTTGTGTACATTGCTATCCCTGCCCCTTCCCCACTTCACTGCTACTCATTTCAATAAGTCTGGCCTGAACAGCCAGAGATAGTGGTCATGTGTATGTAAAGTGTGCTTGGTTGTATGAATGTTTGTGTGTTTCATTTTCCGATGAAGGCTTTGGCCATAAGCTTAAAATGGAACAGTCTTTTCATTGTGCCTGTCTGCAACTCAATGTGTCATCTATACGGTGAGTAGTAATCTATCCTTTCCCTGATTGTTGAAAAACAGACTTTAATTTTTTAAGTATAAGTGACAATCAAAAACTTCCCATTTGAGGGCATTGCTACTGCTTATATGCAACATAGAAGTGTACACATTCCACTTTTAGCCTGCCCATGCTTGCCTGTTACCAGGCAGGCAAGCTGCCGCACGTAAGCTGGAGAACAGGCAGGCTGCCATACTCCCATCCAAGTCAAGCTATGCCCAACCCAAGCAGGCTAAGGGAATCTTGCTTTGCTTGCCTGCCCATCTTCCCACTGTGCTACGCTACATTGCAGTCTGTTCTGTACATTTACATTGTAGTGCTATGAGTAGTGTTCGGAAGTTGATGAAAAGTTCCTTTTCGTTGTATTTTGGGATTATTTATTCATTTCAAAGTGAACGGTTTTCACTGCAGCTTCACCCTCTTTTGACCAGTGCTGACTGTTCTCAATTCGAACCATCGTCAGGTCGCCTCTAATGTAAGTGTTTTCTGTAGTAAGCAGAGCCATTGCGGAAAGTCGAAACCTTTGGTACCTATCAACTTGAAGATGTTTAGCATACTGCAACGGCAACTAAAGTAAGCTTTCGGGAGTCTTTTTTCTGTAACCTTAGTGCATTTCAGCCAAATATGACCCCAGTTATACTAATTTTAATTTCTTTTTCTTGGATGTGTATTTTGAGTTCACTGAATTCAGTGGCCAAAATAGTGCATTCTAAATTCCCCAAATGTCTTGTAGCTAATGCAAAGTTCATTTTTCATATTATGTTAATCTAAAAAGTACATGTCTGAAAGAAGAAGAAAGTATGTTATAGGTATACCCTCTGAGAGCCATATTTTTTTCCTATTTCAGTCAATGTTTGCCCTAAATGTAGAAATCCTGTGTACTGCTAAATGGCCTGAAGTCCTTAGCACACATTTCCACACACCTGTCAGACACTAAGTCTTTGTCATCATTCAGAATGTTTATGGAGGGACGAAACTGATTGTCAAATTTATGAACATATTCTAATATACTATAGGTCCCTGAACAACTATTTGTAGCTTTTTACACAATTTGCATTGTGAGACACCTACCGATTTATGTGAAGCTGCTTCTTAAACATATGAAACCTTCTTCCCTGCTGGACTTGGGCTCTGTTTAGTGACTGGTATATGTTTCCCAATTCTTAATTTCTCCTCTGTCTCCTTCAGTATGGTTTGTTCATTTTGGTGCTTCCATCATCATGATAATGAGCCGCAGTGAAACTACCTACACAAGCATATACCTGTCTGGTCTGTAGTCACATTGGATTGATAGCATAATCTGTTGTCAGATGCAGCAGGCAGAGCAGATCCAATGAAGCTTGCCAGGCTTGTGGCAACCCAAGTTGGCCTGCATTAGTACTCATGAACTCTTGTGCCTCACTGTGGCAGGTTGAGCTGTTTTAATGGTAACAGTGGAAATAGAAGCAGGCAGGCTAGAAGGAGAATTTGTACACCTCTGATGCAACACGGCATGTCTCTGAGGCAAGGGACTAGTGTGGCATTCGTATCTTCCCGACATTGGGTAAATGCGGAAACTTGAACAATGGTGATGTTATTACCAAATGCTTACAAACAAGAACAACATGCTGTTATTCTTTTCTTGCTGGCAACAGACAAACACTGGTAGGCATCTGTCATAGACTGAAGAATGTGTGTGGGGCAACACATCTGTCGAAAACAACCAGTGTGGAATGTTGTGCACCAAGGAGTGCTGCTGCTTCATGATAATGTATATCCCTATATCACAAATGTCGTAATACAGAAGTTACACCGACTGAAGTGGGAGACACTTGAGCACCTGTCCTATAGTTCTGATCTCTCCTCTTGTGCTTATCACACCTTTGGTCCCTTAAGAAAGGCCATGAAGGGTTGACAATTCCTGTCGGCTGAGGGTGCGCAGCAGGTGGCTATGGGTAGCAAGTGGTTACGGGTTTCTTCAGGCAGAAGAACACAGTGTTTTACCAAACAGGTATCTTCAACCTGGTGCATTGGTGGGGTGATTACCACAGTGCTCATGGCAATTGAAATACCAATTCTGGACTGTACTACCTTTGAAAGCAAAATTTTTAACCGGCTCTTATACTTTGATGTGGGACTTCTTTTAGTTGATCATAGAAGAAAGTGCATGCTGAGCACTTGGCTTCCTAGTTCTGAATAGGCTGAAATCGGGGGACCCAACAGTAAGTAGAATCTTAAACCCATCCTATGACAGAGCATTTCCTGCTCCATCACAGGTGCTAACAGCAACTCCTCTGCAGAAAAGTGCTGTAAGTGTAATAAAGTGTAGATTTAATATGTGATGGAGGCAGAACTAGATTGCTTGGTAGTATATATACTGCGTAGAACTTGTTTGCTCTTTTCACTGCACCTTCTTCTATTAGCACCCAGGAAAAAGTTTATAGAGTGTACATGTCTTCGTAGACTGAACTAAAATGGTGGACATTTTTGCTCAATGCTTGTCTGTGTGTGAACTTACAGAGTGAGGACACTGCTGGATCCAGTATACCACAACAACCACTCCCACGGTTAGCTCCTGTTGTGCCACCAGGGAGTAGGGATTGGAGGAGGGGCCAGGGTATGAGGAGCAGGGCTGCCTTTAGGGGACGCAGAGGCTCTTCACGTGGTAAACCACCTCAACAGGCTGCTACATCTAGATGACGTTGGCTGATTAAAGGCAGCAGCATAAATAAAATAAATGGAAAGAGAAAAAGAGCACATGGACAGCTTTAAATGATCACTTTTTCACACAGGAGTTCAGGAGATATAAGTTCCTTGTTGTTCTGTATGTGTTTCTCCTGTATTACAATGCTGAGATTATTTATATGAGCTTATTTTACACTGATTTGTACATAGATGTATTTATGTTTCTTGTTTGTATAGAAAATTTGCAATGTAGAACCCAAACTTCAAATTTTTGTTCTTTGAACATGAGGCAGCTAAATTATTATTATAATTATAAATAATACTCTTTGTATGATATTAAACATATGTGTTTACTTTGTGAAATAAATTGTGAATTGCTAATGTGTTATAACAAAGTTGGTCAGTGTGCATTTAGTAAGTCTGCATGCTTTTGTGACCATTGTTATAGAAGATTTTACCTTCAGTGTGTGTCCTTTCTTTCTTCTTCTGGGTCTCATAACCACTTCCTCAAAGAGATACAAGGCAAAATCATGGAATTTGACTGTATGTTATATGGCCTGCTCTTCAGGTTTCCTTAGTTTGTTATTTAGAAGCATGTAATTATTTCTGTGAATCATGTGTGGACCTAAGAGAGGTCTCTAGAGATTACTATAGGCGGAGCACATTGAATTACCAAGAAATCATGCATTTGGTGTGTTGAGGATTACATTTCATTTTTCATTTTATTTTCCTGCAATTCAAAATTTTGCACCTGTATTTTGTTGAAGTTGGTCTACTGTAAATTAAAATTTAAAAGGAGTCTTTGATATTTGTTTGTACAAAGATTTTTGAATTGTAAAACATTTACAGTGTCATCTTCCCCCTTTATTAACAATACATATTCAAGAATAAATTTTGGAAATGACCAATTCAGAAATGGTAAGACTTTTACAATCCTTCAGATGCAGCTTTTAGTCTATTATTGTTGGTCTGTAGGGATGACATTTATCAATAGTATGTACATCCCCCTGCAGTGTCAGGAGCTAAAATAGACCTGTGGTAATTTCTTGCCTATCTTAAAAGGCAACTAAAATGAGTCTTGCACATAGTCCAGTTTTTGCATTGATGACATGGCTATTATTAAGACACCGGTCAGTTTTAGCTCATTACACACTCTCTCCCTCAACCTTCTTAGCTTACTTATGGTGCTCTTTTATGGTTTGACCTCCCCTTTTCCAAAAGTTAACAGAGTTGTGGGCTGTTTTGGGAAGGACACTTTATACGGTGCATAATTTATCCATCAATTCACTGTGATTTTCTGCACCTACAACTAGAGTGGATTTATGTTCACAACTGAAATTTGGCATTGTAGCCAATCCATTGTGGGTGTGGTAGTTGTGTACCCTCACGGTTGTAGCCCCCTGACAACATACGGATCACACGACTGATGCTTGAGCTTGAACTTCCCATGTGTGACAAGAAGAAGGTGCCTGTCCAATCTAGACAATGGCTATTATGCTAGGTAGCCTGTATCCTGGCAGGTTGGTACTCACGGGGAGAGCTTCCAGTCAGAGTGAATGATACCAAGGCAGATGATCTGCAGTGAAATGGGTCAAAATCCCCTGTAATGGTGACCGTGCCAACATTACTGTCTAATCAAATAGAAAACAAGATTTTAATGCAGAGGCTTAGAACCCCATGGTGTTTCCTTCTTTGGCTTTGGCACAGGATGAGAATCAGGCAATGAAAAATGGAGGTGGCCAGTCCAGTCAGTTCTTAGTCTTCTCTATGACTGTCTGAGAATCTTTTACAACAATGAAGCTACTGATTTTTATTGAAAGTTTGGAGAAGTTGCTGCAACAGACAATATGTGAAATTGGTAACTGTTGATGAGAACTTTGAATGCTAATCAATCACAGGCTCTCTGGGGCTGTGACCAGCTCTTGGATACAAGTTACCATCTCTCCTAATAAGACTCAGCATGATTCAAGGTGTCACCTTCCATCAGGACCTAACACTACAAACAGGTGAAAAACTGTGTGCTTACCTAGAATAGTGTTGAGTTCATTTTGTTCATCACCTTCAGAGAGGACCTGAGCATAATGGAGCTTTCATTCTTGCAATGGAACTTTCATTCTCGCATTTGATGATAATGTTCAACCTGAGAAAGTGAAGGTCAAGGTGTATTGGTGTGATGCCAAATTGTATTTTACTCCTCCTGTAAGATGTTTTAAGTGCCAGAGATTTCGACCATCCCCCTCTCTATTAATTTGGCAACTTGTTGCAGGTGTGGAAGGGTGATGCATGAAATCAGCTCTTCCAAACAATCCCTTACATCTGTAAACTGCCCAAAACACTGACCCACTGTTCGCCAACATGTTCAGTTTTAAAGAAAGAGAAGAAAATCGAGGTGTATATAAAACATTTGTCCACCAGTCTCATAAGATACTAAGAAAGAGTTTGAATGACTCCGTCAAACTTTGCAAAGTTTGTTTCAGAATCCACTTCTAGTGTGAAGATGAGGTCTCAAACAGCAACTCCTGGCCCCAGCCACATGTCAGTGTGGAAATCAGCTGACTCAACTCTCAAATCCACAGTGCCACTGGTAAGCACATCATCAGTGCAGCTGGAGATACCTCATCCTTTTCCAGCATCACTGTGGAAGAGGACATCTGTCTGAAACAGACAGTAGATTGTAGGTAGGAATGGTCCTGTTTTATCCCAGAAGTCAAGTCAGATAAATCCTTGCAGAAACAAAAATATCACAGGGATTGAAGGAAAAATGGAAAGTTAAATCAAATTGTGATGCTCTGCCCCCCCCCCCCCCCCCCTCACTTCAGAAAGTGGACTGGCAGGTTTCCACTTCCAAACTTGCTTCTGAGGAAGTAGCTGCAATTAGCAGAGACTGTTGAAGGGCATTTCAATGACACAAATGCCACCTTTCTACGGAGCATTCAGCAGTATTCATGATACTTTGAGCAAAGGCACTGTTTTTAATAATAAGGGGAAAGCAGGAGTTTTGGGAACAGTGTGTATCTTCTATGATAGTCTGCACCCCCACCACCTCAAATATGGACAAACTCTACCACATGTGTGATGTCCACTGTAGTTCCCTGTATATGTGTACTGGTCCCACAGTCTCTGCTGAATGTTTCATGGCACACTTTGTCGAAGTATACACATGTGGTAATCTAGTTTCCTAATGTGGAAACACCTGGCAGTGACAAACTACTTTTTCTTTTGTGCATAAGCCTTAAATCTTTCAGTATCCAATTTAGTGGATGGAGTTCCACAGCTCTTTAGCTATGTATCGAGACACTGTCCCTGGACCCAATAAAATCTAATGTTTAAACATCTTAGCAATGACGGCATAAAACATTTTCGGGTTTTTCAATATCCTGAAACCAGTAAAAGACACTCAAGTTTTGATTAATTATTGACCAATCTTTCTAAGGAATGGGCTACGTAAATTACTTGAAAGAATGGTCAGTCAACACCTTTGTTGGTCAGAGGACATACTGACAAGAATAGTTTAGTAGGGGTATTTGTATAGGCACTATTTGTATAGACGATGGTAGTGGTGACTTGACATGCATGTTACTACACCGAGGATAGCAAAACAGTGGTTGAAATCTATATCTGCAATAAACAATTATTGATTACTGATTACTGCACATTTTCTCAACTTTAAATAAACAGTCACTGAACAGCCCCACTCCATACATAATCAAATCTGATAAGTTACTTGAAGTCCCTGAAACTTTCAAATTTTTAGGCCTTTTATTTGACAACAAGTTAATATGATTACCACATGTATGCTAGCTCATGGCAAATAGCACGAGGAAACTTAAAATACCCACATATACCTCTTGTCTGTGTACATAGAGTTCCCTCCTGGGGTCCCCTGTGGCGGGTATTCAATCCTATGATTTTGATGGACCTCGTCCGTGGCTCTAAGAAACAAGCTGACCCCACTATTCTCAGTTGTGTATTCCATTTCATTCTCCATGGCTATCCCAATTTGATAAGCATCTACCCAGATGGATTGATAGTCAGTGATAGGGTTGGTTATGATTTTGCACTCCCAAGAGGACACAATGAGTGTTCTCTGCCGAGTGTATACAGTACAGAGTTGATCACCATATATACATTAAAACTCTTGCAACAAAGGACTTCTTGGTTTGTAGTGACTCCATGAGTTGCTTACAAGGCTTATCTCAGTGCTAATTTAGAAAATTTTCAGTCACTAATATCCAAGACCTATTAGTTGACCTCCACAGCTCTGACCACAACAACATTCAGCCAGACACTGAGCCACGAGCGTAATCTGGGAAATGATGAGAATAGCTAAAGAAGCAACCACAGAAGGCAAACTTGAAGTTGAAGTACAAGGTGCAGAGCAATGTTTGCAGTTAAGGCATCAAATTTTGAAAGCCTTGGATACTAAGTTTCAGGCTACCTCAACCCTCAACAAGCAAAGCGCATTCAAGAGGACCACAAAAGTGTGATCCACTTCTCTCCAAGCCTCTTGGAAAGATGCCATCATACTGTGCCAACTATGTATTGGCCACATGAGACTTATCCAGGAACTCCTTTCATGTCAAGAGGACTGCCCCCAATGCAGCAGGGGTAGTCATCTCATAATAGCCCCTATTCGTACTGTGTGGCCTACTCGCTGATCTGAGATGAGCCATCGACCTGTCTACTTCTGTACCCACGTATTTGTGGATGATCAGATAGAAGATAACAAAGTCACGTTTCTAGAGGAAGTAAATTTTATAACAAAATTTAATGCACCATTGGATACTAGGAGAATACATATTGTTGTGGCATGTGCCCAGAGTGGTCTTGTGATGCTTTCTCCGTTTTGCACTGTCATGAACTTGCAAACATTTATGTACATATTTTATTTAACTATTGTTGCTAATTACCGCTCTCATCTGCTCATCCTTCATTTTCTCACCTCATTTTAGTTGCACTGACAATGATGGTCCTTCTTGGTGATCCTTTAGTAACCAACTAGCATTTTAGTTTTTGTTTCACCTTTAACCATCTGACTAAAGCTACTGTTGTACACATTTGCAATGAAGTTGACAAGCTCACAGATGCTGGAGCTGACAATTATCCACATTTCCCATCCATTTACATTAATTCCAAGTGAAAGAGGGACCAAGATGTTCAGTCCCTTTAAACCCACAGTCATCACATACCAACAGTATGTAAACCTTTTACACATTACATGTAGACCTGAATTTAATATGGTGAATGGTAGTACTGAACCACACAGAGCTGGGTTTATCGCAGCTTACCTGCAATATGAGTGATCACCAGGAGTTCAGGTGGGAAGATTTGGGATCAGGTCACCCTAATGGAAGGACTGGAGTCCCCACATACCTGCTTCAACGACCATCATCTTTAATACATAACTTGCTTTTATTATGGTGAAATTGGTTTTAAAAACAATAAACAGTAAAACTGACTGAACAAACCTTAAAAAAGCTGCCACTAATTGAGCCACCAGCCATTAACTATACACGAAAGAAACAGAATTTTAAAAACAATTAACTACAGTTAGGAAAATTCACTGAGCAGTTTTAAAATAAAATACTGAATGATCTTTAAAGAGTTGACATTAATTATGAACCCACTGTCACTCAGTAGACAGGAAAGGCACAGAATTTTAATAACAGTTAACAGTCACTGAATAGGCAATTTCAGGTGACCAAAATTCACTGATCAGTTTTTACCCAAATGATTTTAAACAACTGCTATTAATTATGAGTGGTGGGTGTATAAACCCCACCAGAGGGTTGGGGGGGCGGGGGAAGGGGAAGATTGTCAAAAAGCGGTGAAACAGGTGAGTAGGCCGAGGCTGCATGGCTCAGTGTGGACGTGTGTGACACATATGTAGTGGGCAACTTGTTACCTGGACTTAAAACTTGCTGAACATCGGTGGGACACTCTGGGTTTAAGGGTTTCATCCCTAATATCACTAGAACCATTGACTGCTAATGACCATCAGATGACTGAGTGATCATTTCTGCTAACTGGTCTGACCTTAGTCCTTTTATGATGCTCATTGTTTTTTATTCATTGGTATTAATTACAACTGTATATTACAACTTTATTGCTTGTACTTTAAAGATATTTCAGTATGTGTGTAACAGGAGGACAGTGTCAGGTACAGAGTTGTTGAGAGACCTGCTAATGTGTCTGTCAGAATATGTAAAATCTGACCTCATTTACAGGAGCATTAGACTTCAACCCCCATACTGCCTCACAGTAGGGTACATTTTCTATTGTTGGCTTGGCTTCATCTCGTAGACAGGTGCAATTGTGAACTGCAATGGAGCTTGCAGTCATTCTTGTTGAATTTCCCTCTGAAGTGATTAACATTGGTCTCTTCAGAGATGAGTAGTGCGAATCCTACAAAGTAATTCTGATTATTGTGATATTAAAATGAATCTTTAACTTTGCTAATATTTTGCCTGTAGCTGTTATCACCATGTTCCATAGATCTCATCGAGGAGGAGTGCCTTCAGGGGTGTGAAATGAATTGAGGTGTGGATTAACAAAAGACAGTCAGGTTGTAGGAACTCAATCTTTACACCATATTAATAATAACCTACCATTATATTGCTTACTGCTGTCCATGCTTGTATCAGCTAAATTTAACCAAGAAAGCTGCTACTTTGAAAAAATTTGCTGCTTCCATGGGAGCTTAATGTTTACCTTATTACAAAGGTATTTGCAAGGAAAATTGTTATATTGTTTGCTGTGTACAATCATTACAATTTATGATGCAACTTTACAATGAGCACTGTTACTCATTGTGTTGCTTAAAGGGATTTTCAATCCTTGAATCTAGATAATCAGACAATGTGTGTGAGTGGCTTATGATTTTTCAATTTACTTTTGATTTGATCTTGATTTTCAGTTTCTGGCTTGTATATTGGATGCTGACATGCTGAATACGTAGGATCAGAGTGCTTTACTCCACTGTGAACTGAGAAGTCAAAATATATATTAAAATGATTTTTATATCTTGTACTAGCTTGGCACCCACTGCTTTATTCACTTAGACTGTATGGCCTGCAGAGATTCTTTTGTTTTTATTTGACCGAATTTTTATATTGTTCAAAAATTGCAACACCTTCTAAGCTTCTCAAGGCAATTAAGACCGTATATGCGTGGTCTTCTCAATGTACTTCTGACCAAAACGCGATTCTGGTAGCTGGAATTCAACGTTTTTATCATTGTGCCTTTTGCGTTCTTGTAAACATATTTTCATAGCAACTTTTATTCCCTAACAAATATTTCTTTACATCTAACCAAGAAGTGAAATAGCAATTTTCACAAATTTACCTTTAAATTTTTTTTTAATGTAACGAAATATTTTCTCAAAAATTTTCTTCCCCTATGCCACTTCCTTAGGGTTTGGATTTCCAGAAACAAGGAAACTCATAATTTTTTTATTTGTTTGACTGAGAAGTACTGGTATTTACCAGTGGTCATAGACGTAGCCTTAAAAATCCATTAGTGATCATTTATTTTCAAAAAACCTTTCACCCAATTTTCACCTCTTTAGTGGTTGCATTTCCAAAAATGCTGAAACATATTTTTATTTTCGGACTGAGAAATCCAATACCGGTTTTCATAGTTCTAGCTTCAGAATTCTCTTAACAGCAACATACTTCCAAAAGGCCTTTCATCCCCTATTTAATCCTCTTAGGAGTGGAATTTTGGACAATCCCTTTTCAAACAATGCCCACAGTAAAAGATCCACAGCCTCTCCACACTTCATTTCTATCCTTAATGGTTTCGGCTGGGCAGTGATGAATCAGTGAATCAGTTGTGACCCCTATTTCACCCCGTTAGGGATTGAATTTCCAAAAGCAGTGAATCACATAGTTTTTCATCTTCAATCGAGAAACCAAACACCAATTTTCAAAGATTTAGCTTTAAAAATGCTTTCACAGTGAAATATTTTCATAAAACATTTCACCCCTTAATGGGTTCAGTTTCCACAAACACTGAAACATGTATTTTTTTTGTTGGTAACCGAGTATTCAGATACCAGTATCTAGATATGTAACTTTAAAAATACTTTAATAGTTCTTTAATAATGATATATTTACAAGAAAAGCTTCACCCACTATTTCGCCATAGTTAAATTTTCAAAAATGCTGAAACATGTATTTCTTTATTTCTGACTGAGAAATCAAATACCAATTTTTGTAGGTCTGTCTTCAGAATTGCCTTAACAGCGACATTTTTCAAAAATCCCTTCGTAAATGGCACCTATAGTATGAGATCCACACCTTCTCCAAATTTCAATGTGCTATCCTTAGCAGTTTGGGCTGGATGATGATGATGGTGAGTGAGTGAGTCAGGACATTGCCTTTTGTATCTAGAGATTGTGATTGTGCAAATCACCTTTCTGCTGAAACTGCTTTTTATTATTAGCAACATAAACCTTTAATGGGCAAACGTACTGAGGAGTGGTGCAAGTATTCCAGGATTCATAAAATACTGATCAGAAGTGATCAGTATGAATAAATACTTTATTGACTTTTGCTGCACTACTCCAGAACTAATTGCATATTACAGGAAGGAATGAGAATATGTAAAATGTGCTATTACTCTTCTCTTTAAGTAAACATGAAGAGAAAGATTTCTAATAGCAAAACATGCTGAATTGAGTTTTTTCATTAATTTATGCATGTTGACTTCAATTTTTCATGTTACCCAACTGTACCCCAAGAAATTCAACACATGGTGTTTCATTTACTGTTTAACCATTAATTTGTACTTTTGGTGCTAGCATTGCTTGTTTGAAATTGAGTAACATGGATCACTGTAAGAGTAAGACATAAATAGCTTTTATGACTGAGACAATTAAAGGCTTTGGCAACATAACAGAATATACCAAAAGGGCTATTTATGAAGGTCCAACTCAGAGGCAATTAAGTTCTGCTCAGCAAAATTAATCACTATTCTGTTACAGGCCACTTCCTGAAAAACGTTTGAAAAGGTTAGAAGGAATGCAATATCCCTGTAATTCGAGGTGGTTTACTTATCTCCAGGTTTGTAGATGAATGTTTCTACATCTTGTTTAAATTTGTCAAGAAGTATTCTCTGAACCATTGATTGACGGCTTAAGCCAGAATAAGATTTAGTATTATGCTAAATCCACTGTCACAGACAACAGAATTGTCACTTTTTAGTGACCTGATGAATATTGTAATCTCCATATTAGTTGCAGTTTTGAAAGAAATGTCTTTTGGTGGTGCATGCAATGCCTAGTGGGTGCAATGTTTGCTGCTACAGTGAGGAAGTAACCATTGAATTTTGTGTTCAATGTGTCACCATTTCTACCAGAGCTGTTTTCTGGAAGTTCAATTTCATTTGGGTCACTGTGTTTGTTTGGTCCTTGCATAGTAATGTTTCTCTGTTTCCGCATAATTCTTGGAGTGCTTCATTTTGGTGCTTAATGCATGTGTTTTGCCTTTTTTAAAAACACATTGTACGGTTTTACAATATTGGTAATACCAAAGTTTCGACTCTTTGTTGTTTGAATTATATAGTCAATCAAATGAACAAAAATGTAAAAGGACAACTGAAAAGCCATCAGATCATTCGACTCTTGTGTTATGGCTGATCAGTCCGAAGAGGGCCCATCCATGGAGGTAATTAATTATGAAATACATCAGAGGGAACAAACAGGTCCCTTTGCTCCTCCTCTCTGCACCCAACTGCCGCATGTCTGCAGTCGTGACAGTAACAACAAAAGGCAGACATAGAAACCTCATGGATAAAATATGTCCTGTACTGCATGGGAACTTGGGTGGGTTTAGGGTTTGTGTGGATGAACTAAGACTCCTGATGCAGAGCAGGCCCCTACACCTCTCCTCAGCACCAGCTTGCAGGAAGTGCTGTAGTAGTACATGTACCGTATGGGATGACACTACACTCCTTATACATGTTCTCAAAGGCTTACATGCTGCTCACTGAGAGGTGGTCGGGGATTTAGACTACAATGACCACTTTCTCACCAGGATACATCTAGCAGAGAAAAGACTGCCCAAAAGTAAGGTGCTGAAGTGGCTACTTCAAAAGGCTAACTGCATGCTGTACAGTCATTTGGCTGTGTTTGAACACTGGTATAACATCCAGGAATGAGTGGATCACATGACACTGCTGATCCACAAAGCTGTCAATGCAGTTACTCCACAGCCTACAGGCCATCTACAAAGACCGTCTGTGCCCTGGTGGAGTGGTGAGTGCTCTGCAATCAGGATTAAGAGGACAGCACTGTGCAGATTCAAATGCCGTAACAGGCAGAGAATCTTGCAAATTTTTGGGTGATGAGGGCCAACTACTGCCATATTATTCATAAGAATAAGAAGATATTGTGGCAGAACTTTCTGAGCTCATTACACTGTTCTGCCACCTCAGCACAAGTAGGGGAAGCTGACAAAAGGATTTTTTGAAAGGAAAGTAGGCCACCTGTACCAGCTGTACTGAAAGAGGGGTCTCTTCAAGAATCTTCCAGAGACATCACTCAGTGGCACAGCACTCTGTTCAAACCCACATATTGCCAGCCTTGATGCAGGCTGAAAAATAGAAAGAGGTGGTTTGTACTTCAGATCCATTTGCATTGAATCCTATAACTGCCCATTTTTCAAGTGTGAGCCAGATTCAGTACTGTCTGAGACACGATACTGCATCTAGTCACAACCAAATCACCTACAGCATTTTGTGGCAATTAAAGAAAAATGAAAGCAAATCCTTCTAGCTCTTGTAATACTATATGGCAGACACACAATTTCCCAACTCGTTGAGGGAGGCCATTACAGTCCCCCTTCACAAAACAGAGAAGGCCCAAACGAGCCCCAGTAATTCCCGAAGCATCCTCTTAACTAGAAGTGAGTGGAAACCTGGAGCATATGGTAAACTGTCACCTGGTACAGGTGCTCAAGAGCAGGAAGTTTCTTAGCCACTTTAGTTTCAGAAGGTATTACAACCATTCTCCCATTTTTGCTCATATTCAGCTACCCCCAGTCATACCCAGACATATCCAGCAGGGTTAGGTTGCCAATGGTGATTTTTGCTCATATTCAGCTAACCGCAGTCATACCCAGACATATCCAGCAGGGTGAATCACCAATGGTGATTTTTGCTCATATTCAGCTAACCGCAGTCATACCCAGACATATCCAGACATCACCATTGGTGATTCACCATTGGCAACCTAACCCTGCTGGATATGTCTGGGTATGACTGGGAGTAGCTGAATATGAGCAAAAATGGGAGAGTGGTTGTAATTTTAATTGAAATTGTACAAAGCTCATTTTTAGTTTTAACTTTTTTTAAAAAAACAAAGGCACCAATAATCATGCTGTTGAGTGCCCAAAACACACACACACACACACACACACACACACTCACACACTATTCGTGTGTAGTATATAGACCTCTCTCCTAAGCACTTTCAGTACCAGGAGATATTTGTCCATATACTTGAGTCTGTTCCGTTTTAGTCTCGTTTGTTGTAGGGGAAAACAAGTGCTATTGGAATATGTGTAAGAAAGAGTTAAATGTTTCATCTACACTGTCTGCTTCATAAATCTTTTGTCAGAATTATTCTCTAAATTTATCTCTCAACACTTTGAATCACTGGTTATGATTCTGTAATACAAAGTTTCTTCTGTTATCTATACCCAATTGGTTCATACATTTTTACTGTCAGTGTATGACCACCTAACATTTAAATCACTGAACCTTGTTGTGTCTGTCAATCAGTGGCTGTTGCATCATGCCCTTAAATCCTTGTAGGGAATATTACTGTGGCAAATGATCAAATGCTGAACATCAGTAGTCAGTATTATCTCACAAAACATCAGTATTAAGTTGCGACAAACAATGATTCTCCAGCCAGGTCTGCATAACTATAATGAAAGTGCGTTATCTAGGCTTTTCCAGTGCATAATGATTTTGAAATGTCCTCAGTTATTCAGCTAGGGTGGCTGGAAGATACCACCCTGCTGAATAGTCAAGATCATTCCAAAATATGAGGGGTGCTCAATAAGTAATGCAACACATTCTTTTTTTTTCTTCCAGTTTCAGTTGAAAAAATGTGGAATTTGTTGTAAGATATCAAGTAATATTCTCACTCCAGCCCCTATAGTTTCATGAAGTTCTGAAGGTGGCAGCACTATATGTAGCCTTCAAAAAGGCGTCTGTAATGTAGGTGCATTCCAAGCAGAGAGATTTCATGGAGTTTCTTTTGGCAGGAAACCAGAGCATTCCAGATATTCATAGGCTCTTGCAGAATGTCTATGGAGACCCGGCAGTGAACAAAAACACAGTGAGTCATTGGGTGAGGTGTCTGTCATCATCGAAACAAAATCTTGTAACCTGTCCGATCTCCTGTGTACTGGTCGGCAGCACACAACTGTGACTCCTGCAGTGTTGGGACATGTGGGCACTCTCATGTCAGGTGCTTGATGGATCACAAGAAAACACCTCACTGGGCTACTGGACATCTCTGTTGGTAGTGCTGACACACTCATCCACCAGGTGAGGTATTCAAAAGTGTGTACCTGCGGAGTTCCTCACCATCATAGAGAAGACCCTAAACAGCAACGAAGGACCATCTGTGCAGAACTGCTTGTGTGTTACGAGGCTGATTATGCCAATTGTTTGTCGAACACTGCCACAGCTAATGAAATGTAGGTTCAGCACTTCGAAGTGGAAACAAAGTGGCAATCCATGGTGTGGCACCACGCCACCTGCCTCGAAGAAAAAGTTCAGAGCCGTACCTCAGCTGGCAAAGTCATGCCGACAGTCTTTTACACTCTGAAGGAATTATTATTTTTGTGGTGTCCCTCGCTCATGGTGCAATGATAAACTCTGAAACATATTGTGCTACCCTCAGGAAATTGAAGAAATGAGTGCATAGATTGAAAAGGGTGTAAGGCAGGGATGTAGTTTTCGCCCCTTCTGTTCAATCTGTACATCGAAGCAGCAACAACGAAAATAAAAGAAAGGTTCAATAGCGGAATTAAAATTCTACATGAATGAATATCAATGATAAGATTCGCTGATGACATTGCTGTCTTCGGTGAAAGTGAAGAAGAATTACGGGATCTGTTGAACGGAATCAACATTCTACTGCATACGGATTGAGAGTAAATCGAAGAAAGACGAAAGTAATTAGAAGTAGCAGAAATGAGAACAGCGAGAAACTTAACATTAGGAATGGTGATCATAAAGTAGACAAAGTTAAGAAATTCTGTTACTTAGGCAGCAAAATAACCCATGATGGACAGAGCAAGGAGGACATAAAAAGAGGACCAGCATTGGCATTCCTGGTCAAGAGAAACTTGCTAGTAACAAACATAGGCCGAAAATGGAAGAAGGAATTTCTGAGAATGTATGTTTGGAGCACAGCATTGTGTGGTAGTTGGTTCAAATGGCTCTGAGCACTATGGGACTTGACTTCCGAGGTCATCAGTCCCCTAGAACTTGAGTACATAGATCACAAGTGCTACTCTGAGGTGAATACGATGGCACAGGAGAGGAATTCGTGATGGGCCGCATCAAACCAGTCAGAAGACTGACAATTTAAAAAAAAGTTATTCCACAACGCCTCGATGGAGGAACGTACCTGACCTTCCTGCAGAATACTCTGCCTGGCTGCTAGAGAATGTGCCTTTGGCAATACGTCAGGTTAGAATTCGAGAGTAATGTTCTGTGTACTGACTTGGCAGAAAATCCTAAGAAATTTTGGTCATATGTCAAAGCGGTAGGTGGATCAAAACAAAATATCGAGACACTCTGTGACCAAAATGGTACTGAAACAGAGAAGGACAGACTAAAGGCCGAAATGCTAAATGTCTTTTTCCAAAGCTGTTTCACAGAGGAAGACTGCACTGTAGTTCCTTCTCTAGATTGTCGCACATATGACAAAATGGTAGATATCGAAGTAGATGACAGAGGAATAGAAAAACAATTAAAACCACTCAAAGAGGAAAGGCCGCTGGACCCGATGGGATACCAGTTCGATTTTACACAGAGTACGCGAAAGAACTTGCCCCCCTTCTTGCAGCGGTGTACCGCTGCCTCTAGATGAGCGTAGCGTTCCAAACGATTGGAAAAGGGCACAGGTCATCCCCGTTTTCAAGAAGGGACGTCGAACAGATGTGCAGAACTATAGACCTATGTCTCTAACGTCGATCAGTTGTAGAATTTTGGAATACGTATTGTGTTCGAGTATAATGACTTCTATGGAGACCAGAAATCTACTCTGTAGAAATCAGCATGGGTTTCGTAAAAGACGATCGCGCTATTCGTCCACGAGACTCAGAGGGACATAGAAAAGAAAATTTCTGTTCCGACACTGACAATGTTGAGTGTTTATGGAAAAAGTTCAAGGCAATCGTAAAATGCGTTTTAGACCAAGGCAATCGTACAATGCGTTTTAGACAGGTACGTGCCAAGTAAAACTGTGAGGGACGGGAAAAATCCACCATGGTTCAACAACAAATTTAGGAAACTACTGCGAAAGCAAAGAGAGCTTCACTGCAAATTTAAACGCAGCCAAAATCTCTCAGACAAACAGAAGCTAAACGATGCCAAAGTTAGCATAAGGAGGGCTATGCGTGAAGCGTTCAGTGAATTCGAAAGTAAAATTCTATGTGCCGTCTTGACAGAAAATCCTAGGAAGTTTTGGTCTTACTTTAAATCAGTAAGTGGATCGAAGCAGCATTCCCAGACACAATGGGATGATAATGGCATTGAAACAGAGGATGACACGTGTAAAGCTGAAATACTAAACACCTTTTTACAAAGCTGTTTCACAGGGGAAGACCGCACTGCAGTTCCTTCTCTAAATCCTCGCACGAATGAAAAAATGGCTGACATCGAAATAAGTGTCCAAGGAATAGAGAAGCAACTGAAATCACTCAACAGAGGAAAGTCCACTGGACCTGACGGGATACCAATTCGATTCTACACAGAGTACGCAAAAGAACTTGCCCCCCTTCTAACAGCAGTGTACCGCAAGTCTCTATAGGAACGGAAGGTTCCAAATGACTGGAAAAGAGCACAGGTAGTTCCAGTTTTCAAGAAGGGTCATAGATCAAATGCGCAAAACTATAGGCCTATATCTCTGACATCGATCTGTTGTAGAATTTTAGAACATGTTTTTTGCTCGCGTATCATGTCATTTCTGGAAACCCAGAATCTACTCTGTAGGAATCAACATGGATTCCGGAAACAGCGATCGTGTGAGACCCAACTCGCTTTATTTGTTCATGAGACCCAGAAAATATTAGATACATGTTCCCAGGTAGATGCCATTTTCCTTGACGTCCGGAAGGTGTTCGATACAGTTCCGCACTGTCGCCTGATAAACAAAGTAAGAGCCTACGGAATATCAGACCAGCTGTGTGGCTGGATTGAAGAGTTTTTAGCAAACAGAACACAGCATGTTGTTCTCAATGGAGAGACGTCTACAGACGTTAAAGTAACCTCTGGCGTGCCACGGGAGAGTGTTATGGGACCATTGCTTTTCACAATATATATAAATGACATAGTAGATAGTATCGGAAGTTCCATGCGGCTTTTCGCGGATAATGCTGTAGTATACAGAGAAGTTGCAGCATTAGAAAATTGCAGCGAAATCCAGGAAGATCTGCAGCGGATAGGCACTTGGTGCAGGGAGTGGCAACTGACCCTTAACATAGACAAATGTAATGTATTGCGAATACATAGAAAGAAGGATTCTTTATTGTATGATTATATGATAGCAGAACAAACACTGGTAGCAGTTACTTCTGTAAAATATCTGGGAGTAATCTTACGGAACGATTTGAAGTGGAATGATCATATAAAATTAATTGTTTGGTATGGTGGCTGCCAGGTTGAGATTCATTGGGAGAGTACTTAGAATATGTAGTCCATCAACAAAGGAGGTGGCTTTCAAAACACTCGTTCGACCTATGCTTGAGTAGGCCTATTGCTCATCAGTGTGGGATCCGTACCAGGTCGGGTTGACAGAGGAGATAGAGAAGATCCAAAGAAGAGCGGCGCGTTTCGTCATGGGGTTATTTGGTAAGCGTGATAGCGTTACGGAGATGTTTAGCAAACTCAAGTGGCAGACTCTGCAAAAGAGGCGCTCTGCACGGCGGTGTAGTTTGCTGTCCAGGTTTCGAGAGGGTGCGTTTCTGAATGAGGTATCGAATATATTGCTTCCCCCTACTTATACCTCCCGAGGAGATCACGAATGTAAAATTAGAGAGATTCGAGCTTGCACGGAGGCTTTCCGGCTGTCGTTCTTCCCGCGAACCATACGCGACTGGAACAGAAAAGGGAGGTAATGGACAGTGGCAGATAAAGTGCCCTCGGCCACTCACCGTTGGGTGGCTTGTGGATTATAAATGTAGATGTAGAGATGATAAATAAACTCCAGTGGAAGACTCTGCAAGAGAGACGCTCAGTAGCTCGATACAGGCTTTTGTTGAAGTTTCGAGAACATACCTTCACCGAGGTGTGAAGCAGTATATCGCTCCCTCCTACGTATATCTCGCGAAGAGACCATGAGGATATAATCAGAGAGATTAGAGCCGACACAGAGGCATACCGATAATCTTTCTTTCCAAGAACAATACGAGACCGGAACAGAAGGGAGAACCAATGGAGGTACTCAAGGTACACTCCGCCACACACCGTCAGGTGGCTTGCGGAGTATGGATGTAGATGTAGATATGTGGTTCCTGCATGACGGAGCACCACCCCAGTTCCGCATTACAGTTCGCTGACACCTCAAAATCTTTCCCAGACGCTGGGTAGGATGAGCAGGCCCTGTAGCATGGCTGCTAGGCCATCGGACTTAAACCCCCTGGATGTTTACCTATGGGACCATTTGAAAAGCATTGTGAAGGCTGAACCGGTTCCTGATATGCAGACCGGTCAACAATGTGTTCTCGACGCCTGTGACTGTATTCAGATAGAGTGCGGAACGTGCGCAAGAGTGTGGCAACCCATGATGCAACGCATGAACGCGTGCATTGCATCCCATCCCTTGGGGGCCAATATTCCGAGACAATTTGTTGTCGTGGCACACACACTTTCCTTTTTCCAGACACATGTTCATAGGACCTTTATTCCTGCGTTTCCGGTCAGCAATCCGTCCCAACAGTTTTTCGATTTTATTAATGTTCACCTGAAAGGCTGACAAAGAAAATAGTCATGTTTTTTGACAAGAACCCCAGAACCCAAATTACCTGGTTCAAAGAAGTCAAAGCAGACTTAGAGGAGATGGGTATAGGAGATGATGATATAACCAACAGAGACTTAATGAGAGACAAAATTCAACATTTTGAAGGATTTGAAGTGAACAAGAGAATAACTGGAGGAACAGTGTGGACAAAAGACCGAAGGGATCAGCACAGAGAGAGGATGAAGACATATTGGCAGAAGAGAAAAGAGGAGGAGCGCAATAGGAGAAATGTACATTGAAAAATAGTTGTTTAACGCGGTCCCCAGACGGCCAAAATCGGAATAAAAAAAAAATTTAAAAAAATGTTCACCTGGCATACAGAAAACGTTCTCAAAATCCCTACAGCAGTTCCTGAGATTAGTCTGCGCATACACATGGTAATTTATACACAGAGAGATAATTTATCGTATGTGATCAAAGCTGACGTTTAGTTGTAACGATGTTAAATGAACAGTGATACGAGCAAAGCGATATTTGTGTTTGCCAAGATATAATATTAATGATTATGCTGTTATACTGTACTGTTCGAGGACACACCAGTCACTTGTTGAAGAAAGGCACGAGAGATTTTCAAATGGAATGAGATAGTAGTATGAGGAATGATTTAATCGATGCATTATTGCTCAGCATTGATGTGAACTACATCGAAAAATATCGATATACATCGGTGACAGTATTTTCCAAATATATCGTTATATTGATAACGAAATGGCAATAACAGATGTGGATATTTTTATTTTTAATTACATTTTTTCGCAATTTTCGGTAGATATTTGAAATTGATCTTTTGAAATTGCAGTACACCATAAATTTACTTTCACCTTGTGAAGGAGTCTTAATACTTTTTGAGCTTTCATCACGTCCAGTGTTCCTCTCTGACTTGTGAAGCAAAAAAGAACCGGTTGCACTGGGGTGGGGGAGTGTGAATGGAATAATAAGATTTCCGAAGTTAGAAAATAGCACACAATTTTTAACTTAATTAGTGTGCTATTTCTTTACATCAGCTTTCTTCGAAAATAATGATCAATAGTCGAAATGCGCTACTAACAGAAACTGCAACGCTTGACTTCACCATGCAATTTTGACACTACTGCTAGATCACTGGCGTTTGCAGAAGGGTACAGGGAAGTCGACATGGAGTGTTCTGGAAAAATCGGATATATCACGCATCCGAACGACTGGCTCATCGAACACCTTTTATTGTGTCACACACATGCAAAGTGCTTGTCGCCAAGCGTGAATGTGCATCGTCTTCTTTTCAATCCTTGCTCTGATAGGGATAAGCAGGCTACTAGATTGTTGATGTACAGAATATTAATAACAAATCGATTCTTAAATATGTTGTTGTTGTTGTTGTGGTCTTCAGTCCTGAGACTGGTTTGATGCAGCTCTCCATGCTACTCTACCTTGTGCAAGCTTCTTCATCTCCCAGTACCTACTGCAACCTACATCCTTCTGAATCTGCGTAGTGTATTCATCTCTTGGTCTCCCTCTACGATTTTTACCCTCCACGCTGCCCTCCAATACTAAATTGGTGACCCCTCGATGTCTCAGAACATGTCCTACCAACCGATCCCTTCTTCTAGTCAAGTTGTGCCACAAACTCCTCTTCTCCCCAATTCTATTCAATACCTTCTCATTAGTTATGTGATCTACCCATCTAATCTTCAGCATTCTTCTGTAGCACCATATTTCGAAAGCTTCTATTCTCTTCTTGTCTAAACTATTTATCGTCCACGTTTCACTTCCATACATGGCTACACTCCATACAAATACTTTCAGAAACGACTTCCTGACACTTAAATCTATGCTCGATGTTAACAAATTTTCCTTCTTCAGAAACGCTTTCCTTGCCATTGCCAGTCTACATTTTATATTCTCTCTACTTCGACCATCGTCAGTTATTTTGCTCCCCAAACAACAAAACTCGTTTACTACTTTAAGTGTCCCATTTCCTAATCTAATTCCCACAGCATCACCCGACTTAATTCGACTACATTCCATTATCCTCGTTTTGCTTTTGTTGATGTTCATCTTATACCCTCCTTTCAAGACACTGTCCATTCCGTTCAACTGCTCTTCCAAGTCCTTTGCTGTCTCTGACAGAATTACAATGTCATTGGCGAACCCCAAAGTTTTTATTTCTTCTCCATGGATTTTAATACCTACTGCGAACTTTTCTTTTGTTTCCTTTATTGCTTGCTCAATATACAGATTGAATAACACCGGGGAGAAACTGGTAGAAGCTGACCTCAGGGAAGATCAGTTTGGATTCCGTAGAAATGTTGGAACACGTGAGGCAATACTAACCCTACGACTTATCTTAGAAGAAAGATTAAGGAAAGGCAAACCTACGTTTCTAGCATTTGTAGACTTGGAGAAAGCTTTTGACAATGTTGATTATAATACTCTCTTTCAAATTCTGAAGGTGGCAGGGGTAAAATACAGGGAGCGAAAGGCTATTTACAATTTGTACAGAAAGCAGATGGCAGTTATAAGACTCGAGGGACATGAAAGGGAAGCAGTGGTGGGGAAGGGAGTGAGACAGGGTTGTAGCCTATCCCCGATGTTATTCAATCTGCATATTGAGCAAGCGATAAAGGAAACAAAAGAAAAGTTCAGAGTAGGTATTAAAATCCATGGAGAAGAAATAAATACCTTGAGGTTCGCCGATGACATTATAATTCTGTTAGAGACAGCAAAGGACTTGGAAGAGCAGTTGAACGGAATGGACAGTGTCTTGACAGGACGGTATAAGATGAATATCAACAAAAGCAAAACAAGGATAATGGAATGTAGTCGAATTAAGTCGGGTGATGCTGAGGGAATTAGATTAGGAAATGAGACACTTAAAGTAGTAAAGGAGTTTTGCTATTTGGGGAGCAAAATAACTGATGATGGTCGAGGTAGAGAGGATATAAAATGTAGACTGGCAATGGCAAGGAAAGCGTTTCTGAAGAAGAGAAATTTGTTTACATCGAGTATAGATTTACATTTCAGGAAGTTGTTTCTGAAAGTATTTGTATGGAGTGTAGCCATGTATGAAAGTGAAACATGGACAATAAATAGTTTAGACAAGAAGAGAATAGAAGCTTTCGAAATGTGGTGCTACAGAAGAATGCTGAAGATTAGATGGGTAGATCACATAACTAATGAGGAGGTATTGAATAGAATTGGGGAGAAGAGGAGTTTGTGGCACAACTTGACTAGAAGAAGGGATCGGTTAGTAGGACATGTTCTGAGACATCGAGGGGTCACCAATTTAGTATTGGAGGGCAGCGTGGAGGGTAAAAATAGTAGAGGGAGACCAGGAGATGAATACACTAAGCAGATTCAGAAGGATGTAGGCTGCAGTAGGTACTGGGAGGTGAAGAAGCTTGCACAGGATGGAATAGCATGGAGAGCTGCATCAAACCAGTCTCAGGACTGAAGACCACAACAACAACAACAACAACATCGGGGAGAGGCTACAACCCTGTCTCACTCCCTTCCCAACCACTGCTTCCCTTTCATACCCCTCGACTCTTATAACTGCCATCTGGTTTCTGTACAAATTGTAAATAGCCTTTCGCTCCCTGTATTTTACCCCTACCACCTTCAGAATTTGAAAGAGAGTATTCCAATCAACATTGTCAAAAGCTTTCTCAAGTCTTAAATATACGGCTCTAAAACCGGTAGTATATTTGCAATGTGCAGCCGATCTTTTATAGGCCGGTACGTTGGTATTTTCTTCCTCGATGTACCAATTCTTTTTTCGATATTCGGTGGCCGACGTTGATTTTTTAAAAATATCTGTACATAGGATTCCTGATATTTAAAAAATATCAACAGTTCAAATTTTGGACTGACGCAGGCCGAGCAACATGGGAAACCAGTTCAGCAAATCACTCACCTGTGGTACCTGACACTGTCAGCTCACCCGCACAAGCCACCCTTACGCAAGCAGAGGACTCAAGGGGATTCTTGAGAACCCGTCATCGCCTCGACATGAGCGAACTCCTAGCTGGACGTTCCAAGCATTGCAACAGTAAGACAGGCATGCTTCAGCAGACATGTTTACCTATGCAAAATGATGATGTCATGTGGCGTTTGCATGTAGGCAGTGTCGGCGAACCACTGCGTGTTGCCCATCTGATGAATACACCTGATTTAAACTCAGAACACATTTGATACCATCACAAATATACTCACGATCTCCCCTGACAATGTGCGCGAAAGACACGTACTTTTGCCTTTAATATATAGCCTTGTCGATAGAGCAGAATGTTTTACCAAGTGTGTGGAAGTCGCCGGCCGCTTCTCAGATGAGCACTTATCACGATTCAGGATGTTGTGAGAGTGAAACAACACTGAACCACTCTATTTTGATCAATCTTGTGACACTATTATCTTACACATGTACCCGAAGCAAACGTGAACAGCTGTGATAATATCAAGGACTTGCACTCTTTTAAGATATATTATGGTCACCGGTACAGTGAACATTTGAACTCGTGATTTCATATGAGTTGCAACAGAGACATTAGGGAGAAACTTGTATTGAGGACAATATTACGTTTCAACCATTTTATCTCATTTGAAACCAATGTTAACGTGCCAGAATAAACTATTCTCGTTACAGTGAACCCTGAATTCAGAAATAAAACCAATGACTATACCGATATCGTATGATGAACTAATGAAGTGGTTAACACCGTGTGTATTTTCTTTGTGGGACAACTTAATAAGTAAAGTATTGTACGTCTTAAATTTGTGTAATGGAAGCTGACCTGTAGTTCTTGATCACGAAAAACAAACACTACTGACGTTTAATATTTGTACAAGTTGAAAGATAATGACTAACTGTGTCATTATAAATTTGACCATTTTTGAATGTGTTATGTAAAAATCAGTTTCGTTTTAACTTGTTGTTTAGACTAAAATCCTATATGGAGAACACAGTTTGAAGCACTGTCGCAATATCTCAAGTAAATCTATTTTTCCGATACTTTGTGTACAGACCCTGTATGCTACGCGTACTGTGCATGCCTATAACAAATATACTCTTGTAAAATCAGACATTTCTTTTGAAAATAAAAAGTGTTTTTACTGGCTTTATCTCGTCTAGTCACGATGTCGACATGTTAAACTGGAATTGACATTGTTAGAGGCAGAGGGTGACTGGATGGCCTTCCTGTCGCCATACCTTACCAAACCCATCTCCCCTTCCTCCTGACAGAACTTATGTGCTATTTGTCTGACCCTGGTGGTATACGCCAGGTGAAAGTGTGAGAACGTTTTGCTAAATCTTTGCGAATCGTGTAACTGAGGAGCGACGTGGGTACCAACTTGGCATTCCCATACTCAGATGTGGGAAACCGCCTAAAAACCACATCCAGGCTGGTCGGTACACCGGTCCTTATCGATCCGAGCCCAGTGTGTCTCCCCAAATCCCGGAAGCGGTCATCTGAGAGGGTCATATTCATCCCTGTGTACAGGTATACCCTTATTCATGTACGAGGCATGTTCAGAAAGTAAGCCTACCGTGACCGTAACGGGCTGTGATTTCTTTTTTTATTTTTGTGGGTTGTCAACACTGAGTGGAAAATCTGCTGATCATAGTGAGCACCTCAGGAAGACGGTAGGACATAAACTCACGTTATAGTGTCCAATTGCGTGAAATACAGCCGTAGGAAATTCCGCCAAGTGCTAGTATCAGCTACTCGCGGCAGAAATAACACTTACCGAATTTTTTTCGAGATTCAAAACGTTTTACGGTGAAGGTGGTATGAACAGAGAGAGAGAGTCTTCAAGTGGTGTAAAGAGTTTAGTGGAGGCGGAACAAATGTTCATGAGGAACAGGAGAGTGAAAAGGCTTTTCATTTTGACTGATGATTTGATGCAAAAAATCGAGGAAACTGTTCGTGAAGACAGTGGATGAAATTTCTGTGATGTTTCAATAACTCCCTGGAACTGTCTTCTACGAGACACTCGCAGAAACGCTGGAATGTCGGAAATTGTGCTTAAGATGGGTCCCAAAACAGCCAACAGAGCACCACAAGAGAAATCTGGTTAATAGCGCCCGCGAGTTTCTTGAGCGACTTGAATCGGAAGGTGAGGAATTTTTGAGCTGTTTTGTGACTGAAGATGAAACGTAAATGGCTCATTAGATGCCTGAGACGAAAAAACTGTCGTCACAATGGCGTCACACCAGTGCCCCATCTGCCAAATAATTGAAAACCACATTTTCGGGCAAGAAATAGTCATGGCTCAGGGTTTTGGGACCGAAAAGGTATAATTCTGGTCGAATCCTGCCTCAGGGGGAGACCATCAATGTATAACGATATTCTGAGCCCATAAAAGAACTCAAAAGAAGCATTCAGAACAAAAGGAGGGGAATATTGACGAGAGGAGTCTTTTTGTTGCACGACAACGCTCATCCTCACACGGTCATAGCCACCAAGACGCCAGTCCGGAGCCGCGCTGTTGCTACGGTCGCAGGTTCGAATCCTGCCTCGGGCATGGGTGTATGTGATGTCCTTAGGTTAGTTAGGTTTAAGTAGTTCTAAGTTCTAGGGGACTGATGACCACAGCAGTTGAGTCCCATAGTGCTCAGAGCCATTTGAACCACCAAGACGCTCTTGGACTCATTTGGTTGAGATGTTTTGAACCACCCCCCGTATTATCCTTGCTTCAGATCATCATCCTTTCATCTCCCTGAAGGCACGCCTGAGTGGAATTAAATTTTTAACTCACGAGCAGATGCAGAAAGAGTTTCAGAAGTGAAAGAAAGACCTGAAAGAAGCTTATGCTACGGCTCACCACCTGCATTGATCGGGACGGCGATTATGTGGAAAAATAGTCAACAAGTGTCCCTACAATATCCTGCATTTTTCAAATACACTTTTTCTAAAAAATATAAAATCTAGCACACTCACTTTCTGAACATACCTCGTAGAAGATATGGTCTTGTGAAATCGATGGGCCTTTTGAAATACTCCGTACTGTGGAGTAGTGGATTCTAGCAGAATTGTCAGGTATGGTGCCGTTTATGTCAGATCCCGGATGCGGGGCCGAATCAGCATCTATCGCGAGTATGCGCTGGCTATTCCCACTGAGAGACGCTATGAAATTGTCGAGCTGTTCGGAATGCTGGCTGGTGCGAGAGGCAGCACGCGGAACGCAACATAGAGGTGTGACTGGGGCGTGGTGAGTCTGAAGGCGTATTAAAATCGAGTCGTGCGGTCGCAGCCGGACTAACAAACAACGGAGGCTTGTTCTGGTATTCTGCGCACCTAAAGAATATCCCCTTCCCCTCCCTCCTGATTTGGCTGCCTAGGACTGGTACGCATCTGCGATGCGCCGTTTAGCGCCACATACACGATATCTGAAATCTATTTATTGGCGTGCTAGGTTTAGGTCTGTGGCTGGCTTGTTTGCTTTTTTTTTATACAGGATGCGGCAGTCATTTAATTGTTGCATGTTCCTGTCCATGGTCAAATTAATAAAGTAATATCATCCTTATCTGAAAAAGTATGAAACCTAAGCGCGGTGGAATTTGTTTTGAGAGGGATGGCGGAATTGATTTGTTATTAGCAAGTGACAATCTGATCTTGTCGTCATTCACACATTCCTTGCAAGCGTGAAAAGTGTGCAGTGCGAACGGAAAGTTGTCTACAGAACAGCGCATGTTTGCTTTAAAGATTTGCTGAAAGTTTGATCGAAATTATTAAGATATAAGACTATATCTAGTTGAAAAGTTTCCACATACACAGCCACCACGTATACAAACTGTCTGCAAATAAAATCAAAGGTTCCAGGTGACAGGTTCTGTAGCTGACGTTTGACGCAGTGGCCGGCCAAGATTAGAACTGCTGAAGAAAATCTGCAGCTCGTTTCACAGACATTCTTAATTACCCAAGAAATCTGCAAAAAGAGCTTCTAAACTACAATTTTCCGACATAAGTTTAAGGAGAATGTTACAAGCGCTACATCTGACGCCTTAATAAGCCTACATTGCTACACGCCCTAAACGAAGATGATCATAATCCAAGACGTGAATTTTGTAAATGACATGTGATCCGCAGTAAACATGAGCCTAACTTTTACAAAACAATGCTGTAGTCTGATGAAGCTAGAACTAAGTTAATTGGAAAAGCTGACAAATACAGTCGTTTGAAAATCCTCGATTTGTTATAAAGGAGGAGTTAAATGTTCGTGGAGTTACGGTTTGGGCTGATATATACAACAAATCAGTGAAAGGTCCTTATATTTTCGATGGACCGTGACTGAGGAAAGGTATCTTGACATGTTAATAGAAGTTATTATTGAATTAGGTAATACATGCCTACTTGGAGTTATATGGAATGACATCATTTGGCAACAAGACAGTAACTCCACCGCAGTGAGTCTGTGCATTTTTGGATGAAGATTTTCAAAAGTGGATAGGAAGACGGCATAAAATCTATTGGCCTCCACGATCACCAGACCTCACACCGTGTGATTTTTCTGTTTGGGGGATACTGAAAAGGCAGCGTTTTCACTACAAAACCGTAAAACCTTCAGAATTTAAGGGATTTGATTGAACAAGAATTTGAAAACATGTTTGGTAATAACTGAAAGTTATGTGATATGATATATACAAGGTCCATTCAATAAATAACCGGTGAAGTTGTTTAAAAAAATACAAAACTTCGACAAAATTTGTGTTTCTTTGTTATTTTTTATGGTGTCCTAGAAATGTAATCTGATGGGCCAGGCACATCTGCCTCATGAACAGTATGCTGGGAATCACTGGAACAAGACGGCGGCACCCTTGCCGGTTCGCACCTCCGTGGAGCAGCGGAGTGTTATTAGATTTCCGTTTGCTGAAGGACTGAAACCAATCGGAATTCAACATCGGATGGCACTGAAATATGGTGAAAGTTGCTTAAGTTAAAGAGAAGTGTATGAGTGGGCAGATAAGTTGAAATGGGGTGTAATAAGTGTTGAAGATTCGCCACACCCAGGACGCTCTGTTTGTGCAGCCACGGAGAACAACATCGCGAGAGTTGATGAGTTGATATGGGAAAACAGGCTGAGAGGAGTATAATGGGGCGCTCTTTATGTGGCATCAGAATAAGATAAGAATATTAATAAATTAAAATGAAGCTAGTGTACTATAAACAATGAATGTCTCTGATAGGCTCGGTAATGTTGATCGCTGACTGTGCGCAACCACAGTGCCAAAGATACTTTACTGCTATGTTGGAGTAAGAGAGCTCTGGTCTCTCAGTCGTGGGTAGCTGTCTGTGAGGGAAAGACGACGGAGTAGGCAGTCTTTGGGATGTGCTGAGGGAAGCCACCAAGACTTACATTAATGTAGGTATGTCAATATTGTTGAACATGGAAGCAGAAGTCTTAATGGAAATAAGGTAAAAATATTAAATAACTGTGATTTCTGTTTTTGCCAGCGCGTTAGTATAGGAGAGTTGGCTGATAATTTGTAATTGTTGAGTAACTCCAGAAAGTACGTAAACTGTTTTGAGAAAAACACTAGTTAAATATTTCATTTTTGTAATGCTTTTAAGATTTGTTAACAGAGCTGTGTGTAATTTGATGATTTTCATTTATGTTGGATTACTGAAGTTAGATAATACTTGCTGTTTAAATGTCATTGTTTGTGAATTAATTGTGAGTAATTTAGCTTCAATTGTCAGATATTGTTGAAAAGCCAAAATTAACTTGCAATATAATTTTGCTAAAAAGCCGGCCGGGGTGGCCGAGCGGTTCTAGGCGCTACAGTCTGGAACCGCGCGACCGCTACGGTCGCAGGTTCGAATCCTGCCTCAGGCATGGATGTGTGTGATGTCCTTAGGTTAGTTAGGTTAAGTAGTTCTAAGTTCTAGAGGACTGATGACCTCAGATGTTAAGCCCCACAGTACTCAGAGCCATTTGAACCATAAACGCGACAAATGCGAGGGAAATTTTTACTTCGTAGGACAGCACCGACCCACAATGTCGGTCTGTCCGCAGCAGTCACCTGTCCTCCACAGGATTATGAATTTGCAAAAGGAGAATGCAAAGAAATATGAAAAAAGTTCGACCTCCTCCAGGGTGTTCTTATCAGTAACGAGCGTGGGAAGCAACTGTGAGAGGAAGAGAGGGGACATTATTTGACTATGGGGGTGAATAAGATTCATATGCGAAGGGCGGCATGGGCGGCAACTCTTACCACAGTAGCAAAATAGCGGCGGCGTGTGGCGTGGAATCGGCTAGCAGTCCTGACTGCGTGCGCGCGTAGTTTCGTCGATCGCGGTAGCAGTGTGCAACCTCCCGCGACGCGACCGAATCCTAGTGTGGTCACTCTATGTCTGTGCACATCGAACTCCAAGGGGAGCCTCCAGTTTTCGCGAACGACCCTGACCTAAACTGCATTGACGGAAGACTGAGTCATAGTGGGCTGGTGGGCTGGAGAGCGTGTCTCCATTACTTTTATTGCCTAAGTGATGTGCTCCCAACTGTAAAACATGGTCACAACATATAACCTTACAGCCCAGGCTGCGCTGACCCCTTCTACTGCTTTTCATGGGATGGAGGCGACTTTCAGGGCCTGAGGTTGTACATTCTGAAATAGCGCCACTCGACCGCACCGAGAAAAAAGGTCTTCCTCCGCGCGAACGTGGCCACGAAGCCAATTTGAACTAAACGGCTATTTTCCTTTAAGGGGGGTAGGACGTCAAACGGGCCGACTTGGAGCAGGAGAGGCATCTCAGGACATTTTAATTTCCAGTGTCTATACTTTTACAAATAAAAGTCATAAAACTTTGTCAGCATCACCAGGAAGGATTCAGGATTCACACCCATTGCAGTGGACGTTCGGAAACATAACAAAATAATTTTTTTTACGTGCGAAATTTCATCATTTTATCACTTACTAATGGCTGCATTTGTTGCTATAGGTACACTTTTCTTCATAAGTTAGAGAGATTTTTCGATGAATTTTGCACAGCATACATACCATACTCACAGGTGTATGAAACTGTAGAATTTATTTAATTTATGAAAAAACGCATGAACTGTTATATTTTAAACTTCATATTTAGAAAAAACACAAATTTTATAGTTAATTATCTCAATTTTCACCACAGTTTTTAATAGATTTGGAAGATTGTGGAGTTTCATACACCTTTAAGTATGGTTTGTATGCTGTGCAAAATTCATCGAAGAATCTCTCTTACTTATGGTGAAAAGTGTACGTATAGCAACAAATGCTGCCATTAGTAAGTGAAAAAAAGGTGAAATTTCACACGTAAAAAAATTACTTCGTTATGTTTTAGAACTTCCACTGCTATGAGAGTGAATTCTGATTCCTTACTGGTGATGCTGACAAATTTTTATGAATTTATTTGTGAAAGTATAGACAGTGGAAATTAAAATGTTCAGTGGTGCCTCTCCTGCTCCAAGTCGGCCTGTTTGACTTCCTACCCCCCTTAACGGCCCACGACATCTTGTGTCTTTTTCTCAGTGGTATGCTTGGAGAGTACGAAAATTATTCTGACTTCGGGATCCGATGCTGCTGTACTTCAGTAACACATCGCTGGGTCCAGAATTCCAAGCAAAATTGATTTTATGGGAGAAACTGACTTAATACGCACGCAATCGAACCGTGATTGTGGTCTTTAGGTTTGTAATTTCTCTTCTCTAAGAATCTGTGAATGGATTTTTCCGTCGTATACAAACTCTAAGGATTGATCGATAAGAGGATACGTAACAAAAAAGGCCTAATGAACCTGTGTCCGGAAATGCATGGTTTTCATGCTAGAGACCATTTATTCAATCATACTTTGTTACAGAGACTGAGGTCTAATTGCGCTCTATCATGCAGTCACAGTTAAAGTATGCATGGTTTCCTCCTAGAGGGTGGTACTGTTCCTCATACGTCATGCCGTAGCGCCCTCTCCTGCCATAGTATTTGGTAATGTTGTGTCCGATTCACTTCTATTGCTCGCTCACCTTCCAGTGGATGTGATACACAATGGAGGAGGAGGAGGATATTAGTGTTTAACGTCCCGTCGACAACGAGGTCATTAGAGACGGAGCGCAAGCTCGGGTTAGGGAAGGGTTGGGAAGGAAATCGGCCGTGCCCTTTCAAAGGAACCATCTCGGCATTCGCCTGAAACGATTTAGGGAAATCACGGAAAACCTAAATCAGGATGGCCGGAGACGGGATTGAACCGTCGTCCTCCCGAATGCGAGTCCAGTGGATACACAATGGTTCCGTATTCGAATTGAGATCTTGCCGACATGGTGTTTACTTACAGAAAGGCAAATGACGACGGGCGGCGGGCAGCAATGTTGGATCAGGAGACCTACCAGCGCCGGCAACAGTCACAGCATACAGTGTTTGGAACAGTGCTTCGCCGTTTGTCTGAGACAGTGTCGTTTCAGAAAGCAGGAAATTATGAAGGACGTATCCGAAATGTTCGGTCACCAGACTTGGAGGAAAATGTGATTAACACTGTGGAAGGCGACCGCTGTGTCAGTACCAGGCAGTTGGCCCGCCTGTACAGGGTAAGCCAGACGACCGTGTGGAACGTTCTCCATGACAATTGTTACTACCCTTATCACTTATAGCGTGTGCTGGGTTTACTGGCTACAGACTTTCCTCATTGGGAGCAGTATTGTCACTGGTTTCTTCACCAGGCAACCACGATCCCGGGATTTGTGTCATCCATCCCATTCACAGATGAGGCCACTTTTATGCGGAGTGTGTAATATTTCTGGCTTTACAGTCATCATATTCAGGTACAAGAAGCTCTTCTTAGAACAGCTGAGAAGGCAGCAGTGACGAGATGACGTAATGTGATGTGAGGTACTGGCGACAGATGGTTTCTTCGCACGGGTATCGTTAGAAAGACCACCTAAACTGTTGTGGTCCTTCTCGGCGATTGACTGCTGCTTTCGGTAGTTGCGCGCAAAAATGATAAAACTTCTATTATCAATATTAGACAAACAAAACAGCGTATTTACTTGCATTTCATATTAAGGCATCTCTCTATAGCGTGCTGTCATTCCAAATTCTCACAAGTATTAATAAGCAGCAGAATACTAAACAACTGCTAAACGAAAATGCAGACGAAGCACCTCGATGATCTTCGGATCGCGCCTAACTTGGATGGCGGGCGAAGTGATTCGGCTGTAAGATTAGAGATGGTTCGTCAGTGTCGGAGGACAGACGTTTTGTATGCCCGGTCAGTGTCGATTAAGACTTTATTAGCAGTGTCTTGTTATGTGAACATGTAGTTGAGAACACACGTTATAGTAATGAAGGAAATACGCAGTTCATTATTTGCTGAAGAATGGAAATTATTTGTGACTCTAAAGTGGAATGTAGTTGTGCAGTTTCACGTGTTCTTCTAATAAAAAGCGAGTGACATCCCGTATTAACAAACTAATTAAAAATTTAACTATTTCCAAGATATGAGCTCCTCGCTAAAAGTTTATTACAGCCTCAAGATAACGGATTCACGACCTACGTGCTGTTTTCTCTGCAGGGCACAACAGCTATAGAAGACTGAAGGTAGGTGAACATTAATTAGAACTTACGCATTCCTATCAGGGAGGTGGAAGCAAATAGACACCTCGCGTGTACTGCAATCTTAGAACAAATGAGAGCAGTGACACGTCATCTGTGGTAACAGAGAGGAGGTATGAGGGAGAGAAATTTTCGAGGGACAGGGGTTTATCATACGCACATGTATATTCCTCTCTCCCCCTCTCTCTTTTTCAACTTGTCGTAAGTGGTATCTTCAGATTTCACAAAAGCCATCTGTGGGATAATATGTAGAACCCCTTTGGTATGATGACAGCGAATCATCAGCATCGGTGCAGAGGGAACGTGTGGGCCGTGATTATTGGCGACCACATTTTGGGACCAGCCTTCCTTCTATGACGCATCTCAACCTTGTCGATGGATCGAACGAGGTGTCCAGTCGCATGGCCTGCTCATTCACCGGATCTCAGCTCGTGCGATTTCTGGTTATGGGGCCATCTGAAAAGTATCGTATATGCAGAGCCCATTCCAGATATGGAGACACTGCAGCAGCGTATTCGTGCTGCCTTTGACACTTTTCGGATACAGCCTGGCCGATGTGAACGTGTGAGGTAGAACGTACTTCGGCGCGTACACACATGCGTTGAGGCACATGGAAACCATTTTCAACACTTACTGTAACTGTGGCTGCATGGTACAGCGCGTATTAGACCGCAGTCTCTGTAACAATGTATGATTGAATAAATGCTCTCTAGCACGGAGACCTTGCATTTCCGGACACAAGTTCATAATACCTGTTCTGTTCCGTATCCTCCCGTCGATCAATCCCTAGAGTTTGTACACGGTGGAACAATTCACCCAGTACAAGTTGAATAATTCGGTACTCTTTCTTTTTGTGTGGGCTGGACGTAACGGTCGCTAAGACTTCCCCATGTTTGTATGCAACATTTAGAGAAAGTCGCAGGTTTATTATAAGACGATGCATTAGAGTGGCTTCGATTCAACGTCAATAAGAATTTTCTAGATTAAAAGTAACACGTGCAAGTTTTGTTTCACAGTATAATGTACTGTGATCAGTGACTGTTTTTCTTGGTAATTATATCCAGGAATATACTATTTCATTGAAATTAGTGATATTCCGGAAGCAATGCCTGATGAGAGATAACGAAATCCTCTTCCAGGCTGTGAAGGCCCAAAGGATGTCTACCGGCCGCCGTGTCATCCTCTGCCTTGTGGCGTAATGCTGATGCAGTGTGGAGGGTCATGTGTTCAGCAACACCTCCCCCCCCCCCCCCCCCCCCCCCCTCCTTTTGCAGACTTTCCAGCCGTGCAGCCTCAACTAAATCGTCAGCTATCATCTCAATTGACGTCCCGAGGCTGAGTGCACTCCGTACCATCCCTCCCACCCCAATAAAAAAATCATTGACAGCGCCGGGAAACGAACCTACGTCCTCCACATGGCAGCCATCTATACTGGCCACTCGCCTAAGGACGCGGACAGATGAGAATAAGGGGCGATCGAAAAGTTTCCGTTCGTCGGCCGTGAGTATTGGGAAATCGTCCCATTGACGCACCAGGCTGAAGATACCCGTCTGGTAGAACGTCGTGTCCTGCTATGTGTAGAAAGTAACTGCCAGACGTACACCCTCGTCCGACAAGAATGGTCAATCCTTCAAGACCTTTTTTAAGGGATCAAAGGCGTGATAATCGCATGGGGGAGTTCAGTACTATAGGACAGGTGCTCGAGTGTCTCCAACTTATGTAGGCATAACTTTTGCAGTACGACTTTTGGGATATGAGGGACTTGCGTTATCATGGAGCAGCATGGAACTTGGCGCACCATTCCACAACGTTGGTTTTCGACATACGTGCTGCCCCCTACACATTCTTCTTTCTCCGATGTGTACTGGTGTTCATCCTTACGTAGCCAAGAAAAGATTGACAGCACACTGGTCCTGTTTCAAGACTTTTGGTAATAAAGTCACCCGTTTCCACATTTATTGCATTTACGCCGGAAAGACGCGAACACTTCACTAATCCCTTGCCTACATGCCGGTGCTCATATACTCGCATCGCACTCGCTATAGGTTGCATATACGCAGCAGCAACGCCCTCAAACGGAAACTTTTGGTCACCCCTTATAGGTTGGATAATTCGGTACTCTTTCTTTGTAAGGGCTGGACGAAACGTTCTGTAAGGACTCTCAACGTGCGTGTGAAACATTTAGGGCAAGTCTCGGGTTTATAAGGTGATGCATCAGAGTGGCTTCGATACAACATTAAGAACTGTCTAGATTACAATGTAATATAATAAGAACTGTCTAGATTACAATGTAACATGTGAACGTTTTGTTCTTCAGTAGCTTTTTTCCTTCGTAGTTTATTTCCAGAAATACACAACTGGATCGAAATTAGTGATATTCCGGGAGCAATGTCAGATAAGATACACTACAGAAAGACCCTGATGCACCACGAAGGAGTTATCTGGATGGGATGGAAATCGGATGTGATGTACATGAAGAAATAAAAAATTGATTACAATTTCTGAAAAATTGAATGATTTATTCAAGACAAAAATCTTCACAAATTGAGCAAATCAATAACGTGTTGGTCCCCCTCTAGCCCTTATACAAGCAGTTGTTCAGATGTCCTCGTGAGGGATATGGTGCCAAATTCTGTCCAATTGGCGCTTTAAATCGTCAAAATCCCGAGATGGTTGGAGGGCCCTGCCCATAATGCTCCAAACGTTCCAAATTAGGGAGAGACCTGGCTACCTTGCTGGGAAAGGCAGGCTTTGGCAAACACGAACACAAGCAGTAGAAACTATCGCTGTGTGCTGGGGGGCATATCTTGCTGAAGTGTAAGCCCAGAATGGCTTGCAAAGAAGGGCAATAAAACTGGGCGTAGAATATTATCGACGTACAACTGTGCTGCAAGGGTGCCGCGGATCACAACCAAAGAAATGGCACCTCAGACCATCACTCCTGGTTTACGGGCAGAATGGCGGGCGACAGTCGCGTTGGCATGCTACTGCTTGCTGTCTGGGGCATCTCCAGGCATGTGTCCGCTTGTCATCGTGGCTCACTTCGAAACGGGACTCGTCACTGAAGATAATTATACTCCAGTCAATGAGATTCCAGCCCGAAGACATATCTGGAGGCGTTCCGGACAGCGGTGGGAAACCAACCTGTCACACGACAGCCCGATAAACAGTAGTTTCTGCTGCTTGTGTTCCTGCTTGCCAAACCCTGCCTTGGCCCACCAAGATCGCCGGATCTGTCACGAACTGATAACGTTTGGAGCATTATGGGCAGGGCCCTCCAACCAGCTCGGAATTTTGACGCCTTAATGCACCAACTGGATAGAATTTGCCACGATATCCCGTAGGAGGACATCTAACAATCTCGTCAATCGCTGCCAAACCGAATAACGGCTTGCATAATGGCCAGAGGCGAACCAACGCGTTATTGACTTGCTCAGTATGCGAAGCACTTTCTCTTTAATAAAATATCCAGTATTTCTGAAATTGTAATCAATTGTTAGTCTGTACTTGTAAATCACATCTACCCATTTCGATCCCATTAGGATAACTCCTTCGTGGTGCGTCGTTTTCTCATCGTGGAATGTATTTGAATCCATTTTTGTCAGAGGAATACAAAAGGTGTTTTGCAAAATCATTTACAGAATATCTGTAGTGTAGGATAATTACTCAAGACTGGAACAATGTTTTGTGTGTTCCACTTGAAAGGAGAGCAGAAAACAAGCCCTAAAACACTACGCGCATATCAATCTCAGTTCTCAACTCCATAGTGTGTACATGGTTTTCTTCTTAGGGTAACATAAGTTTGTTCCAGTTTCACTGTCTTGTCCTCATTCTTTATATATTTACATAAATAATCTACAAGACAATGTGCAGTGCGTGGTGGAGGGTACATGCGATGGCGGCAGCATAATGATCGCACACCCTTCTTCGAACAAAGTTCTGTAAATTTATCCAAGAGGGTTTCGTGAAAATTACGTAGTGTTTCTTCTAAGAACTTCTGTTTAAGTTCATCGAGTATTTCTGCCACACTTTTGTATGGGCTATACTGGCCTGTCAGGATCCTAGCAGCGCATCTCTGAATTTGTCCGATGACTCTGTCATGTCTACTTGGTAAGGACTCCTAACACTGGTACAACAGAATCGATCGCACTAGCGTCTTGCATGTCATTTATCTTACTGACGCACTGCGTTTTCTGCCCAGTGATCTTCTCGCCAAAAGAATGACTTAAACTTTCTTTGGCTCCTTGATCCCCGACATATGGAGAACATCTTCCTTCCATTTTTTTCAGCTCTCTCTGTTAAAGATTTGGCGTCTAATTCTGCGATCAAAAAGTTTCCATCTGAGAGCGTTACTGGAGAGTATATGCAACGTAACACGACTCCTGCGCGGTTATGTAAGCACCGACCTGTAGTGATCAATGTGTCATTCGTGTCTTTCCGACATGCGTGCGGTAAATGCGCGAAACGTGAAATATGGCGCCGTTACTACCAAATGCGGCTATGAAGAATGTGTATGAACGTGTACGGAGAAGCAGGTCTGTCGAAAACCTACGTTGTGGAATGGTGCGGTAATTGGTGCTGCAAGTTAATGGCAACGTATGTCGTAACGCAGGAGTTACGCCAACTTATGGCAGACACTCGATTACCCGCCCGCCTGATCTCTCTCCATGCGATTATCACGCCTTCCGTTCCTCAAAAAAAGGCCTTGAAGGAAAGGTCGACGATTCCTGTTGTACGAGGATGTGGAGTAGGTAGTTACAAACTTCTTCACATAGCAGCACACAGTCTTTTACCAAACGATGAGGTGTGGCTTATTTACTGTCCCATGCAGTCTGCCTTCACTTCCTTGCGTAATTGTTTGATAGTCAGCACAGTGAAAGGTATTCACGTACTGTTTGGTTCTAATTTGAGTCATAGGAGCATTTTCCTATGTCCATTAGCTTATCAAATCATCTACGTGTATGTAGATGTTAGAGACAGAAATATACAGCACCCCTTCCTGCCTCACTGGTTTAAAAAAATGGTTCAAATGGCTCTGAGCACTATGGGACTCAACTGCTGAGGTCATAAGTCCCCTAGAACTTAGAACTACTTAAACCTAACTAACCTAAGGACAACACACACATCCATGCCCGAGGCAGGATTCGAACCTGCGACCGTAGCGGTCGCGCGGTTCCAGACTGTAGCGCCACTGGTTTAACAACAATTGTTTTCCAGTGTCTATAATAATTCACCCATTACCACAAACACTTGAATCAAATGGCTTAGACAGCCTGATTTCCACATTATATCCCATAACTTCTACCTATTAACACGATCAAAGCCTTTTTTGACTCCTCGTAAGTTAACTGTGCCCTGGAGCTGCAATCCTACTCTTTTAATTAAGGGGGGTAGGACGTCAAACGGGCCAACTTGGAGCAGAAGAGGCACCACAGGACATTTTAATTTCCACTGTCTATACTTTTACAAATAAATTCATAGAATTTTGTCAGCATGACCAGGAAGGATTCAGAATTCACACTCGTAGCAGTGGAAGTTCAAAAACATAACGTAATAAAATTTCTTTTCATGTGAAATTTCATCATTTTTTCACTTACTATTGGCTGTATTTGTCACTATAGGTAAACTTCTCTTCATAAGTAAGAGAGATTCTTCGATGAATTTTGCACAGCATACAAACCATACTTGCAGGCGTGTGAAACTCTAGAATTTTCCAAACTGAGGTAAAAATTGAGATAATTAATTGTAAAATTTGAGTTTTTTTTCTAAACATGAAGTTCAAAAAGTTCATTTTTTCATAAATTAAATTTCCGAAAACACTATCTGATGCCATTCCTGTCCCCAGTGGCGTCGTTCCATATACCATTGCCTTCTAGCATGTTTCCGCACATTCGTCAAAGGTAGGCGGAGAAGTTGATGATGCGCACGTAACCGATGCAATAATAATAGCGATGGACTGTGACCCCTGATAGTGTACGATGCGTTACACCGTTTCACTGTCGCGCCAGAGTCGAGGAGGACGCAGATCTGTCCAACAATGCCATTCGGATCAGGTGTCGATCTTATCGGGAGCTGATACGAATGGTACTACCTGACCCATCTCGCCATGTTATACGGCCGTCCGTGAACTATTGTGCACACACACGTTGCACTGCCGAAACACTTCGTCTCACACGAGCAGCAATTTCCTGAATGGATGCATCACATTCTCTCACGCTAATATTGCGCCCTTTTTCAAACTTACAGATTTGACAGTACGGTTCGCGCATACGTCTGTGAGGCATCCTGCACGTCTACTCAAGTCACACTGATCCATTACCTTCGGTTTATAGCGACAATGAGAGCTGCAGGGACATTTTACCGTAGGCGGTGTTGCGCTCAAATATCGACCTTGACCTTGAACCCACGGGCCGACATGGTTCAAATGATAATCATTACTGATGTACATGTCCTGTGAATATGGACGTCCTATCTCTAGTCGTTCAAGGTGTTATGTTTTTTCTGAACATGAGTGTATAACGGAGTAATGAGGCTAATTACCAACTTGTCTGGGATTCACTGATTTTGAGAAATCTTTCAACTCAGTTACGCCGGCCGCAGTGGCCGAGCGGTTCTAGGCGTTACAGTCCGGAACCGCGCGGCTGCTACGGTCGCAGGTTCGAATCCTGCCTCGGGCATGGATGTGTGTGATGTCCTTAGGTTAGTTAGGTTTAAGTATTTCTAAGTTCTAGGAGACTGATGACCTCAAATGTTAAGTCCCATAGTGCTCAGAGCCATTGGAACCATTTGATTTGACTCAGTTACAACAATATCTATACTAATAGCACTTATAAACAAGCCATTCACGTAACCTAGCTTTGTGTAGTGGATACTATAGGGTAGCCAAAATAAAAATGGCCCAGAAAAGATTGCATGCACCGTGAGATGGGCAACCCAGCTTACATCATCTGTCCCAAGAGGGAATGCCTCTGTTAAGGTGCATGCAATATTTTCTGGGCCTTTTTATGAGGGATGTTCAAAAGAAAATATACGATACAACACTGGGTATAACTGAAGTCTTTATTCAAAATTAATCACCATAGCCCTGAGCACAACTACCTTTCTGTTTCACGAGCAGAAGGATACCCTGTTCCCAGAATGTCTGCGGCTGTGAAACGAGCAAGTCCTCTACAGTGTGCTTCAGTTCGTCATTCGAGTTGAAGCGCTACCCTTTGAGATGTATTTTTAAATGAGGAAACGTATGGACGTCGCAGGGCGACATGTACGGGATGTAGAGCAGATGCTCAAGGTGTTCCCATTTAAACTTGACCATTACACCTTGTGCGACTTGGAGTCGTGTGAGCGTGCAGAATCACTTCCTTCGTGAGCAACCCAGGCCGTTTGCTGTCGATGGACTTAAGTATGCCACGGAGTGTCTCACAGTATATGTCACTGTTAATGAGTTTTTCGTGCTCGAGGTATTCGGTGAGTATCGGACCTCCGACGTCGAAAAAGATGCTGAGCATTACCTTGCCTACTGAAGGCACAGCTTTCAATTTTTCCGAGAGATGAGACGCTTATTTGCGTCCCTAGATTCCTCACAATGTTGTCACAAAGGGGCATGTGCAACTTTCGACCTGTTTGGATGTTATTAGCCAATGACCTTGAAACTTCTATATTTAATTCTGACACTGTTGAAAGAAATTGAATTCAGGTGAACCTTCTTAAACTACTGAGTGAAAGTAAACGTACTGTAATTTTGCTATTTTTTACCATTTCATTTCTGACGTACAGAATTATTCCTGACAAATACAACTCAAGCTTATTCATTTTGTACCCACAATATACAAGGATAACACAATCTGACTAATAATTAACACAAAAGTATGGCCCTGAATTAGTAGAAATGTTAACAACAACCCATACATTTCATAAGTCACTTACCTCACAGAAAATCTTCGTGACAGGAACTACAACAGATACAGCAAGTATACAGCCAGCTAAATAAAAAGATTCTAGAATGAGATTTTCACTCTGCAGCGGAGTGTGCGCTAATATGAAACTTCCTGGCAGATTAAAACTGTGTGCCGGCTCGAGACTAAAACTCGGGACCTTTGCCTTTCGCGGGCAAGTGCTCTACCAACTGAGCTACCCAAGCACGACTCACGCCCCGTCCTCACAGCTTTACTTCTGCCAGTACCTCGTCTCCTACTTTCCAAACTTAACAGAAGCTCTCCTGCGAACCTTGCAGAACTAACACTCCTGAAAAAAAGCATATTGCGGAGACATGGCTTAGCCACAGCCTGGGGGATGTTTCCAGAATGAGATTTTCACTCTGCAGCGGAGTGTGAGCTGATATGAAACTTCCTGGCAGATTAAAACTGTGTGCCGGACCGAGACTCCTTTCTTTCAGGAGTGCTAGTTCTGCGAGGTTCTGTTAAGTTTGGAAGGTAGGAGACGAGGTACTGGCAGAAGTAAAGCTGTGAGGATGGGGCGTGAGTCGTGCTTGGGTAGCTCAGTTGGTAGAGCACTTGCTCGCGAAAAGCAAAGGTCCCGAGTTCGAGTCTCGGTCCGGCACACAGTTTTAATCTGCCAGGAAGTTTCAAAAAGATTCTAACTACTATAGGCTCTAGCTACTAATAGGCATGTGGTTAGCAAAGGAAAGATTTTGTTGCAGAGCAAACAATGTATTTAGCAGCTCATGTGACATCCAGTTCCAAAAATTATATAATCGTCAATAATTCCATTACCCACATTTTACAATCCATGTCCAACCAATATTAAACCTCCATGATGGACATACGTCCAGACCGTCCGCTCGCGTTAACACTGCTTCTAATCTCCACCACTGCTAACTATTAACCTCTAACTTCCATAACTGCTGACTATTAACTTCCAACTGCGAGTCCGACCAGCCACAGGGTCTCTTACAGAGGGCGCACAGAGCTGTCAGTGATATTAATGCAGTCTAAAGCGCTGCCAACATACAAACATATAAACGGGCTACTTACAACCTTGCCGCAGCGGTAACACTGGTTCCCGCCAGATCACCGAAGTTAAGCGATGTCCGGCTTGACTAGCACTTGAATGGGTCACTGTCAGGGTCTGCCGAGTGCTGTTGGCAAGCAGGGTGCGCTCAGGCCTTCTGTAGCCAATTGAGAAGCTATTTGATTGAGAAGTAGTATCACCAATCACGAAAGCGGACAACGGCCGGGGGAGCGATGTGCTGACCACATGCCCATCCGTAGCCGCATCTGGCGACGCCTAAGGACTGAGGATGACACTGCGGCCAGTCAGTACCGTTGGGCCTTCAAGGCCTGTCCAGACGGTGTTTGTTTATTTGGTTTTTTTTGTTGTTGTTATGATGTCGCTGCTGCAACCTTGCGACTCTGGCTAAAAATGGGGGTGGGATACGAATACAAGTACTCAACAAGAGAGTTCTCTTAGCCTCTGTCACCTCAGTTCTCCACAATCCCCTCTACACGTGGTGCCTCTGTTAAGCTGAGCAACCCAGTGGAAGGTTGGGTAACCAACCCCAGCGGGAAACTGGGTCAGTGTGCCGACAGGATGTGGAGGCCAGTGGAAGGCAACGGGAAACCGCCACTGGAATTATTCCCTAGACGTTTATGGGATGGAATTCTTTCTACAATATTCCGGAGGTAAAGCTTCCCCTCAATCGGATCTCTGGGAGGGAAATACAATGAGGACTCCAGAGATTAGGGCAAATGGAAAAGGAAGGGAGAAGAAGGAAGACTTATTTGAGGATTGGGACTTGGAATGTTTTAACCCTTCTCCAGATAGGGAAATTAGAAAACGCCAAACATGAAATGACAAGAAACAAAATGGATGTACTCGGAATGTGTGAGGTGAGATGGGGTGGTTGTGGAGAACTAGAAAGTGACGACTTCCGATTGTACTATTCAGGTGAAGATAAAAATGGAATGATGGGGTTGGAATTTTGATAGGTAAAAGACTGAAGGACAAGGTTATCAAGGTTGAATATGTTAGTGGAAGAATAACGATGATGAGACTGAAAGGGAAAAAGAAAGACTTAGTTATCATCCAGGTCTATATGCCAACAAGTAATCATTCAGATGAAGAGGTAGAAGAATGTTGCGAGATGATAGAAAACTTAGCAGAGAAAGAGAAAAGAAATGCATGTATTGTTATAATGGGTGACTGGAATGCAGTAGTTGGCGAAGGACCAGAAGGAAAATCTCTGGGAAAATTTGGACTGGGCGAAAGAAACGAGAGAGGGCAAAGATTGTTGGAATACTGCAATGAAAATTTCATGGTAGTTGGAAATACTCTATTTGATAACCATAAAAGACGACAGTATATATGGATATCTCGATTTGACGACAAAAGATATCAAATTGATTACATAATGATACAACAAAGATACCAAAACTGCCTAAAGAGTGTCAAAAGCTATCCAGGGGCAGATATGTATTCAGATCATATGTTAGTAATAGCTGAGGTCCTAGTTAAATTGAAAAGAACCTGAAAAGGACAGAAGAGAGAGCACATTAACTTTAAGAAACTGAAAGACAAAGGCAATTGTGAAAAATTAGAGAATACGTACTGTGAAATCACGATGAAAGGACAGGAAACGGAACTCACAGAAGGAAGATGGGATCGTTTTAAAAATGGGATCAAAAAGGCAGCTAAGGAAACGCTTGGAGTCAAGGAGAGGAAAAAAGTAAAGAAAGAATGGGTAACATCAGATATGATAACCAAGATGGATGATCGCAGGAAATGGAAAACTGTAAACACAGAAGAAGGGAAGCGCAACTACAGGAGGTTAAATAATGAATTAAGAAGGGAGATAGAAAAAGCAAAGGAGAAATGGTTGACAGAAAAGTATGACAAGATAGAGAAATTAGAGAAAGAAGGAAAATACGATTTGATGCACAAAGAAGCAATGGATTTGACATTCAGGCAAAAGAGAAACAACAATGGACAAAAGGAAGTAGAGGCATTAGATGGTAAAATGGTGAGTGAAACCCAAGAAATAATCAGAAGATGGGAAGAATGTATAGAATGCCTATACGATGCAGACAGCCAACCAATTGAAGAAGACCTTGGGCTAGAAGAAGAAGATAAGGTTGCAGATGATGACAAAGGAAACGCAACACTAACTAGTGAAACTGAAGAATCTACGAAGGAGATGAAAAATGGAAAGGCAATGGGAATTAATGAGATTTCTGCGGAACAGTTAAGTTCATTAGAGAATGAAGGGAAAAGGAAGTTGATTGAATTGTGTAATCAAATATACATGACAGGAAAATGGCCAAAGGACTTTACAGAAAATATCTTAATACCCATAGAAAAGAAAAAGAGCAGCAAAAAGTGTGAGGAACATAGAACAGTGAGCCTGAGCAGCCAAAGTCTTGCTGAGGACGCTCAACAGAAGGCTATATGAAAAGCTGAATTGCCTAATAGGAGATGAAAAATTTGGTTTCAGGCGAGGAGTGGGAACCAGAGATGCCATTGGGCTACTGAGAGTGATATGGGTGAGGTACATGGAGAAGAAAAGGAAGGTGTATGTTGTGTTCATTGATCTTGAGAAGGCTTTTGACTGTGTCAGATGAGACAAACTGATGGAAATCCTGAGGAAACATGGAGCTGACTGGAGGGATAGACTGCTAATTAGAAATTTATATCTGAACCAGAGAACAAGACTAAGAACAGGCGATGTGATGAGTGAAGAAATTGAACTGGAAAGAGGTGTAAGACAAGGTTGTTGTTTATCACCAACACTGTTCAATATATATCTAGAGGAAATTATTAGTGAAAGTTTTGATGGAAGGAGAGGAGTTTGTGTAGGAGGTCTGAGAGTGGAGTGTATAATATTTGCAAACGACATGGTTGTGATGGCAGAGAGAGCAACAGAGATGGAACAAATGTTAGATGATCTAAACACAAAATTAGAAGGATACAGAATGAAGATTAACAAGAAGGAAACGAAAAGCACGGTAACTGGAGGAAAGGGGAGAAAATGGCATATGAAAATAGGAGGAGAGGAAATAGAGCAAGTAAATAACTTCAATTGCTTGGGAAGTGTAATAATGGATGATATTTATTGCTCAACAGAAATTAGGAAAATAATTGCAATGGCAAAAGAAGGATTCAAGAGGAAACAGAAATTACTTTGTGGACCACTAAACAAAGATCTGAGGAAAAGACTTGCCAGATGCTACATCTGCAGCGTTGCGCTATATGGTGCGGAGACCTGGACATTGAGGAAGGAAGATGAAAGAAGACTGGAGGCACTAGAGATGTGGATATGGAGAAGAACGGAAAAAGTGGAATGGGAAGACCGAGTAAGGAATGAAGAAGTGTTAAGAAGAGTTGGAGAAGAAAGAAACATGCTGAAAGTCATCAAAAAGAGAAAATGGAACCGGATTGGACATTGTTTGAAGAGGGACTGTTTATTGGTGGAAGGAATAGAAGGAATGGTGGAGAGAAAAAAGGGAAGAGGAAAAAGAAGATATCAAATGCTGGACAATATCCAAGGAGGCAAATATTCAGAAATGAAAAGACTGGCTAAGGACAGACAAAAGTAGAAGAGGCTTAACCCATGATAAGACCTGCCGTAAGGCAGAATACCATACTACTACTACTACTACTACTACTATGACATTTCGCACCTTTTCATCTGAACACTCCTTATATTTTTTCCTCTTGCTCAAAACTGTAATAAGAGTCAGAGAAGGAGATTCAGTATGTTGTCAGTAGCAAAAATAAGACCCAATTACCAGAAAACAGTGACACGAAATTACTTATCGTCATTGTGATAAGTTTTATATTGGTCAAGCAAGCAGAGACATAACACCTTGGTTGGTTGATCATGAACGCAGCTGGAGGCTGCAGAGCTGTGAATTCACGTTTGCTGTGGATGTACTGAGTGAGGGCCACAGCAACCAGCCAGAGTTCCACGTCCTTCACGTAGCAAACAAAGGCCAAAATCTCACCCTGTTGGAAGCCCTGGAAATCATCAAACATCTGGCCCACAGTCCTGATTTAACATTAAATGACCAAACGCAGCGCAATACCTACCCTCTTATAAACTTTATACAACCTTCATAGTTTCCAGGGCTTTCCACACAGCTTGTTTCTTTCTGTTCTTCCATTTTTTTGTATTTATTTATTTTACTTTATTGTGATTGCTTATGTACTCCATATATTATGTTGTTTCAATTGTCAGTTTTCTATTTAACTCTATTGTCGATCGCTTTCCATATGTACATTCTCTTCAAGCTATTCCTCAGTACTCAAATCAAAGTCACAAGGTCTTAAGTCCGGGGAGTATGGTGGATGGTACAGTACTCCCCAGTCCCATCGGCCGAACAGAGCAGCCACAGCTTGCGCTGTAGGCGCCCGCGCATTGTCGTGCAAAATGATGGGTGGGTTGCGCAGGAAGTGCCGCAGCTTCTTTTGCAAAGCTGGTCGCAGGTGATGCTCCAAAAACGAACAGTAATACGACTTAAGTCCTTGTGACTTTCATTTGACTCCGAAGATGAAGGAATCACTTCGTGGCATTCGCTTCAGAACTGTTCCAGAGATTCGACCGGCAGTAGACCGCTCCCTTCGCACCATCAACAGAACAGGCTCTGCTAACGGTATACTACGCCTTCCACATCACTGGCAACGGGTTCTACACAACGATGGCGGCTACTTTGAAGTACAGTTACAGGTGCAAACATGTAACCCTTTTGTATCAGTTGTGAATAAATAGTTGCCGCTATTCAAGTTCCAACCCTCGTATAATAGCTGGTCGAATGGTAAGAGGAGAGAGAAAGCCAATTAGTCAACAACGTAGGAGTTGAGGTGAAGAAGATCAACGGCTTCTGTGGCGTATATAGGTACTGTATTAACGGCAGAAGACGGACGAGTCATTTTCTACTGACAGTGATACCTCAGCGATAGTAAAGGCGGAGAGGACCGGACCTCAGTACGACGGATACAGCAGAAGAGCCAACCTATCAAGCAGAACAAAAATCCTCGTCGCGGCTGACTTGTAACAAGTGGCTACGAGGTCAGCGTCTCTTTTTTTTTGTGATGGCGGCTGTAAAATTCAGTAACGTTTGTTACCTTAGTGATCGGCTACGCAAGGCATCTGTTCCCATGCTGGGAGCCTGTTAAGACGCATCTGGCGATTCGATCACAGACGTAATATCCCACGAAGACGCTAACACCCCTTCCTAACTCACTTTCAGCCAAGACATAATGATAAACACTGAACGTAAAAGTACTCCGGGAGGTAAACAATCCTTCATCACTGGAAACAGCGGTGCGACTAGGACATCAGATTCCGGAGAGCCTAGAACGCCATGTAAGGAAGAGTCGGAGCTTCATAGAACGTCTCACATACGACCTAAGAAAAAACATCTGCTAGGAACATTGAACATCAACACTTTACTAAAGACTGTAAATCTTAAACAGTTGATGGATGCGTTAAGCAGACACAGCATACTCGTACTAGCACTTCAGGAAACCAGATATGGTGATGAGAACACATCTGAATCAGAGAGGTACAGGATTTATAAAGGGAAACTGGCTATAAAGAAGAAACAGAGTCACTATGCTTTGAACAGCTTTCATGATCTAACGGAATTCATAACAAATTTTGCATCCCCATCTTGTTTACATCAGCAAAAAAAGACTATACATCATAAATACACAAGCACTTACCAACACTGAAAACAGCAAAAAATCCCGAAAAAGTCGAACAATTTTGGGAAACACTAGAAAATGAGACATCAAAAATATCAAATAATCATAAAAAACTACTCACGAAAGACTTCAATGCACAGATCGGCATAGAAGGGAAATACAAAGCAATAGTAGCAAACTGCCCTGCACGTAAAAGCATTAGTAACAATGGAGAAAGGATCATCACTTTACGCAGATAATTTGACTTAAAACTAATGTCAACCTTTTTTGGAAAGTTACCAAAGAGAAAGAAAACCTGGTCTTTTCCTAATACACATTTAGTCTCGTATAAACTGTATCATGTGCCAATAACCAAACAAAACCATAAAGGAATCATGAATGTACAGGCCAGAAGAGGACTAGGCGTAGATTCGGGCCACTTCTAACAGAAATCAGAGACAAATTACAATCTAAGAAAACAAACGCCGAAACTGCGAAAGTCCATAGAACTGACACGAAATTCCTGTCAGACGACAGGAACGAATTCATTGAAAAGCTTTACACAAAGAAAATGGAAAATTGGGATGAAATCAGGGAAGCAATGATAGAAACGGTGAGAGAACTAGGACAACCATGAAGAAGAAGGAAACACAAGTGGTGGAATAAGATATATGACGAAGCGGTAGGGCAACACTAACAGCTTGTAAAAGAAGCAACTCCTGCAAAAAGGAAAGAGACTGGAACACATTCACTGAGATCATAAAACAGACACCAAAAATTATTCGAGCAGAGAGACGGAAATGTGACAAAAAAGAATAGAGGGAATAGATACAGATTTCAGACACACACAATTTTTAAAGAAGAAATAATAGGTTATAAGCCAAAGAGCCTACACTTCAAAGATTCAACAGGCAAACTGATTACCAACAACGCAGACAAAGGCAACTGGGTGTTACTTAAAAACACTTCAAAAATCTTCTAAACTGCGAGGAACACATACAACGATTAATTTTCATACAGCCTCAAAAGAAAGTCCTACCTTCAGAACCGCCGTCACTGCATCGAACTGAACAATGCATTGGCCAACTGAAACACAATAGAGCGCCAAAGACTAGTTATTAGCTGAGATGTGGAAACTGCGAGAGAAGCGAGCAGGTGAAACCATTCACGAGGTTATTAAGGATTGTTGGGAGAAAGGAAGAATACCGGACGCCTGAAAACAAGCCGTAATTCATCCGCTGCATAAAAAGTGTGACAGGACAGACACCAATAACTACCGAGGCATATCTCTGCTTCGAGCCACCTACAAAATTATATCCAAAACTCTATTGAATAAGATAGAAGATCAAGGAGAGCACGCAACTGGCGAGTACCAAGCGGGGTTCAGAAAACATATATCGTGCCCAGAGCAAATTTTTAACTTGAAAATTATCCTCAACATCAGAACAATGAAGAACCTTAACACATTCATTACATTCATTGATTTCAAAAAGGGATTCCATACTGAAAACAGGCAATAGTCCTTACACTGGAAGGCGCGGGTATCGACCGAACGACCAGACAATTAGTCGAACAGACACTCACAGATACAACTACAAAAGTTTAATTTCTAGGAAAAGTTTTTGAGCCCTGCAAAATCAACAGAGATTTTCGACAAGTTGAAGGGCTCCCACTGTTTCCCTTCAATCTGGTCTTAGACAAGGTCATGCCAGAGTGTGATAAATAACTACAAGAGAATAACATCGAATAAATCAATCTAGGGCAAAGAAGAGGAAGATCTGAGGTGATACGTCTCGCTTTTTCGAAGGACAAAACAGATACAAAGATAATGATAGAAATATTTCGCGAAATAGCATCTATAACCGGATTACTACATCATGATAGAAAACGGAATACGTTGAACACAAACACAACAGTGAAAAACTTATACAAACACAACATGGAAACACCAAAAGAGTTGATAAGTTTTATTATTTGAAAGAATTGTTACAATCAAATGGGTTAAGTAATACCATAAGTAAAGAAAGGTTGAAGAAAATGGAATTCGCATACAAACTCGCCAAAAACCGATATAATAAAAGATCAGTATCATTCCAGGCAAAAATTAAGCACTACGCAACAGTAATTAAACCGGAAGCACTTCACGGATCTGAATGCCTAACACCGAATAAAAGAGATGAGCAAGGAGAACTGGAAAAGAAAGTAAAGAAAACACAGAAAAATTAGGACCACAAAAGAACAAAGCTAACAACTGGACGAAGAGGAGAAATGAAGATCTATACACAAACATAGAAACATTCATAGACACAATAAGAAAGAGGGGATTAAAGTTTTATGTTCATATGTACAGAATGACTGACAATAGGGTAACGAAGAAAACTTTTAATTTCATTTCCATATTAAAAAACACCACAGGATGGCTGGAAGAGACAAGAAAGGACTTGAGAAAACTAAACGTCACAGAAGACACCATATAGAACACGAAAAGTTTCAGACTACTGATCAATACCGCAAAATTTCCTATTAGCCAACTGAATGAGGTTAACACATTGGGCTCTTATTCAGAATGACAGAGTCCATGTTCGCTTCTGGCTATACCGATTTGTATTTCCTGGATTGTGCTAAATGTCTAAAGGTGAATGACAGGATGGCTGCTGTGGAAAAGGACACAGCCAATGTACTTCCCATTGTCCATCAATCCAAACTTCTGGTCCATATAAAATGTGATACTGTTTCGATGTCAACATGCAGGGACGGATGAAAATTCGATGTGATGTGACGTTTATTTACATCAACAGGGACAGAAAATTTAAAAAAACCTGGATAAGTACGATTAGGCCTCGCACACCAAGGGTTCCGTGTAAACTTGAATATACACAGTCCATCCATCCCGGGAATCGAGAAACTGGACGATTTTCGCCTGTTATCGATATCGATACTGGTATGATATCGCTATCAGGAACTCCAGCGCTTTCGAAAATGTTTTTCGTGTAATTTCACATTTGCTATTGTAATTTTTCAGGTTTGAGTTATATTAACATGCTATGCTAACTGACAACTGCAGATGTGCTGACATCGTCTGGTCTCGTCCCTGTTGCGATTACTGGTAAGATTAGAAGGAAGTCTTCAGAGAAGAAAAGGGTACAGCCGGCCATACGCAAAAGTCCAATTGTTCTGAGGAACACTTCGGTGGATATTTTATAAGATGTCGGAACCTCATCATAAAGAATGGACGTGCATTCTTCATTAACCGCCAGTATTAATTTGCTTTCAAACATTACAGATACTGTACGTGTCGTAGGAATAGACTGTCAGCACGATAGTCGGACGGCCTTAACGCCTATCACCACTAGATGGCAAAGACATCATTTTCACAGCAGCGGGAAGCTTCATTTCATCACAGCTGAGCCGATTAGCACTGAATATTTGTAAATTATGTACACAAACCTTCATCGTGAACCTATTACATTATGCCAGATCAAAAAACTCACCGAAGTTCCTGAGGCTTTTGACTGATTACGAGAGCAATGTAAGTTTATAATTGCAAAAAATATTTTTTATATAACTACAGTTTAACAACTAGGTCAACAGGAAGTACCCTACAGGTTTCGATACGTGAGTTTGCGAGTATCAAAATATGCGATAATTGGTCGTATCTTTTGACAATATTGGTGTAGAAGCTTACATTTTTTACACTGTCAAGAAACAGTAGATCCTAGTATGTGACATAAACTTCAACTTGATACGTCTACACGTTCCTGAAAAGAAATCGAGTCTTAATATTTGGACAGACAAACAGAGGGACAAGCGGACAATAAAGTCGTTCTGTAAGGGTACCGCTTTTACCGACTGAGGTATGGAATTCTAAAAATGAGCGCACACCACCTTGAATAGATCAAAATTACTTGTAACGGTATGTTTCAGGTGCGCAACAGCACACAGGAATACAACAGGTTACCAGTCTGGGCGGCGAGAGCTACGTAAGCGGAAGAGATTATACATTCCGCTACAAAATGAGGTGTTAAAATTCGAGGCCAACTGAAGTGGAATGAGATGGGCTTTTACCTTCATAATGAATGCACTTCCATTAGAGTGATAACCAAAATTGTCGGAAGACGTCGCAGAAGTGGACAGCTACTCTGTGTCCACGACAGAGCTCTGTAGCCCATCAAGATGTAGGCTAAGAGTAGCACTTGGAATGCTGCCGCTGAATTACTGCGAGGAATTAAGAAAATTACCAGCAACTACAGTATGAAAAGCGAACAGACCGTAAGACTGTCGAAGGTAATTTTGTGGAAGGTAACGACAAATCAGCGAAACTAAGCAGAATAGGGTCGATATTCCCCGTTGAATATCTAGATAAGTTTTGAAATTTTCTTAACAGACAATTTGTCGGAAACTGCTTGTGACTGTTAGTGTCCACTTGAAAAATGTAGAAAATTATTGCAAAGTTGGAATCTTCACATCCGACTCTGCGACCTCAGACTTACAAGGAAATATCACCAATATTAACCTCATATTTTAGGGAGAAAAAGGCACACTTGCAAGATATCAGCGAAAATTTGCGTCATAATTCTGACAGTACGTGGTTATGACCCCCTGAATGTACATCTGATAAACTTGGAACACACCGGTTTCTGCTAGATTACGTGCTCCCCCTCTTCTTCCAGTGTTAAAAAAAAAAAAAAAACTCCGCCAACACACAACGTTACTGCCAATGACCTCCCTTACATACGCTAAAACACACATGGATTGCGATGAAGTGCTGACTTTAGCTATCTTAAATAAACCTTTACGCCTACTGATTCTTACAAAGTATCACTCGGCAACCACCTAAAAACGAAGACATCCATTTGTACTTTCTCGTGTGTTAATAAACAGAACACAGTCCAACTACGGATTTCAGAGCTTTGTATACTCTCTAAAGATATAAGATGGAAGTAAATCCTTAGACCGGACCTAACACTGGTGGATGGACTTGAGACAGGTCGCTCTAGTTCTGAATCCCATCTCAAACCTATCCTAAAGAATAGAGGCCCTTGTGAGAAAGCGTCACAAACACACACACACACACACACACACACACACACACACACACGCACACACACACACAAACACACACAAACACATACACACACAGTATAAGTCAATTACCTTATGTGTGTATTAACAACAGGACGAAAATCAGTTCCTCAAACATTATTATTATTTCCATCTCTTACATACATAGATCTTGGATCTTTAGTGTATAAGTATATAGAAACTTTGATAGCTGCAGTTGGTCAGTATTCCAAACATTATTTCCGTCTTGTATCTTTAACGAACACACAAAGCTTTGACATCCATAGTTGGACTGTATTCTGTGGTATTAATATACAAGAAAGTAAAATGGATGCCTTCTTTCTTATGTGTTCATGGAGTGATATTTTGTTAGAATCAGTGGGCATAGCCGGCCGCGGTGGCCGAGCGGTTCTTGGCGCTTCAGTCCGGAACCGCGCGCCTGCTTCGGTCTCAGGTTCGAATCCTGCCACGGGCATGGATGTGTGTGATGTCCTTAGGTTAGTTAGGTTTAAGTAGTTCTAAGTTCTAGGGAACTGATGACCTCAGATGTTAAGTCCCAGCCGGCCGCGGTGGTCTAGCGGTTCTAGGCGCTCAGTCCGGAACCGCGCGACTGCTACGGTCGCAGGTTCGAATCCTGCCTCGGGCATGGATGTGTGTGATGTCCTTAGGTTAGTTAGGTTTAAGTAGTTCTAAGTTCTAGGGGACTGACGACCACAGATGTTAAGTCCCATAGTGCTCAGAACCATTTGAACCATTTGAAGCTAGGTTTAAGTAGTTCTAGGGGACTGATGACTATAGATGTTAAGTCCCATAGTGCTCAGAGCCACTTTTGTTAAGTCCCATAATGCTCAGAGCCATTTCAACCATTTTTTCAGTGGGCATAAAGATGTGCTTAAGATAGATAAATTGGAGACTCCACTGCAATGCATGTGCATTTCAGAGTACACTAGCCTCTTCCCCGCAGCTCCACCTGTGTACATGTAGTTCACATAAAATGTGTATATCTCTCGGTCCATGTCCTCCTCTCCTCTATCTCTGCCCATCACCTCCTCGCCTCCCTATCTGTTCAGCTCATCCTTCCACCTCTCTCTGCCATCCGCTCCCCTCTTTCTGACCTTGTCCTCCACTCTCTCATTCTTTTCATCTCCAACTTCCCTTCTAATCTGTCTCTACGTACCTTCCTGTCACGTCTCTCCCTACCCATCCCCTCCTGCCCCTCTCTCTCCCTATCCATCCTCTACTGTCCCCTCCTCTCTTCATCTCCTCCTCCAAGCATCTTAACCTTCCCCCAGGCGTGCTCGTCCGCACATACAGCCCCTGCAAAAGACAATAGCACACCAAATGTGAACGGGAGTTGTAGCTTAACGCAACCCAGACCATAATGCCTGGGTTGGGCCAGTGTGCCTTGGGCTAATGCACTCTATGAGAGAGCACTCACCACGTAGGGATGGGCTATGACCGCGCGAAGGCAGTTTCTCGAGAATGTCTCAGGTATGCTGGAGAAGTTGACAGTGCTGCGCTCTCTGAGAAATTGCGCAAACCTTCAGTACACGAAGCACTGAGCCGCAGCGGTCGTACTCGTTGTACGTACGTGCACGGAAAACTTTGAAATTCTATGATTGATATCAGCTGTACTACCGTTATTAATGTGTACTGAAGTATTAGTATATGTCTCATAAGACAAAAATCACAGAATTGCTGTTTAAAACAAAGCACAGAATTCGCATGAAACAGAAGCTTTATTCTTACAAAATAATTTACCTTGTACATTCTGCATATATGCATGCATGCTTAAATGTAAAAGAGAAATGCTATAGCCTTTTACATACAGAAACTGCGTACGTGCGTTTACGTACTGAAGAAAGAAAGGAAACATAAGTTGTTCAGCAGAAAGAAGCCCACAAGGAACTACTGGCGTTTTGTACGAAATGGTACTCGTGGCTAGTGTCGTTAGCAGCCGAATGAGTAGATCGTACAGTCTCTACCACGTTTGTGCACTCTGCAATTGGGCTTGCAACGGCATGTTTTGAATGAAAGGGATTCGTAAATGGTAACGTTTTGAATCTTGGGTCGAGAACTGTGGCAACGGCATGTACTTTGTTTCTATTAATCCTAGCCGGGCTATTAGTGAGTTGTGCAGATGTTGCTGTAGCTCTTGCGCTGTCGTGGTAGCCCACTTCCCATTGCATATGGTTAGGATTGGCTGTCTGATTATTGGAATAGCTTTCGAAAGAGAGGTACAGTTTTCAGTTGAGATTTCACTTGTTACCACTTCAAATGGTTCCAGTACACAAACATTCGCTCAAAATTCGCCACTCGTCAGCTGTGAGGTTCTCTGCACCTGAATACAAAGATGATAAACAGGTAGCAATGCATTCCTTTTCCTCCACTAGACGTTGTAGCATATAAACGTACTGTTCCATCGGGTTTCGGTTTCCTGATCAATTTATCAACAGATTTTTTCATTAGACCCTGGATCTCATGGAGTTTTTCATTAGCATTGCAACTTGTTTTAAAATAGCTAACAATTTTTCTGGCCTTTTCCCGCATTATCCAGAGCTCACTGTTGTTGTTCAAAGAACTTTTCACAACTAGATTGTGGTGAGTGCTAAACAAGGCACATGTTTCATATCTATGCTGCCACTGTGAATAAGTTGTACGGCTACCGTCATGTTGCTGGCGTTGTCAGTTGTGATGCTTACAACTTTGTTTTCAATGTTCCATTTTGAAATCACGTTATCTAAAGCCTCACAAATACAGGGTGTTTCAAAAATGACCGGTATATTTGAAACGGCAATAAAAACTAAACGAGCAGCGATAGAAATACACCGTTTGTTGCAATATGCTTGGGACAACAGTACATTTTCAGGCGGACAAACTTTCGAAATTACAGTACTTACAATTTTCAACAACAGATGGCGCTGCAAGTGATGTGAAAGATATAGAAGACAACGCAGTCTGTGGGTGCGCCATACTGTACGTCGTCTTTCTGCTGTAAGCGTGTGCTGTTCACAACGTGCAAGTGTGCTGTAGACAACATGGTTTATTCCTTAGAACAGAGGATTTTTCTGGTGTTGGAATTCCACCGCCTAGAACACAGTGTTGTTGCAACAAGACGAAGTTTTCAACGGAGGTTTAATGTAACCAAAGGACCAAAAAGCGATACAATAAAGGATCTGTTTGAAAAATTTCAACGGACTGGGAACGTGACGGATGAACGTGCGGGAAAGGTAGGGCGACCGCGTACGGCAACCACAGAGGGCAACGTGCAGCTAGTGCAGCAGGTGATCCAACAGCGGCCTCGGGTTTCCGTTCGCCGTGTCGCAGCTGCGGTCCAAATGACGCCAACGTCCACGTATCGTCTCATGCGCCAGAGTTTACACCTCTATCCACACAAAATTCAAACGCGGCAACCCCTCAGCGCCGCTACCATTGCTGCACGAGAGACATTCGCTAACGATATAGTGCACAGGATTGATGACGGCGATATGCATGTGGGCAGCATTTGGTTTACTGACGAAGCTTATTTTTACCTGGACGGCTTCGTCAATAAACAGAACTGGCGCATATGGGGAACCAAAAAGCCCCATGTTGCAGTCCCATCGTCCCTGCATCCTCAAAAAGTACTGGTCTGGGCCGCCATTTCTTCCAAAGGAATCATTGGCCCATTTTTCAGATCCGAAACGATTACTGCATCACGCTATCTGGACATTCTTCGTGAATTTGTGGCGGTACAAACTGCCTTAGACGACACTGCGAACACCTCGTGGTTTATGCAAGATGGTGCCCGGCCACATCGCACGGCCGACGTCTTTAATTTCCTGAATGAATATTTCGATGATCGTGTGATTGCTTTGGGCTATCCGAAACATACAGGAGGCGGCGTGGATTGGCCTCCCTATTCGCCAGACATGAACCCCTGTGACTTCTTTCTGTGGGGACACTTGAAAGACCAGGTGTACCGCCAGAATCCAGAAACAATTGAACAGCTGAAGCAGTACATCTCATCTGCATGTGAAGCCATTCCGCCAGACACGTTGTCAAAGGTTTCGGGTAATTTCATTCAGAGACTACGCCATATTATTGCTACACATGGTGGATATGTGGAAAATATCGTACTATAGAGTTTCCCAGACCGCAGCGCCATCTGTTGTTGAAAATTGTAACTACTGTAATTTCGAAAGTTTATCTGCCTGAAAATGTACTGTTGTCCCAAGCATATTGCAACAAACGGTGTATTTCTATCGCTGCTCGTTTAGTTTTTATTGCCGTTTCAAATATACCGGTCATTTTTGAAACACCCTGTATGTAGCGCTGTATGCTTTTCCGGGAAACGGAATGTCTCGAGAGCTAAAGTTTTCATGCACCAATTAGTGTTAATGAAATGACCAGTTACAACAATATATGCCTCACTATTGAGTGAGGTCCAAAAATCGGTCGTTTAAGAAACAGAAGTAGAGTCTTCCACGGCCAAGTTTACAGCCTCTTTCTGTTTATGGTAATCGTCGCAACTTTTTTCGATTTGGTATCGAGTATTGTGGGTCCAACAGTGAAACAAAACGTCGAAAACCAGTGTCCTCGACGACTGAAAGCGGTTGAAAATCGTCTGTTATCATGGCCACTAGTGCTTCATCTAGCTGTTGTTACCGTTTACTTTCCTCTATGAAGAGAAACGTAAGATTTAGATCAGTGCTCCTGCAAGGGGATACGTTATGCTCGACAACTACTCCAATAAAATTACATATCGTATCGTGCAAAAGCTAGGATAGTATAGGTTTGATTTTGGGGTATGTTGTATGTTACTGGAGTACGATTAAAAAATCAACGTTTTTTAAGCGTGGCGGACCGCTTCGGACACTATCCGAACTTTGCACGGAATTCACCTTTTGTACCATATGTACCTGGATATTTTGTCTGCCTCGCAGTATTGGAACAATGATCCTCTGTACCCACGGACGTCGCTGTTTTATTGCTCAATAAATTGTGCAGTTTAAGATGTCTAATGATGTCCGTTGTATTATTGGATACATTACGGAGATTTGTACGACAAATGTTGCAAGTAACGTTATCTCCATTCCCCATAAAGTATTGTCAGAACCATGATGTTCGTTTTCGAGTGTCCATATTGATTTGAATAACAACTTTACTCGAACAAAACCTGAGACATAATAGTTACGAGCACAGCGAGCAGCGAGCGTGTTTGCCTAGCGGCGGCATTCAATTCATAAAGCAACAGCGGCGCGGCGTATTTTGTCGCAGCCAACTGGGACGCAGCGGCACATGCCGCCGAGCCGTTTCTCGTGAGCTTATCGAGAATTGCTTGAGAACTAGAGGCTCGAGGAATTTTCGGTGCGCTCGAGTCGCCGCGCCTCGCCATCCCATCACTGTCATCAGGCCTGTGTCGTATGAACAAATGACCACACTTGCATGCAGGCAGCTTCTGCTTTCATCGATGAAGGCCACGGCATGCTAGTATATCTTCCAATTGATCCTCTGACGGCACCAGTCTGTGTTGCATGGACGTCCAGAACCTCATCTACGGGTGTGCGAATGTTCACGTGACCACTGATACCAGCATCATTGCACAACTGATGCAGCATGTCCAACTTGTGTGCCAGTTCTGCGAAAGGGTCATCCTGCCACTCGAAAGATGACAAGCTGACCCCTTTCAAACTCGCTCAGTTGGCTGTAGGAAGCACGAGTTTGTCTCCACGACATAGTTGCTTCATTTGTTTATACCACGCTGAACGTTCTGGCTTTGAGCAGTCACTGTTAAAGGGTAGACACAGATGGCGATCTGGTACTAACACCCACCACCTTAAGCAATTAGTGGGTCCTAATTGATACAATTCAAGTGTTAATACTACAGCTTACTCTATGTTAGTTATTTTGCTCTCACTATGGGCACTACTGTTATGTCTTGATTATGTTGTTCTATTTCTACCTATGCTAACCTACTTCAACCTGCAGCGTTACAGATGTGCCAGCGTTGTATAGACCTACGATGTTGGCCATGTTCCCGGTGAACGTGCCCCTGGCACCGGGCTGGCCGGAGTTGTTGATCGATGCAGTACTATGCTAGTGTTGCTATCCTAGCTTATCCTACATCTAACCTAACTTAACCTAATGTCAAAATCGGTGAGTGTCTGGATCGGTAATAAGGCGCACCCTCCCCCTAATCCCAGACGTGGTGGATTCCAGCCGTGAGGCGGCTTGCCAAGTCCACGCCTCGGCGGAACGGGACAAGTGCACGGAGTCAGACCGGTTGCAATGAAGTCTTAATCGTTGTTCCTGAGAAATTCCTTTATGACTTTAAGTGAGATCTCGTTTGCAAGTTTGTTCAGGATTGAAAAATGGTCTTCATGCCTGAGCAGGTGGTACGTGTCGTGGTTGGGTAACTGGTGGCGTAATTGAGCCGCTACGTCGTCGAAGAGGTGGCACTCATACACCACGTGTTCTTGGGTGCCTGGTGTGGCCCCACAGTCACACACTGGTGTAGCCCGTTTCCCGAACCGGCATAGGCACCCCATACCATCACACCGGGTGATACGCCAGTATGGCGATGAAGAATACACGCTTCCAATGCGCGTTCACCGCGATGTCGCCAAACACGGTTGCGACCATCATGATGCTGTAAACAGAACCTGGATTCATCCGAAAAAATGAAGTTTTGCCATTCGTGCACCCAGGTTCGTCGTTGAGTACACCATCGCAGGCGCTCCTATCTGTGATGCAGCGTCAAGGGTAACCGCAGCCATGGTCTCCGAGCTGGTAGTCAATGCTGAAAACGTCGTCGAACTGTTCGTGCAGATGGTTGTTGTCTTGCACCTTTCCCCATCTGTTGATTCAGGGATCGAGGCGTGGCTGCACGATCCGTTACAGCCATGCGGATAAGATGCCTTTCAGCTCGACTGCTGGTGATACGAGGCCGTTGGGATCCAGCACGGCGTTCTGTATTACCCTCCTGAACCCACCGATTTCATATTCTGTTAACAGTCATTGGATCTCGACCAACGCGAGCAGCAATGTCGCGATACCATAAACCGCAATCGCGATAGTCTACAATCCGACCTTTATCAAAGTCGGAAACGTGATGGTACGCATTTCTCCTCCTTACACGAGGCATCACAACAACGTTTCACCAGAAAACGCCGGCCTTAGTGGCTGAGCGGCTCTAGGCGCTACGGTCTGGAACCGCGCGTCCTCTACGGTCGCAGGTTCGAATCCTGCCTCGGGCAGTGATGTGTGTGATGTCCTTAGGTTAGTTAGGTTTAAGTAGTTCTGAGTTCTAGGGGCAAGTAGTTCACAGTGGAGTAGAACCCAGAGCAGCAATAATGATCATTAATAAAGCGCTAAGAGCCACAGTCCTTTCTCAGTTCTCAGACGACCACTGCAACGTCGTGAAACTACAATCACCAGCCGGAGTACTGTACGTCTTCAATATGTACTTCCAGTACGGCAGGGCAATAGATGAATTCTCAGATAAACTCACACAAGTAACCACGGCGTTGCGGGGTAGTCGATGTGTCATTACAGCAGATATAAAAGCTAAGTCCCCCCTATGGTTCAGCGGCACACGGGATGATCGAGGAGAAAAAGCCGAGGAGACCATCGTGGCGTTGCAGCTAATGGCCGCCAACAAACAAGGGAACCCATCCACCTACGCAGGATGTGGGGGCGAGGGCACGAACATCGATGTCACACTGGTCACGCCCAACCTCGCCACCAGAGTAACAAATTGGATGGTCTGGGATCAAGTAACAACCAGTGATCATAACCTCATTACATTCTCATTGGGAGACGAGGAGTGCCGCTGGGACATGGGGTGGGAGACACAGTTAAACTACAACAGGGCTGACTGGGACCGCCTGTCAAGGGAGTGTGAAATACCGACATTGCCAGAAGGTGACGAGAATGTCGAAGGATACGCCGAAGAACTGGTGAAAGTAGTTGTTAGGGCGGTGAAAGCTGCCGTACTAACCAGGAGGAGAGCCGTAGCGGCCTCTCCGTCACCATGGTCAACCGAACTGGGACAGATGCGCCAGTCCGTTAGGAGGGCGAGGAGGTACTACCAGCGGAGTGTCGTCTGGGAGGAAAAGCAATGCTGGTTGCAAAGATACAGAGAGGCGAAGGAGCACTTCCAACAGGAGCTTAAGGCAGTAAGGCTACGGTCGCCTCTTGTTCGCATTGACGGCTCTTTGAACAATGGACGTTACATTTCAGATGTGTTACGACCCGTGGCTCTGCCCTTTATTCGATCCCTAGGAAACCCTACATTTCAGGAGGATAATGTACGACCGCATGTTGCAGATCCTGTACAGGCCTTTCTGGATACTGAAAATGTTCGACTGCTGCCCTGGCCAGCACATTCTCCAGATCTCTCACCAAGTGAGAACGTCTGGTCAATGGTGGCCGAGCAACTGGCTCGTCACAACACGCCAGTTACTACTCTTATTGAACTGTGGTATCGTGTTGAAGCTGCATGGGCAGCTGTACCTGTACACGCCATCCAAGCTCTGTTTGACTCAATGCCCAGGCGTATCAAGGCCGTTATTACGGCCAGAGGCGGTTGTTATGGGTACTGATTTCTCAGGATTGATGCACCCAAATTGCGTGAAAATGTAATCACGTGTCAGTTCTAGTATAATATATTTGTCTAATGAATTTCCGTTTATCATCTGCATTTCTTCTTGGTGTAGCAATTTTAATGGGCAGAAGTGTATATAAACGAAGACTTTGCTAGGATTTTTTTAAAAAAATCGGGTGTGGATCGGGAATAAAGGATATTTAGTATAGTATTGCTGCATTAGAAATGCTATTGCAGAGGTAGTAAATAGTACTCTACAATTACATATACAAGCAAAGAATGTGCCTTCACATAAATGTCCAAAGGATGTGCATGTCTTTATTAAAGTACGGCACCACACAAATCGATATTCTACATAGAGATATCTAAAGAGAACAATTCTTAATGTGAACACATAGAGATCTTAAAGCTTCCTTTGAAAAAAAAAAATACTGGTCAATATTAACCAATTATGATTTTACTGACAAAAGGTGGAATTTGCAGACAATATCCGCGTTTATCGACATGAACGTTCTGCTACAGGTTAAAAAAACGTCATTTTATAGTAAAACATTCAGTTTGTATTATCCGTTAACAAGTGCTTCGTGATGAATGTATAGCATGCTATAGGTTGAAACACGTATGTAACATAGCAGCGATGGCGAGGCATTGTAGCATCTGTGACCAGAGAGTTTGCGCTTGACCGCGCGAGTGTTGCGAGCGGTTCTCAGTCTGTGTGTAGTCGTTGCGAGTCTGTCAGCAGTACTCGAGTAGTAGTCGTGCAGTGCAGTACGCCAATAGTCGTCATGGAGAGCGGTCGGCAACACTGGTCAAGATGGTGAATAAGGTATACTGTTAATTAATATAATTATTAGATAATGAAAAATTTTATTTATTGTAACTATTCTCCAACAAGTCCCCAATAATAATTTTTATTCCAAAAGCATTTTTTCAAAAAAAATTAATTTTTATTGAACTAAAGATTTCGTTGCACTTCCCATTTCAATCCATTTCTTTTGAAGAAAAATTTCACTAAAATCACAAAAAAAAGGAATATTATCATTTGCAATGCAGTTCCTCCAAGCGGTGCGCAACAACAAGAGCAGAAATGTGACATCCATTTATTCTGAGGTAAGACTTTAACTCTGATTGTTTTACACAGGGCCAAAGACCGATGTTTCGGTTTAATTGAATTTCCTTATCACTGAATGGACTTTAATTTTTTTTTTGAAGGATTTACATTCGAGTCAGATTGCGTATTTCACATTTTTGTTGCCATTGTCAGTACATTTCATTGTGGGCAGGTTACGCTTAGCGCAATGTCCATTAGGATTTCTAAATAATATTGTCATTTCATTTTAAAATAATTGTGGGCGAGGTTACACTCGGCTCCCATTTGTATTAAATATTGTCCTTTCTTTTTTCCTTTTAAAAATTACGGTGGGGAGGTTACACTTGGCGACACCCAGTCCAGGATCGTATTTCGTTGAGAGTCTTTTGAACAACCGTCAGATATCTGCTCTTATTTGCTTAGATATAATTAGGATTTGGCGCAACGCTTTTACTAATCTTGTGACTTTCCTTCCACAGGTCAACGGCAATTTGTTGCTTTGTTGTATTTGTGTGTTGCTTTTGCATTGTGTTTATTTGTTTTGTGAAAAATTTTGACTATTGTAAAAATGCCGCGAAAGACTATGAATAGTGTATCGCGAGGTATTGTGAATGAATTTACCGACTCAAACAACGTGACTGATAATAATTGTGACACGCAGAGTAATGATGACAATCCTGCGTTCACTAACAATCAGTGCATTCCAACCACTAGTGATGACTTTTACCCTGATGATGAACAAACGAACCCAATTGTCTCTTCTGTTAATTTGACGACAATTGATGACGCGGGACGCCCTATTATAATGAGCGCTGCCCAGCTTAACACACCCGATTTGGAAAACTCAAGTAACGTACAGACGAATTTGTGTAATGAAAATGAACAGGATACACAAAGTACGACGGATTTATTTAATTCCGAAATAGGGACTGACAGTGTATGTTTGACTGACAAACCTTTTGGTGAATCTCAGAATAACCAAATGGTTACGGAAAGCGAGACAATTCCAGATCCACCACTAAACAGCACAGAGAATATAAACGCTAGTTTTGACTTGGTACGAATTATGAAAGGTTTGCTACAACAGCAAAGTGAGAAAATAGACAACAATTTCAAACAACAATTTAGTGAACAGGATAAAAAATTTAATAAAATTACTGAGAAACTTGACAATAATGACGAAAATCTCAAACAACTTAGTGAACAGGTCAGACAACAGAATGAAAAATTAGACGACAATTCCAGACAGCTTAGTGAACAAATTAGAGCCGTTGCCGCGCAGTGCCATGACACTAAGGAACAGTTGCGCGTGGAAATTGAGGCTTGTTCACATAAAAATAGCGAAGAAATTAAGTCTGTTGCGCAAGAATTAAGGGAAATGCAAACAGCCGCAACAGAAACACTCAGAGACGAAATTAGCGGAGTCGCTAAACAGTGCTCTGAAAAAGCTACACAATTACGGGATGAGTTTAAAGCAATGACGGTAGAACTTCCGCGCACAATGGACGCAAAGATAGACGCGAAATTCGAACAGCAGAACACTCAGATTAACGAGCGCTTTAATCAGCACATACAGAACAGTGATACGCGTTTCCGCAAATTTATTCAAGATCAAAATAAAGTCAAACGTCAGGTTATGGAAACAATCACTGCACAAAGACAAGAGGACAAACGTAAAATGTTCGCGAAAGCGAAGACGTATGTAGACAATAATATTACTACAGTGTCCGACAAAATTAATACCATAGAACAGTTGAACGCGGAATTACGGGATGAAATTTCTGATCTTAAATCAAAAACAGATACACACACAGTAAATATTCAAACAGTGACAGACAGATTCGAACAATTAGATCTAACACAGGATTGCGATGTCATCAAAGCTGATGTTAAAAAACTGAGCGAAACTACGCGTAAGTTGCAAAAACAGATTAATGCGTCCGATTCTAAAACCGATGATCAGGCAAAAATACTGACAGAAAAATATGATGAATTGGCCAGTCGTATTGATGCTATCGAAAGTGCTAATGACAATAAATCAGACGATACTGCACCGGTTTCATTTAACCAAACACCTGAATTTCAAAATTTACAGCAGACAATTAATGAGATCGATTCATCTAACAATACGTTACGTAGGAAGTTGTCAAATTTACAACAAGAAGTAACAGAAATCAAAAACATTTCAGTTAATAACATACCACAACAGGCGCCACTTTATGAACATGTGTCAGACTCACGCAGCGCGTATAATTTGGGTAATCTGCAGAGAGTACGGGACTTAGATTCCGAACAACCACAGTTCAGTAGATACTCTTACGATCCTGAACCTGTTGCATCACACAGAGCTGATAATTTCGATTACAAACATTTTCTGTCAGTGAGAAAGTTTAAAGTTTTTAAAAACGATAGAACGCAGATTCACCCACTGGATTGGATTCAACAGTTTAGCTTTGCTCTTCCACCGACTTGGCCTGTAACACATAAACTTGAATTTATTTGCAGTTTTTTGGAAGGCGAACCGGCAACTCGTATGAGACCAATCGCGAGACAGTGTTACTCGGTAGAGGAATTTCAGAATGCTTTTCTGTCAGCGTACTGGTCGAAGACGACACAGCGCGGAATTAAAGACCAACTAATTAGTTTGCCAAACTATGAAAACTCAAATTTTCCCAGTGTAACGCAATTTTTTGAGCACATGGTACAACAAAACCAATACCTAAGTGAACCGTACAGTGAATCCGCACTTATACAACTATGCATCTCTAAATTACCACGGTCATTACGAGTGTCACTTCTAACGGGCCAGCAAAAAGAAAACATTTCAGCATTCAGAGATCTTTTACAGCTCTTGGAAGTACAGCAATCCGATTATTCTTTTGTAAACAAAAACTTTTCGTGTAACAACCAAGGTCAACAACAGTACTACAATTATGATCAGGGACGTAATTTCAATCGGAAAGATAACAGACGCTTTAGGAACGACAACTATCAAAACTTTAATAACAGGCAAAATTCTAATTATCAATACCGTCAAAATTTTCAGCAACAGGAACAACACTTTGGTAACAATAGAGGTGTTTCACAACAACAACATCAAAACCAGCCGGTTAGCATACCTAACCAACAATGGAATACACAAGGTCAACCAGGCTTTAATGTTTCGCCGCGTGGACGTATAGTCCCTGGTTCAACAAATAGTAACGCATGGGAGCAGAGAAACAACTATGTACAACGAAGGCAGTATTTCAATTCCTATCGCAATACACCGTATAGGAATGACTATTACGACAGACGTAAAAACGATGAGCACAATTACCAGCGTACATATAATAACAGTCGGTCTCACCAACAGCAAAATCATACGCAAGAACATATTCTCATGAATGAACCCGACAGTAGGTACCATCCAGAGCGTAACACGTCTGGAAGAAGTAATAGAACAGTTCAAATAGTCGAAATGCCACAGAATACTCCTAATAATAATAACACGTCAGATAGAATCTGACTAAATACTGCACAGGACGCATCTTCTAATAACACAAGCACTACCTTAGACACGCAAAATGTTGTTCACGAAAATGTAATTACTTTTGACGACATCAGAGACACTCTTTTACAGGAAAGACCAGTTATTCAGAAAACCATTTCACATCCTGTTATCGAAATTAAAATTGGTTCATCGAAATTTTCAGCAGTAATCGATTCCGGATCACCTATATCAGTAATTAATGAGGAGACTTTCAACGAGTGCAACAAAGAGAATACTTATCCGACGTTACCTTTAGGCAAAACAAAAGTGAAAGGAGCAGTATCGAGTAAAGGTGTAGACGTTAAATTACAGACGCATTTATCATTTTGTATTGGAGGTCATACTTTTCACTCTAATTTTTGGATTGTGCCTTTATTGACAACAGACGTTATTTTAGGTACGAATTTTCTGGTACAACACGACGCAGTCATTGATTTTCAGAATTCTTATTTAATGTTAAAGGATGAAAATGTACAACTTGCTTTAGAATTTCAGCACTCATTATCTGCGGAAGAACAAACAATCAACCGCACAGAGGTCATTTCCGCAACACGTGACATAGACTGTAATCCCACATTGTTAACGGATACGTACGTACACAACTATAATACTCCAGACGAAATGGACTACGACGTAATACAAATGATTTCCGATAAAGTTAGACAAAGCAGTGCAACTACAGACGACGAACGAACGCAATTACACAAAATTCTTTTACAGCAAGCTCCAGTTTTTGACAACATTCCTGGTACTATGTCCGGCTTTATGTATGAATTTCAAGTCAAACCGCACGACACATTTAAAGCAAAGCATTATCCTATTCCATACATTCACAGAGAACAGGTTAAAAAAGAATTGCAGGATATGCTGGACCAAGGAATTATAGAACCAGCAGTTAGTCCGTACATAAACCCGCTACATATTGTTAAGAAAAAAGATGGCTCACTTCGCCTTGTACTTGATTCACGTCACATTAATGACATTATTATTAACGAAACAGATCGACCACAGACACTAGAGGAACTTTTACAGAAATTTCATGGTACAGCTATTTATTCTACACTAGATTTGAAATCGGGATTTTGGCAAATTCAACTTCATCCGAACTGCAGAAAATATACAGCTTTTCTCTGTTTCGGCGACTGTTATCAATTTTGCAAACTACCGTTCGGCTTAACTATTTCTTCTGCAGCTTTTATTCGCGGTTTGAACACTATACTTCCGACAGAACTTAAAGACAGAATTACGACGTATGTAGACGACATTCTTATCGCAGAAGCTAACTGGTCCGAACACAATCTGATTCTTGAACAACTGTTACAAACTTTTCATGCACAAGGACTTACAGTTAATCTTAGTAAATCGCACTTTGGCAAAACTTCCATAAAATTTCTTGGACACGTAATTTCAGCAGAAGGCATTGCGCCTGATCCAGAAAAACTTCAAGCTCTACGTGATATTACTGTTCCGACGACAAAGAAGCAATTACGCAGTTTTTTGGGCTTAATTAACTTTTTTCGTAAATTTATTCATCACTCTGCTTTAGACACACCCAGACTATGCCAATTAACAGGTAAAAACACTATTTGGTCTTGGGATAAGCAAGCACACTCTGAATTCATGAACCTGAAACATGCTTTGTTGAATGCACCACTATTATCGCACCCAGATCTTAGTAGAAATTTTTCCATTGCCACCGACAGTTCTAACACCGCTTTAGGCGTACATATTTTCCAGGAAATTGAAGAAGATGGTTCAATAGTAATCAAAAACATCGCATTTGCAAGTCGCATTCTGTCACCTGCTGAACGAAATTACTCCGTTACAGAATTGGAAATATTATGTGTTGTATGGGCTTTTACGAGATTTCGGCACTTTCTTTACGGCAGACACACCACCGTTTACACAGACCACAGAGCGATACAATTTTTACTTTCGGCTAAATTTACTCACGGCAGATTAAGTAGATGGAAACTTTATTTACAAGAATTTAATTTTACGATTGTCCACATTCCCGGCACACAAAATGTTATAGCAGACGCACTATCGCGTTCTCTGAGCAACAATCAGCAAGACGTAGCAACCAACTTCTGCAAAACAAATTTCAGTGTCATGTACATTCAGCAAGTTGCATTTGAAAATTTTATTTCATCGTCATTACAGGACATAGCACAAGAACAAAATAAAGACAACGTGTGGAAAGAAATTAAACACCTTTGGCAAGATAAGAATAATGTTACGATTAGAAACCATTACACTGTACGCAATGACATTTTGTTTCGCCGCTCTCATCCTGACAGCAACAATTGGTTATTATGCATTCCTGACGAATTGGTCAACAAATTAATTTGGTACACTCATTTAAGCTACGCACATTACGGAGCACGAAAATGTTTTCTTATACTGAGACAGAACTGTTATTTTACTAACATGGAAAAACGTATACGACGAGTTTTAGCGTCTTGTAAAATTTGCCAGAAAGCTAAATCAGACACCACTTCACATATTCCTCCATTACATCCCATTATACCTGTTAAATTAAGACATATGGCTGCAGTAGACATTTTTGGTCCGATTCCGAGAACTAACAGAGGTTTTTGCTACATTTTTGTCGCTGTTGAGCTCACTTCAAAATTTGTTACTTTCACTCCGTTACGCAAAGCTACTGCTAAAACTGTTTCGAAAGCATTTGTAAAACATTTTCTATTTCATGTAGGGCATGTAATGAAAGTAATTTCTGATAATGGATCACAATTTCGTAGTAGCGTATGGACACGCATGTTACGAGCTAGAAACATTTCTCCGATCTATATATCCAAGTACCACGCTTCTTCGAACCCCTGTGAAAGATTAATGAAGGAAATTGGTAAGCTGTGCCGAATATACTGCCACAAAAGACATATTGATTGGGATACACACATACTCTCATTCCAAGATGTAATTAATTCCATTCCAAATGAATCCACTATGCTATCTCCGACTGTTATACTGAAAAACGTTGAACCACCGAACAAAATTAAAGAATTAATAGAATTTCCCAAAAGTCGTCGCCTACGACACCACGAAATAATTGACATTGCGCTGAAGAACATCAAACGTGCCGCAGAGCGCCGGAGAAGACAGCAAAAACAGGTTTGTACACGCCGCGACTTTCACGTTGGACAGAAGATACTAGTACGTACACACTATTTATCCAGCAAATTAAAAGGTAAGTGCCGTAAATTTGAACTTCTATACGCAGGTCCATATCGGATTCGCAGCATCCCTCACCCCAATGTTGTACACGTCGAAACTTTGAGAACCAGAAAATCGAAAGGCAATCACCATATCTCAAACATTAAACCGTTTATTGAGTGAAACCACTGTATGATTCAACACACTATGATGTCATTTACTAATGCAATTAATTCACCTGACTAATTACTGATGATTATCGTATTTTTTCTTGGCAAGTGCCCGGCAAGGTAAGGTTAGCAGGTCGCTTTTCTTGTCGTTACACATCAGACCGTGCACATTTTCCACTTTTTGTGTATATGATTGTACTCCAGTTTTGTTTGTATGCACTATGAAATAGTTAAGATATAACACACACCAGTCGACTTTGACATTTTTTTTTGCCTTATGACATCTCAACATCGTGACTGTTTCACATTTTTTTTTGCTACTGCATTGTATTATTCTGTGTACATTTTTGCATCTGAACACTGTCAACGTCTTTAACATATTACGTTTTCTGTCATGTTATGCTGTATGCTTAAGTATGTCACCATAAACCAGTCATTATTTAGTGGGTATATGATTTAAATGCAAGACATTAATCTTTGTTCATCAATTTCAGAAAGAAATGATGCGTGTAAGAGATAAATTCAACAGAAATGGGAATTTCACCTACGGAATAAACGATAGAAGATGCAATAACTTTATGAGGAAAAGTAAATGGATCAGGATTAACAAACATTAACAAGAATATACTATACTCATCGCAGAATAGCAGTCTTAACTAATTTTTTCTTTCAGAATACAAGGTGATTGATGCAGGCTGTCAGAGAGAACTACACATCTTAGTTTTAGTGATGAAATATGCTAGAGATAAGGAATAGTTATGTAATGAGTAATGAAGTGATTTTTTTGCAGATGATAATTAATACTGATGAATAATGATGAAGGAAATGGTATTATGAATAATGAAGTTTTTCTTTACAGGTGATGATGATAATGAAGTTATGATAATATGGATAATGAAGTGATGGATAATGAAGTTTTTTTTTCTTTACAGATGAGGATAATGTTGAAGTTATGTATTTATGTTATGTAGTTATTTAAGTATTTGTTGCAGTTTGTTTTGACAGCAGGTGTTACATTGCATAGTAGGATGACGGAAAGTTTTGGAAAGGACAGCTATGGAACACATTTTTATACACATTTCGCTACCTGTTAATTCGAAGTTCACTACTTTTCAGCATAGTGTGCGTTTCTTCTTTCAGGTCAATAATCCATTTTGTAATTTTTCCAGGAGAAGTTTTTCATGATACTTACTAAACCTGTTACTTATTATACCTGTTCTAGTACTTGCATTTTTATATTTTTACCCATTTGTGTCTATCGTTTATAAATGTGATCACATATACTGCCTTGTTACATAACCTTGCTACAGCTGACTCATGACGAATGACGTTACCTATCCTCATTTGCAGCAATAGGTCAAAAGCAAATAGTGTTATGTTTCAGCAATTAATTATCGATCCCAACGCAATGCATTGCTACCAAAAAAATGTATTACCAGTCCCACATAATGTCACTAGTTTATGATAATTCTGAATAATACTGATCAACTCTGAATAGCATGTCACTTGAGTAATGACCTCTTAATGAGACTATATTCAAAATAATGCTTTGTCACTAGCTAATAACTGCCACTGTTTATTGTAATGATACTACTTATAATGCCTGTGATTACTAATGATTTGACTGTAATTAACTGATTTTAATAATGACTTTGTAATGATCTGAATACTACTGAAGGAGGAACACTGTTTATTGTAATGATACTACTTATAATGCCTGTGATTATTAATGATTTGACTGTAATTAACTGATTTTAATAATGACTTTGTAATGATCTGAATACTACTGAAGGAGGAACACTGTTTATTGTAATGATACTACTTATAATGCCTGTGATTTTTAATGATTTGACTGTAATTAACTGATTATGACTTCGTAATAATCTGAATAATACTGAATGATGATTCTATTCAATACTTGCTGGCCACTGAGTGCCAATAATTAATGTCACTCCACGAATTGTTATTAATTATGCCATTAATTAGCCCTTTTTTTTCCATGTTGAGTTTTCATGTTTTGGTTAATGGCCAATGAGTGCCAATAATTTGTATCACTCAATGTATTATGTTAATGCTAGGCCAATAATTGACTCTCCTTTTCAATTAAGGCTTCTGATGAACATTATTCTGTCTTACTAAATATACTTTGTAACTGGCCAAGGACCGCCACTGTTTATTGTAATACGATTACCCATGATGCCAGCTAGTGATTCTTAATAGATTGTAATGACACATAATTAATTAACTATGGTACTGTTTAATAATGCTTTGTAATTAATTAAGGCTAATGATTTTTATTGGAATGACAAATGATTAATCAACTGTAATTAGGAAAAGGCTAATGATTTTTATTGGAATGACAAATGATTAATTAATTAACTGTAATTAGACAAATGATTAATTAACGACAAATGATTGATCAACTGTAATTAGAAAAAGGCTAATGATTTTTATTGGAATGACAAATGATTAATTATCTATAATTAGGAGAAGGTTAATGATTCTTAATTATACTCTGTAACTGAAAAGAATGCGATTATTTCATAATATTTTGTAACCAGGAAAAGAAGGCTACTGATTCTATGTAAAACAATTAATGAACATTTTTCTGTAATACTACATACTTGGTACAGAAATGTTCAATAACTGGGCTATGAATGCCACAAACTATCAATGAAGACTGTAATTGTCAATATTATGTGACTTGATGTCCTTCACCTCATAAGCTGACTACCCTGAATTACTGCAATGTCCATTTGTCCTGTTTATCCTAGTGATCATGGAGCACTATATTTGGTTTTTGCACTAATTCTACGTTGGTGTGCCTTGTAAGAGTGTGGTGTTGACACGAGATGCTGTCCACCACCATGAGCGATGAAGACATTATTATGGTCCCACTGTTTGGTGTACGTAATGTACTGCCAAAATGAAAACATGGAACATTACTACGACAGTTCAGTGTCTTGGCTACACTGATAAATTCTGATGGGAAAAGAACTTCAAGTTGTGTCACTTGGTGTTGTACTTCTGTGGAAAGATATGGACTTTCAGAGCAGCTGTGTGCAATCTAAAGTGCTACAACCATGATGCAATCCTTCCCTTTCCTATCCTGATTCTTGTCACATAAAGAAAAAAATTTTTTGGTAACATCATTTATGTTCATAGGTTATACATTTTTTCGATTCCTGAACTCCAGTGCGAGTACACTTATGGCACTGGTCGACATGATGTTTGCCATTATGTTTATTTGTTGTGAAAATGCTAAAGACATTTTTCAGTGCATGTGCACTTTGGACATGATTTTCTTGCCATTAAGTTTATTCATTGCGAAAATGCTAAAGACATTTTTTTGATTTGTTCTGAGGTACAGTATATGTGCACTTTTGTCTTTTATATTGTATATACATTTTTTTATTTTCTGAACTACAGTGCATGTGCACTTCTGTTAGGTGTCAATATGTTTTCTACTGAACTTCAGTGCCTGTGCACTTTTCTCATTTTTCAAGATGATTTGTACTCATTCTGTATATTCAATACTTCAGTGTGTATGATTTTTTTTCAGTGCGTGTGCACTCTGTTATCTGTCAAATAATTTGTATATACATTTTTCTGATTTGCTACTATGTTTTGTACTCACATTTTGTCTTTGTCTGATATATTTTGTACTTAGTGCGTGTGCACAACATTTAAATATTCTGTAAGTTGTAGAATTTTGTTAATTAAAGAAAAATTTTGCCGCGCTTGGCAAGTCCAAATGACTCACCATCGCTGCCAAATTTTTGCCCCCCCAGTGGAGGGTTATGAAACACGTATGTAACATAGCAGCGATGGCGAGGCATTGTAGCATCTGTGACCAGAGAGTTTGCGCTTGACCGCGCGAGTGTTGCGAGCGGTTCTCAGTCTGTGTGTAGTCGTTGCGAGTCTGTCAGCAGTACTCGAGTAGTAGTCGTGCAGTGCAGTACGCCAATAGTCGTCATGGAGAGCGGTCGGCAACACTGGTCAAGATGGTGAATAAGGTATACTGTTAATTAATATAATTATTAGATAATGAAAAATTTTATTTATTGTAACTATTCTCCAACAAGTCCCCAATAATAATTTTTATTCCAAAAGCATTTTTTCAAAAAAAATTAATTTTTATTGAACTAAAGATTTCGTTGCACTTCCCATTTCAATCCATTTCTTTTGAAGAAAAATTTCACTAAAATCACAAAAAAAAGGAATATTATCATTTGCAATGCAGTTCCTCCAAGCGGTGCGCAACAACAAGAGCAGAAATGTGACATCCATTTATTCTGAGGTAAGACTTTAACTCTGATTGTTTTACACAGGGCCAAAGACCGATGTTTCGGTTTAATTGAATTTCCTTATCACTGAATGGACTTTAATTTTTTTTTGAAGGATTTACATTCGAGTCAGATTGCGTATTTCACATTTTTGTTGCCATTGTCAGTACATTTCATTGTGGGCAGGTTACGCTTAGCGCAATGTCCATTAGGATTTCTAAATAATATTGTCATTTCATTTTAAAATAATTGTGGGCGAGGTTACACTCGGCTCCCATTTGTATTAAGTATTGTCCTTTCTTTTTTCCTTTTAAAAATTACGGTGGGGAGGTTACAAGGTTAGTAGCAAGTTGAGATAGATGTTCAATTCATATTTTTTCATTTATCATAATTTTAGCCTTTTTTTGTTTTACTGTATGGACTTTAATTTACATAATACTGAGTCCTGCTGCGGCTCGCGTTGGTGCTGTGTGTAGGTTTCTGTCAGACCGTATCGTTGAGTTGGCGTGGTTGCGTTGTTTGTCTTCTTCTCGTGTTCACTGGCGCCACTCGGTTTTGTAAGCGTTTCCTGTCCGCTAGTGGCAGCAGCTGCGCTTATCGATATGTAGTTGTGCTGCCCTAACTTTGAGGCGACCTCTTTCTTCTTCCGTGTGGTGTGAGTGTGGAGTTCGGTTGGGGACGCAGGAGCAGCGAGGCCCGCGCAGAGCGGCGACACGCCAGGACCACTGGCGTCGTGTATGGACTGCCGGATCGAAGGGCAGTGCTCACGAGGGTGCACGACCTCGTCGAAACCGGATCCTGCATGTTTAACTTGAGTGCATTGAAATTCGCGTAGCGAAACCTCCACCCTTCTGAAATCTCGCGATTCTCCAGTGACTTGGGTTCGTGTTGCTGCTCGTAGTGTCGCCGAGGCGAAAAGCTGCGAGTGGAGTACCTGGGGAAGGCGGATCGGATCAGCCTTCCTGAGCTTCTAATTACTATTTACTATTTTGAGCTTCCTACATTGTTAAGTTCAACCAGCGGTATTTTTCTGTCTTGTGGCCTCTAACGCCCCAGTTACCTGTCCTGGGGGTCAGTGTATGTAACGGCAGTGTACATTTCCTCGCCTTGCCGGCGCTGTCCGGTGAGGCGTGTAAGTTTGACAGCTTCTTGATTGTAGGTTGGGTGGCGTTCTTCTACCTTAGTGGTAGTCGTTCCTTCTTGTTCCAGGCGCTCTAAGCACAGTATTCTGCGGGCACAGCCCAGACCACCGGTTCCGGCTTTGGCGTAATTTTACATCTTGCATTTGTTTTGTTGGATGTCAGGTATCCTCACCAACATTATCATTAGTCGCTCGTTAGATTGCCACTAGTCCGAGTTACCATCTTGTGATCTGAATGCAACTCTTGGCTGCCTTTCTCTTCGTTAGCAAAAGTGTTTTTGGTGTGACCTACTCAGAGGTCGATTCATGGAGCGCCGTCTGTCACTGGCTCTTGTGTTTTATTTTATTATTGTGTTATTAAGTTACCATCATTTGTTTCACCTGTTTGGTGATCTGTTGTTTGTATTTTTTATATTAACTTTTGCTATGCCATTCGCCATTTACAGTATATTTGCTAGTTTTTTTATAATTGCCATTTTGGGCGTTAAAGGCCTTCAGTCGTGATTGTGGTTACTTGCTTTAAAATTCTGGTTGCGACCACATTGGATTATCTTCAAAATTATTGGCTGTCTGTATTTTATGTATTTGTTAAATGTTAAACAATTCCCATTTTTCGCGTTAAAGGCATTCAGCCGTGATTGCGATTACGTGCCTTAAAAGTCTGATTGCGACCTCATTGGCTTGTTTTCAAAAATTATTTATTAAAATAAATGAGTGAAATTGCCAAGCAAACCAATAGTAATTGATTCGGGCCCTGTCCACAATCGTAACCCAGTCCTGCCTTCCTTAATTATCAGGTTTCAAACACATTTTACATGACGGCTGTAGACAATAAGTTGTTTTGTTTGTATATTATGCATATACACATTCACAGTTTGTTGGAGATGTCTAAAGCTGTGGTCTACAAGCATTACTGCATGGTAGGTCAAACTAACTCAGATAACGCAGCCACTCTGGTGTGAGTGAGTAAACCGTTATTACACGTTTATTGATGTCCAAGGATTTTAATGTTTAACAATTAGTATAATGTAACAAACACACTATTTCTACACAGTGGAACTGATTAAGGATTAGCTCCTTTCAAGTAAAAAAATATATGTACATGCTGTATGTAGGACTACTGTTATTCTGCGGTAATAAGAGAGCACATAAAAGTTGTGACAGAAAGTAGTGCCAAGCACAGCATTATTACATTAAATGCTAGTATTAACACATGTATCGTAAAACGTCTTTTGGTGGTAATCTTTTTTACATGTCTGAGTCCAGTGTCCTGCTGGAGGACTGGCTATTCGTCATAAGCAAATTGCATTTAAAAATCAGTACAGGATGTATATACCATGAAAGACTATATTTCTTTAATGGAGCTTTTGTTAATTGCGGGAAGAGGTACTACATGCAGCAATATTCTACTTGAATAAAGGGGACTGAGATACATATTGTTGATTGTGGACCACTTATGTCAACACAGATTCCAACACATACACCATGGGTATTATATTAAAGGTGGTGAAACATCTTTTATTCTGAAATACGTGGAAGGCCTTATCACACATCTGATTCCATGGATAAGATGGAGCACTGGCTACTAGTTGTAACAAAATCGGGTTTCAAAATATGGTGGAGGTCTATGTCCTGTAGAAGACTGTAGTTTTTTTAATGGAACATTTGTTAATGGGGGGAGGCAGTACCAAAACGCAGCATGACAGATGTATTGTAAAATACTTTTGCTAATACAGACTCCAACACAGACCCTAACACAAACCAACTTACTGGTATCAGATTCTTGTTATGTTGCCTATCGAACAGTACAGTGATAATATTGGGAAAGATGTCTATTTGCACCTTTGCATTAGCAATTAGAGTTGACAATAGCTCCACCTTTACAGAGATTTTTGCTGCTGGAACGGACAATCATTATCTACAAAAATGCATTTTCTGGTGATAGGCATTTTGATCATATTGCTATGCTAAATGCATTCCAACCATGGGAAGATGTATGGATTTTTTTTTAAGCGTGGATTACGTCGCTGCCAGTTAGTCAACAATTAATGCATGGGATCGCAATCGGCGAAAAGAATGTTGCACATAGATCTGGGTTTTTGCAATACGTATCACTTTACCACTTTACTGTGCGAGGATGCAATATGTATACTCATCAAGCTACAATACAAGCATCACTTTAGTACATTATACGTTTCTATATTTCCTTCCTAGGTGGTGACTGCTGCATTAGAAGCACTGAATATAAAAGAGAGTTTAACTGTTGAAAAAACCGGAGGAAGTACGCTGCAATCAGTACATTATTTTCCACCACATACATATATGCTGCTTTGGACAATTATGGACATAGACCATCACGGAAATTAAATTGTAACACACTCCAAACAGCATGAGTAAAGTTAGAGTTCAGTGCTCATTACCAGTCGTGGGTCATCTGGAAACGTTTCTTTCACTACACGACTAATTGGTGGGAAGACCTTGTGAACCTGGTATCCAGAAACTTTATAAAAATTCTTTCCTTCTGGCTAAACGACGACTGCAGAAAGAAGGACGAAGATTGGTACCCTCTAACTCGTAAACTGCAAGCGAAAGTAGATGCTGGGGAAGATGGAGAAGTGACAGATAGAAATACTAACACTAACTGATACGGGATCGAAATCAGCACCTTTCGATCACAGCCAAACACATTTGTCTACGCTGCTGTTGTTGAGAACAATTATTGTAACGAATCAGTCCATTGTGCAAACCAACGCTGGAGAACTAATATAGACCTGCCCTACAGTTTTTGGGGAACGACAGTCATTGTATTAGAATGTGAATATTGTATGCATTTCCGTATCAGCCACTGACAGGCGTTTTATGATGAGACAGTAACATGCTAGAGATAACTTCAAAATGTACCACAGTGGGCCGGCCGAAGTGGCCGAGCGGTTCTAGGCGCTGCAGTTTGGAACCCCGTGACCGCTACGGTCGCAGGCTCGAATCCTGCCTCGGGTATGGACGTGTGTGATGTCCTTAGGTTAGTTAGGTTTAAGTAGTTCTAAGTTCTAGGGGACTGATGACCTTAGAAGTTAAGTCCCATAGTGCTCCGAGCTATTCGAACCATTTTTTTTTTCCTATTTGCAGTGATCTACATTCATGAGCTTTTGATTGGTGGTAAGGAATGGGTAACTTGGTAAAGAAATAAACAACAAACCGTTAATGCAATGGACGACAAAGCTTTTTCAGCATTCCACCTCCATACTCGCCGATATATGTCTATAACGAAAGACTTTCACAATGGACCGTCTGCTCCAGACCCTTACGAAATTAGGGACATGGACAAACAATGCTATATCCATACACTGAACAAAATACCTCTCAATGATGCATAACGCCTCACTCATTGTTACTGTTGTTGAGGGTTCCATAATATTCTAACGACCTATGACAAAAATACCACAGCTCTTTTATTAATCCAAACCGATTTCGTACACAACGGTAAGGAGAGGTGGGCTAACAGTGGCGCGGCATCTGTCGTCAAGGAATGCTGGACAGGAGCAGAAATAATTAGCAAACAAGACCAATTCGGTATTTCTTGATTTCCGAAAAGCATTTGACTCAGTACCGTTCCTAAGCTTATTGTCAAAAATGCGATCATATGGATTATTAAGTGAAATTTGTGACTGAACTGAGGATTTTTGGCAGGGAGGAAGCAGCATGTTATCTTGGGTGGAGAGTCATCGTCAGATGTAGAAGTAACTTCAGGTGTGCCACGGAGAAGTGTGTTGGGACCCTTACTGTTCAAGTTGTCTGTTAATGACCTTTCAGACAATATTAATAGTAATCTCAGACTTTTTGCAGATGACACAGTTACTTATAATCTGTCCAGAAGAAGCTGCATAAATATTCAGTCAGATTTCAAAGTGGCGCAAAGATTGGCAACTTGCTTTAAATGTTCAGAAATGATAATTGTGCACGTCACAAAACGATAAAAATGTAGTATCCTATGACTATAATGTCAGTGAATCACTTTTGGAACTGGCCAACTCGTACAAATACCTGGGTATAACTATTTGTAGGGATATGAAATGGAATGATCACATAGGCTCAGTCGTGGGGGAAGCTTATGGTAAATTTCGGTTTAATGGCAGAATACAGGGGTCAGCGTGCAAAGGAGATTGCTTACAAATCACTCATATGATCGGTTCTAGAATACTGCTCAAGTGTGTGGGAGACATGTCAAATAGGACTAACAGGAGCATTGAAAGTATACAGAGAATGGCAGCACGAATGGTCACAGGTTTTGTTTGATCTATAGGACAGCGTCACAGAAATAGTGAAGGAACTGAACGGGAAGACTCTTGACGTAAACTGTCCTGAGAACGTCTGTTCAGAAAGTTTCAAGAACCAGCTTTAAATGATCACTCTACGAATATATTACAATTCCCTACGTTTCACTCACATGCGGGTATCGGGATAAGATTAGAATAATTACAGCGCATGCAGAGGCTTTCAAACAATCATTCTTCCTGCACTCCGTACACGAAAGGAACAGGAAGAAACCCTAATAACTAGTACAATTGAACATGCACCTCACGGTGGTTTGCAGAGTACGGATGCAGATATCACAGATTAAAATATAACTTACTATTTATATTTTACTTGAAAGAATGTTAAATTTTGTTAAACAGAGATAATATTTTATAATTGAGATGACTTCCATTGACAGTGAGTAGTAACTTTTATAAGTTAAGTTAGTAACATGAAATTTACCTTTTGTAGTTTCTGTAGCGAAGTTCTGGAAGAAGTCATTCAGCGGTAAATATATTGTTTTTTGGCTGGTATACCGGCTATCTTTTAAAGAGCAGAGTAAAACTTTGCTAAGAAAAATATTTTTTTTTATTAGTGTCCAGAAGTGGGGTCGACTAACGATGAAATATAGAATATCTGAGACTCTGGAAATGTAACTAATAAATAATTTTGTGAAAACTATCCCGTTTTTATTTTACAATAATTTAGATTATTAGTTAGAAAAATTGTTTCGTACATTTACAGGTTTCATGGCAGACATCTTCTGCAAAGAAAACACAATGGAATTTGCCAACTTTCGGCGAAAATTAGTTATCGTTTACAAAGTTTAGTCCTGTTTAGAAAGTAGAATGCTCATCAGCAGAGGAAGTCATCATGGAAAATAATAATATCGCAGTAATTGCGATGGATGATATGTCATAAGACACAAGGAATAATTAGAATATTAAGAAATAGAACTCACTAGAACTAAAATGTCTGACAAGATAGAATCTGATAGTTCGAGAGGCTAACAGAAAGGTGCTAGAACAATAGAGAGCGCATAATGGGTCACCCATCGTAATTTATAGTAGTAACAGAGATGTTAATGCCGCGCCTATCACAGTGTGCTTGGTATTAACACTCAGACAATCAGCGTTACATGATCGCTGCAGTTAACGCAAAATATATCTTTCCTTAGACATAAAAATTTAATTATTTCTACCGGGTCACGGGAGGCGTTATTTCACAAAAGTAAACATGAGGTTTACTCAACTTGCATTTCTTCTAGCGTACACAGACTCATTACAAACAATGCAGTGAGAAACATAATCCAGCTGTTGCAACAGCATCAACGATAAGGATCTCTGAACTAAGTGTGAGAGATGGTGTCATAGCGAGGAGGCTCCAAATGTGAGCGACTGTGTCGGCTGCCGCCGGCCATCCTATATCGCGGCGGCAGAAGGCGCTCGTAGTCCATTGCAGCTGGAGGCGACGTGTTGTGGGTATGCAGACTTGGATTCATCAATAATTATTATTTATAAGTATACTATAATCCCATAGTGTCAAGCACCTCAAAGGCATCCTTATACTGATAACACACACTAACAATGCAGGGGTAATATATAAATGGCACGTATTTGTCGCAGTGTGCTGTTTGTTTAACATGAGATATGGGTTCAAGTGGCTCTGAGTACTATAGGACTTAACTTCTGAGGTCATCAGTCCCCTAGAACTTAGAACTAATTAAACCTAACTAACCTAAGGACATCACACACATCCATGCCCGAGGCAGGATTCGAACCTGCGACCCTAGCAGTCGCGCGGTTCCAGACTGTAGCGCCTAGAACCGCTCGGCCACCCCGGCCGGCTATGAGATATGGGCATCTTTGTTAAAATATCACGTTGTGCTAGCTGTTTGACATGGGATATTGACATAATTTGTTGTATATGTACCCTTGTTCACAGTACGAGCAGCCCTTAGCGGCTCGCCATCTCACAACTGTTCATGACGTCGCCTTTCCGGCTCAGATCTTTTTCAATATGTGACTTGTAAGTACTGCATCTTTTCCAGTCAGTACAAACTTTAATTTTATTAATATACTATATACCTAATATGTTTTAGAACAGTTAGTCTAATTCTGAAGACGACGCTCATAGCAGCGTCGAAACCAGGTCACTTTTGACTTAATATTTGTGACCGAGGGCTTATTTGTTCCAATATATATATATATATATATATATATATATATATATATATATATATAATGTCAATGCCCATATCTCATGTTTAACAAACAGCACACTGCAACAAATACGTACCATATATATGTATAAAACTTGCTCAGATTTCTATTGTCAGTATCTCAAATGGCAAAATCACATTGCCATACAAAGAAATATTTAATTGTATATATATATATATATATATATATATATATATATATATATATATATACCCAGATTAAATTTTTCTTTATTTGGCAATGTCATTTAGCCATTTACGATACTGACAATAGAATGCTGAGCAAATTTTTTAAAGAAGTACAACAATAAGCACGTTTTTCAAGTGACAAAGGCAAATCCAAGAAGTGTATTTTTTATGCACTGATTTTAATTTAATGTTATTTTTTGATTATGTTTACTGCTTCACTGCCTTGTGAAATACTGAAATGTTGCAACCCCAATGTCTTCAAATAACGATTCCAGTACTAACATTAAACTACTATAGATAGGTAATTACGCTATTATAGTAGTGCATACAAATTTGTAATTTACCGTAACGGTAATGGACGAAACAAAATCAGTTTTTGTCTTCGTTCTTGTTTCAAACTTGTCCGTAAATACAAACTATCACAACAGTACACGGCACAAAAACAATAAACGGCAGCACTCACATTAAATTCAGTTCCAAGTAAGAACTGAACTTATTAACTAAGCAACAACTGAGCTAAAGTAAGGTCAACAATATAGAGTAGTTTTTCTTGGATAAAGTAGGGATGGTCGATAGCCGAAACTGCTATAGACATATCGAGAGTTTAAATCTATAGATTTACTACTGATAGTGCGTATCCCATTTTTATCATATGATTGAAAATCAAAGTACTTATCAATTCCACTACACAGCAAATGGGTTGTGTGGTGTCACCGCCAGACACCACACTTGCTAGGTGGTAGCTTAAATCGGCCGCGGTCCATTTAGTACATGTCGGACCCGCATGTCGCCACTGTGTGATCGCAGACCGAGCGCCACCACAAGGCAGGTCTCGAGATACGGAATAGGACTCGCCCCAGTTGTACGACGACATTGCTAGCGACTTTACTGACGAAGCCTTTCTCTCATTTGCCGAGAGACAGTTAGAATAGCCTTCAGCTAAGTTAATGGCTACGACCTAGCAAGGCGCCAATCGTAACAGTGCATGTATCTTACGAGTCTCATTTGTATAGTCAAGAGAGATGTATCACAAGGAGTGATTAAAAGTTAAGTATATTCCAAAGCTACGTATTTTCTTTATAGCAGTCATAACGTATCCTGTTCCAGACTTGACGCCAGTCGGCGTGTGTGTACGCGTGCCTTTCGGCTCCCTTCTCAGTGTGGCGTAGCTAGCTTGTTACGCCACAACAGGTTGCGTGTAATTTCATTTAGGTGATAGTGTGGTCTGGACCCCCTGTACTCTCCCCCTCCCTCCCTTTGGCTACGTCCTTCCTAGGGGCAGTCTTATAGTGGTGTCACACACTGCTAATGTAGGGATAAAGTATATTTGGCACTTGGAAAGAGCGTATTTGTTGTTAAATAATGCGTTGTGGAAATTGTTAAACTTTCAAGTGTCTTGTATTTAAGTGTGCGTGCATTTGGAACATTGGGTTGTGACCATGCCATGTAGTGCTTACAAAAAACACCCTGAGATCATTATATTGCAGTGTTTCTGTCAACAGAACAATCCATCTATTTTAACAAATACTCTATTATGTCACATACAAGTAATGTAGGGGTGATGTAGATTTGGTACGTATCAAGTGTTTACTTTTTAAATGTAGAGTTGTGTTATTTGCTTAACATTTAAAGTCAGCAAGAGCATATTTGTAGTTAAGAATGCATCGCGGAAACTGTTTAATGTGGAATATCAATACAATTTGTTTAAATGTGGCTCGGTGGTATTTGTTTAACATTTTAAAGCCTCTGCCAGAGTGTATTCGTTGTTAAATAATGCACTGCATCAATTATTTAACCTGGGATATGGCATAAAAGGTTAAAAAATATGCTATGACAGTTTGGTTAACATTATCTACATCTACATCGTTTCTCTGCAATTTACGCTTAAGTGCCTGGCAGAGGGTACATCTAACTATTTTTATACTTCTCTACCATTCCACTCTCGAGTGGCGCGTGGGAAAAAGGAACACCTAAATCTTTCCGTTCGAGCTCTGATTTCTCTTATGATGATCATTTCTCCCTACGTAGGTGGGTGTCAACAAAATATTTTCGCTTTCGGAAGAGAAAGTTGGTGATTGAAATTTCGTAAATAGATCTCGCCGCAAAGAAAACCGCCTTTGTTTCGGTGACTGCCACCTCAACTCGCGTATCACATCACTGACACTCTCACCCCTACTGCGCGATAACACGAAACGAGCTGCCCTTCTTTGCACTTCTTCGATGTCCTCCGTCAATCCTACCTGGTAAGGATCCCACACCGCGCAGCAATATTCCAGCAGAGGACGGACAAGTGTAATGTAGGCTGTCTCTTTAGTGGGTTTGTCGCATCTTCTAAGTGTCCTGCCAACAAAGCGCAGTCTTTGCTTCGCCTTCCCCACAGTATTATCTATGTGGTCTTTCCAATTTAAGTTGCTCGTAATTGTAATCCCTAGGTATTTAGTCGAATTGGCAGCCCTTAGATTTGTGCGATTTATCGTATACCCAAAGTTTATCGGATTTCTTTTAGTACCCATGTGGATGACCTCGCACTTTTCTTTGTTTCGTTCCAATTGCCACGTTTCGCTCCATACAGAAATTCTCTCTAGATCATTTTATAATTGGAATAGATCGTCTGATGATTTTACTAGACGGCAAATTACAGCGTCATCTGCAAACAATCTAAGGGGGCTGCCCAGAGTATCACCTAGATCATTTATGTAAATCAGGAATAGCCGAGGGCCTATGACACTATCTTGCGGAACGCCAGATATCACTTTTGTTCTACTCGATGATTTACCGTCTATCACTACGAACTGTGACCTCTTTGAGAGGAAATCACGAACCTAGTCACACAACTGAGACGATGCTCCATATGCACGCAATTTGATTAATAGTCGCTTGTGAGGAACGGTATCAAAAGCCTTCTGGAAATCTAGGAATATGGGATCGATCTGAGATCCCTTGTCGACTGCACTCATTACTTCATGGGATAAAGTGTTGCATAAGAACGATATTTTCTGAATCCGTGTTGGTTATGTATCAATAAGCCATTTTCTTCAAGGTCATTCATAATGTTCGAGTGCAGTATATGCTCCAAAATCCTACTGCAAATTGAGGTCAGTGATATGGGTCTGTAATTCAATGGATTACTCCTATTTCCCGTCTTGAAAATTGGTGTGACCTGTGCCGCTTTCCAGTCTTTAGGAACAAATCTTTCGTCAAGCGAGCGGTTGTATATGATTGCTAAGAAAGGCGCTATTGTGTCTGCATACTCCGAAAGGAGCCTGATTGGTATACCATCTGGGACGGAAGACTTGCCTTTCGTAAGTGATTTGAGTTGTTTCTCAACACCTAAGATATCTACTTTTATGTCACTCATGCTAACAGCTGTTCTGGTTTCGAATTCTGGAATATTCACTTCATATTCTTTTGTGAAGGAATTACGGAAAACTGTATTTAGTAACTCCGCTTTAGTGGCACCATCATCGGTAACATTTCCATCGCTATCACGCAGTGGCGGAATTGACGGTTTTTGCCAATGGTGTACTTTACATACGACCAGAATCTCTTTGGATTTCCTACCATATTTTGAGACAATGTTTCATTGTGGAAACTATTAAAAGCATCTCGCATTGACGTCCTCACTAAATTTCGAGCTTCCGTGAAACTTAGCCAGTCTTGAGGATGTTACGTTCTTCTGAAATTGGTATGCTTTTTTCGTTGCTTCTGCAACAGTGTTCTGACGTGTTTTGTGTACCATGGTGGATCAGTCCCGTCTCTTATTAAGTTATGCGGTATGAATCTATCTATTGCTGTCGATACTGTATCTTTGAATTTGAGCCATATCTGGTATACACTTACATAATTAGCACCGAGCGAGGTGGCACAGTGGTCAGACACTGGACTCGCATTCGGGAGGACGACGGTTCAATCCCGCGTCCGGCCATCCTGATTTAGGTTTTCCGTGGTTTCCCTAAATCACTCCAGGCAAATGCCGGGATGGTTCCCCTGGAAGGGCACGGCCGACTTCCTTCTCCATCCTTCCCTAATCCGATGAGACCGATGACCACGCTGTCTGGTCTCCTTCCCCAAAACAACCAACCAACCAACATAATTAGCTTGGACGGAATGGAGACCCTCTCTTAGGAAGGCATCAATCGAATTTTTATCTGCTATTTTAAATAGATATATTTTGCGTTTATTTTTAGTGGTTGTGGTTGATATGGTTTTGAGCCTCGCTACAATGACCTTGTGTTCACTAATCCCTGTATCCGTCATGGCGCTCTCTATTAGATCAGGATTATTTGTGGCTAACAGGTCAAGTGTGTTTTCGCAACCATTTACAATTCGTGTGGGCTCATGAACTAATTGTTCAAAGTAATTCTCAGAGAAAGCATTTAGTACAATTTCGGAAGATGTTTTCTGTCTACCACCGGCTTTGAACATGTATTTTCGCCAACAAGTCGAGGGTAGATTGAAGTCTCCACCAGTTATTACTGTACGAGTGGGGTACTTATTTGTAATGAGATTCAAGTTTTCTTTGAACCGTTCAGCTATTATATCATCTAAGTCGGGGGCCCAATTATTATTTTGTTACGGCTGTTGAGTATAGCCTCTACCAATAGTAATTCGCAGGAACTATTTCAACTTCACTACAAGATAAACTACTACCAACAGACACAAACACACCAACACCTACTTTATTTAATCAATCCTTTCTGAACACGGTTTGCGCCTCTGTAAAAATTTCGGCAGAATTTATCTCAGGCTTTAGCCAGCTTTCTGTTCCTATAACGATTTCAGCTTCAGTGCTTTCTGTCAGCGCTTGAAGCTCCGGTACTTTTCCAACACAGCTACGACAATTTACAACTATACTACCGACTGTTGCTTGGTCGATTCTTGTCGTTTCTTTGCCCTGTACCCTTTGAGACTGGAGTCCTTTTCTATCTTTGCCGGCCGCGGTAACCGAGCGGTTCTAGGCGCTTCAGCCCGGAACCGAGCGACTGCTACGGTCGCAGGTTCGAATCCTGCCTCGGGCATGGATGTGTGTGATGTCCTTAGGTTAGTTAGGTTTACGTAGTTCTATGTTCTAGGGGACTGATGACCTCAGATGTTAAGTCCCATAGTGCTCAGAGCCATTTGAACCATTTTGAACCATTTTGATTTTTCCCGAGACTGTCTAACCTAAAAAACCGCCCAGTCCACGCCGCACTGCCCTTGCTTCTCGTGCAGATACATGTAAATATAATAGGTCAGGTGTCCACTACACACAGGAGGCGTCCTGTGTGTAGTGGACACCTGACCTATTATACAGGGTGTTACAAAAAGGTACGGCCAAACTTTCAGGAAACATTCCTCACACACAAAGAAAGAAAATATGTTACGTGGTCATGTGTCTGGAAACGCTTACCTTCCATGTTAGAGCTCGTTTTATTACTTCTCTTCAAATCACATTAATCATGGAATGGAAACACACAGCAACAGAACTTACCAGCGTGACTTCAACACTTTGTTACAGGAAATGTTCAAAATGTCCTCCGTTAGCGTGGATACATGCATCCACCCTCCGTCGTATGGAATCCCTGATGCGCTGATGCAGCCCTGGAGAATGGCGTATTGTATCACAGCCGTCAACAATACGAGCACGAAGGGTCTCTACATTTGGTACCGAGGTTGCGTAGACAAGAGCTTTCAAATGCCCCCATAAATGAAAGTCAAGAGGGTTGAGGTCAGGAGAGCGTGGAGGCCACGGAGTTGGTCCGCCTCTACCAATCCATCGGTCACCGAATCTGTTGTTAAGAAGTGTACGAACACTTCGACTGAAATGTGCAGGAGCTCCATTGGGCATGAACCACATGTTGTGTCGTACTTGCAAAGGCACATGTTCTAGCAGCACAGGTAGAGTATCCCGTATGAAATCATGGTAACGTGCTCCATTGAGCGTAGGTGGAAGAACATGGGACCCAATCAAGACATCACCAACAATGCCTGCCCAAACGTTCACAGAAAATCTGTGTTGATGACGTGATTGCACAATTGCATGAGGATTCTCGTCAGCCCACACATGCTGATTGTGAAAATTTACAATTTGATCACGTTGGAATGAAGCCTCATCCGTAAAGAGAACATTTGCACTGAAATGAGGACTGACACATTGTTGGATGAACCATTCGCAGAAGTGTACCCGTGGAGGCCAATCAGCTGCTGATAGTGCCTGCACACGCTGTACATGGTACGGAAACAACTGGTTCTCCCGTAGCACTCTGCATACAGTGACGTGGTCAACGTTACCTTGTACAGCAGCAGCTTCTCTGACGCTGACGTTAGAGTTATCGTCAACTGTACGAAGAATTGTCTCGTCCATTGTAGGTGTCCTCGTCGTTCTAGGTCTTCCCCAGTCGCGAGTCATAGGCTGGGATATTCCGTGCTCCCCAAGACGCCGATCAATTGCTTCGAACGTCTTCCTGTCGGGACACCTTCGTTATGGAAATCTGTCTCGATACAAACATACCGCGCCACGGCTATTGCCCCTTGCTAATCCATACATCAAATGGGCGTCTGCCAACTCCGCATTTGTAAACATTGCACTGACTGCAAAGCCACGTTCGTGATGAACACTAACCTGTTGATGCTACGTACTAATGTGCTGGAGAGCAATGAGTCGCATGTCAACACAAGCACCGAAGTCAACATTACCTTCCTTCAATTGGGCCAACTGGTGGTGAATCGAAGAAGTACAGTACATACTGACGACACTAAAATGAGCTCTAACATGGAAATCAAGCGTTTCCGGACACATGTCCACATAACATCTTTTCTTTATTTGTGTGTGAGGAATGTTTCCTGAAAGTTTGGCCGTACCTTTTTGTAACACCCTATATTTACATGTCTCATACGATGGAGATGTAGGTATCTGGAAAAGCGGTAAAATTGCAAAAAGTTACCTAAAAATTGTAAATGTATTTACATTTCATCTTATTCTTTTTCTTCTGCTTGGGAGCAATGGCTGATCTCTGGTGATGCTTCACGATGAGCCATTCACTGCAGTGCACGGAAGAAGAATGTCGGTGCCCACATACTGCTGTGGTAAGAAAAGGAAGAGGAGGAGGGGGAGGGGAGCTTGATTCCTATTGGTATAGAGAGAAAGGGGAGGGGAGGAGGAATACCTGCATCTCCATCCTAAGATACGTCGAAATACAATGTTAACCAAACTACCATAGCATACAATTACCTCAAGTGTGTGAGCATGGTGGGGGCTCTCGGCAGGAGGGTGTTGACGGCTGACCTTGGGAACAACAAGCCCAACTTTCTCAGGTGTAGCAGGACACCGGAAGTGATCTTGAGTTAAGATCGTTATCTGCACTGGCACGTGGTTTGCAGCCCTAGTCTGTTGAACTAATAATTCATTATTTACAACGAATTAAAGTTTGTAAAGTGACAGTATCCGAAAGCAATAACAATAGATTAAAAACTACCGACTAAATCATTATGCAATTCTGACTCTCATGTACCATGCTGTTACCAAATTATATGATATGGCGCGGTCACACATTGGCTTAAACACATACAAAAGCCAGAGAAACATAGCCTGAATCAATCTGTGAATATAAATTTTATTTCTAAATCATGCCACTTCAGAAGCATTCGCGGAATATAATTCTTGTTAAGAACACCATGCCGCTGGGCAACCTCTGCAGTGGCTAAGACAGCACCAATTCGTTAGGCGGCAGTAGGCATGACCACCCTAAGATCGCTGCGTCTGGTATCTTTATAAACTGGCCACACTGTACAGGATGTGGAAGCTGGTAGAGGAAATGTTATCGTCTTCTGGGTTTGATGGTAAACGGTGCTACGAAGCATGTTAAATGTCTCCCGTTGTACTGTAGTACTTCCGTGTTGAAATAATATGCCTAATGGAAATATAATCACAATGTTACATTCTGGCACGCCACTAATGTTATCTAGAGCAAAACTATTTCCGCGACTGCACTTTCGTGCTCCAAGGATCCGCCCCCAACGCAGCGGGCACGGGCCCGATAAAGCCAACGGCTGCCTCCCATGTGTTCGCTGCATATCACAGCGAATGCTTGTGATCTACGGCGTAGGCTGTTTCTCTCGTTTCGGCTAGCACAATACTAGTCATAGATGTGTGAGTTTCGATGGAAAAAGTGAAAGAGGCACAGTGCGTCTTTGATGGAAAAGGAGACAGGGGCTCTGGGATTGAATACTATGAATGGAGTTGTGAAGATCAGAGGCTGACTGAAAATGATGTAATGGGTATTGTACTCTATTTTATCATAAGTAGTATTCTTGGAGATGTTGAATGTGAGAGGGTGTGAGAACGTAATAACTGCTAACGCAAGTGTTATAAAATTTCGACACAGGGATGGCAAAGTAGCTCACGAGACAATTGTTCATGCAGATTATAGATTCAGAATCTTTGGAGTATATAATTTACCAGTATGATTAAGACCTACCATAAATGCGATATATACTTGTCATAACTAAAAATGGTTCAAATGGTTCTGAGCACTATGGGACTTAACATCTATGGTCATCAGTCCCCTAGAACTTAGAACTACTTAAACCTAACTAACCTAAGGACAGCACACAACACCCAGCCATCACGAGGCAGAGAAAATCCCTGACCCCGCCGGGAATCGAACCCGGGAACCCGGGCGTGGGAAGCGAGAACGCTACCGCACGACCACGAGATGCGGGCACTTGTCATAACTATCTTACGACCAATGTCTGTTGTAATGAAAGAAAAAGGATAGTAAACTGTTTGTTTCACTCACAGTTATGAAACACTTCAAGAGGTCTTGATCGTTTTCGTTCATTACAAGCCATCTCCACATTTGTGCTAGCTGGTTTCAGTAGAATCAGTCGTATTTGTCGCCGTGATGGCTACCATACATTGAATTAGAAAACAGCAAATGTCTGTCTTTATACAGAGAAAGTAACTGTAACAGCAACTAACCCAAATGTCAGGAAGCAATAATATTCTACGCACTTTCGACATATGTGATATATAACCAACGAAAGGCTAACGCTCTACGAGTTGGAGTGTGGAATTTCAGAAGCTTGAACATGACAGGGAAGCTTCAAAATCTGAAAAGGGAAATGCGAAAGCTGAAGCTAGATATAATAGTGGTCAGATGAGTACAGGGTAATATCAACAGCATCAGAAAATAGTATAACGGGAATAGGATACGTTATAAAAAGGAAAGTAGTGTAGACAGTGTGTTACTGTCAACAGTTCAGTGATAGCCGGCCGATGTGGCCGAGCGGTTCTAGGCGCTTCAGTCTGGAACCACTCGACCGCTACGGTCGCAGGTTCGAATCCTGCCACGGGCATGGATGTGTGTCATGTCCTTAGGTTAGTTAGGTTTAAGTAATTCTAAGTTCTAGGGGACTGATGACCTCAGATGTTAAGTCCCATAGTGCTCACAGCCATTTTGTATTATCACGAAATAGGGGAGATAATGTCACGGACATGATACGTGAATTGGAGTGGCAATTTTTAAAACAAAGGGATCCTCTCATTAAATTTCAATCACCAGTTTCCTCCTACGATTGAGAAAACATTCTGTTGGCACCCACCTACGCAGGGAGAAATGATAATCACGATAAAATAAGAGAAATCAGGGCTCGCACAGAAAAATTTACGTGCTCGTTTTTCCCGCGCGCCGTTCGAGAGTGGGACGGTAGAGAGACAGCATGAAGGTGGTTCATTGAACCCTCTGCTAGGCACTTTATTGTGAATAGCAGAGTAATCACATAGATGTAGATGTAGAGTTTACACCCCATCATCCATCCTGTGCTCAAACAATCATTTTTGTTTACTCAGCAGCACATCTTAAATTAGAGTAGTTCAGAATATTTCACTTAGATGACAGATGACAACAAAGTATCGAGTGAACATAGATGTTTAGCTCAGCGCACACCCGGAAGTAAGTGGGAGATAACAGGGATGCCGAACAACTCCTGCGCTGTTTTCACTTCTCATGTGCGCTAGTCTCCGTGTAAAAACTTACTGAGTGTCTCCGACGGTTCCACATGCTGGAACTTATGGCAGGCCAGCTTTAAATGGGTAACTCTCTTCGAACGCATGAAAAATAGCTGATATCCGTAATTTTTCAAGTAAAATACAAATTGATGATAAATCTGATATCGTTTTAGTAGTTACGCTTCTATCTTTAAGAAATCAGCTTTGTGCCCGCAGCGGACGCTCCCTGCAACCGGTGCACCAGGCACCAGATGGAAGGACCCCTTGCAGCCGGAACATTGGTCATCGGCTGAAATTCCCGAAGTCCTCCTGTTGGAAATGTAACAAAATAATTTTGTGTAGGTCAATTGAATATATTTTCTATCAGACTACATACAATAATTGAAAAAAAATTTATTGTAACAAAATGGTGACACGTTGAAACAAATTCCTTTCTTCGGCCACAAAAACGAGACAAAAACGTGCTCCGATACCAGGTTTTTGACGATATCTCAAAACGGCTACGTACGCTGATAGAGAATTCAATTTAGAATTCTGCCATCAAATTCCGATCAAAATAGTATGTACGGTCTCAAGTTATGTTTCCCACGGATCTGAGAATTACGTTTTCGAGAAAGACACTTTTGAAGCTTTGAGTTACAGTTTTTTGTAGTTAAGTTAAACATACCTCTAGTCAGTAGTTCCTGGACCCACAGCAATCCTTCCAGATCCTATTAGCGTCTTTGGCAGCTTCTGTGATCCGCTGCTTTGCTCTCTCGATACGCTTTTCGTCTTTTTTTTCTGCATAAGTGAAACGTCCCCCTAGAAAAATTATACATGACTGCGTTTAAACTGACACACAATATTTTTAGCGCAACGCAATCTGACTTTCAAAAATCCCTACAAAAGAATGGCCCCGACTAACATTAACCTATACCTTTCACAAATCACTTACCTCACCAAAAATCTTCGTTACTCGAACTACTGCAATACAGCGAGCGCCACTACTGCCAGCTCAATAGTGTTCAAAAGTCATAATGTATATAGCAGTTCATGACATCCAGTCTTACAAATTTCAAAACTCCGCCATCTCTCTCCCCACATCCACCACTGCTGGCGGCTCACCTCCAACTGCTCAACTCTACACTACAATGGCAGACAACAATGCAAACTAGCCACAGACTGCACACAGCACAGCCAGTGATTTTCATACAGAGCGCTACGTGGTGTTACCAATATAAAAACCTAAATAGCCTACTTACATAGCCCCCATGCTCCCCACAAAAAATTTTACAAATTGTTTTGGGCACTGGCCAATACATATTTGTTAAATTTTTTCACAATTACAATAACAAAGAAATCAAATGCACACAATTATTGATACAATGTTGGTCGAAAGCTAAAATTTTCTCACAGTCCATAAAGACAGTCCTGATCATTCATCGCAGTAAAATTGCAGTGTTGTTTTTTTTCTTGAAGTCTGAGCAGTAAAAGAGAATGCACACAGAAGTTGTGGATTTTTATGCAGTCTTGAAGAAGTAGTGTTGTCCTTCCAACGGAGAGACAGTGCTGACTCTTGACATGCTGACAGGTAATGGGCCACAACAGAGCAAACCCACTGCAGAGTCAGTCGAAGTTTGGAAGAATATTGGTAGGTAGGTCATCACAGAGCAGACCCACTGTAGTCCTGGTAGAGATTACGGTATTGGTGGGCCACCAGAGGGGCAGACCCACTGCAGTCCTTGTAGAAATAATGATATTGGTGAGTCATCAAAGGTGTAGACCCACTGTAGTCCTTGTAGAGATGGCTAGCAGTCATCCGTTGCGACTGTGCAGGTGCACAATCACCATCGAAGAGTCTTGTGGACAATATAGCAAGTCCATGAACCACCACTTGTGCACTCACAAAATTTTTTTTTGAAATGTCCTTGGAACCAGCCATGCTGTTATCCAGTCCCTTGCTGAATTATTAACACACATGCAAACACTAACAGTCCCAACTTCTCACATATTGTGCATTACTATGACCAACAGAAATGTGTGCAGTGAAATGTAACTTAATTTGAAGAACTGGTGTCTATATTATTATAAATTTACAACATAAGAATACAATTACAAAGGTACAAAAAACATCATTAAAGAACATAATAGTACAGATAACATTTGTAGTAATACAGGCTTTACAAAAGATTAGAAATAGACATATATATCAGTGTTACAGGAATTATGACATAAGTAAATAAATAAAATAATGAGAATAGTTCTTGAAACATTAATTTCACACATGATCATTAAAACAAAATAGAATAAATAATGTCTAAGCATCTTTACAAGGTAAATAACATATTATCAGAAAAATTCTACAACATAAATCTTATTAGCTAAACACATGCAGACAGGAAAAACACAAATTCACAAGAGTACACAAACACATAGCAGAATATCACAGGAGGAAAGGGCAGGGTTTGTTTTCAGTGTAACATTTGGTACTGCAGTCCAACCCGAAACTTCATTCCATAGATCTTTCGTCTTATTTCAACATTTGTTTCCACTAAAAAAAGAAAAACCTATCCAAGCATGCTTTCTGTATTTATATGTTCACATATTTCTTACCTCATTATTTATTTCCAAAAAGTCCTGTCTATACCTGCTTTCTGTAATTTTTTCGTATAACTTCTCAATGCATTTCTTCCAATTCATCGCAACTCATTCTCTTATATAGTCTACCCCTCTTAAGCTAACTTAAATCTACTGAGCTCAGATGCTAAACTAAGGGACGAGGCAATGCACCAGCACAAAACAATTAATGCAAACAGCAATGACAAAAAAATGCAAATTGGCAAAGCAAGCAGCAATATTACAACTAATATGAGCCAATGTGCAGCAACAAGAAAAATAAATCAGTAGTAAAACTGGCTTAACAGAGTAATGTAAAGTGAAATTTAGTAGCACTATGCCTGGCAAATAACAGCAGCAAATGCAATAACTTATATCTAAACATGACATAGCTCAAGCAGAAAAAATATTACAGTAAAAATGGCCATGTTTAATACCTATGTCACATCTTAACACTAGAGTGATGCATCACAAAAACTTACTCTGCAATAAAGTTACCAAGTCATTAAAAAATTATTTACGCAATTCCTGTGAAGGGAAATGTCAAATTTGCTCTCTTTTCTAAGAAAGTACATCATAAACGTATTCTTTACTGGGTCTGTAGACAGAAAATAGTGATATTAGTACATCTATTAAATTTTATTTTAACCAATGCTGCAGTGCAGCTAGAAACTAGATATTAAAGAAAATGAGCAAGTATGTACAAAGGAAGGCATGAAACATCATTCATTAGCCATATGGCATTTCATAAGGTAGTAAAAAATCTCTCAACTAGAAAGACAGTAGTCATAATCAGGTGTATAGACATAAAAATATTTCTCGTCATTTCATCAGGCATTTCAGTAAATACCATAAATTAAGAGCTCCACAGTGTTATCATATGTTTTCAAGTTTGAGCATGTCGTATTTGCGATGCTTTCTACAAAGGAATGTCAATAGTGAGGATAATGGCCCCCCTTTTTTTTCCACCTGTGCCTCTGAAAGGCTCACACTAATGGCTTTTTTCTAGCCGACTGTCGCGCAGCTGGGTGCCCACGACTCATTACGGGAAGGTGGTCACTTAACTTTCTTACTGAAATATTTACGACACCAGTTTGCATTACAGTGACAGTCTCATATAAAAAAATTTCACAGGTCGAGAATTTTCGTTGCAAATGTGTAGAAACAAAATCCTATGAATATAACAGTGTTCAAAAAGTTTTCGTCGGCATTGTGATATATTCGCGCATTTACACACATTTCATAACTCTCAAAAGTACGATTCTTGGTTTCCAACATCCCTTTCCACAAATCAGAGTCCCTAACCACTACTCATTATTCCTTACCTTATTATACATATACATATTCGTCGACACTTCTTCAATATTTCATCATAAGAAATACATAGCATAATCAAATTCCTTATATACGGTAGCATCATCTTATTGATCATAAACATAACTCAACAGCATAATACATATAGTCATCGTAATAATATCATAACATCTCAGTCAATTCTCAAAATCATCGTAGCTTCCTCCAATAATTTCAAAACCTAAAAAAAATTCTTTGCTCATTTCAGTAGTATCATCTACCTCAAACGTACTTTAAAATCATGCTCCCTTACCAAATACATCATTCAAAGCTCTCATAGTATCACAATGATTCTGAAAAAATATGAACAGTTCACAAAGTACAGACAAAATACAATTTCATAAGTGTGAAGTTACCCAACTGTGTAATTGCGTAAGCATGTGTCACTGATGTAGTAAAAAAAAAGTTTATCTCTCAGTTAAATGATCAGATAGCTGTGTAATTTGTGTGTTAGAGAAATATGGTACTGATGTGTAAAGTTGTATAAGCAAATACCATATTAGCTAGGGCTACTTGTGCTTGCCAAACACATGGTACACAAAGTATGCGTGTACCCCCTGAAGATTAATGTAATTATACCCTCAGATGTTACAGATTACAGCAATAGAATGAAATGTATCAGGGAAAACCTTTGTATCATTGTACTTCAAATATCTTTAAAAATAAATGTTTTAAGTACAAAATTAATCACTCAACTACGTGTACTGTAGCGCTAAACTGTGCGTCTTGTTGTAAGATAATCTCTGTGGAAGTGTCGTAGTTATCGTCCTCCGAAAGCTAAGTTCTGCAGAAGTCAATGTACTTACCTCATGATAAACAAAAGTGAAATGCTTTGCTTATAGATATCTTAGTTATTACGCTTATTGCCGTGATGAAGAAAGTACTGTGCTGTAACGTATTGTTGTGCTACGGAAAAGGCTGTCTCCTTGTAGCTATACCACAAAAGTTACTACTAAAACATGTTTTACTTTCCAGAAGAATTCAGAAAAACTGTGCAGATATAAAACAGATACAGCGCAAAAGCAATAATATAAATTGAGTCACTCTTTAGTAGTGTCGTGATATAATCGTGTAGCTGTCAAATAAACTAACCACTGTGTCATCTGGTATCTCACAGAAAGTACTTTAAGTCCAGAATGTATTTTCAAGTAAACCAAAATGTTGCATTAAAATCTCATTAGCAGTACCGGTATATGTTCTAAGTATGTGAGCCTTATAGTGGTTACATAATCGTGCAACTAACAAGCAAGAATGTACACACACAATAACACTGTGTCATCTGTTCACTATAACAATGCATTCGTAATTTCTGTTTAAAAATGTTCCCTAGGTTCTAGACTGGATAGTTGACTTCAAAACATTGTTGCATGTTAACAGATTCTAAGTCTGACAAAGCATACTAGCAATGTAAAGTGAAAAGTTATATGGCAAAGACAAAGATAAAAAGCAGATTATCTTTCAATAAACGGTTTTACATGTGAAATGTGGTGTAAACCTTTACTCTTCCTAGTACGCAGAGTTTCAACTTCAACGCAATTATCGTGTGGTATACGTCGGTAAGGAATGCTAAAATTTTTCTCGAGGTTAGCGTCTACGTTATTTTTCTCGGAACCAACCGGCGCACGTGTCTGCCTGTGGTGCGAGTCATTGTCTGTCTCTTTGTTGCCGCGCGTCGTTACTGGGATTTGGAGGCCTAACTTCTACAAATTCACCTAGTCAAGAGGGCCCTGCCCTGTTTGAAACACGCCAGTTCTGATTAAATTCTGGTCCGTTGTTACGATTATATCGTCTGTCGTCATAACGGTGGATTCCGTAATTTCTTTCTTGTTGGTCACATGGTCTAGAATGTCCCCCTGAATCGTAACTGCGCTCTGAACTGTTGCGTCTGAAGTTATTCTGTCTCCCATGATAATAATTGTTATGGTTACCATATTATCAGTTTCTGTGCTTATCCATGTCATATTCATTACTACGGAAATGCGATCTTTCTCTGTAATTATTTCTACTCTGGCAACGGTTGTCATACAGGTGGTGTCTGTTTCGGTCACGATTTGTGTTGTGAGAATAGCCTTGTCGTGTCCAGTTATTATTTCTTTCATTGCGGAATTGCGACGAATGTGACCTGTAATTGTTGTGTTCCTGTTTTCGCGTTCCGTGATTGTCAGTGTCAATTTCCAGTTCTTGTAACAGTCCCTGAAAAGCTTCAATGTCGTCTTTGCAACGTCCTGCTAAAATAATATGTCGTAAATGTTCAGGTAGTTTGATTAAGCAAATGCGGATGAGTTCTGATGGGCTGTATGGGTTTGACAGGTACTGATTCTTGTGCAACATATCTTCAAAATATTTCACAAGACTGGAAAATTCAGATTGTTCGAAACGTTTCATCATTATGATGCTATGTTTTACTCGGTCTTGTGTAGCTTGAGACCAATACGCTGAGAGGAAGGCATGATAAAATTCTCCTTCACTGTGACAATCGTGAATGACCGATCGCATTCTTAAAGCTGGTTCATTCTCCAAGTAGCCACACATAAATTCTAACCTGTGCTCCAATGACCGGTTGGGAGGAAAACAATGAGAGAACTGATGAAGCCATGCTTGTGGATGAATGTCGTTGTCAGAATTCTTAAATGTTTTGAATTTACGTGTAGTAATGAACAGCTTATAGTCAAAATCATCGTGTCGGCGAGTCGCACATCGCTCATTGTTACTTTGTTTCGGCGGTTCCATCTCAAAATCCAATGCGCCTTGCCAATTTCTTTCATAATTTGCGAAGTGTCCTGTGTTATTATTTTGTGGTTTTTCCGTATTTCTATGTCCCTCTTCCCGTACTGGAGTGCGAGTGTCCTCTGAAATATGTAATTCTTGTATTACTTGTGCCAACTGATCTTGTACTTCCCGGATTTCTCTTTTGTACTGTGTATTGATTTGATTTTGATTTTGTTCGAATTTTCTAATTTGTTCATACTCTTCAGTGTCAGTGAAGGCTACAGGTCTTGTGTCATTCAGATCATCATCTACCTTTGTAGATAAGTTAGTGAACTGATCTGAAAGTTCGGCTACTTTATCCGATAGTGAAATTATTTCCTCTGTGTGTTTTTCTGAACCAAGTTTCAGAGTGTCCATTTGTGTTGAAATCGTATCTACTGTGTCCTTTAAGTTTTCCTGAGTTTTTGCAAGTTGCGTAACCGAATCGGTAGATACAACTGAGTCAATTTTAGCTTGCAAGGTGTCGTGATTTTCATGAACAATAGTTTGCAGTTCTTTTATGGCTGCTTCGTGATTCTGTAATGCATTTTCTTGACGCAAAAAAAAAAAAAAAATAGGTTGGAAATGCTCACAAATTTGTGTTTTTACGTCATTATAGACTTTTTGACATTTCGATTCGATTTTATGTAACTCAGTAGTTAAATCTTCACGTGTTTGTTCAAGTGTGGTGTCTAACTTCCGAAGATTTTGTTCCATTGTGTCTAACTGTTGCTGTGTTTGTCTCTGGTGTTGTTCCATTGTGTCTAACTTTTGAAGATTTTGTTCCATTGTGTCTAACTTTTGAAGATTTTGTCCCATTTGTTTCTGATTTTGTTCAAGCGTTGTGTCTAACTTTTGTAGCCTTTGTCTCATTTGTTGCATTAACTGTAATAACAGTGCACTGGTGTCTGAAACATGTTCCTCAGTGCTATTCGGCAGTGCATTTGAACCGGCAATATTCGCATTTTGAAAAGCAGAAGATGTGTCTTGATTTATTTGAGAAAACGGTGAGGACGCAAAACCTGAATCTACAGTATTTTCAAGATTGTGTCCTGTCATTTCGGAGTCCTGAGGCGAGCTGTTGCCGACCGCCGGATCGATAATGCTTCCCTGTTCACTAATTGTTTCACTGCCTACACCATTATTTGCAGCCCGCTCCATTTCCCTATGCACAATTACCAAATTACTACTTTGAACATTAGTTAATTCATTACATGGTGGCGCTAACACACTGCTTTCGTCTTCACTGTCATTTCTCAGTTTACTTTGGAGCCCTAGTATTACGTTTTTCACACGCCATTATTGTCACAACATTTCACACGACAACACAGAAAAACACAATCTGAAGAGCAAAAATAAGAGAACACATTAACATAGCACTGAAATTAATATCTAGTTAATTGCAAGCGCAGCTGCGAAATACTTGGTGCCAATTTACATGCGTGCCGCACCTGTTTTACTGTACAACAATGAAAGACTGCAACTACAAAGGAGATTCTCTCTACAATTACGCGCTAGCAATAAACAAAATCTACACTAATTACACAAACTACAAGAAAAAATCAGAAGATTCCAGTGAGGTATCCTCGGCTAAGGATCGACATATGAAACGTCCCCTTAGAACAATTATACATGACTGTGTTTAAACTGACACACAATATTTTTAGCGCAACGCAATCTGACTTTCAAAAATCCCTACAAAAGAATGGCCCCGACTAACATTAACCTATACCTTTCACAAATCACTTACCTCACCATAAATCTTCGTTACTCGAACTACTGCAATACAGCGGGCGCCACTACTGCCAGCTCAATAGTGTTCAAAAGTCATAATGTATATAGCAGTTCATGACATCCAGTCTTACAAATTTCAAAACTCCGCATCTCTCCCCCCACATCCACCACTGCTGGCGGCTCACCTCCAACTGCTCAACGCTACGCGCTGTTCGCATCCATCTGCCCAACACTACAATGGCAGACAACAACGCAAACTAGCCACAGACTGCACACAGCACAGCCAGTGATTTTCATACAGAGCGCTACGTGGCGTTACCAATATAAAAATCTAAATAGCCTACTTACATAAGTTGTAACGAGCTGGTCCGGTCTCACGTTCGAATACGTAAATACTTTCCATAATGCGTGTTAGGCGGTTGTCGAAATTACGTGCTGTTATAGTGACCGTGATGTCGACTATTTTTCCCCACTATGAACGGTTTTTCGGACACACTTTTTCACAAGTCGCCTTGTAACTATGTAATGGAGTTTCTGGCAAGCTGGGGATTAACACTACAGTCAAGTAGATATTCCAGAGAACATTTCAAGCAAAAAAATCTATTTTTTTAAGTTTTCAATGAGCACTACGCCCTCAAAATAATGTTATGGATGGTGAACGCCTGGCGAGTGCAAAGTAGCTGCACGAGCTTCCCACTGAGTTTTGTTCCCGTTTCAGTAACTAAGCAAAAGGCTGTAAACCACTATGACAACCTATACCACAAATTAAAAGTATGAGACTTGTTTAGGTAGGCCTCCTATGTAACAGTCGTTACATTTTCTTGCGGCTTAAGCGTACTTTAAATTGACATGCACACTCAACAGCCGTCTTTCGATTTTTCGAGTAATTATCCTCGTCTAAAAACCCGACTGTTGTTGCCGGCCGGAGTGGCCGAGCTGTTCTAGGCGCTTCAGCCTGGAACCGCGCGGCCGCTACGGTCGCAGGTTCCAATCCTACCTCGGGCATGGATGTGTGTGATGTCCTTAGGTTACTTAGGTTTAAGTAGTTCTAAGTTCTAGGGGACTGATGACCTTAGAAGTTAAGTCCCATAGTGCTCAGAGCCAGAGCCGACTGTTGTTCGGAGTCCCATTTGAACATGTCTGTCGCAGCCCACTGTTCTGAATTCGGTTTGGATGAGATCAAGACAAAGGCAGCAAATGAAAAGCCTGTATTTTACTTACGCACGAAATTTACCTCTCGTGCCGTTACTGAAGAACTGTAAGCGAAACCATCACTATCCGTTTACGAGCAGATGGCTTCCAGAAGTTCGTTTGGTGCCTCACAGTTCTATTTTCGTTTCTTACTATTCAGATTCGTTCAGTGTTTTGGAACAAGAGCATGAATGACCACAATAATTTCTTCGCAGTGTTTGCGACTCTTCAATATTATTAAAAATACGTATGTTTCTCTACTTTATGGCAAAAAGAAAACAAACAGTATACAGAAATGCAACAAAAGCCGGCCGAAGTGGCCGTGCGGTTAAAGGCGCTGCAGTCTGGAACCGCAAGACCGCTACGGTCGCAGGTTCGAATCCTGCCTCGGGCATGGATATTTGTGATGTCCTTCGGTTAGTTAGGTTTAAGTAGTTCTAAGTTCTAGGGGACTAATGACCTCAGCAGTTAAGTCCCATAGTGCTCAGAGCCATTTGAACCATTTTGCAACAAAAACACGATAAGGACAGGACACGGACCATCGTAGTTCGTATTGGTTGAGCAATTTTATGTCTGTTTTTTTTTTTTTTTTTTTTTTTCATCAGTCTGCTGACTGGTTTGATGCGGCCCACTACAAATTCCTTTCCTGTGCTAACCTCTTCATCTCAGAGTTGCACTTGCAACCTACTTCCTCAATTATTTGCTTGACGTATTCCAATCTCTGTCTTCCTCTACAGTTTTTGCCCTCTACAGCTCCCTTTAGTACCATGGAAGTCATTCCCTCATGTCTTAGCAGATGTCCTATCATCCTGTCCCTTCTCCCTATCAGTGTTTCCCACATATTCCTTTCCTCTCCGATTCTGCGTAGAACCTCCTCATTCCTTACCTTATCAGTCCACCTAATTTTCAACATTCGTCTATAGCACCACATCTCAAATGCTTCGATTCTCTTCTGTTCCGGTTTTCCCACAGTTCATGTTTCACTACCATACAATGCTGTACTCCAGGCGTACATCCTCAGAAATTTCTTCCTCAAATTAAGGCCGGTATTTGATATTAGTAGACTTCTCGTGGCCAGAAATGCCTTTTTTGCCATAGCGAGTCTGCTTTTGATGTCCTCCTTGCTCCGTCCGTCATTGGTTATTTTACTGCCTAGGTAGCAGAATTCCTTAACTTCATTGACTTCGTGACCATCAATTCTGATGTCAAGTGTCTCGCAGTTCTCATTTCTACTACTTCTCATTACCTTCGTCTTTCTCCTATTTACTCTCAAACCATACTGTGTACTCATTAGACTGTTCCTTCCGTTCAGCAGATCATTTAATTCTTCTTCACTTTCACTCAGGATAGCAGTGTCATCAGCGAATCGTATCATTAATATCCTTTCACCTTGTATTTTAATTCCACTCCTGAACCTTTCTTTTATTTCCATCATTGTTTCCTCGATGTACAGATTGAAGAGTAGGGGCGAAAGGCTACAGCCTTGTCTTACACCCTTCTTAATACGAGCACTTCGTTCTTGATCGTCCACTCTTATTATTCCCTCTTGGTTGTTGTACATATTGTATATGACCCGTCTCTCCCTGTAGCTTACCCCTACTTTTTTCAGAATCTCGAACAGCTTGCACCATTTTATATTGTCGAACGCTTTTTCCAGGTCCACAAATCCTATGAAAGTGTCTTGATTTTTCTTTAGCCTTGCTTCCATTATTAGCCGTAACGTCAGAATTGCCTCTCTCGTCCCTTTACTTTTCCTAAAGCCAAACTGATCGTCACCTAGCGCATTCTCAATTTTCTTTTCCATTCTTCTGTATATTATTCTTGTAAGCAGCTTCGATGCATGAGCTGTTAACCTGATTGTGCTATAATTCTCGCACTTGTCAGCTCTTGCCGTCTTCGGAATTGTGTGGATGATGCTTTTCCGAAAGTCAGATGGTATATCGCCAGACTCATATATTCTACACACCAACGTGAATAGTGGTTTTGTTGCCACTTCCCCCAATGATTTTAGAAATTCTGATGGATTGGTATCTATCCCTTCTGCCTTATTTGACCGTAAGTCCTCCAAAGCTCTTCTTAATTCCGATTCTAATACTGGATCCCCTATCTCTTCTAAATCGACTCCTGTTTCTTCTTCTATCACATCAGACAAATCTTCACCCTCATAGAGGCTTTCAATGTATTCTTCCCACCTATCTGCTCTCTCCTCTGCATTTAACAGTGGAATTCCCGTTGCACTCTTAATGTTACCACCGTTGCTTTTAATGTCACCAAAGATTGTTTAGACTTTCCTGTATGCTGAGTCTGTTCTTCCGACAATCATATCTTTTTTGATGTCTTCACATTTTTCCTGCAGCCATTTCGTCTTAGCTTCCCTGCACTTCCTATTTATTTCATTCGTCAGCAACTTGTATTTCTGTATTCCTGATTTTCCCGGAACATGTTTGTACTTTCTCCTTTTATCAATCAACTGAAGTATTTCTTCTGTTACCCATGGTTTCTTCGCAGCTATCTTCTTTGTACCTATGTTTTCGTTCCCAACTTTTGTGATGGCCCTTTTTAGAGGTGTCCATTCCTCTTCAACTGTACTGCCTACTGCGCTATTCCTTATTGCTGTATCTATAGGGTTAGAGAACTTCAAACGTATCTCGTCATTCCTTAGTACTTCCGTATCCCACTTCTTTGCGTATTGATTCTTCCTGACTAATGTCTTGAACTTCAGCCTACTCTTCATCACTACTATATTGTGATCTGAGTCTATATCTGCTCCTGGGTACGCCTTACAATCCAGTATCTGATTTCGGAATCTCTGTCTGACCATGATGTAATCTAATTGAAATCTTCCCGTATCTCCCGGCCTTTTCCAGTATACCGCCTCCTCTTGTGATTCTTGAGCAGTGTATTCGCTATTACTTGCTGCAACTTGTTACACAACTCAATTAGTCTTTCTCCTCTTTCATTCCTTGTCCCAAGCCCATATTCTCCTGTAACCTTTTCCTCTACTCCTTCCCCTACAACTGCATTCCAGTCGCCCATGACTATTAGATTTTCGTCCCCCTTTACATACTGCATTACCCTTTCAATATCCTCATACACTTTCTCTATCTGTTCATCTTCAGCTTGCGACGTCGGCATGTATGCCTAAGCTATCGTTGACGGTGTTGGTCTGCTGTCGATTCTGATTAGAACAACCCGGTCACTGAACTGTTCACAGTAACACACCATCTGCCCTACCTTCCTATTCATAACGAATCCTACACCTGTTATACCATTTTCTGCTGCTGTTGATATTACCCGATACTCATCTGACCAGAAATCCTTGTCTTCCTTCCACTTCACTTCACTGACCCCTACTATATCTAGATCGAGCCTTTGCATTTCCCTTTTCAGATTTTCTAGTTTCCCCACCACGTTCAAGCTTCTGACATTCCACGCCCCGACTCGTAGAACGTTATCCTTTCGTTGATTATTCAATCTTTTTCTCATGGTAACCTCCCCCTTGGCAGTCCCCTCCCGGAGATCCGAATGGGGGACTATTCCGGAATCTTTTGCCAATGGAGAGATCATCATGACACTTCTTCAATTACAGGCCACATGTCCTGTGGATACACGTTACGTGTCTTTAATGCAGTGGTTTCCATTGCCTTCTGCATCCTCATGTCGTTGATCATTGCTGATTCTTCCGCCTTTAGGGGCAGTTTCCCACCCCTACGACAAGAGAGTGCCCTGAACCTCTATCCGCTCCTCTGCCCTCTTTGACAAGGCCGTTGGCAGAATGAGGCTGACTTCTTATGCCGGAAGTCTTCGGCCGCCAATGCTGATTATTTATCAAAATTTAGGCAGTGGCGGGGATCGAACCCGGGACGGAAGACGTTTTGATTATGAATCAAAGACGCTACCCCTTTTTTTTGTGTTGCATTTTGTTCGTTGTTGATCGTTGTGTTCGGTCGTTGCGGACGTCGCAAGACATCCTGTTCAAGTTCGGTGGTTGATCCTTTCACTCAGTTTTTTATTACAGAGGCCAACCGGCTCTCTGACCGAACACGCTGAGCTACCGTGCCGGCTCCCCTAGACCACGGGTACCCAGTCTGTCAGACCGAGTTAATAAGTAAGCTTCTCTTCCCTGCAAATCTCGGTGCTTTGCGCTGTCAGTTCAAATAATCATATGTGCTAGTATAAGATCAAAGCAATCTGCTCGCACACTCTGCAACCAAAATGATATTGAAACAGAAGACGACACAGAAAACACCGAAATTCTTTCTTCCAAAACTATTTCACAGAGGAAGATCGCACCGTAGAGGCTACTTTCAATCGTGGCACAAACCACAAAATGGCTGATATCGAAGTAAGTGACCGTGGGATGGAAAAACAGCTGAAATAGCTCAGCAGAGGGAAGGTATCCTGACGGGATACTGTATGATTCTACACAGGTTATGTAAAAGAACTTGCTCCTCTTCTAGCAGCAGGGTACTGTAGGTCTTTGGAGAAGCGATGTGTCCACAACGGTTGAAAAAAAAAAAAAAAAAAAAAGCGCAAGTCATTCCCGTTTTCAAGAAGGGTCGTTGGACAGACGCACAAAACTATATATCTCTGATGTTGGCGTGTTTTAGAATTTTGGAACATGTTTTATGCTCGCGTATCATAACTTTTCTGGAGGCCGAAAAATCTCCTCTGTAGGAACAAACATAGTTTCCGAAAGCAACGATCGTATGGAACACAGCTTGCTCTGTTCGTCCACGACACGTAGAAGCCACTAGATACAGGTACTCAGGTAGATAGTGTGGTCCTTGACTTCCGGAAGGCATTCGATACCATTCCACACTGCCGCCTAATGGACAAATACGAGTGTACGGACTATCAGACCAACTCTATCACTGGACTGAAGAATTTCTAGGCAACAAATAACATGTCATTGTAAACGGAGAAGTCTTCAGATGTGACAGTAAATTCCTCATGAGTGTTATAGGACCATTACTTTCCACAGTATATATACACCATCTAGTAGATTACGTCGAAAGTTCCATGAGGCTTTTCGCGGATGATGCTGTTGTATACAGAGAAGTCGCGACGGTGGAAAATTGTAGCGAAATGCAGGAAGACCTGTAGAGGATAGACGCCTGGTGCAGGGGGTGGCACTTGGCCCCCAATATAAACAAACGCGACGTGTTGCGAATACATAGGCAGAAAGAGCCTTTATTCTACGATTACAAAAAATGGAGAACAATAATTGGGGGCAGCTGCTTCCATAAAATATCTGGCAGTATTCACATGAAGCGATCTGAAATGCAAGGGCCACATAAAATCAATCGCGAGTACGGCAGATGTCAGACAAAAATTCACTGGAAGAATCCTCGGGAAATATAGTCCACCAACAAAGGAAGTAGCTTACAAAACACGAGTACCATCAGTATTTGAATACTGCTCGTCAGTATGGGATCAGCACCAGATAGAACTGATAGAAGAAATAGAGAAGAGCCAAAGAAGAGCAGCGCGTTTCATTACAGTTTCATTTCGTAAGCATTAAAGCGCCACAGAGATGATCAACGAACTTCAGTGGCAGACGATGCAAGAGAAGCGTTTTCTATGAGGGTGTGGTTTACTGTTAAAGTTCCGATAGCGTACGTTCCTGTAAGATTCAACAAACGTATTGCTTCCTCCTACGTATATCTCAAAAAAGACCCAGAAGATAGACCCAGAAGATAAAACTGGAGAGATTCGAGCCCGCACAGAGGCTTATCGGCAGTCGCTTTTCCAGCGAACTGTTCCCGACTGTAAGAGGAAAGGGTGGAAGTGACAGGAGTGCACACAGCACCCTCTGCCACACACTACAAGGTGGCTTGTGGAGTATAGATGTAGATTTAGAATATGCTATCATATCATTATCATTACTTATTTAAATAATAAAACGCTGACGTTGGATCAACTAGGTGCTGCTGTAAAGGTCCACGTTTTATTGTTAACATTTTTAGTTGTGGGTGGAGTCTTACCACAATCTATTGGTTATGAACTGTAGGTTAAAACTGAAGAAAGTGCAAAAAGGTGGGAATTGAAGGAGATGGGACTTGGATAAACTGAAAGCACCAGAGGTTGTACAGAGTTTCAGGGAGAGCATAAGGGAAGAATTGACAGGAATGGGGGAAAGAAATACAGTAGAAGCAGAATGAGTAGCTTTGATGGATGACATAGTGAAGGCAGCAGAGGATCAAATAGGTAAAAAGACGAGGGCTAGTAGAAACCCTTGGGTAACAGAAGAAATATTGAATTTAATTGATGAAAGGAGAAAATATAAAAATGCAGTAAGTGAAGAAGGCAAAAAGGAATACAAACGTCTCAAAAATGTGATCGACAGGAAGTGCAAAATGGCTAAGCAGGGATGGCTAGAGGACAAATGTAAGGATGTAGAGGCTTAACTCACGAGGGGTATGATAGATACTGCCTACAGGAAAATTAAAGAGACCTTTGGAGAAAGGAGAACCACTTGCATGAATATCAAGAGCTTTGATGGAAACCCAGTTCTAAGCAAAGAAGGGAAAACAGAAAGGTGGAAGGAATATATAGAGGGTCTATACAATGCCAATGTACTTGAGGACAATATTATGGAAATGGAAGAGGATGTAGATGAAGGTGAAATTCGAGATATGATACTGCGTGAATAGTTTGACAGAGCACTGAAAGATCTGAGTCAAAACAAGGCCCCCGGAGTTGACAACATTCCATTAGAACTACTGACAGCCTTGGGAGAGCCAGTCCTGACAAAACTCTACCATCTGGTGAGCAAGATGTATGAGACAGGCGAAATTCCCTCAGACTTCAAGAAGAATATAATAATTCCAATCCCAAAGAAAGCAGATGTTGACAGATGTGAAAATTACCGAACTATCAGTTTAATAAGTCACAGCTGCAAAATACTAACGCGAATTCTTTACAGACGAATGGAAAAACTTGTAGAAGCCGACCTCGGGGAAGATCAGTTTGGATTCCGTAGAAATGTTGGAACACGTAAGGCAATACTGACCCTACGACTTATCTTAGAAGTTAGATTGAGGAAAGGCAAACATACGTTTCAAGCATTTGTAGACTTAGAGAAAGTTTTTGACAATGTTGATTGGAATACTCTCTTTCAAATTCTGAAGGTGGCAGGGGTAAAATACAGGGAGCGAAAGGCTATTTACAATTTGTACAGAAACCAGAATGCAGTTATAAGAGTCGAGGGGTATGAAAGCGAAGCAATGCTTGGGAAGGGAGTGAGACAGGGTTGTAGCCTCTCCCCGATGTTATTCAATGTGTATATTGAGCAAGCAGTAAAGGAAACAAAAGAAAAATTCGGAGTAGGTATTAAAATCCATGGAGAAGAAATAAAAACTTTGAGGTTCGTCGATGACATTGTAATTCTGTCAGAGACAGCAAAGGACTTGGAAGAGCAGTTGAACGGAATGGACAGTGTCTTCAAAGGAGGGTATAAGATGAACATCAACAAAAGCAAAACGAGGATAATGGAATGTAGTCGAATTAAGTCGGGTGATGCTGAGGGAATTAGATTAGGAAATGACAGACTTAAAGTAGTAAAGGAGTTTTGCTATTTGGGGAGCAAAATAACTGATGATGGTCGAAGAATGTAGACTGGCAATGGCAAGGAAAGCGTTTCTGAAGAAGAAAAATTTGTTAACATCGAGTATAGATTTAAATGTCAGGAAGTCGTTTCTGAAAGTATTTCTATGCAGTGTAGCCATGTATGGAAGTGAAATGTGGACGATAAATAGTTTAGACAAGAAGAGAATAGAAGCTTTCGAAATGTGGTGCTACAGAAGAATGCTAAGATTAGATGGGTAGATCACATAACTAATGAGGTGGTACTGAATAGAATTGGGGAGTAGAGGTGTTTGTGGCACAACTTGACTAGAAGAAGGGATCGGTTGGTAGGACATGTTCTGAGACATCGAGGGATCACCAATTTGGTATTGGAGAGCACCGTGGAGGGTAAAAATCGTAGAGGGAGTCCAAGAGATGAATACACTAAGCAGATTCAGAAGGATGTAGGCTGCAGTAGGTACTGGGAGATGAAGAAGCTTGCACAGGATAGAGTAGCATGGAGAGCTGCATCAAACCAGTCTCAGGACTAAAGACCACAATAACAACACTCAATTATGGGCATTATAAACGGGCAGCCAGCTTATATTTCCCGCTCTGACTTCAGAAATTAGAAAATTCGCTTCTTTAATACTTGGTCTCTCCAGCCGCACTATCAGTAAAACTAATAACTACTACAAACCTCGATTTAAATATTTATTTTCCTCTTCGTATCGCTACAACTGTTGTTTCCACCTCGACCCACGATGGCTGGTAGGTTACTGTGTTAACAATATATCTACAAATGATCTTGTCATCAATCACACCACAGCTAGCTTATATTTGTCTTTCGTTCCAATTAATGTTTTAGTTGCTACGTCTACCGTAAGTATTGGGTTGTTGGAGACGACAGTCAGAATGGAAACTTCACTTTCGAGGAAGTTATCAGTGATCCGCCACACCGAACAGTTGTCACCGTCATATCGCCTGACAGAGCTACTGGCCGGAAACTGTCACGCGGCCGGTTTGAAACTGATTGGGTTCTGTGATCGCTACTTACAACAGAGAGTGTAAAGTAGGATCCCACCTGTCTGTCCTGCCAACGAATAAGCGCTGTTGATACGGCCCTGCTGGTTAGTGGCTTTCGTATTAGTTAAATGTTAGACAATCAGGAACAATAGGAAAAATTTATTCGTACCTTAGTACAACTACGAGGCCTACCTTTAGACACAAAATAGTTCGCATACAGACATAAAACCATGTTAATACCGATATAGAAATATGCTTATACGTTTTGTGTCATCCTTCTCTGAAGTTATGGTTATCGGCACCTAAGCAAGCCAACAAACGTTCGTCTCCTCACTCTGGTGTGATCAAAATGACAGAAACATAGTGGGCCGGCGGGTTGATTCTCATAATAATAACCATTACTCACATGAGGAAACTGGAATTGCTGTAAATATTGTTCGCCGTCTTTTACGAGAGCCTGGCAACTATTTCTGTGGTCAGCCAGAAAGTGATGGAGAACATACTGACCATAGTTCTCAGTCTGCAAGATTTCGAGTTCTAATTGATACACATATTTAAGAAAGTTTCACATGCACAGCATATTAATATTCATTATGTTCATACTGACAGAAAATGTCTATCCTAAACAGCACTATGAGCAGCTCAGAGGCGACATCTACGGTAAGTTCCTACTAAATTGTCTTTCGCCCTCACTACTGATAATCAGAATAAACGCTCGCCACAAAAGTGGAAAGTAATTGTCACTACTTGACACGCGGATTTGTTAACGTTACGGGCGGCACACTAACTTAATTTGCCAGATCTAAGCGATCCAGGTCGGTGTACAGTCCTCGCCAGTTCACTTTCTATTATTACTGAAAATAAGAGTTTTATAACAGCCTGTCTCTGACGTCATCCGAGGCAGCGCGCACTCCGGCGTTTGACTGACGCTGGGTGCTTTTTTTTTTTTTTTTTTATTGTGTGTGTGTGGTGGTGATGGCAAGGGCGCTATCGCCTGTGGCGATTGGTCCCTCATGTGTGCAGGTGACTTTACTTAGTTGGGGACACTATTTATTTAGAAATAGCGGCACCAGGGTGGACTCGTTAGAGGTCCCTGTGGGCACCTATTTGGTCCTTTGGGGCCTCATAAGTGGTCTTCGTCGGGGAATGGCCTTTGTCAGTTCAACCGACTTGCTGGTACCGAATCAGGACGTGCAAAATTGTACTGGACCGAGAAGCACGTGGTAGATCCTGATAGTCGTGAAACGTCCATGCGAGGTGGCGACGAAACATACATGTGCATCAGCCTATACGAGAACTACACATTCTTGACGAGTTCAGCGAGACCGCGACCAGTCGCTCGTGAAGTGGCCATCCAAATCGTATTCTTGAAGAGTCATAACCGGACTGCTTAGTGGCGAACGATCGTCAGCGGTACCCTGACTTTATGCCAGGGTGCCGGTTCATAGGTGGCAATGTCGTCTAACCGGCTGAGGTGCGGTCGAAGCCTCTTCACCTTGTTCACCAGGGCGGTCGTTGCGTCCTTGACAAGTTCGTGTAGGTGCGACGTGTCCAGCTCCCTGTGAATCCGGGCAGTGCTCGTCCACGGAGGGGCATTGAGGATCAGTTTCAGGTACCTAATTTGTAGCGTTTGGAGCATTTGGAAATTGGTGCTACAGGTGATGCCCCAGGAGGAGCAACCATATAACATGGCCGGCAGGAGGATGGTCTCGTAAATCTGGAGCTTCGATGTTGGCAGCATGTCTTTGCTGGCCAAGAGGGGATAGAGGGCGTTGACAGCCTTTGTGGTTTTTAGTTTCTTGTCGGCAGCGTGCGCCTTGAAGAGCATTTTGCTATCGAGGGTAACCTCTATATAGCGGACTGTAGGTCGCCATGGGAGTCGCTGTCAGGGAGTTCAGAACGACGTCGCGTAAGAAGGATGGTCTCATTTTTCGTCGCATTGATTGTTATGTGGTTTAATCGCGCCCATGTTTCAGTGAGGTCGACTTGTTCTTGTAGCTTCCGGATCGTGGTGTCCAACCGTCTGTTGCTGGCCAGTAAGGGCGTTGTCATCGGTAAACTGGGCCAGAACGGTGTCAGGGGTTGTCAGCAGGTCATTGACGTACACGGTGAACAGTGTAGGGGAGATGACGGACCCTTGCAGGATGCCCTCATTGAGGAGTTTTATTCCAGATCGTTTCCCGTTGATGGCGACAAAACATCTTCTGTTTGTGAGGTAATTATCTATGAGTTTTAGGTAGCAGTGGGGGAGATCCGTATCATCATATAGTTTGACGAGGAGATTGTCCCACCATACCTTGTCATAGGCCTTTCGACATCCAATAGGACTACAGCCGTGAATCGGGAGAGGTTTATGTTCATGTAACGAATTCTGTTATCTGGAGGAGCTCCAGTTCTACTGACAGGGTTTCCTGATATGCGAACTGCTCCCTGCGTATGACATGGTTGTTGAGTAATGGTTGCCGGATGCTCGGAAGCAAGACCCGTTCCAACACCTTAGACATGGTGGGCAGCAAACTTACGGGACAGTGATTTTCTGGTTTGGTGAGGTCCTTGCCCTTCTTCGCTATGGGAACGATTTTGCACACTTTCCACACATCAGGGAAGTAACTGTGGAGGAGGAAGGCGTTAATAATATGGGTGAGCAGGACAAGTGGCTTGCACGGCAGGTGTTTGAGTTGTTCATTTGACACCTTATTACCCTTATCTGGTCCAGGTGCAGAGTTGGTGTTGAGTCGCAGTATCGTGCGGACCTCAGTGGTGGTTGCTCAATCCGCGACGTCGTCAACAGGGTGGGACCTTATCCGCTCCATGGTGGTGTGGATCCGTCTACTGGACTGCCCTCTGGCTCCATTCTGTTTTGAATTTTGTATGTGGAGGCAAATAGTTCAGCCTGCCTAAGGTCATCAAAGATCATATTTTTGTCGTCTTTGAGGGCAGGTTTGCGCTGTTTTGGGGCCCTCAGGTTCTTGATGAGTTTTCAGTTATCCCGCAGGCACAGGCGAAGTGCCGACGTCCTATCCTCCCAGACTTCTGCCTTCCACTCTTTGGCTCATCTATGAATCTCCCTGGTGAGCCTATTTACTGTTCCCGTTTCTTGCGGGTCTCTGGTACGGATCCATCTGCGGTGTGCCTGGCTCTTCAGGTACTTGAGGCCCTGTATTAGCGGTGGGAGTGTGTTGTACGTGTCCTCTAGGAACATAGATGTGGTGAATGCTAGTTTGTAGGCTGTTCGTATCTGGTCTGCGAGTATGGTAACAGCGATGTCAATTTGTTGCTCTGTGGTGAGCGCCGCTGTGGGCGTGACATTATTGTTCAGCCACTGTTGGTATTGTTCCCAGTCAACATTGATGGTTTGCCATGGTCGAGGGGGTTCCATTGCACCACCGATGTGGCCTATTACCGGTAAGTGGTCGGGTGTGAGGACGTTGAGGACTTGCAGGTTCAGGTCGCGCTCCAGATTCTTTGTGATACATAAGTTAAAGATGTCGGGCCAGTGGTTGCGGTTGAGCGGTATGTAGGTAATGTCTTCTGGTGCTGTTATCGCTGCATGAAGGTGGCCTTCAGCTTCATGGAATCTGTCACCTCGTGGATTAGTTCTTCGGCAGTTCCACGCTTCATGCTTTGCACTGAGGTCGCCACATAAGAGGATCCGTTCGTGGGTGTCAAAGATCTGTGTGAGGTGTCTTTCATCGTATTCGGCTCTGGGGCTTAGGTATACGGCGACTAAGTCGATCTTGCCTGGACGATCGTGGCCTCTAGTGAGTGCAGTGGTGGCGTGAGTTCAGGATGACGGGTAATGCGGTGGCATATATAGATGGCCGTATCTCCTCTCCGTCTGTTGATTCTGTCTGTTCTGTGGCATATTATGTTGCGGAGTTTGAGATTTTCATTGCACTGTAGGTGCATTTTGGTGACGAAAAGGGCATCGATCTTCTGCTCTTCGATGAATTCGTTTAAAAGTTCCCATTTGTTGGCAATTCCATTGGCGTTGAAATTGCCAAATCGGAACTCTGCTTCTTGGGAGGCCTACGGTCCATTGAAGCAACCGATGATGGTCATCACTCCTCCAATGATGGTTGTAAGTTTTTACATTAAGTCCACTGCCTGTGTGAAGTTGTGAATGATAGTTGTAATTTTCTGCAAGATGTTTGACGCCTAGATCTTGTCCCAAATTGATTTAAGTTGATGGATGAAACTGAGGACAGAGTATAGGCCAGTGGTGGTGTCAGTGTTGGCGGACGTGTTGTTGGTTTGTGGGGGGGAGTCGCCCAGTTTCGTCGTCCCATGCAGCTAGCCTCGGCCGGTGTGGTCACCGCCATTGGTCGAATTGTAGGCCTTGGAGCCAGCGCCTGCCGTTGCGGTCGCTGCTTGGTATAAGCGTCGATTGCCTTCTGGTACTTTTCACAGCCTCTGAAAGAGGCGGGGTGGCTGTCCTTGTTGCAATTCAAGCAGTAGAGGTTTCCACCTTTGGGTAGGTGGCATTGAAAAGCCCTATGATCGTCGCCACATCTGACAGTGCGTCGGCATGTTACAGTAACTGGCGGTATGGAAGAACCCCTGGCATTTTTTGCATTGCGGGGGTCCTACCTTACTCTTGTTGGATTCAACGGTGACTTTTGTGTCAAGCAGATGTGGTATATCGCTTCATTTTTTGGGTTCTTGTTCAGCGTTACGCAGTAGACATTCATTGGTCGGAGCTTCTTGGTGGATTCATCCCGCTTCTTATATTGATGCACAGTGGAAGTCGGGAAATTCTGTCGTTGCCGGTCTTCTTGGAGATCCAGTTCTTTGACTGTATGCAGGAGGCCTTTTATGACGACCTTCAGTTGCCCGTCGGCCTGGAATTGGTGGGTTAAATTGTCGATTCGGTGGTGGTTGAAGAACTCAAGTGTCGTTCTGAGGTCCTTGAGGGAGTCGAAGTGGTACTTGATTGTCTTGCCTTTGTGGGTGGCTTTAATGGGACCTTCCATGTATTGTCTGAGGGCCTTGTTGAGCGTGAGGTAATGCCCTGCGTATTGTATGGTTATCGGCGGAATGCGTGATCTTTTAGGGACCGCTCGCTCTGCCGGTGCGGTGGAAGTCGATGGTTGGGGTGGGGGACCCGCGGTAACGTTGGTGGTGACATCCATGTTGGTGGTAGTGTCATTTAGCACGTCGAATATGTTCGCCGTTTGTACGTTGAACTTGGTCGGTGCGCCGGATTCGGTTGAATTTTTCCTCTTTAGGGTTTTCTTGGCACGCTGGAATGTTCCCTGCCCGTCGTCGTAGTCCATGTCCGCGTCACTGGAGAATCCGGCGTTGGCGTCGTCCGCGTGGGAAGCGTCGCTGTCCGATTTGTGTGCCGCATCAGTGTCTGTAATGTTGTGGCGCGCTAGCTCCTCCCCGTGCTTGGAGGCCATCTTGTCGTCCCTGCTCGCAGAAGACGTTCTGTTGGTGCTGCGGCCGGCCGCGGTGGCCGTGCGGCTCAGGCGCTGCAGTCCGGAACTGCGGGACTGCTACGGTCGCAGGTTCGAATCCTGCCTCGGGCATAGGTGTGTGTGATGACCTTAGGTTAGTTAGGTTTAAATAGTTCTAAGTTCTAGGGGACTTATGACCTAAGATGTTGAGTCCCATAGTGCTCAGAGCCATTTGAACCATTTTTTTGGTGCTGCGCGCGCGGGAGCTGCACCGGCAGGGCGCGCCGTGTTGCGGCGACGCGCTCGCGACGCTGGCGTTCGGTCTCGCCCCGTCGAGTCGGCGGTTGGGCGTGGTTGGTGGAGGTTCACAGACTGAGACCGAGCCCTACCCGCGGAAACGGAACGTGCCCTGCTGAGCGAATCTGGCCTGGAGGCGCGAGGACGAACCCCGCCCAGGGGGATGTCCGCCTGTTGGACTTCGGCCTGGGGAGGAGGCCCTGGTGCCTCAAATTGTCCTGTGCTGGCCATGTCCCTACCTCCTCTGGCTATTCCAGAGGAGTCTCGCCTAGTAATCCTATGTGCGCCCTAATGAAGGTACAACAAGTTACCTTCCGAAAGCAGGCGTTCCGCGAGTTGCGGTATGCGCGCAAAGTGTAGCTGAGGTCGAAAACACAGCGCCGTGCAGTGACAACCACGCGGCACCGGAATCCGATCTCGAATGACGCTGGCTGGGTGCGCAGCCTCTCGGGATGGATGATATGTGGCGCAGCGGACAGCCAAGTGAACACCTGCTGTCATCCGCCCTATGCCAACGGTAGCAGTCTCTAAACGGCCTCTTTCTCGGACACACAATATATTATACCAATGTTATGCATTAATTTAGAACCTTCGCAATTTATTCATACATGTAGGTAAGTTGGTTAAAATCACAGAAAAAGTTTTAGGTTGCCTGCAGTAAAACTTTGCCTTCTAGAATTTTTAGAACCGAAGTGACAGTAGAACAAGACTTCTGAACTACAACTTTAAGAGACTTTGTATTGGTTGTTATTAACATCAAGGTCCTAAAACTTGTTGTAGCTGTATCATTTAAAAGATTTCATCACGTGCTGTAACCAATACTTTTTAGCATCAATATAACTGATACTTAATCTACTACAAATAAGGACATTTTTGTTCTAATTTAGTTTTCAGTAAATTACTCGAAAACTGTTCGAGGTAGCTTAACCCTTAACTGCTCTAGTGGGGTCCCGGAGAACCCCAGACGATAGAATACAATACATAGTACGTGAACGGAACAACAGATGGAACCTGTGTTCTTGGTAATCCTCAGTGAAGTGCTGCCTTTTAAACGTGGAGTGTTGAATGCGGTGTTTCCACTATTATTGTGTGAGATACAGAAAAAGAGGTCTCAGAATACCCCCACCAGCGTATTAACGTAAGTTGTTTTTGACTATCTCAATTAGTGTTTTCCGCGACTGAAATCTTAGAGTACTTCGAAAACAGAACACTTTCCATGATAACGTTAATTTTTAAGGTTATGTGAGTATGAATGCATAATTTTTCAGAATGGCATCATCGAAGTCATTACCAGATGGCGAGTTGGAAAGAATAGTGAATGATCCTGCGCTTTTGCAATCTGATGAGGAAACCACAGCGGATGAGGATGAATTTATACCTCTGAAGCTACATCAGAAAGTAGTAGTGAAGAATCAGATGAAGAGGTGTGTATTAGAACTTCCGCTGACAAATATTTTTGTGGAAAAAAGCAGTGCTACGAGTGATCAAAAGAAGCTCCTCCTACAACTCGTACCCGTTCTCACAATATAGTTAGTCTTCTTCCAGGTGGTAAACGTGAAGCAAAAACGATTGATTCAACTGACATATTATCTGCTTGGGAACTGTTCATTAGTGAAGATTTATTGCAACTAATACTCACCAATACAAATGTCAAGTTACATGACATATCAAACAAATACAGAGCTCCTACGCCAGCGTTCATAAAGCCGCTAGATATAATAGAACTGAGAGCATTTCTGGGTCTGCTTTATTTATCTGGAGTAATGAAATCCAGTCACGAAAATGTTGTTGGACTTTTTGCTCATGATGGAACTGGTCGTGATGTGTTTCGAGCCACTATGAGCGTTCAGAGATTTTTATTCATTTTGTCTTGTTTGCGATTCGATTGTGCTGCAACAAGAGTTGCTAGGAAGGCTGATGACAGACTTGCAGCTATTAGAGATGTGTGGGAACTCTTTATAGACTAATGTCAAAAGTATTAAACTCCAGGAGCGTACGTGACAATCGATGAAATGTTAGCACCCTTTCGTGGTAGGTGCAAATTTCGCATGTATGTGCCCAAGAAGCCAGCCAAATACAGCCTCAAAGTTATGTGCCTTTGTGACTCATGAACATTCTATTTATGCAATGCATTTGTTTACACAGGAAAAGGGACAAATAAACGTACATTATCAATCCCAATATAGGATGTTTTGAAATTAATAACACCAATTGAGGGAAGCAATAGACATGTGACAGTAGACAATTGGTTCATGTCACTTGAACTCTGTGATCAACAAGAAGCCAAAAAGTTGATTGTCTTAGGGACTCTAAAGCAAAATAAACCGCAGATCCCAGAAGAATTCAAACCAAACAGAAAGCGCCTAATAGAATCTGCATTATTTGGGCATAACGAAGGAAAGACAATTTGTTCTTATGTTCCTCGGAAAGGTCGAGCTGTTGTGTTGCTTTCATCTATGCATCACGATCAGAAAATTAGTACTCAACAGAAAAAACCTGAAATGATCATTGATTACAATGCCAAAAAAGGAGGAGTGGACGCACTGGACCAAATGTGCGCCAACTATTCGTTATCACGGCGAACACGCAGATGGCCAATGTCTGTATTTTATGCCATTCTAAACATAGTAGGAGTCAATGCTGCTGTCTTGCTTCAGTGCACCAAACAACTTGATGAAACAAATGATTTAAAAAGAAGAGAATTGCTACAAAAGCTTGGAATGGATTTAGTAAAGCCCCATATACAACGTCGAGATGTCCGGCCCCTTTCTCGTGAAGTGAGAGATGTTGTTGTTAAACTTGGTGGTACTCCTCTTACCTCAACAACTTCAGACTCAGAACCCATGAGGAAAGCAAGATGCTACATGTGCGCAAGAAATGTGGACAAGAAAACCAAAGTAGTGTGTGAAAAATGCTCAAAACATGTTTGCCCCAAACACAGATTTTCAGTGTGCCAAAATTGTTTGTAATCATATCTCAAATATGTAAAATGTTTATAATATTCAGTGATAAAAGTGCAATTCAAAATAAAAATTCCTTAACTTACAGTTTCGTTTTTCTTATTGGGTACTCCGAGACCACATTAGAGTATTAGTGCATGAGCATTTCACAAGAGTAGTTAAGGGTTAATGGGGTCACGTAGTTATTATTTTTATGTTGAATTGAAGCGTCATACAAATTTTCACATTTCTAAGTCTAATATTTAGCGCCTTCAATTTTTCTTAAAAACATTGTTTCTGACCAAAATATTGCTTTAATCGCGTTGAGACTTGTACCAGTTAATTCTGACATGCATCTGCACATTATGACCAATTTCTGGCTTCCTAGCTTTTTTATTTAGCGCCACTTACTTTTTTTCTTAAAACGATGTATTTAGGTGAAATATTGACCTAATCAATCTGATACTTGACAGTTTAAACATTATTACACTAAAGCTTAAGTTGACAAAGTTTGAAAAAGCAACTTTAACTTTTTATTTCATTATCTGATACTTGTGTGTTACGTGCAGACGCGTATGGTGACGTGGCGCTACTAGCAGTGAACTGGGGTGAGTCCCGGCACACTCGCTCACTTCTGTATCTGTCACATGATACAGCGCTTGTTTCGCCACAACCTGAATTACCAGCTACTGTCGATAATTTGCTGCTCGTCATCTAACTACTACATTACGTGTGATGTATGCAGCATCTCATTCCGTTGCGTCAGAAACGTCAAGTGCGTCTGAACTGCAGCATCTCAAGTCGTGTTGCTGTCTCCATTCACTGAAACTACAATGACAGGGATGTAGTAAAGCATGAGCCAGTCATGAAGAGCTTAAAAGTTGTAGGAAAAACAAGTTCTAATTCAGTTGGTAAATCCGTTTACGAGCTCCACATCGTGCCGTACAAGAAACCGCATATCACGAAGGACGTTGTTATTATTGGGTATGATGCTTGCAGATGATTATTTTCCCTCCACCTTCCACGGCTGAAGAAAATGGACATATTACTTAAGTTGTTTTTGCTTGAAAATAGCTTTTTGTTAATTCTTAAATTCGGTCCAGTTGGTACTCTATTTTTTGTTTCCTACAGGGTACACTAGAGACTCATATGATGAAAAGGCGGGGATCTCGCGAGTTCTGTCCACGACTGTACCAGTCTTTTTAAATGTTCGCTCGGGAACTGGATAGCATTCGTGATTTTCTGTCAGAGAGGTCACAGTTCGTAGTGACTGACGGATAGTCATCGAGTAAAACAGAATTGACTTATGGCGTTCCCCAAGGAAGGCTTACAGGCCCTCTGCTGTTCGTTATCTATACAAACGATTTAGGAGACAATCTGACCAGCCGTCTTAGGTTGTTTGCAGATCATGCTGTCGTTTATCGTCTTGTAAACTCTTCCGAAGATCAAAACAAACTGCAAAATGATTTAGAAAAGATATCTGATATCTGAATGGTGCGAATATTGGTATTCAACCCTAAATAAAGAAAAGTGTGAGGAGGTCATCCACATGAGCGCTATGAGGAACCCGTTAAACTGCGGTTACACAATAAACCAGTCTAATCTAAAGACCGCAAATTCAACTAAGTACCTAGGAATTACAATTACGAACAATTTAAACTGGAAACAACGTGTAGCCGGCCGAAGTGGCCGTGCGGTTAAAGGCGCTGCAGTCTGGAACCGCAAGACCGCTACGGTCGCAGGTTCGAATCCTGCCTCGGGCATGGATGTTTGTGACGTCTTTCGGTTAGCTAGGTTTAGCTAGTTCTAAGTTCTAGCGGACTAATGACCTCAGCAGTTGAGTCCCATAGTGCTCAGAGCCATTTTTTGAAACAACGTGTAGAAAATGTTGTGGGCAAAGCGAACCAAAGACTGCGTTTTATGGACAAAACACTTAAAAATGTGACAGATCTGCTAATGAGACTGCCTACACTACGTTTTGTATTATCGCGAAATAGGGGAGAGAGTGTCACGGTCATGATACAGTATCTGGGATGGACACCATTAACACAAAGGCGTTTCTCATCGCGGCAGAATCTTCTCACGAAATTTCAATCCACAACTTTCTCCTCCGGATGCGAGAACATTTTGTTGACGCCGATCTACATATGGAGGAACGATCATAATAATAAAATAATGGAAATCAGAGATCGCAGAGTAAGATATAGACGTTCGTTTTTCCGCGCGCTGTGCGGGAGTGGAGCAATAGAAAATTATTGAGAAGGTGATTCGATAAACCCTCTGAAAGGCACTTAAATGTGCTCTGCAGAGTATCTATGTAGATGTAGATGTAGAATGGATCTGCATTCACTGGCAGCAGCAATTCTTGTCGAATTGGGAACCGATTGTTATTGATAAGGCATGACGCTCGTCTCCGGTTGCTGACGGATGGTATGTTTTTACGAGCACCGTACTAAGATCCTGTTACATGACTATGAGTGGTACACTATTCCTAGTGGACATGTTGGACACTCCACGTTGGTCCACCAACGAATCCGTCACCTTCATTCACGGTGTGGTCATGAGCACATCGAAACACGATATTACCTGTCTGGTGTTCTGTCAAGTTTCCATGTCGATATCAGGATGATTACATTTAAACTTTCGGTACTTGAGAGGGCCCCCAAGAAAAGCGAGTGATAGTAGAACAATGAAATTTGTAAGCAAACGCGCAAGAGAACGAACGAATAAATCATCAAAAAAAAACACATTTTAGTTGTAACAAGACAGAGTAACATTTGTTAATTGCGTAACATGTTTATGTTCCAAGTTACAATCGTTGCTAAGTTCAAATGGGTCTGAGCACTATGGGACTTAACATCTGAGGTCATCAGTCCCCTAGAACTTAGAACTACTTAAACTTAACTAACCTAAGGACATCACACACATCCATGCCCGTGGCAGGATTCGAACCTGCGACCGTAGCGGTCGCGCGGTTCGAGACTGACGTTGCTAAGTGTGCTGACCAGCTGCATCCACTACTGTCTGGAACAGCACGACATTGCTCTACTGCTGCCCGAAATAACGGTCGACAACTGTTCAGACACAGCTGTTGAGACACAGCTACAGCTTTACGAGTAAAGCCATGCTCACCTTGTCCAGGTCAATGCTGACTACATGTAACTGTATTCCACACTGATGCTTTCGTTTCAATATTGCGTCACCGTATCAGTACAGGCGCCTAAAGACAAGTAATGACACTAACACTAATAACAACGCAAATGTGGCAGTGCACAGTATGAACATCATTCTCATAAAGTTGGCTACTCATACGGTAAATACTGCCTCAAGAAGAGAAAGATTGATGAAAACCACCCTGTATTTTTCTGCACTGATTTCATGCAACCTACTGGCGCGCACACATCACTTCACTGGCATTACTTACATCAGCGGTGGATGTTCACATGACCGTCTGGTACCAGGTCTAAACAGTCTGCAGCGCTCCAAAGTGACCAGTGTGCTCTTTTAAGAAGGGTAACTAATATGCTATTTACTGGTATCGAACAAGACTGTCAAAAAGGCAGAATATAGCGAATGATATAGGTGTACCAAGTATTGGGAAGAATTTATATTCAAGAATATTTTTATTGAAATAATTATTTTCTGCTTTTTAGCCTTGTATGTGTCAAATTTTTCAGTCGATTTCATATATTTTGATAATATTACATTAGATACATACAGTAAATTTCAGGATTATTGCCGGCTTGTGTGGCCGTGCGGTTCTAGGCGCTTCAGCCTGGAACTGCGTGACCGCTACGGTCGCAGGTTCGAATCCTGCCTCGGGCATGGATGTGTGTGATGTCCTTAGGTTAGGTATAAGTAGTTCTAAGTTCTAGGGGACTGATGACCTCAGATGTTAAGTACCATAGTGCTCAGACCCATTTTTTTTTCAGGATTATTTCTGGTTCTCTTCACCTGAGTCAACCAATACATTGCTCCCTCCTACGATTATCTCACGAAAAGACCTCGAAGGTAAAAAAAAAATTAGAGCTCACATGGGGCTTAACCAGCAACTGTTCTTACCGCCAGACATTTGCAAATGGAACTGGAAAATGGGTAAAAGGAGAGGTACACAAAGTAGCTTTCGCCACACTCCAGGCACGAAAGTGAGTTAATATTGCATTGCCATTGAGTTCTGCACTATGTTGAAACTTTCAAGTCTCTAAATCTTCGACAAACGATAGTGGGAAACATAGTACTCTCCGCCGTACAACAGACAACAAAGCGAGTTAATATTGCATTGTCATCCAGTTCTGAGCTATGTTGAAAATTTCAAGTGCCTCGCTCTTGGGGAAGTTAGTTTAACATCAAATGCAAAATTTGTAACGAGCAAACAGACAAGAAAGTGACCTAATAAACACATGTTAAAAAGTTGCACTCGTTTGTTGATAATGTTCTTGCTATTAAACAACTAACTGAAAAGCGAAGGGAGTTAGATCTAGCCGCTAACATGGGACTTATAGATTTAGAAAAGGCCTTAGATTAATTGGAATGGAAGTTACCACACACATGGTTGAGGAACGTGAATACCCGAAGCAGATTACAAACCTTGTATTATAAACCAAGTATGAAACAAACCATTCCACATTTGCAGAACATTTAAAACACGATACCCTCATCCTACAAACATGGAACAAGAAGTGAAAATAATGAGAGTAAGCAACCATGACAAACATCTTATACAAACACAAGAAAACTTCCACATCCAGAAAGCCATAGCAGAAAACAAACATGTGATAAATGAACAAACACACATCAGCACAGGCTCTCTACTACACGTAATAAAGGGAATGATAAGATAAAACAAAAAAAAAAACTCTTCCCTCTTCACCTTCTGGACACACACACACACACACACACACACACACACACACGCACGCCACAAAAAAAAAAAAAAAAAAAAAGCACAGCCCAAATAAATGTATCACACCAAAATACACACACACAGTACAAAAAATTATATAAAATTATATCACACCTAAACACACACACACACACACATATATATATATATATATATATATATATATATATATATATATATATAAACGCACACACAAATGCATACACTAACAGATCACAGACACTTCAATAATTACACTCGAAAGTTTGGCAATAACATTGGATCTTTGGCAAAAACATATGATAGTCGGCAACAGAAACCAAAACATTGTATTGAAACAAGCGTTCAGTTCATAGTGCTGTGGAATGTGGGGAAAAAACCGCAAATTGGCATTCATAAGAAGAACAACACAAAAAATGCAACAGGAGCGTAATATGTAAGAAATTGTCCACGCAACCTGTAAGTACAGTTCAAAACATTACTACTTAATAGGAAATACCAACCACCAGAACTGTTTATATCCTATAGGTACAATGACAAAAATGTAAATTAAATAGCAAACATATGTACATATTCCAGGCTACTGATGATGCCTTGCATAAAATAAAGGCGAAACGCGTATGGCACTAAAGTTGTGTTTTATTCAGTTGCTGTCAGACGGTCCATAAGTAAAAATTATCAATATACCGTAAGATTATAAAACATATTATAACGTTATACAGTTATAACAACACAGTAACTGTCCTCGCAGTATCAAGTGGTGAATCAAGTTTTTAATATTAGTGATAAAAATGACAGATCGTAATTAATGGAACACTTTAATAGGGCAGGGAGTAGCAGAATGTTCACAAAAAGCTTACGACGTTATGGCTGTGATTCGAAGTATTGGAAGACCTAGAAAGAGATGGGAATGATTGGGTGCCAAACGAGTTATGCGGCTTGGAATTCAGTGAAAGAGAAAGAGAATAGAAATACGGGTACTAAGCTCTTTGAACATCGGTCGGCGCTGCACCGCTGGAGGGGCCAGCAGCGTTCTGGGCCGGGCCGCGCGCTCTTGTCTGTAAGTGGCTGATGGCATCATCCCCACTCGAGCGTCCGCCCGTCTGATGGGCCCTCCAGACATCTTGAGAGGCAGCCGAGGAGGGCTCCGGCGACCCGTCGCTCATCGATCTCGCACCAGCGCCGGCGCTCCTTTCACACTTTTCTCGGTTCCTAGTTCGTATACCGGGGCGATTTGCTGTGGAACCACCATAGCCGGAGCATCTGTACTGTAGTCTTGTGAAAGATAAAGTAAATAATTCAGACAGTTAACGGAGACAATAATTTAACTTGAGCGATTCTGGAGTTCGAAAGAGAAGGAAGTTTTGTATCCCGCCTGGAAGGTGGCGCGTGGGCCTGCTCCTGTAAACTGAATGGGTAGGCCGAATGTAAGAAGTGAGCAAGAGCGGGAGAAGTATGATTCTCGGTACAGCTTTTTACGTGAAAGTACATTTAATTGTTAGCCAATGACATACGTAACTTTACACTGAAGAGCCAGTAGGTGCGACTGGATAGGCATCAACGTTAACAGCCACTAGTAGTAGGACAAACTATCATTGAGGTAATAAAGTCAGTAATGGCCCCCTCTGAAGTAGAAACAATGTTGCTAGGTCGTCTCCTCGGAATCAAATGGGCTGAACCTGCAGCGGAGCTTATAGAGCTCCATAGCGCCAGCTAGAGGGCTGTGTCGTCGGTGTCTGTCGTAGTGCCAACTTAAGAACTTGCACCTACGCCGTGGCATCGTAGCTGTCGATACCACAGGAAGAAGAGTAGGAGAAGACAGACTGGAGGAAATGAATTAGAGGGGAGGCAACCTGGTAGAATTCTGCACAGAGCGCAATTTAACGATTGCTAACACTTGGTGTAAAAATGATCAGATAAGGTTGTATACGTGTAAGCCATCTGGATGATTTAGATTATCTAATCGTAAGACAGATATTTCGGAACCAGATTTTAAACAGTAAATCATTTCCTGCAGCAGATATGCATTCTACCCTAAGTTATTGGTTATGAACTCCAGATGAAAGCTGAGGAAATGGCAAAAAGGTAGAATTTTTGGGACATGGGAATGGATAAACTGAAAGAACAGGGGTTGCTGAGAGTTTCAAAGGAAGCATTAGGCAACGACAGAGTCAAGCAGGACAAAGAAATACAACAGAAAACAACAGGGAGATTTAAGAGATGAAATTCTGTAGGCAGACAAGGCTCTGTAGAAACCCCTGTATAACACTCAAGATATTGAATTTAATTGACGAAAGGAGAAAATACAAAATGGAGCAAATGAAGCAGGCGAAAGGTACTACAGACATTTAAAAATTGAGATCGACGGAAAGTGGTTCAAATGGCTCAGAGCACTATGGGACTTACCATCTGAGGTCATCAGTCCCCTAGAACCTAACTAACCTAAGGACATCACACACATCCATGCCCGAGGCAGGATTGGAACCTGCGACCGTAGCGGTCGCGCAGTTCCAGACTGAAGCGCCTAGAACCGCTCGGCCACAACGGCTGGCGACAGAAAGTGGAAAGTGGCGAAAGCAGAAATAGCTAGAGGGCAAAACCAAAGCTTGGAGAAGCACACATTTATATGGGAAAGACGCTATAGATACCGCTTACAGGAAAATGTACGAACTCTTTAGAAAAAAGAGGACCAGCTGAATGAATATCAAAAGCTCAGATGGCAAGCCAGTACTAAGCAATGAAGTGAAGGCTGAAAGATGACAGGTATATTTACCAAGCTTATGCAAAGAGAACGAGCCTGAAGACAGTATCATGGAAACAGAAGAGCATGTGAAGATGTGGGAGATATGATATTGCGAGGAGAATTTTACAGATAAGTTAAAAAGCTAGGTCGAAACAAGCTCTGTGGAGTAGACGACATTCCCCCAGAATCATTGAGATCCTTCGGAAAACGCACCAGGACAAAACTATTCCACATGGTGTGTAAGATATACGAGGTCAGGTATTGGTTCGGTATCTTGTCTGGCTAACCTTGCTGCTTCATTGCACCATCCAAACTGTCATGAAACATCCATTTGTGGTTCCGCATGAGTTTGTGATGACGTTTGTTCATCAAGAATTTCGGATCGTGTTTGTTGCTCTGCAGACTGTCTGATTTCACGTATGTTACTTTCCGCCTGTGATTGGAATCACAAATGCGTAATACCTTCGTTAATTGCTTGTTTTTCCGGTGCTGTTACAGATATGTATGTGGTTGCAGACTCTGTGCTTGTTCGATCCTGTTCACTACGCTCTTCAATGGTTTGCAACAACTCTGTTGGCAATTTCTGAAATTGTCGCTTCGTTTGCGCTTCTATTTTGACTATGCGCTTATCATATCTTTTCAGCGCTGCTTTTGTGATACGTTTGTGTAACACACTGTTTTCAACAACTTCACGCGCTGTACCTGGTGCTTGTCTAGTAGTTTCGTTTAACTGTTTCTGTAGTTATTTGACTTCTCCCTGGGTGTTGTTACGTAATGTTTTGATCTCGTCCTGAATGACATTACGCAATGTTTATACGTCCACTTGTACCTTGTCAATGTCTGTTCTCAATTGATTGTGACCTGTTCTTAAGTTTCGTATCACTTCTCGAGATTCTTTTGCCTCGTCTTCAATATGACTTAGGTGTAACTGAATTTTTTTGTTTTGTTCTTTAATTTCACGCATTTGCCTCGTGGTTTCTGCATTCTGAATTTGAATTTGGTTCGCTATGTCTTTATTTTGCCTTGTCATGGTTTCCGTAATTTGTTGTAATAATTCTGCCAGATTGGTGGGTCCTATTGCGTTTTCTTCCGACGTCCTACGCTCTGTGTTTTCGCCCAAGTGTTGGTTCGCAACCGATTGCACTGAACTGTGCTGTGACACGTTTCAGCTCGCATTCCTTGTACTCTGTGGTGAGGGAGCTCTGATTACTTGTACTATGGGTTCTACGTATTCAAGACGCAAGTTAGAATTCTCATCGACTGTCTCTCAACTTTCCTGCTCCTCTGTCGTATGCTGACTTACGTTTTCTATGCCTTGACGTACATTAGCCTCGTAATGGTGCGTTATATGTCCCATTTCTCGCGATACTGCATCGTCTGTTGTACTGTCCTCTATTCTCTGTCCATTTTCATACTGGGTCACTATCTCAATTCGGTCAAGGTCTCGATTTGCCATTGCTAATCTTTCCGAATCCCTTATTTTCTGTCCTAAAAGCAATTCACGCGCCCTACTTCGCATCAACATGCGCTCATACGATCTCATGCGTTTCATAAACTTTTTATGCACACGACTTGACTGTCCATTCCCTTACTTGTTGGGTCAGAATCAACTTGTCAACGATGTATCCGCCAACTGTGCGCTTGCATTGGAGAGAAAACTTCATTCTAACAATATTAAAATTCATAACTTAATTATGCTATTGTCTCTGCCAGAATGTCTCACTTTTATTGAATTCTTTCTTACTATCTATCGGCGCAGCTGCTGTTTTCGACTATGTATGCCTTTCAAAAAAATTTTTTTTTTTGTTACGAAAACTTTTTAACAGGATATTTTTCTGACCTAGTGAGGCATGTGGTCGACCTTCAATCATGGTATTTTACCATCCTGGCAGGGTCGCCATTTTCTAACATTCTGTGTGGTGTCTGTTTGTCCTATATCGTGTCTCCCTACCACTTTCGCGCAACGACGCTCTGAGCGTGTTTTTTAGGGAATTGACTAGTTTGAACCTGGAACTTGTTGCTGGTAAGGAGACGCCGGACCACACATGACATGTAGAGTTCAGAAGAGTTCAGTGAGACTAGCGATGATATAACCAAATACTTAATGATTTCAGCGTCAGCTCCACTGCACTCCCTGTAAAAGAATCTTAATACTAACTAAATTTAGTGGAAGGGGTTCAAGGCTTTCCTATTTTTAGCTAGCTGGTAAAATAACGTCGAGAAAGTAGTTAAGTTTACCATTGGAAATTTTATTCTACTCACAAAACATTGTTTATAAATTGCACTATTGATAAAAGGAAATGTTTTAATACAGGATGATAAAAACCAACTGCGTTCAACAAAAATGTGAACGAATATTCCCTGAGTGGGTTTCCAAGTTCTACAATGGATCGAAGGATGACCTATGCCATATCACATCTATAATCTAGGTTTAAATTAAGTTTCACAAGAGAGAAAACTATCAAAATGGTCTACAGTGACCCTCAATTACCTTTAATTACTTATCTAACTTGTTGTAAATTACAGTGGCTGATGTGGCTTCTCAATAACTATATAACAGAAAAATCATCGCGTTTCAGATTTTTACTTCAAGTGGCAAATGTGAGCACCATGAGCTTTAATTGACGATCGACACTAGTATTACGCAAAAAGGGGTGTAACAGATGAGACTTCTGCAGTTATGAGTGAAGCTTTATGCGCTGTTATGCGGCATCGCGTGCGTTCATTACCTTGTCGGTGTTTGTCAGGGGGCGGCGGGCAGCACAGCTCCGCTCACCTCGCCGTCTCGGAAGCAACTCTCTCCTAACTTGTCCTTATTACAATTTACCGAAGTTGGTTTAAAAAAACTATCTGCCTGTGTTCTCATCTGACCAATCAGGGTCTCAATGCTAACCTTAAGCTCCGCTTACAAAAATTGGGTCTATCCAATGAGAAACGTTATACTTTTCATGGTGGGGCAATGTTTTTAAAGTTTGCAATGTAACACAGACGCGAAAAAGTCTCACACTAAAACTTGCAGCTGGTGTGGTCCTTTTAGTGTTATCGTAAGATCTATACTGTTCTTCTGGAGGGCTCCATCTTTTAACATGGGCTGGGGGGTGGTCCTGACGTAACAGAGACGCGAAAAAGTCTCACGCTAAAACTTGCGGTAGGGGTAGCCCTTTTTGTGTTGTCGTAAGATCTATACTGTTCTTATGAAGGGCTCTATCTTTTAACGTGGGCTGGGGGTTCTCCTAGGGTTAGGTGGCTACGTGGGTGTCCGTCCCTTACCGTGGGGCCTTCTAATTTAACACGGTTCTGCTCTCGGCTTCTGTTCTCGTTTCTCCCCTCGGAACTGCATCTGTCTCATGGTGGGAAGGTATGACATGCATTTAGGCATTCTTGTGTTAGTCTGTGGTATTCCATTTGCTCACTCGTTACTCGTATTACTTTGGTTAATTTAATGTCACGATTTATTCGGAGCTATGTGACATACTACTGGATTTGCTTATCATGTCAGGGTTTTCATGGAAGGTGTTGGATTTGCCTGACACCTTACATATCACCACCCTTCGAACTTAATTTTTGTACTGAAGTTAGGCAATGATTGAATCGTTGTCTAAGCCAGTCAAAAATTATTCCGTTATCTAAATTTTGTTGCCTACTGTTCAGCCACGTTATTCTGTTCTATGCTAGTTTGTATTACTAGTTTATATTTTTATATTCTTCCACATTATTATCAAAAATGTGTTTATATTGACAAGGGAAGAATATTTTTATTCTACTGTAATAATTATTTTTTAATTATTTTCTTTCTTTATTTAATTGTGAAGTTTGTTTTTTAAGAAGTTTGCTATCGAAAGTGAGGAGTCTTTCACATCGATTTTCTTAGAAATATTGTTTTTATAAATGTAGTAATTAAGTAAAATCTATTCCTAACACATTTTCTAAATATCATGTACAAGTAAAATGTTTTTGTTTCTAGACACTCATTTCAACATTGTTACACTAACAAATGAGAATTATATCCAAGCATTGCTTTGACAAAGCAATATACATACACAAGTATTGAGATATTATCCTAACAAATGGTACAAATGTTAAAAAAAAATGGAAAACATCCAACCAGATAATTTTTTATTCTTTGTTTTTATAAGGAGAAAATAAGTAAAATATAGATATTCTTTTATTTTTATGAGGAGAAAATAAGTGGCATATAGTTTTAGTGTTTATTATGCCTTACTTTTGTTCTTTAGATACTGTCCATTTCAGAACTAATGACTTACTTTTATCGATAGTCTATTTTTTACTTAAGTCCATAGTCAATGACTGTTATTTTGTAGTTATTAGCTGTCTGGTGTGCTTAACTTTATTAGTTTTTCACAGTTTCTTTTGGACAATTCCTACATCACAAAATTTGATTTCACACATTCTCACAATCCTATGAATGTTTAAGCATGAGGTTGGCGAATGTTTTTTGCACAAAGGTGATGGACTTGAGCGAGATGGATGTGGGCAAGTATTTGATGTACAGCTTCGTTCGTCATTCCTTGTTGGCTTTGCAAGTGTGTGTTGCTGTTGTGGAGGTCCCATAATGGAATGGAGCTATGAGTGCAGAATCTCGTGGTTTACTGGCTTTGTATGCGTGAAAGTCATCATTATGTGTCGCTGAAAGCGGTCGTTTTTCGTTGTAATACTTCGCAGACGACTAGTTTACAGTAGGATAGGGATTTGGGAAGGTATGTCATCTATTCCTCACCCATCTTCTTTCTTGGTCTCAATCTTGCGAATCTTCAACTTCTGTTCTTCCTGCTTTTTCTCTGCTTCTTACTTGCTTCTTGGTTCTTCTCTGGGCAGGATATGGAAATATTTATTGATAACTAGTCGCTTTGAAGTTCTCCTCTTAGTAACAGTTTGATAAATTGTTTGGGCGTGTCATTTTTACTTTGTGGAAGTTTTCTTCAGTTTTGTGCATCAGTGTGCTGTTTTAATAGTGGTAGTGTGACTTTTACACATATTTTTTGCCAGCGGTGGCTTGCCCAAGCGGTCTTCTGGTCGGGCCGTTTTTTGCTCGCTCCGCTGAGTGGGGGCGTCCCGGGGTTTACGAGTGGTGGAAGTCCGGTGTCTGCATGTCAGTCCCTGCACCGGTCCCTTCAACAGTAGATTTACAAGTGCCTTTTCTTGGTCTCACTGTCCTTTCCCTTCTCTCGATGCTTCTGCCTTGTAGGAATCGTTTCTTGCAAATTACGTCCTTTTCTTTCTTAATACTTCTCACGTTGCAACTTGTGGGTCGTTGCATCTCGTCCTTGCTGGAGTTTTTGCAATGGTTCTTACAAAAAGTTTTACTTATAATCATCTAACATATGTCTGGTACCTACATTATTTTGCGGCTTTTTAAAAAGCTTTACAAATTTTGGCGCCCTTTCCATGTTACAATTCTAAGATATTTTGAGTCTTAACTTCTACAAGAAACCTCAAATTCGTTTTTTATTTTCGTGTAGTGTCGTGGTGTATAGCATTTTAGTATTTCATGCTGTTAGACTATCTACACTTTATCCCTTCACCTTAATCTATGGTACTATTGATGTTATTTTTGTTTTTGTTTTTATTGAAACTACTTTCTTTTTCCCACCTTCCTATCTCTTCATTCTTCTTTCTCCTGACGATCTTATCTGCAACATAATCTTGAAATATTGTGCTGATTATTTACCAGTAATAAAATTGATCTTCAAACTTTTTGATATGGCTCACATGGTGAAGTCCTAAGGTTTTGCCTGTTTTACTTCAAACTTGTACTGAAAATGTTTAACACTGCCAGTCTTAGGTAAAAATACCTCTGCTTTATCTCGTAAAATACCCTCTAAATTCTCTTTTACTGTGTTCCGAAATACCTTGAACTTCTTGCAATTTTTCGTCGATTTCTTTATGGGCTTCTAACATGAGTTGAGGCGATTCCCCCTTCTGTGCATACCATTCTAATTCTTCATCCTCTTTATCTCATGTCATTCTTAATTGTTTGTTTATAACTGGTATTTCTTCTAATTTTAGCTTTTGCTCAAAGAGATGTGTGACATTCCCGAATGTTACGCTACCTTGCCCCATCTATTATCACTCGTCTCTCATTTAAAAAATCTGCACCTATAATCAAATCTACAGGTAGTTTAGGTATAATCACGAAGTTGGCTTCGATCTTTTGACCTTGACACGAAAGAGTTAACCTTGTTTGTCTCGTAACTTCCGCAGCGTTGTTTCTAATAGGACCTCTTACTTTAATCTTACGTGTTTTCAGAACTGGCAATTCCTCATTGGCATTACACTGCATGAATAAATTTTCTGAGATCGCAGTCAGTTCACTTCCGCTATCAATTACAATAGTGACTGGGATATGCTTTACCACGGCCTTCACAATTGGTTTAATTTGAAAGGGTTGGTTCTGTTCTTCTTTTTCTTGCATCAACGAATCCTCCATTGAATCATACATGAGTCTTTTTAGGAATTTCCCTTGTGAATTCGAACTTTCTGTAGGATAAACTTCGACTGCTACTTCTCTCTCTTTTATTTCCTCTTCTCTATTTCTTCCTTCATTTACGCTTTCTTCAACATCCTCTACTTTTTCCTCATCCTCGTCTATCTCCTCCTTCTTCGTCGCTACTTCCACATAATCGCATCGAAATGCTCTAATTATCGCTTCATATCTTCCTTCATTATATACGTTGGGTTGTGTGCCCACTCGTAACTTATTTTCAACTTCTGTCGACTGTGCATTATCCTCATTGAATTCGCTTTCCTTGGTTTCCATCTCAAATAGCTCTGCAATACTAATTACTTCGTCCTTTCCTCCTACATTCGTTGTGCATGCCTCTGGAAATTCATCTTCCTCGTCAGTATTCTCCCAATTAATTTCGTCCCAACACGATATTGTTATTTTCTTGTCTTCGTTTTCATCTGGTCCCTGCGGATTTGTTTCTTCCTTCTTCTCTTCTCGTGATAAGATTTTTACTTCTCCGTTCAAGGTGCTGCAATTGTCCTGGGTCGGTGCGTCATTCTCTTTGGCATGGGCGCTTAGCTGTCAATTCGAACGTTTATCGGGGTTTGGTGGTCTTATCTCCACCTCTTCTATCTGTATTCTGTTTTCTTGTTCAGCTTTGTTGATAGTGGTTTCTTTGTTGATAATATGTCGGACTATTGGTTCTCCAGTACCCGTTCCGGTTGTCGTTATTCCCTCTGTAATAGTTGTTGCCGTTCCTGGGTGAATTATAGTTATTGCCATATTCTCTTCTAAACCCATAACCGGTTCTTTGTTGAAATCTATTGTCGTTTCTTGGTGCGAAGTTATCACATGGTTCGTAATTATTGTTTCTTCATACCGTGTCTTGTGAATTCCACTGCTTTTTGCTTTCGTTTTCACGTGCGCTTCGTCTTTTTCTTGCGTCATCTTCCGAAAATATGAACTCTAGTTCCCTTAGAATACCTTTAAATGCTTCGACGTCATTGCCTCCGCGACCTACTAATGATTGCCGGTATTTCAATGGTAACTTCATCGCGCATAATTTAATCAACTCTCCGTCACTGTATGGTACATTTAAGCGTTGTTTTTTCTTTGCCATTAATTCGAAAAATTTCCCGGGACACTTCTCTCCTGAATTTTCAAAATATGGGTTCTGTAATAATTCCTACTTCACTCTGTTCTGTGCTTCGTTGGACCAATATCGTGAGAGAAACTTCTCTCTGAAATCTTCGTACGATCGGCATGTCGCTGCAACATTCTGCATGGTTTCTGCGACTGTTCCTGACATGTGTGCACATATAAAGTCTAATATGTGTGCTAGCGTCCAGTGTTCTGGTAATCCTACTCGGAATTGATCAATAAAAGTTCGTGGATGTAATGAGTTTCCTTCTCGAAAGTGTTGAAATTTTCTGACTGTGAGGAAATGATCGTTGTCGTACTTCGTCATAGTTCCATATGAAATCCGCGATTCTTCGCCACTTTTGTTTCTGATCATTTCTCCCGACGTTCTTTCCGGTTGTGGTAGATCCATTGGATATTGTCCGCTGTAACTTTCGCCTACCCTTCCGTAGTATCGTTGGAGTGGTACGCAATAATTTTCTTCCATCGGTTGTGAACGTGTAGCTAAATGCATTGCACTGTACTCTTCGCGACCTGGCTTTCCATTGTCAGGTATTGGTTCGGTATCTTGTCTGGCTAACCTTGCTGCTTCATTGCACCATCCAAACTGTCTTGAAACATACATTTGTGGTTCCGCATGTGTTTGTGATGACGTTTGTTCACCAACAATTTCGAAACGTGTTTGTTGCTGTGCAGGCTGTCTGATTTCACGTATGTTACTTTCCGCCTGTGATTGGAATCACAAATGCGTAATATCTTCGTTAATTGCTTGTTTTTCCGGTGCTGTTACAGATATGTATGTGGTTGCAGACTCTGTGCTTGTTCGATCCTGTTCACTACGCTCTTCAATGGTTTGCAACAACTCTGTTGGCAATTTCTGAAATTGTCGCTTCGTTTGCGCTTCTATTTTGACTATGCGCTTATCATATCTTTTCAGCGCTGCTTTTGTGATACGTTTGTGTAACACACTGTTTTCAACAACTTCACGCGCTGTACCTGGTGCTTGTCTAGTAATTTCGTTTATCTGTTTCTCTGGTTTTTTGACTTCTCCCTGGGTGTTGTTACGTAATGTTTTGATCTCGTCCTGAATGACATTACGCAATGTTTATACGTCCACTTGTACCTTGTCAATGTCTGTTCTCAATTGATTGTGACCTGTTCTTAAGTTTCGTATCACTTCTCGAGATTCTTTTGCCTCGTCTTCAATATAACTTAGGTGTAACTGAATTTTTTTGGTTTGTTCTTTAATTTCACGCATTTGCCTCGTGGTTTCTGCATTCTGAATTTGAATTTGGTTCACTATGTCTTTATTTTGCCTTGTCATGGTTTCCGTAATTTGTTGTAATAATTCTGCCAGATTGGTGGATCCTATTGCGTTTTCTTCCGACGTCCTACGCTCTGTGTTTTCGCCCAAGTGTTGGTTCGCAACCGATTGCATTGAACTGTGCTGTGACGCGTTTCTGCTCGCATTCCTTGTACTCTGTGGTGAGGGAGCTCTGATTACTTGTACTATGAGTTCTACGTATTCAAGACGCAAGTTAGAATCCTCATCGGCTGTCTCTCTACTTTCCTGCTCCTCTGTCGTATGCTGACTTACGTTTTCTATGCCTTGACGTGCATTAACCTCGTTATGGTGCGTTATATGTCCCATTTCCCGCGATACTGCATCGTCTGTTGTACTGTCCACTATTCTCTGTCCATTTTCATGCTGGGTCTCTACCTCAATTCGGTCAAGGTCTCGATTTGCCATTGCTAATCTTTCCGAATCCCTTATTTTCTGTCCTAAAAGCAATTCACGCGCCCTACTTCGCGTCAACATGCGCTCATACGATCTCATGCGTTTCATAAACTTTTTGCACACACGACTTGACAGTCCATTCACTTACTTGTTGGGTCAGAACCAACTTGTCAACGATGTACCCGCCACCTGTGCAATTGCATTGGAGAGAAAACTTCATTCTAACAATATTAAAATTCATAACTTAATTATGCTATTGTCTCTGCCAGAATGTCTCACTTTTATTGAATTCTTTCTTACTATCTATCGCCGCGACCGCTGTTTTCGACTATGTATGCCCCTCAAAGAAATTTTTTTTTTATTACTAAAATTTTTTAACAGGATATTTTTCTGACCTAGTGAGGCATGTGGTCGACCTTCCATCATGGTATTTTACCATCCTGGTAGGGTCGCCATTTTCTAACATTCTGTGTGGTGTCTGTTTGTTCTATATCGTGTCTTCCTACCACTTTCGCGCAACGACGCTCTGACCGTGTTTTTTAGGGAATTGAGTAGTTTGAACCTGGGACCTGTTGCTGGTAAGGAGACGCCAGACCACACGTGACATGTAGAGTTCAGAAGAGTTCAGTGAGACTAGCGATGATATAACCAAATACTTAATGATTTCAGCGTCAGCTCCACTGCACTCCCTGTAAAAGAATCTTAATACTAACTAAATTTAGTGGAAGGGGTTCAAGGCTTTCCTATTTTTAGCTAGCTGGTAAAATAACGTCGAGAAAGTAGTTAAGTTTACCATTGGAAATTTTATTCTACTCACAAAACATTGTTTATAAATTGCACTATTGATAAAAGGAAATGTTTTAATACAGGATGATAAAAACCAACTGCGTTCAACAAAAATGTGAACGAATATTCCCTGAGTGGGTTTCCAAGTTCTACAATGGATCGAAGGATGACCTATGCCATATCACATCTATAATCTAGGTTTAAATTAAGTTTCACAAGAGAGAAAACTATCAAAATGGTCTACAGTGACCCTCAATTACCTTTAATTACTTATCTAACTTGTTGTAAATTACAGTGGCTGATGTGGCTTCTCAATAACTATATAACAGAAAAATCATCGCGTTTCAGATTTTTACTTCAAGTGGCAAATGTGAGCACCATGAGCTTTAATTGACGATCGACACTAGTATTACGCAAAAAGGGGTGTAACAGATGAGACTTCTGCAGTTATGAGTGAAGCTTTATGCGCTGTTATGCGGCATCGCGTGCGTTCATTACCTTGTCGGTGTTCGTCAGGGGGCGGCGACAGCACAGCTCCGCTCACCTCGCCGTCTCGGAAGCAACTCTCTCCTAACTTGTCCTTATTACAATTTACCGAAGTTGGTTTAAAAAACTATCTGGCTGCGTTTTCATCTGACCAATCAGGGTCTCAGTGCTAACCTTAAGCTCCGCTTACAAAAATTGGGTCTATCCAATGAGAAACGTTATACTTTTCATGGTGGGGCAATGTTTTTAAAGTTTGCAATGTAACACAGACGCGAAAAAGTCTCACACTAAAACTTGCAGCTGGTGTGGTCCTTTTAGTGTTATCGTAAGATCTATACTGTTCTTCTGGAGGGCTCCAGCTTTTAACGTGGGCTGGGGGTTCTCCTAGCGGGTAGTTGGCGACATGGGTGTCCGTCCCTTATCGTAGGGCCTTCTAACCTAACGCGGTTCTGCTCTCGGCTTCTGTTCTCGTTTCTCCCCTCGGAACTGCGTCTGTCTCACGATTGGAAGGTATGACATGCATTTAGGCATTCTTGTGTTAGTCTGTGGTATTCCATTTGCTCACTCGTTACTCGTATTACTTTGGTTAATTTAATGTCACGATTTATTCGGAGCTATGTGACATACTACTGGATATGCTTATCATGTCAGGGTTTTCATGGAAGGTGTTGGATTTGCCTGACACCTTACAACAGGGTTCGAACTTAGAAATAAATACATCACTCTAAAACACTTGAGGTAGCCATCGAAAGTTACTGCTCATAACAGTGGTATCAGTCGTTTAGAAAACCAACAATAGTCAGTTGTATTCAGACATCCTCACCTCTATGTAAGTTTCCCTCAGTTGTCAAGAATAACTTTATACACATTTTTAGATTTAAGGTTCTCAAAAGGAAGAAAAAACGTGTACTCGATTTCAGTCAAAGACTTCTTGGAGGAATGGAGATTTTGTGTGGGACGTGGTGTTCTAAAAAGACCCCGTCGTTTAAACCAGGCAATGGAGAACATCCGGTCCTTCTCTTGAAGGCATTTGAAGGGGGGGGGGGGGGGGTTAACGTCTTCATGGAGCGACCATAAAAAGATAGAGTTCGCCATGGGCAAGTTGGAGGATGGTGCACAAGAGATAGGAATCTTCAATATGAAGCAATTTATTGGCTGGAAAGAATTCTGCAGGTTATTTGAAGAGGAGTATTGTAATGCCGTGGACAAAGAGAAACTTGTCGTGGGACTTTCAGATTCTAAACGCTACGGGGGAAAATGGGGAGGACGAAAACGCTATTTCAAGTGGCATTTGGAGAAAGTGAAATTGGCTCTGAGCACTATGGGACTTAACAGCTGAGGTTATCAGTCCCCTAGAACTTAGAACTACTTAAACCTAACTAACCTAACGACTTCACATACATCCATGCCCGAGGCAGCATTCTAACCTGCGACTGTAGCGGTCGCGCGGTTCCAGACTGAAGCGCCTAGAACCGCTCGGCCACTTCGTCCGGCAAAGTAAAATTCCTCGGTAAACTGGTGGATAAAAAAAACAGATGTTTGTGTACTAACTAGTCACCTACCTATCTCCGCTCAATGCAAGTTATTCGCGAAGGGATATACGCAACTCAATGAACTCCTACATTATTTAGGACAGTTAGACACTCTCCTTGGGACGGAAGAAGAAGAGTGGGCCAGGCGAAATCGGAATGGGTTTTGAGATAACTGGGGAAATTCAAAAAGAGAGGCAGTTAATAGTTTTGTGAAATTAAAAGAATCAAATTTAGTAGTCGAGGAACGAGAAACCAGACTAATTATTACTATCAATGTCAGTATCCTCGCAGTCCGTCCAACAATCGGCAGTAAATCATGACGGCAATAATTGCACACGCGGAAAACTAAGAAAGTCTTACGGGAGGGGCATTTCCGCGGGACCAAGAACTATGAATCATAGGGTTAAGAGATTATGAAATCCAGACCTTAGGCCGAAAACGACTGTTAAGAGAGGAATTATTAGAAGAAGGAAAAGTTTGCCTAGAGAATGATAGTACGAAGACAATAATATTAGAAAAAGTGAAGGGATACACTATGAATGTGATTCTAGATTCGTTCAGCGATACTAGTATGGTAAGTAAGGAGTTTTTCGGGAAGTACATAACGTCCATACCTATTACAAAAATGTATGTGTGTGTGTGTTCCATATTTCCTCCTAAGCCACTGGACCGATTTCCAGGAAACAGAACACAGATCATCTTACTGTTAGGTGACTGTCGCTGTGGGAGTAAGAGCCACCTACCTCTCCAAGGGGTGGGGGTGAAGTGAAAAAGAAGCGTAGCCCGCGACGCGTGAATTCCCAGACTTTATTGATCCAGTAAGAGAATGAGAGCACTTAAGCGATTTGGCAACAAATTTCACACATAACTTCAAACCTTTACGAATTTTTTTATCGCTGACAGTCGCTACAAAATGATGAAAGGAAAATTTTTTATCGCTTATTACTTTTCCGCTGTTCATGCAATAGAAGTACCGCATGTAGTATGACGTTATAATTTATTACTTTTTTACTACTGACTGTGTTTGTGACTCCCTAAAATGGGTATTCACATATACCACTGAATATAAGTGCAAAAATGATATCATTTCACGAGGCATAATGCAGAAGATTAGACGGCATAAAAAGTGAGATTCGTGAAAAACGCGGTATCTGCATGGTGTTTAAATTTATTACTGCGCCGGCCGAGGTGGCCGAGCGGTTCTGGGCACTACAGTCTGGAACCGCGCGACCGCTACGGTCGCAGGGTCGAATCCTGCCTCGGGCATGGAGGTGTGTGATGTCCTTAAGTTAGTTAGGTTTAAGTAGTTCTAATTTCTAGGGGACTGATGACCTCAGAAGGTAAGTACCATAGTGCTCAGAGCCATTTGAATCTTTTTTTATTACTGCGTTGCTACTAACCCAGTTCGCAACACTTTTTGCAGATAGTATCCACATATGCCGCTGAATGGGTCTAAAAACGTTTGTCGTTGTACGACAGATTGTTAACGAGTACTGACGTCATAAACATTAAGCATAACGCCAGACGCTGCGTAGAGAGGACGTGAATGCACAGTTATCAATAAACAACGCCATGTTTTACCGCTGGTACCATATAAAGGCTGTGTTACCCATTCTAAATGAACCAATGAGGTGCGATCAGAATTTCTTGTAGTTCCTTACCTAAACGTACCAGTGCTACTCAGACTGGATTGGCTAGAAAAGTACAGGGCAGTTTTGGATTTTGCCAGTAAGAAGTTAATTCTACCAATTCCAGGCTATGTAACTGGAATTTCCTTGATTGGGAGTGAGACGGATGAGAAAACAAGGAAAAACCAGTCGTTGATTTTTTCAAACACCTGTAAATGGGTGACTGTAGAAAGAACTACAGAAAATAAGGTCATTGAGACTGAAGATGACGAACTTGACTAGGAAATAATTGAGAAGTTTCAAAGTAATGAACTCTTAGGAAGACAGATAAGGATAAATTATTGGACATGCTTATGCGATGCAGAGAAGTGTTCTCAGATAAACACGGAACTATCCAAGGTTATGAGTGTCAACTAAAAATTAAAGAGACAAAACCTCCCTCTGTGAAGCCTTACGCCTTACCCACAGCACTGAAAGAATACGCTAGCAAGGAAGTAGATAGTAAGATGTTAGTACAAGGAGTAAGTGAACTCTAGGGTAGTCCATACAACAGGCCTCTCTTAGTGGTGGAAAAACACTGTGCAATGTGCGACTGATCCTCGATATAGTAGCAGAAATGGGTAGGCCAATTCCTATACATGAAATTTTGGTAAAACTAGAAGGAGTGAAATGCAATGGGGTGACAAAAGTCATGGGATAGCGATATGCGCAGGCCTCTGTGGCCGAGCGGTTCTAGCCGCTTCAGTCCGGAACCGCACTGCTGCTACGGTCGCAGGTTCAAATCCTGCCTCGGGCACGGATGTGTGTGATGTCCTTAGGTTAGTTTGGTTTAAGTTGTTCTATGTCTAGGGGACTGATGTCCTTAGATGTTAAGTACCATAGTGCTCAGCGCCATTTGAACCATAGCGATATGCACGTAAACAAGTGGCGGAAGTATCGCTTACACAAGGTGTAAATGGGCAGTGCATTGGTGGAGCTGTCGTTTGTATTCATGTGATAAAGTTTCCGGCGTGATTATGGCCGCACGACGGGAATTAACAGTCTTTGAACGCGGAATGGTAGTTGGAGTTAGTTTCATGGGGCATTTAATTTCGGAAATCATAAGAGAATTCAATATTTAGAGATCTACAGTGTTGAGTGTGTGCCGAGAATACCAAATTTCAGGTACTACGTCTCACCAAAGACAACGTAGTGGCCGACATGCTTCACTTAACGACAGAAAGCAGCGGCGTTTGCGTAGAGTTGTCAGTACTAACAGACAAGAAACACTGCGTGAAACAACCGCAGAAACAATGTGAGACGTGCGGCGTACGTATCTGGTAGGGCAGTTTGGCTAAAATCGGCGTTAATGGCTATGGCAGCGGGCGACAGACGTGAGTGCCATTGGTAACAGCGTGATATCACCTGCAGCACCTCTCCTGGGCTCGTGACCATATAGGTTGGATCCTAGACGACTGTAAAACCGTGGACTGGTCAGATGAGCCTTGATGTTAGTCGGTAAGAGCTAATGGTGGGTTCCAATATGGCGCAGACCCCACAAAGCCATGGATCCAAGTTGTCAACAAGCCATTGTGCAAGGTGGTGGTGGCTCCATATTCGTGTGGGCTGCGTTTTCGTGGGATGGGCTGGGACGTTATGTTCCCAAACAGCGACGGAATTTTTATGGATGACAATGCGCCATGTGACCAGGCCACAATAGTTCGCTATTCCGGACATTTCAATCCCGAATCGTTTGTCACGCATTTCCCCCAACACCAAATATTTATGGGACATAACTGAGAGGTCAGTTCGTGCACAAAATCCTGCAACTCTTTCAGAATTTCGGACGGCTATAGAGGCAGCATGGCTCACTATTTCTGCAGGGGACTTTTAACGACTACACAGCGCAAAAGGAGGTCCGACACGACATTAGGAGGTACCTCACAGCTTTTGTCACCTCAGTATTATATGCTGTATGGACCTGGCCGCTGGGTCATAGCAAGTTCGATTACATTCGAGGTCTAGAAATGCAACAGCTTTTCTCTTTGAAGGTTGATTGTATCGATATACCGTTGTACCATTTAGTCAGAATGTGTCAATAAGTGACAATACAGGGGCTCTTGACCAGGCTTTGCGTTCATATTTAGAGCTAAAGCTCCTCATACATCTACGTAGACGATGTTATGGTTATTGCCAGAACCTGGGAAGAGCGTAGAGAGTTAGTAGAAGTAATACACAGATTTCTGAAAAAAGATTTCACCATAAAATTGAGCAAATCACCATTGGGGTCCAGAAAGTTAAATATTTAGATTTTGAACATGGCTGCTCTTCAAAAACTGTGCATGCAAGAGCGTCAATGGATTGGGAGTAACAGCCAACCAGTTGCAAACTACAGCATTGTTAGACCCTGAGCATGGTTTCCACAGTTTTAAAACTGTCTTCTTCAGAAGGTATTGTACGTAGAATCACATTATCTATATCCAGTGTAGGAGTCGTTCGCGCTGTCTAGTATACAGGGTGGTCCATTGATAGTGACCGTGCCAAATATCCCACGAAATATCCGTCAAAGGAAAAAAACTACAAAGAACGAAACTCGTCTAGCTTGAAGGGTGAAACCAGATGGCGCTGTGGTTGTCCCGCTAGATGGCACTGCCATACGTCAAACGGATATCAGCTGCGTTTTTTAAAATAGGAACCCCATTTTTATTACATATTCGTGTAGTACGTAAAGAAATATGAATGTTTTAGTTGGACCACTTTTTTCACTTTGTCATAGATGGCGCTGTAATAGTCACAAACGTGTAAGTACGTGGTATCACGTAACATTCCGCCAGTGCGGACGGTATTTCCTTCGTGATACATTACCCGTGTTAAAACGAACCGTTTACCAATTGCAGAAAAGGTCGATATCGTGTTGATGTATGGCTATTGTAATCAAAATGACCAACGGGCGTATGCTATGTATGCGCTCGGTATCCTGGACGACACCATCCACGTGTCCGGACCGTTCGCCGGATAGTTGCGTTATTTAAGGAAACAGGAAGTGTTCGGCCACATGTGAAACGTCAACCACGACCTGCAACAAATGATGATGCCAAAGTGGGTGTTTTAGCTGCTGTCGCGGCTAAATCGGACATCAGTAGCAGACAAACTGCGCGAGAATTGGGAATCTCAAACACGTCGGTGTTGAGAATGCTCCATCAACATCTATTGCACCCATACCATATTTCTATGCACCAGGAATTGCATGGCGGCGACTTTGAACGTCGTGTACAGTTCTGCCACTGGGCACAAGAGAAATTACAGGACGATGACAAATTATTTGCACGCGTTCTATTTAGCGACGAAGCGTCATTCACCAACAGCGGTAACGTAAACCGGCATAATAGGCACTATTGGGCAACGGAAAATCCACGATGGCTGCGACAAGTGGAACATCAGCGACCTTGGCGGGTTAATGTATGGTGCGGCATTATGGGAGGAAGGATAATTGGTCCCCATTTTATCGATGGCAATCCAAATGGTACAATGTTTGCTGATTTCCTACGTAATGTTCTAACGATGTTACTACAAGATGTTTCACTGCATGACAGAATGGCGATGTACTTCCAACATGATGGATCTCCGGCACATAGCCCGCGTGTGGTTGAAGCGGTATTGAATAGCATTTTCATAACAGTTAGATTGGTCGTCGAAGCACCATACTATGGCGCGCACGTTCACCGGATCTGAGGTCCCCGGATTTCTTGCTGTGGGGAAAGTTGAAGGATATTTGCTGTCGTGATCCACCGACAACGCCTGACAACATGCGTCGGCGCATTGTCAATGCAAGTGCGAACATTACGGAAGGCGAACTACTCGCTGTTGAGACGAATGTCGTTACACGTATTGCCAAATGCATTGAGGTTGACGGACATCATTTTGAGCATTTATTGCATTAATGTGGTATTTACAGGTAATCACGCTATAACAGCATGCGTTTTCAGAAATGATAAGTTCACAAAGGTACATGTATCACATCGGAACAACCGAAATAAAATGTTCAAACGTACCTACGTTCTGTACTTTAATTTAAAAAACTTACCTGTTACCAACTGTTCGTCTAAAATTGTGAGCCATATGTTTGTGACTATTACAGTGCCATCTATCACAAAGCGAAAAAAGCGGTCCAACTAAAACATTCGTATTTCTTTACGTACTACACGAATATGTAATAAAAAATGGGGTTCCTATTTTAAAAAAAACAGTTGATATTCGTTTGACCTATGGCAGCGCCATCTAGCGGGCCAACCATAGCGCCATCTGGCCTCCCCCTTCAAGCTAGACAAGTTTCGTTCTTTGTAGTTTTTTCGTTTGACGCATATTTCGTGAGATATTTGGCCCGGTCACGATCAATGGACTACCCTGTATGTGCGTGTCTTCTACTTAATCACCGTGAGATACACTATTTAAAAGTAGTGGCCCTCTACTGCAGAGCTTTGTCTTGCAGCTTTTTGAAATATCACATTTGACATTGGTTCCAACGACGTGTACTGTCACATCGCCACATGTATATGTGCATTTCGCTATCCCACGACTTTTGTCATCCCAGTGCACGTTTACGTCTTTACTCTACAAGCCACTTCACAGCGTGTGAGACAGGGTACTGTGCTGTCCCCCCTTTTCTGTTCCATCCTTGAATAGTGCACTGGAAGAACCACTGTCTGTAGTCGTCAGCATGAACCCCATCTTATCTGACTTTCCCATCAATCATTTTGCTCGATGTATGTGGGATGAAATGATACGTTGCCTGATACTTCTCAGAACGTTCTCCATCAGAATTATAACAGTAAATCTCTGCACGATGCCCAACGCATTTGTTGCAGTGTCTGCCACAGGAGTTTGAGAAACATCTGTACGAACTCTTGCGGCTACTAAATGTAACCTGATGAGCATGCTGTTCTTCCTTGGGGCTGCGGGCTGTAAGCCGCGCGGTTTGAGACGCCTTGCTACGGTTCGCGTGGCTCCTCCCGTCGCAGGTTCGAGTCCTGCCTCGGGCATGGGTGTGTGTATTGTCCTGAGTGTAAGTTAGTTTAAGTTAGGTTAAGTACTGTGTAAGCTTAGGGACCGATGACCTCAGCAGTTTGGTCCCATAGGAACTTACCACAAATTTCCAAATTTCTTCTCTGGATCCTCGCTGTCTACTCTTGCTATTGTTACCTAGCAAGAGTCGCACATAGCGGGAAAACGAGAGTTTCACAAGGTACACCTTTTGTGGTTCAATTGCATTTCCTAATAATGCCTCCAACGGACCTCACAAGGGGAGGCCGCCAATTGTGAAATTCAGATTCGATTCATACTGCGCATAATAAAAGCTCATGGCCAGAGGTGTAATGTGGCAAAGCACCAAGATGCACTTCTCAGTCGTTGTCGAAAAAAATCGACAGTTAAAAGAAACCGTTGCGGTGAAATACCCTCTACGATTGACTGTTACCCATAGCGTCGTGGCGCAGCGGTAAGCGCTCGGGTTCGTAATCCGAAGGTCGCCGGATCGAATCTCGCGCCATGTAATTTTTTTTATTATTAGTGTTTTGTAATTCAAACATATATATATATATATATACCAACATGCATAAGCAATTCATTAATAGTATATATATATATATATATATATATATATATATATATATTTTCTACACAGATCTTTCTAGTATGAAATATTTTATCTAATGACATATCAATTTCGCCACGTCATTATGTGACAAACTTCAAAGCGAACTTCATACATACGATTGTACGAAGATGTAGGACCATGTAAAAAAAACGGAAAAATGGAGGCGGTACAATTGGAGAGCGATCAGCCTTCACCAACATGCATAAGCAATTCATTAATAGTATATATATATATATATATATATATATATATATATATATATATATATATATACTATTAATGAATTGCTTATGCATGTTGGTGAAGGCTGATCGCTCTCCAATTGTACCGCCTCCATTTTTCCGTTTTTTTTAACAGGGTGTACCAAAGCTCTCCCGTCCGCACTGATTTTCGACTATGTTATAAGTTGCGCTAGGGACCGCATCTACCTTCTTTCGAAGTTAGCAGGGAACTACGCTGTTATGCGGCGGCTCGTTTCGGCCCATTCAATATCTGTTCATCAAGTGTAACGAGCAAGCAACGGAGTTTATATTTCATACCTGTCACAGCGAATTTGTGTTCGTGGGGTCTCTATTCTAATTCGAGCGTTTGACTTACGCTATAGGTATTCGTTTCGGAATATCGTTTCTACGTCTTCCGTTAACTATACGTGGTTAACATTATGAAGACAATTAATAACATTTGTGAAATACAACTTTGTTTGCGGAAAACATAATGATGTTCGAAGTCGCCAGTTTTTCCACGACAAACGACTTTCAACAACTTATTATATACATAATTGTTGAAACTGATTGCCGGGAATTATATATATATATATATATATATATATATATATATATATATATATATATATATATATATGAATTACAAAAAACAAATACTAAAAAAAAAAAAGTTGCATGGTGGGAGATTCGATCCGGTGACCTTCGGATTACAAACCCCAGCGCTTACCGCTGCGCCCCGACGCTGTAGAAATCTATTAATCGTAGAGAGTATTTCACCGCAACGGTTTCTTTTAACTGTCGATTTTCTCGACAAAGGCTGAGAAGTGCATCTTGGTGCTTTGTCACATTACACCTCTGGCCATGAGCTTTTATTATGCGCAGTATGAATCGAATCTGAATTTCACAATTGGCGGCCTCCCCTTGTCAGTCGGTATCTGCGTTTGCTACAGTTAGTTTCATGCAGTCATTTCATGTAGTCATTCCGAAAATATGTTCCATTATAGAGGGTGTCCCAGAAATGTTGTGACAAACTTCGAGAGGTTGTAAAGCGTGTGTCGAGGAACGGAAACGTCATCCAGTGATCCTACAGAGCGTGAAAGTTACAGGTGTCGGGTGCTCCTAGGCCACCCTTCGGCAGGAAATGTGACTTTGTACACTGACGAGTTTCCATCCACAGTTTATTTTACCCCTAGAACCTTTAAAATCCTCTATGTTTTATAGTATGCAAGAGAAAAATAAACAGCAGATGGAAACTCGTGATCGAAACCATTACCCACCAAGGCAACAGAGTGTTGCATTGATAGGAGAAAAGGCTTTTCTACGCAGCAGATAGCTCCATCTTCTCCCTGGAAATCCTGACAATCAGTCACGATCACTGAATAATAAACAACATTAAGAGGTGTTCCGCCTGTGGTCCGTCACACGGGGATTTAGTCGTCGCCACCCTCAACTGTTTAGCCGGGCGCGGTGGTCTCGCGGTTCTAGGCGCGTAGTCGGGAACCGCGCGACTGCTACGGTCGCAGGTTCGAATCCTGCCTCGGGCATGGATGTGTGTGATGTGCTTAGGTTAGTTAGGTTTAAGTAGTTCTAAGTTCTAGGGGACTGATGACCACAGCTGTTAAGTCCCATAGTGCTCAGAGCCATTTGAACCATTTGAGCCTCAACTGTTTATACTGCACTGAGGGAAACGTTATGAGAACTAGGAGAACACTGAAACACTGGCAATGATTAGTGACAAGAACACGCACGTTTATTGACGAATAACGAGTTACGGATAGTAAACATTTCCCCCTCTCCTCTTCCCACTTTTGTCGTAGTCTGCAGTGGCCGTATTCGCGCAAGTGCGCTACATCCAAGGCGTTAGCGCACCACTTAACAAACAGTGATTGAATGTAAGAGACACAGCGCGTCGTTCAAGTATCGTCTAGTGAAGATGACAAAATAAGACTTAATTGCACAAAGGAAATACTATGATTAAATCGCATTAAGTAAACACTGACACACATGTAAGATCAAATTACAGGAAATGCGAATAAGTGAAGTAGCTGATTTTTCATGTTAAGTGTACAACTAGATGTAAGAACAAAGGGTACACTTGATAACTGGTATCGCTAGCCAATGTATTAACCATATGAATAAACATGTATAAGGAGTATTATTACTGCACACTTCGTATTTTCTACACAGATCTTTCTAGTATGAAATATTTTATCTAATGACATATCAATTTCGCCACGTCATTATGTGACAAACTTCAAAGCGAACTTCATACATACGATTGTACGAAGATGTAGGACCATGTACAAGAAAAGATACATCAGAGTAAAAAGCTATATGCGAAAGAAAATATTTACAAAGAAAGAATTATGGTCACATGCAAGGAAGGAGCTATTTACATAAAGGTTACGATTATACTAAAGTAATAAATAAAACGAAGTTAATGGGTACACTATTAAGAAGTAAAGGCTAATGAATATAATGACAGTACTAAAATTAAGTGATTATATTACACTATCTACAGCTATTTACAACAAGAAAGAATTGCACTATTTATATAAAACTACAACTGATCAAGCTATGAAATTTATACAATACTTTACACTATTGTATTGGAAACTATCTCTACATTCAAGTGAAAAAAATTAAGAAGAAAATGGCAAAAACTTTGCATAACTAGAAACTACAAGCCTCAAGATAAATTAAGGTTCATCACGGTAAATAAACGATATTTACACAAAAATACTGCAGCTGACAAATCATTGTCAAATGGAGTTTAAGGAAGTATGAACTATTGATAAACATATACTCTGAGAGGTGTGAAGACGAAACACTATGAGCAAAAATGTTAATGTACAGAGTTGTACTCTGTGTGTGCGTATGTTTGAATGAACACACTCATTGGTGTAAGGGCAGTTATGCATAATTAAGAAGTTGGCAATAATAAGAATTTTGTAGGGAATGGTGCAAAGTAGCATGACCCGCTTGGCAGAAAAGTTGAACTGAGGTGGAAGGTGCCAAAGGAAAGCCCCCCCCCCCTCTCATATTAGTTTATGAGTGATGTATATTTGTGGTTGTGTGTGAATTTAAGAAAAGGAGGATAAGTAGGTACATTAATTTTATATTCAATTTGTTGAAAGAGCTAAATATGGATGTAGTTCGTCCAGCTGAAGAGTAATAACGAGTACAGTGGATCTCACATGAACTTAGCCTACAAGTTAAGCGGAACCTTTGAGTGCTCTGTCCAATTAAATACATACATGGTCATGCAAGCCACATCTGAGGATGAGTGAACAATTATGCTAACGTTATACAAAGAACGATACAAAACAAGCATTGTATAAAAAAATGAACAATATATTCAAACACAGAATTACCAATGAACTTGAACATAAAATGCAATGACGACATATGTAAATATGTATCGGTTTGTTGCATAAAAACACGGTTTCAACAGTGATTAGTTGAGTGAAAAATATAAATATTGAACAAAGGATTTTGAGGCGTAGATGGGAATATTAGAAACACTATGCTGTGAGCAGAACATGGATTTACAGCCAGTATTTCACTTGTCCTCGTAGCAAATAAAGTGTTTGTGAAAGCAATTACTAGTACAAGAAGAGCCGTGATGTTTACCTCAAACAGAAGTTGCTTGATGAAATCCCTATACTTTCTCTTTCCTCGTGTGTAGTGGTGAAACTGCTCTTGATTGTGTTGATGACAATACCAGTTTTCAGGTTTTTACGCGAGACTTGAAGATTTTGAGAGGTAAATTCTTCACTCACTTAAAGAAATAAAAAGCAGAAAATTTTCTTAGAGCTAAAAATTAAGATTTCAGCAAAAATTAATTACGAGGAACCTCGAATTAGAATATAGATAATATTTTCTTGAACTGTGCTTGTATGACTTTTATTTGTTTCGTGTTATTGTAAATATTTTGTTATTGTTGTTGTTGTTGTTGTTGTTGTTGTGGTCTTCAGTCCAGAGACTGGTTTGATGCAGCTATCCATGCCACTCTATCCTGTGCAAGCTTCTTCGTTTCGAGTAAGTACTACAACCTACATCCTTCCGAATCTGTTTAATGTGTTCATGCCTTGGTCTCTCACTACGAGTTTTACCCTCCGCGTTACCCTCCAATACTAAATTGATGATACCTTGATGCATCAGAATGTGTCCTACCAACCGATCCCTTCTTCCAGTCAAGTTGTGCCACAAGTTCCTCTTCTCCCCAATTCTATTCAGTACCTCCTCCTTAGTTGCGTGATCTACCCGTCAAATCTTCAGCATTCTTCTGTAGCAACACATTTCGAATGCTCCTATTCTCTTCTTGTCTAAACCATTTATCTCCCTGTTTCACTTCCATACACGGTTACACTCAATGCAAATACTTTCAGAAAAGACTTCCTGACACTTCAATCTGTACTCGATGTTAACAAATTTCTCTTTCCTTGCCATTGCCAGTCTACATTTTATATCCTCTCTATTTCAACCATCATCAGTTATTTTGCTCCCCAAATAGCAAAACTCATCTACTACTTAAAGTGTCTCATTTCCTAATCTAATTCCCTCAAAATCAAATGATTTAATTGACTACATCCCATTATCCTCGTTTTTCTTTTGTTGATGTTTATCTTATATCTTCCTTTCAAGACACTGTCCATTCCGTTCAACTGCTCTTCGAGGTCCTCTGATGTCTCTGACAGAATTATAATGTCATCGGCGAACCTCGAAATTTTTATTTCTTCCCCATGGATTTTAATTTTTACTTCAAATTTTTCTTTTGTTTCTTTTACTGCTTGCTAAATATACGGATTGAATAACATCGGAGATAGGCTACTACTCTGTCTCACTCCTTTCTCAACCACTGCTTCCCTTTCGTGCCCCTCGACTCTTATATCTGCCATCTGGCTTCTGTACAAATTGTAAGTAGCCTTTCGCTCCCTGTATTTTACCCCTGCCACCTTCACAATTTGAAAGAGAGTTTTCCAGTCAATATTGTCAAAAGCTTTCTCTTCATGTATATTTCATAACCCTGTGAAAACCAATCTTACGCCATGTCAGACATAACAGAAAATCCTAATACGTGTGAAAGAGTGCTACATAAGTTGTGCAACGTACCTCAGATATGTGGAGTTGCCACCTAGTGGTTAAACAAGAGTGCTGTGCGACGATTCAGGTTCGTAATCGCCAAGTGATTCGTCATCTGCAATACGGAAAGTTAAACGAATCTACAGTGTCGAGATGAATAAGCGGAATAGTGGCACGTATCTGCTAATGGAAACGTGAACACTCACCAGAATGTCGACGAAGATTTCATCCCGACGTAACAGGGTCCTTTGGCCGCACGATGTCGTGGACACCTTCGTAGTTTATGATATCCGCAGTCAGGCATAAATAGTTACCCCACGCGGACACTACGAACTATTCACACGCGAGTGAATAATGCTCTGCGTGGTGCGGAAAACAATAGCCGCGAGGAATTTCAGACAATGGAGCCAGCTCACGCTGATGACTCAACCACAATAGAAAAACAAAGCACACAGAAGACACAAATTTTTGTTGCAAACTAAAGGAGAGACACGCAGATATCACACATGTAAATAAAGAAAGACAAATATTTAATTGAATGTGAAAAAGTACTGCATAATGTGAAACAAAATTTGTAATATTTTCCATATATATGTAAAGTAATTGATTTACTTGCAATTTTAATGCAGAGTAAGAAAAATTTTGGTGAAGTATGACATACAAAGAATTTGATAGAAACGAGGTTCCCACATAGCTGAAGAACACTAGCCAAATAGTATGTTAAAGAATAACAGACAAATATGCCAATAGTTGATTGGCCAAAATAAAAGTCCTGACCCTTCGGCCATGAAAGCAGACTACTGCAGCTTGCCCTCTGGGTAAAAAACGTAAAACGTATAAATTTGTATAAATTAGTAAGAGAAGGAAATTTCGTACTTTGTTTTGTGAATATGAATCCACAGTCCGCAGCAGGGGAGAGGTGTAATGACACTTGCTAGATGTTTCCAGAGGTATATTTAAGATAAAAAAAGGAAGCGATGCGCTGCAGCAGAGATGCTGCTACATGAAAGAAACGTGATTGTTACTTTTTTTTTAAGTCGGCGAAAAGAGAGAAGTCTGTGACGTGTCTTTATGAAGAGAGGACGAGAACATTTTTATCGCTCTTCATATTGAAACAGTTTTGTTAATACTGCTAGGTTTTGTGTTAATATAAATAACGTGATGTACATTACACTGCCTGTCTATTCATTTGACAAACAGTTCATCACACCCCATCGAAACATGAATTTCCTTCATTAGGGGACACGGTCAACAATTAGTAACTTCTACGGCGGCTGCATTCGAGCCGACTATAGCAGCAGAAAAAGAGGTAAGTTTCCCTCTGAGAAGAAAATACAACTGAGAACAAGTAAGTTTCCTTCAATTTACGTCTATGGGCACAAACTTTTTCTTAACAGATTACCGGTTTCGGTCTTTAATGACAATCATCAGATATGCAGCAAAAATGGGAAAAACATAAATACACTCGCAAACTGTATACAGCTTAAGAAACTTATTACATATTTAAAAACTTATACATGTTATTACATAAACGGGTCTCTATTTTTTCGCGACGATGTCGCAGCTTGTGTAAGAACAATTACTTTTAAATTTCCTACAAAGTTTATTTCAGATATGTTTGATGGTGCCTGTTCGGCAACCGGCCGTTAAAGTATTTCATCAACTTCGACTTATGACTTCGCAGTTAGAAGTTTGAAAATATTTCCAATTGAAAAACTCTAATTCCTTATCTAAGCAGAAGTAAAAAGTAGAACAGAATACACTGCGCGGATCGCCAGTCTTTCATAGAAAATTACGTCTTAAGAAAAAACAAGTTTTTTTTATTTTACCTATATCTGCTAACATATATTTCGGTGTCATTTTATGGATGTCATTAATATTGTTTTCAGCCACCGTTAATCCATTTCACTCATTAATCTGGTACTACTTGTATCAGTCTGGATTTCCTCCACTTAACACTTTATAACTCCAGCACTGTAATAGGCAATACGGAAACAAATATTGTTTTGGAGATACTGGATAAACGTTTTTTGTGAAATTCGGATTCACACATTTTGCGTCAATTGTGCATATTATGTAACGATGTCATAACGATAGTAACAGTTATTATGAACCGTATGTACTTTCCTTAAGCCTGCGTCGTTAGATACGGTAAGTACAATGTAGGACACATTATCTGTTATTGTAAAATGGCCAGCAAGTGGCAGAATGCCAGTGTAAGTGTGGCCGTCACGATAGACACATTAGCAGTTTTGTTATATAGTCGTTACCACACTCCATCGAACGATTAAAACTGTTGAAGACTAGGAGACTTTTTGGAACGCTAGTCCATCAGTAATGATCGTTGAACAATCTCTCTCTCTCTCTCCCCCCCCTCCCCCCTCTCTCTCTCTTTCTCTCTCCCCTCTCCCTCTCATACATACACACACACACACACACACACACACACACACACACACACACTGTCTATTATGCTCGCGGTATGAATCATCTGGCGAATCTTAATAGCATCCAGTGTTTGTTTCAAATAAGATATTTCTACATGTACGACCCCTCAAGATACGTATGCTTGAGATTTTCCAGCTACTATTCGTTTAGCCTTCATAATTCATCACGGTAGCTACATATTAAAACGGAATCTAGCCATGAAAACCTATGCCCACAAATCTCGTGAGTCGTTCATTTAACATTAGTCAAACATCATACAAAAGAAGCAAGCAACCTGTGCCCTCTGAATGCACGTCAGGTGCTCGGTGTTCTATTTATTTCTGATAAACCTTAGTAGGGGAAACGGTTCTCGCTGGCTCGGAAAGAGAAAGTGGATGACATCTGCTACTGCTTTCGCCAAGGAAGTGGAAGTGTAAATCTATAAGCTATCAGACGATTGTGAGACCAGTTTTGCTTAACACTACATTAGTATTAGTCGGAGAAATGACAGTTATGTGCTCTTGTCGCCTGCCTAGTCCTGTCCGCTTTAAGGCTGCACAAATGTTGAGCGTACACGGTGACTCGAAGGAAATACGGTCTCAGTATAAATCCTTGTTGATTTTGACCTAACTCTCCTCAACCCTATGTTTTAATTTCTGTTCATGTTAAATTATGTTCCATTTAGTAGCAATGTTACCAATGGATAAAGAGAGAGCGTGTCTCGAATGTAATAGAATATGTACGTGAAACTGAAATTTTGAGCTACTACTGGTTTTCGATAGTGATTTGTCTCACTCTTATCCTTTTATACACATATTTTTGAGAGCAGAGCGTAAAAAAATTTTTTTGATCGAAAACAGTAGTGTCTGTCGGTACGAATAGGTACGAAACCGTTAAATATGCTGAGAACGCAGGATGACCACAAGTGTCGGACGAAAATGTCATTTGTCGCTTCTGCAGAGCCCTAAGGGCCATTCTACGGTCTGTTGTTAAGGGCTCTACACGCGCGCTAACCGACCAACAAACTAGTTGTTTGTAAACAGTGACACGGAAAGTTATTTAGCGCAGGCCTTCGCAGTGAAGATAATGAGGAAACCAGCAAAAATGGCTAACTGCGTTAAATTACGTAAAATCCAAAAAATTCACAGCATTTGGTAACAGGAAGATAAGAAAAACCCACTGACGAAACATTTCTGGGTAATAAAAGTAAAAATTGTGTTTTGCTCAAAGCGGACCCTTCTTCATAAACAAATCTGTTTGTAAGCAAACACGGACAAAGGAGCTTCAACCTAAAGACGATTATTTAGTCAAACCGTTGGCACGACAGCGCTATGCAGGACACAATTTGTTTGATGGAGGGCGATTATGACGGCAGTAGGAGGGATCGGCTGTCGAACTGTCGTACCCAACCGAACGTCCGGAAAGAAACGTTCGTCAATCGGTTAGCCAAAGCGCCTATCCTGGCCCAAGTTATCGGTCTGTCGATCGTTTGATGACTGTGTAGTGCCCTTTAGTCAGATCGCCACCGATTTGAATATGAAGCGTCAGGAAACAATTTCTACCATTACTGTACGGAGACAAATGCGCCGCATAGGATTCAGCAGCTAACGACCGACATCAAATCCATTGTCTTCCCATGTCTTTTGGCCATTCATTGTAGCTGAAACGCTGTTGACCCTGTGCCACAGGGGAGGAACAACCATGAAGGTCGATGTACAAATCCTGCTCTGTCGAAAGGTGGCAAGAAGAGGACGTTAGAAGGCCGCCTACTAAGAGGTCATTGGATCCTGAGAACAAGCTAGGTTCGACTATGGGGAAGAAAATCAACCATACATAATCGTAATTTCGACAATGTTTATGCAAACCACTGATGAACTAGGTCAGGACAGACGAAGATTCGAAGCAATAGCAGTCCATTGGCTAAACTAATTCAGTATCTCACCTGGCACCAGAAACGAGATATTTCATCCAGAATGCTTTCACAAGGCGAGAGTGCACAGTTCTCCACCGGAGCCAAAGTTCACGCCTACGGTAGACCGCTCCTCCACTGTCACTGTTTTTGATCGATTCTAGGGGAATACGTCGCAGCGCAAGGGCACATTTCCAGGCAGGAGAACAGTCATACACTGCCGTGACGAATGCTTACTTAGTAATTTGACTAGTGTCTTATCTTTATTACCAGAGCTCCTACATACGAAAGATTATGAATTTATAATACACTACTGGCCATTAAAATTGCTACACTCCGAAGATGACGTGCTACAGACGCGAAATTTAAGCGACAGGAAGAAGATGCTGTGATATGCAAATGATTAGCTTTTCAGAACATTCACACAAGGTTGGCGCCCGTGGCGACACCTACAACGTGCTGACATGAGGGAAGTTTCCAACCGATTTCTCATACACAAACGGCAGTTGACCGGCGTTGTCTGGTGAAACGTTGTTGTGATGCCTCGTGTAAGGAGGAGAAATGAGTACCATCACGTTTCCGACTTTGACAAAGATCGGATTGGAGCCTATCGCGATTGCGGTTTATCGTATCGCGACATTGCTGCTCGCGTTGGTCGGGATCCAATGACTGTTAGCAGAATATGGAATCGGTGGGCTCAGGAGGGTAATACGGAACGCCGTGTTGGATCCCAACGGCCTCGTATCACTAGCAGTCGAGATGACTTTTTGATCACCCGGTATATATATATATATATATATATATATATATATATATATATATATATGTGTGTGTGTGTGTGTGTGTGTGTGTGTGTGTGTGTTCCGCATTGACTGAAATCAATGTCCATTCGCAGCCATTGTCTGTTATACCTTTGCGTTTTAGATTATGAAATGAATTCGCCGGAACAGGACTCCAACCCGCATTTCCCGCTTATCGCCATCGTTCGCCATAACAACTTCGGCTATCCGCGCACGCCCCCAGACTGATACAAACTTCCATATATCATAGTTTCTTCGACCCATAGTGCTTACTCACCGTTCGTGTGATTCCCGCATGGGAAGAGACAATGTGTTTCTTGTCTGTTGCCTTGCGTACAGGTAAAAATGTGTTCAAATGTGGGTGAAATCTTATGGGACTTAACTGCTAAGGAAATCAGTCCTTAAGCTTACACACTACTTAACCTAAATTATCCTACGGACAAACACACACACCCATGCCCGAGGGAGGACTCGAACCTCCGCTGGGACCAGCCGCACAGTCCACGACTGCAGCGCCTAAGACCGCTCGGCTAATCCCGCGCGGCTGCTTACAGGCAAATACAGTTAATGCAGTTTATGTGTATAACACTGTCCCTTATAGTGGGATGCATGTCTGAAGGACTTTTGCACCCAACTATACAGACTCTATAGAATACAGACACTGTACCAACTGTAAATCGGATAGATAATTGTTTCCAAGAGGCCGGCTGGAATGGCCGAGCGGTTCTAGGCGCTTCAGTCTCGAACCGCGCGACCGCTACGGTCGCAGGTTCGAATCCTGCCTCGGGCATGGATGTGTGTGATGTCCTTAGGTTAGTTAGGTTTAAGTAGTTCTAAGTTCTAGGGGACTGATGACCCCAGAAGTTAAGTCCCATAGTGCTCAGAGCCATTTGAACCATTTTGTTTCCAAAATTTATGCAGACTAGCTTTTCGAATGTGAGGTGCAACACGAAATAAATCATTGCTGAGCCTCCATAGGACTGCTTGGGGCCCAAGGGCCTGCTTTCTAAATCAACGAAAATCTTATTACGTGTTCTCAACAATTTTCAAAATGACTCTGAGCACTATGCGACTTAACTTCTGAGGTCATCAGTCGCCTAGAACTTAGAACTAATTAAACCTAACTAACCTAAGGACAACACACACATCCATGCCCGAGGCAGGATTCGAACCTGCGACCGTAGCGGTCACTCGGGTCCAGACTGTAGCGCCTAGAACCGCACGGCCACTCCGGCCGGCTCTCAACAATGTTCCTTAAACCTTATAAGTACGAGGTTCGGAACTTAAATAGTGGCAACTATTTATTAACAACCCATACAAAAGAGTTACATGTTTGCACCTGTTACTGTTGTTCAAAGTAGTCACCAGCGTTGTGTAGAACCCGTTGACAGCGATGTGGAAGGCATAGTATACCGTTAGCAGAGCCTGATCTGTTGATGGTGCGAATGGAGCGGTCTACTGGCTGTCGAATCTCTGGAACAGTTCTGAAGCGAATGCCATGAAGTTGTTCTTTCATCTTCGGAATTAAATCAAAGTCACAAGGACTTAAGTCCGGTGAATATGGTGGATGGTTCACTCCGAGACGCCTGGACACTTCCCTTGTTGAGAGCTCTTCCTGGGCCAGAGTAACAACGCGGACGCGATCGAACCGTCAAGACATGGCTGAACTACAGATAACACGAGCCGTATACCTCCTTCCTGGTGGAATGACTGGAACTGATCGGCTGCCGGACCCTCTCCATCTAATAGGCGCTGCTCATGCATGGTTGGTTACATCTTTGGGCTGGTTTAGTGACATCTCTGAACAGTGAAAGGGACTGTGTCTGTGATACAATATCCACAGTCAACGCCTGTCTTCAGAAGTTCTGGGAAGCGGGGTGATAAAAACCTTTTTTTGATGAGCCTATCTTAGCTGCCTCACCCTGTATACTGGGTGTTTCACAATTCATGTTACACACTTCTAGAGGTTGTAAAAGGAACTTGCTAGATCAAGTTTTACTTAGGAACCCATGTCCGGAAAGTAATCGAACGGCACTACAGAGAGTCAAAGTTTTAGGCACCGGCGCCTATAATGTACTGGGTGATCAAAAAGTCAGTATAAATTTGAAAACTGAACAAATCACGGAATAATGTAGATAGAGAGATACAAATTGACACACATGCTTGGAATGACATGAGGTTTTATTAGAACCACAAAAATACAAAAGTTCAAAAAATGTCCGAGAGATGGCGCTTCATCTGACCAGAATAACAATAATTAGCATAACAAAGTAAGACAAAGCAAAGATGATGTTCTTTACAGGAAATGCTCAATATGTCCACCATCATTCCTCAACAATAGCTGTAGTCGAGGAATAATGTTGTGAACAGCACTGTAAATCGTGTCCGGAGTTATGGTGAGGCATTGGCGTCGGATGTTGTCTTTCAGCATCGCTAGAGATGTCGGTCGATCACGATACACTTGCAACTTCAGGTAACACCAAACCCAATAATCCACAGACTGAAGTCTGGGGACCTGGGAGGCCAAGCATGACGAAAGTGGCGGCTGAGCACACGATCATCGCCAAACGACGCGCGCAAGAGATCTTTCACGCGTCTAGCAATATGGGGTGGAGCGCCATCCTGCATAAACATCGTACGTTCCAGCAGGTATTTATCAGCCAGGCTGGGGACGATGCTATTCTGTAACATAACGGCGTACCTCTCACCCGCCACGGTAGCAGTACTGACGTTTTGCTGTCCAGCGCCATCTGTCGGACATTTTCTGAACTTTGTTGTTGTTTTTTTTTTTTTTTTTTTTTTTTTTTTTTTTTTTTTGTTCTAATAAAACCCCATGTCATTCCAAGCATGTGTGTCAATTTTTACCTCTCTATCTACATTATTCAGTGGTTTATTAAGTTTTCAAATTTATACTGACCTTTTGATCACCAGTTATGTATATACAGGGTGATTCGATGATGGTGTTACAAACTTTCAAGTGTGATGGAGAAGGATAAACCTATCAATTTGAGGTGAGAGTCCCTTTATCGGAAACGAACGAGCCGAAAGTTACAAGCGAAAACCGTTCTGATACCTTTGACAGTGGAATACATCTACCGATACTATTGTTGCTACGATTGTAGGTTATGCAACTTTCGGAGGTCGCAGTATGGCCCAAAATAAGAAAAACGTCTATTAAACTTCAGCACTAAAAGGCGTGCCAAAGGAGCTATGAGCACTTGTTCAATAGAGGAGATGTATGTCACACTAGCGAAGATGAACAAGTTCTCGTAGCTATTAAGGTACGCTTTTTGGTGCCCTTGTTTAGTACACATTTTTTCTTGTCTTGATTCATACTACCACCTCTGAAAGTTGCATGCCCTATATTCTTAGCAATGACAGTACCGGTGCATTTATTTAATTGTCAGAGTATCAGAACGATTTTCGATTCTAAATTTCGACTCGTTCGTTTCCGAACCAGGGACCGTAACCTGAAAATGATACATTTATCCATCACGATTATCCTTGAAAGCTGTAACATCATCACTGAATCACCTTGTATATACATACATTTACAGGCGCCGACGCATATGACTTTGACGTTCTGTAGCGTCGTTGGATGACGTTTCCAGACATGGGTTCCTGTATAAAACTTGATCGACCAAGGCCCCTCTACAATCACTAGAAGTGTGTAACATGAATTGTGAAGCACCCTGCATAATGAGTGAATATATCGAGGAGTCGTTGAGGTGGCGCAATGGTTAGCACATGGGACTCGCATTCGGAAGGACGACGCTTCAAACCTGCGGCCGGCCATCCCGATTTAGGTTTTCCGTGAGTTCCCTCAATCGCTTCAGGCAAATACCGAGATGGTTCCTCTGAAAGGGGACGGCCGATTTCCTTCACCATTCTTCCGTAATCCGTGTTCCTATTCCGTATCTCGTGACTTCGTTATCGACGTCACCGTTTTCCGGTAAGTTATAGTGAAGAACGTGACGAATGTACCCAACTAATGTTTAACGTTTTTGGCTGCAGAGTTTTGACACCGACTTTTTCAGTGGAACTACGTACTTCTTTGTGGCATTGGAAAGACTCTTCAAAGAGAACTTTAACGATGTAAGATGTGTGGGACTGTATCAAATCGTAACAAGATAACATCGCCGCAAATCAACTTCCAAAGTCAGCAGAAGAGATCAGAAACACGTCTGCCCTTTTAACGTATACAAGCTAACAAGTGGCTAGGGCACGATTCGTGTATTTATTATTGTTGTTGTTGTGGTCTTCAGTCCTGAGACTGGTTTGATGCAGCTCTCCATGCTACTCTATCCTGTGCAAGCTTCTTCATCTCCCAGTACCTACTGCAACTTACATCCTTCTGAACCTGCTTAGTGTATTCATCTCTTGATCTCCCCCTATGATTTTTACCCTCCACGCTGCCCTCCAATACTAAATTGGTGATCCCTTGATGCCTCAGAACATGTCCTACCAACCGATCCCTTCTTCTGGTCAAGTTGTGCCACAAACTTCTCTTCTCCCCAATCCTATTCAATACTTCATCATTAGTTATGTGATCTACCCATCTAATCTTCAGCATTCTTCTGTAGCACCACATTTCAAAAGCTTCTATTCTCTTCTTGTCCAAACTATTTATCGTCCATGTTTCACTTCCATACATGGCTACACTCCATACAAATACTTTCAGAAATAACTTCCTGACACTTAAATTTATACTCGATGTTAACAAATTTCTCTTCTTCAGAAACGCTTTCCTTGCAATTGCCAGTCTACATTTTATATCCTCTCTACTTCGACCATCATCAGTTATTTTGCTCCCCAAATAGCAAAACTCCTTTACTACTTTAAGAGTCTCATTTCCTAATCTAATACCCTCAGCATCACCCGACTTAACTCGACTACATTCCATTATCCTCGTTTTGCTTTTGTTGATGTTCATCTTATATCCTCCCTTCAAGACACCATCCATTCCGTTCAACTGCTCTTCCAAGTCCTTTGCTGTCTCTGACAGAATTACAATGTCATCGGCGAACCTCAAAGTTTTTATTTCTTCTCCATGGATTTTAATACCTACTCCAAATTTCTCTTTTGTTTCCTTTACTGCTTGCTCAATATACAGATTGAATAACATTGGGGAGAGGCTACAACCCTGTCTTACTCCCTTCCCAACCACTGCTTCCCATTCATGTCCCTCAACTCTTATAACTGCCATCTGGTTTCTGTACAAGTTGTAAATAGCCTTTCGCTCCCTGTATTTTACCCCTGCCACCTTTAGAATTTGAAAGAGAGTATTCCAGTCAACATTGTCAAAAGCTTTCTCTAAGTCTACAAATGCTAGAAACGTAGGTTTGCCTTTCCTTAATCTTTCTTCTAAGATAAGTCGTAAGGTCAGTACTGCCTCACGTGTTCCAGTATTTCTACGGAATCCAAACTGATCTTCCCCGAGGTCGGCTTCTACTAGTTTTTCCATTCGTCTGTAAAGAATTCGTGTTAGTACTTTGCAGCTGTGGCTTATTAAACTGATGGTTCGGTAATTTTCACATCTGTCAACACCTGCTTTCTTTGGGATTGGAATTATTATATTCTTCTTGAAGTCTGAGGGTATTTCGCCTGTTTCATGCATCTTGCTCACCAGATGGTAGAGTTTTGTCAGGACTGGCTCTCCAAAGGACGTCAGTAGTTCCAATGGAATTTTGTCTACTCCAGGGGCCTTGTTTCGACTCAGGTCCTTCAATGCTTTGTCAAACTCTTCACGCAGTATCGTATCTCCCATTTCATCTTCATCTACATCCTCTTCCATTTCCATAATATTGTCCTCAAGTGCATCGCCCTTGTATAGATCCTCTATATACTCCTTCCACCTTTCTGCTTTCCCTTCTTTGCTTAGAACTGGGTTTCCATCTGAGCTCTTGATGTTCATACATGTGGTTCTCTTATCTCCAAAGGTATCTTTAATTTTCCTGTAGGCAGTATCTATCTTACCCCTAGTGAGATAAGCCTCTACATCCTTACATTTGTCCTCTGGCCATCCCTGCTTAGCCATTTTGCACTTCCTGTCGATCACATTTTTCAGACGTTTGTATTCCTTTTTGCCTGCTTCATTTACTGCATTTTTATATTTTCTCCTTTCATCAATTAAATTCAATATTTCTTCTGTTACCCAAGGATTTCTACTAACCCTCTTGTTTTTACCTACTTGATCGTCTGCTGCCTTCACTACTTCATCCCTCAGAGCTACCCATTCTTCTTCTACTGTATTTCTTTCCCCCATTCCTTTCAATTGGTCCCTTATGCTCTCCCTGAAACTCTCTACAACCTCTGGTTCTTTCAGTTTATCCAGGTCCCATCTCCTTAAATTCCCACCTTTTTGCAGTTTCTTCAGTTTTAATCTACAGTTCATAACCAATAGATTGTGGTCAGAGTCCACATCTGCCCCTGGAAATGTCTTACAATTTATAACCTGGTTCCTAAATCTCTGTCTTACCATTATATAATCTATCTGATACCTTTTAGTATCTCCAGGGTTCTTCCATGTATACAACCTTCTATCATGATTCTTATTATTATGACTGTCATATTAAGTGCCCAAAATGTTGTCCTTGGCGCGACGGCTACGGTCGCAGGTTCGAATCCTGCCTCGGGCATGTGTGTGATGTGCTTAGGTTAGTTAGGTTTAAGTAGTTCTAAGTTCTAGGGGACTGATGACCTCAGATGTTTAGTCCCATAGTGCTCAGAGCCATTTGAACAATTTTTTGTTGTCCTTGACCTTTGATACAGGCTATGAAGCGATTTCAGATAATACTGACAGTTTAGTTTCATCTGAACTAATTGTAGTAACGGCTCGTGTTATAAGGCATTTCATATTTTCAGCAGTCGTCGCTGTTTACGTATAGGCACCTTATTTTAAAATTCCCCACAGATAAAAGTCAGAAGGTGTAAAGTCTGGCTAAGCGGGTCCCTTTGCGTTTCCCAAACGACCAATCTGGCAAACTCCTCATCTTCGTTTCTTCTTCGTTGCGTGGTCAACGGAGACTGCGCAGCAGAGAACGTTCGTTCAGCAACACAATCATGAATTTCCGAGCTCAAGCAAAACATTATACCCTTGCTGGCGTCAGTCTGTAGAAACTGTCCGAGATTTATGGACTAAGGCAACCTATATAAGCGTAATTACTGACAGCTCCTGCACTGTGACCGATTGAGATTTCTCGCGATGACGGCGCGTAACAGGTGCCGGCCCCACTTCCCGCGAGGAAAACTGTGCCATGCTTACCGGCGAGCTGTGCGCTTCAGCCAACACTCTCTACAGTCTCGTCAGCGGCGTGTCGTTTGACCGCAGACAGCGCGTGTACGCTGCCGCAACAGTTCCGTTGATAATAAGAAGGAAACATATATGGTATTGAATGTACACTCAGTCGCAAAAGTATTCGGACAGCACGTAATGGCGCATAATTTTGCAGTTTGCCGCATGAACAAATACAGAAATTGCACTTTGTAATGTATTTGTGACTCTGGGTACGATGTCGCAACGTGAAACACGCGTCAAATACGAAGAATTGTTGTTGGACATGTGTCTGTTACGTAATATTTCCTGAAAACAGCGTGGGAAGGTGCAACAAAAGTATTCGGACAAAGGCGGACAACGTGAGAGAATAGTTCATTCCGAGACGCACAGAGGGTGAAGCGACTGCAGTGTGTCCGACATTTCCGCGAGACGATAGCGATGATTAGTAAACACGTATCACGAGCCTGTGCAGGTCGACGATGGGACGCAGAGGGAAGTGTTCTACGTTCGAGCAAAGGCAACTTGTCGTTTATCATCACGCGAAGGGGAAAACCTGCAGGGAAATTGCCGCAATAGTGAACATGAAGAAAAGTACAGTTCACGACATTATTAAACGGTTCGAGAAGGAAGACCGATTGGAATTCCGTTGCAGCACAGGACGGCCACGGACATTTTCACAGAGAGATGAACGTGTGATTGTGCGAAAGGTACAACAGAATCCGAAAATATCTGCCACACGAATCGCAAGTGAGGTGGAGGGAGACCTTGGTATAAAAGTTCATCCCGAAACCGTGCGGAGAGTGCTACGACGATCGCAGTACCACGGTCAAGTGGCACGGCGAAAGCCATTCATAAATGCAGCGAACCAGAGGAAACGTATGCAGTTTGCGAGGGAATACGCCGAATACGATCAGGCTTGGTGGAATCGGGTGATATTTTATGACGAATGTAAATTTACATTATGGCAAAGAGATGGAAAGGCAAACATGTGGCGAAAGACAAATGAAGAGCTGAATCCCAGGAGCCTCAAACCAACAGTAAAGTTTGGAGATGGGAGCATCATGGTGTGGGGATGCATGTCCGGCAATGGTGTGGGTGATTTAGTGTTCATTGATGATACAATGAACAAGGAAGCGTATTTGAATATACTACGAGGACATTTGAAGCAGAGTACACGACATCTAGGTATTGCGAACAACTTTCATTTTGATCAGGATAATGATCCCAAGCATACCGCGCATATTGTACAAATGTGGTTGCTCTTCAATTGCCCGAAAGTATTGCACACCCCTCCACAATCACCAGACCTTAACACAATCGAACATTTGTGGGATAAATTGAAACGGACCCTCCGCGCGGACAACATCTGTACGGAGACCTTGAAAGAGAAACTGCGCCAAGAATGGGCAAATATAGGCCAAGATTTCACGACAAAACTCGTGGAAAGTATGCCTAGTAGATTGGAGGAGGAATTGAAAATGAAAGGTGGACCCACAAGGTATTGACATTTTCATCGTACAACTTATGAACATTTATTGGACAGTGTCCGAATACTTTTGTAGCAGCAGGGTGTGCAGGATGTTTCATTTTTGTTATTAATTTTTCTGTTATTTATGTTTTGGAAACGAAATAATACAATAATTCTTCTGTAATTAACGTTGTTACGCATATATATTGCTAATAAATATGTTTGGGTTTCATAGACAGTGTTTCTCGAGTACTCATTGTGAAACTTCCCACTGTCCGAATACTTTTGCGACTGAGTGTATGTCGAAGTGCAACACAGGATGTTTATGACAACTGATTGAAAAAAATACATATGGACGCAAGTCGTGCAGAATAATATCTGATCAACGAGAGGAATAATTGCGAAGATCATCTGATAAATTTCTCAAGTATTATTGTCTTAAAGACGATTTTACTGTCGTGTGTCAAACACTGTTTCCTAGCTTAGCGTCCGCTTCTCTTGCGTACACTGGTCTGCATAGATTTGTTTGTTGTTGTCCTGTAATCGATGTTTTATGTTGTTCACAAATTGCAACCTCATCTACATGTTTCAGTTAATTAAGGCCGTAGAAGCATGGTATTTTCCGAATGTAATTCTGACCAAAAAGCGATTCTGCCTTTTGAGTTTTTGCGGTGATATTTCATAAAAACTTTCATCCCGAAACATATTTCTTTAAAAGTCAAATACCAATTTTCGTAGATACAGCTTAAATGTGTTTCAATATAACGAAATAATTCCATAATAACTTTCTTTCGCTACTTTATCCCCTTAGTTGCTGAGTTTCCAAAACCACTGAATATGTATTATTTTTTATTTGTAACCGAGAAGCAAAATACAGTTTTCTTAGATTTAGCTTTAAAAATGCATTCATGAAATACTTTAATAAAAATTGTTACCCCCTAGGAGCTGAATTTCTAAAAACACTAAAACACGAATTTTGTATTTCCAACCGAGAAGTCGAATACCAATTTTCATAGACGTCGCTTTAAAAATGTTGTACTAGTACTTTAACAATGATTTATTTTCAAAATAAACTTTCATTCATTATTTTGCACTCTTAATGGTTGAATTTCAAAAAATGTTGAGGCACGTAATTTTTTATTTCTTACTGAGGAACGAAAAACTAATTTTCGCTAGCTTCAAAATTGCTTTAAAAGCGAAATTTTTTCAAAAGCTCTTTCATATCCTATTTCAACCCCCTTACGGATGAAATTTTGAAGAACGGCTAAGAAACTATGCCTACAGTATAAGATCAACATCCTCCCTAAATTTCAACATTCTACCATTAGCGATTTGGGATGTACGATAAGTCAGCGATTCAACCAGGTCCTATTTCACGCCCTTGGAGGCTGAGTTTTCAAAGATAGTGAAACACGCAATTTTTCATTTCTAACCAGGAAACCAAAACCAAATTTTCATGGATTTAGGTTTAAAACGCTTTCTTAAAATATTTCATCCTCTACTTTACCGTCTTAGGGATTAAGTTTCCAAAAACATAGAGGCACACATTTTTTCTTATTTCTAACCAGGAAGCCAAATACAAATTTTCCTAGATTGGTTTAGAAATGCTTTCATAAAGAAAAATTAAAAAAAAATGTCTTCTTCCTCTTAGGGGTTGAGTTTAAAAAAAGACTGAAACAGTCTTTTTATTTGTAACCGAGAAGTCAAATACCAGTTTTCATAGATGTAGCTTAAATATGTTTTAATAGTTCTTTAATAGCAATTTATTTTCAAAAGAAACTTTCACCCGCTATTTGACTCCAGAGTGGTTAAATTTCCGGAAATATTTATAAGTATATCTCTTTATTTCTGACCGAGAAAACAAATACCAATTTTCATAGGTCTAGCTTGAAAACTGCCTTCATAGTGACATAATTTCAAAAAACCTATCATCCCCTATTATAAGATCAACACGCTAACCGAATATCAAGTCTCTGTCCTTAGCGGTTTGGGCTGGGCGACGACAAGTCAGTCAATCAGGAAATTTTTACCCTCTGCTGTTTATAAAAAGTGAAACACGCGGAAACAATAGTCTGCAATACGCCACGATAAGAGTACGTGTAGAGCAGAGGAACCGTAACAAGTCATTTAAATGACAGAGAGGTGGCGTGCACGTAGGCCTAACAGCTCCCTCTTTTGTGTGACCGGACAGATCGGTGTTACGCAACGCTCAGTTGATGCGGATCCGTCATACGAAGCGGAAACGTGTAATCAAGTGCCATTATGCCTCGCCGACATCACAGGGTGGAATATCGGTATGTGAGTGCATTCGAACGGGGCAGAATAATAGTTCTCCGGGAGGTGAGTCTTGTTTCGTGACATTTCAGCTCGTACAGGGCACGCTGCTTCAACAGTGAGGCTTATTTGGACTCAATGGAGAGACAAGGGCCGTACACAACGCCGAAAGGGTATTGGACGACAAAGTGCGACCACAGCGAGAGATGATGGCCATCTTAGGCACTTGGCCTAACGGACAGAACACCTCCGTCCACAGTGTTGGCGCGATGTTGAAGCCCTGCAAAGGTTGTGGACACGTCTGCGTCGACGGTTGGACGCCATCTTTTGTGGACTGGACTCCCATTGCATCGACTTCGAGCAGAACCCACCAACACTGCAGACTGCAATGAGCAAGTGAGCATCGACACTGGCGTACTGAATGGCAGAATGTAGTGTTTTCGGACGAGTCCCGCTTCAGCTTATCCTACTGTGATAGCCGCATACGCATTCGATGGCACAATGGTGAACGATATCGGGAGATTGCACTGTCGTGCGGCATAGTGGACAAATGCAAAGTATGACAGTTTGGGGCACCATTGCCTTTAACACGCGATCTCGCCTCCTACGTCCTGAGAACAAGTTTTACAGCCGAGGCATTGTCCCTCCTCCACGTCATTCTACATGCCATATTTCAGCAGGACAACGCACGCCCGCATGTGCCGAGGGATGTGGAAGCCTTCTTCGAGGAACGAGGGGTACCACTGCATTCGTCTGACATGTCGCCCATCGATCATGTCTGGAATATTGTCAGTCGGAAACTTGTTCGATCAGGTCCTCCTGCAGCAACAGTCGATGTTTTGCGGTCTCACCTACAAACGGCGTGGCAGAGTATTCCCCAGCAGCACATTCATGCGGTCTTTGATTCCATGCCGCGACGTCTAGCGGCTCTAATTGAAGCACGTGATGGCACTACTCCGAACTGAATTTCCACAGTCGCAGTGCATGTACGGGTCTGTAAATCTGATCGTATATGAAGTGTCTTGTCCCTAATCGGTGGAATAAATATCGCTGTGATCCCTAGGTCTTGAGCCGGCCGGGGTGGCCGAGCGGTTCTAGGCGCTACAGTCCGGAACCGCGCGACCGCTACAGTCGCAGGTTCGAATCCTGCCTCGGGCATGGGTGTGTGTGATGTCCTTAGGTTAGTTAGGTTTAAGTGGTTCTAAGTTCTAGGGGACTGATGACCTCAGAAGTTGAGTCCCATAGTGCTCAGAGCCATTTGAACCTAGGTCTTGGTGTTTCACTTTCTCCAAACAGTAGTGTATGTAGAGATTGGACAAACCCACACATACGAGCAAGGAGTCTCTTGTAGGAGTCACCAGATGCGCTTTCTCTAGTGTTTCAGCAGATATTTACAATTTTGTTTTTGCAGTATGTGGCTGGAGTCAGTCCAAACAAATACTGCTCGAAACGTCTTTCATGCGATGCCTGAAGTCAACGGAATGAGTGCGTTTCTTTCCTGTTACAAATAAAACGATTTTTAAAGCAGGTCGTTCGATATTACTCTAGTGTGATATTAGTTTTATCGATGTGTAATAACAGGGACAGCAAATCACGAAGAATAACCAGTGCTCCAGCAGCAACTATGCTGCCCTGTCCGCTACTGCCATGCAGCAGTGCTACTCAGTCTCTGCTGGAGTACTAGCTATTCTTCGCGTTTTGCTGTCCCTAATAATAAATACGAGGGTCACTCCAAAAGAAATGCACACTATTTTTTTAAATCCATCTTTTATTTTACATGTCAGAAATTTTTGCAGTGTGTAGGTACATCCTTTAGGAACAATATTTTCATTTCTTCACATAATTTCCATCCCTCTCAACTGCCTTACGCCATCTTGGAACCAGCGCCTGTATACCCGCATGGTAAAATTCTGGAGCAACCTGTTGGAGCCACTGTTTGGCAGCGTGCGCAAGGGAGTCATCATCTTCAAACCTTGTTCCACGAAGAGATTCTTTCAGTTTCCCAAAGAGATGATAGTCACTTGGAGCCAGGTCAGGACTGTAAGGCGGATGTTTCAGTGTTGTCCATCCGTGTTTTGTGATCGCTTCCATGGTTTTTTGACTGACATGTAGCTGTGCACTGTCGTGCAACAGCAAAACATCCTGCATTTGCTGATGTGGTCGAACACGAGCCAGTCGAGCTTGAAGTTTCTTCAGTGTCGCCACATATGCATCAGAATTTATGGTGGTTCCACTTGGCATGATGTCCACAAGCAAGAGTCCTTCGGAATCGAAAAGTAACGTAGCCATAACTTTTCCAGCAGAAGGTGTGGTTTTGAATTTTTTTTTCTTGGTTGAATTGCCTCTTCGTCTCTGGTGAAAAATGATGGAGCCATGTTTCATCACCTGTCACAATTCTTCCAAGAAATTCATCTCCACCATTCTCATACTTTTCCAAAAGTTCGCTGCATACCGTTTTTCTTGTTTCTTTGTGAGCCACTGTCAACATCCTAGGAACCCACCTGGCACAAACCTTTTTTAACGCCAACACTTTCAGTATTCTGCAAGCACTTTCTTCCCCTATCCCAACGTAGCATGACAATTCGTTCACTGTGATGCGTCTGTCAGCAGTCACCAATTCGATAACTCTCTGCACATTGTCTGGAGTGTGTGCAGTACGAGGCCTGCCGCTGCGAGGACAATCCTCAATATTGCCGTGCCCGCTATCATCACGTAACCTGCTTGCCCACCGACTAACTGTACGGCGATCGGCAGCAGCATCTCCATACACCTTTTGCAACCCCTTGTGGATGTTTCCCACTGTCTCGTTTTCACAGCACAGGAATTCTAAGACAGCAGGTTGCTTCTGACGAACGTCAAGTGTAGCAGCCATCTTGAAGACATGCTGTGACGGCGCCACTCACGGGAACAGTTCGAACTAAGTTTGAAAACAAGGGGGAAGGATGTATCGACACACTGTAAGACTTTCACACATGCAGAATGAAAACTGTATTTTTACAAAACTAGTGTGCATTTCTTTTGGAGTGACCCTCGTATATGTAAAAAGGATATCGCACTACAATAATTTGGGACCGCTCTATCGAATGAGCATGTCAAATTGCGGTTTGGAAATCATTTTGTTTATGACGTGAAACAAACCGACGATTTTCACCTGTCGACTCTTATGATATGGTACACCTTTTGTTAGAGACACTTCCCGGCGACTCTGGGCGTCCTTGATGACTCCTCGAGTCGCGGCAACGCATAGGTATTGTGCTGAGTTTGTATGCAATGTGTGTTGCCTATCATGCAGTCATCAGCTCCGCGTGAGTGGCGGTAGCCTGGGCAAAATTGAAGTTCCTGATCCGCTTCTAAACTATCTTCCTCCACTTAGAGACATCCATTCATAAGGTTTTCTTCTTGAATATCCGTCTATTGATTCGATGGTGTATGTAGTATGGTGCAAACCTGGTTACTACACGATTCTAGTATGGTGAAATCTCGTAGTCCGAAGGCTGGAAAAACTAAAGGACCCCTAGACGTTTGGACTTCGAACACGCCCTATATGTTTGTTTCAGCTTGAGACAACTAAATATGTCGAAGATGACTGATGAAACGAAGAAAATTTTGTAGGTGAAAAGTTAATATCAATGAAGAGGACATCTGTCTATGCTACAACTGTCCACCTCCTAACCACCCCTCCTGCGTGATCGGAGCCAACTTTGTATTTTCAAACTGTAACCACAATCATTTTTATTGCATTTTAGGATGCTACGCCAAAAAATACGTAGCTTTTATTCAAACCATTTTTTTCATTCATAGTACATGACACTGTAATGATAAATATCAAGTTTGCTTGTTTTTGCAATTATGAACCGATGCATTTAAATTGTGTCCCGATGGTTGATGCTGATGTTCAAACATTACTTGAGTGTTACGAGTGTGATTGTGCAGTACAAATAATATGGCTGGACAACGACATTTCAGAAAGTAAGCTATTTGTATGGTGACGTAGTTTTATGTTCCCCACGGGGTGACTGTGCTGCGTCCCAAACCATCGGAACACTTGAGTTCAGTGACTGTCCTCGAACCCCGCCATCTGGGTGGCTGATTTCGGTGTGTGTTTCTATCTACATCTACATACATCTTCTACATATGTACTCCGCTAGCCACTAAGCGGTATGTGGCGGAGGGTACTACGTGCACTAAAGTCATATTACCCCTCCCCCCCTCCCGCCCCCTTCTGTTCCATTCGTGGATCGCGCGAGGGAAAAACGACTGTCTGAACCCCTCAGTACGAGCTCTAATTTCCCTTATCTTTGAATGGTGATTGACGAAGATCGGATTTTGAAATTTAGTGAGCAGCCCTTTCTGTTTAGCGCGTCGTCTATCTGCAAGTGTGCCCCATTTCATACTTTCTATGAGATTTGTAACGCTCTCGCGATGACTAAATGAACCAGTCACGAATCTTGCCGCTCTTCTTTGGACCTTCTCAACCTCTTGAATCAGACTCAACTGATAAGATTCCCATACAGACGAAAAATATTCTAAGACTGGATGAACTAAAGTATTGTAAGCAATTTCCTATGTTGAAGGAACCCCCATACCTCTTGCGCTGGTCGCTTTGTTGCTACCGGCGGAATACAAGCCACAACCATCGTAATAAGCTAAAATGTCCATGAAGTGATAGTGACAGGCTTACCTGCCACGGATACTCACCGAAATCAAGCACTTCAAAGGTGAGAGGCAAGGGGACTCACAAATATCAAGCACCTACATCTACATCTACATCTACATTGATACTCCGCAAGCCACCCAACGGTGTGTGGCGGAGGGCACTTTACGTGCCACTGTCATTACCTCCCTTTCCTGTTCCAGTCGCGTATGGTTCGCGGGAAGAACGACTGTCTGAAAGCCTCCGTGCGCGCTCTAATCTCTCTAATTTTACATTCGTGATCTCCTCGGGAGGTATAAGTAGGGGGAAGCAATATATTCGATACCTCATCCAGAAACGCACCCTCTCGAAACCTGGACAGCAAGCTACACCGCGATGCAGAGCGCCTCTCTTGCAGAGTCTGCCACTTGAGTTTATTAAACATCTCCGTAACGCTATCACGGTTACCAAATAACCCGGTGACGAAACGCGCCGCTCTTCTTTGGATCTTTTCTATCTCCTCCGTCAACCCGACCTGGTACGGATCCCACACTGATGAGCAATACTCAAGTATAGGTCGAACGAGTGTTTTGTAAGCCACCTCCTTTGTTGATGGACTACATTTTCTAAGCACTCTCCCAATGAATCTCAACCTGGTACCCGCCTTACCAACAATTAATTTTATATGATCATTCCACTTCAAATCGTTCCGTACGCATACTCCCAGATATTTTACAGAAGTAACTGCTACCAGTGTTTGTTCCGCTATCATATAATCATACAACAAAGGATCCTTCTTTCTATGTATTCGCAATACATTACATTTGTCTATGTTAAGGGTCAGTTGCCACTCCCTGCACCAAGTGCCTATCCGCTGCAGATCTTCCTGTATTTCGCTACAATTTTCTAATGCAGCAACTTCTCTGTATACTACAGCATCATCCGCGAAAAGCCGCATGGAACTTCCGACACTATCTACTAGGTCATTTATATATATTGTGAAAAGCAATGGTCCCATAACACTCCCCTGTGGCACGCCAGAGGTTACTTTAACGTCTGTAGACGTCTCTCCATTGATAACAACATGCTGTGTTCTGTTTGCTAAAAACTCTTCAATCCAGCCACACAGCTGGTCTGATATTCCTTAGGCTCTTACTTTGTTTATCAGGCGACAGTGCGGAACTGTATCGAATGCCTTCCGGAAGTCAAGAAAAATAGCATCTACCTGGGAGCCTGTATCTAATATTTTCTGGGTCTCATGAACAAATAAGGCGAGTTGGGTCTCACACGATCGCTGTTTCCGGAATCCATGTTGATTCCTACATAGTAGATTCTGGGTTTCCAGAAATGACATGATACGCGAGCAGAAATGACATGATGGGAACAGAAAAGTATTACACGTGCGTAGCCATTGCTGGATCACGCTAAACGTAGTTTCTAATCAGACAGTGAAATGTGTAACTATATTGTTCCATACAATTAAATTTACGAGCCTAAAATAAATTTTAAACAAAAAAAAATCAATTGATGGATTACAAAGGTTTACATTTACCTCATAAATGAAATGTAGAATCAGATGTGTCAGTTCTTAATAGCAAGAACAGGTACGCCTGATATTTATCTATTACAGCGCTATCAACCACGAATGGGGAACAAAGTTTTAGTGAACTTTTTGACGTAGAATCCGAATATGCAATAAAATTTGAGATTTAGATTTGAAAATGCAAAGTTGACTCCGCCCGCGCAGGAGGGGTGCTTAAGAGGTGGCCTGTTGTAACACATACATATATCCACTTTATTAATATTAACTTTTCATCTAGAACATTTTTTTTCGTTTGATGCGTCATGTTCGAGATGTTTAGTTGTTTCAAGTTCAAACAAACGCCTTGTTTGAAAAGCTTGTAAGGGTGTTGCGGGATAGAATGTTCTGAGAAATAATTGTTGAGAAAAACATTCTATACGTTGCACCGTTTCCGAATTAATTAGCACAGAAGCTAGCCAATAAGTCGTTGCGTGTGAAAATTCAAGCGGCCCGCCGGATACTATTAGATGGTTGGTTGTTTTGGGGAAGGAGACCAGACAGCGAGGTCATCGGTCTCATCGGATTAGGGAAGGATGGGGAAGGAAGTCGGCCGTGCCCTTTGAAAGGAACCATCCCGGCATTTGCCTGGAGCGATTTAGGGAAATCACGGAAAACCTAAATCAGGATGGCCGGACGCGGGATTGAACCGTCGTCCTCCCGAATGCGAGTCCAGTGTCTAAGCACTGCGCCACCTCGCTCGGTGATACTATTAGAGTCAGTTGTCACTGTGTAGATGATAGGGCACGAGGCTGCTCAGTCTTTGGCATGATTCGATACCTACTGTTGTCCCATGGCCACTTTTGTATCATTCTCTTGTTCGGTTTTGGGAAGACAAACGAAGAACACATTTGGCGACACTGTCTCTAGCGGACCGCTTGAATTCGCGCACGCAACGGCCTGATTGTCTAACTTCAATGCTAGCTAACTAGGAAACGGAGCAGAGTATCGTATTTTTTTCTTAACAATAATTTCTCAGCACAACCTACCCAGTAACACTCTCTTACAAGCTTTTCAGACTGTTTCTGACCACCCTTTGTATATGGCGTCCCACTAACTCTATGACCTCATATTTCCGAAATGAAACAAAATTTAGAGAGAAAGCAATTGGTCAGGCATGCAGCTAGACTGAGAGAACCTGTATTTCGGAAAGGATGTGCAACCATTCTGCTGTCACAACTGCAGATCTCACGTAGGTGCCATGCGAGTAAAATGAGAGAGGCTCCGGTGCGTAAATTAACATTTAAACGGAATTTTACTGCGTTCAGTAATTGAATAGGTAAGAGAGAAAATCGATAACACTGATACGAAGGTCGCCATTCATTGTGGAGACGTCGACAGACATTGAACATGAGTCTGACATACGCGTACCATGTAGTACTTACGAAATAAATAGAGTACATTCGAAGCATAACTGTATACTTCGCTACAACTTTGTTTAGACAGCGTGTAAGGTGTCAAGCAAATCCAACACCTTCCATGAAAACCCTGACATGATAGCAATTCCGACAGTATGTCACATAGTTCTGAATAAATCCTGACATTAAATTAATCAAAGTAATACGATCAACGAGTGAGCAAATGGAATACCACAGACTAACACAAGAACGCCTAAATGCATGTCATACCTTCCCACCGTGAAACAGACGCAGTTCCGAGAGGAGAAACGAGAACAGAAACAGAGAGCAGAATCGTGTAGGCTGGGAGGCCCTACGATAAGGGACGGACACCCACGTCGCCAGCCGACCGCCAAGACCACCCCCAGCCCATGTTAAAAGATTGAGCCCTCCAGAAGAACAGTATAGATCTTATGATAACACTAAAAGGGCCACACCAGCTGCAAGTTTTGGCGTGAGACTATACGCGTCTCTGTTACGTTGCAAACGTAAAAAACATAGCCCCACCACGAAAAGTATAACGTTTCTCATTGGATAGACACAATTTTTGTAGGCGGAGCTTAAGGTTAACATTGAGACCCTGATTGGTCAGTTGAAAACACAGCCAGATATCTTTTTCTTAAACCAACTTCGGAAAACTGTAGTAAAGAGAAGTTAGAGAGAGATGCTTCCGAGACGGCGAGGTGTGTGGAGCTGCGCTGCCCGCCGCCCCCTGACGCTGCCTAACCAACGACAAGGTAATGAATGCACGCGATGCCGCATAAGAGTCATAAGGCTTCACTCAGAACTGCGAAAGTCTCATCTGCTACATCCCCTTTTTACGTAATACTAGTGTCGATCGTCAATTAAACTTCGTGGTATTCACATTTGCTATTAGAAGTTAAAAATCTGAAATGTGATGATTTTTCTGTTATATCATTATTGAGAAGCCACATCAGCCACTGTAATTTAGGACAAGTTAGATAAGTAATTAAAGATAATTGAGGGTCACTATAGACCATTTTTGATAGTTTTCTCTTTTATGAAATTTAATTTAAACATAGATTATAGATATGATATGGCATAGGTCATCCATCGATCCATTGTAGAACTTGGAAACCTATTCAGGGAATATTCGTTCACATTTTTGTTGAACGCAGTTGGTGTTTATCATCCCGTATTAAAATATTTCCTTTTATCAATAGTACAATTTATAAACAATGTTTTGTGAGGGGAATAAAAATTCCAATGGTAAACTTAACTACTTTCTTGACGTTATTTTACTAGCTAACTAAAAATAGGAAAGCCTTGAACCCCTTCCACTAAATTTAGTTAGTATTAATATTCTTCTACAGGGAGCTGACACTGAAATCATGAAGTATTTGATTATATCATCGCTAGTCTCACTGAACTCTTCTGAACTCTACATGTCATGTGTGGTCTGGCGTCGCCTTACCAGCAACAGGTCCCAGGTTCAAACTAGTCAATTCCCTAAAAAAACACGCTCAGAGCGTCGTTGCGCGAAAGTGGTAGGGAGACACGACTTAGAACAAACAGAAGCCACGCAGAATGTTAGAAGCGCTTAAGAAACTTCAGTCGCAACGCGGGTGTATTTTTGAAAACATAAAAATTTACACGTTAGTCTATGTAGATACAGCAATTTCCATCTTCCCTGTACAGTAATGCTCGCTGCCCTGGTCCAGTAAAAATGGCTCTCAACATTATGGGACTTACATCTGAGGCAATCAGTCCCCTAGACTTCGAACTACTTAAACCTCACTAACCTAAGGACGTCACACACATCCATGTCCGAGGCAGGATTCGAACCTGCGACCGTAGCAGCAGCGCGGTTCCGGACTGAAGCGCCTAGAACCGCTCGGCCACAGTGGTTGGCCATGGTCCAGTAAGAACCGGCGCCATATGTCTGGTTACCCGTTCTAGTGCTTAATTATGTTAGATATTAAAAAAGATAGAAAGGATAAAATAATTTTCCGAGACAACAGCAATTGCCCACAGGAAAAGTCTCGTGTAGCCAACAAAGTAATCGTCTTCACGGCATGTAGAATACGTTAATCGATGCATGACTTGCTTTTTCCACATCTACAAATTCTGGAAAAGGTCTAGCGTAACACCCTGATATTAATGGATGCAGATAACACTCTTTTTAAAATCCTTTAATGCAGGAGGCTGTGGAAGTGTAAGACAATTTGTTAGTCGTCAGCTACGATACATGATGTAGGAGGGTTTCATTCCTGTCTTGCGTAAGGTCCCTTGTAATCTGCGATGACTTCTTCCGAGTTGCTACGAAACGTCATTTGCATGATGTAGATGATTGCGCAGTGTAGCGTTGGTTTTTGGAGTTTTCGTCCATTATTGGGGTGGAAATGGAAATGAGCGTTTGGCGTCATTGGCTGGGAGGCCCCTTGCGGGGCAGGTCCGGCCGCCTTGGTGCAGGTCTTATTACATTCGACGCCACATTGGGCGGCCTGCGCCCCGGATGGGGATGAAATGATGATGAAGACAGCACAACACCCAGTCCCTGAGCGGAGAAAATCCGCGACCCAGCCGGGAATCGAACCCGGGCCCATAGGACGCAATCCGTCGCGCTGACCACTCAGCTATCGGGGCGGACGATTATAGCTACTGTTGCTATGAGTACAAAGTGGGCCGCTGAGCTTAAGGCCACCATCGCTTGTCATACGCTCTTACTCCACGGGCACTCCACGGTATCTTAAGATTTGGCCTTGAACATTTGTTGGAACTTTGGTGAACAGGGTTAGCGACTTCCTCTCACTGGCGGCCAAATAGTTGTGATGAAAACTTTTGCGTCCAGTAGGATTTTAATAAGCAACCTTTTGGCAGAGTCTTAATGCACATCTGTATTTTACTTTTCTCGGCTGCGTTTCTTGGTCTCATATGTAATAATCACTATTAGGCCTTTGGAAATAAGATTAGTAAACCTCACAACAAAGATGTAGTCGATGGAGTTAACATTAATTTGACTATAGGTAACCATTCACTTTTTGCAGTCATTTCCGGTTGGCATTTTGTTACAAGTAGTAGTATAAATACAGAAATAACTTACGGGATTGCAGCCGAGTAACGTCTTGGACAACCGCTGATATTTCCACAGAGGCACATCCTGCCATTAGAATGCGCAGATGAAGCAAGGGAGCGACGTGCAAGGAAATTTAAAATCTAATCTTTTTATGCAGAACATATTCGCAAAGGCAACACGCACACGCACACGCACACACACACACACACACACACACGCACTCTCTCTCTCTCTCTCTCTCACGCACACACACACACACACACACACACACTGTTAACTATAGCGTCACCACACAACTAAAGAGCCGACGTCAGAAGTTATCTATAGTGAACACTAATAAACAACGGGCGACATAGCATTGAACCTTGTCCCTCAGTTTTTTAACAAGGGGAACTGAGAGATTCCACGCAGAAATAAAGCAAAACCGACCATCTCTTTTTTATGAGATCACTTGCTAATTTAACTTCAAATGCTTCATTAACAGCACCACTGCAATTCCTGGAAGTGCCAGGATCTCCACGTTGTTATATTCCATAGGATGACCGGTGCCAAGCTAATGTTCTACAAGAGCAGATTACCTCTGCTGTAGTAAGCGAGTGTCACGCTTATTCTCGGTGCACTGGTCCTCATCAGTGCTCATAGTCTGACCAATATACACTAATGTGAAAAAAGTCATGAGATAGCGACCTGCACTCTACAGATGGCGGTAGTATCGCGTACACAACGTATAAAAGTGCAGCGCATTGGCGGAGCTGTCATTTGTGCTAAGGTAGTTTATGTGAAAAGGTTTCCCACGTGATTGTGGCCGCACGACGAGAATTAACAGAGTTTGAACACGGTATTGCAGTCGAAGCTAGATGCATGGACATTCCATTTCGGAAACCGTTAGGAATTTCAATGTTCCCAGACCCACAGAGTCAAGAGCGTACCTAGAATATCAAATTTTCAGGTATTACCTCTGAAGCCACACTTTTGTAGTATGGTAATTGAAATATTTATTTTTTATTTAATTTGAGTTATTTAGATGAATTATTATCTCAATTTTTGTTTTAAATTTACAAGTTTATTAATATAATAACATAACTTCGATTTTTGAAGGAAGCTAAAGGCTTCAGAATAACAGGTAGGTATTACATTATTCAATGTTTTGTGTTTGGTAGTATATGTTTTAGACCGTAGCAATATCTTCTTCTGTTCTGTTAGCTCTCTCTCAGTTAGAATCTCGGTTACATTTATGTTGGTTGTTAAAAAGTATTAATTGTGAAAGTTTCGTACTGTACGAGTTGCGAATAAAACACGTCTGGGGACTGCAAATCGTGGAGCCGATCGGGTGAACTCGGCTAACTTCGGTTCGGCAGACTTCGGGTCTGCAGACGACGAGCTCCCGCCAAACCGAAGTCAGCCGAGTTCACCCGAACGGCTGCACAATTTGCAGTCCCCTGACGTAAGTGAATAAAACAATCAAAAGTAAACTCTGGTCAGCATCGCTATTTATGGATTTTAATATGTGCAGTTATTGAAGTGTTACGATTTTACATCTGAAGCTGATTGATTTAAAAATACTAGACTGCGCTTACTATAATTTTGAAGTCAGTCTCAATTCAACAGTAGTTAAACAATTTCATGAAAAACTGCACAGAGCAATCGGCTGACTGTCATTTATTTGAAGAATTTCACCTACTACATAGCAGCAACCTCTCTGACTTTCAGCGTGTAATCTGACGTGAAAACTTAATTACGACGAATATAAGGTATATTCAATTGAAATTAATTCTAATTAAAAACAAATAGTGTATGTTCATCGAATTAGACTGAGCTTGCTTATCAACAGGGCTTGTGAAAAAACAATTTACGATGATGTCAAGCTACGTTACGCCCGCTATTACTGTTTCAAGAGTTTGTGACTCGTTCTCCCAGCTTTAAATAAAAATAAACTGAACACGACCCTGGAGATCGAAGACATCGCCACCCGCCAACTTAATAAACTAAAATTTAACACCCACGAAAGACTACAAAAAGAAGGAGGAGGCACACCTCTCACCACGGACAACGCAATGGCGGATGTCTTCACTTAATGACCGAGAGCAGCGGCGTTTGCGGAGATGTTAGTGTTAACAGACAAGCAACACCGAGTGACAGACCACAAAAAGAAATGTTAGACGTATGACGGCAGTGCGGCGAAATTTGGCGTTAATGGGCTATGGCAGCAGACGACCGACGCGAGTGCCTTTGCTAACATAATGACGTCGCCTGCAGCGGCTCTCCTAGGCACGTGGCCATATCGGTTGGACCCTAGAGGACTGTAAAACCGTGGCCTGGTCAGGTGACTCCCAATTTCAGTTGGTAAGAGCCGATGGTAGTGTTCGAGTGTGGCGGAGACCCTAGAAGTCTGGGATCCAGGTTAACAAGGCACTGTACAAGCTGGTTGTGGCTCCATAATGGTGTGGGTTGTGTTTCAATGGAATGGGCTGGGTCCTCTTGTCAACTGAACCGATCACTGAGTGAAAATGATTATGTTCGGCTACTTGGTGATCATTTGCAACCATTCATGGATGGAATTTTTATGGATGACAGTGCGCCATGACACCGGACCATAATTGTTCGCGACTGGTTTGAAGAACATTCTGGACAAGTCGAGTGAATGATTTGGCCACCCAGATCACCCGACATGAATCCTACTGACACGTAATCGAGAGGTCAGTTCGTGAACAAAATCCTGTACCGGCAACACTTTCGCAATAATGGACGGCTGTAGAGGCAGCATAGCTCAGTATGTCTGAAGGGATTTCCAATGATTGGTCGAGTCCATGACACCTTTAGCTGGTGCACTAAGCCAGGCAGAAGGAAGTCCGACACGATTTTAGGAAATATCCCATAACTTTTGTCACCGCGGTGTACGACTTGCCACAACTGCAAGGAATATGACCTACTTCGGCCATACGGAAACCAAGATCATCCTTGACGGATCCTAAAAGGACTCTAACATTAGATGGTAGTCGGAGAACACACTTCATATTATATTCGCGCAAAATAATACAAGTTCATGTGGAAATATTTCCTGCGTAAGGCAAAAAGTACGTAGCCTGTGGTGCCACCTCATTAATATCGCCATTCGGTTGGTTCAGGATTGATCGACAAAACCGCACGTCTGATCTGTCGTTCATTACAACCATTCTGACGAAAGATGACTTAGGGCTTACTCAAGGTCTGAGATGACGCTGGTCCTGTGAACGAAGGTACGTAGCACCCCTCACGCTGAGTGATGATTATCAGCCTGTAGATACAAGTCAGCTTCCTATATACGGCACATTCCAAAGTTCCATCAACCTTCCTCCTGACCAACACATCAAAAAAGGAACGGCTGCCATTTTATTCCACCTCCATGGTGAACTAAATATTCGGGTGGATTGAATTCAGATGTTCTAAAATGCCATTTCAATTCTCATCTCCATGAGGCCAAACAACGAAAGCATCGTCTACATGTCTGAAAATCTGCGCGACATTCGGCAGAATTTGGCTGTTTCCATGACTCGTTTTCTAATAGCGTATGTAGACGTCCTCTGATCAACCTCGCGGAGAATGCTTTTGGCCGCACAGCTTCATTCGTGCTGGGGAAGGGTTTACACCGACGCCCAAGCATTTACCAGGGGTTGATTTTATAAGTTCTGTCGAACATGCTGTTTTTATACTACTTCCTGATGCTGTCGAGGAGGTTCGGAGAGAAGCACGTCGTATGTTGACTGCGGCACGTGCGCCTAAGAGTAAAATAACAACTGAGACGGCTGATTTACGTTCACTCAGAGTGGATCCGAATATTGTGATTTTACTTGCGAACAGGGGCAATGCTAGAGATGAGTTGGACAAGCAGGATTACGTTCAAAAGATGTCATGTTTACCAACTGGTTCAACGTATTGCAGGAGCAGTGGTAGACCGACAAAAAGTATTGAAAGACTAATAAATTATTGAAGAAAAGTTCCTAGTCGCAGGAGAGTTAATTCTTAATTATTGTTACGTTGTCGCCCCTAGATTATACGACCTTCCGAAGAGCCACAAAGAAGACATTCGTCGTAGGTCTATTGTCAGTAAAATTAGTGCTCCCGCATAGACGAAGGGAAGCATCTTGCTAGTCTGTCGAGCCTACTAGTAGGTCGGCACATTTCTTTCGTCAGATAAAGGGATTTCGTTTGAATGACTGATATTTTAGATAGTTTTAATTGGATATGGTTAACTGGAATTAAATTTGGTGTTGAATTAACTAACCTATTTCGACATGACCAGTATTGTGAACAGACAGATGGAGTTGCTTATGGAAAACTTCGAGGAAAGTGCCTCATGGAGTTGAGAATTGAAACGGCTTTTTAGAATATCTTCGTTCAGTGCACCCAAATATTCCTTCCTTGATATGTTGGTCAGGAGAAAGGCTGAAGGAACGTTGGGACATACTGACCAAATCTGCTATTATGGAACATTGCCTTGGCGTCAATGATACTATGAACGACACGTAGATTTTGGAATGCACTTCCAGCTAATGGGATGGTGTTATTAAGAAAGCAGCTGAGATTCAATTAGCAGGTGATCTTATTAACAGAGATGGAGGATTTTGCTTAAATTCTGTTTGGAGCCCTTTGCTCTCTGCCTTGACAAAAAAACAGGAAGACAGGGTTAATATTATCTCACGCGTTGGTCATTGAAGTTTGCTGTCGGTATCTTCTGATGTCAGCCGTCTATAGCTTGAAACGTCCCCCTAGAAAAATTAAGAATGACTGTGCTGGTAAACTTCTACGTTACTTGAGTTTCAAACATGTGAGCAAAACTGAACGTAGTCAGTTTCCTCTTTACTTATTCTGATCATCACTAAAGTGCCACACAATATTTGTAGCGCAACGCAATCTGACTTTCAATAATCCTTACAAAAGAATGGCCCTGACTATCAATAACCCATACCTTTTATGAATCACTTACCTCACAAACATCTTCGTTACTCGAACTACTGCAATACAGCGAGCGCCAATGCTGCCAGCTAAATAAAAGATTCTGAACTACTGAAGGCACTAACTAATGATAGGCATAGTTAGCAAATGAAAGATTTTGATAGAGAACAAACAATGTATTTACCTTAATGGCGTTCAAAAGTCAAAAAATATATATAATTTTGTGACATCCAATTAAACAAATTTCCTTTTTCTGACGGACACACGTCCAGATCGTCCGCTAAAAACTCTGGCATTTCTCTCTCCACGTCCACCACTGCTGGCGGCTCACCTCCAACTGCCCAACGCTACGCGCTGTTCACATCCAACTGCCCAACAGTACAATAGCGAATATTCCAACAATAAATCCAACCAACCACAGACTACACACAGCGCACTCAGCGATTTTCATACAGAGCACTACGTAGCGTTACTAACATAAAAACCTATACAGCCTACTTACAAGCTGTGTGGTGGCGCTAGCCCGCTAGTGTTCTAGCGAGTGTGCGTGTGTGTGTGTGTGTGTGTGTGTGTGTGTGTGTGCGTGTGTGTGTATGTGTGAGTCATCTTTCCGTGTATGCACTGTGTACCGAGGTTTCATATTTCCTTGTTTCCTAGCACAGCGTATGGGCGGTTATCGAAGACGTCAGCAGACTGCATTCCCGTAAGTGATCTGAACATACTGTACACAGGAAGAAACTCAAGTTACACAGTGTAAATACAGTGTAACGTCTCTCAGAAGGCGATAGTGGTATCACGGACTCTCTATCTGAGTTCTAGCTAAATAGGTACAGACTGTTAGTTCTGGCACAGGAAGTACAGCTGCGGGTAACTGTTTACAGTCGCCTTGCGTCATTAGTTACTTTAGCAGAGCAACTTTGTTTAAGCTCTACTTAAAATAGCCTTTTCAGATAAATTGCGATTCTTCTGGGTCAAACACGAATGCGCCCGTAAGTGAAGTCTTGCCCATAGCGCACAGCCCGTGACCGGCCTGAATGCAGATGAACCGTTCTTCACCGCGACACAAGCAGGGGGAGGTTCGCGAGCCCACCGCCCAGTCACCTTTTATTCCCGAGCCATCCACGGCACTCCGTTTGGTTGCAGGCTGAGTAGACCTGAGGCCTTCCCAGAAGGACTGGAACGGGGTAAAATCCCGTCCCTATGCGGGATTGAACCCGGGACGTCCGATGCCGGGACCGGGCGCTCTACCCGCGAGAACACAGCCACGTGCGGCCATACCGTACGCTAAACAGACACTCGCAATTGACCTTACTGTGGACCGAGGAATGACGATTCACTGTTAATGCAGGCCCGTACTCAGCCCAGCCACTGCGACGGACTTAAGTAAGCCGCGTACTCGAAGCACCAAAAATAGAAATAGTGTTCTTCTGAACATAAATCTCAATTACTCGTTATTTAAACTGAATCCGTGGTATATTCATTCGAACTGAAATTTTTATACAGAATGAGATTTTGACGCTGCAGCGGAGTGTGCGCTAATATGAAACTTCCTGGCGGATTAAAACTGTGTGCCTAACCGAGACTCGAACTCGGGACCTTTGCCTTTCACGGGCAAGTGCTCTACCATCTGAGCTACCCAAGCACGACTCACGCCCCCTCCTCACAGCCTTACTTCCGCCAGCACCTCGTCTCCCACTTTCCAAACTTCACAGAAGCTTTCCTGCGAGCCTTGCAGAACTGGCACTCCTGGAAGAAAGGATATTGCAGAGACATGGCTTAGCCACAGCCTGGGGGATGTGGGGACGAGGTACTGGCGGAAGTACTGGTGGAAGTAAGACTGTGAGGAGGGGGCGTAAGTCGTGCTTGGGAAGCTCAGATGGTAGAGCACTTGCCTGCGAAAGGCAAAGGTCCCGAGTTCGAGTCTTGGTCCGGCACACAGTTTAATCTGCCAGGAAGTTTCATATCAGCCACACTCAGCTGCAGAGTGCAAATCGCATTCTGGAAACATCTCCCAGGAGTGCTAGTTCTGCAAGGTTCGCAGGAGAGCTTCTGTGAAATTTGGAAAGTAGGAGACGAGGTACAGACGGAAGTAAGGTTCAAATGGTTCAAATCGCTCTGAGCACTATGGGACTTAACATCTGAGGTCATCAGTCCCCTGTAACTTAGAACTACTTAAACCTAACTAACCTAAGGACATCACACACATCCATGCCCGAGGCAGGATTCGAACCTGCGACCGTAGCGGTCCAGACTGAAGCGTCTAGAACCGCTCGGCCACTCTGGCCGGGCGAAAGTAAGGCTGTGCGGTCGGGGCGTGAGTCGTGCTTGGCTAGCTCAGATGGCGCCGGCACCGTAGCTCAGCGTGTTCGGTCAGAGGGTTAGCTGCCCTCTGTAATAGAAAAAAAAAAGAAGCTGAGTTAATCGATCGACAACGAACTCAAACGAATGTCTTACGACGTCCGCCCCGAGCAGGTGCAACGAACAAAAGCGAACAAAATGAGATTAAAAAAAAAGATGGTAGAGCACTTGCCCGAGAAAGGCAAAGGTCCCGAGTTCGAGTCTCGGTTCGGCACACAGTTTTAATCTGCCAGGAAGTTTCAGAAATTTTTATGTAGGACATAAACGAACAAATATTCCTCGATGGCGCTGTGCAATTTTCTAATTTACTGGGTGGTCAAGAACAGTCTGAAAAGTTCTTAAGGGTGTCTCTGCGGCCCATGTCCAGTTTTTGTATTGCTCTCTTGCACAGTTTTAGGAACGCAAACGAAGAACACGTTTGACGAGACCGTCTCTGGCGCTTGAAATTGCGCGCGCTATGGCATGATTGACTAACTTTAATGCTAATTAACACGGAAACGGCAGAACGTATCGAATTTCTTTCTTAACAGTAATTTCTCAGCACAACTTCCCGGCCAACATCCTTACAAGCTTTTCAGACTGTTTCTGACCACATTGTATACGTAGTTCCAGAATATCTCTGGAACTAAGGAATGCAGATTTTTGTACTGGAAATCAACTTCTCAACAACTACACGATTGCTGAAAAACGCAGTGGTATTATTGCTGCGACCGAACGAGGAGGTGCAATGATTAAGACACTGGATATGCTGTCATCTCTTCATTCATTGTTCATTTTGTTCTGTAGAGTCTATCAAGCAGGACGGCCCTCTGGGATGAGGATCGAGTCAAGATATATAGGGTGCGTCAAAAAAATGTATACACGCTTTGAAGCGTCATAGAAAATTTATTTCCCGTTCTACAATGTTAAATTTCTGGAAATGGAAAGCTTAAAGTCCAATCGTAAAAATAAATGTACTTTGCAAATGTGATTAATGTTCAAACTGATGGCCTTCAGCATCAATACATTTCTGAGTACGAGTCACCACTGATTCTGTACATCGTACCAAATTGTCCAATGAGATTTCTGTGCACACTGCCTGAATCTCGTTCCAAAGTGTGTCCAGGTTACGTGGTTTACGTTTGTACACCTCATCTTATACTGTGCACCATAAGAAGAAATCCAGCGGCGTGAGTTCTGGAGAGTGTGCAGGAAACTCGATTGGTCCCCTGCGTCCTATCCACTGGCCTGGCACATTGTGATCCAGGTATGCTCGTACGTCCCTATGATAGTACAGGGTGGGGCGCTTTCTTGTTGGAAATAAAACTCATCATTACCGTATAATGCACGAATGGCAGGTAATATGGAGTCAGCAAGCATTATTAGGTACGTTTCTCCAGTAACAGTACCTTCAAAGCGGAAAGGCCCAATGATTCCCCTTTCAGACAAACCACACGACACATTTACACCAGGCAAATTCACAGCCTTTTCAACTGTAATGTGAGGATTATCCCAGCCCAGTACACACAATTGTTCCTATTGACAGTTCCATTGAGTTTGAATTGGGATTCATCCGGCCAAATTATGCTACCCATAAATCCTGGTGTGGTTCATGGTGTGGGTTCCTGTAGTCATGTCCTAGTTCATGAACCACGGGCAACGTATGAGTGGCCACGTAAGTGGTCCCGACAGTCGGGATACCAGTTACTTTGGAATACGGCTGGGCATCTCGGACATATTCTGAGTCGTGGTCACCTTTGTGCTCATACGGCAAAGACTACCAAATCCACCGGTTAGTCCCTCAGCCGTTAGGGGTAAAACCCAATGGGACTCGGGGCAAGTAAGGCTAGCAACCTGCTTCCCTGGTACTTTATATATGATGCTGGCAACATTCAGAGCAAAATGCCTCGGGCCTTTGGAGGTGACGGAGTTCCACCTCTAACTGACAAACCAGGGACTCCAAAGATACGACTTGGCAAACAAATGGTAATGAGATGGGGAGCTATTAATATCAATGGGGGCTACTCTGGGAGGAAGGTAGAGCTGGCAGAGGCTGCAAGTAAGATGGGGCTGGACGTTTTAGCTGTTAGTGACATTCGGGTAAGGGGTGAGAAAGAAGAGGAAGTGGGAGAATACAAGGTCTACCTGTCAGGAGTCAAAGCAGGAATAGCACAATGGGGTGTAGGGCTTTACATCAAGAAAGAAATGGAACCCAGCGTAGTTGCAATAAGGTATGTAAACGAACGACTGATGTGGATAGATTTGACAGTGTCTAGGAAGAAAATTAGGATTGTGTCAGTATATTCGCATTGTGAAGGGACAGATCAAGATAATATGGATAGTTTTTATGAGGCACTCAGTGATGTAGTTGTTAGAGTAAAGGACAAGGAAAGTGTTCTGCTCATGGGTGATTTTAACGCCAGGATTGGAAATCGAACAGAAGAGTATGAAAAGGTTATGGGTAAATTTGGAGAGGATATGGAGGCCAACAGGAACGGGAAACAACTCTTGGATTTCTGTGCCGGTATGGGCTTAGTAATCACAAACTCCATTTTTAAACATAAGAACATTCACCGGTATACTTGGGAAGGCAGGGGAACCAGATCTGTCATTGACTATATAATAACAGATCAGGAATTCAGGAAGGCTGTGAGGGACACACGCGTATTCAGGGGATTCTTTGATGACACTGATCATTATTTAATCTGCAGTGAAATTGGGATTGTGAGGCCGAAAGTGCCGGAGGTCAGGTCCATTTGTAGGAGGATAAGAGTGGAGAAACTTCAGGATAAGGAAATCAGGCACAAGTACATAACAGCGATCTCAGAAAGGTACCAGTTAGTCGAATGTAGTCAATTACAGTCATTGGAAAAGGAATGGACAAAGTACAGGGACACAGTACTAGAAGTGGCTAAAGAATGTCTTGGAACAGTAGTGTGTAAAAGTAGGATGAAGCAAACAGCTTGGTGGAATGATACAGTCAAGGCAGCCTGTAAAAGGAAAAAGAAGGCGTATCAAAAATGGCTACAAACCAGAACCCAGGTAGACAGAGAAAGTTATGTTGAAGAAAGAAACGAAGCCAAACAGATAATTGCAGCATCCAAGAACAAATCGTGGGAAGACTTTGGAAACAGGTTGGAGACTATGGGTCAAGCTGCTGGAAAACCATTCTGTAGTGTAATTAGCAGTCTTCGAAAGGGAGGTAAGAAGGAAATGACAAGTATTTTGGACAGGTCAGGAAAACTGCTGGTGAATCCTGTGGATGCCTGGGGCAGATGGAGGGAATATTTTGAAGAGTTGCTCAAAGTAGCTGAAAATGCGATCAGTAATGTTTCAGATTTCGAGGTAGAATGGGATAGGAATGATGATGGAAATAGGATCACATTTGAGGAAGTGGAAAAAATGGTCAATAGATTGCAGTGCAATAAAGCGGCTGGGATGGATGAAATTAAGCCGGAACTCATCAAATACAGTGGAATGTCAGGTCTTAAATGGCTACACAGGATAATTGAAATGGCCTGGGAGTCGGGACAGGTTCCATCAGACTGGACAAAAGCAGTAATCACACCAATCTTTAAACATGGAAACAGAAAAGATTGTAACAACTATAGAGGTATCTCTTTAATCAGCGTTGTGGGTAAAATCTTCTCAGGTATTGTTGAAAGGAAAGTGCGAGTATAAGTTGAGGACCAATTGGATGAAAATCAGTGTGGGTTTAGGCCTCCTAGAGGTTGTCAGGACCAGATCTTTAGCTTACGGCAAATAATGGAGAAGTGTTATGAGTGGAACAGGGAATTGTATCTATGCTTTATAGATCTAGAAAAGGCATATGACCGGGTTCCTAGGAGGAAGTTATTGTCTGTTCTACAAGATTATGGAATAGGAGGCAAACTTTTGCAAGCAATTAAAGGTCTTTACATGGATAGTCAGGCAGCAGTTAGAGTTGACGGTAAATTGAGTTCATGGTTCAGAGTAGTTTCAGGGGTAAGACAAGGCTGCAACCTGTCTCCACTGTTGTTCATATTATTTATGGATCATATGTTGAAAACAATAGACTGGGTGGGTGAGATTAAGATATGTGAACACAAAATAAGCAGTCTTGCATATGCGGATGACTTAGTTGTGATGGCAGATTCGATTGAAAGTTTGCAAAGTAATATTTCAGAGCTAGACAGAAATGTAAGGACTATGGTATGAAGATTAGCATCTCCAAAACGAAAGTAATGTCAGTGGGAAAGAAATATAAACGGATTGAGTGCCAAATAGGAGGAACAAAGTTAGAACAGGTGGACAGTTTCAAGTACTTAGGATGCATATTCTCACAGGATGGCAACATAGTGAAAGAACTGGAAGCGAGGTGTAGCAAAGCTAATGCAGTGAGTGCTCGGCTACGATCTACTCGCTTCTGCAAGAAGGAAGTCAGTACCAAGACTAAGTTATTTGTGCACCGTTCAATCTTTCGACCAACTTTGTTGTATGGGAGCGAAAGCTGGGTGGATTCAGGTTACCTTATCAACAAGGTTGAGGTTACGGATATGAAAGTAGCTAGGATGATTGCAGATACTAGTAGATGGAAACAATGGCAGGAGGGTGTCCACAATGCGGAAATCAAAGAAAAACTGGGAATGAACTGTATAGATGTAGCAGTCAGGGCGAACAGGCTTAGATGGTGGGGTCATGTTACACGCATGGGAGAGGCAAGGTTACCCAAGAGACTCATGGATTCAGCAGTAGAGGGTAGGAGGAGTCGGGGCAGACCTGGATTCGGTTAAGAATGATTTTGAAGTAATAGATTTAACATCAGAAGAGGCACCAATGTTAGCACTGAATAGGGGACCATGGAGGAACTGTATAAGGGGGGCTATGCTCCAGACTGAACGCTGAAAGGCATAATCAGTCTTAAATGATGATGATGATGATGATGATGATAAATCCTGGTTCACGTCTCACCATCTCCTGAACCCATTCACAAAATTCTAACCTTCGATGTGGATCGTCGTCACTTAGCTGTTGCACGAGCCTTGGAATGTACACACGAAACTTGCCTTTCTTCAGAATGTGTAGCACACTACTAGCACTTACATTACTCTCACGAGCCGCTTGCCTTGAAGATTTTTGAGGCAAACGCTGAAACAGTTCCAAGACCGCAGTTGTGGAATCATCACTTGTCGCTGTACGAGGTCGCCCTGATCGACCTTTATGCACATCACGCACTGTTCCATGAATTTCGAATTTGTCTCGTAGACGTGTAATTGTTAACCTTGAAGGTGGTTCTGTACCATATTCACTTCTCCACTGTCTTCGAACCGCAGCTACAGTCTCAAACTTCCAGTACCACTTAATTATCTGCTTCCGCGCTTCAAAGCTCAAACGCACGTCCGCCATGTTGCAGTTACTTCCTTGTCACGGCTGACACCTGTTGAAAAAACATAACATTACTTTCTCACAGATATTTAACCTTGTAGAACGGGAAATAAATTGTCTATGACAGTTCAAAGTGTGTATACATTTTTTTGACGCACCCTGTATATTAACAACTGGCAAGGAATTCACAGGAACTTAGTCAGTAATACTGTCTTGACAATAAACTATCACTGTACTGCTTAGTGCTAGTCACGTCTATGTCAGGTAAATTTAATCCCATAGATTAGAAGGAAAGTTGCCACTTTGCTAAAGTGCTGCTGCCTCTGGAGTTACACCGTACTGATGCTGTTTGCCTGTCATTTATTGCTTAATATTTACTTGATTACAATGGCATTTATCAGAGAAATTATCTGCAACTGCTGGGATACTATATACATTACTGGTTGCCATGCAGCTTTGCAATGAAGACTGCTATACGCAATGTAGCTAACAGAACTTTTCAGCGCCTGAACATACATTGTTAGATGATTTGCACACGTAGTGGCTGCTGAAGTATGTTTTTAATTTCCTTTTCAACTGGTTGGGATTTCTAATTTCTTACATTATGTTAGGTGAAAGACAGTTGAATTATTTCCTAGCAGTGTACATAATACTATTCTGAAACCTAGGCGAAGGGGCGAATGCTACATGAAAATTAATTTTGCGTCTTGTATCATGACCGTGTAAATCACTGTTCAGCCGCAAATGGTTTATTGTTATCGGCAACAAAAACAATGAAGGAGTGAATGTATTAGGAAGTAAGTGTCACAATTCTACCATACTTAAAAGGACTTCTGCAAGATGCACAATTACGTACTTAAGATAGTATTCCTACTGTCCGCTTCTGCCGAATGAGCACTGTATTTATATTAGGTACATAGCCCTAGAAGGCAATTCCATAAGACAAGATACAACACAGGACTCGTATTTGGAAGGACGACGGTTCAAACCCGCGTCCAGCCGTCCTGATTTTGGTTTTCAGTGATTTCCATAAATCGCTTCAAGCTAATGCTGGGATAGTTCCTTTGAAGGGACACGGCCTACTTCCTTCCCCATCCTTCCCTAATCCAATGGGACCGATGACCTTGCTGTTTGGTCCCCTCTCCTTAAATCAACCAACCAACCAACTAACCATAAGACAACAGTACATTAAAAAAATACAGTTTAAATCAGCGCTCTTGTTTTTAGATATACACAGTGAGAGGTACTTCTAACGGCTCAACAAGTATAGCTGAACTTCCCGATTAGTTTGTCTATGTGTTGGCTCCATTTTAACTTATTATCCAAATGTATCCCTAGGTATTTCACATTGTGTGTTTAATTCAGTGTGTAACCGTTAATGCTTACTTCTGATGCTAATGTGAAACTACAGTCGAGCTTTAAGCATACAAATTTGATGCTATCTGTGACCTATAGAGCTGCTTTTCCCATTCACTAAGACCTGGGTTGGGGATCGCGGCCCGCACTTGCCCTCAGGTGTTGTAAGTAGGCTCCATAAGTTTTTTTTATTGGTAACGCCACGTAGCGCTCTGTATGAAAATCACTGGCTGTGCTGTGTGAAGGCTGTGATTGGTTTGCATTGTTGGAGTATATGCTATTGTAGTGTTGGGCAATTGGATGTGAACAGCGTGTAGCGCTGCGCTGTTGGAGGTGAGCCGCCAGCAGTGGTGGATGTGGGGAGAGAAATGGTGGAGTTTTGAGAGCGGATGATCTGGACATGTGTCCATCAGAGACACAGTAAATTTGTAAGACTGAATGTCATGAACTGCTATATATATTATGACTTTTGAACACTTTTAAGGTAAATACATTGTTTGTTCTCTATCAAAATCTTTCATTTGCTAACTATGCCTATCAGTAGTTAGTGCCTTCAGTAGTTTGAATCTTTTATTTAGCTGGCAGTATTGGTGCTCGCTGTATTGCAGTAGTTCGAGTAACGAAGATTTTTGTGAGGTAAGTGATTTGTGAAAGGTATAGGTTAATGTTAGTCAGGGCCATTCTCTTGTAGGTATTATTGAAAGTCAGATTGCGTTGCGCTAAAAATATTGTGTGTCAGTTTAGTGTTGATCAGAATAGGTAAAGAGCAAAATGTCTGAGTACGTTCAGTTCTGCTCAGCTGTTTGAAAATCAAATAATGTAAGAGGTTTATCTGCATAGTAATTCATTAAGTTTTCTAAGGGGATGTTTCATATGGCGACCCTGCCAGGATACCTCACTGGAATCTTCTGATTTTTTCCTTGTAGTTTCTGTAATTAGTGTAGCTATTGTTTATTGCTAGTACATAATTATAGAGATAATTTCCTTTGTAGTTGTAGTTTTTCATTGTTGTACAGTAAAACAGTTATGGCATGCATGTAGATTTTCACCAAGTATTTCGCAGCTGCGCTTGCAATTAACTAGATATTATTTTCAGTGCTATGTTAATGTGTTTTCTTATTTTGCTCTTCAAATTGTGCTTTTCTATGTTATCGTGTGAAATATTGTGACAATAATGGCGTGTGAAAAACGTAACACTAGGCTCCAAAGTAAACTGAGAAATAATAGTGACGATGAGCGTAGCTTATCAGCACCACTGTGTAATGAATTAACAGACATTCAAAGTGGTAATTTGGTAATTGTGCATAGGGAAATGGAGCGGGTGGCAAATAATGGCGTAGACAGTGAAACAATTAGTGAACAGCTCGCCTCAGGAATCCGAAATGACAGGACACAATCTCGCAAATACTGTAGATTCGGGTTTTGGGTCCTCACTGTTTTCTCAAATAAGTTAAGACACATTTACTGCTTGTCAAAATGTGAATGTTGGCGGTGCAAATGCACTGCCGAAAAGCATAGAGGAACAGATTCCAGACACAAATACATTATTATTGCAATTAATGCAACAAACGAAACAAAATCAGAGACAAACACAGCAACAGTTAGACACAATGGAACAAAATCTTCTAAAGTTAGACACAATGGAACAAAATCTTAAAAAGTTAGACACAATGGAACAAATTCTTCAAAAGTTAGACACAATGGAACAAAATCTTCAAAGGTTAGACACCGCACTTTAACAAACACGTGAAGATTTAACTACTGAGTTACATAACATCGAATCGAAATGTCAAAAAGTCTGTAATGACGTAAAAACACAAATTCGTGAGCATTTTCAACCTGTTTTTTCGCGGCATGAAAACACATTACAGAATCACGAAGCAGCCATAAAAGAACTGCAGACTATTGTTCATGAAAATCACGAGATCTTGCGGGCTAAAATTGACTCAGTGGCATCTACCGATTCAGTTACGCTACTTGCAAAAATTCAGGAAAACTTAAAGGACACAGTAGATACTCTGAAAATTGGTTCAGAAAGACACATGGAGGAAATTAGCTCATTATCAGAGAAAGTAGTTGAACTTTCGGGTCAGCTAAATAATTTATCTACGAAGGTAGATGATAATCTGAATGATACAGAAGAGTACGAACAAATTAGGAAATTCAAACTACTGAAGGCACTAACTACTGATAGGCATAGTTAGCAAATGAAAATTTTTGATAGAGAACAAACAATGTATTTACCTTAAAAGTGCTCAAAAGTCATAATATATGTAACAGTTCATGACATCCAGTCTTACAAATTTACTGTGTCTCTGATGGACACACGTCCAGATCATCCGCTCTCAAAACTCCGCCATTTCTCTCCCCACATCCACCACTGCTGGCGGCTCACCTACAACAGCGCAGCGCTACACGCTGTTCACATCCAACTGCCCAACACTACAATAGCATATACGACAACAATGCAAATTAACCACAGCCTTCACACAGCACAGCCAGTGATTTTCATACAGAGCGCTACGTGGCGTTACCAATAAAAAACTTATACAGCCTACTTACAGTGTAGCAGTCACTGACATGGTTAGTTGGCTCACGACAGATCAAGGGCACTGCAAAGGGCATTGTTTAACGTCCTTTTTCGATGCACCCAATTCCTAAGGTTGATGGCACAAGTGCTGCAGATCACATGTGGAGTCCAGGGTTTATCCTGATCATCTAGTTTGCACCCAAAATAACAACTATAAGCTTCTTTAATCACTGGAGTTATTTGTTGTATTTGTGAAGCAAATGTCTCTTCTCCATACACATAGCAAAATGTGTCAGCACTGTTAACACAAACTCATGGCATTTTTGTTCACTTCAATAGCAGTCAACTTGAACGACTGGTAGTCAACCTGGAAACAAATGTGCAAAAATTATTATGTGCATTAATAAAGTCACTGGAGTTAAAGAGGAGGGAGACAAAAAGATCACTAAAATTGGTATCAGAATGTTTATATCCAAAATACTGCACATAAGTAAGACCAGGGACAATAGTATAATCCATTGTTACTAGTTATTATGACTTTGACAAACCATTTTAATATATGATTTTAAACTTAACATAAAAATCCGTATATAATTATCTCACCGTAATAAAACAGTGTAAAATGAACTAGATCTAATTTTGAATTGTCTTTGTGATATTCGTGGGCAGCACATTTGAGTTGATAGGAATTGGCTATCTTCATTCGATTTACATTTTCATTGTTGGACAGTTCAATCATTAAGTGCAATTTGGTTCAAATTGATTATTAAACATACACGATAGTACCTTGGCACAAGTGAGTGTAATTGGAAAGGAAATTATAATAATGACGTACGCTTAGCTATGCAAATTGCCAATGAGTGCTGAACAAGCTAAAAGATTACAATAGAGACCACAAAAGTACATATGTGTACCAGTTCTCTTGCCTAAGCACATGTTGAGTTTAATTGACTAAGTGCGTGGTTAATTCAGAAAAGCAAGTCTCTAACTCAAAACAAATGCTGCTCACGCTTACTATCGTTGCAAAACTCATGTGCAGGGAATTGCTGCAGTGGTAGCTGAAGGTTACAAGCGAGGCGCCAGCCCTGGTGCGGCCGCCACCGGATGCCGGGCACCATCCGAAACAGTGACCATCGCCCAGTGCATTCCTTACAGAGGTTTTTACGACCCTCTTACTATTCAACACCTTTGGCCATCGCGTTCTCACATTCAGCCAGTGGTCTCAACTCACAGAAAAGTTACACGTGCCTTTCACCACCGCATAAAAATGAAATGAAGACTGGATTTTCAATTACACACATACTTTTATGCATCGCTTTTAATTTGAATTGATTTGGTAGTCTATTTTGAATAGTAGGTTATTGATTACGTTATGGACTGGTTTTGAAAAAAAAACTGTCCAATAACACTAACAGGTTATTATAGTTCGTTTGAAACTGCGTAATATGAGTCTTTGTGAGATTAAGAGTCAAAGTGTTGACTGTGAACCACTTATAAATCCGTTCAGATATAATTTGAGCAGGGTTTGCAAAATGCTTAAGAAATGCCCTTAAAGTTATTGAACTGAATGACAATAAGACATCCAGAAGTAAGTCTTTGTATCGTACTTTAGATTCACAAGTTATGGTAACAGAATCGGACTACGAAGTCCATGAGGTGTATTTAATAACGAAGAAATTTAATTTTGAAATATATACACACAAAACTAAAGACCATCCATTCGCCTGGGCAGACAACAACAGCAAAAAGCTCAATGTGAGAGAAACGTGTTCACCAGGTTAACATTTTTGAATACGTTGGTTATAGTTAAACGTAAATAATTCTCTCTCTCTCTCTCTTCTCTCTTCTCAGCGATCACAGGCCCTGTAGACCACGCGCTGCATCAACGATCTGCTTTCACCGCCTTCTATCTCTCGCAGCCTCCCTCCACCCTGAGGAAATTCCTAATGCTGCTATGTTCTTCTCTATGCCATCTTTCCACCTTGTACGATGTCGGCCCAATGGTCTTGTTGCATGGAGAGTTCCTTCAAATGCTTTCTTGGTGATTCTGTTGTTTTTCATTCTGGCCACATGTCCAGCCCATTGCAGTCTCCTACTTTTTAATTTCTGGATGATAGGGGGTTGCTTCATTAACTGATAAATTTCATTGTTCTTTCGAATTCTCCATACGCCATTCTCCAACACAGGTCCCCAGATTTTTCTCGTTACTTTTCTTTCGAAAACGTTCAGTTTTTCTCTTTCATTCTTTGTAAGCACCCAGCTTTCTCAACCGTATAGTACTATGGGGGAGATAATAATGTTGTATATCTTCATCTTTGTGGTGATTGACAAATCTTTACTTTCTAGACATATTAATTTCAAAATTAAATTATTCTGTTGCTTATTATGCGCGATTTTGCTGGCAGCCCTCTTAGTGCGGTTATTCCATGTATTACACTTAGGTGAACGTGGACGAGTCAACAAACAACATGCTTGTCTCCTGACCTCTTCGGCATAGTCAGGAGATAGTTTATAAGCATCCTGTTCGAGGTAGCTAATAAAATCATTGACTGGTAGACACTCGGGCGTTAGTACAAAATTTAAACCTTTCCCTATCATGAACGAAGCAGCATCATCAAAAGCTTTCTCTGTGAGATTGATCACAGAACGCCGAGATTTACTATTAGACTGGGCCCACAGAATCGTTAAAACTTCGCCGAATGACGGGCGGTTTTGCACATCTGCAGACGGTACTTTTGTTGTTTAGCCTCAGGGAGATGAGTATTTAAACGGCTTTTTAGAGCACTTGAATTCAACCCACCCGAATATTCGTTTCACGATGAAGGTAAGAAAGGATGGCTGCCTACCATACCTTGATGTGTTGGTCAGGATCTAACGTTGGGACACGCCGTTTATAGGGAGCCAACTCGCATTGACTTGTATCTGTAGGCTGATAATTCTCATCATTCGGCTCAGCGAGAAGGGCCACTTCGTTCCGAGGTTCGCAGGGTTCACGCCATATCAGACCTTGAAAGTTTGTCAGCTGGGTTAACCCATCTTGAAGTCACCTTTTGTTAGGTAGGTTATACTGAAAGACAGATCAAACATGCGTTGCGCTATTGGCCAACCGTGAACCGGGTGAGTGACGATAACGAGATGGCGCCTAAATCTACGGCGTTTTTCCTTTACGCAGGAAGCATTTGCAATAGGATTGGTCGTATTTTGCGGAAATACGACGTCAAATGTGTGTTCCGATCGCTATCTAAGATTAGGGTACTTTAGCAACAGTTGAGGATGATCTTGGTTTGTGTGAAGCGGATGTGTATCGTGCTCCTTGTAGTTACGGCAAAATTTGATAGAACTTTTTCAGCACCTGCAAGACTTTACAGAGCAGTGTGTTGGACATGAAACGGAAAAAAACGAAAGGCAAGGTCTCGAGTTCGAGTCCCTGTCCAGCACACAGTTTTAATCTGCCGAGTAATTTCAAAGCAATGTGCAATACGCTACAGAGTAAGAAATTCGTCGTGGAACGAATTCCGTTGCTTGTGGTAAATCACGATTCGTTTAGTAAGCTTTTCCTTCACGTACCGCACCTTCGTGATATATTTCACGGATCAAAACAATTTTGTTACAAGGAATGCTGAGTCGTGAGTGCTGAATTCGACAATGAAATCAATTTTGGTTACCCCTCTGGGTTTTTTGTTACACTGTACCCTCTATCCATCGAAATCCTCCAAAAGCTGCACGTAGGTCCAGCGCCTCAGCTTAAATACTATGCAGGTTTAATTGTTGAAAAATAATAGATCTATGTACAAGGCGTTACGACACACGCCCCCACAAAATGCAGGTAGTTTGGCAGCACTGCCGATGGTCATATTTGAAAATGCTGTAACACGTTGTGTTTGTTGCCATTTGCATCGTAGTATTAAGAGTTCTGACAGTTATTAGAAGTGACAACTTCTTGTTCTAAGCTTGTGATGGTTTGTTGTTTAGTGTTAATACAGAACAACAAATGCCTCTTCCTTGGGTAAATAGAGCAATAGAGTATGTCGCAGTGAAGAGTTACCGATGCCTATGCCTCCTGAGAATGTGACAGCGAAGACGAATATTGTGACGAACACATAGAACACACATGCTCTCAAGTATCAGTGAAGAAAAAAATAAAGGATGGAAAATATGCATTCCGACCAAAAATTACTGTTTCACAGTACAAATAAAGGAAAAAAAGTCCGAAAATTGTTAATTTGTAATTATATCACAAAAGAAATATTTTTTTACCGTTTGTTGTTCGTCTGTCTGTCTACCATCTGTTAAGACCCCTTTTTTCTCATGAATTGGTATAGGTATCGAGTTGCAATTTGTGTCAAATAGTAAGGTCAGTGAAAGGGAATCGAAAGAAGACAAAGATTTTTGGTCTGATGAGTGTAGCAGCAGAAAATGGTATAACAGGTGTACGATTCATTATGAACTGGGAGGTAGGGCAGATAGTGATTTACTGTGAACTGTTCAGTGACAAGATCGTTCTAATCAGAACTGACAGTAAACCAGCAATAACAACACTAGTTCAGGTATACTTGTGCGTGCCGACGTTACAAGCAGATGAAGAAACAGAGAAAATATATGAGGATACTGAACAAGTAATTTAGTACCTACAAGTAGATGAAAATCCATTAGTCATGGAGTTTGAAATGCAGTTTTAGAGGAAGGAGTAGAGGAAAGGATTATAGGAGAATGTGAGCTGGATGGTAGGAATGAGAAAGACAGTGTTCTGCAATAAATTTCAGCTAGTAATAGCGAATACACCGTTCTAGAATCACAAGAAGAGGAAGTACACTTGCAAAAAGCCGGGAGATGCTGGAAGTTTTCAGTTATATTACGTCATGGTCAGGCAGAGAGTCCAAAATCAGACATTCGACTTTAAGGCATACCCAGAGGCATACAATGACTCAGTTCACAATTTAGTGGTGATGAAGAGCATGCTGAAGTTTAAGAGACTAATCAGGAAGAATCAGTGCTCAAAGAGGTGCGGTACTAACAAGGGAAACCCCCAGCGCACCACCCCTCAGATTTAGTGGTAAGAGAGCCCAGTGAATAGCACGTCAAAAACTGAACACAGGTCAAGCATGAAAACAGGAAGAAGGTGTACTGGGCTGTGACAAAAAAGCAAAATAGAAACAGTGAACGGGCCAAGGAAAAGAAGTACAATATAGAACAAACTGAGAGAGCGACTGCGTCGTGATCAAAGCGGTCTCGGTGTTGGACTACCAAGCAGGCGACCCGTGTTCGGGCCTCCCGGGTGCCAATTCTTTTCTCTTTCCGCTATTAACTTTATTCAAATTTGTGTCTGTGTTGTGGTGTGGCGTCCGTTTCCAAACGCGAGGTGTCAGGAAGGGACCTATAATGACAGTTTATTCTGAACAACTAATTTATTAACAGCCGAAAGGATGTGGCTTTTGAACGGGAACCGCAAACCTTTGATGTCAAGGCGGCAACTCAACTGAATCCTTCACCGCTAAATATGTCTTGTGTCTCAGGCAAGGCATTAGTAACAGTACGTGTTTCATGTGAGAGGAATCTCTCACCGATGCACCTAATTTGTACACTTGGTAAACGAGTAAGATATGCCTCCTTGCCCGATTTAGGTATTCATATCAATGTGAATATGATAAAAACGTAATAGTTTGTCACATAAGCTGCAACAAATGATCGTAACCGTTTCACTATCACACAGTTTTTCTGTCAAAACATGTGTTTTAACGTTTTTGCAGTTCCGTTCCGTTTTGGAAGTTTTGACTCTTGAATTCCTTCGTTGTAACACAGTTCACACCCGTCTATTTGTTGGTTTCATTTCTGTGAACCGTTATGTACGAGGGTAAGTCAATTATCATCCGCATAGTAGTTGTAAAATTTTATTGTAATCAAATAGGAAACTTACAAGAACATCATTTTTCGACATGGTCTCCTTGCGTTTCAACGCACTTGGTCCATTGTTGTACAAGCTTCCTGATACCCTCATAAAAGAAGATTCTCGGTTGAGCTGCGAGCCAGAAATGCACATCTTCTTTCACTACTTCGTCCGAGTCAAATCGACGGCCCTTTAATGCCTGTTGGAGTGGACCAAACAAGTGATAGTCAGAAGGGGCAACATCGGGACTATATGGAGGATGATCCAGTACTTCAAATTTGAGTTTCTGGAGCGTTTCAGCAGTGTGGGCAGCAGTATGCGGACAGGCATTGTCGGGCAACAACACAACACCTTTTGGCTGCAATCCTCGGCGTTTGCTTCGTATTGCTGGCTTTAGACTGGCATAAGCATATCACTGTAACGTACAGTTTATTGTTGTGCCCCTTTCCCCATAATCTTCGAGTACTGGACCTTGTGTCCCAAAAAGCCGTAAGCATCAGTCTTCCTGCGGATGGTTGGGTTTTAAAATTTTTCTTGCACGGCGAATTTGGATGATTCAAATCCATACTCTGCCGTTTACTCTCCGGCTCGATATAGAGGATCCATGTTTCGTCACCAGTAATGATCGTGACTAAGAGGTTTTCCCCTTCGTTACCATAGCGATCCATGTGTCTTTTGCAGATGTCCAAGCGCTTTGTTCATGCAACTGTGTGAGTTACACAAACTTGATGAAACCCAAGTCTGTTGTGGATGATTTCGTAGGCAGAATCGTGACTAATTTGCAGATGATGTGCCACTTCGTCAATAGTTAATCGTCTGTCTAAGAGAATCATTCTGCGACCATTTCGGAATTTTTCAATCCATTCGTAGACACTCCGCTGTGAAAAAACACTGTTCCTGTACTGCACCGAAAGTCTTTGATGAATTTCGGCCCCTGATACGCCTTCCGACCACAAAAAACAGATCACTGAACGTTGCTCTTCTTTGGTGCAAATAGACAGCGGAGCAGACATGATTAACAGCTTGGCAGCCATAACGAAACAAACCTAGCAGCTTGAAAACTGCAAAGATACAGCAACAAAGAAACAAAGCATGCATCATCAACGTAAAACGACAGTACTACCAAAATAACAAAAATATAACAAAACTGCAGATAACAGTTGACTTACCCTCGTATATCTCGTCTGCTCTCACTATTCATTACGATTACTTGCGACGCTAACGTGTTCTTACCACATGACTCATATTCTATAACCAATGTGCAGTATGACAATTGCCAGGACGACAGAAAGAAAACAAACATTTCAGTGAGCAGACGGATAGTTCCTAATATTGTGGAAAAAAAAGTGGCACAGGGGAGTTTTGAAGACAGCTCTCCCGCTTCACCATGACCACTGATCCAGAAAGGCGTTGTTGTTTCAGGCTGGCTGTTTATTGCACTTCTTGTTCTCGGGCCGTTCACTGTTTCTATTTTGCTTTCTTTCCACAGTTCAGAACACTACCTTCTTTTTTTCATGTTTGATCTGTGTTCAGTTTTGACGGGCTATCGACTGGGCAACCTTACCACTAAATCTAAGGGGGCTGCGATGGGGAGTATCCCTTGTAAGGAATGAAAAGATACCGGTAAAGTTCTCTGAGGCTATAAATACTGCGATAATGAATAGTTTAGTACTCATTTCATTCAGGAGGAATGGATAGCTCAAAAAGAAGTGCAATCACAGAAGTTGAAAAGAAAAACATAGGTACAAGGAAAACAATTGCGATGAAACCATGGGTAACAGATGGAATACTTCAGTACATAAATGGTCAGGGAAATTAAAGAATACAAAAATACAAATCACTTAGGTACGAGCGGCCGTTGTGACCGTGCGGTTCTAGGCGCTACAGTCTGGAACCGCGCGACCGCTCCGGTCGCAGGTTCGAATCCTGCCTCGGGCTTGGTTGTGTGTGATGTCCTTAGGTTAGTTAGGTTTAAGTAGTTCTAAGTTCTACGGGACTGATGACCTCAGAAGTTAAGTCCCACGGTGCTCAGAGCCATTTTTTAACTTAATGAAACATGTAGTAAGTGTGGGAGAAACGGCTGCTTGAAAAATGTGAAGAAATCGAAAAAGAAATGATTGTCGGAAGGACTGAGTTAGCATGCAGAAAAGTCAACACAACCTTAGGTGAAATTAAAAGCTAGGGTGGTGACATGAAGAGCGTAATGGGAATTCTGCTGTTAAATGCAGAGGAGAGAGCGGACAGGCAGAAAGAGAACACTGAAGGCCTCTATGTGGGGGATGACTTGTCTGATGACGCGATAGAAGAAGAAACAGGAGTTAACTGGGAGAAGATAGGGGATCCAGTGTTAGAACCAGAATTGAAAAGAGCTTTGGAAGATCTAGGATCAAGTAAAGCAGAAGGGACAGATAATATCCATCGGACTTTCTAAAATCATTGTGGAATTAGCAACACAACGCTTATTCACGATGGTGTGTGGAATGTATGAGACTCGCGATACACCGTCAGACTTTCGGAAAACATCGTCCACACAATTCTGAAAATTGCAAGAGTCGACAAGTGCGATAATCATTGCACAGTCAGCTTAACGCATCAGGAATCCAAGTTGCTGACAAGAATAATGTTCAGAAGAATGGAAAAGAAAATTGAGGATTTGTTAAAGACGATCAGTTTGGCTTTAGGAAAAGTAAAGGCACCAGAGAGGCAACTCTGACGTTGCGGTTGACAATGGAAGCCAGGCAGAAGAAAAGTCAAGACACCAGGATTTGTCGACCTGGAAAATGCGTTCCAAAGACGGGTGATGTATAGTATGACCAAGAACCAAGAGGAAACGACAAGAGTGAGAGACAGAGAACGAAGTGCTCGGATTAGAAAGGGTTTAAGAAAGGGATGCAGTCCTTCGCCACTACTGTTGACTTTATACATCTACATCTATGTGATTACTCTGCTATCCACAATAAAGTGCCTGGCAGAGGGTTCAATGAACCACCTTCACGCTGGCTCTCTACCGTTCCACTCTCGAACGGCGCGCGGGAAAAACGAGCACTTAAATTTTTCTTTGCGAGCCATGATTTCTCTGATTTTATCTTGATGATCGTTTCTCCCTATTTAGGTGGGTGCCAACAGAATGTTTTCGCAATCGGTGGAGAAAACTGTTGATTGAAATTTCATGAGAAGTTCCCGTCGCAACGAAAAACGCCTGTGTTTTAATGATTGCCACTCCAATTCACGTATCATGTCTGTGGCACTATCTCCCATACTTCGCGATAATCCAAAACGAGCTGCCCTTCTTTGTACTTTTTCGATGTCATCCGCCAGTCCCATCTGATACGGACCCCACACCGCGCAGCAATGCTCCAGAACAGGGCGGACAAGCGTGGTGTAAGCAGTCTCTTGAGTAGACCTATTGCACCTTCTGAGTGTTGTGTCAATGAATCGCAGTCTTTGGTTGGCTCTACCCACAACAGTATCTATGTGGTCGTTCCAATTTAGGGTATTTGTAATTGTAATCCCTAAGTAGTTAGTTGAATTTACAGACTTCAGATTTGTGTGATTTATCGCTTAACCGAAATTTAGCGGATTTCTTTTAGTACTCATGTGTATAACTTCACACTTTTCTTTATTCAGTGTCAACTGCCACTTTTCGCACCATACAGATATCTTATCTAAATCATTTTGCAATTCCTTTTGGTCATCTGATGACTTTACAAGACGGTAAATGACAGCAAAATCTGCAAACAGTCTAAGAGGGCTACTGAGATTGTCTCCTATGTCGTTAATATAGATCAGGAACAATATAGGGCCTATAACACTTCCTTGGGGAACGCCGGATATTATTTCTGTTTTACTCGACGACTTTCCGTCTATGACTACGAACTGTGACCTTTCTGACAGGAAATTACGAATCCATTCTCACAACTGAGGCGATATTCAATATGCACGCAGTTTGGTTACAAGGTGTTTGTGAGAAACGGTTTCGAAAGCCTTTGGGAAATCTAAAAATATGGAATCAATTTGACATCCCTTGTCGATAGCACTCATTACTTCATGAGTATAAAGAGCTAGCTGTGATTCGCAAGTACGATATTTTCTGAATCCGTTCTGCCTACTTGTCAATAAATCGTTTTCTTCGAAGTACTTCATAACGTTCGAATACAGTGTGTGTTCAAAGCCCTACTGCAAATCGCCGTTCATGATAGGGGCCTGTAATTCAACGGATTACTCCTGCTTCTCTTTTTGGGTATTGGTGTGACTTGAGCAATTTTCCAGTCTTTAGGTACAGATCTTTCTGTGGGCGAGCCGTCGTATATAATTGCATACTCTGAGAGGAACCTGACTGATATACAATCTGGACCGGAAGCCTTGCTTTTATTAAGTGATTTAAGCTGCTTTGCGACACCGAGGATATCTATTTCTATGTTTCTCATCTTGGAAGTTGTTCTTGACTGGAATTCATGAAATATTTACTTCGTCTTCTTTGGTGAAGGAGTTTCGGAAAATAGTGTTTAATAACTCTGCTTTAGTGGCACTGTCATCAGTGACTTCACCGTTGTTATCGCGCAGTGAAGGTATTGATTGCGTCTTGCCACTGGTGTGTTTTATGTATGACCAGAATCTCTTTGGGTTTTCTGCCAGATTTCGAGACAGAGTTTCGTTGTGGAAATTATTGAAAGCATTCTGCTTTGAAGTACGCACTATATTTCGAACTTCTTGGGGATTTTGCTTTCTTTTAAATTTGGCATGCTTTTTCGCTGCTTCTGCAACAGCGATCTGACCCGTTTTGTGTACCATGGGGAATCAGTACCATCACTTATTAATTTATGTGGTATATATCTCTCAATTGCTGTCGATACTATCTCTTTGAAATCATTCCACAACTTTCCTTCGCTTACACGATCACATCGGAAGGAGTGCCGACTGTCCCTTAAAAAGGCGTTAAGAGCATTTTTATCAGCTTTTTTAAATAGATTTACTTTGCGTTTTTTCTTGATGGTTGTAGGAGTTACGGTATTCAGCCTAGCAGCTACTGCCTTGTGGTCGCTAATCACTGTATTCGCCACGATACTCACTATTTGTCCAGGATTATTTATAATCAAGCAATGACAGAAATAAAAGGAAAAGATTCAAGAATGTGATTAAAATTCAGGGTGAAAGGATATCAATGATAAGATTTGCTGATGGTATTGCTATCTTCACTGAAAGTGAAAAAGATTTACAGGATCTGTTGAATGGAATGAGTACAGAATATAGTTTGAGAGTAAACCGAAGGAAGACGAAAGTAATGAGAAATAGCAGAAATGAGAATACTGAGAAACTTAACGTCAGAATTGATGACCACGAAGTAGGTGAAGTTAAGATATTGTGGTACATAGGTAGCAAAATCACCAATGACGGAAGGAGCAAGGAGGAGAGATAAAGCATACTCCTTAGAAAAAGCGCATTCCTGGCGAAGAGAAGACTACTAGTATCAACCATAGGCCTCAATTTAAGGAATAAATTTCTGAAAATAGCATAGTATGGTAGCGAAACATGGGCTGTGGGAAAACAGGAACAGAAGAGAATCGAAACATTTGAGATGTTGTGCTACAGAAGAATGTTGAAAATTAAGTGGATTGATAAAGTAACGAATGAGGGGGTTCTTCGGAGAACCGGCGACGAAAAGAACGTATGCAAAACACTGACAAGGAGAAGGAACAGGATGGTAGCACTTGTGTTAAGACATCAGGGAATAACTTCCATGGTATTAGAGGCAGCTGTGGAGGGTAAAAACTGTAGCGGAAGATAGACATTGCAATACATCCATCAAATAATTTAGGATGTAGGCTGCAAGTGCTACTTTGAGGTGAAAAGGTTTGCGCAGGAAAGAAATTCGTAGAGGGCCACATCAAATCAGTCAGAAGTTGGATTCAAAAAAGATCTACTGTCCCTTGGCTTCTAAGTCAGTGGAGTCAAGAGACACGGCCATATATGTCACATATTTTGATGATCGCAAGTTCAGTCATCAAAACCTTCAGATGAACTACCTGCATATAAACAGTTTTTGATGTTGCTGAGCAACAGTCATACAGTAATTTTTAAATGGACACATCGCCGTTTGACTGTATTGTTGTTTATTTAATTGCGTCCCAGGATTCGGTTCAAATCTCTCTGAGCACTATGGGACTTAACATTTGAGGTCATCAGTTCCCTATACTTAGAACCATTTAAACCTAACTAAGCACACAGCCATGCCCGAGGCAGGATTCGCACCTGCGACCGTAGCAGCCAGGATTCGACCTTTTATGTTAATGACATAAACTCAGTCACTTGAAAATTGCGTAAAAGGCCAAAACCTAGGTCGTAATTAAATAAATAAATAACAATAGAGTCAAACGACGGTGTGTTCATTAAAAAAAAAGCCCTCTATGTAGCTACGTCGGGCCTGGCGGTCTAGCGGTCTTGATAACGACCGAGCGTTATGCTGCACGTTTGTTACCTTACTTTAATTCTTTTCTTTATGCCTCTTCAGGATCTGGCCATTCCACAGGTCGAGCGAATTTTTAGAAAAAGGATATGGTTTATTTATTTCCTAAAACTCCGCAGAAACTTCCGTTAGGCCGAGAATTTAATTCTTTTTTGCGCCCTGTGGATCAGACCCCCAGTTTTTAAAGTTTTAAACTAAAGAACTAGATGAATTAGTGAGCTCTTCGCAAATAAGCAATGCAAGGATATGCCAGTATCCCACAATAGTCATGTATACACATTTTACGGCTACTTCCAGCAACAGACGCGATCGTTTTTATTTTTCTGATTCGTTATGTGGACAGCTGTTAGCGGTAGACGTGATACACTTGTTTCACTGATCACTGTGCCGTAGCTGGAACCATAAATAATGTGCCGCAACCAGCAAGACTGTATCGCGTCCCCTGGATGTTGAGGGCCTGTTAAAGGACCCTTTCCTCGAGATTATCGTTCGCTAAATTTGGACCCGTAGCTTGCTCTGTTATGGAATTATGGAGAAGGTGTGCAAAACTCCTGATCCGTAAAGCGTTAATGCGTTACGGCATTGAGAGGGCGAAGGACCTCCGGCAGACCCAGGAATTTTATTACTCCGTCTCACATAACTTTATGGAGATTTCAGACAAGCTCCCTTACGGATTATGGAGGTTCGCCATGGTAAAACGAAGCTTCTTCAAGTAAAGAGGCAACAAATGTAAGCACTCAGGGTGCGATCAATATCCCGCTCATTCCCACGGATGAATGACGTCCTTATATCATCCGCCATAACACCGAAGTTAAGCGCTGTTGGGCTGGGCTAGAACTTGGATGGATGACCATGCGGTCTGCCGAGCGCTGTTGGCAAGTGGGGTGCACTCAGCTCTTGTGAGGCAAACTGAGGAGCTACTTCATTGTGAAGTACGAGTAGCGGTTCCGGTCTCGGAGACTGATGTAGAGTCGGGAGAGCGGTGTGCTGACCACATGCCCCTCCATATCCGCATTACGCCTGTGGGCCGAGGATAACATGGCGGCCGTCGGTACCGTTGGCCCTTCATGGCCTGTTCTGGAGGAGTTTAGTTTTTATATCATCTTATCCGGTTGCGGATGCTTCGGAAAACTGGATGTACCGCGCCCCTCACTCACACTGATGGTCACGTACTGACCTCCCAACGTGACATTTCCAGGGCGACCTATAATCGCTTTCACATTGGACTCGCATTCGGAAGGACGACGGTTCAATCCCGCGTCCGGCCATGCTGATTTAGGTTTTCCGTGATTTCCCTAAATCGCTTCAGGCAAATGCCGGGATGGTTCCTCTGAAAGGGCACAGCCGACTTCCTTCTCTATTTTACCCTAATCCGATGAGACCGATGACCTCGCAGTTTGGTCTCCTCCTCCTAATCAAACCAGCCCCTATAATTACTTTACCGACATGTATGACGCCCGTGCTACTGATAAGATTTTTCCCTGCTGCATTTACTCCTCTCCTGGATTGCGGGGTTACTCCTGCATTGATTAACGAATTTGCAGGTGACTTCACTCGAGTTGATATACAGGGTGTCCATAAAGTGCCTTTACAACTTCAAAATTTTATTACAACGGGAGTTGTTGAAATATTTAAACAACATTTATTTCATTGTAATCAGTATTTTTAAAAATTATTTGACAGTGTTTAATAGACCTGTATATGGGCGCCTTTAGTTGCACGAAGCACAAGGCGGTACTCGATTTCTTGCCATGTTCGCTGTAGCATAGCGTCATCAATGGTGGCAGTGGCTTTACGAAATCTTTGCTTCAAGTCAGCAATGTCCCGTATCTGTGTTTGATACATGATATCTTTTACATACCCCCATTAACAAAACAAGTCCAAGGGAGTGATATCTGGCGAATCCGTTAGCCAAGGAATCGGCCCATCCCTCCCAATCCATCTGCCTGGAAATGTTTCATTGAGGAACCGACGAACATGCATTCCCCAATGTGGTGGTGCACCTTCTTTCTGGAAAATGATAGTTGGTTGTAAGTCAATCAATTGTGGTACTACATATTCGGTCAGAAGGTTGAGGTAAACATTTGCAGTAATTGTTGACTCGTTGAAGAAAAATGGACCAATTATTGGGCTGCACATGGTTCCACACCACACATTCACTTTTGGACTATCCCGGTGAAGCTCCCTAGTCTCATGGTGGTGTTCAGATCCCCAGATTCTCACATCGTGTCTGTTTAATGTCCCAGAAACGTGAAAAGTTGCCTCGTCACTGAAACAAACTTGCTTGAGGAATGCTTCATCCTCCGAAAGGCGTTCCAGCATGTTGAGTGCAAACTCTGTCCGTTTTGGCTTGTCATTTGGCTCTAGTGTCTACAAGAGTTGCACATTGTAAGCGTACGACCGTAAGTTCTTGTGGAGGACCTTATGCACAGTTGAACGTGGTAGTTGCAATAGTCTGGCAGCAGTGCGGATCGACTTCGTAGGTGAACGAGTGAAGACGTTTAAAATGCGATCGATGTTTTCCTCGGATGTTCTTGGTCGCCCGCTCCTCCCTTTATCAAACAGTGTCCCTGTCTCCATAAATTTGTTGTGCAATGCACGGATTGAAGGGCGCGATGGTGGGTCTCTTCCATAATTCGCTCTGAAGTTTCGTTGAGTCCGAACATCCGATTTTGTCTCAATAAACCAGAACACACATTGTGCCTTCTCTTGAGGAGCTGCCATTTTGTAGAGGTTCAGTTCCTTCCATCAATAGCGTATCTGAAAGACAAAATTTTAGTATATATAAAAACTTTAGTGAACAATGATTACAATAAAAGAAATTTTGTTAAAATATTTCAACGACTGCCGCTCTAATAAAATCTTGAAGTTGTAAAGGGACTTCATGGACACCCTGTACATCACCTTATTGTTGGTTCACCGTCGCAAAAATCACCAGAACCCGACTTTGTTCCTAATGAATTTTATGTATGTTTTTGGCCTCTTACAGGTAATACTATTACGTCACTGGTAAACGAGATGCCTAATAACATCTTTCTAATTCCGAAGACAACCGGACGTCCAAACATTGATTAATTCCTCCCGATCACACTCCTAAATTTCGATTACAAAACTATTGCGCGGTCCGTTTGTCGACATTGCTTGAGAAAATTATTGCAATTCATGAAAGCTGTGTGCCTGGGCTCACGATCCTGACTTGTGTAGTCGAATGCCAGAACGTCGCCCCGGTACCCTACTGTTGCCCGACTGCCTATGGAACGTCTCTTTTCCAGTCGTCCAAGGGCAACGAGACCATTTGGGATTCGTGCTAAGCATTTGCTTGAGTCCCTTGGTGTGGAGCGTGTGGCACCCCAACTCCAGGGTTTTACCTGCCTGCCTCCCTGGTTGCTCCAGAGGCCCAGCGTCCTTTTAGACTTGTCAGAGTACCGGAGGAGCTGCACTCCTGCGTTTGTTTTTTCCTCCTTATTTTACGATATTTTAAACCTGCATCCCGACCATGTACCAGTATTTACGGATGGCTCTAAACAGGGGGACTCTGTTGGTTGTGCTGTTGTTTTCCCTGATCGAGTCGTCAAGTTACGGCTTCCTGCGGCGTTTACCATTTTTGATGCCGAATTGTTTGCGATCTTGCCGGCATTGGAGCAGATGAGATGTGTTCCCAGTCTTAACTTTCTCATCTGTGCCCTTCAGACCATGCAACACTTGTACCCAGCGGATACGGTCGTCCGGAACATCCATGATGCCCTACTCCACCTGCAACGGCAGGGGAAGGAGGTTTCTTTCTGCTGGGTGCCGGGGCACGTGGGTATTAGGGGAAACGAACTGGCGGATGTGGCTGCCAAAGATGCATGTTCCCTCCCTCAAGTTGTTGAATGTGGCGTCCCCCTCCATGCTGTTACCTCCCTTTTGCGTTTTCGTGTTATGCATCAATGGGAAGAGGAGTGGCTGGCAGTCGGTGAAAATAAGCTGCGTTTGGTCAAGGCCACCACGCGGCCATGGCGTACGTCCTACCAGTCATGCAGGCGGGATGAGGTTCTCCTCACTCGCCTCCGCATCGGGCACAGTCCCTTAACGCACGGTTTCTTACTCCGGCGGCAGGACCCCGCAATCTGCAGTGCTTGTGGCGTCCAGATTACTGTCCGCCACATTTTACTTGACTGTCCTTTATTCTCTGACCAGAGGGCGGTGGTTTCCTTGCCACCGGATTTGCCCTCTATTTTGCAAGACGACGCAACGACTGTGGTTAAGGTCTTACGGTTTTGTGTCCTGTCCAATTTGTTGCCTCGGATTTTAGGGAGAGGATTTTAATGTGCTGCTGGGTGACTGGCTCACCCAGGTTTTAGGTAAGAGGTCCGACAGTCACGATTAACTACTTGTTTCACTTCGATTTCTGTTCTCTTTTCCTTGTGTTTCCTTTCCTTTTTTAGTGCGTTTCTTTTCCTCTTGTTTTGCCTCTGTATGTGAGGATTTGGAACTGCGTCAGGCCCGTGTCTTTTAGCCCTTCTCCTTGTTCGCTGTCCGTCTTCGTCCCTTCACCGCATGTGTTCCTGTTTCTATGCGTTTGGGCGCTGATGACCACGCTGTTTAGCGCCCGAAAACCTCAAACCACATACACACACATATTCTATTCAGCGTCCACAACCGGTAATTAAAATGTATTTTATAATTACGTAAATTACATAAAAATTACGTGGTATGTAATACACACATCTTTTCAGGTAACAAAACAGCGTATCAGCTTACTTCGCTATTACGATAAACAGCAGAAGAAATAGTTGTGAAAAGGCAAGATTTTTTGTTATTACACGTGCAAAGGACGTCTACACGGCACACACTTGTGGCCATTCTACGTCTTTTTTTGATCCAAGGTAAAACAGATATCCGTTGTTATGGAAGGCAGACCGACTTTCAACCGAATGAAGCCCGCGCTCCGTAATCGAGTGTATGGTGTCACATTTTGTAAAGAGAATATGATAACTCCCACAGTATTCGTTGTGACTTGGCAAGACAGCCAAGTCACAATGAGAGGAAGCCGAAAGGCACGCGTTAAGCTCACGCAGATTGGCGTGAGGTCTGGAACAGTTAAAGGAATTATTAGTAGCAAATAAAGTACGTAGTTGATATAATACTTAACTTTAATCCACAATTGTAGAACATCTCTCTTGACGGTACATGTTATAACCACAATATAAAATAATATCAAATGCTATGGCGCCTTGCTAGGTCGTAGCAAATGACGTAGCTGCAGGCTATGCTAACTATCGTCTCGGCAAATGAGAACGTAGCTGTCAGTAGTCCATCTCTGGCTAAGTCGGCTGTACAACTGGGGCGAGTGCTAGTAAGTCTCTCTAGACCTGCCGTGTGGTGGCGCTCGGTCTGCAATCACTGACAGTGGCGACACGCGGGTCCGACGTATACTAATGGACCGCGGCCGATTTAAAGCTACCACCTATCAAGTGTGGTGTCTGGCGGTGACACCACAATATTATTTCAGTGGTACAAGGTGGCGCACGAAAAATCGGCCCCGAGTACTAGACTGCTCATTGTTGCTTACCAATCGTCATCTATTGTTTCGAAGTTGTTTGCATTAGCTTACTTGTTATTTCTTCACTGCCTAATTATTACATGTTTACTTATTCTGCTCGTAGCGGTCAACAAATTGTGCGTTAATTGGCGAGCAGTTTGAAGTCGGGGCCGATTTTTCGTGCGCCACGTTATATTATTTCACTGCGATCAGCCACATAACGCTACAGTTGGCTAAACGAGGTGTTTTGCAGAATCACGAAAATGACAAGTGTGTGAAAATTCTGTTATGAATAAAAACTCTGTTCTCTAGGGGGGAGGCAACTGCCCCCTCTTGGCGCCTTCCATCTTCAATCACATATGCTACTAATCTTCAATGTTTCATAAGAACCACATACCAAGCACAATGAACGGTGAACGAGTAAAACGAACGGTTCCCAAAAGAGAACGATCACCAGTGAACTAGCTCCCAAGGATGAACGACTTTGCCCATCTCTAGTGATGGATGCTAGATTCCCACATTTTCAATAAAATGTATAAAGTTGCACAGATATTCCCGCTCCCCGCGATGACAGCGTGCAAATTGAAGCAATTATCCGGTTGCTATGCGAAAGTAAAATTTTTCGGTTCCGGTATGAAGTAGTGGCAAGGCCCCGTCCGCTTGGAGGGTTGGGACTTCCCGATATCAAAGTAAAGGCTTCAGTCTTGTCTACATGTCGCAAATGCATTAACATGTGCTCCAGGTATTCATTCCATTACATCTCGCTTATTTACGTGTCTTCCACAGGTCAATCTGACTCCCACTGCAGATGGTGGCCGGATCAATTCTAAATTGCGGCATGTACAAGAATTTTATATCATAAGATTTTTGGAAGCCGTCGTTTTATCAGTGACACACCTTACTGCCAGATCTTTGCTCTCCCGTTGAGGTGTACTATAATCCCTCTCCCTTGTTGAAATCGCCACGCCACTTATATCCTGGGAAACAGTGTGGTTTCACGTCTTCTTCCTGTCACCCAGATGGAAGTCACCTCTTCGTAGTATAGGATCATTCATAATCTGATCCTGATCACAGAATGCCTCCATCGCTTTAGTCTTCGTCCGATTGGTCTTTGGGTGGGGTTGGGTTGTTTGGGGAAGGAGACCAGACAGCGAGGTCATCGATCTCGTCGGATTATGGAAGGACGGGGAAGGAAGTCGGCCGTACCCTTTCAAAGGAACTATCCCGGCATTTGCTTGGAGCGATTTAGGGAAATCACGGAAAACCTAAGCCAGGATGGCCGGACGCCGGATTGAACGGTCGTCCTCCCGAATGCGAGTCCAGTGTGCTAACCACTGAGCCACCTCGCTCGGTCCGACTGGTCTTTGCTACACACTTCGCCGACCTGATGCATTACTACACAGGCTTGTCTCTTGCAGATGGAAACACTGGCACTGGATTCGCCGACAATTGGCTTTCCTTACTCGATCAGCAGAATCTGGACTTCTTCTCTGTCCGACTTTTCCCTTTCCCTCGGTCGAGGACTATTCGATGGTATGGCCCCTCGGATTCTACGGCCACTATGTAGTCGCATGCGACAACGATCCCCACGCCCGTGTTTTTCGCCATCATATGGTGAACGCCGGTTGGAAGTGGCAGAGACTTCAACGTTATCGTGCTTTATTTGCAAATATGTTGCACCTTGTCTTTTAATCGTAAAGATATTGGATAGCTTTTGTTTTCATTTTTTCCCCTTGTTCTGAAACGTTTTTCCAAGAGAAAAATTGTTCTGTTTTGAGTTCTGGAATTGTGCAATTCATACGTAGGTCGCGGAATCTAATCTCGGCCGGCCCACGGATTTGTCGGTCTTCGTTTTAACCCAGCCATTAACTCTCAAAGATATGAGGAGGGGACAGAAATAAGGGTTGAATAACTGGGGTGCAAGTCGCCGAAGTGGCGTCCAATAGAAACACCAGCACCGGGCTATTGGGCTACACTAAATTATTATTATTGTTATCTACATACATAATTTTGTACGGAATCCTCTGAGCGCGTTTTTTTATAAGTTTTTCAAGGGAGATTTCGATGTTTTTGGTAATGATATCGAGTCCGTTGTGGAGACTTTTGACCATGATTTCAGTGCAAGACACCAAAAGTGCGGCGTTTGTCCATAGATTCCAGAAAAGTTAGTGTGAAAGCAGTACCGTACTTTTCCGCGATAAGGAAATGATCCTTGTGTTCCGGTTTCTCAACTACTTCATCTGACGAACACACAGAGAACTTCAAACTGCTTCTCACAGCTATCCAATATAAGGAAAAGAAAAGGCTACTTGTGAGGAACTGAGGGTACTTGCAATTATTCTCAACATGCAGCTCTTGTAGACAAAGGACTGCTGCTCTCGCTGCAAGCGGGACATCTGAGACGGAAACAATCACTAGGACGGGGAAAATGCCCTGATCGCCATGCTCTATATTTGGAAAGAACAATGTGGTGAACACTCCTGTTGTTGGTCCCAAAATTGTGTACCTACCTCCAATGCACATTAAAATGGATCGTGTCAGAACCTTCGTGAATGCGATGTACCTGGATTCTCATGCTTACGAGATGAGTTTCCAAGGATCAATGAAGCAAAAGTAGAGGCAGGAACTGTTGCAGACCGTAAAGTAAGGAATTAATTTCGGATGAACAATTCCTTGATTTATTGATTGGTGTTGAAACAATGAGATGACTGGATTTCACAAGTGTATGCAAAACAGTTTAGGCAACTACAGGGCAGAGAGTATCCGTGGTGGTCTAGTTGGTAGAGTGCTAATCTCCGGCCTTCGAAGTACCGAGTTCAGTCCTGGATAGAAGCGGGGGTATTTCCTCGTTCCAGTGTCCTCAAGACAGTCCCGCGTCCCCTCAGCCTGCTACCACATGAGCACCGGGGAGCATTCCCAGTGGTAAAAGCTGGCTAGGGCGATGGACTAGCCGCCATCTCCATCCTAGTGCCGCGGTGAACGAAAGGGTGCCATCTATTTGCAATCACACCAGAAGGGCGGGGCACCAAACGCTTCTGGGGCAGGGAAATTTCGCAATATTGTGCATGAACTACAGAGATCATACCAACTTAATGGAATAACGTGTTACTTTTCTTGAATGATTATCTGGAGGGAATGTAACATGTTACTTAAACTATATTTCCTGAATGGCACCAATAGTGACGAACATATTCAACAGGATATTTCTCGAACGGAAAACCTTGTCAAGGAAAATTGAGTATTGAAATGTTGGCCGTCTATTGCTGGTCCGTGCGAAGCGACATCCCTCAGCCGAAGTATCCCAAGAAATAATGAAGGAATTATTTTTAGATATGATTCTCCAATTTTGCTTTACTCTTGTGTAACTCATTTCTTTGATTTTTTTGTACTGACAGATTTTTTTGTTTGCATTCGTGAGTATTGTTGCGAGTGCATGTCATTTTGCCATATGTATCGTATACACCACCCGTTCACACCTATTAGTGGACATTAATATGGGTGTGTCCATTCTTCAGCTTTATGTTTCAACTCTGTTGGGGACGCTTTTAGTGACGTGTCAGAATATCTGTGGAGAAATGGCAGGCCATTCTTCCTCAAGCAGCAGAAGGTAGTCATGTTGGACGTTGGGATGTCGAGCGTAGTCTTCTTTCTAAATCATCCCAAACACTTTCCACTCGGTTCAGATCGCGACTCTTGGCAGCCAGTACATTTGTTGTCCACAAAGCATTGCATCACAGACGCCTCTTATTGTCATGTTGATACGAACACTCATCGCTCCGAACTGTTCTATTCTACGCATTACACAATGCAGTAAATTGTGTTCATATGGCTCTCAGCACTATGGGACCTAACATCTGAGGTCGTCAGTCCCCTAGAACTTAGAACTACTTAAACCTAACTAACCTAAGGGCATCACACACATCCATGCCCGAGGCAGGATTCGAATCTGCGACCGTAGCAGTCACGCGGTTCCGGACTGAAGCGCCTAGAACCGCCTGCCACCATCGGCCGGCATTTAGCGTTTTCTTAAGTGTAATGGGATCGCATCCTACCCACGAAAAACACCTCCGTACCGTACCACCTCGTCCATACTTCATTGTTGACACTACAAATTGCCAAACACAAACCCTTACATCGGATTGCCCTAGAGCGTAGCGTAATTCATTACACTGACTGTCTAGTGGCATCACTCTTTACATCACCTCGAGTGTCGCTTAGCACTGACTGCTATGTGTGGCTTATGAGGAGCTGCTCGACCACTGTATCCCACATTGTTAACTCACTACGCACACTCATTGTGCTAGCTGGATTACTGTAACACTTTTGAATTCAGGAGTGATGCGTCTGTCCTTACGAATGACAACTTCAGCTCGCTTCAACATGTCAGGTGTGACAGCCGTTTATGGTCTCCCCGACCGCTGCAAATCGTGGAGCTCCTCCGAACCGCCTTCTGATAACCTCACCCTCCGTTCCCAGCGACTAACTGTACTACTGTCGACAACAGATGCTCCATACACTTCGAACAAGCGTTTGTGAATATTCCCCGTAGTTTCTTTCTCTGCAGTGAGAAATTCAGTGACTGCACGTTGCTTGTAACTTACATCACCTACACACGCCATTTTCAAACTGTCCTGTAGCTGCGCTTTCTGTCAGAACTGACGGGAACTTGGCGCACTCACTCAGGAGACTTTAAATAATACACTACTGGCCATTAAAATTGCTACACCACGAAGATGACTGGCTACAGACGCGAAATTTAACCGACAGGAAGAAGATGCTGTGATATCCAAATGATCAGTTTTTCAGAGCATTCACACGAGGTTGGTGCTGGTGGCGACAACTACAACGTGCTGACATGAGGAAAGTTTCCAACCGATTTCTCATACGCAAACAGCAGTTGACCGGCGTTGCCTGGTGAAATGTTGTTGTGATGCCTCGTGTAAGGAGGAGAAATGCGTACCATCACGTTTCCGACTTTGATAAAGGTCGGATTGTAGCCTATCGCGATTGCTGCTCGCGTTGGTCGAGATCCAATGACTGTTAGCAGAATATGGAATCTGTGGGTTCAGGAGGGTAATACGGAACGCCGTGCTGGATCCCAACGGCCTCGTATCACTAGCAGTCGAGATGGCAGGCATCTTAACCCTATGACTGTAACGGATCGTGCAGCCACGTCTCGATCCCTGAGTCAACAGATGGGGACGTTTGCAAGACAACAACCATCTGCACGAACAGTTCGACGACGTTTGCAGCGGCATGGACTATCAGCTCGGAGAGCATGGCTGCGGTTACCCTTGACGCTGCATCACAGACAGGAGCGCCTGCGATGGTGTACTCAACGACGAACCTGGTTGCATGAATGGCGAAACGTCATTTTTCCGGATGACTCCAAATTCTGCTTACAGCATCGTGATGGTCGCATCCGTGATTGGCGACATCGTGGCGAACGCACATTGGAACCGTGTATTCGTCATCGCCATACTGGCGTATCACCAGGCGTGATGGTCATCAGTTGTTCGCGTTGATGGCACTTTGAACAGTGGACGTTACATTTCAGATGTGTTACGACCCGTGGCTCTACCCTTCATTCGATCCCTGCGAAACCCTACATTTCAGCACGATAATGCACGACCGCATTTTGCAGGTCCTGTACGGGCTTTTCTGGATACAGAAAATGTTCGACTGCTGTCCTGGCCAGCACATTCTCCAGATCTCTTACCAATTGAAAACGTCTGGTCATTGGTGGCCGAGCAACTGGCTCGTCACAATACGCCAGTCACTACTCTTGATGAACTGTGGTATCGTGTTGAAGCTGCATGGGCAGCTGTACCTGTACACGCCATCCAAGCTCTATTTGACTCAATGCTCAGGCGTATCAAGGCCGTTATTACGGCCAGAGGTGGTTGTTCTGGGTACTGATTTCTCAGGATCTGTGCACCCAAATTGCATGAAAGTGTAATCACATGTCAGTTCTAGTATAATATATTTGTCCAATGAATACCCGTTTATCATCTGCATTTGTTCTTGGTGTAGCAATTTTAATGGCCAGTAGTGTAACTTACATCACCTACACACGCTATTTTCAAACTGTCGTGCAGCTGCGCTATCTGTCGGAAGTGAAGGGAACTTGGCGCTCTCACTCAGGAGACTTTAAATAGTACATACGTAACGTTTCGCATTCGTGGCATTGTTTTCGGCTAAGAAAAACAATGTGGTGCGTTACTTTCTGGGCAACCCATGTACAAAGCCTTCGAACGCCAATATTCGTTTTGAAGCACCTGGTACATTGTTCTTGTAACTGTAAAAAAGATTAATTTTTGTCGACCAGTGTTCAGTCTGGGAAAGGGGAGGGATTGTGTGAGTAGTACGATCTATGGGGGTTACGAGGTGAGCAGCAGAGAGGAGCGGCCGGTGCTCGAAGCCAAGGCGAGGCGCGCGCCTGTTATCTTTAGCCGCGGCGCTGGGCGCAGCATCCCGCGGCGCTGGTGGCCGCCGCGGCTTCCCCAGGCGGCGGGCAGGCAGCAGCCGCCAGTCACCCGCCAGCAGTCAACAGCGGCCCGCGCGCAACCATGGACGCCCCTCCGCTGCGCAAGCCCTGGTCGCGCCGCACGGCCGCTCGCTCCGCACCCGGCGTCGCCGTCGTCTTCGCCCTCGGCGTGCTCTGCTGCGCCCACCCCGCCGCAGGTACCGCCGCCTTCCTCTTTCTTCACCCTAAAGCTGTTTGACAGCTTCTCTCCTGGATAACGACCACACTGATTATCAAAATACAGGATGTGCAGCAGAGTTGCGATGGGCGTATAATGGGGAGCAGGGCCCCGCAACGCAGGCAGAAGTCGTATACTGGGGCACAGTAATCTGGGGCAGCTACTCGTGTCCCCCTTAGTGCACACTGCAGGTGCTGGCCGTAGCCGCACAAACACGCTGGAGGCCGTGCATCAGCATGGAATGAGCCTCTTCCTGCAGTCGGTCTGCGGCGCACAGAGTGGGGATGGGAGAAACCGACCGGTTAAAACAGATACCGGTATTTTAGTTTTGAATAACTGGTATTTTTCGGTATTTGTTTGGTCTCGTAGGTGTTTTTATCTTTTCACTAATAACCGGGTAGTAAAACCGGAATATCAATTAGCCTCAGCTGGGTGTTAAAATTCTTCGCTTTTAAATAAATGTTTTTTTAAAGAACGAGTAATTCTTATTCGTAAAATTTGCATTGCTTTAGGGTACGCGCCGTTTTTAAAGAAAATGGGAATAGCGATGAGTGCTGTTTTAATACAGTGAATCAGGGTAATTTTTTTTCCCCAGTAGGGGTATCTTTGTACTACCTATAATTTTTGTTCCAAATGGCTTCTGCTCCACCTACTTGTATTAATTTGTATGAAATGTAACACTTTTATCTCTAGTCAGCATTTCGATTGTCGTTCCACCCTCTTGAAAGCTCTCAGGCTTGTGATAATGCTTTAATTGCACTGGCTGCAAAGAGAGCTTCGCCGACAGTGATCTAAGTTGACCGATGCCAGATCTAAACAAATATATTGATATTTTAGAGCAAATCTGCAATACTCAATTAACACTGTTTTTACTTCTTAACAACGCCTGATTTCCTCCTGGCATGATCGAAATTTACCCAAAATTACTGTGTAACTGTCTACCAGTACTAAAATAGAAATTTTGGTTCAAATGGCTCTGAGCACTATGGGACTTAACATCTGAGGTCATCAGTCCCCTAGAACTTAGGACTACTTAAACCTAACTAACCTAAGGACATCACACACATCCATGCCCGAGGCAGGATTTGAACCTGCGACCGTAGCGATCGCGCGGTTCCAGACTGAAGCGCCTAGAGCCACTCGGCCACTCCGGCCGGCAAAATAAAAATTTTACTCCAATACGGCATAGTTAGTGTACGTTTTCACTTTCCCAAGCACTCAGTAACCGCATATGTAAAATGTTTCAATGTCTGTTATGTTATGTAACGTATTTTGTGTCCAGTATTTTCAAAAGATGGAAAAATAGTCACAATGTTACCCCAATTGACCGCAATTATGCCGACAGAAACGAGCGACAAACGCATGCCATAACAATTGGTACAGCACTGCTGATACAACGACGTACCTGTTACCCTGTGGCTCATTGTCAAAAAAATGGTTCAAATGACTCTGAGCACTATGGAACTTAACTTCTGAGGTATATAGTAGTTTATAATTGTCAAAAAAAAAAAAATTGTACAAATGGCTCTGAGCACTATGGGACTTAAACTTCTGAGGTCATCAGTCCCCTAGAACTTAGAACTACTTAAACCTAACTAACCTAAGGACATCACACACATCCATGCCCGAGGTAGGATTGGAACCTGCGACCGTAGCGGCCGCGCGGTTCCAGGCTGAAGCGCCTAGAACCGCTCGGCACTCCGGTCGGCTTCTCATTGTCGTCGGCGGACGTCAGTTGTACTACGGAATGGTACCATCTTTAATCTGCAAGTATTTTACGAAGTGCGATATCCATGATGTACCAGTACAGTGTTCCATTTGCTTTAAAAGATTGAAAGTGGGAGCAACCACAACTAACTTGCGACATAATATAAGGAGAAAATGCAAAACCGTTCACTCAAAGTTTAAAATAAAAATAGAAAGCAGCTGATGTGCTGCCTTTGTCTACATAACATGCCTGTATCTGTTTCTAGTCCTTGATTACGGAGAAATTAACACGAAAAATAGAGTACTTCAACCTCAGTTTTCACCCTTTTCGCACTGACAATTCGTAATATTCAAATAGTGGTATTATCCCTTTTACAACATTACTTTTACTTTTGAGAAATGCTTCAAAGAATTAGAATCAGTAGGAGAAACTGGTGATTTTTTTGTAACATTCAATTACATCTTTACGAGAAAAGCAGCAAACGTTGAACGGACTAAGATTTTTTTTTAATTGCCTATTTAATTTAATGTTTTGATATTATGTATCCAGAAAAAATTCAATCTCTGTTCGATTTCTAAGATTATTACAGGAAATAAAAGGAATAAAAAGCCGAAAATCCGTTACTTCAGAAATCAGTTATTTTGAGCGGTAAGGTAGTACAGTTAAACAGGTGTTGAAAAACACCCATATAACAGAAAACCATTTGTTTCAGCGATAATCGCTTCTCTAGCACAGAGCCCAAGTTCCGAATGTGGTATCTGGAATCAGTGTTTCCAATTTTAGGGATTTCATTCTTTTTTTAGGGCGAAACGTCTTAGATTGTATGTGATTTAGAGCTATGTTATTTTGACAGGAATTTAGGAAAAATTGGGGTAAAATCGAACTTAGGGTGGTAATCCTATTATTTATAGCAAAGGATTCCCTCGGTCTCCTATTCAACGTAATCCGTCTAATTTTGGCTCGCTGTATTACTTATAATATTGCCGTGGTTGGACGTCATCAGAACTTACTCATATTATACTTACAGTAATCGCACGAAAAGTTGAACGATTACACTGGGACTTCTGAAGTGAAGATGTGCCGCACGTGGTGTCGGGACCCGAGAGGGAAAATGTTTTCGTGTTTGCCTTACGGCTGTCCCCAAGTGTCACGGGATTTTGACTTGTTTGGGGGAAGAGACCAAACTGCGAGGTCATCGGTCTCATCCGATTAGGGAAGGATAGGGAAGGAAGTCGGCCGTGGCCTTTCAAAGGAACCATCCCAGCATTTGCCTGGAGCGATTTAGGGAAATCACGGAAAACCTAACTCTGGATGGCCGGACCTGGGACTGAACCGTCGTTCTCCCGAATGCGAGTCCAGTAAGTGGCACGGAATCTGGAGAAAGTCTGTGATAGACGCGTTTATTTTTATTTTCTGGTGACAAAAAACAACAAGCAAAAAGCAGACAGTGAATGGAGACGTGAAGCTCTCATCGAGGCCAAGAAGTTTGGGGTTGAAGGTGAGGAAGAAATAAAAAAAAACATCTTAAATGTTTTGGAATTAAGTTACGAAGCCTGAAACATTATCATGGACATAACATTTACGAAAGCACATTTTCGCTTCCCGTGCCCGGGTTCCCGGGTTCGATTCCCGGCGGGGTCAGGGATTTTCTCTGCCTCGTGATGACTGGGTGTTGTGTGATGTCCTTAGGTTAGTTAGGTTTAAGTAGTTCTAAGTTCTAGGGGACTGATGACCGTAGATGTTAAGTCCCATAGTGCTCAGAGCCATTTGAACCATTTTTTGAAAGCACATTTACGAAAGCCTTGAGGTGGTCATTTAACTTTTACTAGCAATTTCATCCTCAAACACTGAGGCAGAAAGATTATTCAGTGCTCACAACAAATGTAAAAACTGGCCAATTAAATAGAATTACAACGAAACCTTAACGGGTTCCTTCATACAAAACTGCGAATTCTAGCAAACAACTGCTCAGTTTCAGAATCCAACAGCGCCAAGCTAAAACATGTTCAGCTTCTGACCCTGTAAATCTATGTTTTGTACAGTGTACTATAGGTATTTTATGTTATTAAATATATGAAATAACATGTTGTTCTTTATTATAATTATACGCTCTAAATCCAAAACAAAAAAGCACCGAGTACACTGTACGTACAGAACACTATTGGTGCATTACAACAATGGCTCTTTGTGGCGACCACCAACGTTCTTACAGACATTGCGACATTGCTCGGATGTTTAACTTATCCGCTTCTGCTCGAAGAATTGGATTAGGCGTGACGCACTACAGTTGTAGGTGACAATTCGGAAGGAAACGTAACGAAACATCTATTTATCACTTAAGCACATTTGTTTGTACAGTAAAACTTGCTCAGAATGGAATCGCCTGGGACTAAAATAATTTTCCAAATTGGACAAGTTTCCAGATTACACAAAACTTACTGGGCTACGTAAAATTTGTCAGGTAACATGCACAAAAGTACAATAAAAATTCTTAATTATGCATATATTGTATTTACGTACCTTCACTCTAGCACAGTAGATGTTCATTTACTGTATATTGGTCAACTGAACACTGGACTATTACACTAATTGATAAATAACACGGCATTTCTATATTTTTACCCGACCTTTAAATTCGGACATTATTGTATGTACGTACATATTATTCCCATGTTTCTTTGCTTTGCATTGTCACATATCAAGGAGGGAAACTTGTTTAATTTCCTGTTCAAAATTATTATTTTTTTCTGGGCAATTTTTTGCATCATACAATAGTTCAAACAATTGGGGAGAATTTGTGTGTGCTGCAAATTGCATAACATTGTTTATGCATGCAATGGATTCTTCAGGCGTATTAATTTTTCTAGGGACAACATTTTGCTCCCCTTCTTCTTCCTTTGTTTCTTCTTCATCAGCCTCTGTGTTCCGGGTTTCTATTAAATCTGTTTGTGAAGTGAAAGTGGAGTGAACTGACAGAAAGTTATCACTTCGAATGTAATCATGTGCGCTACATGAATTGTTTCGCATTTTCATTAATTCAGCTACTGCTGCTGCATTTTCTTGAACTTCGATGACCACAGAAGCATCTTGTTCTTGAACCTCAAACCCCGCTTTCTTGAAGCTTTGTTGTTTCGGGTTTTATTTCCTTTACTGCCAAGCCAATCCAATTTACTGCACCCAGGACAGAAACCGACTGTGCTAGAGCAAATGCACTTTCGGCTTCTTCACCATTAAGAATAAGAGATTGCATCAGTAATCGCCTATAATGACGAATGAATCTGTAAATAACCCCCTGGTCCATGGGTTGTGTGAGGCTGGTTGAACCTGTAGGAAACCAAGCCAATTTCACGTTTGATAACGTTACTTTCGGGCGGCAGGTTGCGTTGTCTAGGAATAGGAGAACTTGACGATTTCCTTTTTTTCATTTTGGCACTGAAAGTGCCCAGCCATTCTTCCATAACACCACTCGCCATCCACGCCTTTTTATTGCTTCGCTATGTGACTGGAAGTTTACTGAAGTCTATGTTTCTGAAACAACGCGATTTTGCCGCCTTTTCCAATCACCAGTGGATTCTTCATTTCACCTAACATGTTTCCACACAGCAGTACGGTGAGTCTTTCCTTGGACACTTTTCCACCTGTGCACTTTTCACCTCGAATTGCTAGCGATTTTGAAGGCAGCGCGCGATAAAACAGTTCATCGGCACTGAACACGTCTTTCGGGTCATAATTCACAATTAAGTTGGACAGCGTTGTCTTCCATTCCGTTGCTACACTTCCCTGCACATCCTTAGCTTCCCCACACTTCTTTCCACACGATGCTGTGCCTAGCTTTGAAACTGCCTCCGTCCTGTGGATGCCTTAAACTCCGTAATTCCAAGCTCCTTAGCAGCTCTCAGAGTCTGCAACGTGGGTCCAGATAAAGGTAAGTTTTTTGCCCGCGCACTTACGAACCATTCCCACACTATTTCGTTAATTTTTTCATTTCCCATCTTCTTCGTTCTTCTTTTCATGTGCTCGTTCCCTTTCATCCATTCGTACCAAATCTTATCCTTGTTTCTTAAAGTCTCATAAATTTGTGTTTTACTGCATTTGAAACACAACGCAATTTCGCACACGGAGAGTTTGTCGTTCTCACTCGCCTTACACTAATCTTTTCGTTAAGTGTTAACGACACATACCATTTGTTCGACATTATGTTACTGTATCTCTTAATGTGCTACTAGTCAACTGAAACTGACAGAAAATAATGACCTTGCCGGGTAAAACCATTGTTTAACGGAACAATACTCAACTCTTTTACTGCGCACATTGCAGCAGAGTATTGGTAGATGCTCAACAATGTTCCTTTATGCGCGGTCGTGCGTCAATAATGAGTAAAACGAGAAAGCCGACAAACAGAGCGCTGACGAACGAACCGTTTCCTTTGATGTATTGTATTGTATGGAACTGGGGACCTGGAAACGACGGAATGGCTTCGTCCCCGCCGTAGCCCTCGGTGGTACATAACCCCACAACAGGCTACAGCAGTCCACTCACCCCACCGCCGTCCCACACCGAACCCAGGGTTATTGTGCGGTTCGGCCCCCAGTGGAACCCACCCCTTTCCCGCACGGCTAACCGGGCTGGCTTTGATGTACTGCACCGACACGGAGCGTAACTTATTCGTTGTTACACAGAGCGGCGCGGTTTTAGGTCCACACCAGTAGTGCCGCACTTCGGTGGACATCTTTTTCTTGGTTTCGCGCCGCTTAACAGAGGCGTTAAGAGTAACGTCCTTGTAAAGTCGTGAATAACTATTGAACTGTAATGCAGTAGTACAGTATAGGCTCTTTTCCACATTATACAATGATTTGTGAAGTAGTTCCACTGTATACAAAAATCAGCTTATAAAAGTGCACTGAATGCGTCGGGACTAAAATACTTCTACGGTTTGGGCAGATTTCTGAATTATAGACGTGCCGATTTGAGCAAGTTTTACTGTATTAAAATTTAAACATTATGTGGTTCCATTACTCCAAAACAAAAAAGAACCGAGCATACTGTATGGACAGAACACTACTAAAACATCACAACGGCTCTATGTGGTGACTGCCAACGTTGTTACAGACATTGCACCTACGAAACATGTTCTGGTACACATTCTCCATCCCACCTGGGGTCCAGCAGATCTTCCTCTGTCTCTACAGAAGTCTCGTGAATTAAACTCTGCGTAAGACCCCATAAGAAGTAGTACACGTCATCCTGTCTACTCTATTGCCTACCAGGACAAGCAATCCTGAGAATTTTCTCTTTCCATCTGCAAACGTGGACGCGTTACACATCCGAACTGAAACTGTCGCAGAACGGAAACAGTACGTTTCCGCACATGGGTTCCTATTCGAAATATTGTGTACTCACTTCCTTATACAAGTCCTACACATTTGTGAAGGGAATTTCCGAACACCTTGTAGAAACTAGTTCGATTGTTTTACACATCTGCAAGCATGATTCTTGGGTATGTAAGACACCGAAGCAGCCTTCTCAATATAGAGCAACACCACATTTTGTAACTACCATACACTTCGTTCTCCTCTGCGAATACAGCTCGTCATGTGATGCGATTGGTTAATTATAGTCTGTATAGAGCAAGACGTCATGCTGAATATACTTTTGGATTATTATCCAGAAGGAGTGGATTTTTCACCAACTCTTCAATGTCTCCGTCGTGTTAACAGAAAACATCTTGCGGTCTTCTCCAGAAGTTTTTCGCGCCTGCGGCAGAGTAAAAGCTGAAGATCCAGCGCAGCGCGATGGTTTTGAAGATAAAGGAACTGTATAGGTTACAGCCAGATGGTCACATGCTGCGAAAACTATTCGAAATAGCCTAGCAGAATACTTCATCAGTAGTATTAGAGAACGGGAATGTCTGTGTTCTCCATTTTGACGGCCAAAATTGTAATTGTTTGCCGGCCCGTGTGGCCTAGTGGTTCTAGGCGCTTCAGTCTGGGACCGAGCGACCGCTACGGTCGCAGGTTAGAATCCTGCCTCGGCCACGGATGTGTGTGATGTCCTTAGGTTAGTTAGCTTTAAGTAGTTCTAAGTTCTAGGGGACTGATGACCTCAGACGTTAAGTCCCATAGTGCTCAGAGCCATTTGAACCATTTTTGTAACTGTTGTCATCACTTAGCACGAAAAGAACTGCAGTGGAATGTACAGGTTATTGATGTATAAATACCTTGCTGAAGATAAATATTACAAGTACCTACCTATCCCTTTCTTCCATTTGGGGTCAAGACGTTAAAAATTAGTCATATTTATAATCTCTACATTTGATTCCAAATTTCAGATTTTTTAAATTAGTTTGCATAGTCAGATATGGAACAGTGTAATTGTTTGAGACCATATCACCTTATGACACCTTTGAACTTCCGCAATGATTTCTCCGACGTCAGGCGCATACAGAACACCTTCAGTACAGTCTACAACAGTCGTCCCCAACCTATGGATAATTACCAATTAGGGGTGAAATGAAATTTTCTGAGGAGTTAAACAAAAGGGTTCTTTTGTGTTTTAACCACGAAACTAAATTATTTTTAAGAGATCATTGTGTTAACACTATTTCGTAAGACTGTAATACTGATAACTTAAGTAACTAATAATTACGTTGTTTTTCAAATACTTGCATTAACGCGTTACATAGTGAGGTGGAGGTAACAGATTGTAAAACGAATCTATAAACGAAACTGACATAAAGCATTGGCAGACTGAAGTCTTCCAATTTCTGGCAGTTCACATGTAAGGAATCCAATAATCAAGCAAGAATAGTGTACGCATTTTTTACTTGGTTTTTAACTTGGCTGTGCAGGGTGTGGGCACAGCAAGCGACGCTAGGGAGTGGAGTGGTGCAGAGGAAGCAACTTTAGTAACAAATGTGCACCTCCACTGTGGGTTTCTACGAATAGGTTGTATGTAGCATATGCGATGCGTTGAGAATTGCTTCATCGTTCAATAAAATCATAAGGATTGTTATAAATAAGAAGTACCAAAAGTCTGATTGACTCTTTAGTTCGTGGTTTAATAAAACATCTACAAAAACTAAATATCATGTATACTTCGTAATAATTGACGGAAAGTCCTCGGGTGAAACAGAAATAATATCTGGCGTTCCTCAAGGAAGTGTTATAGGCCCTCTATTATTTCTGATCTACTTAAACGATTTAGGAGACAATCTGAGCAGTACTCTTAGATTGTTTGCAGATGATGCTGTGATTTACCGTCATTTAAAGTCATAAGATGATCAAAACGAGTTGCAAAATGATCTAGACGAGATATCTGTATGGTGCAAAAAGTGGCAGTTGACTCTAAATGACGAAAAGTTTGAAGTCATCCACATGAGAACCATAAGGAATCCGCCCAATTTCAGTTAACCGATAAATCACAAAAACCTAAAGGCTGTAAACCCAACTAAATAAGTAGAGATTACAATTACGAATAACTGAAATTGTAACGATCACGTAGATAACGCTGTGAGGAAAGCAAACCAAATACTGTTGTATATTGGCAGAGCACTTATAAAATGTAACAGGTCTAATAAAAAGACTGCTTATACTACGCTTGTTCGCCATCATCTGGAGTGGTATCCGCTTCAGATAGGACTGACGGAAGACGTAGAAAAAGTTCAAAGTAGGGCAGTTCGTTTTGTATTCTCGCGAAGTAGGGGAGAGAGTGCCACGGATATGACATACGAATTGGGGTCTCAGTCTTTAAAACAAAGGCGTTTTTCGCTGCGCCAGGACCTTCTCATGAAATTTAACTCACCAGTTTCCTCCTCAGAGTGTGAAAATAATTTTTTGGCGCCCACTAGATAGGGAGAAATGATCATGATAAGAAAATAAGAGAAATCAGAGCTCGCACGAAAAGATTTCATTGTTCGTTTTTCCCGTTTGCTGTTCGAGAGTGGAACGGTAAGAGAACTACGTTAAAGGTGAATCGATGAACGCTCTGCCAAGCACCTAATTGTGAATTGCAGAGTAATCATGTAGATGTAAATGTAGACTGGAAAAACAGAAATGTTCAGAGAAAACTGGTTTTCATTCTAAAGTTCAGTTAAGCGCTAATGATGAGGGTCGGGAGAAGAGATGGAGTGGTGGTACTAGATAATATCTGACTGCACTCACGGGCTATGGTATCAGAAAGTTTGCGAACCACTGCTCGACAATAACGATACCAGCGGTCAGTAGGGACAGAACCACAGAGCTGCTTACGTCACAATGCGTGCTTACTATTGGGGGGCAAGCGCCTAACCGCCTGCCTTTTGAAGGCTTACGTTTCATTCTGTGTAAAGCGAGGAGCGGCGATTCACTTGACGAGCTACACGGCGTATTCACTGAGCTGAAGCTCAGCGGCACTCGTGTGAAAGGACGCATCTGGATACACGGCCTCCTGTGTGGAAAGGTGCTTAGTTCGTCGTATCATTTTGCAGAGTAGCGAGAAACATTACTGGGTATTGACCTGTTCGTAATGAACCTCATTAAAAACTGCTTTTGTTTTTCATATCTGCTTGGCTGTAAATACTTGCTGCAGAATCGTTTTTACTGATTTATCTTCTAAATACATCTCTGTGATAACTGCTTAAATTAATCCACTCGGTTTTGACCGACGAAGCTGCAACAGAGTAATTTTGCCAGGTATTTGGCACCCGGTGATTTCTACGAAAGTATTTGCATAGCTACAGAATGAGTGAGAGAACAGTTTCGCGAATTATGTAATGTATGAAAGATAGAAACATATGCAACCGCTTTACCTTCCGTAACCGAATCGAGAAACGTAAAGAGGAGCTTCTACCGACTTCGAAATTACGTGGAATTTTCTACATTGTTGTGATGCAATAAATGGCAAACGCATAACCATAATTGAACCATTGAAGTTCGGCTCTTCATTTTATAATTATAGGAATTATTTTTCCGTCGAGTTTACGGCAACAGTCGCCGCAAACTATAGATTTACTACAACTGATGTATGCTCGGAATAGCTGAATTACAAGTACCAGATTAAAAATACAGTTCAAAATGGTTCAAATGGCTCTGAGCACTATGGGACTTAACATCTGAGGTCATCAGTCCCCTAGACCTTAGAACTACTTAAACCTAACTAACCTAAGGACATCACACACATCCATGCCCGAGGCAGGATTCGAACCTGCGACCGTAGCGGACGTGCGGTTACAGACTGAAGCGCCTAGAAACCCTCGGCCACACCGGCCGGCTAAATATACGGCCAAGGGGAAATAAGGCTGTGTTTTCTAGTGGGAGATGAAGAATTTCCTTTGCTTGATAATTTAATGCGAAATTCATTAGTATATCCATTGTGAATAATTTAATGCATCTCACGACAAAGATAGCGATGTTGCAAAGTGTTTGTTTACTGTGATACCAAGTGTACCTAAGTACTATGAGTGTATGCGTGCGTGTGCGTGAGCGTGTGTGTGTGTGTGTGTGTGTGTGTGTGTGTAACCTGGCGGAAATGTACGTTATTGGAGGAATGAATTTGTCATGGATGCTAGTGCGATCTCCACGACCTGGGTGTTGCAAATGGTCTAGAAAACAGTGTTGCTGTAAACAGGGCTTCACTTCGGACGGAACGTATTGGAACGGCGTTGCGACACGTCCAATGGATTTTTTTTTTAAATCGCAACGTAACTATAACTCCGCTGGAGGAGATGGGGGAGGTGGAGGTTAGTGTTTAATGTCCCGTCGACAACGAGGTCATTAGAGACGGAGCGCAAGCTCGGGTTAGGGAAGGATTGGGAAGGAAATCGGCCGTGCCCTTTCAAAGGAACCATCCCGGCATTTGCCTGAAACGATTTAGGGAAATCACGGAAAACCTAAATCAGGATGGCTGGAGACGGGATTGAACCGTCGTCCTCCCGAATGCGAGTCCAGTGTATAACTCCGCTGGCAACCGTGAACGTGACGATGAGTGACCACCGTGATGCGATGGGCAAGGGGCGTGGTGCGAAATTCTGTGTGTGTGTGTGTGTGTGTGTGTGTGTGTGTGTGTGTGTAAAGTATGCCCAAGATAAGTTCACCGAGCAGCTACAGTGCAACTGTGCGAACGCTGCTGCCGGCAGCAATGAAAACGTTACGTCATAGTCACGAAGAGTAGTCAAGAGTGCTCAAAGTCACGCCCGAACTGTTCGTCATTGCCAAACTACCATAACAAACGATCAGTTCATTTCCAATACCTTGTCTGGCTTTTTATTGTCATGTTGTGTTTGGAACCTGAATCGTGGGTCCGACTCTTTTATTTCGCATTTCATCACACATGAGAAAAACACACAAAACGACAGCAACGAAATAACGCACATGTCGTACACACTACTAGCCAAAGACTATTGGACTCTTCTGCTCAAGACACGATTCGGCTTCACATATTCAATTATTATCATCACAGAGATCGGCTTACAGTAGGTAAACTCCATATGACATGGCGTGAAACCGAACTTCTTGAAGGCAGCAAATGATCGTTGCAACTAGATCTCTTCTTCTTGTTGTTGTGGTCTTCAGTCCTGAGACTGGTTTGATGCAGCCCTCCATGCTACTCTATCCTGTGCAATCCTCTTCATCTCCCAGTACCTACTGCAGCCTACGTCATTCTGAATCTGCTTAGTGTATTCATCTCTTGGTCTCCCTCTACGATTTTTACCCTCCACGCTGCCCTCCAATACTAAATTGGTGATCCCTTGATGCCTCAGAACATGTCCTACCAACCGATCCCTTCTTCTGGTCAAGTTGTGCCACAAACTTCTCTTCTCCCCAATCCTATTCAATACTTCCTCATTAGTTATGTGATCCACCCATCTAATCTTCAGCATTCTTCTGTAGCACCACATTTCGAAAGCTTCTATTCTCTCCTTGTCCAAACTATTTATCGTCCATGTTTCACTTCCATACATGGCCACACTCCATACAAACTCTTTCAGAAACGACTTCCTGACACTTTTATCAATACTCGATGTTAACAAATTTCTCTTCTTCAGGAACGCTTTCCTTGCCATTGCTAGTCTACATATTATATCCTCTCTACTTCGACCATCATCAGTTATTTTGCTCCCCAAATAGCAAAACTTCTTTCCTACTTTAAGTGTTTCATTTCCTAATCTAATTCCCGCATCATCACCCAACTTAATTCGACTACATTCCATTATCCTCGTTTTGCTTTTGTTGATGTTCATCTTATATCCTCCTTTCAAGACACTGTCCATTCCATTCAACTGCTCTTCCAAGTCCTTTGCTGTCTCTGACAGAATTACAATGTCATCGGCGAACCTCAAAGATCTATAGATGCACAAAAATAAAATGTGTTATGAAAGACGTCCGTAGCGCTGTGGTAAAGGTACAGTTTGAACTGCATAACATTGTGGGCCCTAATCCTGTCGGATGTAAATAATTTTTTTTATGTTTAGTATATTATCGCATCAGTTTCAGCATCGTATTAAGTTTTTCATTTGCTCTTATTATTCTTCCTATCATTATTTTTTCGTTCGGAATCTGTCTGTGACGCCTATAACATGTAAATAAGTTACAACCAGGACTGTTTATCGCTGGTTATCGTGTCAGCTCGCGTAGCAAAAGCGAGATTTTACAATTCGCTTTTGGCGCTGAAACTGATTTTTTTCTGTCCCGAGTTTCCATGTACAGGTTCAGCTTCAATCTGCAGGTTGCTGACCGCCGTTTTCTCAGATACAATGCACATCAGGAGATTGTGGTTAGGTTGCCTGCCGCAGTTCATTCATTGGTCTTTTAAAATCAGCTGTGGACAGAGCATCTCGCGTTCCCGCCATACCTGGCGGCAGCAGCCTCCATCATCGCTCCGCATTAAGTAAGCAGCACTACTTGCGAAGTGATCCGCCGTGTTTGCATGTCGCCGTTAGTCCATGTAGCAACACTGCAGCGCCAAGTGAGAGACCTCAGCTATCAAGTAATTTTAAACGGGCTATAGGGAACAAAGTGACATTGCTATGGGGACAGACAGTAGCACATGTTTTTATTTTAAATCTTGTGGTTCTATTGTTATGGTTACAAGAATTCTGTTTTAAAAACCTGAATATTGGAAAGTATTTAGTAAAAAAATGACTTCTCGTTGAAAGTTTTATTACAGGTTTTCAAAAATTGAAGCTTGTGATTTTTCTGGCTGAGAGCGTGAGGAGGGGAGCGAGTGGGGAATTGTTTGGTTGAAGAGATGAGTTCCAGCACCAAAAATTTTTGTAATTAGGCACTGCCTGTAACATATTATGAGCCTGACTCGAAAACTAGTCAATAGTACAAAAAGTATATCATTGAAAAATGGACAGAGTGCATCCAAGCAACATTAACCGCCAAATTCATGCGAACTTCCTTGAAGCGGATTGTTTCTGTTGAGTATGGCTACAAAGTATTTAATAACAGTTTGTCGAGAGATAGACGAACAGTTGAATGTGCTTTTAAATTGTAGGTTAAAATGTTGAGCGTATTCAGGGCACTTTCTAAGTTAGAAATAGAGAGGGTATACATGGTGATAAAGGCTGCACGATAGTAAATTGGCTGTTTTCGGAGGGTGACAGGGACATTCTGCAGCTTTTTTTTTTTTTAAGGAAAATAAAAAGAAAAGAACAGACTGTGCTGGCGTACGCCTTCGGCAGCAAACCGGTCGGCACTAGGGAATTTTATACAGCAGGCGCTGAACTAGGCGCGCCTGTGACAAGAGAAGACCAAGACACCATCCCAGGCTACGCGCCGATAATGCCCCCTGGGCAGCGTGCATATAGGCTGCCGCCGACCGAGCTGTCTCAATCTCTCAACCTCACTACGTCGCATCGGGACTCTGTTCACATTGCACCTCAGTACGTCGCACTGCGCTCTTGTCTTCCACAGTGATAGTGGCTAGCTGTGAAGGGACGTTAGTCATTGTACACTACTGGCTATTAAAATTGCTACACCACGAAGATGACGTGCTACAGACGCGAAATTTATGCGACAAGAAGAAGATACTGTGAAACGCAAATGATTAGCTTTTCAGAGCATTCACACAAGGTTGGCGCCGGTGGCGACACCTACAACGTGCTGACATGAGGAAAGTTTCCAACCGATTTCTCATACACAAACAGCAGTTGACCGGCGCTGCCTGGTGAAACGTTGTTGTGATGCTTCGTGTAAGGAGGAGAAATGCGTACCATCACGTTTCCGACTTTGATAAAGGTCCGGTTGTAGCTTATCGCGATTGCGGTTTATCGTATCGGGTCATTGCTCCTCGCGTTGGTCGAGATCCAATGACTGTTAGCAGAATATGGAATCGGTGGTTTCGAGAGGGTAATACGGAACGCCGTGCTGGGTCCCAACGGCTTCGTATGACTAGCAGTCGAGATGACAAACATCCTATCCGCATGGCTGTAACGCATCGTGCAGCCACGTCTCGATCCCTGAGTGAACAGATGGGGACGTTTGCAAGACAACAACCACCTGCTCGAACAGTTCGACGACGTTTGCAGCATCATGGACTATCAGCTCGGAGACCACGGCTGCGGTTACCCTTGACGCTGCATCACAGACAGGAGGGTCTGCGATGGTGTACTCAACAACGAATCTGGGTGCACGAATGGAAAAACGTCATTTTTTCGGACGAATCCAGGTTCTGTTTACAGCATCATGATGGTCGCATCCGTGTTTGGCGACATCGCGGTGAACGCACATTGGAAGGGTGTATTCGTCATCGCCATACTGGCGTATCACCCGGCGTGATGGTATGGGGCGCCATTGGTTACACGTCTCGGTCACCTCTTGTTCGCATTGACGGCACTTTGAACAGTGGACGTTACATTTCAGGTGTGTTACGACCCGTGGCTCTACCCTTCATTCGATCCCTGCGAAACCCTACATTTCAGCAGGATAATGCACGACCGTATGTTGCAGGTCCTGTGCGGACCTTTCTGGATACAGAAAATGTTCGACTGCTGTCCTGGCCAGCACATTCCCCAGATCTCTTACCAATTGAAAACATCTGGTCATTGGTGGACGAGCAACTGGCTCGTCACAATACGCCAATCACTACTCTTGATGAACTGTGGTATCGTGTTGAAGCTGCATGGGCAGCTGTACCTGTACACGCCATCCAAGCTCTGTTTGACTCAATGCCCAGGCGTATTAAGACCGTTATTACGCCCAGAGGTGGTTGTTCTGGCTATTGATTTCTCAGGATCTATGCACCCAAATAGCGTGAAAATGTAATCACATGTTAGTTCTAGTATAATATATTTGTCCAATGAATACCCGTTTATGATCTGCATTTGTTCTTGGTGTAGCAATTTTAATGGGTAGTAGTGTACATAGTTACGATATGGACGCGGACATAATTCTAGAATTAGTACATGTTTCTGGATTGCTGTTAATCACAGAACTTCAGATTGGACAACACTGAAGTTAATGAAATTGGTTCCTGTAATAAAGTGTGTTTTGTTTTTTTTTTTACCCTCGTGCGCATTTTGTGTTGTAGTGAGAGGAAACCGGCCAACAAGCTCTCATTCCACCCTCTCCTCATACAGCCAGGAATCACAAAAGATTACGAGAGGATACAGCCACAACACAGGAGGAGATTAGTGTTTAACGTCCCATCGACAACGAGGTCATAAGAGACGGAGCACAAGCTCGGATTATGGAAGGAAATCGGCCGTGCCCTTTCAAAGGAACCATCCCGGCATTTGCCTGAAGTGATCTAGGGAAATCACGGAAAACCTAAATCAGGATGGCCGGACGGGGGATTGAACCGTCGTCCTCCCGAATGCGAGTCCAGTGTGCTAACCACTGCGTCACCTCGCTCGGTTACAACACAGAGGCGTCAACTGCAGTTCAAGAGAGATACTAAGCATCCTTTTACAGTTAGAAACAGCTTCAGACACTATTTGAGCAGCCTCGAAGGGGCGCCCGTGCCGTGGCAGATTTTTTCTGGAAAGACCAGTACTGATCATAAAATAATAATAATAACAATTGCGTGTGACTCCATGGCCGAGCGCAAGTCATAATTGGACGCCACTTCGGCGACTTGCGTATCCGTAAACTGTCTCTTGTCATCCAACCAGTTACAGAGGACTTACAGTTTAACGTGAAATGCGAACCACTTATCGTTCCCAGCCACTAGTCACGTCGTCCAGAAAGAAAGGTTGCGTTGAAGGCAGACATAAAATTTCCGTTGCTCTACCGAAAGTCGATTCCGTAACCTCTCTGTTTCCAGGAACGCTTTTCATTTTCATCACTAGATCTTCAAATAGTTCAAATGGCTCTGAGCACTATGCGACTTAACTTCTGAGGTCATCAGTCGCCTAGAACTTAGGACTAATTAAACCTGACTAACCTAAGGACATCACACACATCCATGCCCGAGGCAGTATTCGAACCTGCGACCTTAGTGGTCGGTCGGTTCCAGACTGTAGCGCCTAGAACCGCACAGCCACTCTGGCCGGCTACACTAGATCTCCAGGTCCGACATAAGCTAGTACTAAATCTATGTAATGGGCTGGTAATAATCTAATTTTCTGTCAATTTGTTTTTCCGATACTAAGTTAATTTATTAAAACCAGTATTAAATTGGACAGATAGACATACTAATCTACTTTCTGTTAATTTCCTTTTCCAATACTACGTTTAACAAGGGCGGTGGCAAGGGGGGGGGGTATATGGGGTATATCCGGGCTATAGACCCCCCCCCCCCCAATGGAGTATGATATTACACTGGATAAAATGACCCAGAAATCAGCGAATATATTACTCCCAACGGATTCAATCGTTTTTTTCTAATTATGTAGCAATATAGGTTGCAATATATTTCAAACACATTTTAACAATGGAATGAGAGCAGTAATAGCTTACTATCTAAACCAATAAATATCATTTAACTTAAAATGGACGTCTTATTATTTATTAATACATATTTTTTACCCTAAACTCCAAAACAGTTACCAAAAACTACTTTAAGCAACATCAAATTTTGTCAGTTTGTCGGTGGAGGACCTCAGCTCTCCTTTTGTTAAGCGATATTCCATTCCCCCAAACCCCCTCCCCCCCATTAGCCCCCCTCCCTCCCGCCCTCGACAGACTTCTATAATCGCCCCTGACGTTTGATATATTGTAGTCAGAATTAAGTTGGAAAGAAGCACATATAAGTGAAATAATCAGGGATTATGTACAGTTCGAGTAATTTATTTCCTGAGCTATCCTTTCACGTATTCCGTATTAGGCTGTGGTCACAGTGGCACAGATATCAGTGGATTCCGCCGACATCGTCCGAAGGCGGCCGATCGTTTCAAATCAGTACGCCACTACAGGCGCGGTCACAACGGAGCCGACCTCTTCGTCCGAACGTACACATTTCGGACGACAACCGGTGAAATTAAAATCAATTTTTTTTTTCGGTCATAATGGCCATCACGACACGAAACATGAACTGTGAGAAACTGATAAGTTTAGTTAAAGGCGGAGTTTGCGCATCCTCTGCATAAAAAATGCCATAGTCGGGATACGCGCGGAATCTATGAAATCGCAGGTTTATTGGAAACCACAAGTGGGGAAAATATTCATCAGAAGCTTTAGGTGTGGATTATAACATGGAAAAATAATTTTTTCGGGTGACAAGGATGGCTTATCTTTTGCTTAAAGTTATTGTAGTGGATCTCTACGGGTTGTGGTAGGTGGACATTACTGCATACTGGCGTCGTTTTTATGGCAATAGGGTGGTGATTCTGTTACATGAAGTGGTTTTCAAATGTGGTGTACCTATGTGTTTCCACTTTCACTGGTTTAGATGTGCAGAATATCTTGCATAAATTTTATGTTTGTCTTTCACACGTAAACTGGAGGATTGTCATTGAAGGTTAACTGACGTATACCCTCACAATGTTAAATAAATTAAGCAAAACAGATTTCAAGTCAGCCACCACTTACAGAGGTGCGATTCGAAGTCTGTTAAAAAATCCGACTCTCATATTAAAGATGAAGTTCTGGTTCAAGTAAAACTAGAAGTGACACTTTGATATTTGACATCTGTCGATTACTCTTTCTAATAATTAGGCATATATCACGTTCTGAAGAGTACAGTTTCAAAGTTTTTGTGTTATATCTTGGATGTTATGCACGGTGTTACCTACCAAGGCCTCATTGCTTCCACGTCATGACAGTCGCCGCTGTTATCAAATGGCTCTGAGCACTATGCGACTTAACTTCTGAGGTCATCAGTCGCCAAGAACTTAGAATTAATTAGACCTAACTAACCTAAGGACATCACACACATCCATGCCCGAGGCAGGATTCGAACCTGCGACAGTAGCGGTCGCTCGGTTCCAGACTGTAGCGCCTAGAACCACACGGCCACTCCGGCCGGCCCGCTGTTATCCATACCATGGGTGGATAATCACCTATTATGTAGATGGTCGTAATAGTCTGCTGCTTGATCAGTGTATGCTGCATGTTTTATACCATCGTCAGTACAAGAATAGATATGACACACGCAAGAAGCGAAGGTTTAAGTTTTTCGGGAAAATACATTGTTAAAATGTTCCTTTTTAATAATAGTACTTTACGGCTGTGAATTCCATATCGACTGTGCAAAAGCAGCATGCGTCTACATTTTCCTCTCTTCACTCTGTATTCGAACAAACCTTCCATGAGGAATGGTTGGTAGCTCCCGCGATAGACGTGGTATCGGTCAACCACATAGTTTTATACAAACACTTTCCACAGTGCAACATGACATTCGCTAAAATTGTAAAGGCTACTACAGTGCTACACATGCTGTTGTTATTGTTAGACCTGTAGCATTGACATTCACCCTGCTCAAAACACAAAGGACAAATAGTTTTCGTACTATTACTGTCTCATACCAATTCAGACCTAAGAGAAAAGCTAGAAAATCTATCTCCACGTAGTTCTTCTGTTGTTCTCACGGCGCAAAGCACGGCCTATCTTGACAAGAAATAAAACATTGCCTTAGCAAGATAGGTATGATAGGGGACCCAAAGTTATGAGAATTTTATTCTGCCCTCAGTTCAAAAAAATGTTCAAATGTGTATGAAATCTTACGGGACTTAATTGCTAAGGACATCAGTGCCTACCCTCAGTCTCGGTTGAGGTATTACAAGTCACGCATATTACTCAGTTGACTTTCTCGCTTCGCTGGCGCTCTGCTGCTAGAGGGCTCCAAATTGTAGCGTCCAACAGGCGGTCGGTGCGTGAGGAACAGTGCGTTTTAATCGAATTTCTAACCGCAGGAAACGTTCGTCCACAAACGGAGAAACCTCTCCTTTAGCGTGACAATGTCAGACCGTATGCGACAATCCGCCAACTTGGGCTCACTGTCATTGATCATCCTCCATACAGTTCCGACTGGGGCATATTCATTTTTTGTTTCAAAAACTTCACGTTCGAGAATTTCATTTTGATAGTGATGAAGCGGTGCAAGCAGAGGTGAGGTTATGACTCCGTCAACAAAGACAAACATTCTACTGTGACGGTATCAACAAACTAGTCTCTCGTTGGGAGAAATGTCTTCGCCGCCAGGGTGACTATGTTGAGAAATTAATATGTAGAAATGAAGAATAAAGATGTAGAATTTTAACAAAGATTGTTTTATTTAAAGATATTTAAAAGTTTTTGCATAAAAAAACTCGGAGGCGTTACTTTTCCTCGTACTGGGGTATACATCCACCTATGCCAGTTTTTGCTTTTGAGTATGAAACACCTGTACCAGGTGTACCGGTATGAAATGAGCGTTTTTTTGTGAAAATGAAACACTAATTTTGAATTGAAAAGTAAAAACATTTTATTCAAAGTACTGACCATTGCTTTCTATACATTTTGACCACCTCTCTGGCAATTTGTGGACGCCACGCCAATAGAAATGTTCGTCTTTTGAAGCAAACCAATCAGACTCCCAATTTTCGACTTCTTCGTAGGAATCGAAATGTTCCTCACCCAATGCGTTTCCCATTGATGAAAACAAATGGTAGTCGGAAGGGGCCAAGTCTGGTGAATACGGCGGGTGGGATAGCAGCTCCCAGCCAAGTGTTTTAATTGTATCCTGAACCAGTTTTGCTTTGTGCGCAGGTGCGTTGTCGTGTGAAAAAATTACTTTGCCATGTCTTCTGGCCCATTCTGGTCTTTTTTCGATCAATGCGTAGTTCAAATTGATCGTTTGTTGTCTGTAGCGATTAGTATTCACAGTTTCACCGGGTTTTAGAAGCTCATGATACACCACACCTTTCTGATCCCACTAAACACAGAGCATTGTCTTCTTGCCGAATCGATCTGGTTTTGCAGTCGATGATGATGGTTGTCCCAGATTAACCCATGATTTTTCCCGTTTAGGATTCTTAAAATAAATCCATTTTTCATCGCCAGTAACAATTCGATGCAAAATTGATTTTCTTTCATATCTTTGAAGCAAAATTTGACAAATGGTTTTTCGGTTTTCCATCTGTCTTTCATTCAATTCATGTGGCACCCATTTTCCACACTTTTGGATCTTTCCCATAGCTTTCAAACGGTCAGAAATTGTTTGTTGTGCAACATTTAGCATTGCTGCCATTTTCCTCATGACGCAAAGTATCATCTTCATCCAATATTGCTTGCAATTCGGCGTCTTCGAACTTTTTTGATGGTCTTCCACGTTCTTCATTTCTTACATCAAAATCATTATTCCTGAACCGTTGAAACCATCTTTTGCATGTTGCTTCTGATAGAGCATGATCACCATATGCCTCGACAAGCATTCGAGGCGACTCTGCAGCACTTTTTTTTCAAATGAAAACAAAAAATTAATTCTTTCCGCAAATCATCACTTTCTGGTACAAAATTCGACATTGTTAACACGATGAAAACACCTGATGTTGTTTGTTCCATGACTTGATGTATACTAAATATCTTTGACAGATGTCACACCAACCAAACAAAAAAAATTAAGGCTCGTTCACAACAAATGTTCCCTATCGACACATTAGTATCTTAACGCTCATTTCATACCGGTACACTTGGTATATAAAACGTAGTGATTCTAAGAGCGATGTAACTCTATATCTTTGACAATCTCGTCAAGTGATGGGACTGGATGTGGCGTGATGTGATATCTTAGCGTACAACGTCGCATCAAAAGAACGATCGTTGGAGACCAGTTGAGCATAGTGGAAGACAAGGCTGTTAACATACGATGTTGTCCCGAACATTAGTATAAATATGCTTGTGGAACTTGCACTTTGAAGTAGACTCTGACATAAGACCACTGCCAGTTGTCAGATGCTCGTGCGTCAGGTAGCGCTCAGCCAAGAGAGGCTAAAAGAAACGTAGCACGGTGCCAGCTGGGAGCCGTACTCACCCAGGCATCAAGAAACTCTCGCGTAATGCGAGCAAGAGATAAACATGTGGCACGGGCTAAACGCGGACGGAAATTGGAACAGGAACAGCGCGCCGTAATGTGAAAGACAATTTCTGCTGCACGCCGGCCGCTGATGCGGAAGCAGTGTTTTCACTTCGCTTGTTGTTCCGTTCTACATGGAGCGGTGGAATGGCCATTAAGTTATTCGTCGGCGGCGTCTACCCGCGACTGTCTCCTGTCACTTTCTTCCACTTGCGCTTCTGGCATCAGCGCTTCGTAAGAATTTCCTTCCACAGTTACTTTCCGTCCCGCAGCCATCGATTCGTTTCTATTTCAGTGCAAGTCGAGGTATTCGTTTACAGACCTACTCCAATCGACGTCCTTCGGTTACGAGCGTAGTGCAGTTCTTATTTTTCCGCTAACTTAACTCACATCGTCAACGCGTAGGGGCAGTTGTTCCAGCGACTCGAAGCCCATTTGAAACCGGAGCGCTTCGTTCAATGTTGAGTACGCCATCTGTCTGTCTTGCTTGTGTGTCGCGTTTATCAGACGAATATCTGACAAGGTAACTCCCCATCGCTCCCCACTCAGATTTAGTGGTAAGATGAATCGGTGGATAATCCGTCAAAAACTGAACACGAATCTAGCATGAAAACAGCAAGATGGTGTACTGAAATTTGAAAAAAGTAGCAAAACATTGAACGTTTCGAGCCTAAGATGTACCACACCCAGCAAATACAAATAGCTCCGGCATCGTGGTTATGTGGTGCTGGTGTTCAAATCTCCCTCGTGCTACATTTTTTTCTTTTTTTGTCACGAAATTACGAAGTGTCCGCCCGCTGATTGACGTGTCTAATCACTGTATTTAGATTTGTGTCTGTGCCGCGATGTAACATCCGTTTGCAACAACGAGGTGTAAGGAAGGGACCTCTAGAAATACGTACCTCCTATTTGTTCTACACAAGTACCACACGTTATGACTCTTGCGTTCCGTATTGGAAGTTTTGACTCTTGAATTCGTTTGTTGTTAACATAGTTCACACACATTTATTTGTTGTTTTCATTTGTGTGAGAGGTTTATGCGGCATCTCGCCTGCTCTCACCATTCATCAAGCTTACTTGGGACGGTAATATATTCTTACAACATGACTCATATTTTGCAACCATTGTGTAGTATGACAATTGCCAAGACTACAGAAGGAGAACAGACACGTCAATGACCGGACGGAACTTCATAATTTTGTGAAAAAAAAGTGTACGAGGGAGATCTGAACACGGATCTCCCGCTTCGCACTTCAACAGCGTGAGCACACAACCACGACGCCGTGATGTTTGCAATTCGTTCGATGTTGCACATCTTGAGCATAAACCGTTCACTGTTTCTATTTTGCTTGTTTTTTTCACAGTTCAGTACAGCTTCTTCCTGTTTTCATGCTTGATCAGTATTTGGTTTTTGACTTGCTACCTGCTGGGCCATTTTACCACTAAATCTGAGGGGGCTGTGATGGGGAGTTTTACTTGTGAGAGCAGTCCGTGAAAACAGGATCGTTGCGTTCGTATTTTAATTCCGTTTACCTTCTCCACAGTACCGCGTTTTTCTGTCTGCTGGCACAGTGGTTAGCACACTGGACTCGCATGCGGGAGGACGGCAGTTCAAACCCGCGTCCGTCCATTCCGATTTAGGTTTTCCGTGTTTTCTCTAAATCGCTCCAAGCAAATAACGGGATGGTTCATTTGAACCACCACGGCCGATTTCCTTCCCCGTCTTCGACACAATCCGAGTTTTGCTCCCTTTCTAATGGCCTCGATGTTCAAGGGATGTTAAATTCAGTTTTCGTTCATTCATTTTTGTTCGTTCGGAAGAAGTAGGCAGCCTGAGTCAGTAAGACAAGCGGCAGAACACAAAGAAATGAGAATTTCGTTCAGTGTTTGACAATCGTACCTTGTTTTATAAATACCTCGATACTAAAGAACCTACTTTTTTCTCTTTACGAGACGATCCGCAGTTTTTAACAACACTCAAGTTATCTAGCAAAAAAAATTACGAGCTCTTTACAAGACATTACACATAAATGATGAAATGTGTTCGAGAGATGAAGGGCAAGACCATTGACATTTGCGTGCAAAAGGAGATGGAAATGCACTGTGCTGAGATAGTCGTGGCAAATTTCTCTCTTCTTGTCGAATGGTTGTCGAATGGTCCACTACCAACATAAGCTGTAATTAAGAAATTTCAGAACCAATATACGAAGAATAAAACTTCAGTATATTCCTCATCATTATCCAACTGAAACTATCCCTGTTTGTAATCAGCGGTATGTACCTTCTCGTACTGCAGTTTGTCATCGTTGAATTATTGAATGCATTGCAATTACAAATCCAATGGTAACTAATTAGAAAATGCAAACGTCGTCCAAAGGCTCTGGCGGACACATCGGTACAGGCCGACCGCCGTGTCATCATCCGTTAATTGCGTCGTTTGATGCGGTACGGAGGGGTGTGGAGACAGCACACCGTTCCGTTGGCCGTTGTCAGCTTTCGTGACCCGGAACCGCTACTGCTCGGTCAAGTAGCTCCTCAGTGCACATCACGAGGCTGAGTACACCACGCACCGGTCCTCCCATGAAGGAAAAATCCCTGGCAGTACCGCGAATCGAATTTGGGTTCTCCAAACGGCAATCAGCGGCGCTGACAACTCAACTACGGTGTAGGGCTCGAAGTAAAATGTCTTTATATCGGTACTTTTTCCATAAAATATCGACATACATCGATATATGTCGTTCATCTTAGGTGTTTCTGGAGGAAACGCTAACCAGCATTCGGTACATGCAGAATGTTGTTAGGCCTGTTCTTTTGCCGTCATAGCAACAGGAAGGCGATGTGCTGTTCCAACAGGATAATACAAGTCCACACACTGCCAGTGAAACACAACGTGCTCTGTAAGATGTGCAGGAACTTCTCTGGGCAGCGCGATCTCTGGACTTGTCTCCAATCGAGCACGTGTGTGATATGATGGGACGAGTAGTGATTCGTATGACTCATCAACCAACAGCTCTTACAGCGCCATCTAGCGGGCCAACCAAAGCGCCATCTGGTTTCCCCCTTCAAGCTAGACAGGTTTCGTTCTTTGTAGCGTTTGACGCTTATTTCGTGAGATATTTGGCCCAGTCACGATCAGTGGACCACCCTCTATACTGCAAGGGACATTCCACTTCGTAAATCGTTAGAGAATTCGATATTGTGAGATCCAAAGTGTCGAGAATACCAAATTTCAGGCATTACTTCTCACCAACGCAATGGCCGACGGCCTTCACTTTACGACCGAGAGCAGCGGCGTTTGCGTAGTTTGTTAGCGTTAAAAGACAAGCAACACTGCGCGAAATAACCCCAGAAATCAATGTGGGACGTACGACGAACGTATCCGTTAGGACAGTGGGGTGAAATTTGGCGTTAATGGCCTATGGCAGCAGACGGTCGACGCGAGTGCCTTTGTTAACAGTACGACATCACATTCAGCGCCTCTTCTGGGGTGGTGACAATATGATTGGACCCTAGACAACTGGAAAACCGTGGCCTGGTAGGATGAGTCACGATTTTAGTCACTAAGAGCTGACGGTAGGGCTCGAGTGTGGTGCAGACCCCCACGAAGCTATGGGTCACAGTTATTAAAAAGGCACTGTGGAAGCTGGTGGTGGCTCCTTAATGGCTGTGGTTATATGAAACGGACTGGGTCCTCTGACCCAATTGAACCGATCATTGACTGCAAATGGTTTTACGTTCGGCTACTTGGAGACCATTTGCAGCCATTCATGGACTTCATGTTCCCTAACAGCGGTGGAGTTTACACGGATGACAGTGCGCCTTGTCACCGGGCTACAGTTGCTCGCATACTGGTTTGGAAAAACATTCTGGACAATTTGGCGAATGATTTGGCCATCCAGTTTGCGCGACATGAATCGCATCGAACATTTATGGGATATAATCGAGAGGTCAGTTGGTGCACAAAATCCTGCACCGGCAAAATTTTTGCAGTTGTGGACAACTACAGAAGTAGTGTGGCTCAATATTTCTGCACAGTATGGGGTTTCCGACGACTTCTTGAGTCTATGCCACGTCGAGTTGCTTCAATGCTCAGGGCAAAAGGAGGTCCGACACGATGTTAGGAGGTAGCCCATGCCTTTCGTAACCTCAATGTATACTGCGACGTAAAAAATCATGAAGTGCATGTGTGACGTACAAAAGATTATGTCACTGTAAAAACTCCATTACAGTTCACATTAAGTAGTACGACATTGTATGCGCCTCTCTGTAAGGACTCCGATACCTTTCACGGCGCAACATTAATCTGAAGATGGATATAGATCACAGTCGAAGCCTTTAATCGCAAGGATAAACCACGATTGTCATCAGAACCGTTACTTCTAATCACTTCGTCTTCCGACATGACAATTATGTCGTATTTCACAATATACAAACAAAAGATTGATGTTTCAAATTAAAGCAATAACTCTAACGTCCGTGTGACTCTTAGGTCACAGAAGGAACCTTCCAAATGAATACAAGCCCTGATTGTATGTATAACAGTGAACCAAGAATATATATTTAATACCTGACGCCTTTTTTAATTTTATTTGGTAGCAGTTATTAGGTAAAAATCTATATTTCTAACACAACGTATTTCGACCTCAGTGCTCATTTCCAAATGATCAATACGCACTGTGAGCATAGAAAAATATAAGTAAAGTTGGGATTACATCGTCTTACGTAAATTTATCAGCTGTCCGCACATATTCTGAAACTGATTTAACAGTAAGGAGTGTCTCACTATATATATATATATATATATATATATATATATATATATATATATTCCTCACAAAACAAAGAAAGAAAATATGTTATGTGGACATGTGTCCGGAAACGCTTACTTTCCATGTTAGAGCTCATTTTATTACTTCTCTTCAAATCACATTAATCATGGAATGGAAACACACAGCAACAGAACGTACCAGTGTGACTTCAAACACTTTGTTACAGGAAATGTTCAAAATGTCCTCCGTTAGCGAGGATACATGCATCCACCCTCCATCGCATGGAATCCCTGATGCGCTGATGCAGCCCTGGAGAATGGCGTATTGTATCACAGCCGTCCACAATACGAGCACGAAGGGTCTCTACATTTGGTACCGGGGTTGCGTAGACAAGAGCTTTCAAATGCCCCCATAAACGAAAGTCAAGAGGGTTGAGGTCAGGAGAGCGTGGAGGCCATGGAATTGGTCCGCCTCTACCAATCCATCAGTCACCGAATCTGTTGTTGAGAAACGTACGAACACTTCGACTGAAATGTGCAGGTGTAAAGGCACATGTTCTAGCAGCACAGGTAGAGTATCCCGTATGAAATCATGATAACGTGCTCCATTGAGCGTAGGTGGAAGAACATGGGGCCCAATCAAGACATCACCAACAATGCCTGCCCAAACGTTCACAGAAAATCTGTGTTGATGACGTGATTGCACAATTGCGTGCGGATTCTCGTCAGCCCACACATGTTGATTGTGAAAATTTACAGTTTGATCACGTTGGAATGAAGCCTCATCCGTAAAGAGAACATTTGCACTGAAATGAGGATTGACACATAATGTTGGATGAACCATTCGCAGAAGTGTACCAGTGGAGGCCAATCAACTGCTGATAATGCCTCCACACGCTGTACATGGTACGGAAACAACTGGTTCTCCCGTAGCACTCTCCATACAGTGACGTGGTCAACGTTACCTTGTACAGCAGCAACTTCTCTCACGCTGACATTAGGGTTATCGTCAACCGCACGAAGAATTGCCTCGTCCATTGCAGGTGTCCTCGTCGTTCTAGGTCTTCCCCAGTCGCGAGTCATAGGCTGGAATGTTCCGTGGTCACTAAGACGCCGATCAATTGCTTCGAGCGTCTTCCTGTCGGGACACCTTCGTTCTGGAAATGTGTCTCGATACAAACGTACCGCGCCACGGCTATTGCCCCGTGCTAATCCATACATCAAATCGGCATCTGCCAACTCCGCATTTGTAAACATTACACTGACTGCAAGACCACGTTCGTGATGAACACTAACCTGTTGATGCTACGTACTGATGTGCTTGATGCTAGTACTGTAGAGCAATGTGTCGCATGTCAACACAAGCACCAAAGTCAACATTACCTTCCTTCAATTGGGCCAACTGGCGGTGAATGGAGGAAGTACAGTACATACTGACGAAACTAAAATGAGCTCTATCATGGAAATTAAGCGTTTGCGGACACATGTCCACATAACATCTTTTCTTTATTTGTGTGTTTCCCGAAAGTCTGGCCGTACCTTTTTGTAACACCCTGTATATATATATATATATATATATGTGTGTGTGTGTGTGTGTGTGTGTGTGTGTGATCGAATTCGGAAATGTACTTTTTATTGATAAATGAGGTTCAGGGTATATGAGTTCAGCAGATACAGTTATGCACAGTTGATGTAATTTGTGCTTAACATGCGTATTTCTGGGTTAGCACTATGTACAGATGATATGAAAATGGTCATAGAAGCAAAAATAGATGAAGTGAGTCTGAGAGAATAAAATACTTTGCTTTACTAACATAAACACTTGCACCATGCATGACGCAGTTATACTCTATCTTCCTCAGTACGATCTGTTGCACAATCTTTCTCATAATGCACTATATCTAACGCAAACACACGTACACTCAGTCAAACCTCAAATGCAGTTATAATATAACACAAATAGTAAAGGATTACAATATCGTTTAAACTATTTGTGTAGAAAATGCCATCTATTTTTAAACTCCTCAAAGAAACTAAACTTCAACATTACGAATAAAAGTTTTTAAACATATTACCCATACTAGGCGTCAACATCACGAACTAAAATTGTCAAACATATTGCCCATTAATCTTCCAATATTCGCAAGCAGTCTATGCGTATCAAACTGTATTTATATTGCATTCGTACATCTATTAACTGCGAGAGACTCCTTTATGTTATAAACACAATTACACGTAAGGTATTTCAAGTGCTGATAATGTGAATTTATTCCTAACGTTTTGAAACGCAAAAGAGTTTGACTTTGATCATTTAATTTCTGAATATTCAGCACTGTTCCCGTATGTTTTAAATTATTAAATGCACTGGAATACTGGAGGCTGCGTATTATTATGTTCTGGAACATATCCTGTGCTGTTGCCTTTTTAGCTGTACCATTTCCAAAAATGTGTATTTGCTCTTCCGATGTGAGATTGTTGTAATCATACTGCACTTCTGATGTCTCGATTTCTCTTCCTTTCTTGATAATCTTCTAGGTCTTCTTACAACTCGAAAAAGACTTATTATTCCCGTAGTTACCGCAAACATACTTCCGCGTCTCCATCCAAACCCATCCCCTCTCTCGATATCTTCAACCGTCTCCCTCTTCGTTTTTTTTTAGTCACAGGGATAGATTTTATACTACTAGGCCATGGAACTTCTTTTACATCAGTATTACAAAAAATTTACGTTCTCTTTACACAGAACAAAACGTACATTTATACGAGTAGATAACATTACATTCGTTTACATATGTGCCTCATTTTAGAATTTGTATGTATAAAAAAAATCAATGAAACACATATTACCTAAAATTCAGCATTACAATCATTGCACATAAATGAAAAGATACTACTCGATCTTGCAAGAGAGAAAAAATAACCGTCACAATCCAAGAACGGTCAGACGAAGTGTAAGCATGGACGTAAGTCTTAGGGTGTCTCGTGACATCAAAGAGCGCAATTGCAGGAGCCAGAACGAAGAGATCGGTTTCCAGTTACAAGAGTCGGACATGAACTGTAAACAGTAGCTGAGAAAGAATGTAATAGGGTTGTATCCTATCCCTGCCGTTACTTATATTATACATTGAGCAAGCAGTAAAGGAAGGCAAAGAGAAACGTGGAAAGGGAAATAAAGTTCAGGTAGAAGAAATGAAAATTTTTTAAGGTTCACCGACGGTCACAGACGGAAAAGGAGTTGGAAAAGCTATTGAACAGAATGGTTAGCACATTACAAACAGGTCATAAGATGAAGTCAACAAAAGTAAAACAGGAGTTATCGATTGTAGTCGAATTAAATCAGGAGTAGCCTTGGAAATTAAATTAGGGAATGAGATACTAAAAATTGAATATTGGTACTTGGGCAGCAAAATACACTAACTGAAAATAAGTGGCAACACCTGGAAGGAGTTTTGCGACATAAACAAAAGTTGGTAGGCACGTTTCTACATCTGAAAGACCATGTCTATACAAATTTGATGCCAGTCGCATAAGAATGACGCTTGTAGGTTTGCTTTAAATAAACGTTGTAACGGTGGTGTTAGTTATCTTTGGTATTGGACGTGCTGAGTTGATGTTAGTCAAGAATGCTTTTAAGGTGACAAAGACGCCATTATCAACACCTCACCGAGTTTGAACAAGGCCATGTAATAGGGCTACGAGAAGTTGGATGTTCCTTCTGTGGTGTTACAGAAAGACTCGGTAGAAATGTAGCCACTGTACATGACTGCTGGCAGCGGTGATCACGGGAATGTACGGTGGCAAGAAGACCGCCGTGTTCGGCGTATGGCCCTGTCGCATCGAACTGCATCTGCAGCAGGAATTTGAGCAGCAGTTGACACTGCAGTGACATAATGAACTGTAACAAATTGGTAACTTCAAGGACAGCGCCGAGCTGACTTCCTCTAGCCCGCATTCCACAGACCCGAAACCACCAGCATTTGCGACATCACTGGTGTCTAGCGTGAGCTCATCGAAGGGCAGGGTGGAGGCCTTGTGTTTTCTTATGACAGGTTGTTCTACTTCGTTGCCTGTGATGGCATTGTGTTATACAGTTGAGGACCTGTATTCCCCCAGTTTGCGTGCTAATTAGGTCTGGGGTGCGATTTCGTATGACAGCAGGAGCACTCTCGTGCTTATCCCACGCGGCCTGATTGCAAATTTGTACGTCAGTCTGGTGATTCGACCTGTTGTGCTGCCAGTCAGGAACAGCATTCCAGGCGGTCTTTTGCAACAGGGTAACGCTCGTCCACATACCGCTGTTATAATCCATCATGCTCTACAGAGTGTCAACATGTTGCCTTGGCCTGCTCGATCACCAGATCTGTCTCCAGTCGAGCACATACGGCACATCGTAGGTCGACAACTGCAGCGTTATCCCCAAGTAGTATTAACCGTCCCTGTACTTACCGATCAAGTGCAACAGGCATGGAACTCCATCCCTCAAACTGACATCCGGCACCTGTGCAACACAATGCATGCATGTCTAAATGCTTGCGTTCAACATTCTGGCGGTTACAACGGTTGTTATAATAATAATAACAATAATAATGGCGTGTGACGAGGGCCGCCCGTCGGGTAGACCACTCGCCTGGTGCAAGTCTTACGATTTGACGCCACTTCGGCGACCTGCGCGTCGATGGAGATGAAATGATGATGATTAGGACAACACAACACCCGGTCCCTGAGCGGAGAAAAACTCCGACCCAGCCGGGAATCGAACCCGGGCCCTTAGGATTGACAGTCTGTCGCGCTGACCACTCAGCTACCGGGGGTGGACACAACGGTTGTTAATGAATCAGCATTTCATATTTTCAACGGCTTATCCCGCGCTTACATTAACCTGTGATCTTGCAAGGCGAAAACAATGGCCGTCTATAGACCTATGAAGGAACGGTTCCAAAGAGACGTTTACAAAATCGTGTTGCAGACACGTGACGCAACTGTACTTATACATTTGAAAGACGGTTTCCATAATTTGAAAGGCGTTTTCACGAATACATTAAAATGAAATTTTTTGTACTCTCAACACAGTTCATTTTTTCCTGTAACTGATATGATATTGACAAAATGAATACGCAGCATATGCCAGGTTTCTCAGCCAGTAATCTATAAATGTTTGATGCAGATTGGCTGAACTACCTTGAATTACAGACCCCGCTGCCTTTACTTCTCTCTATGCGGAGGCTCCTTCAGGAATTACTGCAGGAATTTTGATAACGTTTTCACTAACACTGCCGGAAAAAGTTAGTACGCCCTTTTAGAGGTTTTCAGTTCACTCAAGATTTATTGTTGCAACAGAGTACATGGTGTACATGAAATGATTACAATTACAGATCAATAGTACAAGCGGTTCTGAGGTACCAGATTTTGTATCACGACTGGACAGGCGGTGCGTGGGTCTCCTCCTGTGAACTGCTTCTGTAATATAGGCCGAGAGTGAAGGACGCGAGTAGGAGCAGGAGAGGTGAAGCACTTCGGTACCGCATGTGACCGTAACACTTTTCTAGAGTGAAAAACACAAGTAAATAACAAATGCGTACATAACTTTGGCTAGGATGAGCTCGTAGGTGTGAAGCCGTAGTCCATGTCTAATCAAAGTTTCAATAGCAAGCTAGCCCACTCGGTAGTCGAAGCGATGTTTCCAGGCCGTCTGCTTTTGATGAAATGGGCGGAAATCAAGACGGCAGTCGCTGAGCTCCACAGCGTCGGCCAGAGGGCGCTGTGGTCGGCGTAGTTAGTCTTCTCTCGTAGTGCCAACTTACGAGAGCGTGCACCTACGTCGTGGCATCGTAACTATCGACGCCACACCAGGCAAGTGTGATGCGACCGCTGTTGTTCTCTAAATCAGGGCTTCCCAACGTGTGGTCCGCGAACCCCTTAGGGGCCCGCCGGCTCTTTCTAGGGGGTCCGCGGCCATATTTCGCCAAATCGTGTAAAATAATGAGTAAAACATTTGAATATAAATGTGAAAATGAAATTCATCAATTTTCTTCATGTGAAAAACGAGTACTTCAGGTCGTATTCCCAAGCAGCCTTTGCGGTTCCTAAGTGACAACGAATACACAGTTTAGTGCCGGAGAATGCGGCTTCTCTGATAGACTGTTTCGCAACAATACGGGGGTCGTTTGTGCGCCAGCTCACGGCGCTAGATGCGCGGAGCGAGCTTTGTCGGATTTATTATATGAAAACGCTGCAAGTACTCCATTGGTTGCAATATCCTGTGGAAGTGGAATAAACAAGAAGCGTAAGTACAACGAAAGCTGCTTGATAGGTTCCCGGGACTTACGCCGGATAATATTGTAGAAACCGCACAATATTTCAGCGAGACAACTGCCCGCCATCTTCAGGTGCTACTGTCGCGTCGCTGAGAAGCGCGCCAATTTAAATGCTGCTGAAGATGGCGGACAGTTGTCTCGCTGAAATATTGTGCGGCTTCTACAATATTATCCGGCGTAAGTCCCGGGAACCTATCAAGCAGATGCAGCGCCGGGAAAGCCTCAAACAGCACACAACGAAAGCTATTTAGAAATGGACTTTATGGAGGCAAAGAAGGGTAAAGCTCAGTGTGTAATTTGTGCGCGAGTCCTTCCGAACAGTTCAATGGTTCCAGTTAAATTGCACCGTCATTTTGAAGGTACTCACACGGATTTCCAGGCTAAAGACATCGATTTTTTCAAAAGGAAGAGTGCTGAACTAGCTGCTTCTCAGCATTACATGAAAACTCATGCAAAAACAATTAATAAAAATACATTAAAAGCTTCTTTCTTGGTTAGTTATCGAGTGGCAAAAACAGGCAAAGCTCATACCATTGCAGAAAATCTCATAAAGCCGTGTGTTAATGATATTGTTTCTTGCATGCGAAACGAATTGGGAACATGACACGTGCATTAAGAAGTTTTCAGTGCCCATGGGTTTCGCTCTGAAATTTAAAGTTCCTGTGCCCTTGACTGACGAGGGGTCCGCCATGGATTTTCGACTGAAGAAGGGGTCCGACAGATGAAAAGGTTGGGAAGCCCTGCTCTAAATGATTTGGCGGACAGTGTGGGAAGCAGTCTGCGGTTGTTTGCTGATGATGCTGTGGTGTACGGTAAGATGTCGAAGTTGAGTGAATGGAGGAAGATACAAGACGACGTAGACAAAATTTCCATTTGGTATGATAAATGGCAGCTAGCCCTAAATCGAAAAAATGTAATTAATCCCGATAAGTAGGAACAACAAACCGTAATGTTGTGACACAGTATTACTAGCGTCCAGCTTGCCACAGTCAAGTTGTTTAAATATTGACAAGGGATTTCAGATCAATTCCGTATTTCTGGATTTCCGGAAGGCTTTTGACGCTGTACCACACAAGCGGCTTGTAGTGAAATTGCGTGCTTATGGAATGTCGTCTCAGTTATGTGACTGGATTTGTGATTTCCTGTCAGAGAGGTGACAGTTCGTAGTAACTGACGGAAAGTCATCGAGTAAAACAGAAGTGATTTCTGGCGTTCCCCAACGTAGTGTTATAGGTCCTTTGCTGTTCCTTATCTATATAAACCGACTAATAAAGTCATCAGAAGAACAAAACAAATTGCAAAACGATTTAGAAAAGATATCTGAATGGTGCGAAAATTGGCAGTTGACCCTAAATAACGAAAAGTGTGAGGTCATCCACATGAGTGCTAAAAGGAATTAGTTAAATTTCGGTTACACGATAAATCAGTCTAATCTAAAAGCCGTGAAATTCAACTAAATACCTTGGTATTACAATTACCAACAACTTAAATTGGAAGGAACACACAGAAAATGTTGTGGGGAGGGCTAACCAAAGACTGCGTTATGTTGGCAGGACCTTGGAAAATGCAACACATCTACTAAGGAGACTGCCTACACTACGTTTGTCCGTCCTCTTTTAGAATACTGCTGTGCTGTGTGGGATCCTTACCAGATAGGACTGACGGAGTACATCCAAAAAGTTCAAAGAAGGGCAACACGTTTTGTACTATCGCGAAATATAGGAGAGAGTGTCACAGAAATGATACAGGATTTGGGCTGGACATAATTACAAGAAAGGCGTTTTTCGTTGCTACGTAATCTTCTCACGAAATTCCAATCACCAACGTTCTCCTCCGAATGCGAAAATATATTGTTGACACCGACCTACATAGGGAGAAACGATCACCGCGATAAAATATGGGGAATCAGAGCTCGTACGGAAAGATATAGGTGTTCGTTTTTTCCGCACGCTATGCGAGATTGGAATAATAGAGAATTGTGAAGGTGGTTCGATGAACACTCTGCCAGGCACTTAAATGTGATTTGCAGTGTATCCATGTAGATGCAGATGTAGATTTGACGGTAACGCAGTAAAGCGATATGGGGTGGAACGAGCATGTGAGAACTGTGGTAGGGAAGCCAAACGGTCAACTTCGGTTTATTTGGAGAATTTTGGGAAAGTTCACCTGTAAAGGAGAACTCATATACGACGCTGATGCGACCTATTCTTTAGTACTGCTCGACTTTTTGGGATCCGCACCAGATCGGATGGAAGGAAGACATAGAACAATTCAGAGGAGGGCTGCTATATTTGTTACCGGTAGGTTCGAACAAAACGTAAGTGTTACCGAGATGCTTCGGGAACTCAAATGTGAATCCCTGGAGGGCAGACTGCGTTCTTTTCGAGAAACACTGTCGAGAAAATTTAGAGAACCGACTGCCGAACGATTCTGCTGCCGCCAGCATCCATCGCGCCTAAGGACCACGAAGATAAGATACGAAAAATTAGGGCTCATACTGAGTAGTACAGATAGTCTTTTTTCCCTCGCTGTATTTCGGATGGGACAGGAGGGGAAATGACAAGTATTGGTGCAGGGTACCCTCCGCCATGCACCTTACGGAGGCTTGCGGAGTATCTATGTACATGTCGATGTTGATACAGAACGATGCTCAAACATCCATATTATTACGTGATGTAGACTTCACGGGCGGCAATGCAGCCACTGACTCTGGAATCCAGTAGATGGCAAATACTGTCCTGGGACACGTTATGCCACGGCTGCTTGACCCGTTTACGTACTTCTGTAAGAGCTGTTGGTTGATGAGTGTGGCAATTGTCCAAAATAACCATCGCGTCGCTAGGAAGGTCACAATTTGACCCCTTTCAAAATAGCTCATTTGCCTGTAGGAAGCACGGGCTGCCTCTCGTGGCATGGTTGGCTGTTTACTTCACACGTTTGCACCACACTAAGCCTTCTGGTTGTCAGCATTCCCTATTAAAGGGTAGAACAGATGGCGCTCTGGTAGCTACGCCACTACACTATCTGTCAGTGACAACAAACTATCTTCACCCAAACAGTCGAGGCCTAGTGTGTTAGAAGATATTGATGACAGCGTACTAGAAGGGAGTTATGAAGATTATTACAATCGTGGCTTCATTTCCCATGGCAATTTCATGAGGCCATATAAGTGCATTAAAAGTAAATTAAATTGCGGATTAATTCTAAGTTATGCCTCTAGCAAAAGGCGAGCAGGAGCTCGTTTCAAAGGAAACAGACTGTCGCAATTACGAAGTATGAAAGAGCATGTAGTATTTAAGTTTGATACAGCAAAGTCTTATGGCTCCACAGTTCAGTATTGAAAACTGAAAATGAGGGCACTAGAAGAGTCTAAAACGTTTGTCTTGAACAATTTCAAAGCGTTGATCTCTTTTATTCACAATCTTAATGCTGAATATAATATTATATCCAGGCATATTACTACATTTGCCACACGTAAGGACGTAGAAGGCGATAGTAGTATAGTCTGAAGGCACAACATTTTGTGGAGGAAGTGAACAGAGTGGGGTGAGGAGAAAAGAAATGTTTGGAACAGTGACCAAAGCCAATGTCAGTATGAAATGTCACATCATCAACACTGTCTCACACAGGAGAGAAAACTAAAGCTAGTGTATTGCAGTCTGTCCGTAGCTCTACCCACAGCTACACAATTGATATGGCTTTATCATTGAAATAGTTGTCAGTACATCTAGTATCCCCCAGGTGGCACGTGCCGTCAACGGATGAAAATCGACGTCGTCTTTACAGGTGTACTACTTCTTGTTTTCTTGCAATGTAGATACACTGACGAGGATGATTCGTGTAGATGATTTTTTAATATTTGGTGCAGAGTGGCTGAACTGCGATAAGTTATAGTTCCCCGCTGCGTTTTTCCTCTGTCTATACAAACGCTGCTCTCAGGAACTACTGAAGGGATTTTCGTGCTCGCGTAGGACTGGCATGACGGCCCCGCCGACAAAGAATGGCTTCTGCAGCGGCTCGCAATGCGGGTTGCGGTCGGGTCGCTCACTCCTTTAGGAGACGCAGTACGCCGTCAAGTGGCGCATGCTTCTTAAATCATTTAATTTACGCGAAACGATGGTATTCAGCTACTTATTGTTGTTCTCTGATTTTTATTCGTGACTCTATCCGGTAAACAAAATTTCTACTCTGCCAGCTAAGTTGTCCACCCGTTGATACAAGGCGCAAGATTGATCTCGAACGTTCGGAACCGCAAGAAATCGTGCTTAGACCAACACTCGATCATAAAACGACAGTGGTCTATGTAATTTCCATGTAAAACTCCGCACTTGTCTCCTAGCGCCATTAGACTGTGCTATGTTGTAGCTGCACTCCCAAGTGCTCGAGTTAAATATAAATGTAGGCTTACGCGGCCATTGTCACAGCCAATAAATTTTTCTGAGTTTTGTGGGGCGGCGGATAGAATTAATTGTTATATTAATGTTTGAATGTAGAAACACTGCCCGGTCGATTATCCATAAGTGGAGCGGCAGATGGAATAATGTTGTTTAAAAATGTTCCTATTATTTAGAATGTTATTTATGCTGTCTTTCGCCGTTCTCAACACTGGCTCTCTAACTACAATATTGGCAACCAGAAAGTGATTAGCAAAACGTGAAGCCTGTAATTAGAATTCCTAGTGCCCACTTCATCTGAGAATACACTTATAGTTACAGCTTATAGCTCTGAGGAATTAGGAGATTGTCCGGGATTTATAATCAAAAATGGTCTTGAATAAAAAAACGTTCTGTATTCTGAAAGTCACAGATGAAAACAAAAGAATCCACACCATCTAACTAACAGATCAGTTCAGAGTCTAATGCGCTGATGCAACTATAAATGTCCAAATTAAATGTTTAAATGAATGCTCGCCATAATTTGATGATAAGGTTCATCAAACGCCACGCTAAATAATGGTAGAATGTCTGTCCCGCGGCGGCACGTGAAAATACGACATACGCAAACTGAAGATCGATAATTAAAGTCAACCCAGAACTAACACTTCACTCGAAAATGATTTCATGGTTACGCGTATCCCGAGTAACTTAATATGGCATCCGAGGCTGTCTGTAGCAATGATACCGACGCGACGCGACTCCCGACACAGATGGCGTGTTATTCAGCGTCTGGAGAGAACTGGGGCCTTCTTCCTCGCGCAGCGTTCTTATATATAAAGCCGCGGTGCGGATGGCTAAGGGAACGCCTGATCAAATCGGCTCTCCCGACTAGCCGCTGGGCTAGTAATGCACCACATTAAGTTACCGAATAAATCATAGCTTCTCTTGCTGATGGCCGATGAAGCTCTTAATTTAAATGTGCATCCAGCACGCAGGTAAGTATTGATAATAAAATTTTGACGTGGCTAAGTTAAATATTTTGGGCGAGAGAATTAATTTAATTACACTGCACGCAATAGACGAGCTCTGAACTGGCCCTTTGGAGATACGCTATCGCTATAGTTTTATAGGTATTCAAATGAAACTTCTCACATCCTTATGGTGATAGCGGATCTCCATTCTACTTAAATATAAACATCCTAGCCTTATTTATTAGCCTACTTAATCTATCTTGCTTCCTTAAGTTTTAAGACGAAAACCAGAAAATCACGAATTTCCACTAAAATTTTAATTTGTGACATCCAAAGTACTGTTTTTATTAAATAATTATGAAAAAAGAATCTAATTATCAATTTTTAACTTTCTAGCTCTTTTCTGTTGCGCCAATGATTTTTACAGAAAAACGTCCAAATTTCGAAAATGGCTAAAGTTATCGAACTGATATTCAACACATATTAATTTAGTATTACTCCTGACATGCTAGAAATGTTTTAGGTTATTTGCTTGATTTTTAAAGTATTGCGCAACATTTATGACGTCAGAGCTAGTTACAGCAGACTGGCTGGCACACAATGGAAAGACTGATGTGAATTTACTACGGCGTTAGTAGGCTGCTTCCCTACATCACCCTCTACTTAATTTTTTTGTTTTTGAATGTTAATGAACGAAAAAAAATTTAATTACAAAAGGGAAGCAAGAGTACAGCTTAACTTCCTATGAAAATTTAAAATTGAAATGTAAACATGTAGAAACATTAAAAGAAAACTGATTACCTACATTAATTATTTAAATCGCGGCCATGTTCACTGCCTCTTAAGCAACATTATTACTCAAAATTTAAGCAAAGTCAATGAAACACTTTGGCATACATATTGCCTTAGACAAACAAACACATAAAATATGTAAAATTATGAAAATCTTAAATCCATTAAATACATTTTTACATATACAAATTCAAAGAAATAAAAGTTATTCAAGATACATAAACAGATGATTATATCTTAGCAGTTTTTTCTAAACATGAAAGAAAATTTCACAAATCATTTTTACACACGTGGTTGTAGCCGCTTTGTCTGGCGTCCTACACTTCCATTCACAAGGGTAGAGGAGGGGAAATTGCTATGATGTGCGTCCTTCACGTTCACTCTAAATTACATGGGGAAAGGGGAGGGGTCACTGTGAGTTGTGTCCAAGTCACTCCACGCTTTCACGCAGCTACCAGGCTGCCATTATCTGGTTTGTCCTGTAGAACAAACAAAAAGAGTGCCTCAGACTCTGTTCACTTAATATCTAAGGGTGGGTCACAATGAAATGGGGATATATACATTTTATCCTTCAATATTTTGCTGGAACAAAGTTAACAGAACTTTTTCAATTTTACTTTCGTGGTTACTTGACTGTCATAAAATCGGTAAACAAATGGCTCAAAGCGCCGTTAGTCACTTACTAGAGAAAATTTATGCTCAAGGCATACAATCATGAATCCTATTTAACATCAATTTATTATTTCTGGGCCGGAACCCTGAACCAATGCTCGGTACATTCCTGATACATTTGTATTTTATTCACTTAGCTGACTCATCTTTGATTTCCTTATTCTTAGAGATAGTATGAGTATATCTGATTAGTAATTGTTTTCTCAGCTTCTTTGTACATGTGAGTAACTTTTGGTAATAGTACAATTGTGAGTGTTCAAAACACACTACGTTTAGTTGACTACAAAATCCACTTATTGGTCCTCTGCTGCTGTGTCAGTTCCACATCTGCAATTATGTACTTAATTCATCCAAGTGTATTTATGCTGAGCTATAAATAATGTTTCACGTCTGCCGTTAGGTTACTCAAATATGTTGCTAGTGTATGTACTTATTTAACACTCACTATATTAACATTTAAAGCATAGGATAGCACATTTATTCCATATCTATAGTGTATTGCAGCTGATCAGTTTGCTCACGTGGCAATCCATTTCTACTCGATCGGACGCTGAAACCTTAGGTAGTCTCTCTCGACCTACCACTAAAATGCATCAAGTAATTATGGACGAGCGTAATGCTAAATTACTTAAACCTATAGGACACCATGAGCTACTCTGTCTCATCTAACATAAGGGTACCTATGGTCGCATTCACGCCTCCAACTCATAACCTCAATACGTGTAGGTGTGTCCTGTCACACACTACACCAAATAACGGCCAGCTCCAACCTTATAAATACTTCAGGGACGTGGCCTTCACGTCTCAACCACAAATACTATTCAATTCTGTTATACTGCCATTCCTTGCTACACAAGGTGAGTTCATTCTTACAACTTATCTGCATAATTTTCCATAACACTAAGCAATTTCTTTTACTATTAATTGGTTAGCTCTACAGCATACAATAGGTTTCACTGCCACTTCAGAGCCCGCTTGTAAACGAACTTTTATATCTTTTTTAAATATTGTTGGTGGACCATTTCCAATAAAACAACACTTTGTACTTACTATATTACCTGGGTTCTATACATAATTGTTACTCAAATACATTTGTATCTTAATTACGTCATACTTCTCTGTTGTTTATGTCACTGTTAGGTTTGTCACATTAGGTATTTTTCTTCACTAATCGGTAGACAGAATGGTTACAGAACTCATGGCTTGATAGCCATGACGGAAAATTTTTGTATTTGAGAGTAAGCGCCGAAATTTTGGTGGATAGTAAAGATGAAGAATGAGTGAGACCTGAAATGGGAAAGAAGATCTCACACAGCTGGGACTGCACAGTTGCCACACTGTGTAGAGGTTACAGAACAACCTCCTCCATACAGCATTCATTAGTTTCAGACAATTTTCGTAATGGAAAGAAGGGGTCGAAATTTTAGGTGGATAGGAAAGATGAAGAATGAGTGAGACCTGAAAAGGAAAGAAGATCTCACACAGCTGGGACTGCACAGCTGCCACACTGTGTAGAGGTAACAGAACAACCTCCTCCCTACAGCATTCATTCATAACCTTTAACCACGCCACGTCGATCTGAAAATACTTTATGATGCCTTTTTAGAACCTGTCTCAGTTCTTCCTTCTGATAAGCTGAAATTTTATCGATTTCCTGCAATTTAGCTTCTATTTTGTCTAAAATAATTGCTTCTTCTTCTTCTGTTTTCAGCTTATTTTTACTAAGATTAACACCTTCGTCCCAATATATCCTATTTTTCAGAACTCGTATAGGCAGCTCCCAAGTTTCATCATTAGTTACTACATGTTTATCACTAAAAGGTACTGTAATTACTCCGGTTATCGGCAAGACCATTTTTAACTGGCTTCTTTCAAAGTCAACAACACTCTGATGTTTTGGCAAGAAATCTACGCCAATTAAAACCTCAATACTGAGATTGTTTACAATTAAACATGGATGACCAATTAAATTACCATTAATGTTAAAGGGCAGCAAAGCTTCTTGCTTTACCGTTTTTGACACCTTGCCAGTAGCACCAATTATTCTTAGTCCTGATACCCTCATTACTGTAAGCTTGTCTTTACCAGGTAATGCATCAAAGAAGGACTGAGATATCGCACTCACCTCACTTCCACTGTCTAAGAGACAGCGTACATTGATACCCAACATATTCACTATTATTATAGGGTGGCTTATTCTAGGATGTACAGGTGGTTCCTCAAACTCATCCAATAGTTCCTTTTGGATTTGTCTCCAACTAAAGTGATTGACATCTGTCTTCATTACATTTAGGTCACAGTGTGTAGGGGTTTCCTGAATTACATTTTCAGCTGCCTTTTCCAGTCGGTCTATTAATTTCAAATCGAAACACCGCACGACTTCATTACATTTAGTTTGCTGAACATGACCCAAATTACTGTAGTCTGAGCAATTCTGCGCCTCCAGACCGGGCATAACACTAGTTACAGCTAAACCACTTTCACCATTATCGTCGGGTTCCTTCTCAAGTGACAACTGGTCACAGCTACTGGGTTCATCGACCACCAACAGGCTACCCTCTACATTCTCACTTACCTCCTGTCCTAAATCTATTAGTACATTATCAACTTCCTGCACAGGCACTTTAGATAAGAACACATCATCCTCATCGTAAATATAAGCATGAATTTCTTCTGCTTCTTCACCTAACAATTCAGTATTTTGTAGCTCTTCCCTACCATTACACTGCTGCGCCTTCTCTTTCTCTTCCCACTTAGAAAGCGTCTCTAACACGGTATCTATCAAATATTGTGAGTGATCTAATATTTCTGCTGTATTCTTAGATGCTACCGACCCTTCATCCACATGTTCAGTCTGAGTATTCTGCTCTGTCTTACCAATTCCCGTAACTACTGGCTTAGGAAAAGTAACCGTCTGGTGAGCGCCAGTGTCCTCATAGACGGGAACTAGTTTTCCTGCCTCTGCCTACTATTGTTTCCTTTATTTTCATTATAGTTAATTGGCATAGCATTGCTTTCCGTATTGTTGTTTACATGCATAATTTTGTTTGGAACAAAATTATTATCATTTGGATGCCATTGTTGGTTCTGATAATTATGTCCCCATTTCCTACCTCTCTTAGGATGGCGAACACCTACTGTTCTGATGTTTACATTGCCATTTTGCTCGTTCCTAAAATTACTACTATTGTTATTAGCATTTCTGTTATTACGTGCTTGCTCCTCATTGGCAGCAACACGTTCTACACGTTCCAAATATTCAATGAAACGACCCAGATTGTCTCTAGGGGCAGATATAATTCTAGTTTGCCAATACCATGGCAGTTTGGCTTCAAGACCTAGTATAATCATTTCCGGTTTTAGCTTTTCCGCCAAATGTGACAAACGTGAGATCCATGACCTAGCAAACTCTTTAATTGATTCCTTGCCTGCATTGAAGCGTTTTCCACTCCAAAATTCTCTCAACACTTCATTTTGCTTATTACTAGACCAATACCCATTAATGAAAGCTGTTTTAAACTCCGCTAATGTTTTACACTTCAACATAACACCAGCTGACCAACGCATGGCGTCACCTGCTAAATGGCTACTAATAAATGAGATTTTCTCTCGTTCAGACCAAGTTGGGGGAATCACATCTTCAAAATCGTTCCATAAATCTAGCGGGTGGATATTTTTATCTGGATCGAACCGCAAGAACTGCCGACACCCGATAAAAGCGGCGTTTGCAGCTACAACTTGTTGTATACTACCATTACCGGAAGTTACTGAAGCTACTTTACTCTCAATGTTAGCAATGTTAGTACTAATATTTTCTACTTTCATTTCAACATTATCTACTCTTTGCACAATATGAGTAGTATCAGTTTTGATTGCGTCTACTTCTGCTTGACATATGTTTACTTTTATATTAACATCTTTAAATCTATCTGAGCACAGTTCAGATTCCGCCTCGATCTTTTCTGTTGACTTGTGCTCCAGCTTCGCATCTTCCATTTGGAAGTCTTTGCGAACCTCAGCAACTTCGGATTTTACTGTTTTATACATTTCAGAAAATTGTTGAGCAACCTTTTTCTTAATATCCTCATGATTGTAATCAATTTTATAATTCAAACTATCTAGATCCTCTTTCAACTTATTGCAACCAGCCTTGAAGGTATTGTCCATTACCTCCAATCGTTTATTAAAACTTGTTTGGCTGGCCACAATTTCAGACTTTAATTCAGCATTACTGCTTTTGACCTGTTCACTTATTTCAGACTTTAATTCAGCTGTCATTTTTGCATTACTGGCAGCTATTACTTGTAATATAACATTTAAATCAACAGCCCCAGCATCTTTGGGTTGCTCACTAGCTGTCTTTTTATCACACTCAGGTGACGAAAAACTAGCTCCAACACCAGAATCATCAAAACTAAATGAAACTTCTGATTGATCAGTCATATCTAACTTCTCCTTCTTAAACTCTACCACCTCTGTTGGCTGATTCATTTTTAATTCAACAGAGAAACTATCATCCAATAAATTAACAATTTCTGCTTTCTGCTTTACTACAGGGGTCTCTATTATTGAATCATTGCCCCTTCCCACACTACTGTCAGAAGACAATACTTCATATTTCACTTAAACATTACTACTTTCGTGGCCCGCAACTGCAGGTGCGGCTCCGGCTGCTCCAGCGGACGACTGCGGTGAGGCGAAACTGGCTTCTCTCGATGCCGGCAGCGCCGCTAGACTCAGTGCCAGCTCTGTCAATCCAGAGGCGTTGTTAATCCAAACCACATGTTGTCAGTGCACCTGAACTTGTATGTGTGATAGATTATTAGAACGATGTAACATCGACAGTTCAGTATATATTTAACAACATATTACGATGCAATAAGTGTCGTACTCTTATTTTCTGACAGAATGTAACTTTGCAGTGTTACTTGAAAATGGCCATAAGGCCGAAATTGCAAGAGTAACAATAAATATTTTATACAGTCAACGGCGACTATAATGTCTTTTAAGAAATACTTCAGGGTGTTTTTGTTTACTGCTGAAGGAGAAAACTTTATTTCTTATATAACTGAAGACGTGGCTGTTATCTAATTCTGATAGGCTGTTAAGAATGAAGGGGAGGGATGTTAGAAGTTCTTTATTGGTGTTTTTATTATTTCTTTTCATTGGTGGAAACCCAACGTTTTAATTTGTGTTTTCATTACTGCTTGTGACCCTACGAATGTGCTACAAATTATAGGGACAAAGTTGCGACGTTCTTAATATGGATTGGTTGACTGGTTGATTTGGAGGGAGAGGGCCAAACAGCGAGGTGGGGAAGGAAGTCGGCTGTGCCATTTCAAAGGAACCATCCCGGTATTTGCCTGAAGTGTTTTAGGAAATTCACGGAAATTCTAAATCAGGATGGCCGGATGCGGGTTTGAACCATCGTTCTGAATAAGGAAATGAAATTGGGGTCTCCGATAGAGAGTTCGCAGGCATATGATATAATAATTCAGAAATATAATGGAGATGACGCTGGAATACATGACACTGCGCTGGATAGATAACTGATTTTGTAGGATAAGAAGAACTTGAACCTAAAGGTGGCTGTTCAAACAGTACACGACGTTCGTCTCCATAGCAACAGGAACAGTCCAGTCAAAGAGACAACAAACTATCTTCATCCAAACAGTCGAGGCCTAGTGTGTTAGAAGATATTGATGACAGCGTACTAGAAGGGAGTTATGAAGATTATTACAATCGTGGCTTCATTTCCCATGGCAAATTAATGAGGCCATATAAGTGCATTAAAAGTATCCAGAATGAGATTTTCACTCTGCAGCGGAGTGTGCGCTGATATGAAACTTCCTGGCAGATTAAAACTATGTGCCCGACCGAGATTCGAACTCGGGACCTTTGCCTTTCGCGGGCAAGTGCTCTACCAACGGAGCTACCGAAGCACGACTCACGCCCGGTACTCACAGCTTTACTTCTGCCAGTTTCGTTGCATTAAAAGTAAATTAAATTGCGGATTAATGCTAAAGTGTGCCTCTAGCAAAAGGCGAGCAGGAGCTCGTTTCAAAAGAAACAGACTGTCGCAATTACAAACTATAAAAGATCATGTAATATTCTTATGGCTCCACAGTTCACTATTGAAAACTGAAAATGAGGGCGCTAGAAGCGTCTAAAATGTTTGCCTTGAACAATTTCAAATACTCGATTTTTTTTTAATGCCAATCTTAAGGCTGAATATAGCATTATATCCAGGCATATTACTACATTTGCCCCATGTAAGGATATTGAAAACGATAGTAGTATAATCGGAAGGCACAACAGTTTGTGGAGGAAGTGAACATATTTATGACAGAGCGGGGTGAGGAGAAAGGAAATGTTTGGAACAGTGACCAAAGTCAATGTCAGTATGAGATGTCGTCATCATCAACGCTGTATCACACAGGAGAGAAAACTACAGCTAGTGTATTGCATTCTGTCCGTAGCTCTACCCACGGCTACACAGTTGGTATGGCTTTGTCATTGACAGACGGACTAACAAACAAGTTGTAAATCTGCTTGTAAGTCCAAATAAAATACCGAGTCGTTCACTCAAAAGCCAAGTATACCAATACACTGATGAACAAAATGAGACAGGCGCTGCCAGCATGATTCCTGATACAGAAAGGGTCAACCTCCATATCAATATAGGTCTGCATATGGGCGGTTTTTTGTACGGCTGACAATAAATTACATTACACATTAAGTTGTACAGCAATGTTCCTTCTGGTGTACAGTTGAAGCTGCCATCACTAGTCAGCGCTACAGTCGCGAAAAATCCGCATGGTGATGGCAGGAAGTTAAAGACTGCAGGAGGACACTGTCGGAAAATAAAAAAATATATACGGTGTTAGAGGGAAATTTTTAAAAATTCAAGATAGCGGAAGTAGCCCAGTGGCGCTTTGTAACTGCACATTCTCTGACATTACCTCTAAGGATGTGCCATGTCCAAATTGTTTGTCGTCAATTACTGTAACTATCGTCTAACACGTCCTTACACAGCATCTGTCTGGTCGGACCCATACTCACACATACGTCGAAAATTTTGATGCAAAGGCAGTAAGTGACTCTATGAATCCATACAGCCTCTCGACAGTTTCCACGTGCTTGATCATAGATGAAAATCGCCTTGGCTTACTCCTCGAGTGAAAAACAGACCATTGAGCAACGTTTTAAAATATATCACGTAGGCTGCAACACAGAGCATAATGTGCATCCAAATCATTTACGTTGGAAAATACGCTGTATTAACTGCTTCATTGCAGACTAATCGTCCATTCCCGAACATATGTTGACGAGAACAGTTTTGTTCCTGTTCCTGTCAGTAATCGCCTCCTGAATTTACTTACTATTCGTCTTTGTTATCGATTACAATGCTATGTGGTTGAACATGAGTCTTCTGTGCTTTGAAATAGACTGCAGTGAATAAAAAACAATAAACGCTGCTGATTGGGCATAAAAAATAAAATATCGTCATAACCGCTTCCAAGGATTAGACTTGCGCCTGTCCCGTCCTCGAGGGGCAACTTCAATATAAATAGTTTTTATCCTCTGTAATATGATTCTATTCGCAGAGTAACATCTTGACTACAATAACAAATGAATCTTTTTGTTCTGCGTCGCAACCTACGCAAGCTGTTGTTACCGATGAAGAGTGGATGACAATATGTATGTCATGTGGCCTTCAGTTTGGGAGTTCCAGATTGTAGGTCATGTCCAGCTTATGTAAACAGAGGTGCTACTGTGTTTTTGTGACGCATCAAGCATATATATATATATATATATATATATATATATATATATATATATATATATATATATATATATATATATATGGCCTTATGCACAAGTTTTAAGCATTTTAGTTATAACAAACCTTTTATGATGTGCTGATTTTTATCGACTTGACAACTTGGCCTCAGGTTCAACGTAAAATGAACACGTTTCATAACAAAACGATTTTTAGAAGTGAAGTGTGTCGAAGCTGGTTGCCTTAAATAAGTGAATGTTTTATGCGATCTAGCCTGTTCAATCTTTCTTATCAAGTAAAACAGATCGCTCTTTCAGTACTCTCAAAGTCAGAAAATTCAGTCGGGTAAATGTATCAATGTGAGGTAAGGATCCGTGGTTCGGAAACGAAAGAGTCGACTATTGCAACCGTAATCATTCTGATACCTGCGACACTTTAATAGGTGTACCGGAACTGTTGTTACTAAAATGTAGGAATGCAGCTTTCGGAGGTGGTAGTGTGGACCAAGAAAAGAAACATGGTCTCTAAAATGCATACCTGAGGAGATAAGAGCACTTGCTCATCTTTGCTAGTGGGAAACACATCTCGCAGCCCGTGGTCTAGTGGCTGGCGTTGGTGCCTCTGGATCACGGGGTCCCGGGTTCGATTGCTAGCCGGGTTGGGGATATTCTCTGCCCGGGGACTGGGTGTTTGTGTTGTCCTCGTCATTTAATTATTATCATCATTCGTGACAGTGGTTAGATTGGAACGTGAAAAAATTAGACTGTGAGAAAATTGGGACTTTGTACGGGCGCTGATGACCGTGCAGTTGAGGGCTCCACAAACCAGACATCATCATCATCATCACATATCCTCTATTAAACAAATGCTCGCAGCTCTTAAGGTATGCATTTTAGAACGCATGTTTGCTAGGCTTTTTTTGGTTTGGGCCATAGTATCACCTCTGGAAGTTGCCTACCCTACAATCTTAGCAACAACAGTACTGGTACATGTATTCCACTGTCAGATGTATCGGAACGGTTTTTACTCATAACTCATTCGTTACCGGTAAAGGGACTTTTACATCAAATCGATACATTTATCTTTCTGCATCATCCCTGAAAGTTTGTAACAACACCACGGAATCACCCTGTATATACATACATTTATAGATGCCGGTGCGCCGGCCGTTGTGGCCGAGCGGTTCTAGGCGCTTCAGTCCGGAACCGCACTGCTGCTACGGTCGCAGGTTCGAATCCTGCCTCGGGCATCGATATGTGTGATGTCCTTAGGTTAGTTAAGTTTAAGTAGTTCTAAGTCTAGGGAACTGGTGACCTCAGATTTTAAGTCCCTTAGTGCTATGAGCCATTTGAACCATTTGATGCCGGTGCCTATAACTTTGACGCTTGGATGACATTTCCGGCCATGGGTTCCTGTGCAAAAATTGATCTACTAATTCCCCTGTATCACCTCTAGAAGCGTGTTACATGAATTTTTAAACACGCTGCGGTATGAAACAAGTCGGTGGACATCAGTACGCAGTTGCCCAGTAGTCAGCAACTGTGGTCTGCGCTGTGCTTACAGCAGGCTGCGAGCGTGTAATGCCCGCGCTTTCCACCCTCTTATTTGCCATTTATTCAGCTTATTTAAGCCGGCGTAACTCGCGTCCGTCACTCGCTGCATGTTACGTTTACCAGTTCCCTGCGGTCACACCAGATGACTGGGAAGTTGCCTCACAAGGCGAAAATTGACGCATCTGTTCTCATATTAAAGTTTCAGTGTCCGGCAGTTGTGTCTAACAAGAACTAAATCAATAGATACTGCAAATTAAAGTCCCAGCAGTGTTTTTATGTCGGTATTTCATGGGTAATTAGCTGCAGTACCCGGCGTTGCCCGTGACGTTTAATATCTGCCACAAAAAAGTGATTAGCCCTGTGCCTTGTTGATACTCATAGCGAATGCAAGGTGTATGTAAAACTGCAATCACTTTCAATCGAATAGCGTATTTGCATCTCTGGGTGTCACCGGAATGCGACGAATGAATACGTCTTCACCTGTACGGCAAGATGGTTCGTTGTGTCATCTGTTGTTGCATTTTGCCATAAGTATCTCATTGTGTTTTTGGATAATTTTTCACTGTTTCGAGTAGACTGTGTTTGAGCACGACTCAAACCGTTCGAACAACGCCACGTCACAATTCGGGAAATCTCGAATTCTTTTCGACATGTTGATCGGAGCGGTATACAATGACTTTTGTTGGTACTATATCTACGACCTGTCTTGGTATGGCACTGTCGATTTTAATAATAAAAATAACTGTGAACACTGACTAAGATATCTTCTAGGATCTATGTCATACATAACAACAACAACTAATCAATAAATAATAGTTTGCAATCATATTTCTGTCAAATTCTCGAGCTTTCGCTCATCCCACGACGTCTGTTGCTATTATCTCCAAAATATTGCTACTGAAATTTATTCTCACGATAGGAATTACAGATTACAACAATATATACAATTTGTTAGGCATTTAATTTTTCATTAATTTCCTCATTCTTTCATCTGAATGTATAAATTTGAAGTAAATCGGCCAATAACTTCGAAGTAAAACAGTAAACTACGTTTCGAGATGTTCGAAAACAATTTTCTATGTATTGTGTATGGTAAAAATACATGGCCTATGTCCTCCAAAATGTTCGTTAGGGGATCGTGTAGAAATTTGAAGCAAATAGGGCAAGAGCTTCTAGAGATTTTTGGTAACAACCTTTCCCTTTTATATATTACACATTCACGAGGAAGGTTTGCGTATATCACTACATACGGTATTATTAACAAGTCATCCAGCCATAGATTGTTCAATATTCCGATTTAAATCACATTGTGATTGGTGTTCGAACGAGTAGTTGCGGCCAACTGCCAACCAAGCATAGTTAATTCTCGAGCGCCACGTGTTCGCTGAGTTGTAGGTCTGTGCAGCGCTTTGTGAAGCTTGACTGGTTGCACGCCGGCAGCACTGCTCCTCGCCACTGCAATCTGTCAGTCACAAAGTGATTTTAATTGGAGCATGTGAAGCCAGGGCGAGTGGCTAATTCAATTACACTGCTTGACATTTGCTAAGGAAAACAGAGACTGTTGTGCAGGGATAATCACACAATGATGGACGACATAAACAAAGTACATACTAAAGTGAAATGGTGTATTTAGAATGAAAAACAGTACAGATTTCACTACATGGGAAAGTGGAAGAAGAGACATAAATAACGTTCTTGTTTGACACAGGTCAGACGCCGAACACAAAAGGTCGATATCGAACTCTCAGTTGGGAATATACGCTCCTCTGGCACTAATACACATTTTGCACCTGTTATTCGTGCTGGATACCAAACTGATGAAGACTCCTTGGAGGATATTGTCCCACTCCTCCCTTGAGCAGGTTTTCATTTCTTGCGCGTCTACCAAGAGCATCCCATGCATGCGCTATAGGTTTTAGGTCAGAGAAGTACGCAGGGCATACCATACGTTCGATTTCTTCACTTTCCAGTGCGTCCGACACCTCAACGGTCCTGTGTGGGCGGACATTGTCGTCTATAACTAGAAAGCCGGGACCTACAGCACCCCTAAACGGACAGACATGATCCAGAATAATCTCCCTTCAATACCTCTGTGCTGTAACAGTACCTTGCACAAAGATATGCAGCGGTGTTCGGCCACTATGCATAATGTCTGCCCACACCATGCCTAGTCCATACACTGACGTTCATGAACCTTCTGTGGTCCGTAACGTATTCTCCTCTTTCTCCACAGGAACTGGTGGGCAAAATCACTTGCCACAGTGAAGCGACTCGTCGGAGAACGTCTCTCTGGAATGCTGTTGCTGACTCTAAACAGCATGCTACCTATACCAGTGGAATCTTTCTTGATGACCGCGTGGTTGAAGTGGGACGCATTTAACAGGCTTCCGAGCATACAAACCAGCCTGATTTAATCGCCGCGAAAAGGGTTCTGTAGAGACACGTGTACCGGTAACGGTTGTACGGTTTGCAGCGATCTGCCTAGCACTGAGATGTCTGTTTCTTTTCGTCACTAGGGCTATATATCGATACTATTGCAGTGTGGTGGTACGTCTACGACCATCGGCATGCTTTTAAATCACATTTTTTAATCTCGGGATGACACATGTGGACACAGCCATTTTCTAGCGTCCACAGCTCCACTCACCATCTCTTTAAAATTTACACGGTGCTATTGCTCTAATTTCCCGAGTCTTAGTTTTATCCTTCTACACCTTGTCAGGATGTTTATCAGTACATGTTTGTTCTTTGAGAGAAAGAAATTAATCATGGGTTAGCAGATGTTATGCGGGCAGGGGGCTTCATTGTTGTATGATTTGAGAGCTATTTCTAACGGGGTCTTTGTGAAGGGTTGCATAATTTGATGTTCGTCAATCTTCACTTGGTCGGTTTCAATTTCGTCCTCTGCCGTTTGCAGGGTTATGCCACTCTGTAGCTCCTCCGTGCCGAGACAGTTGGGCAGTACAAAGGGCCGCCTACCGATAACATTACGAAGTAGATAAATCTGCTGCAGTGCCATCGTTATTGTGGTTTTATTATTTAAATTATTATAATTTTCTGTCCACTCGCATCTTTTTTTAAAAAAGATTTCTTTTTATTCGTGACTGACGCACTCTAAGCCAAATAAAATTTTGCTTCGTACTAACTTTTTTAAATGTTATGAGTGCTGTTCACCTTCCTGATAGACGTGCGTTACGCGTGCTTTCGATGAAACCGGGATGGTTTCAAAAATCTACACCAATCGTCTGTATGCTTCTTCTACATCTCTGAGAAAATATAGTAATATAAGTACATTTAGTGACTTACAGGAGTCACACACAGCATACAGAACTGACGGGCTGCTCTGCAATTACAGTTAATATGAATTTGAAGGAAACCGCTAATGATTATTAAAGATAAATGCGATAACAGAACGCAGTAAAAACAATCAGTTATCGCGAATATGTATCTCCACTTGACACCATTTCAAGCTTTCACTTCTTACTCGTGCTACAATAGCAAACATCTCGAAAGGCTTTGTTTTCACGTTGGTTCTCATCTTCCACTGACTCCACTGTAGTTTCCTTTCGCTATCACACCCGCAAAACCACATTTCTTCACGAATTCTGACAAAATCTTGATATTAGTGCGTTTTCTGTCATATCAAAAAATACCAAATCGAAAACGTACAACAGTGATCGTAAATACCTCATATCTAAATGCGCTTCCCCGCGGACGACTTATGGTCAGCTGATTCAGAACCTAGCGGAACAACTCGTCACTACCGCACCTCTGCCTGCAGGAAAGGAATGCCATTTAGGTCTGTCCCCCTCCCCCTCTCCTTCATAGCTGATTAGTCTGACAACAGAACATTTCTAGCTACATCCTTCACATGTGAGACGTGAGTCTTGAGGGGCTTCAGCGATGCTGGGAAGTCGTACCAAGCCTCGTCGTGGCGTGCTACAATTTCAACCTAGCAGTGGATAGATTCACGATCCAGATTAGAGCGATCGCCGTGTCACGCTTGCGAACCTAGACGTCCTCGAACGGGACCTAAAAGGTGCAGAAGCAATGGAAAAAGCATGCCAGTTTTAAAAGAACTCAAAATCCCCAAGATTTTCAGTGTTTTTCAGAAGTTCGAAATATAGCGCGTACTTCAATGCGAGATGATTTTTAATAATTTCCACAACTAAACTCTCTCGGAATCTGGCAGAAAACCCAAAGAGATTCTGGTCACACATAACGCACACCAGTGGCAAGACGCAATCAATACCTTCACTGCGCGATAACAACGGTGAAGTCACTGATGACAGTGCCACTAAAGCAGAGTTATTAAACTCGGTTTTCCGAAACTCCTTCACCAAAGAAAACGGAGTAAATATTCCTGAATTCCAATCAAGAACAACTGCCGAGATGAGAGACATACAAGTAGATATTGTCGGTGTAGCACAGCAGCTTAAATCACTCAATAAAGGCAAGGCCACCGGTCCAGATTGTATATCAGTCAGGTTCCTTTCAGAGTATGCTGATACAATAGCTTCATATTTAGCAATTATTTACAACCGCTCGCTCATATAAAGTTCCGTACCTAAAATCTGGAAAATTGCTCAAGTCACACCAATACCCAAAAAGGGAAGTAGGAGTAATCCGCTGGATTACAGACCCATTTCACTAACGTTGATTTGCAGTAGCGTTTTGGAACATATATTGTGTTCGTACATTATGAATGACCTCTAAGGAAACGATTTATTGACACTTAGCACGGATTCAGAAAACATCGTTCCTGTGAAACACAACTAGCTCTTTATATTCGTGAAGTAATGAGTGCTATCGACAGGGTGTGTCAAATTGATTTTATATTTTTAGATTTCCAGAAGGCTTTCGACACCGTTCCTCACAAGCGTCTTCTAACCAAACTGCTTGCCTATGGAATATCGCCTCAGTTGTGCGACTGGATTTGTGATTTCCTACCAGAAAGGTCACAGTTCGTAGTAATAGACGGAAAGTCATCGAGTAAAACAGAAACAATATCTGGCGTTCCCCAAGGAAGTGTTATAGCCCATCTATTGTTCCTGCTCTATGTTAACGACATAGAAGATAATTTGAGTAGCCCTATTAGATCGTTTGGAGATGATGCTGTCATTTACCGTCTTGTAAATTCGTCAGATGACCAAAACGAATTGCAAAATTATTTAGATAAGATATCTGCATGGTGCGAAAAGTGGCAGTTGACACTGAATAAAGAAAAGTGTGAAGTTATTCACATGATTTCTAAAAGAAATCCGCTAAATTTCGATTACGCGATAAGTCACACAAATCTCTATTTCTGTAAATTCAAGTAAATACTTAGGGATTACAATTACAAATAACCTAAATTGGAACGATCACATAGATAATGTTGTCGGTAGAGCAAACCAAAGACTGCGATTCATTGGCAAAACACTTAGAAGATGCAACAGGTCTATTAAAGAGACTGCTTACACAACGTTTGTCCATCCTATTCTGGAGTATTGCTGTGCGGTGTGGGATCCGTATCAGGTGGGACTGACGGATGACATCGAAAAAGTTCAAATAAGGGTGGCTCGTTTTGTATTACCGCGAAATAGGGGAGATAGTGCCACAGACATGCTCCGTGAATTAGAGTGGCAATCAATAAAACGAAGGCGTTTTTCATCCCGATGGGATATTCTCATGAAATTTCAATCTCCAGTTTTCTCTCCCGATTGCAAAAACATTCCGTGCCACCCACCTACATAGGGAGAAATGATCATCACGATAAAATAAGAGGGATCAGGGCTCGCACGGAAAAGTTAAGTGCTCGTTTTTTCCCGCGCGCGCCGTCCGAGTGTGGAACGGTAGAGAGACAGTTTGAAGGCGGTTCATTGAACGCTCTGCCAGGAACTTTATTGTGAATAGCAGAGTAATCACGTAGATGTAGATGCAGATGTAGAAGCGTGGAGCGTTACGAGTGTTGTGACATTAGGTATGTTATTTCACATTGAGGAAGCATTGCCGAACTCGAAACACGAAATATATCGATAAGCCAAAACATTATGATCAATACTCACCGCGACGATAGATGCCGCCTGGTGGCGTTGCGGGGACGTGACGCGTAACTGAAGTATGTAAGCGGAGCAGACACGGGCTGGGAATTACGCTAGCGAAGGTATGGGCTGCAAATGGGCAAATGCATTGAGATAAGCGACTTTGACAAAGGGCAGATTATTATTATGCAGAGCCTGTGATCGAGTATCTCAAAGACTGCGAAGCCGGTCACGTGTTACTGTCGTGAGCATCTACGGAAATATAGGTAGGTAGAAGGACAGTGAAACTACCACTAGGCGTTGAATGGTTGGATGCCAACGACTCTTCACAGAACGTAGAGTTCGGAGGCTTCTCTGATCTGTAAAGTAGGATAGATGGTGATCCGTGTCATCTCTTCCGAAAGAGTGCAGTGCTGGTGCACGCACAAGTGTTTCGGAGCAAACCGTTCAATGTACGTTGTTGAACATGGAGCTCACCAGCAGACCACCCCTACGTGTTCACATGTCGAACTAATGACATCATCAGTTACGATTGCAGTGGGCACGGAACCATCAGAATTCGACCATCAATTAGTGGAAACGAGTCGTTTCTTCGTGGGAATCACATTTTTGTTACACTAGTTCGACGGTCGTCTCCACAAACGCCGCCATTGAAGTGAACAGTGGCTCGAAACGAAGAGTGCGCCACGGACGCACGCTGGTCTGAGTACTATTGTCCTGTGGGAGACATTCTCCTGCGCTTGCGTGGGACCTGTGATAGTAATAGAAGACACGCTGACAGCTGCAATCCGACTGCATCCCTTCATGCTTGAAGTCTTCCCCGATGGCGATGACATCTTTCAGCAGTGTAATTGTCCGTGTTTCGGAGCCAGAATCGTGATTTGAGGAGCATTGTAGTGAACTCACGTTGATGTCTCGGCGACTAAATTCGCCTGCTGTAAATCCTGTGGAACCCATCTGGGTCGCTACTGGGCGTCATCACCGCGTACGCAAATCAGCGGCACGTTATTTATGCTAATTACTTGACTTGTGCGTAGACATCTAATGCCAGATACCTCCACAAACCCACCAAGAAACTGTCGAATTCCTGATACGCAGAATCAGAGATGTATTTCGTTCCAAAAACGGACAAACAAGCAATTAAGCAAGTGGCCATGTTTTTCTCTTCGGTGTATATTCTGCAATATTTCGGCAACGTGCAATTAAATACTTAACCAATAAGAGGCAAAAACGTTCTCTGCATCACAATGAGAACTTGAGAGACATCATTACTGGATTTCGCCGTTTTTAGCTGAAGTCTATGTTTAGTGGCATTTATATTATAATGTACATTGTTTCCAAGCTAGATTAAAAGAAGAGGAGGTGAATAAACTGTTTAAGATTAAGCTTAGAAATAGATTCACAGCATTAATGGACGAAAGTAATAGGGGAAAATGCGGAGATGTCAATACAAAATGGAACAATATTACAACTGTTATGAAGGAGACAGCACAGGAACTGTCAGGAGATAACAATAATAGCAATATCAAACGCAAACCATGGTTCAGTGAAACATATAGAAAAGCAGTTTAGGCCAGGAAGACAGCTAGACAGGCAATGGTGAGCAATAACAAGTATGACAACCAAATAAAATACAGCACACAGCCTCGAGAAAAATTAAGAAAACGATCAGGCGAGAGACAAGATCATTCATATATAGATAGAGAAGGCAGAGGAGAACTATAGTCAGAACAATAGTTAACAGTTTTACAGGACAACAAGAAGCTATAGAAAGAAGTACAAAGGTGAGCCTGTGATAGTCCGCCCGACTAGCCCCGCGGTCTAACGCGCTGCTTCCCGAGCGGGAAGGCGTGCTGGTCCCGGGCACGAAACCGCCCGGCGGATTAGTGTCGAGGTGCAGTGTACTGGCCAGCCTGTGGATGGTTTTTAAGGTGGTTTTCCGCCTGCCTCGGCGAATGCAGGCTGGTTCCCGTTATTCCGCCTCAGTTGCATTACGTCGACGATTGCTGCGCAAACATTGTCTTCACGTACGTGTACGCTATAGTTACTCTACCTTGCAAACAGCCGGCCGTGGTGGCCGTGCGGTTCTAGGCACGTCAGTCCGGAACCGCGCTGCTGCTACGGTCGCAGGTTCGAATCCTGCCTCGGGCATGGATGTGTGTGATGTCCTTAGGTTAGTTAGGTTTAAGTAGCTGTAAGTCTAGGGGACTGGTGACCTAAGATGTTAAGTCCCATAGTGCTCAGAGCCATTTGAACTATTTTTGAACCTTGCACTCGTCTGGTATGAGACGTTCTCGGGGGAGGTCCTCTGGGGGCCGAACCTTACAATAACCCTGTGTTCGGTGTGGGGCGGTGGTGAAGTGGGTGGACTGCTGCGGCCTGTTGTGGGGATGTGAACCACAGAGCACTACGGCGGGACGGTGCCTCTCCGTCGTTTCTAGGTCCCCGGTTCAATACACAACACACACACACACATACACACACACACACACACACACACACACACACACACACAGAATTTGCACTAAATTACGTTTCTCTTTCGATTTTTCTTCCGATTCTGATGATATGTACCTAATTGCTTAGCTACCACTTAGATACCTCTAATTTCAGTTATAGCACAATAAAAATGACAATAAAAAGTTGACAGGGAAGTTGACGATCGTAATATTACCCTCCGTATAATTTTTAGTCTTAGCAGACCTTGCAAATTTAAAGGACATTCCAGGAGATCAAATTATCAGAAAACAAAAATTATACATCAGTTGATGAGCTCCGAGCAGTGCTTCGCGAATATCAGAGGCAGAAATTAAAAATACATCGTTTATACGAGCTACGGTTTACTAATTGGCGCGAAAAACTTGCGTGCAGTACCTTACACTTTTGCGTTTAGGCATAAAGCGCACACCTGGAAACCGAAAGGTCACGGGATCGAATCGCGGTCGGACCATGTTAACATGAAACATTTGGGCTGGACATGCGTGGTTAGTCGCTAGAAATCACTGGCTACGTAAGCACAAGTCCTTCGCGTACAATCCGTACGGTGAAAGAATAGCTTTGGCAGTTAAGGTGGACTTGGCGTGGCTTCTTCGCCCGTCTACCACAACGAATTAAAAAACGCAGCTGTGTATAAGTTTCTATGGCAAGGCCTCAGTGTTTCCGCAGCTCTTTAGATGCTTACTGGTTTGTGTCACGTAGGTTCGGTGGCGCCAGCAGTCTTTTGCTACTTTTCAACGTAATCACCGTAACGACTGAGGCTGTTGTCGTACCTGTGGACAAGCTTTCCAATACTTTGTTCATAAAATGTTGCCGCCAATGAATTGTGACCGGAAATAAGACCTTTTACTCGTTTCCTGCAAGCTTAAGGAAACAGAGCAGCAGAAAGTACTCGGAGAATGTCATTCAAAACAAAAAAAAGAAGTATGCTGATTTCTGGATTTCTTCTGATCCATGACAACGCCCGTACGTACAGTGTTGATGTACTCCAACGGCTCCTTGGTTAATTTCGATGGGACATTTTCGATCGCCCGCCATACAGTCCTGAGCTAATGGCGAGTGACTTCCGTCTTTTTCCTGAACGGAAGAAGCTGTCAGGAGAGCAGCGCTTCCAAACTAACAAACCTTAAACCCATATCAAGACTTAGTTCAGTTCATTGGCAAGCGTGTTTTATGAAGAGGGTATTGGAAATCACAGACGACTGAGAGGAAAAGTACTGACAGCACATTTCGGAATCTTTTAGAAAGAAATAGTGTAGAGGCTCGCCAGTAAGACATAATTTGGAAACGAAAAGACGGGCTAGAAGGGGTACTGTGAAAACAAAAAGATAGTCTAGAGGTAAGGCGCGTGCCTGGAAACTGAGAGATCGCTGAATCGGATCCCGATCGGACTACTGAAATTATTACTATCCCTATAATGTAGCCTTCATCTCTCAACGATGCGAGCAGCCGTCAGGCATGATATGTGGTTCGGATTGCACGTTAAACTGTTGTTTGCCTTTCCGCGGTTGGTTACCTAGGGTAGATTAGAGACACGTAAGTTGCCGATGTGGCATCCAATTGAAAGACTTGCACCCAGCGATTAAGTCACAGGAAATTAATATTATACTTCAGGGCAAATTTCTGCATTTATACATGCATATATGTAAGTAAAACGAAGTAAAGCAGTCATCAGAATGACGGATTTCCTTTCACCAGCCTTTGAAAACAGATGGAGGAAATTAGAGTCCAGGAAGAAGAAATTAAAACTTTAAGGTGCCCGTGACAATGTAACTCTGTCAGAGACGGTACAAAACTTGGAAGATCAGTCGAATGGAATGGATATTGTCTTGAAAAGATGTTGTAAGATAAATGTAAATATCGTGTGACTAGGCGGCCGCTGGTGGCCGAGCGGATCTAGGCGCTTCAGTCTGTAACCGTGCGACCGATACGGTTGCAGGTTCGAATCCTGCCTCGGGCATGGATGTGTGTGATGTCCTTAGGTTAGTTAGGTTTAAGTAGTTCTAAGTTCTAGGGGACTGATGACCTGAGATGTTAAGTCCCATAGTGCTCAGAGCCATTTTTTTCGTGTGACTAGGGCCTCTCGTCGGGTAGACTGGTCTCCGGGTGCAAGTCTTTCGATTTGACGCAACTTCGGCGACTTGTGCGTCGATGGGGATGAAATGATGATCATTAGAACAACACATCACCCTGTCCGTGAGCGGAGAAAATCTCCGACCCAGCCGGGAATCGAACTCGGGCCTTTTTCTTTAAATCTCATTTTGTTCTATGTTGTTCGTTGAATTTGTTCGAGGCGGACGTCCGATGACACCCATTTAGGTTCTTCGTTGATCCATTCACTCAGTTTTTTTGTCAAAGAGGGTAGCTAACCCTCTGACCGAACACACTGAGCTACTGTGCCGGCATCCCTTAGGATTGACATGCTGTCGCGCTGACCACTCAGCTACCGGGGCCGGACGTTGTAAGATGAATATCAAGAAAGGTAAAACAAGGATAATTAAATCACGCGATATTGCGGTAATTCTGTTAAGAAATGAGACCCTAAACTAGAGATCAGTGCCGGCCGGTGTGGCCGAGCGGTTCTAGGCGCTTCAGTCTGGAACCACGCGGCCGATACTGTCAGAGGTTCGAATCCTGCCTCGGGCATGGATGTGTGTGATGCCCTTAGGTTAGTTAGGCTTAAGTAGTTGTAAGTTCTAGGGGACTGATGACCTCAGATGTTAAGTCCCATAGTGCTCAGAGCCATTTGTACCGTTTTTGAACTAGAGATCAGTTTTGTTATTTGATCAACAAATGTCTGAGGAGAGTGAAGTACAGAGGATATACACAGTCCAGTCACATTAATGTGACCACCGCCTGTTTTCGACGTCAACATGCAATAGCTACTCACAGACGGCAAGTGGCAGCACTAGCAGAGGATAGTATATAAAGCGTGTCGGGAGCACGCCGACAACAGTGCAGTCATTGTCATTATGCGGTAACGGAGCGTTTTATCTGACGACCAGAAGGCGATGGTCGTTGGCTTTCGGGCCAACGGTGGAAGCATTTCCGAAATGACTAAGACTGTAAACTGATCGCGCGCCACCGTTGTTGAAGTACACTATGCACTGAAAAATTGCGCTATCCAAAGTCGGCGCCAAAGCAACAGTGGTGCACCACGAGCCATAGATGATGGGGGTAAACTACGGGTGCGGAGAGGTGTGCGGCAGAATAGACGTGAAGCTGTTGAGCAGCTGACGGCCCAGGTGATCCAAGGGGCCACTAACAATGTCTTCTCGACGACCGTTCAGCGAACGTCGCTGTATATAGGCCTCCACAGCAGGCGCCTGGTTCATGCGTCCATGTTGACTGCTGCTCATCGGAGGCGATGGACGAAATTTGTATACCAATACCGCAACTGGACGTCCACTGAGTGGAGACAGGTGGCCTTTTATGATCAATCATTTTACCCGTCATCGGACAGTTGGCCGTTGGTGTGTACAGCAACAATCTTCGGGAGGGTGCAGACTGGAGGAGGGAGCGTTATGGTCGGGAGAATGTCTTCATGGTATTCCCTGGGTGAGCTCGTCTTACTGGAAGGCACAATGCATCAACACAAGTATGCATCTATCCTTGGGGACCATGTCCACCCATAGATGCTGTTTGTTTCTTCCTCGGCACGATGGAACTGACCAGCAGAACAGTACGACGTGTCGCCCAGCTCGCAGTGAACGTACGTGGTTAGAAGAGCACCAGGAAGAATTTACCGTACAACCCTGGCCACCAAACTCCCTGGATTTAAACCCAGTCGAGAATTTGTGGGACCACCTCGATCGATCTGTTGGCGCCATGGATCCTCAACAGAGAAACCTAGCGCGGCTGGCCAATGCCCTGGAGTCGACATTCGTCCACATCCCTTTCGGCACCTTCTAGAACCTCACTCACTTTCTTCCTTTCTCTGCATGCCCCCCCCCCCCCCCCCCCCCACCCAAAGGTGGTTGTTCAGGCTTTTGACAGGCGTTCACATTAATGTTACTAGACCATGTAACTAAAAAATGGCTCTAAGCACTATAGGACTTAACATCTGAGGTTATCAGTCCCCTACACTTAGAACTAACTAACCGCCGGTCGGGTAGCCGAGCGGTACTAGGCGCTACAGTCTGGAACCGCGCGACCGCTACGGTTGCAGGTTCGAATCCTGCCTCGGGCATGGATGTGTGTGATGTCCTTAGGTTAGTTAGGTTTAAGTAGTTCGAAGTTCTAGGGGACTGATGACCTAAGAAGTTAAGTCTCATAGTGCTCAGAGCCATTTGAACCTAACTAACCTAAGGACAGCACATACATTCATACCCGAGGCAGGATGCGAACCTGCGACCATAGCAGCCCTGTAACTACAATCGAATATTAATTTAGGTACTATTATAAAGTCCTTTTTGAAACTATTTGTTTGGAGTGCAGCCTTTTGCGGAAGGGAAACGTGAACGATACACATTTCAGAGGAGAAGAGAACAGCATCTTTCCAAATTTCTTGCTTCAGAAGAATCCTGAAGATGAGACGGGTAGCTCGAATAACTAATGAAGTACTGAATGTAACTGGTGAAAAATTAACTTATGGTACTAACTGAGTAAAAGAAGCGATAGGTTGATGGAACACATACTGAGTCATCAATGAATCGTCCATTTGGTAACGGAGGGTTGTGTGGGGGTGAAAATTACAGAGGGAAACCATGGCTGGCTAAAGTAAGCAGGTTTTAACTGGTTGTAGAGTGTAGTAATATGCAGAGAAGAAGAGACTTTCAGAAAATACACTGTGGAGGGCTGCATCAAACCAGTCTTCGAACTGAATAGCGCGGCTACAAGCCGCCTAGTTATAATGATAAGTCAATACAAAGGAAAAACAGCCGAAGTTACAGACTTCACTTTTATTACTTGTTGATTACTTTCATGTCGGGGCTCATGTCCCGCAGCCGTAATGAAACTTTGGGAAGGGGGCCGTGCCGGCCGCTGTGGCCGAGCGGTTCTAGGCGCTTCAGTCCGGAACCACGCTGCTGCTACGGTGGCAGGTTCGAATCCTGCCTCAGGCATGGATATGTGTGATGTCCTTAGGTTAGTTAGGTTTAAGTAGTTCTAAGTCTAGGGGACTGATGACCTCAGATGTTAAGTCCCATAGTGCTTAGAGCCATTTTTGGAAGGGGGGAGGAGTAGACTGCCAGTTGTCTGTATGCTCTGTAACCGCTCATTTGCACTTTGTTATACGTAATGTTTGTTACATTGACATGGTTCTTGTATTTTGGGAAATACTATTTCGACTATCTGGTACATATTTCTTGAAACGATATGTCCTGTATTCTTGACGTGCGCTTAGTAATTTGGTAACAGCTGTATTGTACATGATTGTAACTTTGGTTTCCTGACCTGTAGGATGATTTGAAATTGGGTCCCTACCCGAGACTCGTCATCAAGTAAATAAAAGTGAAATTTACAACTTCGGCTGTTTTTACGTTGTACTGATTAACACAACCTGCTGTCCTGCATTACTCCATCACGCTGGAACTTCGTAAATAGTATAAGATAAAAATCCTAGAGGTACAGCAAACGCCAATATGAGGGAACATGCCCTGGTTCCGAAAGACATTGTGTCGAGGTTTGGGGTCTAATCCAGGTTATTTTCGCACAGCTTGGTGGAGAGAACTGTACGCTACCTGCTCTCCTTCCTTTGCGGCTGAAATACCCTCCAACCACAGTATCAGTAATGGTTAACAAGATGTCAATAAGCTTGTATTAGCTAATCTCAGTATTGACGTACTTGCAGCTGTAGAAATTGGTTTATGTGAGATGAGAATGAAGGAAAGACCGGAGAATAGAAAAATACAAAATATGCTAAGTTAACAACTTTGCAGATTTCTAATTTAGTTTGTATTTATCTGGCCACGCTGCGTCGTATATGTCATTTAAGAATATAATTATATTATATTATGTTGTGAGACCAAAGACGCTGCTGTGTTTGATTGTGTTCTTTATTACAATAGGCCCATTTCGGTGTGATTTTCGCCTTCGGGTTGTCTGTGAAAAGTACTTACTTTGATGCAGTATTTCGAGTTTTTACCTAGATAACTTAATCTGTTATACAGGGTGGTCCATTGATCGTAACCGGGCCAAATATCTCACGAAATAAGCGTCAAACGAAAAAAGTACAAAGAACGAAACTTGTCTAGCTTGAAGGGGGAAACCAGATGGCGCTATAGTTGGCCCGCTAGATGGCGCTGCCATAGGTCAAACGGATATCAACTGCGTTTTTTAAAATAGGAACCCCCATTTTTATTACATATTCCTGTAGTACGTAAAAAAAATGAATGTTTTAGTTGGACCACTTTTTTCACTTTGTGATAGAAGGCGCTGTAATAGTCTCAAACACATGGCTCTCAATTTTAGACGAACAGTTGGTAACAGGTAGGTTTTTTTAAATTAAAATACAGAACATAGGTACGCATACTAACGGTTTGCTACGTACAAGTGGTCCTAATATCGATATTACATCGATGTCTCAGTTGCTGTCAAACTATTTTATAAGTTTGCTCCTTTGATGCGGTTCGAGCTACATACAGTAGATGTTTCATTTTACTTGGAGTAGTTATTTTTGTATTTGTTGAATTATTATTCTTGACGAAATCGAAATATATTCACACTCACAAAATTACGCTGAAGAAATTCGAACTGAACAGATCGATTTGAAACGTAAAGACTACATCGAAAATTTTATCGAAATTATCCTTCGAAACTAGAGGTGAGTAGAAAAAAAAAAGTCTGCAGATGTGTCAGAGATCATTTTACCAAGAAATTAAAAGTACCCACTAGACAGAATTGATTTATGTAAACAACACCCGGAAATTATTATAAATTTCGCACACCCCAAGGCAATCAGTCATAACCAGTTCCATAAAAAACAATAGAATTAAATTACATACGATCGTAGAACCACATAAAAACAAGTCATACAAGCAATTTAATATAGTGGATGTGAACAAACATATTTCTTAGAGAATACCAAAAGCAAACTGAATTTAACCATGCAACATCGTTGATCCAAGTGTCAATATAGCTATCACGAAAGATGATAATGAAATAAACTTACGTAATTCGACAGTTACATGACAAAATTTCAACAAAAATTTAATGTCTACTATAGCTCCAACAGCATCAAAGAAGCAAACTTATATTGTGACAGAAAATGAGACATTGATACCATATGGGTATCAAGAGCACCTGATGTACATAGCGAAACATAATTATCTAGTTAAAAATTTGGAATATTGTACCAAACCATGTATTTTTCACAGGTAATCTGAATATGGCAATCACGCCGAAACAAGCCTATTGTAATAAACAATATAATCAAACACACCGGCGTCATAATATAATAATGTTATGATCCAATGCTCACATTTAAATTTGTGGAGTATGTACGAAACCCAAGGATGACTATGCGATTCTTCGTGTTAACAGACTACGTTGAAGTGAAGAACGCGCGTGTTCTCGCTACTACTTCTCCACCGACGGTGCCCACTCTTCTTCGCTGCTGAGCCGGCCACGCCGTTCCCCGTCTTCGCGCATCACTGAACGTGCCGAATCAGCCGCTGCGTCTCTGCTGTGGTTTTGTGTACACCACGAGTAAATTGCTGTTATTAATGCGACCCGCTTTCGCTCATTTCTTCCCGTCTTCCATTTACCCTCACTTCTAACGGTCTAATGCGTCGATATACTATGTCAACGACTCTGTGAGACTTCGTACTGAGATCCGTACAGTTTTTTCTTCTGGCGTAGTTACTACAGGGCTAAACCACTGCGATGTTAAATAAAACATACGCAGTTGTGAGCATCTCAAGGATAATATTCGGAGAAGAGGTGTTTATGAAACAGTCCACAGTTTTGTTGGATATCTCAGTTGATGAATAAACAGAGTAATAACGCAGAGGAGCTGGGTTCATCCCATAATAGCTCCCACACTTTTTTCTGATGCTTAACTCTTCTTTGTTCTTGTTTAATACTTTGTACCCGTGAATATTCTAGTATCGACACACGCCAGTTCCCCATATAACAGTACATCGACCGTACCATGACCGTGACTAGTGAAGCACTTCCATGGTAACACCAACTTTGGCGCTGGTGGTGGCAATAGCTTACTTCAAGACAATTCACACTTCAGCCTCGAGTACTTTTTCTTAACATCCTATTAAAGGATTAACTATCGCTTCAACCACATATAGTACTGACTCCAATTAATGGTACAATGTTAAAGACTGTACCCATTGATCAGAGACGTGTAACAACACTGAGTTATCTGTTAATTAATTGAGTTAACAAAACCCAGTGTCATACATTTACTTTGGTTGTCGTGCATGTGCCTGCTGTTACCTGCTGAACGAATTTTATAGAAAGAATAAAGAAATTCCGTTTGTAAAAGAAAAGCAGTTCCCTCTCCTTAGAGTGGAACATGTCGAGATATAGTAATCGCAAAATATTATTATCACTACGTTTTCAGTCAAGTCGCAGCAGATTATATTATGCAGACGCTATATCGTGGCAGTTTCAAGTGGGGAGTGTTTTGAACTATGTTTGTGTAAGCCACCGGTAGAGGTCAAGCCTGAACTAACACTGCCAAACGCAGCAAACAATAGCGCTGTAGCCACTACCAAATGCTTTACGTACTCATGTTTATTTTGTGTTGTGGATTGCTTGTTTTCTTTTCTTATTTTGAAATGAGTAGAAAGACCAATGCCTGTGTGTAAAGCGATTCGAATGCGTCTCTCACCGCAACAAAAGGAAAGCGCGATCCCTATGACCATTATGTCAGGCCTGCTTTCGTGGAAGCACATAACATGTACGTAGGATGGCAGTCCTTCGAGACGGTGGCAAGACGTTTTCCCCCACACCGCTCCTCTCCTCTTGGGCAGTCAAAGTTCTCGTTTGTTTACGGTCGCTGGCTGCTAGCAAGGTATACTGTCCGCATAGTAATTTGTGCTTACTGTTAAATGTGAATTGTTGCAGTTTAACTGTAAATATAGACATAGTCCACTATTGATGCGTAAATATAAAGCATCTGGGTACCCATTAATGGAAATTTATGTGGACTGTATCCATCCTTCTCCTCTATGAAAGTTTGAGCTATGCTGGGAACACTTTTAGTAAGGTGTTTGTATGTCTGTGGAGGTCTGGCAGTCCATGTTTCTTCAAGAGACTAAAGCAGGGAAGGTAGTGATGTTGGATGCTTGGCTCGGGAGGGAAGTCGACGTTCTGACTCAACCCTAAGGTATTCCACTGGGCTCAGATTGGGACTCTGAACAGGCTGGTCCATTTCAGGAATGTTGTTGTCCACAAAGCATTGCCTCGCAGATGATACCTCATGACGCGGTGCATTGTTGATACTGTCATTGCCTACAAACTGTTTCTCTACTGTACACATGGTGGAAAACATGATTGTGTCCTTTCACATTTATCGTTTCCTTACGCACATAAATGGGACCACACCTTAACAAGGAGAAACACTAACATGCCGTAACACCGCTTCCTCTGCACTCCATTGTTACCACTATACATGAGGGCAGGTAATGTTCTCTAGGCATTCGCTCAACCCAAACCCTTCCGCCGGACTGTTAGAGGCTATAGCGTGATTCATCATATCACATCACTCGTTTCCAGTCATTCACCGTCCAATGGTGTCGGCCTCTACACCACCTCAAACATCGCTTAGCGCCTACTACTTAAATGTGTGGCTTTGAGGGGCTGCTCGACCCTAGTTTTAATTCCCTAAGCACAATCATTGTGCTAACTGGACTGCTGACAGCACTGTGAAACTCGTGGGTTCTCCCTTCCGCTTGTTTCGTGCGATTCTTTGCAACCACCCTGCGCAGTGTTCGACGGTGCCTGATCGTCAGTACATGAGGTCTACCTGGTCTTGGTTTAACTGTTGTTGTTCGCGTTTCCACTTCACAATCGTATCACTGACAGTGGAGTTCGGTCACATTTAGAAGCGTTGAAAGTCCCTGACGGCTTTGTTACTCAAGTGACATCCAATGTATAGTCCGCGTTCGAAGGCACTGACCTCTCCTGAATGATCCAATTTGCTGTTACTGCTTCTGTACTGACAGCACAATACTTCCCGCCTGTTTTCACACTGTCAGGTCCGCTTCTCGTTTGATCCGCGGGCCGACATAGTTCAAATGCTAATCACTTTTTTCAGAACATATTAATAAACATCTCCTGTGAATATGAACGTCCTATCTCTAGTCGTTCAAGGTGTTCTGCTTTTTTCTGAACATGAGTGTATATTTATATATAAAAGATTCGATTGGTGGTAAAACTGGGAAAATTTAAACGCCGACGCGCCAACTGTATGGATGTTCCCAAGGAAATTTTCATTAACTCTACACCGCACTTCACCAACTTATGCTCGAGTCACGATTATCAGCAGCGTTTCATGTAGAAATGAAGGTAGATCGCTGCTGCCATCAATATGCGATACGTCTGAGTGTTATCTCACGTCTGAGATTGACGTTGCTACACACCTGTCTGGAAGGAACGTCGAGTCAAAGGAATTTCATCTGGATTCGTGTCAGATACTCCTTTGCACGGCACCTAAATATCACTGACTTTTAGCAGCACCACTATACAGACAGAAAAAGAGTGAATCTGAACTTTCAGCGAATTTGGATATGCAATGCAAATAGTAAACACGCTTCTTCATTAAGTGGAATATCATGCGTGGTACATACAATAAGAAGGAAGCACGAGCGATTATTATAAACTAGCTGGGGTATACGGCTTCGCTCAGGGAGTTGGTATGAGATTGTGTGGTAGTTGGAATAAAAGCATTAACTTTAAAGTATCAGAGATCAAAAAAATGGTTGAAAATGTAATCTAACCATTTACAATACTTCTAAAAGTATAAGAGTTAAAATTTTTTATCGAAAACATATTCTAACCATTTACAATACTTGTTTATAAAAAGCATTTTTCATTTTGTTATCCGTGGTATATATGTACAAATTTTTCGAATTTCCTACTCGAGAGCAAGCTACGTATAGCTGGCTGTGAGAGAAGCAGGAGTCTTTGAGGTTGCTGCCAAAATATTTTATAGTTTGTCCTTACGCTTTGTTAATTGTAAAACTGTAGACTAATTTGATTGGAAATTGCAGTCTTTTAAATTGGAATGCCAGTTCAGTAAGATCAGCGGTATTTTGGGGATAAGTAGTGGTGTCCTTTGCACTTTGCAGTCATAAGTTTGGCTTCGATGACGTTATTCGATTGCTGTTTGACGATCATCCTTGTTCCAAAAATGGTTCAAATGGCTCTGAGCACTATGGGACTTAACATCTATGGTCATCAGTCCCCTAGAACTTAGAACTACTTAAACCTAACTAACCTAAGGACAGCACACAACACCCAGCCATCACGAGGCAGAGAAAATCCCTGACCCCGCCGGGAATCGAACCCGGGAACCCGGGCGTGGGAAGCGAGAACGCTACCGCACGACCACGAGATGCGGGCATCCTTGTTCCATTACACACTTTTGCTGAATTGAGATTTCTCAGTATCATGATCGGAGATCCAATTTTAAGCCGAAGGCAGTGTAATAGCTTTCCTGGTGCTTGCAAAGAGTTTAGAAATTCTGTAGGGAAGTTCACACTTTCTTCAACGTTTACCATCGTGTCGATCGACTCGTATATTCTCCCTTCATCGGTAATTTTCTTTTGGATATTAAAGTCGATATCGTCGACAATATTATTTTTAGTTGTCCTGATTGCCATTTCAAATAACCAACCCAGATTGGTATAGTTGTCAACAATGTTCGGATAACTTTGGTAGATGAGATCGTTTTCAGCAGTGGCTATGTTGCAGAAATCACTGTTGAATTTAATGAGGCCAGTCGTCTGGTCTGTAGGATATGTGCCTTCGCCTATTTGTAAAAGCTGTTGAGCAAAATGTGCTGTTGCTTCGTCTTTTGATAGTTCAATTCTCATATATTTTGTTCGTCACAGTATTTCTTTGTGTGGCGAGAGATGTGATTTCTTAAAGCATTCATTGACCTCATCTGCTGGTGTTGACATGGGGATAACTGGAACTCTTTGTCAAAAATTTCCTTAGAGTATGAATAGCGCATCTCCAGGTCAGGAAACCAGAGTTACAATCATGTACAATACAGCTGTTACCAAATTACTAAGCGCACGCCAAGAATACAGGACGTATCGTTTCAAGAAATATGTACCAGTTAGTCAAAATGGTATAACCCAAAATACAAGAACCATGCCAAGCTAACAAACATACAGGTATAACAAAGTGCAAATGAGCGGTTACAGAGCATACAGACAACTGGCAGTCTATTCCTCCCCCACTTTCTGAGGTTTCATTACGGCAGCGGCACCTGATTTTAAAATTTTGCGAAATACCATTCTGACTAGTTGGTGCATATTTCTTGAAATACGTTCTGTGTTTTTGACGTACGCTTAATAATTTGATAACAGTTGTATTGTATATGATTGTAATTTTGCTTTTCCTGTTCTACTGGAGGATTTTTTATATGTGTCATTGTGCATTCGTAAATAATTCCGCCAGTGTTGTTGTCGATCCGATCGATGATAACTTTGCAAGTTCCCTTTTCATTGTCATTGGTGAGTGGTTTGTTGTGAGAAGTGTGTTGATGTAGCTTTTTCCACTTGTAATTTCGAAATTTAGTACACTAATAGCATATTTTCGTGGTGCTTGCATCCCAAGTTGTACTAAGGTCAGGTCGTTCGTTGCTAAACATTTATCTTCTAGGCGAATGAGTGTTTCAGTAACGATCCCTTTTTGTGATAGATTTGTCCTTGGATGGAAAAAACATAATCAATTTCATCTCTCTTAATGTTAATCGACGTGACATCGAAAGAAGTCATTTCGGAGCAGGCACTGTACGCTTTTATATTTTGAAAAATGTTTTAACTCTGAGTTTCCCCGGTCATGTAATGTAAAAATTCCTGCGGAGGTGCTTCTAGTGGTGGAAATCAAATTTTTCCATCCATGCACCAGAATTCAGGTGTTTCTGTACTGAATATTTTCGTGTTGCAGAATTGCAGAAGTTATTTACTTTTCCGATTACAACATGTTTTTTCTACTCTTTTGTGGGGTCGTTGTGGAATGCTTCATTTGTTAGGTTGTATTGTTTGCATGTCCTCGTCCGCGCTTCTCGTAGAGTGATATTTTCATGGTTTGTTTGAGTTCGCAGTCTTTTATTATAAGATTGTGTCACAATTATTGACTCTTCAATATGTCCACTTCGTTGTTCTTCCATTTCTCTGCTTCTCAAGGTGCACAATCTCGTTCGTTGATAACTCAAACGTGCTTCGCGCTCTTCGTCTCTTTCGTTTTTTCGCTGTTCTTTTTGTTTTCGTCGTTTTGTTTCATAACTGGTAAGATCTTCTCCTCTTTTACGTTTGGGCATTGTCTGAAATATAAAACAAATCAACCCTTTCTTAAAAAATGCACTAAGTACACTTTACACACTTTTCAAACTTTATTTTCGATTTAGATTCAGTCACTATATCACTTTAGCTACTCACACTTCAGTTTTTGTTTTTATTCACTCACTGCACTACTTTTTCGGTTCCTCTCTTCGTCACTGACAAGAAACTGACGTTCGAGCCACGACGGTCTTGCTTTATATACTCCTACCAATTGGTAGCCCCATCAGCGGCGCCTTCCAGAACATATCAAAAAGGCTTCGAATGGTCCACAATGATCGAGAACATATCACAACGTTCGAGAGTGTTCTGGAATGTCCCACAGTGGTCTAGGATGTTCTGCGATGTTTTCGAAGATACTGGAATCATCCTGAATATTCCAAACTATTCCCGAACATTCAAGAACATACTGGAATTTTGTAGACTGCTCTCGAATATTCTCGAATGTTCTGGAATGTTCTCGAATACTCGCGAATGTTCTAGAAATATTTAGCGGGCGAAACTTCGCAGCCCGTATGTCTTCAAAAGCACGCCCTGCAGGTAAAAACGGGAACCTTCTTCATGGATTAGGGGGGGGGGGGGGTAGAAGAGAAGGCTACCACACAAAATATCTCCCTTGATCGAACCGGGACTCGTTTCTGTGTTTTAGCCTCACGGACATGGTTCACTTACTTTTGTAATATAAATTGATTGATTAAGTAAATGCAACATGAAAATATCAATTCTGTTGTCATAAATGGTCAAGTCATGATGCGTAAAGATAGCCAGTCGGTAGATACTAAATCCGTAGCAGTAGGCGCTGCACGCCAGAACTACTTGAATAGACGCGCATGGTTGATTAGCAGACGTCGTGAGTGCAGGGGCTAACCAGACCCCAGCGGAAGAAACCGGAAACGCGATGTTGTCCGACCTCTGAGCCCTCCCGCTAATTTCGTTTTAGGAGCCTGTGTAACGCTCGGAGGCGAAGAAATTTCACGGCAGCGGAGAAAGGTACCAGATGTTTCCTTACTGCTTGAGAAATTCTGTCACACGCGATAGATTTACTGTACTATTCACTCTCACAGAAATGCTTTCCTTCTGTTTATTCATTTATTTAGTAGCTGACAAACCCGGCATTGCCAAGGTATTCAATTTGCCATTTTCTTACTAGAAACGAAAACAAAAAACGGACTGTGTTTCTACTGAAGTATCGAAAGTATTTCCATGTATTCGTGAAAACACCTTTGAAATTATGAAACAGTTGTACAGAGAGATATGTGTAATGTATGAATGTCTGTGTACAATATCTCCACTACTGGCCATTAAAATTGCTACACCAAGAAGAAATGCAGATGATAACGGGTATTCATTGGACAAATATATTATACTAGAACTGACATGTGATTACATTTTCACGCAATTTGGGTGCATAGATTCTGAGAAAGCAGTACCCAGAACAACCACCTCTGGCCATAATAACGGCCTTGATACGCCTGGGCATTGAGTCAAACAGAGCTTGGATGGCGTGAACAGGAGAGCTGCCCATACAGCTTCAACACGATACCACAGTTCATCAAGAGTAGTGACTGGCGTATTGTGACGAGCCAGTTGCTCGGCCACCATTGACTAGACGTTTCCAACTGGTTCGAGATCTGGAGAATATGCTGGCCAGGGCAGCAGTCGAACATTTTCTGTATCCAGAAAGGCCCGTACAGGACCTGCAACATGCGGTCGTGCATTATCCTGCTGAAATGTAGGGTTTCGCAGGGATCGAATGAAGGGTAGAGCCACGGGTCGTAACACATCTGAAATGTAACGTCCACTGTTCAAAGTGCCGTCAATGCGAAAAAGAGGTGACCGAGACGTGTAACCAATGGCACCTCATACCATCACGCCGTGTGATACGCCAGTATGGCGATGACGAATACACGCTTCGAATGTGCGTTCACCGCGATGTCGCCAAACGCGGATGCGACCATCATGATGCTGTAAACAGAACCTGGATTCATCCGAAAAAATGACGTTTTACCATTCGTGCACCCAGGTTCGTCGTTGAGTACACCATCGCAGGCTCTCCTGTCTGTGATGCAGCGTCAAGGGTAACCGCAGCCGTGGTCTCCGAGCTGATAGTCCATGCTGCTGCAAACGTCGTCGAACTGTTCGTGCAGATGGTTGTTGTCTTGCAAACGTCCCCATCTCATTCAGGGATCGAGACGTGACTGCACGATCCGTTACAGTCATGCGGATAAGATGCCTGTCATCTCGACTGCTAGTGATACGAGGCCGTTGGGATCCAGCACGGCGTTCCGTATTACCCTCCTGAACCCACCGATTACATATTTACTAACAGTCATTGGATCTCGACCAACGCGAGCAGCAGTGTCGCGATACGGTAAACCGCAATCGCGATAGGCTACAATCCGACCTTTATCAAAGTCGGAAACGTGATGGTACGCATTTCTCCTCCTTACACGAGGCTTCGCGTCTGTAGCACGTCATCTTCGTGGTGTAGCAATTTTAATGTCCAGTAGTGTCAATTAAGAAATATGATGCCGTACAGTTTCAGTACACTAGGCGCAGCTGCTTCACGTGTCTACAACGCGGTTTTGTAATCGTGTCTATGGCAACGCCTTTTCACAGTTCTATAGATGGCGACGTTTCCGGCTACAGCTGTTTTCGCTTCACAGTTGAAAGCTGTCTAAAGCGTTGCCTTGATATATTTTTGTAAGTGCGTTTAACGCAATATGTCTACATTGTCTGCGAAATTTGTTGTGAATATAGTTAGCAGCACAGAGCTAATCGTCATACAACTCATTGTTTATGACATTACATCTCCTGAACTCTGACAAGTAGGTGTTGCCTGATAACAAGGAATATGTGTACCAAGATTGGTTGAAATCGGTTCAGTGTTCTAGGAGGAGATGTAGAACATCACACACACATCCAGTTTTATAATACGTATGGAATGTTTATTTAACCTGAATACATTAGGGCCCTAAGGTAGGGTGTCCATTTCATTTTCATTGAAAAAGGGGACATTTCAAATAAGTTAGAGAAAAACCTGGGACAATGAAGAAAAAAAAACGGGACATAAATATTGTATTCACTAAATCTAATACACATACAAGTTTACCTTTACAACGTGCACTCAGATGATCCCAAATCACTTTTTACAGCTATTCTGCCACACTATCACCGTACTTTTCACTTTTATGTACTTTATCAAGAAGTGCATTTTCGTTTGAAATTGTACCATAAAAGTCAGTGCACGATACACCATTAAAATGTGTTTTGACAATGAGCAAGGCCCTCACTGTTTCAACTTTCATTCTGTTTTTTTCATCTGACCACAAAGAGTTCACTAACGAAAACACACGTACCACAGCAGCATTTGACCCATGAATTGCCAGACAAAACTCCACCAAATGACTCGTGTTTTTCATGTTAATGTTTTTACTTTTGAAATAAGCAAATATTTTACACCACGTTGCACTAACACTTAGTTTGTCTCCTTCTTCACTTTTTATGAAGTTCTGTACACATGAAAATTCATCGAAAGTTCGTCTTCATCAACAGGAAAATTTAGTACAATACGTTTAATAAAAACACAACAGTCCTGAATATCCTTCCACTGTAGCTGCTCCTTTTCAGTATTAACTCAGTCAAATGCTTTAAAATGTGTGAGAAATGGTCAACACCATTCTTTCATATACTCAATGCAAGAGTTATAGAAGATGTCAGCATAAATGTGAAATTGTTCTACAGTAATTTCACCCTCTTCTTCCAGCTTTCTTAGAGTCTCATGAACAAAGGATGTGAGAAATCTTTCAGATTTTCTACATTGTAATTTGCCCAATAATTTGTTTATTTCTTGATAAACTTCCACTATTGTGATTTTTTCTTTCTCAATACATTTAATAGTTGTGGAGAAAGGTTTTAGCTGGCTAACAAGAAAATGTAGAAGAACAATAGACACAGGGTTATCAAAAAATTGTTTAAGGATAACAGGACACTTATCAAGGGAAATGAAATATGATTTCAAAGCAGGAAATATCTCTACAATTCTTTCCAATGCTGGTAGCAGAGATAGCCACCTTGTCCTGTTGTGCCCAAGTACAGTTTTGTATTCAGTTTCAGTAAACTTACGGAATGACTTCAGAGATTCAACCCTTACTGTATATATGTGGAAATGCTGGTAGATTTTGTTTACAGTCAATTGGCAGTCGATGGGTAGGCAATCTGAGCCAGTTTGTAAGGAATTGTGCACCTCATGTGCTGGACAGCCAACACCTACTATATTATTCACTGTGTTCTGTTGCAGTTTACAGAACAAATTGTTTTTTCCTTTCCTCTGCTTACCACCAAAATTGGTGTTAGTGTTGTGCGCAAAAACTGCAATAACCTTTCCCTCAAGATCATATTTCTATAAAACCTCCAGCACTTAATTTGAGGTAAATCTGAAGTTTCTCCAGCTAAATTAACCAATTCGAGCACTTTCACCGTGATGCCATTTTCAGGGTGAAAATACCTGATAAGCAGAGGAACCAACTTCAAATCCAGATGATTCGATGTATCAATCATTACAGAAATGAATCGAGCACTTTTCAGTTCATTTAAAACCTGCTGAGCTGCATACGGTGCAATAACATTTGAAATGATTGCACACATTTTGTGTGTCCACATGTGAATTTAGGATTGAAAAGTTTTTTAACAACTGCTGTAGTACAATCCATTGACTTAAAGCTATGGTTATGCATTGCACTGTGGTATGCAAACGTAGCTTCTTGTGCTGCTAACTGCCTATCCATTTCTGTTACTGATTTTAAGTTTACATTGTAGTCACTCACGCATTTATTTGCTCTTTTCGTTTTATCACTCATGCGATGTTTCTTCGACTTAATGTGCTTCACAGTGTCAGACCTTCCACCATGACCAACAGCAAATTTTGATCTGCACAATGTACATTCTACAGTTTCTCCACTACCAGTGATAAAAGGAAACTCGCTTTTTATATTGCTGTTAAAATTACACTTTCGTTTTGGCATAATGAAACAGTGATTGCACAGTGCAAAACATTAACAGTGTGGTGACGAAATCCAGAGAGCAAGTATCAGTGGTGTAGAGTATCTCTGGACCGAAAGGACGGATTCAGTGGATCGATTTAGAAGAGAAAAATCTTCGTTGTTATTCGTAACCTATAGTGCGTTTAAAATTACTTGCGATTTTTGACAGTTCGGTACATGTTTGGGGTCTGCTGAAAGTCATCACACGCTTCCTAGGTTAAATAATTGCGCAGTTAATAGCAAGTCAAACAACCAGTAGCGTAAAATACTCTAGCCAAGCGGAATCATAAAAAAACGGGACATTTGAGCGTCTCCAAAAAAACTTTAGGGACAGCGGGACATTTTGGTAAAAAACGGGACTGTCCCGGGAAAAACGGGACGAATGGACACCCTACCCTAAGGCCCTCTCTTACCATCGGACAAGGGACATCATACAAAAATATTATAAAACATTCATAATAATAATAATTGACATTAACAACAACGGTGACCGCGACGACAATAATAAGATATGGCATAAATATTAATAATAAATAATACTTTGTAATTAAGGGCACTGAGAAAAATATTGATTCACGTAACACATTCGAAGCCCTGCTCTGTATTATCAGAACCAGAAGGGTGATGAAAGAGGAGAAGACTATGAATGCTAAGAAAAAACAGAATCACAATAGAGGACTATATAGACAGGCGTAGGGAGGAGTGAAGGGGGAAGAAGTATTGCTGAGAGTTAGCTGCAGATAAGTGTATGGAAGAGATAGCTATTGTTATAGACGGTGGAACATTAGCTATCTTTAGAAGTTTGAAATGAATTTAATTACTCCGATATTTTGAAGAAGATAGTTCCAAAGTCGGGTTCCTGATACAGAAAATGATTTTGAGAAGAGTTACTGATACAGAATATGATTTTGAGAAGACAGCCTAGAAATAAATTTACTTTGTTGAGAACGAATATTTTTGTTGTGCTATCAAGAAAGTAAAGAGTGGAAGTTAAGTACGAGGGAGTTCAATGACTGAGAAGACGACGCAGCAAACACAGCGTATGATAGTGTTCACGCCTGTCGGCACGTAACCCATGTTAACTGTTCGTAGGCAGAAGTGCTATGACCGGGATAGGGAACATCACAAATGTATCGCACACAAGCATCCACCGCCAGTGGCAGCCGGCTTGAGTTCTCATATCTTCCCTGGAGAAAAGGATCACAATAATCAAGTGTGGGGAGTGTTAGTGAATCTACTACTTTCTTTTTATGCTCGACAGGAAATATTTTGTAGGGTTCCGTAACTCAATCAGTACAAGCGGAACCCTTCTAGGATGACATTGTTATCCGTCCGCCTGTCCATCTGTCCAACGCTTAAGCCCTGTTTTCTCAGGAACGGGTGGACGTATCAAGTTCAGATTTATGTCACATACTAAGGTCCAAGGTCCCTTAGCGGTGTGCAAAATTTAATCGCAAACTGACTCATTAAAACCTTTAGGCAGTTTCCGTTGACTTAGAATCATGAAATTTGGCACGAAGTGAGGTTCAAAATACAAGTAAAGGAAAAAAATCCGCAAATTGGAAAATAGATATAATTATATCACATGAAAAAATATTTTTTGTCGTTTGTTATCTGACTGTCTGTCCCTCTGTTAAAACACCTTCTTCTCAGGAACGATTAGACTTCTATCTATCTATATCCGAATCCCGCTCCAGCTAGTGCCGTGTCTGGGTGCTGATGAGTCCTCTCCATTTGGCACGGTCCTCCCACCACTTTTCTTCTTCCACTTGCTGCCAGGTCATTCCTCTCCTTTCTACAGATATTCTCACTCCCATTTTCCACCGTGTTCTTGGCCGCCCTCTAGGTCTTTTCCCATCCATCTTTAGTTCTCCCATGATTTTGGGGAGTCTCTGCCCATGCATCCTCTTAACATGCCCATACCATCTTAATCTCTTTCTTTCAATTTTTTCTCTAATACTTTCTTGTTTAGGGTCCTTTCTAATCTCTACATTCTATACCCTGTCCATTCTTGTTTTTCACTTAAATGCTCTGAGTAATTTCATTTCCCCTGCTTGCAGTCTGCTCCAGTCCCTTTCTGTCATTGTCCATGTTTCTCCACCATAGGTGACAATAGGGATGTAATAATTCTTATACATAAGGAGTTTTGCTCTTTCTGAAACTTCATTATTCCGAATCAGGTATTTTATTGTTTGGTAGAAATTGCCTCCCTTCTGTAACCTCCTATTAATTTCGTTAGTTATTCTTCCATCCCTAGATATTTCACTCCCTAAATAAGTGAAACTTTCTACCACTTTGAGTGGTTCTCCATTCAAGGTAATAATTCCGTTGATGCCTTTCTCTCGTCCAAATACCATTACTTCACTCTTACCTATATTTATTTTTAATCCATACCTCTTCATTATTTCCTTCCACGCATCAAGCTGTAACTGTACATCTACCTCTTTATCACCCCATGTTACCATATCATCTGTAAAAATCATCTTTTTGTCTTTTTCTTTTACTATATCTTTAACTGCCCTATTCATTCCCTCCATCACAACATTAAAAAGTGCAGGAGATAGAATACTTCTTTGCTTAAGTCCTTGTCTTATTTCAAAGTATTCAGAGTTCCCCAATGGTGTTCTAATTGCACAATTGTGTCTTCTGTACATTGTCTTTATTACATTAATGTAACCATCTTCTATATCTATCTTCTTCATTTCTTCCCAGAGTCTTTCCCTGTTAACTGAGTCATATGCCTTTTCTTTGTCTATAAAAACTATTATCACCCTTTTGTTATACTCCCAACTTTTTTCCATCAGTTGACGGATAGAAAATATCATGTCGATCGTGCTTCTTCCTTTCCTAAACCCATGCTGTTCTTCACTCAGCTCCTTTTCTATCTTTTCGCTTATTCGATTTAGTAAAATTCTTTCAAAAATCTTGGCTGTATGACTCATAAGGGTTATTCCTCTGTAGTTTTTACAAAGTCTTTTATTGCCTTTCTTGAAGATGGGAACAATGTCTCCTGTTCTTCAGTCGTCAGGTATTGTACTATTTCTCCACACGCTTGATAGTACTCTATACAGCCACTGCATTCTCACTGGACCTGCTCCTCTTATCATGTCCACTGATACTTCATCAAGTCCTGGGGCTTTCCCCCCATTCATCTCCTTCACAGCTTTTTCCGTTTCTTCCCGCGTAATTTGTCCTAATTCTGTTTCCCAACTTCTCTCAATTTCTCCATTATTTGTTGTTTCCTCATGTACCTGCTCCTCAGCGTTTAACAGCTTCTTAAAATGTTCTTTCCAGAGATCTTTTATATTCCCTGGATCTTCAATAATGGTACCGTCCTCTGTTTCCATCTTTACTGGTACTTCAGGAGCCTTCCTTTTATTTTTCATCATTTTATAGAACATTTTCTTATTGCTCTTCACATCTTCTTCAAGTTTTTTTGTAAACTCTTCCCATGCCTTTATCTCTGTTGTTTCCACTATTTCTTTGCACTTCTTCTTTTCCTCTATATATCTTTTATGGTCTTCGTCATTTTTAGTTTTCCACCACTTTCTCCATGCTCCATTTTTTCTTCTAACTGCTTGGATTGTGGTATCATCCTACCAACTTGTCTGTCTTATTTTTTCCTTTCCAGATGTTCTGCCACATACTTTTTATGCTGCTTCGACTTAAGTGTCTTTGAATAAACTCCATTCCTTTTCTACATCACAGAAAACGTCTTTTGGAAATTTTTGTGTGATTAATTCTCTGTACCTCAGCACATTCATTCTCCTTCAGTTTCCAATCCCGTATCCTCATCACTTTCTTCTGTTTTCTATTTTTCACACACTGATTCATTTTCCATTGTCCCACCAGTAATCTATGGTCTCCATCTGCACTCACACTTGGAATTATCTTCACATTTGTTACTTTCTCTCCACATTCCATATCAACTAGAATATAATCAATTACACTCTTGGTTCTTCCATCCCAACTGTATCTGGTGATAACGTGACTTTCTCTCTTCATAAACCAGCTATTTGCTATTTTCATTCCATTCCTCTGGCACAAATCCAGGAGTCTTTCCCCTTCTTCATTTCTGCCTCCATATCCAAAACATCCCAATACTTGCTCAAATCCCTTTCTGTCTTTGCCTACCTGTGCAGTAAAATCTCCCATCACTATATTAGCACTCTCTATAATGTTTTCTAACACATTATCAAAGTCCATCCCACTTGAGGTGCATAAATCTGAATTACTTTTCGTGTTTCTTTTTGGAATCTCAGGTTTAAGATTATGATCCTGTCTGATATATATCTCACATTTTCAATACAGCTTTGTACATTCTTATTCACCATCACTGCCACACCATTTCTTCCAGACCTGTTATTCCCACTCCAGTACAGTTTTCCTCCTCCTCTCAAATTCTTCTCACCTTTTCCCTTCCACTTTGCTTCGCTTAATCCCAATATATCTAACTTCCTCTCTGTTAGTACATCTGTCATTTCTTCCATTTTTCCATTGAGGGTTAATATATTAAGGGTGCCAATATTTAGGTTATTTTTTAGTCCAGTTGGTTTCATCTTCTTGTACTGATGAATATCATCAGGTCTCCCATAATTTGCACCAGTACTTGAAGAAGCAGTGGGTTCAAATCCTGTGTGGTTCGTTCCGAGGCTCGTCTGTGTTTTGAAAGAAATATATATGAAGACTTTCCTACTGGCTTGCTAGGCCTAACGCAAGAAAGGATTTTCTGTTGGGGTTGTCTCCCTTAGCCTTTGGAATTTCTGCTCCACCACAAGGCAGTGGTTCCCTTCTCATTTAATCCCCAGAAAGGAGGGTTGCCTCATTTGCCAGCTACGCCGTTCCGAAGTCTTCCTTCTCCGCCGTCGCTACCATTAAGATCTTCACCCGTAACCCTGGGCATGGGTTCCGTGTTATACCCCACGGGATTGGGTCCCTGCCTGAACTCAGCCATCCTAGCATTCCGGCCTACTGAAGTGTAGGATGCCCACCCCCGCGACGTGGACGCGCCAGACAGGAATTACCCCAGTGGAGGAATAGGGAAGGGTACCCTACCTCCCTGGAGCCGGGTTAATGATTGTGTATGGTGCCACAATCAAAGGCAACGATTAGACTCATCAAGTTCAAATTTATGTTTCATACTAAGGTCTATGGTCCTCTAGCGATATAATAATTTAAGCTTTCAAGTTAATACAATCAAATGATACGACCATTCATGTCACACATTTTGATACTCGCAAACTCAGTCATTAAAACGTATAGGGTACTTGCCGTTGGACGAATCATGAACTTTGCTAAATGAAAGAGCTAGCACTATTATCGACCATGTTTTTTCCAACTTTCATTTACAAGCGGTATTATTCACTCTTTCTTCAATCGTCACTTACAAATTCTTAAGTAATTATATTTATTTAATTTTCAGTTTTCATACGAACTACGAAAACTGCGTTTGACCTCAGTCTCGCCAGATTATGAGTGAAGAAACGCAGAAGATGCTCCGATCTTGTAAATATCTAATCACTCCCGTCTTAAATATATCAGTTTACACGTACACGTTTCGAGAATTGTTTTCTTACTGTGAAATACTTATTAGTACAATATTTAGTTCTAGTTGTGACGGGAATATAAGACCCTGGACTAAATTTCGAAATTCCCCGTAGCAGACATCAGTATCCATTAGTCAATTTCTGTCATAATAAGATCACATTTATTATTATAATTTAAAATATGAAATTATGTCTGAGGTCATAGGATCGCAAAAAAATTACGCTTACTGATTTTTAAACTTTGATTTAGCTAACTCAAACATTATTCAGTAACAGATTTCAATAAATTCTAAATAAGTGGTGTTGCTAATTATCATGGCATATTAATATAATTCCAGAATTAATAAAATAAGTGAAAAACCACAATAGCAAATGCGAAATTACACGAAAAATTAGAACTTAAAATTAAAACATTCCCGAAAGTTTTTGAATTCCCGGGACCGATACCTTTCCACTATCGATATCAGTCACAGGCAAAAATCGTTGAGAATTTCGATCCTGGGATGGATGAACTATCTGTATACGTATTAAGTTTGTACGGAACCCTCAGAGTGCGAGTCCTGGTCACACTTGACCAATTTTTTTTTATAGTTCTGTTGTATTCTTCACTGACAATGAATCACAGAATTCGAATTTTGCACTCAATGAGTTTCGTTAAAAATTCTTAGTCGCATAGAAACGTAGGTAAAGCGAACAATTTAAAAACTGCCGAGTTTAAAAGAATCTGTTTCTTCATTGAGTCAAGCATAATTGGTGCTAAATTCACGATTTCCAATTGAATTGGGAACTAGCTCGTTGGCATAATTCCCAACACTGATTCCTCACACGATGAAGTCAAATTGCCACTAATTTACTCGTACTTTAGCTTTCCCGGAGGTTAAAGAATACCGTGCCGTCGATGTCATGGTCAACAGAGAGAGAGCGCTAGCTCAGACGGTGATGATAATCGAACAAGGAGGTTTTGTCGAAGGAATTGTCTCAGCATTTGTCTAAAATTAAAACCTACCTCCTACCGAATAGAAGACCTCTGTCTTAACCACTGCATAATCTCTCTTGGTTTTCATTCTAGACCCGCGACGGGTGTACTCGTCAGCCTGAGTGTGCTTTTTAGGCAGTTTCCCACGCTCATTTCGATAGATGCTGGGCTGATCTCCACTCTCCACATCAGAAAATACGATACACAAAGAGATAAAATACGATAAGACACAGGAAAAAAATTAATACAATTTATAGACAGAGGCTATGCACGACTTCCCGCATATATTGAAGACGCCGGTTACAGGAAAAGCATTCGGCCACAAAGTTAAATAAAAATAAATTTGCTAAAACTCGATTACAACGGAGCCCGTGCCTGGACGGGGTAAACGCTAACTAAAAGGAGAATAGAGAGCTACGAAACGTTTTCGTGTTTATTTGAACCATGCATTCGGTAAGACAGACGGTTGATTCCCATGCTAAAGAAAGGAACATGAAGTGCACAGTGGATGTTGTACCGTCTCCGTCTCTTTGTGTATGTTGTGACGCCGATTCTTTTTGACTGATTATTTTCTTGTTTTCTAATAGTTGTACGTCGTGAATTAAGAAAGAGAACGTACAAGAAGGTACAATCTACAAACAGAGTCTCAAAATAAAGCTATAGCTGGAAAACAAAGCCCCGTAGTATGCATGACTTTACAAGGTAATACACGCGAAATACTTCTATGGTCAGAAGTTGTACGACCACGTTATTCCATCTCTGAATGCTCTCTCTGCTGCGCGGAGTGGTCGCGCGGTTTGAGGCGTCATGTCCCGTGCAGGATCTACAGGGGCGAAATATAACAAATTTATATATAACAAATATATAATATTTAATATTTAATTGCAATATATAACAAATTTTCAATCTAAAGACCGTGCTAAAATACAAAGCAGTCAGAAACAGTCCAATAATTTGCTCGTTTGGTGACTTTAAAAAGGCATACGACTCAGTTGACCGACAAGCACGTTTTGATATCCTTGATCCAAAAACCCTTAACCTCATCAAAGAAACATTGACCGATACTACCTCCAAGGTGAAATTCATGGGTGAAGTATCTGAGCCCTTCCTCACCAAAACTGGCGCCCGACAAGGGGATGGTTTGTCTCCTCTCCTGTTCAACCTTGTGCTAGACAAGGTCATCCGCGAATGAGAAAAGGAACTGAAGAATAAAAGCTGTTGGAAATCTATAGAGATGGGGTGAGTCAAGGATGACATAAGAATTTGATGTTTAGCTTTTGCTGACGACTTAGCCTTACTAGCGGATAAATGAGACAACAGCAATCGAATAAGTTGAAGCCCTTAAAGAATGTGCAGAGAAAGTTTGTTTGCAAATATCTTTCCTAAGGTCTGAGTTCATCGCCACAAAAACGGACACACAAAACTTGACTACAAAATACGGTCATATCAATAGAGTCCCATATTTTAAATACGTAGGTGAAGTCCTTGAACCTACGGGTCGAGAGAAAACGGCACAAAACATTCGCCTCCAAAAAATAAAGAAAGCCTATGGAAGAACTTAGAAGGTGTGCAATAAAAAATGCTTGTGCAAAAACACTAAAATTAGGCACCGTAATACAGTTTTAAAGCTTGAAGATCTGTGTAGTTGTGGTCTTCAGTCCTGAGATTGGTTTGACGCAGCTCTCCATGCTACTCTATCCTGTGCAAGCTTCTTCATCTCTCAGTACCTACTGCAACCTACATCCTTTTCAATCTGCTTAGTGCATTCATCTCTTGGTCTCCCTCTACGATTTTTACCCTCCACGCTGCCCTCCAATACTAAATTGGTGATCCATTGATACCTCAGAATATGTCCTACCAACCGATCCCTTCTTCTAGTCAAGTTATGCCACAAATTTCTCTTTTCCCCAGTTCTATTCAATACCTCCTCATTAGTTATGTGATCTACCCATCTAATCTTCAGCATTCTTCTGTAGCACCACATTTCGAAAGCTTCTATTCTCTTCTTGACTAAACTATCTACCGTCCACGTTTCATTTCCATACATAGCTACACTCCAAAATAATACTTTCAGAATCGACTTCCTGGCACTTAAATCTATACTCGATGTTAACAAATTTCTCTTCTTCAGAAACGCTTTCCTTGCCATTGCCACTCTACATTTTATACCCTCTCTACTTCGACCATCATCAGTTATTTTGCTCTCCAAATAGCGAAACTCATTTACTACTTTAAGCGTCTCATTTCCTAATCTAATTCCCTCAGAGTCACCTGATTTAATTCAACTACAATCCATTATCCTCGTTTTGATTTTGTTGATGTTCATCTTATATCTTCCTTTCAAGACACTGTCCATTCCGTTCAGCAGCTCTTCCAGGTCCTTTGCTGTCTCTGACAGAATTACAATGTCATCGGCGAACCTCAAAGTTTTTATTTCTTCTCCATGGATTTTAATTCCTATTCCGAATTTTTCTTTTGTCTCCTTTACTGCTTGCTCAATATACAGATTGAATAACATCGGGGAGAGGCTACAACCCTGTCTCACTCCCTTCCCAACCACTGTTTCCCTTTCATGTCCCTCGACTCGTACAACTGCCATCTGGTTTCTGTACAAATTGTAAATAGCCTTTCGCTTCCTGTATTTTACCCCTGCAACCTTCAGAATTTGGAAGAGAGTATTCCAGTCAACATTGTCAAAAGCTCTCTCAAAGTCTACAAATGCTAGAAACGTAGGTTTGCCTTCCTTTAATCTATTTTCTAAGATAAGTCGAAGGGTCAGTATTGCCTCACGTGTTTCTACGGAATCCAAACTGATCTTCCCCGAGGTCAGCTTCTACCAGTCACATCTGTCAACACCTGCTTTCTTAGGGATTGGAATTATTATATTCTTCTTGAAGTCTGGGGGTATTTCGCCTGTCTCATACATCTTGCTCACCAGATGGTAGAGTTTTGTCAGGGCTGGCTCTCCCAAGGCTACCAGTAGTTCTAATAGAATGTTGTCTACTCCCGGGGTCGTTTTTCGACTTAGGTCTTTCAGTGCTGTGTCAAACTCTGCACGCAGTATCATATCTCCCATTTCATCTTCATCTACATCCTCTTCCATTTCCATAATATTGTCCTCCATAATATCGCCCTTGTATAGACCTTCTATATACTCCTTCCATCTTTCTGCTTTCCCTTCTTTGCTTAGTACTGGGTTTCCATTTGAGCTCTTGATATTCATACAAATGGTTCTCTTTTCTCCAAAGGTCTCATTAATTTTCCTGTAGGCAGTATCTATTTACAGTATCTATCTTACCCCTAGTGATATACGCCTCTACATCCTTACATTTGTCCTCTAGCCATCCCTGTTTAGCCATTTTGCACTTCCGTCGATCTCATTTTTGAGACGTTTGTATTCCTTTTTGCCTGCTTCATTTACTGCATTTTTGTATTTTCTCCTTTCATCAATTAAATTCAATAACTCTTCTGTTACCCAAGATTTCTGTTATCCCTCGTCTTTTTACCTACTTCATCCTCCGCTGCCTTCACTATTTCACCTCTCGAAGCCACCCATTCTTCTTCTATTGTATTTCTTTGCGCCATTCTTGTCAATCGTTCCCTAATGATCTTCCTGAAATTCTGTACAACCTCTGGTTCGGTCAGTTTATCCAGGTCCCATCTCCTTAAATTACCACTTTTTTCCAGTTTCTTCAGTTTTAATCTACAGTTCATAACCAATAGATTGTGGTCAGAGTCCACATCTGCCCTTGGAAATGTCTTACAATTTAAAACCTGGTTCCTAAATCTCTGTCTTACCATTATATAATCTATCGGACACCTTCCCGTATCTCCAGGCTTCTTCCATGTGTACAATCTTCTTTCATGATTCTTGAACCAAGTGTTGGCTATGACTAATTTATGCTCTGTGCAAAATTCTGCCAGGCGGCTTCCTCTTTCATTTCTTACCGCCATTCCATTTTCACCTACTACGCTTCCTTCTCTTCCTTTTCCTACTATCGAATTCCAGTCACCCATGACTATTAAATTTTTGTCTCCCTTCACTATCTGTATAATTTCTTTTATCTCACCATACATTTAATCAATCTCTTCGTCATCTGCGGAGCTGGTTGGCATATAAACTTGTACTAGTGTGGTAGGCGTGGGCTTGGTATCTATCTTGGCCACAGTAATGCGTTCTCTATGCTGTTTGCAATAGCTTACCCGCATTCCTATTTTTTTTATTCATTATTAAACCTACTCCTGCATTACCCCTATTTGATCTTGTAATTATAACCCTGTATTCACCTGACAAGAAGTCTTGTTCTTCCTGTCACCGAACTTCACTAATTCCTACTATATCTATCTTTAACCTATCCATTTCCCTTTTTAAATTTTCTAACCTACCTGCCCGATTAAGGGATCTGACATTCCACGCTCCGATCCGTAGAACGCCAGTGTTCTTTCTCCTGATAACATGCCTGTATGGCAGTGAAACCCTGACAGTCCACAGAAAATTTGACCTAGAAATAGAAAACTAAGTAAAGGAAGAACCTAAAATCATCAGAAAGATACAAGGACCAAAGAAAACAGAAGAGAGCTGTAGACTACAATCTCGTCAAACAACTGAGAAATTGTCTAACCTTGCAGCAGACATTAGAAAAAGGCCATTAAAATTTTATGGGCACGTCTGTAGGCTTCCCAAAACAAGACTTCCTTTTTATATATTTTTTCGCTCTTGTTCCCTCCACGTCGTGATGTATTTGTACTGACAGGTATGTAACGCTCTGTCAACTATTTTATTTTCTTGTTGAGTGAATAATTATCCGTTTTATCAGAGTACTGGCAAGTTACACTTTTTATAAGCACCATTCTGTCTACTGATTCAGTGATTCTCGCACTTAAACTCTTTTTTTATTTTTATTTTTAAAAAGAGGCGGGCAGGTAAACGAATTGGAAACCACATGCTGCCATGGATGGCAGAGAGTGGCAAATGTTTCCGCACACTCAAATGTTGGAAGTGAATCTTGCAGCCCAAACTTCGGGTAAATAATAAAAATGTAGTAAATCATTGCTTCGATAATACGATATGACACCTTCAATAAAGTAATAATACAAGTAAAAGTATAAGTTGAAAAGTACCTTGCAAAAAAATGTTGATATCGAGATGAAAGTACTCGATTCCAGGAAGTATCGACACTTTTCCTGTCACAGGATGTTAGTCCTCATCACTCTGTATGTTTAGTGTAAACAAATATGTAATTGTTTAGAATTTTATCCAGCCACAGTATGCGTATTCTGCCGCAGAGTAACATACTGTAATGCTGAGGCAATAGTTGTGAATGGCTGAGCTTGAGTTCTCCAATTAACAACAGCTAGCTTGCGAAAAATACGCGAATCATTTCGCGTAGAGATTTGCTATTTGATGGTTAAACGTTTTTACGAGGTAGTTTCTGCCAGAATTTTGTAGGGTCTAAACGAAAATTGTTTGCTGCGTACCACAGTGGGGTAGGTAAAGACGAGATGAACACATCGATATAGGACACTTGTGGTCTATCAAGCCGGGAAACAACTAGAAATTAGCCTACAAAAGCCACCTAAGCTGCAGCGCAAGCGCGTCGAGCGAGATTTTAGATAAGATCGTCCTTAAATATTAGAAACCCATTGTTCTTCCACACACAAAAATGTTGCTTTTCCACCTACCAGAAGTAAAACTGACAGTTGTGAAAATTTGGCCTGTAAATACTGTGAATTTAACAGCATAAAATTAAAAATTAAATCGTTTTTCTCCTCTTTGGCCTTCTTCGTATGAAACCACTTTGCTTGTAAGGCAAGTTTAGATCGAATTGTAAAATTAATTAGTTTTTGTATAACGTTTACAAGTCTTTTTTCTTGCATTACCCTCACGGGAAAGCGTAAGATATCAATGTAAACGAAATAGCCGACTAAACTGGTGGCATAATTTTGAGAGGATAGTGAAAAATCTCGTGCGGCGGGCATGCACTATATTATATGTGGCTTTTATAGGCATGCCAGTTTGAGGTTATTTAACGTTTTAATGGACTGCAAGAATCTTATATCAAATTGTTCGTCTCAACTACCCCCACATCACAGTGGTGTACTGTAAACATTTATCATTTAAGCCCTGTACATAACTAGCGACCCACCCCGGCTTCATACACATAGCACTAAGCGATTACCGTCGGTTTGTCTATATTGCGGTAGTAAATTTGATACACAAATCTTCCTGGTGAATCAGTTCGTCTGTTAGCAAAAACAGTACATCACTACAGTAGTTCCTGAGATTAGCCGTTACGTACATACAGGAAAACGTTGTTTTAATTTACAGTATGCTAGCGGAATACCCCAGTTTTCCTCATCCACATGCCTGCTCACCAACTTTCTGGCTCCTTGTGAACTTTCCGTCTTCCATCTTTTCACCTCACATCCTCTCTCCCTTCCGCCTGCATCCTCGCAGCCGCTCCCTTTTTCACCTGCCAACTGTCGCACTCCATCTTTCACATACCTCTTACACTGGCTCCTCCTTTTTCTTCTCTCTCCACATCCTCCCTCCCTCTCTCTGTTAATCTCCCCTTTTTTCAGTCCATCTCCTCCTCCCTCTTCTCTGTGTCCATCTCCTTCTGAGCCTCCTCTCAGCCCATCTCCACCTCGGCACCCTCTCTACCTATTTCCTCCTTGTCTTACTCTCTGACATTTCTTCCTCCCTCTTCTCTCTGTCCATTACGTCCTCCCCCTCTCTGTCACGTTTCCCTCATTCTTCTCTCTGTCCCTCTCTTAATCCCTCCACTCTAAATCTACCTCTTCCTTCACCATCTCCTCCTTCCCCATTCTCTGATGATCTCCTCCTCACGCCTGCTCTGCCTATGTCCTCCTTGCCCCATTTACGCGTATCTCTTCCTCAACCCCCTTTCTACTCATCTCTTCCCCCCCCCTCTTTGCCTGTCTCCTCCTTCTCCCTCTCTGCCTATCTGTTCCTCCCCCACTTTGCCCACCTCCTCTCATCTCTGCCCATCTCCTCCTTCATCCACCTGTCAGTCTCCTCCTCCCCTCTCCATCTCCTTCTCTCCCTCTCTCTTGGTCTGTCTGGATCTGCCCCCATCTCTCTTTCAATCTTTCCTGCCCCCTCTCCTCGTCCATCCCCTCCTGCCCCCTCTCCACATCCTCACACTCCTGCCTCGCCAATTTCGTCATACCCTACCTTTCCAGAGTGAGATTTTCACTCTGCAGCGGAGTGTGCACTGATATGAAACTTACTGGCAGATTAAAACTGTGTGCCGGACCGAGACTCGAACTCGGGATCGTTGCCTTTCGTGGGCAAGTGCTCTACCTTTCTTTCAGTAGTGCTAGTTCTGCAAGGTTCGCAGGAGAGCTTCTGTAAAGTTTGGAAGGTAGGAGACGAGGTACTGGTAGAAGTATAGCTGTGAGGACGGGTCGTGAGTCGTGCTTGGGTAGCTCAGTTGGTAGAGCACTTGCCTGCAAAAGGCATGATCCCGAGTTCGAGTCTTGGTCCGGCACACAGTTATAATCTGCCAGGAAGTTCCATATCAGCGCACACTCCGCTGCAGAGTGAAAATCTCATTCTGGAAACATCCCCCAGGCTGTGGCTAAGCCATGTCTCCGCAATATCCTTTCTTTCAGGAATGCTAGTTCTGCAAGGTTCGCAGGAGAACTTCTGTAATGTTTGGAAGTTAGGAGACGAGGTACTGGCAGAAGTATAGCTGTGAGGACGGGTCATGAGTCGTGCTTGGGTAGGTCAGTTGGTAGAGCACTTGCCCACGAAAGGCAAAGATCCCTAGTTCGAGTCTCGGTCCGGCGCACAGTTTCATACCCTACCTTGCCAAACTCAACCTTCCTCAAGCCGTACTCATCTGTCCTTGTGGCACCTATGCATACAATATGCCCACTTATTGCTCCCCCCTGTCTCTCTGACCACCTCATCCCCCCACCTCATGCCCCCCCCACCATATCCATTTCCCCTTCCCTACTCTGTCTCATCATATCATTTCCTCCTGCCCCTCCCCCCCGCCCCTTTGTCCACCTTCTCTGCCCTCTCTCTCTGATTACTTCTACACCCACCTGTCTCTGTACATCTCCTCCTCACCACCATCTCTGTATGGCTCCTCTTTACCATTCTCTCTGTCCATCTCATCTGGTCCATTCTCTATGTCATCTCCTCCTCTTCCACAGCCTTTCTGCTCATTTTTGTCCATCTCCAATTCCTCCTCTCTTTTCTCCATATCCTCCTTCTCTCTCTCTCTCTCTCTCTCTCTCTCTCTCTCTCTCTCTCTCCATATCCTTCTCCCCTCTCCCAGTCCACCTCCTCCCCACGTTTCTCTGCTTATCCATACCCATCGGCTTGGATAGCACCTGCACAGCACTGCTCCTCCTCTCTATGTGTCTATCTTCTCCTCCCTGCTCTCTTTGTCCATATTATCTCCTCCCCTCTCTCTCTCTCTATGTACTTCTCTACCATCTCTCTACCCACCTTCACCTCCCCCTCTGTCTGTCAGCTAATTCTTCCCCTCCTCTGTCCCCTACTCCCCCCTCCCTCTGACCATCCCTTCCTTCCCTCTCGCTCTGACAGCCTCGTTATTCTCCTCTCTCTCTACCCTTGACATGTAAGCTGTTCTGCAAAGATGGTCGATAAGTCAAGTCAATACTACTCCAAAATATATCATACAGGGCAGACTATACGACAGGGGCTGAAAAAACACCGTTTTGGTCAGTATTTATGCTTCTACGGAAGTTAGGATATTTTAAATGCCACAGTGCTGACGCTCGTGAAGTTCGCTGTTTGTGTGCCAAATTGATTGAAATCCATGCAGGCTTTGGCCGGAGGTCCTGGGCATTCATACATACAGTCTGCTTTTTATATTTATACAGAGACAAAACACTCTGGAAATGTTTTTCAGTGAATTTTGTGGTACACAAATCATAGCTTGGTTCTGCGGATCTCATATAGAAACAAAAAAGTTTGAGCCCCTCATATTAGCTGAATATTTAACATCAAGGGACGTGTGGCAGAATTAAAGAATGTGTAGCAGCCTTTCAGTATAGGCTTTCTCGTACGCTGGCAGTGGACTGCCACTTCGAGGAACTCTCTCCAGTGCTTTATTAAGCTTGTCAATGTCGATGTACTATGTTCCCATGGCTCAAGAACTTTGTGGATTTACTTAAGCCTCAACGACGGTTCCTACTCAGGTGAAATGCTTGATTATCCACTGACATGTTTCTGTAGCAATGAAACAAGTGCCGGAAGGTCGGTTCGTGTGAGATATCCAGCTATAATAATCCTTGAACCACTCGACAGACACAGCTTTATTTTCTCTGTGTTCCACTTTCATAGCCATTAAAATATCCCAGGAAAATATTTAAGTAGCGTTCTATATGTTTCAAGAAGATAACGGTGGTTACTTGTTTCACCATGGGCGGAATATTGAAATGTGTGGTGATTTAAAACAGTCATTGGTTTATGAGAGGACCAATGATTTCTCCAACTCAAAGAGGAAAGTCAGATTTACCAATCAGAAATCTGGACCACGACAGTTGATTTCTTTTCAAGGTGACAATACTCCAGCACATTAGTCAAAGATTAAGCTGTCTATTTAACTGCATTCGTTTTTTGACAAAACTTCTGATAGTTTCGGTCTTACACAATGTGGGTTGTGTCTCATCTCCACAAGAGAAGACCAGGCCGACAAGCCAATGATCTTCAGTTAACTGGCGGCTGTTACGTATGGTAGATAGATGTAGCCAGATTCCGTGCGGTACTTGTAGGTACTGGTTTCACGAGTGAATTCAAAACTGCGTTGAGACTAGCGGAAAGCAAATTAAAGAAGCAAAATAAAACGGGCTCTACTGAAAAAACTGCCCAGCATCTTTGATATGGTTAAACAGAGGACACAAAAAAATCATCAAGATATGCATAATGATTAGGATTTGATTTGGAGAGAAAAACGAAGAAAGTTTAAGAAAATAACAGAAAACGGATTTCAATTGCGAAATTAGGGGCAGAAAGGAGGATGAATCTCTTTGAAAGTGGTAAGATTACATGTTGTGGAGAGGTGTCCAATATAAATATACGAGACTTGAAGTCGTTCTCTTTCCATTTTTTCCTTTTTTTCTTCCCAAGGAGCCAATTGTGGGATGATCATTCCTATAAGATTTTCAGCTTTTGTTTAATTTAGTCCATTAACAATGCTATTTTCCCCATACACCTGTGTCACTCAGTTTATTTTGATTTCCATTTAACGTAAACTGATTTCAAGACTGTACAAAGTACTTGTATGTAGTCTCGCAATCAGGTACGGATGAGCCACAGCGTCTCACGAGATAGTCGAATTTGACACCACATCTTCAAGAAGACTGTCAGGTATTCAGTTATTTTATATATATATATAACAGCATACGAAGGAAAGACTTTTAAGCTGTAGATATGATGACTATAATTTTTGAATATATAGGTTTTGTGCATAGTAAAACGAGGCACTAATGCTTCTACTTTCATCCGCATACAAGTCTAAAAAAATGAGATTACAGGTGTTGATAGCGCTACATCGTCGTTTTCACGCAATGCCGGGCTCAAAATTCCTATCCCTTCATGTTGTTGTTGTGGTCTTCAGTCCTGAGACTGATTTCATGCAGCTCTACATGCTTCTCTATCCTGTGCAAGCTTCTTCATCTTCCAGTACCTACTGCAACCTACATCCTTCTGAATCTGCTTAGTGTATTCATCTCTTCGTCTCCCTCTACAATTTTTACCCTCCACGCTGCCCTTCAATACTAAATTGGTGATCCCTTGTTGCCTCAGAACATGTCCTACCAACCGATCCCTTCTCTTTTCCCCAGTTCTATTCAATACCTCCTCATTAGTTATGTGATCTACCCATCTAATCTTCAGTATTCTTCTGTAGCACCACATTTCGAAAGCTTCTATTCTCTTCTTGTCTAAACTATCTACCGTCCACGTTTCATTTCCATACATAGCTACACTCCATAATAATACTTTCAGAATCGACTACCTGACACTTAAATCTATACTCGATGTTAACAAATTTTTCTTCTTCAGAAACGCTTTTCTTGCCATTGCTAGTCTACATTTTATATCCCCACTACTTCGACCATCATCAGTTATTCTGCTCCCCAAATAGGAAAACTCATTTACTACTTTAAGCGTCTCATTTCCTAATCTAATTCGCTGATCATCGCTCAACTTAATTCGACTACATTCATTATTCTCGTTTTGCTTTTGTTGATGTTCATCTTGTATCCTCCATTCAAGACACTATCCATTCCATTCAGCTGCTCTTCCAGGTCCTGTGCTGTCTCTGACAGAATTACAATGTCATCGACGAACCTCAAAGTTTTTTTTTTTTTTCTCCATGGATTTTAGTTCCTACTCCAAATTTTTCTTTTGTTTGCTTTACTGCTTGCTCAATATACAGACTGAATAACATCGGCGATAGGCTACAACCATGTCTCACTCCCTTCCCAACCACTGCTTCCCTTTCATGTTCCTCGACTCGTACAACTGCGGTCTGGTTTCTGTACAAATAGTAAATAGCCTATCGCTCCCTGTATTTTACCCCTGTCACCTTCGGAATTTGAAAGAGAGTATTCCAGTCAACATTGTCAGAAGCTTTGTCTAAGTCTACAAATGCTAGAAACGTAGGTTTGCCTTTCCTTAATCTATCTTCTAAGATAAGTCGTAGGGTCAGTGTTGCCTCACATGTTCCAATATTTTTACGGAATCCAACCTGATCTTCCCCGAGGTCGGCTTCTACCAGTTTTTCCATTCGTCTGTGAAGAATTCGCGTTAGTATTTTGCAGCAGTAACTTATTAAACTGATAGTTCGGTAATTTTCAAATCTGTCAACACCTGCTTTCTTTGAGATTGTAATTATTATATTCATCTTGAAGTCTGAGGGTATTTCGCCTGTCTCACCAGATGGTAGAGTTTTGTCAGGACTAGCTCTCCCAAGGCTGTTAGTAGTTCTGATGGAATGTTGTCTACTCCCAGGGCCTTGTTTCGACTTAGGTCTTTCAGTGCTCTGTCAAACTCTTCACACAGTATCATATCTCCCATTTCATCTTCATCTACATCCTCTTCCAGTTCCATAATATTGTCCTCTAGAACATCGCCCTTGTATAGACCCCTTATATACTACTTCCACCTTTCTGCTTTCCCTTTTTTGCTTAGAACTGTGTTCCTATCTGAGCTCTTGATGTTCATGCAAGTGGTTCTTTTCTCTCCAAAGGTCTCTTTAATTTTCCTGTAGGCAGTATCTGTCTTATCCCTAGTGAGATAAGCCTCTACATCCTTACATTTGTCCTCTAGCCATCCCTGCTTAGCCATTTTGCACTTCCTGTCGATCTCATTTTTGAGACTTTTGTATTCCTTTTTGCCTGCTTCATTTATTGCATTTTTATATTGTCTACTTTCATCAATTAAATTCAATACCTCTTCCGTTACCCAAGGATTTCTACTAACCCTCGTCTTTATACCTACTTCATCCTCAGCTACCTTCACTACTTCATCCCTCAAAACTACCCATTCTTCTTCTATTGTATTTCTTTCCCTCGTTCGTGTCAATTGTTCCCGTATGCTCTCCGTGAAACTCTGTACAACCTCTGGTTTAATCAGTTTATCCAGGTCCCATCTCCTCAAATTCCCCATTTTTGCAGTTTCTTCAGTTTTAATCTACAGTTTATAACCAATAAATTGTGGTCAGAGTCCACATATGTCCCTGGAAATGTCTTACAATTTAAAACCTGGTTCCTAAATCTCTGTCTTACCATTATATAATCTATCTGATACCTTCTAGTATCTCCAGGCTTCTTCCATGTATATAACCTTCTTTCATGATTCTTGAACCAAGTGTTAGCTATGATTAAGTTATGCTCTGTGCAAAATTCTACCAGGCGGCTTCCTTTATTATTTCTTACCCCCAATCCGTATTCACCTGCTAAGTTTCCTTCTCTTCCTTACCCTACTATCGAATTCCAGTCACCCATGACTATTAAATTTTTGTCTCCCTTTACTATCTGAATAATTTCTTTTATCTCATCATACATTTCATCAATCTCTTCGTCATCTGCCGAGCTAGTTAGCATATAAGCTTGTACTACTGTGGTAGGTGTGGGCTTCGTGTCTATCTTGGCCACAGTAATGCGTTCTCTATGCTGTTTGTAATAGCTTACCCGCATTCCTATTTTTTTTATTCATTATTAAACCTACTCCTGCATTACCCGTATGTCATTTTGTATTTATAACCCTGTATTCTTCCTCCTGCCACCGAACTTCACTAATTCCCACTATATCTTACTTTAACCTATCCATTTTCCTTTTTAAATTTTCTAACCTACTTGCCCCATTAAGGGATCTGACATTCCAGGCTGCGATCCGTAGAACGCCTGCTTTCTTTCTCCTGATAACGACATCCTCTTGAGTAGTCCCCTCCCGGAGATCCGAATGGGAGACTATTTTACCTTCGTAATATTTTACCCAAGAGGACGCCATCATCATTTAACCAAACAGTAAAGCTGCATGCCCTTGGGAAAAATTACGGCTGTAGTTTCCCCTTACTTTCAGCCGTCCGCAGTACCAGCACGTCCAGGCCGTTTTGGTTAGTGTTTCTAGGCCAGATCAGTCAATCATCCAGACTGTTGCCCCTGCAACTACTGAAAAGTCTGCAGCCCCTTTTCAGGAACCACAAGTTTGGCCTCTCAACAGATACCCTTCCGTTGTGGTTGCACCTACGGTACGGCTATCGCCGGTATCGCTGAGGCACGCAAGCCTCCCCACCTACTGCGAGGTCTATGGTTCATTGGGGGGGGGGGGGGGGGGGGGGGCGGCGGCTACACAGCACAGGCACTCAGAAGTGTGACGGAGTAGGCTTACTGAAATATGACAGCTACACGTCGCCAAGCTCTCGAATGAAGAAAGCGGTTTGACTTGTTTCCACGCGGGATCCCAGGAACACGTTTTAGCCCTCGCCCAGAAATATGAGAAAACACCCTGCAACTGTTCCAAAGTGTACTATGCGACATCTTTGCGCAGTTCTACCTCGCTGGGTAGAATTGTGCTGTAGAGATGCGGACAGATTTTCGCGAAGTTCTAAGGTAATTTTTTTTTTTCTCATATACATTATCTATGGTTCTTCCCATGGAACGTTATTGCGATTTTTGTAATTTATTACCGCCAGTAAAATCCCCATCCAAATTTCCACATCCAATGAGAAGCTTGTTTATTTGTCAGATCCGATTGTGTTGTCGAAGATGACGGTTTCTAAATCTTGGTCTGCCGATTTATGGATTTTGCCTGCGTCATTTTCATACCACTGGTGGGCAGTTAAATCCAAATTACCAGAACATTTTCCCCCACGCTCAAATAGACTGCATGATTTATTTTGTATATTTAAATGATACAACCAACTGGAACATGGTGGGGGGAGGGGGGGGGGGCGAGTTCTCAGAGCTTGCATTTAGCTGTCCACGAGCGACACGAAAATGATAGAGCAAAATCCATAAATCAGCACATCCAGACCAAGATTCAGAAACCATCATATTCGGCAACACGATCAGTAATGTCAAATAAGCAGGCTCCCCATGGATATAATGAGGAGAAACAACTTCGTGGAAATTTAACGTAGTCTTATCTAACAAGTGTTTTCATGAGAGACTGAAACAATTATGTTTTTGTAGCTGTGTTGCGTGTTTTATAATCCAATAAGTAATCAGGTTTATCAGATATTTTTGATTTTGCACAATATTTTTCTGCATTTGAAAATATAACTGTCATAATAGGATAAGTTTTGTTGATGACAGAAAGCGAAATCACACATGCTCTTTCTTTACAGCGTGAAGAAACTGAATCTTGCCATTAATAATGATAGTAATGAAGGGATGAGCCTGTTTAAGGTCTATGATGGACGACATGAAGAACCTGAAAGAAGAGAAATAGGAAATGACAGGGTGATTGTGAGATACGGATCTAAGAAATAACTCTCTTGCTGTTACATGTGGACAGAAGGAATGAAAAATGGCTCTGATCACTATGGGGCCGGCAAGGAATGAAACTACGAGCTCATCTACTTAAGGAGGAGGTAAATCGTTCACAGCGACATGCATAACAGTTTGGAAAACATTGTAAAGTAAAATTTGATGTACAATGGGCCTGGGTCTCCGTACATAGTAAACAGATCGTTTAGTTCAAAATGGTTCAAATGGCTCTGAGCACTATGGGACTCAACTGCTGTGGTCATAAGTCCCCTAGAACTTAGAACTACTTAAACCTAACTAACCTAAGGACATCACACACATCCATGCCCGAGGCAGAATTCGAACATGCGACCGTAGCGGTCGTGAGGTTCCAGACTGTAGCGCCTTTAACCGCTCGGCCACGCCGGCCGGCGAACGTTTAGTGAAGCTGCAATAATTCAAAAATTCAGCTGTGCGAATCGTCTCTTACATGACTGATATCTGAGATATAGTCTTACTGAAAAGTTGTCAGCTGAGTCTCCTGGAGCCGGCCGCGGTGGTCGTGCGGTTCTAGCCGCTCCAGTCCGGAGCCGCGCTGCTGCTACGGTCGCAGGTTCGAATCCTGCCTCGGGCATGGATGTGTTTGATGTCCTTATGTTAGTTAGGTTTAATTAGTTCTAAGTTCTAGGGGACTGATGACCACAGCAGTTGAGTCCCATAGTGCTCAGAGCCATTTGAACCATTTTTTGAGTCTCCTGGACGGTTCAGTACTAGCGATTTTGTTTGTAAATTGTGGTAAGGACTATGGGACCAAACTGCTGAGGACATCGGTCCCTAGGCTTATGCACCATTTAATCTAACTTAAACTAACTTACACTGAGGACAACACACACACCCACGCCCAAGGGAGGACTCGAACATCCGACAGGGGCAGCCGCGCGAACCGTGACAAGACGCCCTAGACCGCACGGCTACCCCGCGCGGTTTGGTTTTGTTTGCCGTGGTTTGTACATCTGTGAACTCGACCAGCACGTAACACCAAGTGAAGCCACTTCAACTTTTCGTCAGATTACTGGCGCGGACGAGACGGTGCGTACTAAAGTAACTGATGCTACAACACTTACACGAATCATTTTTAACTGTTTGTAAGCTATATTTTGCGATAATCTTGAAGAGAATAGATATAAATTGTAGAGCTAAAACTGGTGCATGCTATCTGCAGCTACATCTGTATCCGTGCTCTGCAAAACACTGTGAAGTGCATGGCATAGAGTACTTCCCATTTTACGAGTTATTAGGGTTTCTTCACGTTCTATTCATGTATGGAGCGCGGCTGAATGACTGCTTAAACGTCCCTGTGTGCGTTGTAGTTAGTCTAATCTTGTCTTCGCAATTTTTGCGGGAACAATAAGGAGGAGGTCATAATGAATTCATTCCTTTAAGCTGGTTGTTGTAGCTTTGAAAGTAGGCTGTGACGAGATGCTTTGCTTTCATTTTCAAGCGTCTGCCCGTTCAGAATTTTCATCGTCACCATACGCCCTTCCGTGAATCGAGCAAACATGTGACCATTCGTACTCCGCTGTGGGTTCTATTTGGTTCGGGTCCTTCACACTTGACCAGTATTCTATTATGGGTCACACGATTGTTTTTAAGCACTTTCTTTTTAAACTAATTGTATTTCCCTGGTAGAAGTCTGCCATCAGCTTTTCCCACGACTGAGCCAATGTCATCGTTCCATTTCATATCCACAAAAACTGTTGTAACCAGATATTTGCATTAATTAATCGATTCCAGTTGTGACTGTTGGTTTTGTAATCGTAGCATACTACGTTTTTTAGTTTTGTGAAGTGCACAGTTTTACATTTCTGAGCAATGAAAACAAGTTGCCAATCTTTACAACACTTTGAAACCTTACCAACGTCTGATAGAATATTTGGGAGCTTTCTTCAGACAGTACTTCATTATAGATAGCTGTATTATCTGTGAGAAGTTTGAGGTTGCTATTAATACTACGTGGAATGTCATGATTATGTAACATGAATAGCAGAGGTTTCAACACACTTCCCTGGGGAAAACTTGAACTTACTTTTACAGCTGTCATCGACTCTCAATTCAAAATAACACGCTGCATCCTTCCAACAAGAAATCCTCACTCCAGTCAGCGCAGGTGTGACACTGAGACATAAGTTTTCAAAAGTCAAGAAACATTGCATTTGCATCTACTTGACTGGCTTGATACATGGCTTTCAGAACTTTATTGAAAAATGTGCGAGTTGGGCTCCACATGGTCGATGTTTTCTGAATCTGTGATGGTTGTCATGGAAGAGTTCAATATCTTCAAATACCTCGTTGCAGTTAAGCTCAAAATATTTTCAAAGGTTATACAAGTCGATGCCTACAATACTAGTCGATCGTTTTATGGGTCGCTTCTGCTACCTTTCTTGCTGGCGGGTGTGACATGTGCATTCTTCGAAGCACTGAGCATGGTTTTTTTTCTTTTTTTCGAGATATTACGGTATATAACGGTTAAAAAAGGAGCTAATGCAGCCGCAAATTCCGTATAGAATCTGACAGTGTTCGTAAGGTACCCCTTATTTGCAGATAAGAGCCCGTTGTACTTTATTTACAGTTTTGGTATTTCACATATGTGAAGTGAATGCATGAGCGCTGCAGTACGTACGGAGTAAGGAGCGAGCGGTAGGTTCCCAGTTCCCACGCTGGCTGACAGAGGTGGTTGGCCATGTGTCGCTTTCAGAGCCAGAGGGATGAGGTGCCGATGAAGAAATCGCTCGTGACATCAACAAAGAGATACGTAGGGAAATCACATTTATTCTGGCAGAATCAAAGTAGTTGTTATTAATAAATATTTGCTAACAAAAATTGCCTTTTACCACTCAAACTTTAAGAGGGTTCTGTGGGTCATAAATACTATCTTTCAGTTATTTTACAATTCCAGGAAACGTTGATATTAATAAACAAATTAACAACTTTGGCGTAAATGAAAACGTACGATTTTATACGAATTGTTCAGTTCAGTTCACAAGTTACAGGCTGGGTGCCAAACTCGACAATCATTGATAGGATTCCTTTCGACATAGTCACGCCATCGACCATGCTCTCGTGTCGTTAGCTTGTGACCAGTGTCAACAACTTCATTTTTAGGTGTTTCTTAAATAACGCACCATAATGGCATTCCGTGTAAAATTTATTTGCACAAAAAACGTCTTCCTGCTTCATTAAGTAAAATATAGTAGTATTGCGCTTTCAGAATCCGACGGCTCTGCTGCCGCTCTGCAAGTGGACATAAAACAACGAGAGCATCCATATCTAATCGATAGGAAGGATTCCTACGTGGCCGCTCACTAAGTGGCCAGTTATACTGTACGCCCCTTATACCACTATCTACGGACTCACCGGCTAAACTGAGACACTGCTGGAGGTTTAGTACGAGTGGGAAGGTCTTGCAGTTTACATGGGGCCCTGCAGCTTTGTTCAGTTTTAAAGAGTTCAGCTGTTTTTCAGCACCACTGACACTACTATCTACGTTGTATATCACTCATCTATGAAGTAGTGTGACAATTAATTTGCGACAACACTCCTGGATTATTCTTTGTGAAACAACATTTGAAAACGGAGTTCAGCATTCTTACTTTTGCTTTGCTACACTCAGTTTCAATTCCCGTCTCTTCCATGATACACTAACTTTGATGGCTATAAAAGCCTTTACATATGATCATATTTTCTGGGTTTTGTGAGAGATCTTTCAATAGTATTCTGACATGGCGCGCGTTGAACGCTTCACGCAGTTGCCTCTTGACAGCCAAACGCGTTTCGTTCAGAATGTCTCCACGTATAGCTCAATATATCGTTTTACATCTATTATGGAGTACGCTGTGTGCTAAACGTTCGAGATTATTTAGTCTCTCTTCAGTACAGTTTAAAAATGACACGTTCATCGAAAAAGAGTGCAACGGCTATGGTTGCTGCGATATTTGTGATATATTTGATCTCTTTATAGCCTCGTTGGCGGTGTGCGGTGTGATAAATGTCCGATAAAGAATTTCATCTCATCCGGCCACTTGACTTGGTTTCAGGTCGTGCGATTATTGGCTGCCATAAAAATTTCAACATGGGCGTGGTTCAACGTCGATATTCGGAGAATGATATCGGTTAATTTTATCCAGAAGACAGACGAAAGAGAGCTAAGCGCTTCTGCCGACGTTACAGATAAAACACGACGGGGATGTCTTCCGGAGCTTCAAGATAACTTTGCGCATCACTGATACCGTTTTCCATGACTGTTCACCAGAAATCATATCGCATATCACCTCCTTCCGGCGCTTTTGTCCCCCAAATTTTTCCGATAAAGTTTACTTCTCGCTTTTTCAAAATGGCTCTGAGCACTATGCGACTTAACTTCTGAGGTCATCAGTCGCCTAGAACTTAGAACTAATTAAACCTAACTAACCTAAGGACATCACACACATCCATGCCCGAGGCAGGATTCGAACCTGCGACCGTAGCGGCCGCTCGGTTCCAGACTGTAGCGCCTGTAACCGCACGGCCACTCCGGCCGGCTCTTGCTTTTTCATTCTGCGTAACAAGATCTCTATAAATCTCCTCTGCCATCTCGATGTATGCTGAGAAGCAACTCCATCAGTTCAGGAACGGCATTCCGGAACGTCATTTTTACCACCAGAAAATAATTCAAGACTCAGTTTCCATACAGACTGTCGTTCAGATTCGACAGTTTGACACAAACTGGATGTTCCATGAAAACAAACATGGAGGAGCCAGTACAGACGATTTCGAGTAAAAAAGTTCATACAAATAAGGGGTCCCTTTTCCGTACGTGCCAGCGACCTTGCCGCAGTGGTAACGCCGATCCCCGTCAGGTTACCGAAATTAAGCGCTGTTGGACTTGGCTAGCATTGGATAGGTGGGCGTCCGCGTCTGCCGAACGCTGTTGGCGACCGAGCTGCGCTCACCCTTTTGAGGTCAATTGAGGAGCTACTTGATTCAGAAGTAGCGGCTGAGCCCACGAAACCTGACAATAGCCGGGAGGGCGGTATGCTGGCTGCATGTCCCTCCACATCCGCAACCAGTGACACCTATCGGCTGATGATGAGGCAGCGGTCGGTCGGTGCCTCTGGTCCTTCGAGGGCCTGTACGGACGGAGTTAGTTAGCTAGTTTCCCGTACGTACGTGGAGTTACGGTATTTCGAAGCTGACACGTTCAATTTAGGTACCTATACAGTACGGTTAACACACAATCTCAGATGCTGTAGTACACACACATATCGCTACTCCGTGTGTCGTACGGTGTGATGGGACTTACTTAACAATGACTTTTGTTTTTCTGAACCACCCGTCGTGGTTCATACACGCTGATATCATGCAAAATTTGCTTCCATTCTTGTTTTAAGTTCTACGAGGGTAATCCCAAAAGTAAGGTCTCCTATTTTTTGTAAGTACAGAACTCTGTTTGTGCGGCAGTTGGTCACACTGTTATGAAGAGTGCTTCACGTGCTGTGTGTAAACATGCGCACGCCGCGCTGAGGCGCTCAGCCGTTGAGAATGGAGCTCCCGTTGGATGTTACCGCTAAGTGCGAATTGCGCACAGTAATTCGGTTTTTGAACGCAAAGGGCACTGCGCCGATTGAAATCCATCGCCAATTGACGGAAGTGTATGGTGAGTCGTGCATGGATGTCAAAAATGTTCGTAAGTGGTGTAGAGAGTTTGCAGCTGGTCGGACCAAGATTCACGACGAACAAAGGAGCGGGAGACCGTCAATTTCTGAGGAGACAGTGTTGAATGTTGAGCAAACCATGCGTCAAGATCGGCGGATCACCCTGGATGATCTCTGCACGTTGGTTCCTGAGGTTTCCCGAAGCACCGCTCACAGAATTTTAACGGAAACATTGAACTACCAGAAGGCGTGCGCGAGATGTGTGCCACGCATGATGACTGAGGACCACATGCGGCAACGAATTGATGCTTCCAGCGCATTTCTTCGCCGCCTTGCAGCCGGACAACTTTGTGGACTCAATTGTCACGGGTGACGAAACCTGGGCATACCACTTTACATCTGAGACCAAGGAACAATCACGAGCAACAATCATGCCAGTTGCGGCATCCTTCTTTGCCGAAGCCGCGGAAATTCAAACATACACAGTCTGCCGGTAAAGTCATGACATCTGTTTTTTGGGATCGGAAAGGGGTATTGTTGGTCGACTTTATGCCCACTGGGACCACAATTAAAGCTGAGAAGTACTGTGAGACTCTGAAAAATCTCAAACGGGCAATTCAGAACCGGAGAAGAGGAATGTTGAGCAAGGCCGTACACATTGTCCATGACAACGCTCGCCCACGCATCGCTCGGCAAACCGTTGCTCTCCTGCAACAGTTTCAGTGGAACACAATCACCCACCCACCCTATAGTCCTGACTTGGCGCCCAGTGACTATCACCTGTTCCCTAGGTTAAAAGAACATTTGGCCGGTAAGCGATTCAGCTCCGACGACGAGGTGAAAGAAGAGGATCATAACTTTCTGAACAGCAGGGCGGCGAGCTGGTATGACATGGGCATACAAAAACTGCCAGAGTGTCTACAAAAATGCATAGGCAGAAATGGTGATTATGTCGAAAAATAGCTAAATGTTCAGGCTGTAAACTGATGTAAAACATTGTAGAAATAAACAGGTCTATGTACTTATAAAAAGGAGACTTCACTTTTGGGATTACCGTCGTAACAGTGAGTAGAAGATTCGACCTTTTTCAGCTGTGCGGTTAGCCTTCATACTCTGTGAGATGACACGTCGAATAAATGTGTCCTTTCTGTCCTTTCCTGAAAATTCTGTAAGCATCAAGGGTAAATATCCGCCACCAAGGTGCAGTTCGATACTTAGCAGAAAAGGACACGTTACGCCTTTTTTTTTAATATGTGTTTTCTGTACTGCTAAAATTGTGGAATTGATTATCTCATTGGAATTGCATCTAACTTATTCAAAGTGTATTCTTATAAGCTCTACTTGTGTTTTGCTTTAGGCTGTAGAGAAAAATAAGGTTTTTGGTTGCCAAAGACACGAACTTGTCTCTTTGAGTGGAACACTGGAATGTTTGTGTTTTATTTGTAGTCCTACTGTATTCTAATCTTACCGGAAATTAGCATCTTTTAATGATGAATGATAAACTAGTTGAAATGGAATTCGTGGTATGAATACTGACTTGCCTTTTTCCAATAAACATTTTCGCTTGTGTGATGTTGTTTAGAAACTCTTATTGCGGGAGCATACCAGCACCATTGAGCGAACTTAAGAGTTCTGTTCGGAAGTTAACGCTTTCGTCTTGAATGAAACAATTCTGTGTATCAGTTCGTGTCATTATGAAACACTAAAACAGGAAAAATGCCCATGTTTCAATCGACTTTGCAGCGGCACTCTTGAGGGCGACTAAGTGCTGGCTTCTGATGGTAGTCTTCCCCTGTATAAAGTCTTATTTTGGCTGTCAGATTGCTACTGATGTCACATTGTGTGATGCCATTGGAGAATTCGAAGTAAAGGTTGCCTTGGATGGGCGGAAGTGCGTTTGGCTCTTGCCTGTGGTACTCTGACAGGTGGATGGTAGGCAATAGAGAATCGGTAGCATGTAAACAGGGGTAGTGTTTTCCTACAGCGAGATGTTGATGCCGCACGGCAGTTCTCTTATGGCTGCTTGTTTATACTGTTCAACCCAGGTCATATGAAGCTGCAAGTCGGCGGCTAGGGTAGATATATTTATTTATTTATAATTCATCTAATTCACCCTTTATAAGGTGTAGCCTCTTCAGTCGAGGATCGTACGAACGAACCGCCGCCGGCCGGTGTGGCCGTGCGGTTAAAGGCGCTTCAGTCTGGAACCGCGTGACCGCTACGGTCGCAGGTTCGAATCCTGCCTCGGGCATCGATGTGTGTGATGTCCTTAGGTTAGTTAGGTTTAATTAGTTCTAAGTTCTAGGCGACTGATGACCTCAGAAGTTAAGTCGCATAGTGCTCAGAGCCATTTGAACCATTTGAACGTACCGCCGTTTGACTGTCATTCCGACCCTCTCGTGGAGGACGCAGAAATTGTAACTTGTGGCGCAGTGAAGTAACTAAAAATGTTGAAAACAAATAGTTCGCCAAGTCCAGATGGAATTCCGGTTCGGATTTACAGAGAGTACTCAGCGTTATTGTCCCCATACTTCGCCTGTATTTACGGCGAATCTCTCGCTCAGCGAAAAGTCCCTAGCGAACGGAAAAAAGTGCAGATGACTTCTGTGTATAAGAAAGATAAGAGAACGTTTTTTTTAGTTCCTATGGGACCAAACTGCTGAGATCATCGGTCACTAGGCTTAATCTAGCTTAAACAAACTTACGCTAAGGACAACACACACACCCATGCCCGAGGGAGGACTCGAACCTCCAACGGGGGTAGACGCGTGAACCGTGGCAAGGCGCCTCAAATCGCGAGCTACACCACGCGGCGTAAAACTGACTCACATAATTACAGAGAAATACCCCTAACATCGAATGTAGGCTTTCACGGCCGGTATTGTCTTCACTTAAAACTTCCGGGCTGATAGGCCGTGGTCGAAGTATAAAACTCTCCCCTGACGTTTCGTCTCCGACTGCAGTTCGCCGCTGTACCTCCGAGGAGGTCTCCTGCAGTCGGAGACGAAACGTCAGGGGAGAGTTTTATACTTCGACCACGGCCTATCAGCCCGGAAGTTTTAAGTGAAGAGCCTTAACATCGGTTTCTAGCAGACTTCTTGAACACTATCTCAGTTCGCACACAGTAAATTTTTTGACACAAAAAAGCTTCTGTCCATTAAGCAGCTCGTATTTAGGATGCATCGCTCGTGTGAAACACAACTTATCCTGTCCTCACACGATATTCTACAAACCATGGATCGAGGGCAACAGGCAGACTCCATATTCCTAGACTTCCGCAAAGCACTGCACGCTGCCCCGCAGCAGGTTGTTGACGAAGATATTTGAGTGGCTCGAAAACTTTTTAAATAATAGAACCCAGGAAGGAAAAAAGGAAGGAAGAATGGTTTAACGAGCCGTCGATGTCGAGGTTGTTAAAGACGGAGCACAAGCTCGGATTGCGTCAAAGACAGGGGAGGAAATCGGCCGTGGCCTTTGAAAGGAACCATCCCGGTATTCGCATGGAGCGATTTAGGGAAATCACGGAAAAGCTGTTCTGGATGGCCAGACGTGGGTTTGAACAGTCGTCCTGCCGAATGCGAGTCCAGTGTGCTAACCACTGCGCCACCTCGCTCGGTAACGGGACGACCTCGCTCGCTAACGGAACCCAGTATGTGGTCCTCGGCGGTGAGCATTCATCAGATACAAGGGTATCGTCAGGGGTGCACCAGTAAATTGTGATACAATCGTTTTAAATCTCTATTTATCTTGGTAGAAAGGGCGACCAGCAATTTACGGGTGTTTGCTGGTGACGTTGTAGTGTACGGGAAGGTGTCTTCATTGAGTGACTGTAGGAATATACAAGGTGACGTTGACAAATTTCCTAGTTGGTATGATCAAAGCCACCCCCCCCCCTCCCCCCCCCTAAAACCATGGACCTTGACGTTGGTGGCGAGGCTAGCGTGCCTCCGCGATACAGATAGCCGTACCGTAGGTGCAACGACAACGGAGGGGTATCTGTTGAGAGGGCAGACAAACGTGTGGTTCCTGAAGAGGGGCAGCAGCCTTTTCAGTACTTGCAGGGGCAACAGTCTGGATGATTCACTGATCTGGCCTTGTAACACTGACCAAAACGGCCTACTGCGAATGGCTGAAAGCAAGGGGAAACTACAGCCGCAATTTTTCCCGAGGGCATGCAGCTTTACTGTATGGTTAAATGATGATGGCGTCCTCTTGGGTAAAATATTCCGGAGGTAAAATAGTCCCCCATTCGGATCTGCGGGTGGAGACTATTCAGGAGGACGTTGTTATCAGGAGAAAGAAAACTGGCGTCCTACGGATCGGAGCGTGGAATGTCAGATCCCTTAAACGGGCGGGTAGGTTAGATAATTTGTAAAGGGAAATCGATAGGTTAAATTTAGATATAGTGGGAATAAGTGAAGTTCGGTGGCAGGAGGAACAAGACTTCTGGTCAGGTGAGTGCAGGGTTATAAATAAAAATTATTAAGGGGTAACGCAGGAGTAGGTTTGCGGGTAGCTACCACATAAACAGCATAGTGAACGCATTATTGTGGCCAAGATAGATACGAAGCCGACGCCTACCACAGTAGTACAAGTTTATATGCCAACTGGCTCCGCAGATGACGAAGAGATTGATGAAATGTATGATGAGATAAAAGAAATTATTCAGATAGCGAAGGGAGACGAAAATTTAATAGTCATGGGTGACTGGAGCTCGATAGTAGGAAAAGGAAGAGAAGGAAACATAGTAGGTGAATACGGAATGGGAGTAACGAATGAAAGAGGAAGCTGCCTGGTAGAATTTTGCACAGATGCACTTAATGATAGCTAACACTAGGTTCAAGAATCATGAAAGAAGGGTGTATACATGGAAGAGGCCTGGAGATACTAGAAGGTTTCAGATAGATTATATAATGGTAAGACAGAGATTCAGGAACCAGGTTTTAAATTGTAAGACATTTCCAGGGGCAGATGTGGACTCTGACCACAATCTATTGGTTATGAACTGTAGATTAAAACTGAAGAAACTGCAAAAAGATGGGAGATGGGATCTGGACAAAATGACTAAAACAGAGGTTGTACAGAGTTTCAGGGTTAGCATAAGGGAACAATTGACAGGAATGGGGGGGGAAAGAAATATAGTAGAAGAAGAATGGGTAGCTTTGAGTGATGAAGTAGGGAAGGCAGCAGAGAATGAAGTAGGTAAAAAGACGAGGGCTAGCAGAAATCCTTGGGTGACAGAAAAAATATTGAATTTAATTGATGAAAGGAGAAAATATAAAAATGCAGTAAATGAAGCAGGCAAAAAGGAATACAAACGTCTCAAAAATGAGATCGGCAGGAAGTGCGAAATCGCTAAGCAGGCATGGCTAGAGGACAAATGTAAGGATGTAGAGGCTTATCTCACTAGGGGCAACATAGATACTGCCTACAGGAAAATTAAAGAGACCTTTGGAGAAAAGAGAACCGCTTGTATGAATATCAAGAGCTCAGATGGAAACCCAGTTCTAAGCAAAGAAGGGAAAGCAGAAAGGTGGAAGGAGTATATAGTGGGTCTATACAAGGGCGATGTTCTTGAGGACAATATTACAGAAATGGAAGAGAATGTAGATGAAGATGAAGATGAAATAGGAAATATGATACTGCGTGAAGAGTTTGACAGAGCACTGAAAGAGATAAGTCGAAACAAGGCCCCGGGAGCAGACAATATTTCATCAGAACTATTGACAGCCTTGGGAGAGCCAGGCCTAACAAAACTCTACCATCTGGTGAGCAAAATGTATGATACAGTCGAAATACCCGCAGACTTCAAGAAGAATATAATAATTCCAATCCCAAAGAAAGCAGGTGTTGACAGATGTGAAAATTACCGAACTATCAGTTTAATACGCCACGGCTGCAAAATACTGACACGAATTCTTTACAACGAATGGAAAAACTGGTAGAAGCCGACCTCGGGGAAGACCAGTTTGGATTGTGTAGAAATGTTGGAACACGAGAGGCAATACTGAGCTTACGACTTATCTTAGAAAATTGATTAAGGAAAGTCAAACCTACGTTTCTAGTATTTGTAGACTTAGAGAAAACTTTTGACAATGTTGACTGGAATACTATCTTTCAAATTCTGAAGGTGGCAGGAGTAAAATTCAGGGAGCGAAAGGATATTTACAACTTGTACAGAAACCAGATGGCAGTTATAAGAGTCGAGGGGCATGAAAGGGAAGCAGTGGTTGGGAAGTGAGTGAGACAGGGTTGTAGCCTATCCCCAATGTTATTCAATCTGTATATTGAGCAAGCAATAAAGGAAACAAGAGAAAAATTCGGAGTAGGTATTAAAATCCATGGAGAAGAAATAAAAACTTTGAGGTTCGCCGATGACATTGTAATTATGTCAGAGACAGCAAAAGACCTGGAAGAGCAACTGAACGGAATGGACAATGTCTTGAAAGGAGGATATAAGATGAACATGAACAAAAGCAAAACGAGATAATGGAATGTAGTCGAATTAAATCGGTTGATGTTGCGGGAATTAGATTAGGAAATGAGACGCTTAAAGTAGTAAATGAGTTTTGCTATTTGGGGAGCAAAATAACTGATGATGGTCGAAGTAGAGAGGATATAAAATGTGGACTGGCAATGGTAAGGAAAGCGTTTATGAAGAAGAGAAATTTGTTAACATCGAGTATAGATTTAAGTGTCAGGAAGTCGTTTCTGAAAGTATTTGTATGGAGTGTAGCCATGTATGGAAGTGAAACGTGGATGATAAATAGTTTAGACAAGAAGAGAATAGAAGCTTTCGAAATGTGGTGCTACAGAAGAGTGCTGAAGATTAGATGGATAGATCACATGACTAATGACGAGGTATTGAATAGAATTGGAGAGAAGAGAAATTTGTTGCACAACTTGAGTAGAAGATGGGATCGGTTCGTAGGGCATATTCCGAGGCATCAAGGGATCACCAATTTAGTATTGGAGGGCAGCGTGGAGGGTAAAAATCGGAGACCAAAAGATGAGTACACTAAATAGATTCAGAAAGATGTAGGTTGCAGTAGGTACTAGGAGATGAAGAAGCTTGCACAGGATAGAGTAGCATGGAGAGCTGCATCAAACCAGTCTCTTGACTGAAGACCACAACAACAACAACAATATGATCAAAGGCAGCTTGCTCTAAATGTAGAAAAATTTAAGTTATTGCGGAAAGACAGTACTGTAACGTTGGAATACATCATCATTAGGGCGCAGTTTGTCACAGTCTCTCCTATTAAAAATCTAAGTGTAACGTTGCAAAGCGATTTTAATTCTCCTTGGATATAAATAAAATGTAACATAGAAACAAATTCGTCTAGAGAGTTGGTGTTCAATATTATTTGATCTGCAAGTACGCACTTGGTGTGCAAAGTATTTGTTTCGGACAGATTTAAGGCTTACTAATTTCGAAGATATCAATCTCAAGGGATGCTATAAGTTGTTTCTGGCACATTGGATCACCCTGCCTTACTTCTCTTTCAATGGAAAATTCTCTGTTTGTTTTCCTATGTTGACAGAAGCCATCGGGGTGTCATAGCTATTAAATAATATGTTTATCTAGTTTGCTTCCGCACAGTATTCGGCCAATGTCTGTGTAACTGCTATGTGGCTGACAGTATCAGAAGCGCCGCGCCGAGTGGCCACATTACTACGTTTATATTCCCTGGCTGGCAAAAAAGGTGAAGCGCCCTGAAGGGGAGGACTAAAAGAAATGAAACTTCACGGATGTAGAGGGCACGAGATGTTATTTCTGTGATAAAAAATAGAGTCTATTTAACAAAAACGTGGCAGAACGAGCCCACTTTTCAGTATTACGTTGCATCTTCTTCCTCCTGGAGGCGTGCACTGATTCTGTTGGGGAGGGTGTTATAAAGTCGTTGTATCCTCTCCTGAGACATCCAGGCCCACAACTGTCATAACTGATCCTGGATATCCTGGATACTTGCACTGGTACCGAGCTGACATCCAATTATTGAAGACAGCTCTAGCGATCTTGCTAGCCAGGAGTACCTCGACATTACGCATATAGTACATAGAGACACATGTCTTGTGTGGGAAGCGTTGTCCTGTTGAATAATGGCACCAAGATATTGTTGGGTGACGTATGAGAGTTAACACATGAGGGCGTAGGGTGTCCGTGGCGTACCATTGGCCGTAAGAGATCGCTCAATCACAACCAATCGTGGTCTGAAGTCATACCCAATGGATCTCCACACAACGAAGCCTAGAATAACACCGGTCTGCGCCTCCAAAACATTGAAATAATATGGCCATTCCTCATGTCGCTGCCAACCTCGCCGACGACGTTCGTCCGGGATTGTACAGAACCACGATTCATCATTGAAGACAAGGCGATGCCTTTCATCAGCTTTCCATGATTCCCAGTCACGGCGAAACTTCACCGGAAGCATTTGGCGTTGACGGCAATCCACGCCTCGGACGGTTATTATTTGCTACTCTTCGACCAATGGTGCGGGATGACACAGAAACTTGCAGCGAGTCCGTTACTTGTTTTCGGATGGCACGCGCAGATGTGAGGGAGTTGCGATGTGCTTGGTGCACAATATGGCGATACTCCCGTGTGTTCGTCAGACGTGGTCGGTCGGAACATGCGCTCATGTTCCCAGGCAGTCCAGCATCGAGCCAACGTCACATCCGAATCCCCCACAAATTCGGACATTGCATTGCTAAAAAGCCAAATGGAGACGCACAATGAGGCCGCTTTAAAACTCTGTCAAGTGCTCATAACCATTCTAACACGAGTACGAGGCATCTCCGTGTTCTTCTTCATCTACATACATACTCCGTAAGCCACCTTACGGTAGTGCATGGCGGGTGATACCGCGTACCACTAATAGTCAGCAGAGGAATCTCCTGTTCCACTCGCAAGTAGAGCGAGGGAAAAACGAATGTCTACAAGTCTCCGTACAAGCCCTAATTTCTGTCATCTTAACGTCGTGGTCCTTACGCGAAATGTACGTTGGCAGAATCCACCTATAGTCGGCCTCAAATGTCAGATCACTAAATTTCCGCAATACTGCCTCGCGAAAGGAGCGTCGTTCTCCATCCAGGGATTCCCCTTTAATTTCTCAAAGCACTTCCGTAATACACTACTGGCCATTAAAATTTCTACACCACGAAGATGACGTGCTACAGACGCGAAATTTAACCGACAGGAAGAAGATGCGGTGATATGTAAATAATTAGCTTTTCAGAGCGTTCACACTAGGTTGGCGCCGGTGGCGACACCTACAACGTGCTGACGTGAGGAAAGTTTCCAACAGATTTCTCATACACAAACAGCAGTTGACCGGCGTTGCCTGGTGAAACGATGTTGTGATGCCTCGTGTAACGAGGAGAAATAGGTACCATCACGTTTCCGACTTTGATAAAGGTCGGATTGTACCTATCGCGGATGCGGTTTATCGTATCGCGACATTGCTGCGTTGGTCGAGATCCAAGGACTGTTAGCAGAATATGGAATCGGTGGGTTCAGGAGGGTAATACGGAACGCCGTGCTGGATCCCAACGCCCTCGTATCACTAGCAGTCGAGATGATAGGCATCTTATCCGCATGGCTGCAACGGATCGTGCAGCCACATCTCGATCCCTGAGTCAACAGATCGGGACGTTTGCAAGACAACAACACCTGCACGAACAGTTCGACGACGTTTGCAGCAGCATGGACTATCGGCTCGGAGACCACGGCTGCGGTTACCCTTGACGCTGCATCACAGACAGGAGCGCCTGCGATGGTGTACTCAACGACGAATCTGGGTACCCGAATGCCAAAACGTCATTTTTTCGGATGAATCCAGGTTCTGTTTACAGCATTATAATGGTCGCATCCATGTTTGGCGACATCGCGGTGAACGCACATTGGAAGCGTGTACTCGCCATCGCCATACTGGCGTATCACCCGGCGTGATGGTATGGGGTGCCATTGGTTACACGTCTCGGTCACCTCTTGTTCGCATTGACGGCACTTTGAACAGTGGACGTTACATTTAAGATGTGTTACGACCCGTGGCTGTACTCTTCATTCGATCCCTGCGAAACCCTACATTTCAGCAGGATAATGCACGACCGCATGTTGCAGGTCTTGTACGGACCTTACTGGATACAGAAAATGTTGGACTGCTGCCCTGGCCAGCACATTCTCCAGATCTCTCACCAATTGAAAACGTCTGGTCAATGGTGGCCGAGCAACTGGCTCGTTACAATACGCCAGTCACTACTCTTGATGAACTGTGGTATCGTGTTGAAGCTGCATGGGCAGCTGTACCTGTACGTGCCATCCAAGCTCTGTTTGACTCAATGCCCAAGCGTATCAAGGCCGTTATTACGGCCAGAGGTGGTTGTTCTGGGTACTGATTTCTCAGGATCTATGCACCCAAATTGCGTGAAAATGTAATCACATGTCTGTTGTAGTATACTATATTTGTCCAATGAATACCCGTTATCATCTGCATTTCTTCTTGGTGTAGCAATTTTAATGGCCAGTAGTGTATTTGCGTGCTGAACGAACCTACCGGCAACAAATCTAGAACCCTGCCTCTGAATTGCTTCGATGTCGTCCTTTAATCGGACCTGTTGGAGATCTCAAACACTCGAGCACTACTCAAGAAGGTTAAAATGGCTCCAAGCACTATGGGACTTAACATCTGAGGTCATCAGTCCCCTAGACTTAGTACTAGTTAAACCTAACTAACCTAAGGACATCACACACATCGATGCTCGAGGAAGGATTCGAACCTGTGACCGTAACAGTCGCGCGGTTCCGGACTGAAGCGCCTAGAACCGCTCAACCACAGCGGCCGGCTCCACTCAAAGCCACGCCTTCCCACAATTCCCCCAGTAAAATGAAATCGAACATTCGCTTCCTACAACAAATGTGGTGTGCCCATTTCACTTCATATCGCTTTGTAGCATTAGCCTAGATATTTCATCTAAGTGGCTGTGTCAAGCAGCACACTACTAATACTGTCTTCGAACGTCACAGGACTGTTTTTCCTACTCATCCGCATTAACTTACATTTTTCTTCGTGTAGAATAAATTGCCATTCATTACGATTACACCAAGTAGAAATTCTGTCTAAGTCAGCTTGCATCCCACAGTCAGTCAACCACAGGACCTACCGACAAACCACAGCGCCATCACCAAATTCAGTGACTACTCTGGAGAGCAGTAAAAATCTGAAACATCTATCTATTTTGTATAAGTTGTAAATACGAGGGACGTCCCGAAAAGTAAGTTTCGTCATTTCTTTCGCACGGAAATTTTACTGCCGAAAACAAGTGCACCATGGCATCATCAACTATACACGTTGCACTATTATTCGACCTAGTTGCCACCGACTTTGAGACATTTGTCGTAGCGTGCAGTCTTTTTTTTAAGAAACCAACCTGGTACAACTCCGCATCCTGCGACGCAAGGAACTGTCGCACGGCCTGCTGCACCTCAGCATTGATTTGGAAGTGATGTCCCGGGAGTGTGACTTTCAATACAGGGAACAGGTGAAAGTCAGATGGGGCAATATCGGGGCTGCAGGCTGAGTAATTGAATCTGAACCTCTTCCACCAACCATCTGACAAGGCATGACCTCCTCACCACACACGGTCTTTAAGTATTTGTGGATGACGGACTCTATAGTCCCACGTGCCTATTCATACTGGATAAAAGAAGTTATAGAAATGGCCATTCCTGCAATTAATGCTTTCCGTGCCCAAAAATCATGGTTTTTCGTTTGTATGTTGATAACGGATAAAAATATTAGAAAACAAGAAAATGGGTGTTTCTGTATAAATGTCGAACGAATACACTGTTACAATATGATCCATTTGCTATGGTTAATTGTGTAGACAATTGTGACCCATGCAGAAACAGCTACAAACCGGTTTTTGCGGTTTTCTACGTAAGTATAGTAAATCTGGCTTCTGACTCTCAGTAACGGCTAATGATATCGAAAAAGGTTGCAGTGTTCCCCGAGCATATCGTCTTAACAGCATATGGTAAAAATACGTATGATCTGCCATGAATAAAAATTACAGAAGTTCAAATGGCTCTGAGCACTATAGGACTTAACATCTGAGGTCATCAGTCCCCTAGAACTTAGAACTACTTAAACCTAACTAACCTAAGGACATCACTCACATCCATGTCCGAGGAAGGATTCGAACCTACGACCGTAGCGGTCGCGCGGTTCCAGACTGTAGCGCCTAGAACCGCTCGGCCACCCCGGCCGGCAATTACAGAAGTCCCCACAACTTGTACTTCTCGTACGCAAAAATCATGGTTGTTCGGGGTTTTCTCAGGAACCGCCCATGAACAAATGATACTTTTACAAGCTGCCTAAGGTACATCCTAAACCATACCTAATGCAAAAGAACCAACCGATTTGCTCAATTTACCTGGGCTGGAGAAGTGTGCAACGTTTAAATTTTGGCCAGATACGGTTGGACAGCTTCCACAGATTATGAATGGTCGATAGGGCTAGGGCTATCCGAAACAGTTGACTCCTTATCTCTGTGATTAGCAGAAACAGAGATATGACCTTTCAAAAAATCACATTTTCCCGTACGGCTTCTTGGAACACATTGGTAGCGTGTAACGTCGTGCACGGACAGACACATACGCCGTCTACTTTACTAAGATGAGTCCTTACTTTTGATACTTGACTGTTCTTGAAAACAACGACGTCAGATTAAGCTTATACATTTGTGACTTAAGCGTGGCACTTATTAATTACAGTAAATAACTTTGCCTGTGTCAGAATGACACTTATCGAAGGTTACCGATTCCAGAAGATTTATCTTCTGTTCTCAGACATTTAACCTTAGGAAGCTATAGTCATATGGCATAAATTGATTTACCAACCTTCAGTTATATGGATATGGTCCTAGGAGCTATTGTTTTGGAATGTCGTAGGCCATGTTGCGCTACAGGCTGTGTGTACTCGTGTGGTGTAATAATAATCTTCCAACTGCCACAGGCCATGGACGTTGGTAACCCAGTGTATGCTATTTCGTGATAATTGTCTTCGGGAAAGTTCCTAAAGGTGAGAAATTATTGTTCATGGAGCAGTAATCTTAAATAAATATCATTCTGATCATTTTGAGATAGCCGAACTATATTTACTGCAACGATTACAGGGTAGAAGTAAGTGGAAACATATGAAGCGTTGAGGCACATGCCGATTGTTATGCACAAGGACAATTTAATGTTTTTGCAAAATCCAGGCCACATTTCTGTGGTGTTTGGGTTGCTAAAAGTAACACGCTGTGCCGAAGTGTTCTCCATCTAATAACTAGTATGGCGCTTATTTTTTTTAACATTGTGGACATTGACGTCTTTCTGTCTAGTAGTTTCTGTACACTCATTAATTTTTTTCAGTAAATACGAAACATGTATATATCATTGAAAACTTCTTACGCCTGTACCTTGGCTTGCCCACCCACGAAATAATTTATTACTCTAGCAGGTACAACGCACTGTATGTTAAATATTTATGGAAAATATTTTGGGGACTCACTCATAAGAACTGCTCATAAAAACTTGTCCTCTGATATTCCGCGCGTTCCTTTGTTGTTGATCAAATTGTTAGTTTATACACTTCTCGTACTGCACGTTCTTGGTACCTAGTCATGGTCTGATGTAGCTCTTAGAGTTCGTTTCCCTCATAATACGCAAATGAGTGAGAAAAACTCACAGTGCTCCCTTGTCGCGATGACAGTGGTAACAAGCTCCTTTAGCTTATCTTGACAGCACTCATTTCTAGTTAGGAACTTCTTGTTGCGTAAGGATTATAGTAACTTCATACTGCCAAGTCAGACGGTCGTCAGATAACTGCCCAATTTACAACCCTACGTCCTTGCGCTGTTACTCAATGTTTTCTTCAGATCTGATAATTTAAAATCTGGAGCGACAAACAATATGCAAGTGACGCTTAGGAAGAGACTGCCGGAATAGTGATTCAGTACTGAACGGGATGGACAGGCAGAACAACTCAGTTCTGCGCCGTGACAGAGGAAAAGTGTCCATTACCTGTCGGTCATAAAGTTACGGTAGACGTTGGAGTAATAGCGGCTGGCTTGAAATTGAGCCGCCATACAGGAATGCTTCTCACAAAGCGGAGTGAAACTTGAAAGCGATACGGATTCTAATTCAGGTTAAAGCACGACTTTCTGAACAGTCATGGAAGACAATGCCGACCACATTACTATTATTGTTGTGGGCAAGATAAAATGCACTGGTGTGCAACACTTACGGACGAAAGAGAGGGAGATATATACGTACGAATGATAAACCCCTTCCATCGACAATATCTCTCCTTCATACGTACTCTGTTTTACCACAGGTGACGTGCCATTGATCTCATTTGTACAAAGATTGGAGTGCACGCGAGATACCTATTTGCTCCCACCGCCCTAAGTGGAATGCGTAAGTTCACCAACCTGCAGACTTCTATATTTGTTGTCCCCCGCGCAGGAAACAACACTTAGGTCGTGAATCCATTATCTTGAGGCTCTAAAAAACTCTTAGCGAAGAACTGTTATGTTAAAAATGATTCAATTTCCAATCAGTTTGTTTATACGGGATGCCACTCGCTTTTATTGGCAGAACATGAGAAATTATACAATTGCATTCCACTTTAGAGTCACAGATAATTTCTATTCTTCAAAAAATTAATGAACTAAGTATTTCTACAGTTACAATCATACGGTACTGTTCTCAACTACACTTTCATACAACATTGCTAATAAAGTCTTAACGTGACACCGACCGCGGCAGACAACATGTCTTTTCTCCAAGGCTTTCCAACCAGCTCTGTTTTTTACAAACCATGGATTACTAAGGAAAGCTTAACTAGCGCTGACTGCGGCAGATAACATGTCTGTCCTCCGACACCGCCGAACCAGCTCTGATATTGCAGCCGAACCACTTCGTCCGCTCGCAGCTCGTGGTCGTGCGGTAGCGTTCTCGCTTCCCACGCCCGGGTTCCCGTGTTCGATTCCCGGCGGGGTCAGGGATTTTCTCTGCTCCGTGATGGGTGGGTGTTGTGTGATGTCCTTACGTTAGTTAGGCTTAAGTAGTTCTAAGTTCTAGGAGACTGATGACCATAGATGTTAAGTCCCATAGCGCTCAGAGCCATTTGAACCACTTCGTCCGCTATCCAATTTACGCGCTATTCGAAGATCTCCGAAGTGCTTCGTCGGCCTTTTCGTTTAGCAGTGGCTTATTATTCTGCTGGTTATTGATACATGCGAAATAATGGAATGGTAGCACGCTATTGAGAGATGCTTTAATTTAAATGCAATTAAATACGCTGTTTAATTTGTCCAATACTAATAATAGAAGATTGTCATTTTAGCGCGCAACTTCCGAACGCAGCAGCCAATCACGGAGAAGGACCACAATTTAGGCGGTCTTTCTCGCACTATCCGTACCTAACAAACCATGTGTCATCGGTGCCTCACACCAAATTACGTCATCTTGACACTTGCCGGCCGTTGTGGTCGAGCGGTTCTAGGCGCTACAGTCCGGAACCACGCGGGTGCTATGGTCGCAGGTTCAAATCCTGCCTCGGGCATGGATGTGTGTGATGTCCTTAGGTTCGTTAGGTTTACGTAGTTCTAAGTCTAGGGGACTGATGACCTCAGATGTTAAGTCCCATAGTGCTTAGAGCCATTTGAATCATCTTGATACTTCAGCTTTCTCAACTGCTCTAAGAAGAGCTTCTTATACCTGAATATGACGGCTGTAAAGCCAGAAATATTACAAGGTGTCACTGCCAAGTACTGTAGTTCGATGAAGCTTGGACCATACGTACAAACAACTGCTACAGCTTAATACAGAGGGTAACTGAAAGAAATATACAATGAGACAAACGGAAATGACACTTTTATTCAAAGACAAGTCACCGCGATTTGTGGTGGGATCCCTGGACACTGCGAAAGGCGGAACATGGTTGTTCAAAACTGGCTCTGAGCGCTATGGGACTCAACTACTGAGGTCATTAGTCCCCTAGAACTTAGAACTACTTAAACCTAACTAACCTAAGGACATCACACACATCCATGCCCGAGGCAGGATTCGAACCTGCGACCGTAGCGGTCTCGCGGTTCCAGACTGCAGCGCCAGAACCACGCGGCCACTTCGGCCGGCCGAACATGGTTGTTAATAGAGTGTGTGATCACCACGGAGAGCAAGAAATGCATGCTGTGCGATGCGCTCCCTTGCTTGCCGCATGGTTGGTAAAAAGTTCTTGTGGTAGGGCATTCCGTTCCTCCTCCAGGGCTGTTGCAATTGCTGGATGGTCGTTGGTGCATGTGGACGTGCTGCAATATATCTCTCCATTGCATCTCACACTTACTCGTCGGGATTTAAGTCGAGGGAAAGGGCAGGTGAGTCCGAATATACTATCATCCAAGAGCTCCTCAACCAGCGCAGTAGATGTGGTCGTGCATGGTCTACATCTACTTCTAGATCAATCCTCCGCAAGCCACCTGACGATGTGTGGCACAGGATTTTGGAGCATATAATGTACTCGAACATTATGAATCACCATGAAGAAAATGACTTGTTGATGCATAACCAAAACGGATTCAGAAAATATCGTTCTTGTGCAACACAGAAGTAATGAGTGCTGTCGACAAGGGGTCTCAGATCGATTCCATATTCCTAGATTTCCAGAAGGCTTTTGATACCGTTCCTCACAAGCGACTATTAATCAAATTGCGCGCATATGAAGTATCGTCTCAGTTGTGTGACTGGATTCGTGAGTTCCTCTCAGAGAGGTCACAGTCCGTAGTGATAGACGGTAAATCATTAAATAGAACAGTGATATCTGGCGTTCCGCAAGATAGTGCCAGGGGCCCTCTGCTGTTCCTGATTTACATAAATGATCTAGGTGATAATCTGAGCAGCCCCTTAGATTGTTTGCAGATGATGCTGTAATTTAGTGTCGAGTAGAATCATCAGACGATCAATTCCAATTACAAAATGATCTAGAGAGAATTTCAGTATGGTGCGAAAAGTGGCAATTGGCACTAAACAAAGAAAAGTGCGAGGTCATCCACGTGGGTACTAATCCTATGAATTTTGGGTATACGATAAATCGCACAAATCTAAGGGCTGTCAGTTCGACTAAATACCTAGGAATTAGAATTACTAGCAACTTAAATTGGAAGGACCACGTAGATAATATTGTGGGGAAGGCGAAACAGAGACTGCGCTTTGTTGGCAGAACACTTAGAAGGTGCGACAAACCCACTAAAGAGACAGCCTACATTACACCTGTCCGTCTTCTGCTGGAATATTGCTGCGCGGTGTGAGATTGACGGAAGACATCGAAAAAGTGCAAAGAAGGGTAGCCTGTTTCGTGTTATCGCGCAATAGGGGTGAGAGTGTCACTGATAAGATACGCGAGTTGGGGTGGCAGTCACTGAAACAAAGGCGGTTTTCTTTGCGGCGAGATCTATTTACGAAATTTCAGTCACCAGCTTTCTCTTCCGAATGTGAAAATATTTTGTTGACACCCACCTACGTAGGGAGAAATGATCATCATAATAAAATTAGAGAAATCAGAGCTCGAACGGAAAGATTTATGTGTTTCTTTTTCTCACGCGCCATTCGAGAGTGGAATGGTAGAGAAGTAGTATGAAAATGGTTCGATAAGCCCTCTGCCCGGCAGAGTAACGATGTAGATGTAGATGTACCTTTAACTGGCCGCCCATTTCCTTATTCCACTCGTGAATGGCGTGCGGGAAGAAAGGTTGTCGGTAAGCCTCTCTATTAGGTCTAATTTTTCGAATTTCCTCGTCGTGGTCATTTCGCGATATGTATGTGGTAGAAAGTAGTATATTATCCGACTCTTCCCAGAACTACTCTCTCGAAATTTTAATAGTTAACCTCTCTGTGATGCAAAACGTCTCTCTTGTAGCGCCTGCCCCTAAAGTTTGTTGAGCATATCTGTAACGCTCTCGCGCCGACCAAACGATCCTGTGACGAAACGCGCCACTCTTCTTTGGATCTTCTCTACCTCTTCTATCGGTCCCGCCTGGCGCGGGTCCCATGTTGATGAACAATACTCAGGAATCTGTCGAACAAGCACTTTGTAAGTCACATGTTTTGTGGATGAGTTACATGTCTTTAGGATTCTTCCTATGTATCTCAGTCGGCATCTGCTTGTCCTATTATTCGTTACACTTAATGTCACTCTAGATCGTTATTCATACATATTTTGCGGTAGATATTGCTCCCAGCAAAATGTCATCAATAGTGTAGTTGTAAAGTAGTGCCCAATATATTATATTTATTTACTTCCAGGGTCAACTGCCAGAGCCTGCACCATGCATCAGTCCTCTGAAGGTCATTCTGCAATCCGTACTATCTTCTGAGGTGTTGCTATTTTCTTATAGGCAACCGCATCATCTGTGAACAATCTTAATGAGCTTCCGATGCTTTCTACTTCATTCATCAAAATGAAGTCAGGGGCGAATGCACCAATGAAAAGACGCACATGAGGAAGAAGTACAGTTTCACAATAACATTGACCAGAGAGTCTACCATATACAAAGATATGGATGTCAGCACGCCCATGCAACATTATGCCTCCCCATGCCATAATACCACTAAAACGACAATTGTCCCCCGTCTCGCCATATGAAGGTACGTCCAGGATCATGTCGAACATAAGCGTTTTGGCGGTCCATTTGTCATGATGTGTGAAGGCATAGTGTTGCATGGGCATACTGACCTCCAAATCTTTGAACACGGTACACTCACCGGTCAATGTAATTGAGAGACTGTACCTTCCCCATGTGCTTCATCAGGGATGCGTTCTGCCGTTACATCAGTTTTATGGATAAAAATGCGCGACTGCATCGAACAGCGAAGGTGGAGGGATCTTGGAGCGAGAGGATGTTCGCCGACTGGACTGACCTGCCTGTTCCCCCCGACTTAAATTCCATCGAGCTCTTGGAGACGTATTGCTGGACGTCTAAATGCACCAGCACCATCCAGCAGTTATCAGCCTTCTTGATGGAGCAATGGAGAGTCCTGCCGCAAGAACTCCGTACCAGCATGGGAGCACGTTGCAGAGCTTATATTGCCATCCACGGTGTTCACACGCCCTGCTGTGAAGAACCATATATCATCTTTAGTATCGTCCAGGGAACCATTTAAATCACGATAACTGAACTGCACATATTGTCTCTGAATGAAAGTGTCATTTCTTTTCGTCCTGTTGTGTATTTCTTACAGTTACCTACTGATCCATACTGTAGCAGCTCTTTCTATGTATGGTCCAAGATTCATCGATGTATGTTACTTCGCAGTGAGACATCATTTGAAAATTACTTTCGTTCTTAAGTTTTGCAGATAAGTGTCAATTTACAAGCAGCTGGATATGTAAAACTGGTCAGCAGTACCAAAAAGAAGTAACGGATATCCATTACATGTTTCGAAAAGAAGGACCTGTTTAGTTGAACAACACTGACGCTGCTTATACAACTACTGTTTCCAGCTTACATGTCAATGTGTCTTCTACGTGCATATTCCATAGCCCTTTTGGTACTGTTCTTGCCCGGAACATTTCTCACATCAATACCCCACGAGATGGCGCAGTGGTCAGCACACTGGACACCTATTTAGGAATACGACTGTTCCTCTGACCATCCTATTTTTCTTCTTCTTCCTCTTTTTCTTCTGTAGCGCTACAGGCTATGGTGATTCTTGGCTTCTTCGACTATTTCCCTCCATGCTTTGTGGTTTCTTGAAGCTCTTTCCCACCTCAGGCTCCCAAACTGGCGAGATCCTCTCGTACTCAGCCCACTTTTTATAGATCTCCCTTATCGTCAAGATGAATGGATCACACCTTTTATTATTGTCTTTTGTATTTTACCTTCCGCCATTCTGTACACGTGTCCTATCCATAGTATTCGTTGTGATTTGACAAATGTTACTATACCTCTTACTCGTATTAATGCTTATAGTTCGTTGTTATAGCGTATCATGCAGCCTTCTTCCCCTCTTATTAAACTATAGATTTTGCGTTAACACGTTTTTGTATTTTCTGTCAGCGTTCATACCTCTGACAACTGAGAGAACTAGGGAGTTACATACTAAGAGTTTCGTTCTTTTTGTAATAAGTGTGTTTCTCGAGATTTATAGATTTGCAAAGTCAGTTCTGTTGCCTGCTTCTGACCTTTCTCTTATAGACTTTTCAATATTGTTATCATTTGATATGGGGTTCTACGTAACTAAAAGAGGACAGTCCTCAGAAACATTTCCCAATTTATATTTAGATCTTCAGGAGTTGTATGGCCTTAGGCTGTGACATAACCATATATTTTGTTTTATTTTCATTTACTATGAGGCTGACATTTAATGCCTCTGTCTCTATTGATAGGTATGCTTCTTTAAGTGTAGGCATTTGTTAATACTATTGCAGTCTCGTCAGCGTTTGCACATATCTGGCTAGTTTTCGTAAATGTGGTATCTCTTTTATTGAATGTACTAGCCTTTTCCCCTATGGCTTCACTCGCATGTGCGCTTGACATATATACTGAACACTCCTCACACTCTCCCTGACTCTTCATCTCCGCCTCCCCCTCTCTTTGACTATTTCTTCCACCCCCTTTCTCTTACCATATCTTCCACCCTCCTTCCTCTGACATATCTTCCTGCACGTCCCTCTTGCCATCTCCACCTCCCTCTCTTCCTTTTCCACCCACCCACTACACCTCTACACCTTACATCTGCCTCAGGCTTCTCCCACACGTCCCCTCTCTCTATCCATTTCCTGCTCCTACTCGCTCTTTCCATCCCCTCCTCTATCCATCTCAGCCTGTCCCCAGCCATGTTCATCGGCATGTGTAGCCCCTGCAACACACTTCAATGAAGCAGGCAAAACCTAAACCCACAACATGCCTATCACACAGGGCAGGCTATGCATCAGGGGCTTGAAAATCTTTTGTTTGTGCTCGATGTACAGGCTGCCCTGCAAATCAGGTCTACAAAGAAGGCCGATACTAATCCAAGATGCCTGTCGTGTAAAGCAGCCTACATGTTGGAGCCCTGAAAACAGTTTACTGCCCCTGACATGTAGGCTGCCTTGCAAAGCTGGTTGATATGGCAGACCGATATTGTTTCCATTCAATGTGCAGTCTACACGTCAAGGACTGGAAAAAAATGGGGTTCTGCTTGTCTCTACTCGTATTGGAGTTAGGTTATAAACTCCACAGTGCTGATGTTCACCTGGTGTTTCTGTGCCAAATTTGGTTGAAATCATTCCAGGGGTTTTGCAGGGGATGTCAGACATACACACATACATGCAAACGCTCTGCTTTATGTATGTAGGAAATTTACTATGTGTCCAGGGATATGTTGGCTAAGATAGTAGAGAGACAGTCACCTAGCTTCACTTCTTTGTTATAGACAAAGCTTTCACTTATTCAATTGAATGTCTTTACTTTTGCTCTTGTCTCTATCATTGTCAGTGTGATGAGATTTATTACTTTAGCTCATTTACCAACATGTCTCAGCATTCTGTATAATTCCTGCCGATTTATGCTGTCAAAGAATTGTTTGAAGACGATGAAAAGCAAGTGCACACCTATATTATGCCCATAGAACTTTTCCATCATTTGTCTGATCGTAAATATTTGATCAGTTGTTCCTCCATCTGATCGAATACCACACTGATATTCCTGAAGTATGCCTTCTGTGCACTTTTGTATTCATTCATTTAGTATACTTGTTGACAATCTTATAAGCCACGCTTAGTAATACGAATATTACACCAATGTAGTTTTTACATTCTGTTCTATCTCCTCTATTATAAATGGGGATAATTATTACAGTTTTTCAGTTGTCTGTCATGATTTTAATTTCCCATATGACTGATATTAGTGTGTACAGTTCCTTTTTTGCAGCATCTCCGCTGTTTTTAGTTAACTGAGACATTACGCCGTCATTAGTGCCTGATAGATTCTTTTTCATCTCATGGACAGCCAGAGAAACCTCTCGAAGTGACGACTTCCTTGCATCTTTGCCTATTTCCAGCTCTCCTCTTTGTTCCTGTGAGGCTGAATATTCTTCTACTAGGCTTTCATTTAGTGTGTCTTTGAAATATTCTGATTGTCTATCCACTGGCGGCTATTCATCCTTTCATATCGGTTTCCCATCTTTAGTCGAGCATGCCTTTATTTTTCGTTGCAATCTTCTCGTTATTTTGCCTACAGCATGATAAAATTTTCTTATTTCATTCTGTTTCTTTAGCTCTTCTAGTTCTTGAAATTTCTTCTTGGTCTATTCTCTTTCCTTTCTCTTACAGTGTCTGTGAGTTCTTTAATATCCTATATTGATTCGCATTGTTTATGGGTTCTCTTTGTAATAATATCATTCACGCTCTATTCTTTTCCTCTGTTGCTCACTAGCAATCTTCATCAAACCATTCCTCGATTCTTCTGCTTCTGTTGATGCCTGTTATTTCTTCTGCAAAATCCTTAATGGCTTTTTCAATCCTGTTCTGCCTTCTGCCTACTCCTGCTGGTGGCTCTTCATGTTGTACTTAGTATTAATTGGTACTTTTTTTATTTCATCAGGAGTTTTAAGTTTATATATATTTCAGTCCATTATCTTTTCTGTTCGTTTGCTATTTATCAGCCATAATTTCTCTCTCAAGATTGATTTTCCTACATAAGGATCTTAATTTGGTCCTCTGGAGCTCTGTACATATATAATTGAGGTGGAGTATGGGGGCATTCACTAAAATATGGTGAATCTGGTTGATTATTCCAGTGACTGTAGACTTCCATATACCCAGATGAGCCCTTCTGTGTAGGAAGCATATTATTCCTTGTTGCGAAATGGCACAGCAGAGCTGCATTCTCGTTGTTTTTTTCGTGCAGTGAGCGTTTTCCAGAATCTCCATATTGGTGCCCATTCCTCCCTATTTTCGCATTAAAATCTACTAGCAGAATCAGGTCGTAGTTAGGTACTGCGCAATATAGTTTTTCCAGGTCTCCACAGAACTGTTCTCTTATTAAATTAAATCATCCCTTTTCGTTTGTTGCTATGCGTGCATTTACTGTTGATGTGTTTTAGTTATGAGTTCAAATTCTAATAGGTTTTCCTGGTTATTATAAACCCAATTAGTTGGTTCTTTCCTGTGGCTCACCATATACGGAGTGGTCCATTGATAGTGACTCAGCCAAATATCTCACGAAATAAGCGTCAAACGAAAAAACTAAAAAGAACGCAACTTGTCTAGCTTGAAGGTGGAAACCAGAAGGCGCTATGGTTGGCCCGCTAGATGGCGCTGCCATAGGTGAACGGATATCAACTGCGTTTTTTTTTTAAATAGGAACCCCCATTTTTATTACATATTCATGTAGTACGTATAGAAATATGAATGTTTTAGTTGGACCACTTTTTTCACTTTGTGACAGATGGCGCTGTAATAGTCACAAAGATATGACTTACAATTTTAGACGAACAGTTGGTAATAGGTAGGTTTTTTAAATTAAAATACAAAACGTAGGTACGTTTGAACATTTTATTTCGGTTGTTCCAATGTGATACATGTACCTCTTTGAACTTATCATTTCTGAGAACGCATGCTGTTACAGCGTGATTACCTGTAAATACCATATTAATGCAATAAATGCTCAAAATGATGCCCGTCAACCTCAATGCATTTGGCAGTACGTGTAACGACATTCCTCTCAACAGCAAGTAGTTCGCCTTCCGTAATGTTCGCACATGCATTGACAATGCGCTGACGCATGTTGACAGGTGTTGTCGGTGGATCACGATAGCAAATATCCTTCAAATTTCCCCACTGAAAGAAATCCGGGGACCTCAGATCTGGTGAACGTGCGGGCCATGGTATGGTGCTTCGACGACCAATCCACCTGTCATGAAAAATGCTATTCAATACCGCTTCAACCGCACGCGAGCTATGTGCCGGACATCCATCATGTTGGTAGTACATCGCCATTCTGTCATGCAATTAAACATCTTGTGGTACTATCGGTAGAACATTACGTAGGAAATCAGCGTACATCGCACCATTTAGATTTCCATCTATAAAATGGGGGCCAATTATCCTTCCTCCCATAATGCCGCACCATACATTAACCCGCCAAGCTCGCTGATGTGCCACTTGTCGCAGCCATCGTGGATTTGCCGTTGCCCAATAGTGCATATAATGCCGGTTTACGTTTCCGCTGTTGGTGAATGACGCTTCGTCGCTAAATAGAACGCGTGCAAAAAATCTGTCATCGTCCCGTAATTTCTCTTGTGCCCAGTGGCAGAACTGTACACGACGTCCAAAGTCGTCGCCATGCAATTCCTGGTGCGTAGAAACATGGTACGGGTGCAATCGATGTTCATGTAGCATTCTCAACACTGACGTTTTTGAGATTCGCGATTCTCGCGCGATTTGTCTGCTACTGATGTGCGGATTAGCCGCGACAGCAGCTAAAACACCTACTTGGGCATCAACATTTGTTACAGGTCGTGGTTGACGTTTCACATGTGGCTGAACGCTTCGTGTTTCCTTAAATAACGTAATTATCCGGCGAACGGTCCAACTAAAACATTCATATTTCTTTACGTACTACACGAATATGTAATAAAAATGAGGGTTCCTATTCAAAAAAACGCACTTGACATCCGTTTGACCTATGGCTGCGCCATCTAGCGGTCTAACCATAGATCCATCTGGTTTCCCCCTTCAAGCTAGACGAGTTTCGTTCTTTGCAGTTTTTTCGTTTGATGCTTATTTCGTGACATATTTAGCCCGGTCACTATCAATGGCCCACCGTGTGTAATGACTACTGTGGTTTGTCGATCAGTACATTTCCTTGCCATTTTCTGTAGCTCTACAATATGATACTTAAATTACTGGCTATTTCTTCCACTTTTCCAAGAGGACGTATCGTACCCACTTTCCATGTTGCTATTTGCAAATCCTTCATCCGTTTCCTTTGCCAGGGTCGCGATATATATTTTCCGTCCAGTATCCGATGTTTCTGTAGAGTTTTCGCAATTGCCTGTTTCTGCCCTGTGGTGTTTTCGGCGACATGAGCAGTCCCCAACCTGGAGGACCAGGATTTGTATAAGGTTTACTTCTTTAGGAATCTGGCTTCAGCGCGCCCCTGGAGTCCACCCCCCCCCCCCCTTTTCATCTGCCCTATGTTGTTGCCACACAGTGCCTGTCTCCTCTGTTGAGACCACTCCGACTCGAGTTATACTGTCGGCAGCTGTGCTACCGCCGGCACAGCCGGTGGCGTCGTCGGAGCGCGGAAACCCTTCCGCTCGGTACTGAAAAGTGAAAGTGCCTTCGGTAAGGCTGCGTACCGTGGGAAGGTTAGTTTTTCCGTAAGCTCCTTAAGGAGGAACGTTCATGAAAATCACAAGTTATTTAAAAGATACACCAATTCCGTAATTTTGAAGATACGGTAATGAAATTTTGTATCATGCTTCGCACAATACTTACACATTTACTATTAAGTTCCTTGGATTATATATATGTAACCTTTTTTTACGGAATTTAAAAATTTTATTTTCAGAGATTAATATGTTTCTGTTATTCTCAGAGACTTCAAAATATTCCTAAAAATTTTCTCTGTTTAATCTCTTCACACATAGTAAGCTTCTCTCATGAGGTTTTTTGAAATTTGGAATTTTTTATAATTTTCAGTTATTACGTATAACATAAAATTCACGCAAAACTCCAAACACTTTGCCCCATATCTCAGCTTGCACTCAGAATGTCAAAATATGCTCTTGCGACAACATTTATTGAGTTTGTGGAAATAAGTGTACAAAATGTGATAATTCTGGCCTTCATATATTCGAGGAAAAGGTGTTTAAACTTTAAAAAAACATAATTTGTAGGAAACCCAACGTTTTTTTCTTATGTCACTTTATCAGTAGATCCTATATTTGTACTCAGGTTCATTTGTAGGAAACCTAACGTTTTTTCTTATGTCACCTTTTCAGGAGGCCCTAAATTTGTACTCAGGTTCATATTCCTCTTCAAGGAGTCTCTTCTGGTTTCTTGCCTTCTTTCCTTCATCCGTACCTCAACTGACTTTTCAGCTGTAGAGAGTCGCTGTAAATCTATTTTTCTCAAGATGCCTGCAGTGTAATTTCCTGTCTTAAAGCCCATTCTCTCTAATACCTTCATTATCCCTACGTTCCCATCATTAACTGCAAAAATTGCATCATAAGTTGCAATTTTACAAACTGTAGGAGATGAAACTGTGGCAAAACAAGAACTGTTTCTTCATAAAAAAAAAAGCAGATGGTCTGTTACTGCTTCCAAGATACGGAACAAAGTCACAGATGACCAACAAAAACAAAGTGTCTATATCAAAGCCTTCTAGATATATCCCGCGCAAGTTTGCTTGAAAGCAATGCACAGCATCATTTTTCTCTGAGCTGGTGTTGAAGTGTTATTTCAAAAAGTGGGCGTGGCAGGAAGGTCACGACAGACATTCGATTAGTTTTCAGTCTCTTCGGGTCCGATTGCATCTTTGAAACTTTGGGAGATTATTGTCCATGAGTTTTACTAATAAGTAAAAAGTAAATTGAAAATTGGCATCGTCAGTCGGTTTCACGAACGTCCCCCTCTTAAATCGGTTAAGGCAAATACCGGGATATTTCCACTGAAGAAAAAAGCTGATTTACTTCCCCAGTCCGAATATGTGCTCCATCTCCAGTGACCTCGCATTCTGAGTGATGTTGCATGGAATGTGCAACGGTTCATAGCAGGCGACCGAAATGACTGTGACCGAGGTGTAGCAGCGTAATGCTGATACCGCTAGCAGTGGACAGCGGAAAACTATGTCTCCGGTTATTTTATTGACATTTAATGAGGCGATATGACGAGGCCATTAAAGACAAAGCATAAAATGGCATAGAACAAGGACAGGGAAGGGCATTGGCATTAGCTCTGAGCGAGTTTGGGAAACAAAAGGAAACCTAAATCAGGCTGGGTGGGCAGGGATTTGAAAGCCACCCCTCCTGAATTTGAGTCTGATGCCTGTTAAAAATCACTATTTATCGCTCTACAACTGGAGGAAAGTGGTCACCTCAGTACGATTGGGTTATATCTGCTGCGTTGCTAATTTCTTACTATGGGTCCATTTCTCTACTTCCTGTATCCAGTTCCTAGTGTTCACTGTTAAGCAAAAATTCGAATTTTCTTTCCTTTGTAAGTTTCGTGTTTAGTGCACCATCTTGACCCACACTGTTAAAAATGTTAAAAATTCGCAAGCACAAATTTTCAGGAGTATCTATATGTCGTTAGGAATCTGTATGCGGCTAAGAGAAATTATTTTATACTTTTTAGTCCGTTTTTATTTAAGTAATTTTTTCTGATTTTTACTCTTGTGTTTAACAGTTTTTTTTCGATCGATTTCAAACATTTTGATGAGGTTATAACAGAGATATTGGGTAAATATCAGGATTATTTCAGTTTCTCTTCGTCTGAGTCAGCCAGTACATGTTTCACTTTACGGTCATCTCAAGAAAAGACCTCGAAGGTAAAAATTGGAGAGAATCGAGCTCGCACGGGGACTTACCAACAACCGTTCTTACCACGAAACAATCACATGTGGAAAGGAAAAGGGGGAAACAGCAGTGGTACACGAAGTACCCTCCACCACACACCATACACGAAAGCTGGTTAGTATCACATTGTACTCGAGTCCCGAGCTATGTTGAAAGTTTCAGGTATCTAACTCATCGGGAAAAGATAGTGGGAAACATAGTACCCTCCGCCATACACCAGACAAGAAAGCGAGTTAATATTGTATTGTCGTCCAGTTCGGTCGAACAGTAATAGATAACTCACTGCTAGATAACTATAAGCGCTATTGAAATGTAGTTTTATAGGGAGAATCAGTGGAGAATGCTTAGATTTTATTCATTCCGACTATCCTAATTTTTGTTTCTTGTTGTTTCAGGTAAGGCGCCGTGGTTGACATCCTACTACGCAGACTTTCAGTGATGGAGTCCCCTACTTACAGTAAGGTATTGACTGTCTATGATGTTTCAGAATGTTAGGCGTAATAATTAGAGTAGGCAGGACTAGACATGTTCGGGTAAAACATTCCTCATAACAACCCGAGTAAACTCACCAGTCGATGATGAGTTCACCATGCAAAAGGACCTGCCTTCCATTGTTCTTCACGTGGTAAATCTGTTTTACACTCAGGTATTATGACCTCTATAGAGCACTGAAATGTCCTCTTTAGAAACTGATATACATTTGGCAAATGGAGATCTTGTGTAACTCAGGTCGATCTGTAAGCCCATGAGATCCAGACCGTCGTAGACAGAGGCGACAAGGTTGATGCTGTGTTGTTTTACTTCCAGAAAGTATTGTTCTGACAGCTAACGAAATACGCCCTTGTCGAATATTGGACGCGGATCAGCTTCGTGACTAGATTCAGGACTTCCTAGCAAACAGAACTGAACACATAGTTGTTAATGCGACGAGTTCTCCAGCTGTAATAACAGCTCCAGGAGTTGTTACGGGTCGTTACTGACCGCGAAACGTATTAACGAGTTGCTGGATAAGCTCTCAGCTCTGTGGCGTTGCTCGCGGATTACGCCGTTGTCTATAGGTAGGTTGCAACTCCAGAAGACTGTGACGAGGTACAGCATGACCTGAAGAAGATCGACGACTGGTGAAGTAACTGTTGATCCTCAATGTAAATCAGTGTAACGTATTGTGCATCAATAGGTGGAAAGACCTATTACTACTCAATTACAGTATTGGTAGTAAATCAATTGAAACAATAACGACCTTGAAATACGCTAATGATTTTACTTTGGTGTGGAGCCACAGCTATATAAATGTTTTTGAAAGATATAACACCCTTTTGACTGTACTACAGGTTAATATTATATAAACTAATTTTGTTAGTAGTAAATGCGAGAAAATTTGTGTAACAGGCTAATTTACTGGCCATTAGCATGACGTATTCACATCATATGGTCGTGGAATAAAATAGGTGACCAAATCCCAGGTTTAAACTTCGCTACACTGTGTCTAAGCAGTGGCTTAGACACAGCGTAGCGAAGTTTAAACCTGTGATTTGGTTATCGTTTTTATTCCACTATCATCCCAAGTGAATACGTTATGGTAATTGCCAGTAAATAAGCCTTTTACACAAATGTTCTCGCGTTTACTTTTGACAAAATTGGTTTATATAACCGAAGCAACGTATTTTCATTATGACTCGTGTCTACTCCTTTCTAATGGTGTTTGATAACTATAACACTTGAAAATGATCTAAGGACGAAATCTAGATTGTGGAATAATACCTGTTGTACAGTCAAATGGCGGTTATACCTTTCAAAAATTAAAATACACTGTCTTGACACAAAATGTGGAGCATCCAGAAGGGTAGGAGGAAACGCAATGAAACTTCACGAGGTGAGAGGATATGTGATGTTATTTCAGTGACTACAAAATCGAGTCAAATAATGAAAGAACTTTGTAGTATGATGAGCCCACATATCGGTACGTTATTACACCCCATAGGCTAGATGCGTCGCAGATCCGATTGAGAAAGATGTAGAAAGCCATTGAATCCTGCCCTGCTGTAAGATGGCCCACAACTGTTCTAGTTGGTCCTTGATATTCTGCATGCACTGGGGCGCAGTTGACGTCCAAACTGCTCCCACATATGTTGTATCAGACTAAGATCTGTGGAGTTTGTTGTACACACGAGTACCTCAACATCACACAGACAGTTCATAGAGACGCGTGCCATATTGGACGTGGATTATCATGTTAAAAAAAGGCACCACGATACTGTTGCAAGAGAGGTAACACACGAGGACGCAACAATTCCGTTGCGCCACCAGTTTCCTCAATCACTACTCGCCTTGACCTGAAGTAACCTCCTTTTGGTCACCGCTCCAGGACGCCAGGATAGATAGCTCCACTGTGCCTGGAAGAACGGGTCCTTTTCCTCCGTGTACATCTACGTAGATATTCCGCAAGCCACCGTACGGTGCGTGGCGGAGGGTATCCTGTAGCACTGATAGTCATTTCCGTTTCTGTTCCACTCGCAAGAGAGCGAGAGAAAAAAGATTGTCTATTTGCCTCCGCACAAGACCTAATTTTTGGAATTTTTTCTTCGTGGTCCTTCGCGCAATGTATGTTGACAGGAGTATAATCATTCGGCAGTCAGTTTCAAATGCCGATTCTCTAAATTTTCTCAGTAGTCTTTCTCGAAAAGAACGTCGCCTTCCCTCCAGGGATTCCCATATAATTTCCCGAAGCATCTCTCTAACACGTGTTGTTCGAACCTACCGGTAACAAATCTAGCAGCCCACCTCTGAACTACTTCGATGTCTTCATTCAATCCAACCTGGTACGGATCGCAAACATTCGAGCAGTACTTAAGTATAGGTCACAGCGGCGTCCTATATGCGGTCTTCATTACAGGTGAACCGCTCTTTACTAAAATTCTCCCAATAAATTGAAGTCGACCATTCGCCTTTCCTACCCCAGTTCTCACATGCTCGTTCCGTTTCGTATCGCTTTGCAACGTTACACCCAGATAGTTAAACGACTTGACTTTGTCAAGCAGGACACTAGTAATACTGTAACAGAATATTACAGGTTTGCTCTTCCTACTCATTCTGATTAACTTACATTATTCCACATTTAGAGCACGTTGCCATTCATCACACCAACTAGAAACTTCGTCTAAATCGTCTTGTATCTTCCTACAGTCACTTCTCTTAGACACCTTCCCGTACACCAAAGCATCATCAGTAAACAACCGCAGATTGCTGCTCACCCTGTACACCAAATCATTTATGTACATAGAGAACAACAGCGGTTCTATCACACTTCCCTGGGGCACTCCTGACGATACCCTTGTCTCTGATGAACATTCGCCGTCGAGGACAACATACTGGGATCTCTTACTTAACAAGTCTTCGAACCACTCACATATCTGTGAACTTATTCCATATGCTCGTACCTTCGTTAACAGCCTGCAGTGGGGCACCGTGTCAAATGCTTAACTTAAATCTAGAAATATCGAATCTGCCTGTTGCCCGTCATCCATAGTTCGCAGTATATCATGCGAGAAATGGGTAAGCTGAGGTTCAGACGAGCTGTTTTCTAAATCTATGCTGATTCGTGGACATAAGCTTGTCAGTCTCAAGAAAGTTTACAATATTCGAACTGAGAAAACGTCCAAGGATTGTGCAGCAAACCGACGATGGACATCTGAGGTAGTGCAGAACGACGAGTCATCACTTTACGCTTTCCGACCACGGCACCCAAACGCAGCCGTTATGCGTTGTGGTTTTAACGGCAGCCTATGGATGGGACGCCTGCTGTTTGTATACCCTATCTGTCCTGGTAACAACGCAATCAACTCTAATGCACTCTGTTGGTCATTCTACCTGCCACAGAGAACTGCAGCTCTAATCATTCACATACCCGCCGCCGGTTTGTACGTGTACTAAGTTACATTGATAACCGACCATATATTCTACGTGTTTCTCTAGTCTTGTCAGACGGTGTACGTAGGTCTCGCCATCCGGAACGACCACATAAGGGTAGTTGTAGTGAAAGATGGTGACGAAATTCGATATTTTTTATTTCGTCCGTCTCACTTGCATTCATACAAAATTCAGTTGCTGTGGTTACCGGTTTTGGGCTGACACACCCATTTTCAAATCTCAACACCTTATACAACTGGTGATAGCTACAGTGTACCAGGATTATTATGAATCACACCAATGCGAGTCCAAAAACCTGTAATGGATGGTCCAAATGACCCTAAGCACGGTGGCACTTAACATGTGAGGTCATCAGTCCCCTCAACTTAGAACTACGTAAACCTAACTAACCTAAGGACATCACACATATCCTTGCCCGAGGCAGAATGTGAACCTGCGACCGTAGCAGCAGCGCGGTTCCGGAATGAAGCGCCTAGAACCGCTCGGCCACAGCGGCCGGCCCTGTAGTGGATGTTAGGGCACAGGGCCCCAAACAGTAGATTGTATTACACTAGGAATAACTAGGCTAATGCATTTCAAGGTACCATAGTATACGCCACTATGTCACAAGTACTATTCATAGAAAGTAGCATGTAATAACTGTTTATGTATTGAAATTTAGAAAGGTGTCACTGCGTTTTTTATGATACGTTAATATTTTGTTCATGACATCTTGTGTGGTGTCACCGCCAGACACCACACTTGCTAGGTGGTAGCCTTTAAATCGGCCGCGGTCCGTTAGTATACGTCGGACCCGCGTGTCGCCATTGTCAGTGATTGCAGACCGAGCGCCGCCACACGGCAGGTCTAGAGACACTTCCTAGCACTCGCCCCAGTTGTACAGCCGACTTTAATAGCGATGGTTCACTGACAAATTACGTTCTCATTTGCCGAGACGATAGTTAGCATAGCCTTCAGCTACGTCATTTGCTACGACCTAGCAAGGTGCCATTATCATTTGCTATTTATCTTTTGATGCATGTACCGTCAGACCGATGTTCACCAATTATGGATTAAAGTTAAGTATTCAAGAAGCTACGTACTTTACTTACTAGTCTCACCTCCTTTAACTGTTCCAGACCTCACGCCAGCCTGCTTGAGCTTAAACGCGTGCCTTTCGGCTACCCGTCACAGTGGATTGGCTGTCTTGCCAGTCCACAACACCTTGTAAGAAACAAGAGATTTTGTTGTAATAAGAAAATGTTATGCCTGGTACGAAAGGTGGTAAGGGGTTCGATTCCACAGGACGCATTGGTCACACAAAAATGTGCTGTATTGTACATGTCAGCGGTACTTATGGCTATTCCCTTTCTGAGCGAAAAGTGTATGTTGTATTACTATCTCTCTTAGGGTCCACGCATGCTCAATTATTTGATCCACTAGTTCCAATGTATATCTGCTGCCCTTGTGATGGCGCGTAAGAATCGTAACATGCTCTTTTGTAATGTAGTCCTATGAAATGATGTATTACCAGCATTTTATATAATACTTTTACCTACGATTATTATGTTTATATGATCAGTGCCGAAATAAGGTTTGGCTTTGAATACGGCCTTCACGCCATGAATGATGATTGTGTCGTATGATGTTCAATATGGTGTTGTATAATGTTTATTTAATGCATTACTGTGGGTTTGATACCAAAGATTACAATAACAGTGTAATTTGTAAAACTGTAACTGTTTTATGTCTTCGGCTTTATTTTATTTTAGACTGTATATGGCTAACATGCAATAATGAACAGCATATTTTAGGTTTTAGCATTGACTCCCAGTATTCGAGGTATTAATGCTTGGTACTATACCCAGACAGAAAAATACAGGGTTGTATACTGGAGCACGCGCTATGGCGTCACCTCCTGGCTTTGTATGTTCCATTTGAACCCCATGTTCCATTTGAACCCCATGTTATTTTGTAAAAAAAATGTTGTTATCATTTCCTGTAATGTACAACTGATGTTTTCATTTGGATGCCACGTTATTATGCAAAACAAATGCACGTTTGTATGACGGTGACGCCTAAAAAGGTGTACTGTTGGCAAGTGTGGGTAATACTTGTCAGTTTAGTTGTGTCATTCAGCTGTAACGGACACACACAGGCTAAGATCAATGAGGATGCTTGTTGCCCTCTCTATACTTTGCTGTGCCTTTTGGCACCATATTATATGAATAGTTACGGTTAATAAAAGGTGTGTCTGTAAGCATATGAGTACCTACAATATGGACATACACTGTGTGTTCACATGATTGAATGACATGAAATTTGTAATTTTTAGGTATATAGTTTGAAAATGGGTGTGTCAGCCAGAAACCAGTAACGATTACAGCTGAATTTTGTATGAAAGCAACTGAGACGGATGGAATAAAAAAAAATCCAATTTCCCCACGAGTGAACAGTTGCAACATGCCTCGAATAAGCAAGTAAAGGGTGCTGCATGACAGAGGTTTGTTGGAAGAATTTTAAAGAAATGTTAGTAATCAGCAAAGAAGTGGCGTACAAAACTCTTGTTTGCCCGGTTCTTGAATATTGCTCGTCTGTCTGGGCCTCTTGCCAGGTAAGTTTGTCAAATGAAATGGAAAAGTTCCGAAAATGAGCGGTACTTTCCATCATAGTTCGCCTAGTAAGCGCGGAAGCTCCAATTGGAGACGCCACAAGAGTGCTCTTTTGCCTCAGAGAGTATGATCCTAGAAGAGACAATCACTATGTAGCTTCCTCTTACACATATATATCACTCAAACAGGGTGCAGGTAAAATTAGAGCTCAAAAACTGACTTACCATAGCGGTTCATCCCTGCATACAGGTCGTGACTCGAGCAGGAATGTCAGATAGCACTGTAGTACCATAAGTACTTTCCGCGAGATACCACGAAGTGGCTTGAGGAGTGAGAATGAGAAAGTGTCCGATAGTCTGTTATGTTTCTGTGAAGACTGTCTACGTGTTGTGAATCAGGACTTAACATTTCGATTTTGTGAACAAATGGCAAAGAAAATGCCGGAATTCAGCATCTCTGCTTCGAAATAAGGCGAGATTTGCCAAGCCACGCACGACTTTTACGGCCTCCATCTTTTGTTGTTACATAATGGAGATAATTTTCATAGATATTCTCGAACGGGAAACCAGAAGGTTCGCTCTTCCATTATCTGCAGCGTAATTTGATCTTCTGCATGTTTCAGGCCACCTTCTGGTGTGTGGCGGATGATACTTAGGACAAAACTGTAATTTCTCCGTCATACTCCTTTCGCTGTCCCATTAGCGAATGGAGAGTTTGAAGAATGAATGCTAGTATGGCTAAATTCTCTGATTTCTTTAATTTTAAAGTCATTGTTACTTCGTTAGATTCACGACTGAGCAATATGCTGCTTTGCTATTTCTGCATTAACAGACAACGAATACATTGCGCGCCTCCTCTTCAGTAACGTCTTTTACTGGAGTCACCTCTGTAATGGTTTCGAGATAATTAAACGAATCTGTGACGAAATGTGCTGCTCTTCTTTTGATCTTCTCTACATTCTGTGTTAATCCTACCAACGTCCAAGACTTATGAGCAATATTCAACAATCGTGAATTCCGCTACTACCTATTAAGAGTATTTCAATATTGAAGTGGTCAGCGTGACGGATTGCCGTCCTCTGGGCCCGGGTTCGATTCCCGGCTGGGTCGGAGATTTTCTCCGCTCAGGGACTGGGTGTTGTGTTGTGTTCATCATCATTTCATCCCCATCCGGCGTGCAGGTCGCCCAATGTGGCGCCGAATGTAATAAGACCTGCGATATGGCGGCCGGACCTGCCCCGCGAGGGGCCTCCCGGCCAATGACGCCAAACGCTCATCATCAATATTGACTACGTACCAAATTATGGCATCGGTATTAATGTCCATAAATCATTCACCTTTGTATGAAAGTCGACCCATGAGTGAACATCATCGTGATATGACGACAGTTAATGAAGTATGAGACACCAGGAAAACTTTCGTAGCACAAGTGAAAATAAAAAAATGGTCTGTAACTTTTGAGATGGTTCCGGACAGAAAAATCTGAGCACTAAAGTCAGGTGATCTCGGGGCCAAAATACGGGCCTTGCTCAGCCTATCCATTTTGGACCATATTGGCGCGTTAGATGAACAGCAGCAAAATATGCACGTGCTCTAACGTGGATGTACCACAATCTTCAACCACGGGCTGTGGGTGAAATTTGAGCAAGGTTAGATGGGGACTTAATCGAAAAGTTTACGTTTCAAAAACATTTATACTAATTAGATCAATGTTTCATACTGATGTCAGCGGCGGATCCTACTCACACAGTCAAAATTATCTCGAAAACGGTTCGTTTGGGGACTCATGTTTACTGGAACCTTTTTATTTGCGGTATCGTGTACTTTTATTTGTATTAGTTTTCGCTATTATTTATGATATTAGGTCTACGACTTTGCTTCCTCCGTTTTTTCTTGAAGTACGAGGCTTTATTGTGAAAAACTTTCAAAAAATTTACGATTCAAAGTACTGACCATCGGGGGCCACTCCACTACTTTCTCTCGTCTTTTGGGCTGCTTACGAATCCCGCGCGGAAGAATTGGGCGTGTTTTGAGGTGATTCATGAATCGATCCGATTTTGCAATTGTTCACATGACCGAGGTGCTGCTCAACTAGGTCGTACGCCTTTGATAAAAAAGAAAGGTGCTTCGAGAATGAAATTTTCACTCGGCAGCGGAGTGTACGCTGTACGCTGTACTGCAATCAATAGAGTCCAAAAAAAGGTCGAGTATCGGAAATTGTTTGTGGAGTCGGAAATTTTTGTGCATTGGTAGGAAGGAGTGTCGCGAGCAACATACTAGAAATCCTGACTGATAAGCGATGAGTGAGGGGCTGGAGGTGCTTTTGAAGGTCACTTTTGTACGTTTTTCTTGTGTAACTCGAAAACCATTTCATCCAGAGTAAACATATCCCAGTACAGATTTTCGCTGCATTAAATTTCCTACAAAAAGGTCCTGTTCATATTTTCTGTAAGACTTTCAGTTTGCGTGTAGCGAGAGAAAGAATATGAGAATTTCATGCGTGAGTTTTGAAGTCAAATACTGAATTACGAGTTGCATAAACAACATCGGTAGGGGCAGCTGAATAACCCTGTTTATGAAACGAGCGAAATGTTAGCCCGTGAGCATCCAGTCGAAAGGCAAACGACTAAGAATATGTAACTCCGAAATTCGTAGACGTTGGTGGGAGACATTTAGAAACGAGAGCTGAAACCAGCTGGTACGGCTCCGTGTGACTGGTGCAGTGAGAGAGAAGGCGGGCAGGCCCGCAACTCCCTGGAGGGCTCTGCGGCTGCTGGGAGCGGTCTGCACCGCTCTTTGTGACTGATGTGCGGCTGCAGCTTTTTCAGCCTCTCACTCGTTTTATATCTCAATAAACTGCCACCACTGACATAAAGCAAAGCTACTCTATCGCACATGTGCCGAGGACAGCTCGCCACATGGTCACTACGCAGCCTTCTCGCCGGTGAATCACTTCCTGCTCGACAGCAGCACACTCACTCACTCTTGTGTTATTCTATATCACTGTATCCTTCTTGACGAAATGGTAATGAAATTTCTGCCACAAGTGCCTAACGACGATACAAATGTTTTAGGATTGATATATTGTGAAATAAATCTGAGGCGCGATACGACATTGCATACGCCAAGGTATTGCGTGACAAATCTTCTTGGATACGAATTCACTGCACATCTATTTTGATTTCTGTGTCCCATCTGTGACCTTCCATGCGGTCCAATAGAAAGAAGGGTTCGTACCCTCATTTGGTCTGCTCAGTTTGCCTAACTCAGTACTGGCGAATGCTGGGAAAGTTCCTCAGACTGGTGGTTTGTCTATAATTACTTCAATATCGATGGATAAATGCAAAAATAATCTCCATAGCAAAAAAATTAACCCCATAGTATCTAATTATTTTTTCTCCGAAGGAACTAAGCGTATTCAGAAAGGATATGCTAAATACAGTTACTGGTAATGTCTTTATTGCTGTTAGAAGTTGTTTATCTTGTAGCGAAATTGAAGTAGATAGTTCGTATGAGTTAGTATGAGTAGCGGTCATTCTTGTCTACCGGGATAAAATAATAATTGGGTCCTTTTACCAACCTCCCAACTCACTTGATACAATTGCTGAGAGGTTCAAAGAATTTTCATTAAAAAACATATCCGACTCATCCAATTATAATTGGTGGCTACTTCAATTTTCCCTCGATATGTTGACGAAAATACATATTTAAATCAGGAGGTGCGTGCTAAACGCATTCTCTGAAAATTATTTCGCGCAGTTAGTTCATGAGCACACTCGAAAAGTAAACGGTTGTGAAAGCACGCTTGACCTTTTAACAACAAATAATCCTGAGTTAATAACGAGCATCAAAACGGATACAGAGATTAGTGAACACAGTGTTGTCGTAACGAGACTGAACAGTGTTTCTCCCAAACCTACCAAAAATAAACGAAAAATATATCTACTCAAAAAAGCAGATAAAAATCTACTTGACGCCTTTCTGAGAGACAATCTCCACTCCTTTCAAGTTAACAATATGAGTGTAGACCAGACGTGGCTTGAATTCAGAGAAATAGCATCGACAGCAATTAAGAGATTTATACCAAATAAATTAACAAACCACGGAGCTGATCCTCCATGGTACACAAAACAGGTCATAACACTGTTGTACAATCAACGAAAAAAAGCATTCCAAATTCAAACGAACGCAAAATCTCCAAGATTGACGATCTTTTACAGAAGCACGAAATTTAGTGCGAACATCAATCGACATGCTTATGATAGTTTCCACGACGAAACTTTATCTCGAAAACTGGCAGAAAATCCAAAGAGATTCTGGTCGTATGTAAAGTATGCTAGTGACAAGACAATCAATGCCTTCTCTGCGATAGCAATGGAAATGCTATCGATGACAGGGCTGCTAAAGCAGAAATACTAAACAAAGCATTCCGTAATTCCTTCACTAAAAAGGACGATGTAAGTATTCCAGAATTCGAATAATGAACAGCTAACAATATGAGTAACTTAGAAACAAATATCCTCTGAGTATTGAAGCAACTTAAATCACTTAATAAAAGCAAGTTCTCTAGTTCAGACTGTATACCAGTTACATTCTTTTCATAGTATGCTGATGCAGTAACTGCATACTTGAGAATCATACACAACCCTTTGCTCGACGAAAGAGCCGTACCCAAAGACTGGAAAGTTGCACAGGTTACACCGATATTCGAGAATGGCAATAGGAGTATTCCACTAAATTACAGAGCCATGTCATTAACGTTCAGATACAGCAGGAGTTTGGAACATATACACACATCAAAAAAAGTTTTGCATCACCCCAGTTCCCAGAACTCCTGAAGGTAGACGTTGACTGTGGATGTTGTATCACAGACACAGTCCCTTTCACTGTTCAGAGATGTCACTAAACCCGTCCAAAGATGTAAACAACCATGCATGAGCAGCGTCTATTAGACGAAGGACGTCCGACAGCCGATTAGTTCCAGTTCAATCATGCCTAGCGCTCAATACAGCGGTTCGATCGCGTCCGCATTTTTACTTTGTGTCAGGAAAGGCTCTCAACAAGGAAAGTGTCCAGGCGTCTCGGAGTGAACCAATGCGATGTTGTTCTGACATGGAGGAGATACAGAGAGACAGGAACTGTCGATGACATGCCTCACTCAGGCCGTCCAAGGATTATTACTGCAGTGGATGACCGCTACCTACGGATTATGGCTCGGAGGAACCCTGACAGCAACGCCACCACGTTGAATAATGCGTTTCGTGCAGCCACAGGACGTCGTGTTACGACTCAAACTGTGAGAAATAGGTTACATGACGTGCAATTTCACTCCCGACGTCCATGGTGAGGTCCATCTTTGCAACCACGACACCATGCAACGCGGTACAAATGGGCCGAATGGACCCCTCAGGACTGGCGTCACGTTCTCTTCACCGATGAGTGTCGCATATGCCTTCAACCAAACAATCGTCAGATACGTGTTTGGAGGCAACCCTGTCAAGCTGAACGCCATAGACACACTGTCCAGCGAGTGCAGTAAGGTGGAGGTTCCCTGATGTTTTTGGGTCGCATTATGTAGGACCGACGTACACCGCTGGTGGTCACGGAAGGCGCCCTAACGGCTGTACGATACGTGATTTCCATCCTCCGTCCGATAGTGCAACCATATCGGCAGCAGATTGGCGAGGCATTCGTCTTCATGGACGACAATTCGCGCCCTCATCTTGCACATCTTGTGAATGACTTTCTTCAGAATAACATCACTCAACTACAGTGGCCAGCATGTTCTCCAGACATGAAACCTATCGAACGTGATAGATTGAAAAGGGCTGTTTATGGACGACATGACCCCAGCAACCACTCTGAGGGACTATGCCGATCGCCGTTGAGGAGAGGGACAATCTGGACCACCAGTGCCTTGATGAACGTGTAGATAGTATGCCACTACGTATACAGGCATGCATCAGTGCAAGAGGACGTGCTACTGGGTATTAGAGGTACTGGTGTGTACAGCAATCTGGACCACGACCTCTGAAGGTCTCGCTGTATGGTGGTACCACATGCAAAGTGTGGTTTTTATGAGCAATAAAAATGGCGGAAATGGTGTTTATGTTGATCTCTATTCCAATTTTCTGTACAGTATCCGGAACTCTCGGAACCGAGATGATGCAAAACTTTTTTTGATGTGTGTATTATGTTTGAACATTATGAAGTACTTCAAAGAGAACAATCTATTGACAAATAGTCAACACAAATTTAGAAAACCTTGTGAAACACAACTAGTTCTTTACTCACACGAAGTGTTGAGTGCTATTGTCAAGGAATTTCAAATTGATTCCATATTCCTAGATCTCTAGAAGGCTTTTGAAACTGTACCTCACAAGCGGCTTGCAATCATATTGCATGCTTATGGAATATATCCTCAGTTATGTGACTGGATTTGTGATTTACTGTCAGATTCGTTGTAATTGACGAAAGTCATCGAGTAAAACAGAAGTGATTTCTGGCGTTCACCAAGGTAGTGTTATAGGCGCTCTGCTGTTCGTTATCTATATAAACGAGTTAGTAGACAACTTGAGCGGCTTTCTTAGGTTGTTTGCAGATGATGCAGTCGTTTATTATGTCGTAAATTTATCAGAAGATCAATAAAATTTCAGAACGGTTTAGGTAAAACATATGTATGTCTTAGCGATAATACTAGAAGCGATACAAGATGTGCCGAACGTATACAACCCGAAGCAGGGAAGGCTGTTGGAGAATTAGGTCTGTTGCAAGGGTTCCGGAAAAGTGCTTTGCAACCGTTAAGGAAATCACATACTACACACTAATTTGACCGAGTCCAATGTTTGAAGTCCTTATCGAATAGGCATGACAGCAGACTACAAATGCAGAGAAGCACTGCTAGGCTCGTAACTGGTCAGTATACCCAGTACGAAGGTATATATATCGGGACGAAGATCTGAGTCTAGTGTCTTTCCTACTCGTGAGTGGATGTAGTTTGGCAGCCCTACATCTTCAGTTGAGAGCTTTTATGGAGGAAAGGTCAGGTGTGTCGTGTTAGTGGTTTGCACTGTAAAGCTTAGTTTTTTAAACTCTAGAACATATAGTTCGCTATTTCGCATCGACTGATTCAGTATTAATAAGAGTAGTTCAATTTCATGTTAAGAAACTGCGAGAGAAAAATGCCTTCACGACGTTGTTTTGTAAAACGCTAGAAGAGGCTACGAGGCTAATAGAAATGGATCTTCTATTAAAAATGCAGCTAAAAGGCATGGTTCAGATGGTTCAAATGGCTCTGAGCACTATGCGACTTAACTTCTGAGGTCATCAGTCGCCTAGAACTTAGAACTAAATAAACCTAACTAACCTAAGGACATCACACACATCCATGCCCGAAGCAGGATTCGAACGTGCGACCGTAGCGGTCGCTCGGCTCCAGACTGTAGCGCCTAGAACTGCACGGCCACTCCGGCCGGCTAAAAGGCATGGATATGATGTACCCACATTACGTAAAAGACTTAATGCAGGATATGGAGTGGCAAAAATTGGGGCGTTCCAGGAGAGTGTTTTTTGTGACAGAAGAAATTGAATTTGCGGAGTACTGATTCAATCTGTATTCTATGTTCCGTGACCTTACGTTTAAACACATCCGACATTTAGCATATCAGTCTGCTGAAATAAATGGCGCAAACGACTCGTTTAATAAATAAATGCAACTGGTAAGGGAAGACTGGGCTCGCTCGTTCATCGCTCGTCACAATTTGTTTGTGGCAACCGGAGAAAATTAGTATCGGGACGATAAAGTGGTACAATAAAGCATACATGGAACGTATTTTTAGTAACTTTGAAACTTTGTGTGGTGTCACCGCCAGACACCACACTTGCTAGGTGGTAGCCTTTAAATCGGCCGCGGTCCGTTAGTATACGTCGGACCCGCGTGTCGCCACCATCAGTGATTGCAGACCGAGCGCCGCCACACGGCAGGTCTAGTCTAGAGAGACTCCCTAGCACTCGCCCCAGTGGTACAGCCGGCATTGCTAGCGATGGTTCACTGACAAATTACGCTCTCATTTCCCGAAACGATAGTTAGCATAGCCTTCAGCTACGTCATTTGCTACGACCTAGCAAGGCACCATTACTAGTTACTATTGATGCTGTAAAGCATGTACCGTCAAGAGCGATGTTCACTATTTATGGATTAAAGTTAAGTATTCCTCAGCTACGTCCTTTTTTGCTAGTCTCATTTCCTTGACCTGTTCCAGACCTCACGCCAGCCTGCGTGAGCTAAAACGCGTGCCTTTCGGCTTCCTCTCATAGTGGGTTGGCTCTCTTGCCAATCCACAACACTTTGTAATCTAAATATAATTTTCCGCCCCGTCGAATCTATAATGAAGACAAAACCGCAATACAGACTGTGCCGGGAAAACTGCAGAAAATATGTCAACAAAAGGCCAAACAATAATATTGCACTGTATTTCCTTGTTTTCAAATGTTTTGTGTTTAAATAAATAATATGTTAGTGTCATGTTTTGATGTGTAATACGATCAAGATGATTGAGACAATGAGGATGATGAAGATTGTAATATTTTGACACATAGTAAAACTACCCGGTAAATTTAGAGAATCGGTATATGAGGAAGACTATGCGACAATTCTGCTGCAACCATTGTTTGTCTCGTGTAGGAAGAATAAGAATGTGATAAGAGAGATTAAGCCGCGTACAGAGGCATATAGGCAGCCATTTTGCTACAGAGGCATATAGGCAGCCATTTTGCCTTCCCTCAATACGGCGATAGAATAGGAAAACAACCGCTGTATTGGCACGAAGTAGTCTCTTCCGTGGGCTATACATTATTTTGCGGAACATGTGATAGACGTAGATGTAGACGAGTGACAATTGTAAGATGTCCTCATTGTTTCCGGCATCAAGAAGTTTTTCGCCTGGTCTCAGCATTATTCATTTTCTGACATCTTTCATCACGTCTGGGACGCCTCTTCAGCATAAGAGTCCATCAACCCTGCCCATGCAGTACGACTGTTTGTAGCGCCTTTTCTTCTTGTAAGACTTAAGCTTTGTGATTATCCACTAAGTTCTGCGCCTGTTTAAATTATTCGCACATATATCTCCTGCTTCTTCAAATTTCTGATTATCTCTGCACTTGAATTGTACACGCCCTATACTGCAATAGCGTTCGAGTGTACAGTACCTATATCTGAACTTAACTCCGTCCGAACAGGTCTCGAAAGACCCAACGCACTGACCGACCGCCGTATCATCCTCAGTCAATGGGTGTCACTGGATACGGATATTGGGGGGGGGGGGGGGGGGGGGAGTGAGGTCAGTACACAGCTCTCCCGGCCGTTGTCAGTTTTCGTGATCGACAGTACCCTCATCAGTGAGGCAATTACGACATTCTTCCAAGGGTTTGCCTGTTTACTATTCTTCTCTGCCTGTTGCCTTTTGTGACAATTGCTTGTACTAATATCAGTTGATGTAGTAGGCCTAGTGTCTTTTTTCTCTTCCTTTGTCTGTAGAATCCTTTCTTCAAAAATGATCTTCATGAAATTATTGCGTGTTCATTTTTTTCTGCGATGTTTTATCATTATTTTTCTATAGCACTTATTTCTTGGATTTTGGTTCGCGCGGATTCCCCCATCGGAGGTTCGATTCCTCCCTGGGACATGGATTGTGTGTTGTCGTTAGTGTTAGTTTAACTTAGAGTAAGTAATGTGTAAGCCTAGGGACCGATGACCTTAGCAGTGTGGTACCACAAATTTCCAAAATTGTCCTTGGATTTTATCACCATCATGGGCGGAGTGTCACAAAAGAACTTGGTAATTTGAACAAGCTCAGTTGGTAGAAAGGCATTTATTATTTTACGAATCGACAGATGTAAATGTACACTGTCTGCTCATAAGTATATCGATGAATATTACTGAACGTTAATATGGGATGTGTTCTCCGTTCTCTTTTACAGCAGCTTGAATTCTGCTGGGAACACTTCTAATGAGATGCCTGAGTATCCGTGAAGGGATGGCAGCCCATTCTCCCTCAAGGGCCGAAACCAAAGATTGTAGTGATATTGGACGCCGAGGTCTGAAGCGATGTCGACGTTCTGACTCACTCCAAGTATGTTCCACTGGATCCACGTCGGTTCTTTGGGCAGGCCAATCCATTTCAGGAAAGTTATCGTCCACAAGCCATTACCTTACAGAAGCTGCCTTACGGCAGAGTGCATTGTTTGTCATGCTGACGGGAACACTCAGCATCTCTGAACTGTTCCTCTACTACAGCCAGCACAGAATGCTGTAAAATGCTTTAAACGCGGTGTGTCCGGAAAGTAATGTGCTAGTACTTAAAGTGGCCGTACAGCGCTCCGGCCGGTTGGGTATGGTGGGGAAGTAGGGGGTACTCTCAGCTTCAAACCGACGCCTTCACCAGTCTACTCCGAGCAATTGGGGCGTCAGGATAGCTGTCTCCACGCACACTTGTTTAGTGGCTGTGTCACGAAACGCGGTTGAATCGTCACTCGAGCAATGTTATGCGATAAACTTTTGTTCGAAACTTAAAAAAATCTCTTGCGGAGACCCACCAATTGAGTTTACAAGCTTACGGTGACAGTTTTCTATCGCACTCACAAGTTTTGCCGTGGTTAAATGCGTTTAAGGAAGGCCAGGAAGAGGTGTTCGACGAACTCCGAGCTGAAGCAGAAGAATCACTGAGTAACTGCCGCAACTGAACTTCTCGAACACGTGGGAACTGAACTTTCATTATTGGACTTTGTCGTTACTGGGGATGGAACCTGGTGTCTCGGGTACGACCCAGAAACAAAATGTCAAAGGTGCACACCTAGGGATCCCAAAAAACCGAAAAAAGCAAGACTGAGCAAGCGTAAAGTGAAAACGACGTTGATTGTCTTTTTCGATGCCAAAGGTGAGAATCTGTTCTTCAAGGCCAAACAGTGAACGCTGCTACTACGTTGATGTGCTGGAAAAGCTACGAAAAAGCGACATCCGAGTCAGAAACGAAAACGACGCTACGTGGGAGATCCACCATGACAGCTCTTCAACGACACTGCACTGGACATCCGTGAGTACCTACCGAAGCACAACTTGGCACCGCTGCCACAACCCACCTACAGGCCCTACTTGGCTCTGGCCGACTTCTTTCTTTTCCCGAAAATCAAAACCGCCCTTAAAGGAACCCGTTTTGGATCAACTGAAGCCGTCCAAGGCGCCGCAACGAGGGCCTCTGGGGACGTCCCCGCTGAATCCTTCCAGAACACGCATCTTGTGTGGCAGAGCCGCTGGGAAAAGTCTGTAGATGCCCAAGGCAACCACCTCGAAGAATATTAAACGTTTGTAACGATATCTACAATAAAAATACTGGTTAAAAGGATTGAATTACTTTTTGCACACATCAAGTATGGTTCCACGTATCGCTTTTTCGTAAGCGCAACAAGCGTACTGCATCCTCACCACGAAAAATACCAGCTTATCGTGCACCGATTCCTCCATGCCTCACCGTAGCACTACACCTGATGGCAAGTAACATTTTCGAGGCAAGCGCCAAGAATTCCCGTGGTGAGAGGTAATGGCTGGAATGTGGTATTCTCGGCACACACTTGATACTGTGGATCTCGGAACATCGAATTCCACGACAGTTTCGAAATGGAATGTCCCATGCGTCTAGCTCGAACTACCAATCAGAGCTGAAAGTCTGTTAAATCCCGTCGTGCTGCCATAATCAGGTAGTAAGCGTTATCACGTAAATCATTATCACATGGATCACCTGACTGCAAATGTCAACTCCGTCAAAACACTGCCCTTTTGTACCTTGTCTGCACGATACTACCGCCATTTGTACATCGCCATCCCATGACTTTTCTCTCCTCTGTGTATTGTCAGTAATACACTGAAGAGCGAAAGAAACTGGTAAACCTGCCTAATATCGTGTAGGGACCCCGCGAGCACGCAGATGTGCCGCAACACGACGTGGCAACGACTCGACTAATGTCTGAAGTAGTGCTCGAAGGAACTAACACAATCAGTCCTGCAGGGCTGTCCATAAATCCGTAAAAGTACGAGGGCGTGGAGATCTCTTCTGGAAAGCATGTTGGCAGGCGTCCCAGATATGCTCACTAATGTTCATTTCTGGGGAGTTTGGTGGCCAGGGGAGGTGTTTAAACTCAGAAGAGTGTTTCTGGACATGTGGGGTGTCGCATTGTACTGCTGCAATTGTCCAAGTCCGTCGGAATGCACAATGGACATGGTGATCAGACAGGATGCGTACGTACGTGTCCCCTGTCAGAGTCAGGGGCTCCATATCACTCCAACTGCACACGCCCCACGCCATTACAGACCCTCCACCAGCTTGAACATTCCCCTGCTGGCCTGCAGGGTCCATGGATTCATGAAGTTGTCTCCGTACCCGTACACGTTCATCCGCTTGATACAATTTGAAACGAGACTCGTCCGACCAGGCAAAATGTTTCCAGTCATCAACAGTCCAATGACGGTGTTGACGGACCCAGGCTGGGCGTAAAGCTTTGTGTCATGCAGTCATCAAGGGTACACAAGTGGGCCTTCGGCTCCGAAAGCCCACATCGATGATGTTTCGTTGAAGGGTTCACACAGTGACACTTGTTGATGGCCCAGCATAGAAATCTGCCGTAATTTGCTGAAGAGTTGCACTTCTGTCACGCTGAAAGGTTGTCTTCAGTCGTCGTTGGTCCCGTTCTTGCAGTATCTTTTTCCGGCCACAGCGGTGTCGGAGATTTGATGTTTTACCGGATTTCTGATATTCACGATACACCCGAGAAATGGTCGTTCGGGGAAACCCCCACTTCATCACTACCTCTGAAATGCTGTGTCCCATCGCTCGTGCGCTGACTATAACACCACGATCAAACTCAAATCTTGATAATCTGCCGCTGTAGCAGCAGTAACCGATGTAAGAACTGCGCCAGACACTTGTTCTCTTGTATAGGCGTTGCCGACCGCATCGCCGTATTCCGCCTGTTTACATTTTTTTTGAATACGCATGTACACCAGTTTCTTTGGCACTTCAGTGGTTTGAACGTGTGAGCGTCTCTTAGCGAACACTTCTGGAAGCGCCTTACCTTGCTTAGGGAGCAGCCAGTGGGGACCGGAGCAGCCAGCGACGGACACTGCGACCTGCCGCGGCGGCGTGGGCGCCGGGCCTGTCTTGCGCTGTCCTCTCTAATTACGCTAGCCCTAGCCCGGTCCACCTCGTTGTGCGGCGGCTAATTGTGCAGCCGCTGCCCACGCAGCTGCCGACGGCACGGAAACGATCACGCAACGTCTGCGTCTTCCCTCACGGATGCGCACGCACGCTGATGTCTGTGGAAATTGCAAGAGCATCGAAAAAGGGATTCGGAGGCTGTGCAGACCAGTGTACCTGCAATAAGATCAAGATACGTTTAATGCTGCAACTTCGCTGCTCGCGCATTGCCAGCACGGCACTACAAAGATGAAACCAGCCAACTTTTAGGATAAGCATAAGCTGCGCTTTCGCTGCTCGCATACGACTGCCCGCAGGGAGAATTTGCTTTGCAGTCGCTCACATCGCTGGCTTAGTGGGTTACTTGCAGTATTGTGCAACGAAAGAAAAAACATTCTCTCCCAGGAACTCCTATTTACGAATGGTTCAAATGGCTCTGATCACTATGGGACTTAACTTCTAAGGTCATCAGTCCCCTAGAACTTAGAACTACTTAAACCTAACTAACCTAAGGACATCACACACATCCATGCCCGAGGCAGGATTCGAACCTGCGACCGTAGAGGTCGCGCGGTTCCAGACTGTAGCGCCTAGAACCGCTCCGCCACAACAGCCGGCTACGAAGTTTCAGGTGCTAGTTTTACAGTGATGTGACAAAGTCATAGGACACCGATATGCGCATGTGGTAGTATTGCGTACACAAGGTATAGAAGGACAGTGCATTGGCGGTGCTGTCATTTGTACTTATGTGAATCATGTGAAAAGGTTTCCGACGTGATTATGACCGCACGACGCGAATTAACAGACTCTGAATCCGGATTGGTAGTTGGAGCTAGAGGCGTGAGACATGACGTGACAGAAGTTGTGGGATAGCGACATGAACGTATACAGATGGTGGTAGTATTGCGTACACAAGGTATAAAAGGGATGTGCAATGACGAAGCTGTCATTTGTACTCTCACCAAGGACAACGCAGTGACCGACGGCCTCCACTTAACGACCGAAAGCAGCGGCAGTTGCGTAGAGTTGTCAGTGGTAGCAGACAAGCAAAACTGCGTGAAATAACCGCATAAATCAATGTGGGGCCGGCCCGGGTGGCCGAGCGGTTCTAGGCACTACAGTCTGCAACCGCGCGACCGTTACAGTCGCAGATTCGAATCCTGCTTCGGGCATGGATGTGTGTGATGTCCTTAGGTTAGTTAGGTTTAAGTAGTTCTAGGTTCTAGGGGACTGATGACCTCAGTTGTTAAGTCCCATAGTGCTCAGAGCCATTTGAACCCATCAATGTGGGGCGTACGACGAACGTATCCGTTAGGGCAGTACGGCGAAATTTGGCGTTAATGGCCTATAGCAGCAGACCACCAACGCGAGTGCTTTTGCTAACTGCACGACATCGCCTGCAGCGCGTATCCTGGACTCGTGACCATGTCCGTTGGACCGTAGACGACTGGGAAACCGTGGTCTGCTGAGATGAGTCCCGATTTCGGTTGGGAGAACTGATGGTAGGGTTCGAGTGTGGCGCAGACAGCACGAAACCATGGACTCATGTTGTCAACAAGGCGCTGTGCAAGTTAGTGGTAGCTCCACACTGGTAATGGTGATGGCTGTGTTTACATGGAACGGACGGGGTCGTCTGGTCCAACTCAATAAATCCTTGACTGGAAATGGTTATGTATAAAATGCAGGTCTGACCATCAGCTGCTTTTATTTTAAACCCACACATCGACCGGTTTCAGTCACAGACCATCTTCACGGATTAGGGTTCAAACATTTTAAACCACAACGCCACACCTGCCATTACTCTTCTTTTCAGTATTGCTTTGTGTATCCTTGTTATTAGTACTCGTATGTTTGCTTCTAAAAGTCCTGTGTTCTATACTGGAATTCATGACATGCTCTGCACATAAGATGTGGTCATTATTTAAGTAATGACAGATGTGATGTTGTGGCTTAAACTGTTTTAATCCTAATCCTTGAAGGTGACTCTGTATGGAACCGGTCGATATTTCGGTTCAAAATAAAAGCAGATAATGGTCAAACATGCACTTTATACATTAATTGACGGCTGTTGAGTCACATTTAAAAAATGTTTAGGATGTGGTTACGTTCGGCTACTTCGAGACCATTTTCAGCCATTCATGGACTTCATGTTCCCAAACAACGATGCAATTTTTATGGATGACAATGCGTCTTGTTACCGGGTCACAATTGTACGCGATTGGTTTGAAGAATATTCTGAACAATTTGAACGAATGACTTGGCTATTAGATCTCCCAACATGAATCCCATCAAATATTTATGGGACATAGTCGCGAGGACAGCCGTGCACGGAAACCTGGACGGTCAACACTTTCACACTGAGGGACAGACAGAGGCAGCGTGGTTCAATATTTTTGCAGTGGACTTCCGACGACCTGTTGAGTCCATGCTACGCCGAGTTGCTGCACTACGCCGGCAAAAGGAGACTCCGTAAGACATTACGAGGTATCCCATGACTTTTGTCACCTCAAAGTAAAATTAAGAATATTCTTAATAAAGTGGTATACAAATCGCCTACGAGTATAAACCCTCAGGAGAAGTATTTTATTTCTTTTTAAGAATACCTCCTGCACCTTTATTATATTAAAAATTATACATCCATCACTTCAGTATTAAATAATGGTAACTTTGTATAACTATGGGAGGATGAGGATTGCATTGCATTGCATTGTTTCTGTAGGTAGCTCTGTCGAATACAATACTGTTGCCTTTCATAATATAATTCCATGTTGTATGTAGAATATCTAAAAATTCTGTTGATAGGATGGCCAGTGTGGATACCAGTAAGGTAATCACCACTGTAAATGCAAATGAAGGAACCAAGCCGAAGACACCTGTGATAGGAACTATGAGGGAGCAAGTGCTGAAATGGAGGCCTCTGCAGCTGCTGAAATTTTCAGTAGATCCACGAATAAAATGAGAGTTTGTTACAATAAGTTCTTAGATGATGGGGACTCAAAAGCACACAGCAGTGTAAGGACAGCTCGGCGTTATAGTGATAAGACTATCACAAAAGAGTATCACAAAACTGGAACGTGTGCATCATGTCTAGATGAGGATTGGCACCATGTTGAGTAAGTTGAAACGAAGATTGAGAACAAGAAACTTTTTGATGGTAGAACAACAAGACTGGTAGACAAAATTATAGATACAGTACAAAAATAATATGCGACTACCGTTAGGAATAACGCTTATGATTTATTCAGAATGAGGCAAGCAGTACGGGCTACCCTCTTCCACAAACTGTCAGCACCTGACAAGCCATTACATCGACTTTGCTGTGCTGGACCAGATTCATGGTGTAGGTGTCGCAAAGCACATTACTCACACACTTCAGATAGCCAGGTACATTCCTTACCAGTGGCACTCGTGTAAGTGGTGAAGGCCATTATCAGAGACGTGGCACATACATATCTGAATTGTCTACATGGGGAGACTCAGAATCCGAAGGAGACTTTGAACTCTCTCATATGGGCTCGAATACCGAAAAAAACTTCCGTTCGGAGGAAGATACTAAAATGTGGGGTCTGTGATACTATTATTGCTTTTAATGATGGCATCGTTGTGCTGTAATGTATGGCAGCTAGTCTCGGAGTAAACTCTGCCAGAGAACTTTAACAGATGGATCAGGTTCGCATGTATAAAGCAAAGCATGTAGCAAAAATGGTCAGCAAAGAGACTGGATGGGAGAGAAAAATGCGATCCTTCGAAAGTGATCAATAGTATGATACACAGTATGTTGAATTGTGCTTCTGGGGCTAAAAGTAAAAATAAAACATATATTGAATAAGTTTAAGTCATTTCAGACTTCAGCAGCTGTTTCTCATAAACCACTTGGAGTAAACTGACAAAATTTTCAGTAAGTTACAACGTACATGTACTGAGTCTACTGAACTAAAACAAATAGATAATGTTAACTATAATTAAAATTACTTCGGAAAATACCAAAATAAATTGTAATTCCCAAATTCGTGGGAGAAATAACGAGGTATTCACGTTGTACTCCGCCCGGGACGCATTTTCGGTTATTTCCAACGATGCTCAGCTCGCCTCGGATTTGCACCTCACGATGCATTTTTAGACAGACATTTTAAAAAACGCTTACTAATGGTGTTCATAGATATTAATACGTTAAGTTTAAAACACTGAAATTACCTACCTATGTCCGAAAATAGCAGACTTAATCCAAACTGCTTGTCGACCGGGACTGCCTGTCTCATTGCCATATTTTTTTTCTACTCCTTCTCCTATAAACTTTTGTATACAATTCTTATTCATTGTGGACGTATTAGGACTTTGAAACTTTTGAAATTGAATGTAAGTTATACCGCATTTTACGGACTATAAGACGCATTTTTTTCTTCGAAAATTGGCTCCAAAGCTCACGTGCATTCTATAATAGAAATTAACATAAAAAGTCTTGTGTTTGATTTAAAATTCACGCCAGTCTTAAAAATGGCCATGTATTCGATGCCGCGGGTATCCTATCTCTATCAGGTAACATTGGATTCAACTGGCAGAATAGTACACCGATGCGACGAAAATGAGCTGCGATGATTAACAAGCTTACTAACACTACCTCCCGCCCGCCCTACCATCACAAACCTAGAACACTGTCTAGCCCATGATGCGTCATTGCAGTATACGGCGCCAGTGAACTTGAACTGAAAGTGATTTGTGTTATCCGATACTACTATTTTTGTCAGTAGTTAATTTCGTAATGGAGAAAAATAAAAGGTATTCATGTGATGCGGGGTATAAACTGAAAGTAATAGCACATGCTGAAGAACAAGGAAACAGAGTAGCTGAGAGGCATTTCGGCCCTCCAACAACAGAAAAATCATTCGCGGCTGGCGGGCTAGTAAAGAAGAACTGAAAAAAATGAAGACTAAATCTGCAAATAAGAGGACTGAATGCAAAATGACCATGCTAGAAGATGAAGTATTGAAATTGTGCCGTCAAAACGGCACTGGAGTTAATACGAAAATGATTCAGATACACGCTCTTAAGCTTTTGCTTCAGTGGAAGTAAACAGACTGTAAGGGTGGAGTTGGTTGATGCTATAGGTTTATGAAGCGTCATGGACTTAGCATGCGAACCAAAACCAAAATATCTCAGAACATGCCACAAGAGTATGCAGAGAAAATATTATCTTTCCGAGCCAAAACCAAAATATCTCAGAAAATGCTACAAGAGTATGCAGAGAAAATATTATCTTTCCATCGCTTTACTAATCAGCATCGAAAGAAAACCAGGTGGAATTAAGTCAAATAGCGAATATGGACGGCACTCTTCTGACATTTGATGTGCCGAGGAATGTTCGTTTGAAATCTGCTAAAACTGTGACTATAAAAACAAACGGACATGAAAAAATGAACTACACTGTTGTCATTTCATGTTGTATTGACTGTGCTGAACTTAATACAATGATGATTTTCAAGCATGAAACAATGCTAAAACCTTGTGAAATACCGCCAGGTGGTGTTGTTCACGTACATGACAAGGGTTGAATGGACGAGGCTAGTATGAAATTATGGATAAACAGACTGTGAGGGAGAAGGTAAGGTGCTTTATTGAAGAAGAGTTATCTTCTTGTGCTATGTCAGTTTAGTAGTCATTTGAAAAATTCTGTGAAAGAGCAATCGAGACAGGCAAATAACAGAGCCTGCTGTTATTCCGGGAGGACTTACTTCACAACTGCAACCTCTTGATGTCACGGTAAATAAACCATTTAAAGAGTATATGAGTGAGGAATGGAACAAATGGCCGGTAGATGAAACTCGACATGAATTCACGCCGAATGGAGCTTTAAAACGACCTCTAATCAAACAAGTGTGTCACTGGCTAAAACAGTCGCCATCTAGAAAGTTCAGGTGACGATTTTCAGGTATTTTAGAGGTCAGTTCGGTTTTGTAAACTAAAAATGTTTTTTAGTCTCGCTTCGCAATCTAATGATAAAAATGGTAAAAATGTTATTTTTTAAAAGATTTCTTAAAAATTAAGGTATGTCTGATTGTCTGTAGCGTCTCACAGTCCGTAAAATACGGTAATGAATTACTGCTTTTGTAGACATATATTTTTCCCTAGAGACACTATCTAATCAGATCCAAATTGCTGCTATAGGAGTTTAATGTTTTATTGTGATGGATCCAATTCGGCTAGATTGCCATTTTCAGACCATCTGTGGAAGATACATAATATTTTTATTTTATTTTATTGTAATGTTAGTTATCGTATTTGCTAATATAAAATTAGTACTTACGTCCATATATCATGAGTGGTCTCTTATCACTCTATACTCTATTACAGCTTGGTGCAGGTTTAGGACTCTTATGTTACAAGCTTTTTTTGTGGTTTTCTGCTGTCGTTAATCGTCCTTTCTCATGATTCTTTATAGTTTGACGTATTGTCGTCAGATTTGAGACACTTGTAACAGCTGACCATAGATTCTATATGGTTACAGTTGCTGTGGTGTGTTGATGTCATTTTTGGCTGCATGGATAATCTTTGTAACCGTTGTTTCTGTGGGTAGTTGTTTGTGTCTATTCGTTAAATAAAATTTTGTATGTAACGCTTATATTTTAAATCCATTTGTTCCTTTAAAATGTCTTCAGGGCATTGTACTGCGTGTTTGTATATTTCTCAGCGCCTCATATGTAGTTATAATGAAACTCCCTTCTTGACCACAAATATTTATTTTATACCTTTCATCCTTACGCATTTCGGCATTACGCCACTTTCAAAGGAACAGTATCCTGTTTTGCAAAGTATCACGTCTAGCTTAATACTATTAAGCATAATCACAAACTTAAAGTTTCCACATATGCTCAATTGGTTTAAGTTAGACGCAGTATTTGGCATCAACAGCAGTTAGTTCCTTTGAAAATGGCGTCACCTGAAAGTTTATGGTCAAGACGAGAGTTTTATCAGTACGTACAGAATATGACTACCACGTCTCATAAAGTTTTATCTAATATGTATCCAGAATATATGTAATTTCAAAAAAAAGGACTGTGACTCTCTGTCTCAAAATAGATGTATTTTTCGTTTCAATTGTTTGTATGTACTTTCACTAGGTACATAATCACTTTTACTGAGTAAAGTATCAAATGCACTTCCAGCAGCATTATATTGTAATCCCAAGTACAGTGGTACAGCAACCGAACAGCTTCCCGACAGCAGTTCAACTGTATCTGCTAACAACAGCTTAGGATTACAAATGAATCCTTTCACTTCGTTATCGTAACAATAAAATAACGACCCCCGCTGACAAGGCATTCGGCTGTAGTCGATATTTATATCTATCTTTCTACTTATGCCGCGCGTTCCCGTAATAACCATCTCCACACACAGTCTTTGATTTACCCAGGGTGGACATCGCTTGGCGTAGTCTCCTTTGATTGACAGGAAACAATAGAAAACTAAGAGTGAAATCGGTTCTTACGTTCTGCAGTTTTTACGAAACGTATGAAGTACTTATCTTTGTCCTTATTATCGGGTGAGGAATATGAGTGCTGTTCTCGACATTTTGTGGCCCTGTAGCACGTTAAAAAACAATCCTAAAACGTTTCTGAGAAGGCACATTTTTTTGCACGCAGTATGCTTTGCGCCGCTAAAACAATCATCTGCACAATATTTAGGAGTGGGTTGGGGTCGGAGTAAACAGTAGAACTTTTATACAGTAAACGCGCAGACTTTATGGTGCAGCGTTATAACGTGTTTCTGTTGACATTGTTAGACAAGTTTCAGAGTTCCATTTTATGTATACATATTAATTTACTTAGCAGTTACATTGGCGTACTTAATAACAATAATTTAAAGAACATTTCTTTGAGCTTCGGAAACTTAACATTTCGACTATCCAGAGTCTCTTTCTTGCAAGTGACGCAATATCTTCGAAGTTCAGCTAACGTGGTAGCACTAAAAATTTCCATCATTTTCAAAAAACAGGGTGGTTATAATGAAACTTCGCCTACTTGAGTGGGTCCCCACGGAAAACGAGTGCTCGTAGGACAATGAAACTTTGTGGAACCATTTGTAAGAGGAATAACGAATAAAACATTGGCTGAAACGCAGTTTTATTTCTAAATAAGAGGGTCCAAATCTTGTGATCTTGGTGGTTATGCAGTTTGGAACGATCGCAGAATGATTCTATTTTCTCCAAATGTGTTACGGAGTAACCGAGTGTTCTCACGAGCAATGTGAGGTGAAGCTCCACCGTGTATCAAAACAGTTGAGACCAAAGGACCTCTTTCCCGTAGAGCAGAGATCTCATGTTTGGGAACCACATCACAGTATCGTGTGCCGTTCACGCTGCGTGTCCTTGATCACTGGGGTCAGAGTTTCTCAAAGAAAAATCGTGAACTGTGTTGCGAAGCCACACCACACAGCGAAGCTTTCATTTGCAGGAGACCTTCTTGAAGGTTCGTTGGCGATGACGATCCCCAGATGTGACAGCCGTGAGTGTTAGCTGCCCCATTGCTGGGGCAATCGTCTGGACTGGTCTGGCCGGGTAACATCAACCAAAACGGCCTTGCTGTGTTGCTACTGCGAACGGCTGAAAGCAAGGGGAAACTACAGTCGTAATTTTTATTGAAGGCATGCATCTCTACTATATGGTTAAACGATGATGGCGTCCTCTTGGGTAAAATATTCCGGATGTAAAATTGTCCCCCATTCGGATGTCCCGGCAGGGACTACTCAGGAGAAGGTCGTTATCAGGAGAAACAAAACTGGCATTCTATGGATCGCAGCGTGGAATGTCAGATGCCTTAATCGGGTAGAGGTTAGAAAATTTAAAAAAGGGAAGCGGATAGGTTAAAGTTTGATATAGTGGAAATTAGAGAAGTTCGGTGGCAGGAGGAACAAGACTTCTGGTCAGGTGAATACAGGGTTATAAATACAAAATCAAATAGGAGTAATGAAGGAGTAGGTTTAATAATGAATAAAAAATTGGAACGCGGATAAGCCACTGTGAACAGCTTAGTGAACGTATTATTGTAGGCACGAAGCCCACACCGACCACAGCAGTACAAGTCTATATACAAACTAGCTCCGCAGATGATGAAGAGACTGACGAAATGAATGATGAGGTAAAATAAATTATTCAGATAGTTAAGGGAGGCGAAAATTTAATAGTGATGGGGAATGGAATTCGACTGCAGGGAAAGGAAGAAGAGGGAAAATAGTAGGTGAATATGGACTGGGGGAAGGAATGAAAGAGGTAGCAGCCTGGTAGAATTTTACCAGACATAATTTAATCATTGCTAACACTTGGTTTAATCGTGAAAGAAGGCTGTCTAGGCGGAAGAGATCTGGAGACACTGGAAGGCTTCAGATTGATTACAAAATGGTTAAAACCGGATTTTAAATTGAGAGATATTTCCAGGCGCAGATGTTGACTCTGACCACGATTTACTAGTTATGAACTGTGGACTAAATCTGATGAAATTGCAAAATGGTAGGAACTTAAGGAGATGAGCCTGGATAAACCGAAAGAACCATAGATTGCTGAGAGTTTCAGAAGGAGCAAAGGGAACGACTGGCGGGAACAGGGGAAAGGAATACAGCAGAAGAAAAATGGGTAGCTTTGCGAGATGAAATAGTGAAGGCAGCACATGATCAAATAGGTGAAAAGGCGAGTCCTAGTATAAAATCTTGAGTGGCACAAGAGATATTGAATTTAATTGATGAAAGGAGAAAATATAAAATCAGTAAATGAAGCACGCAGAAGGGAATACAAATGTCTAAAAAATGAGATTGACAGGAAATGTAAAATTGCTAAACAGAAATAGCTAGAGGACAAATGTAAGGATTTAGATGCACAAATCACTAGGGGAAAGATAGATACAGCCTACAGAAAAATCCAAGAGGTCTTTGGAGAAAAGAGAACCATCTGCAAGGCTATCAAGAGGTCAGATGGAAAAAAAAGTCCTAAGCAAACATGGGAAAGCTGAAAGGTGGAAGGTGTACACAGAAGGTATATACAAGAGAAGTGAACTTGAGAGCAGTATTCTAGAAATATGAGAGGACGTAGATGAAGATGAGATGGAAATTTGGAAATTTGTGTAAGTTCCTATGGGACTAAACTGCTGAGGCCATCGGTCCCTAGGCTTACACACAACTTAATCTAACTTAAACTAACTTACGCTAAGGACAACACACACACCCGTACCCGAGAGAGGACTCGAACCTCCGACGGGGGCAGCCGCGTGAACCGTGGCAAGATGAGATGTGAGATGTGTAATCCGAGAAGAATTTGACAGTGCTCTGAAAGACCTAATTCAAAACAAGGCCCTGAGAGCAGACGACATTCCGTCAGAACTACTGATAGTCTTGGGAGAGCCAACCATGACAAAACTCTTCCATCTGGTGAGCGAGATGTATGAATATAAAAAAAATGTAATAATTCCAGTTCCAAAGAGAGAAGCTGCTGACAGGTGTGAATATTACTGAACTATTAGTTTAATAAATCATGCTTGCAAAATACCAACACGAAGTCTTTACAAAAGGCAGTAAAAGCTGATAGAAGCCGACCTCGGGGAAGATGTTTGGAGTCCGGAGAAGTGTAGAACACGCGAAGCAATACTGCCCTGACCGAAATACTTTCTTTCAAATTCTAAAGGTGGCAGGGATAAAATACAGGAAGCGAAAGCATGTTTACAACCACATGGCAGTTACAAGAGCCAAAGGGAATGACAGGGATACAGTGATTGAGAATGGAGTGAGACAGGATTTTAGCCTATCCCCGATGTTATTCAATCTTACATTGAGCAAGGAGTAAAGAAAACAAAAGAAAAATTTGGAGTAGGAATTAAAGCATAGGAATAATAAAAACTTTTAGCTTTTCCGGTGACATTGTAACTCTCTCTGAGACAGCAAAGGACTTGGAAGAGTAGTTGAACGATATGGACAAGGTCTTGAAAGACAGCAACAAAAGTAAAACAAGGGTAATGGAATGTAGTCGAATTAAGTCAGGTGATACTGAGGGAATTAGATTAGGAAACGAGACATTTAAGGTAGTAGATGAGTTTTGTTGTTTGGCCAGCAAAATAACTGGTGATGGCCGAAATAGAGAGGATATAAAATGTAGACTGACAGTGTCAAGAAAAACATTTCTGAAGAAGAGAAATGTGTTAACATCAGATATAGATTTAAATGTCAGGAAGTCTTTTCTGAAAATATTTGCCTGGAGTGTAGTCATGTATGGAAGTGAACCGTGGACAATAAACAGTTTAGACAAGAAGAGAATAGAAGCTTTTGAAATATAGTGCTACAGAAGAATGCTGAAGATTGTATGGGTAGAGTACGTAACTAATGAGGAAGTACTGAACAACAATTTAGTACTGGAGGGTAGCGTGGGGGTAAAAATCGTAGTGGGAGACCAAGAGGTGAATACAGTAAGCAGATTGAGAAAGATGTAGGTTACAGTAGTTACTCTGAGATGAGGAGGCTTGCACAGGACAGAATAGCATGGAGAGCTGCATCAAACCATTCTTCGGACAACAACAACAACAACATCAACACTGCCCCAATGAGCGTAAAGCGTACTTCATCAGTCCACAAAATGTGCCAAATACACATGTCGTCCACTGCAACCCTTGCAAGAAACGTAAGCACAGACTCGAATGTCTGCGTCACATGGCAAAAGTCGATGAGAAATGTGAAGTTTCTACGGATACCATTTTACAGTTACGCGCAGCTCGTGCATTGTTTAAAAATTGCACATTGCATCCAGTATTCTCACCCATGGCAGCAGGAATTTACTCAACAATTTGTGGCCCAATTCGGCGTCGGCGTCTCCCAGGAGTCATTCCTAAGTAGCCAGTTAATTCAAACTTCCGAACAATATTCTTCAACACAGAAGTGAAAGAAGACTCTCCGTATTCCTTTGACGTGTCGATATTCGAGAAGAGCAGCAACACTTTTGATGTTGTTTTGGTAAAACAGCTTTATAAGTAAAGCCCTGCTCACCTGTTGTAGACAGTCTGCTTCTTTATAGCTCACCGATTCTTGTGTTTCAGCCCTACGTCGTCATACTAAATCGGGCACCTAACAGCAAATCATGACATTAACACTACTAATGATTCAAATCCTGTAGTTCAAAGTCTGAACATAGTTCCTACTAAGTTTGTTATCCATACGGTAAATAGTTTCCTGCCTACACTGGCTCAAATAGCGAAAGTTCAATTATAACCACCCTGTATTTCAAACCATTTTTTCTGTTTGTGTAGCCTTTATCCGAAGACCGGCTTTATCCTCTGCCAGCCACCCAGTCACCATGGACGGGACCTTCCAACCATCTCGGGATTCTGACGATCTAATGTGCGAACTGAACAGAAGGATAACCCTCAGGAGAACATACAACTGCTCTCTCAATCAATACCTTTAAGGCGAATAACTGTTCGCACAAGCGCCGCAGGCGGACCAACTTCACTAATTTATCAAGCTCTTTCTCTTGAATAAATCATCTAATTTTTCTGAAAAATGGTAATCATTTGTTTGTCTGTACATGTACATCATATCTACCAATTTCCACCCCATTCCGTTAATTCCTTCATGGTGTGCCGATCTTTTTTTCCTTAGCGTGTATGCAGTGCCTTTGCTTCACAAATGGATGTTAAAAATAAATTATACATTCGTATTTTTTCATAAACGGCAGTGTGGGACGGTGTCAAATGCCTTCTTGAAGTCAAGGAACACGGAATCAATCTGAGCGCCAACGTCTGCAGCGGTATGGCTCTCATGGAGGACCAGAGCGAGCTGGGCGAAAGTTTTCCAAATGTTTGCGAATCGCCCAACTGCTTTGGAACTTGGCTACCAGCCTGTCATTCACCTAGTGCGATGTGGAAAACCGCCGAAAGACCACATCTAGGCTAGCCGGCACACCGAGCCTCGTCATCAGTCCACCAGGAGGATTCGATCCAGGGCTGGCGCACCTCCACGTCCAGGAAGGGGTGCATTAACAGGCACGGCCATCCGGGCGGATTAAATTCTGTCACATTCATTATCGCTGTTTATCCCATAAACTATATAATTTTCTGCTCCAGACTTAACGTTTCTCAAGCTACTGCTTTGATTTGTTGGCAACTTTTGATACCAGTAAAAATGGTACTGAAAAAAAAAAAAAACACTTTGTCCTCGTTCAAAACTTGGAAAGCATGTCTAGTGTCTGAGCACATTGGTTCTTCACTGGCTGATGCCCACTCGCCTCAGAGAATGTAGGCAGAGAAAACCAGCTTAGGTGATGCCGCAGCAGACATACGAGTACGATGATTGGAGTCAGAGATAACAGCTACAGTTGCACACGTATAGTCGATACGTAATAACCAGAGTATCTGGAAAGTGGCAAATGTAACAGACAACTTTTAACCCGAGTCTTATGAATTCAGTTATCTCCTGACTAGAAAGCATGCTCCACAACAATTTATTTGTCTGTTTCTCCCCTTCTACGGTACCCCTGGGGTTCTTTTTGGGCTTTTGTTTTGTTAGCACCTATGTGCATGTCTCCCCATCTACACTCCGTCCTGAAAATTCCTGCCGGGTGTGCATCGGACTGTCGAAAGTGCTGCAACCCTCCTTGGAAATGTTCTCCGCAGATGGGGACCGAATGTTGGGTTTCAGCAAGAAATTCATCTGGCGATGTCGTAATAGCCTGGAATATTTTAATAAAGGTGACATTTTCGGCCGTGAAAGTTTATATTTCACAGAATATTGTATACATTTATTTTGTTCCTAGTTGTTCAGTTAATTTCCCTTTCTAGACTCAAGAGACATACTGAAGAGGTCATGTTTGTATATTCGGCTTTTGGCGCTCCGTAGATGATTTTGAGCAACATAAACACGTAAGATGCTGGTAGCGCATTAAGCAAGTAGCAGAGGGTCTTTGGATGTCTACTGTGTAACTTCTGCCTTTCTTACCTTGGCGAATTTTAGAAGTCATTAATTTTTATCTGTCAGTGCGTTTGTCGCGTACGGTGACAGCAAGCCATCTGTAAGATAAACGTTTGACTACAGAAGAATCTGGCACTCTGTTTCTGGCAGCGAATGCTGCAAACACTTCCAACCAAGCGTCCGTGGGCACATGTGTGCTAGCAGCTATTGCCAGAATAGCTGCTGCGAGGGAACGAAATTATTGCACGCAACTATACACTCACGTTCATTTGAATCTGAGGCACGTAGCTCGGAAAAAATGCAGCAGCACTCTTCTTTTTCTTATTGTCAATAAGTATGCATGTACATTATATGAATTCGTAATTTTGAATTAGGACAACAATCAGCTGTAGAATGTGTAACATTCCAGGCTTATGGTTACCACCACTGCATTATGTATTACTGGATCAATACTCTTATATCTCCAGCTGTAATTAAATACAATTACTTTTCGATAATAGGAAAAAGGCTTTTAGAAGAATAATAGCAATACCAAACAATAATAGTTGCAATACCCTTTGCACCACAAACAATCAAAATCAGATTCAGGAAATTAATATATGGAAAAGGTTTAGATAAAAGAATAATATATTTCGGTCTCATCATCTGTAAATGGTAGGAATTAAATCTCGAGCCTAATTAACAAAATATAGAATTTCTGCAATTTCAATATTAATGTGATTCTTGTGTGTTTAGAAAATGTCTTAAACTTGTTTTTGCAAAGTAGGGAATATTATAGAGTGTTTGATAATGGTTGTTAAACTATTTCATATTATAAATTATGTTTTGCATTATTATAACCAGTAATACATTGTAGGAAGAGTGTAAGTACTCGGCCTCGAGTGTTGTTAGGGCAGTTGAGTGTTGGACCCACTAGAGAACAGATCTGTGCGTACAGTTAAGTTCTTGGTGCATGATTCAGGTTTGGATTTACAATAGAGCAACTCGTGTGTTGACATTGTCTAAAACAGCATATTAGAACAGTGCAGTGACGGATTATTTCGGAGCGTTAAACAGTTTGATCTAATATCGCAAAAGGCAGAATGATATGTTACTTTATATTCGTACTTTGTTGAGTATCAGTGTTGAACAATGCAATGGACCACACACCCGCATTTCTATAAGATTACTGCATCTGGACTATTTAATATCGTCAGTGCAGTATGTGCTACCATCGGTCAGCTGTAGTAGTAACAATGAGGCTTATTACACCGAAGATTGATCATCAGCTCATAAGATACAGGTTTTGAAGTGAGTAGATCTACGTACTTACTTTACTTCAGTTGTGGCCTACATCATTGTAGTGAAATCCATTATGGTATCCTGTATTTGTTGTACAAGCATATTTTAGCTCATGAATGCAGTCGTCGAGGGACCCCGAAGGCAAAATATTCACAGGTATTTAAACCATTCTTTAACTACTCACTAACTGGTGGGACGTTGCAAATGTAATGACGACAATGAAACTTTGGGCCGGACCGGGACTCGAACCCGGATTCCTGCTAATCGCGAGCGGTCACCGCACTACTTTTTTAAAAAAATCTCATTTTGTTCGTTTTTGGTCGTTGTATTTGTTCGGGGCGGACGTCCGTGACATTTGTTCCAGTTTTCTTTCATCCGTTCACTCAGTTTATGTTACAGAGGACAGCTAAGCCCCTGACCGAACACGCTGAGCTACCGTGGCGGCTACCATTTGGCTACGCGTGCACGTCTCGCCACCAGACTCAAATATCCAAATGGCGTCAACCATTTGTACATCCATTAAGTATATTCCCTTACAGGTCAGACGTTGTACTTGAAAGTCGCTTGCCCGGTATCGGCAGATAAATACGATATTGCAGTGACTGTGTTATTCTGATTACATGGCATTCATGTCCAAAGGAACTTTGCATAGCCGGCCGGGGTGGCCGAGCGGTTCTAGTCGCTACAGTCTGGAACCGCGCGACCGCTACGGTCGCAGGTTCGAATCCTACCTCGGGCATGGATGTGTGTGATGTCCATAGGTTGGTTAGGTTTAAGTAGTTCTTATTTCTAGGGGACTGATGACCTTAGAAGTTAAGTCCCATAGTGCTCAGAGCCATTTGAACCATTTGAACTTTGCATCGTAATCAGCATAACACAGGCACTGCAATATCGTGTCGTAAGTATATATAGGAACGCGTTGTTACATGGACTCGCAATGCGGAAATACAAAAGCTCTTTCACGATCGCGGGGCACACAAGCTCATTCATGATCGTGGAGCTTCACGAAAGCGTGTATTAGTAAGCGATGGGTCGGTGCCTTGCCAGCAGTATGCTTTAGGTCAATACCGTCCAGCGAGACTGATCGGGGGCCCGGAGCTATCTAATGAAGCCCTCACAACTTCAATAATATTGTCGTCAACATGTTGACCGTCTGAGCGCGCGAATTGACGTATTGTCAAATGGTTCAAATGGCTCTGAGCACTATGCGACTTAACTTCTGAGGTCATCAGTCGCCTAGAACTTAGAACTAATTAAACCTAACTAACCTAAGGACATCACACACATCCATACCCGAGGCAGGATTCGAATCTACGACCGTAGCGGTCACGCGGTTCCAGACTGAAGCGCCTAGAACCGCACGGCCACACCGGCCGGCGACGTATTGTCAGTACCAGAAATACTGACGAGTAGTATTAATGGCCCTAAAACTATTCTCAGTATTGTTAATGTGTACTGAGCGTCTGAGGTCGAGTATTGCCGGTTTGACAATGTGTCCCACTGATATCGCCTATTTACAGAGCTTCATGAAACCGCTACACGGCGTTAGCGTGAACTGTTTATGCTTCCAGTTCGTCTGTGTGCGTATCATACCTGAGATTCATTTTTTCACGTAGTCATTTATCACGAAACAATTGTAATAGGTCAGTGCAGGGATAGGCACTGAATTTGCCACTGAAGAACAATCAATGGAGGATTCATTATGGCATTGCTTTCTTTATTAATTTTAAAAAGTAGTCTTTTTTTTTATGAATAACACAGCAGTGTGGAAAAGAAACACTTGTACTTTGAAACGTAGGTCATGTACAGGGTGGTGATAAACAGTGTGGAAAGCTTCTAAAGGTGTTGCAGGGTAGGTTGTGCTGCGAAATAATTGTAAGAAATAAATTCGATGCGTTGCATACTTTCCGAATTAATTAGCATTGAAATTAGCCAATCAGCCCTTTGTGCTGACAAATTCAAGTGACCCACCAGATACAATTAACGTCAGTTATTCTCATTAGTAGATGACAGCGCACGACACTGTTCAGCCTTTTGCTGGGGTTCGACCCTTAATACTGTACCATGTCCAATTTTGGTATCGCTCCCTTGTTCGGTTTTAGGAAACCGAAAGGAGGTCACGTTCGGCGACAGCGTCTCCGGTGTGCCGCTTGAATTCACTCGCGCAAGGGCCTGATTGGATAAATTCAATGCTAATTAACTCGGAAACGTATCAAATTATCGAATTTTTTTGTTAACAGTTGTTTCCCAGCACAGCCTATCCTGCAACACCGTTATAACCTTTTCGGACTATTGCTGACCTCGCTGTACATGCAATGACTGGTTTGAGGTCTGCAAAATGCAATTATTTCTCACCAAAGTCTCACAAAACGTAAAACAAAGGTTTTGCATTAAATGCCTGAATATATACTTGCAGGGCAGATATAGTTGCTTCACAAGTTTCCGTAACGATTTTCCTAATTGTGTTTATGGATATTATATCTCTAAAATGCAAGCATTAGAATTACCTGCCTATCGCCAGACATCTCAGAGTTGCTCTTATCCTCTCGTCGACTGCGACTCCTCTCTCATTAACGTGTTTCGCTTTTCTATTTTATGTCGTATCAACATTAATAGCTTGTCGTACACTCCAGGACTCACCCGAAAATGGTTAGTAAAATTTTTCGTGTCCGTGGTTTTAATTTCAGTCAGTAAATTAACGCTCGACAAGTGGCTCCTTTACAGGTATTCGCGAACCCATTTCCTCTCTTTCAAGTCTTGCATATGAGTCCATTTATGCCTGATGTGTTGCATTTATCTGTGGGTGGTTCCTGTGTTATTAGCTTTTGTTGTGTTGTGTTATCTGTCCTGTAACCTATATGAAGTCCCTGTTTCTTTAATATGTTGCCTATTCCCTGAAGAATTTTATTATTGTAGGTGAGTATGTGCCATTTTGTTCTGTGTGTGGATTGTTGCTATCTTGTGTTTCGCATGTGGTCATTGTCTGTGTGTCTGTATGTTGTGTTCTTCTGTGAGCTTACATGTAACACTTGTCAGACAGAATACGCAGGACAAACAGACACGAACTATAAAACAAGATATTCAGAACAGCTTAGAGCTCTAAAAAGTAACTGTTCCCAAAGCACATTTGCTGACCACCTAACCAAAATAGAAACAGATCTGAAAATACGAAAACCTAGCCACAGCGCATACCATGAACTAACTATAGAAGAAAACTTCCTTGTACAGAAGACAATAGCAAGAGGATAATAGGTTATAAATGAATACACTACAATATGCAAAGGCACTATTTCTCACGTTAATGAAAATGTACAGAAAAGACAGTACAAATAGCTAATAAAAAAAAGCACACACACACACACACAGAAAGAGAGAAAGATAAAGAGGTAAAGTAAACAAAACTCAAGTTTGGTGCCAAATGAGAACAAGTGAATGCTAACTGGAATGGAATATAGAGCCTGTATGCGGAGAGACACATAATAATAACGTTTACATTGTGTTTCGGCAAAGTTATGTTGAAACATAAAATGATGTGTTAACTCCACAACCAAATTCACATCAACATCATTTGGTTACAGATGACAAGCTACCAGCACACGATAATGTGCAAAAGGTCCTTTATAACCGTATAATGTAGCGTTAAGGTAACGACAAAAACAAGAACTGGATTTAGGCGTCATTTTCATATATTATTTATCACTAAAAATACGTTCAAATTTCATATATTTGATTGAGGAAAGTCAATTGATAATGGCATGGAGGTGCTAAAATGTGTTTGGGTCTTATGAAAAATCATTGTTTTGCGTAACAGGCGCAACTTACGTCCAATAAGCGGCTATAATATTTCTCAAGTGATAACTGTCGATTTGATACCAATTTCTGAAGGCGACTTCATTAAAACTTATTTTAACAGCGGCGGAAGATCTGTGTCCATAGCCGGTTCCCAACATTGGTTGTCGTACGGAAATAAAAGCAAAGAATTCGAGAAGAAAATTATAGAAATCTGTCATACACTGTTTTCGTATGTTTACTCTGTGTTTTCGTTCCTGAGTTTTGCACAGCAGTTATTTGATTGCTGGTTATTGTTACCAATGATTAGCACGCTGATTTAGTTTATAGTTACGTTTATTTCGTGGCGTTTTTTTACTTTCAGTTATTTTCTCCTTGTTAATGACACGTTTTATCAGTATTTCTGACAGTTTTCTTTAGGCTTCTGTGTCACGATTTGGTCGCTAGAACATTTATACGTTTATTACAAATTATATTTCACCTGATTTTTAATTCACTACTCCGCTGTTTCCAATAATTTCAGCTTTGGTCTACTATACGCCGTGTTACGCATTCGAGATTACACATGCCGCTGCATAACGCTTCTCCAAGCGGTAACCGCTGCTGGAGCAAGAGCCAAGATCTCGCCTCTGTGTAGAGCGCCTTGCCTTACGTGGACGAACGGACAGTGGATTCCTGCACCGTTCTTCGGCAAAAAACCAAGGGAAAGACGCTATTTCATCACATAAGAACTCCGAATGGCGTCGTTTGGCAAGTGGTTTGTCTCACCTCTAGTGGTTCACGATGTACTCGTACCCTGCAGCCGGCGTGTACCAATGTGTGCCGCGACACTTCAGCCCAGGCGTCGTCTCTTCATTCCTCGAGCGCCCATTGGCGCTGTTTACGAACCGAAGCTGATCCATGTGCACTGTGATTGTATGGGACGCTTGCCTCCGCACACTACAGTGGAGTCCATACAGGATACGGTGGCCGTTGTGCAGTGACCAGCTTTCATCCAAAGCCCTGGCCGAGTTCATTCGTTTGTTCGAAAGTGCAATGCCACCTTTCGGCCTGTCGACGGTGACACAATCGAGGCACACGCCCTGCAATATAGGAAATATTTGGTAAAAAATTTCATTCTTGCATTACTTTTAGCCTTGTATGTCAAGTTCATAGCGATAAGCCCATCATTTCGTTGATGGTCATAGTTATTGTGACATTTGCATGTAAGTAACATACTGCGCGAAATTAGAAAAAGTTTGGAATGAAAAATAAGAGTCGCTACGATTTCGGATTTGATGCACATTGTATAGTACGTTGCTGCGTATGAAATTTAGCTGCCATATCGAACTTTTTTTTTTTAAGACTTGCGTGGATGTCTCTATCTGTCACCAATCTCGATTAAATTAGTCTGATGTAGCACACTCATTGTGATCGTACTATGGCAACGATAAAGGTAGAGTGAAATATCCGCAGCAATCATATTTCGTAAATGGTTTGAGACATCGAAATGAGGTTTTGGGAAATGATAGCATACAAAGAGGTGAGTATTTTGCCATATGGTTATTATGCAGAACTTCATTATCTACCTTGTTTGTTATTCCACTAACTACAGACTTTTTCGATGAAATAATATAATTTCTAGCGATCATAGACAGCAATAATGACTGTGTGGACGATGTGGCCTATTCTACACCTTATTTTAGATCTATGTGACGATACTGTGCTGACTATATTTATATGTTTCGACGATGCCGTTATGGCCTTATCACTTTAGGACATGGTGTGGAAAAGATTTGAGGATGGTCATTACGGTCTGAAACCGGTCATCGTCAAAAGAATTGATATTGTAATCAAAGACTGCAATAAAAAAATGTGCAATGTTCTCTTCAGTAAGACAGGGATCTCAGTTTTCAGAGGGTATTAATTGATTTTGTTAGTATTCGTGTGACCTCTTACTCTAAAAATGTTCAAATGTGTGTGAAATCTTATGGGGCTTAACTGCTAAGGTCATCAGTGCCTAAGCTTACACACTACTTAACCTAAATTATCCTAAGGACAAACACACACATCCATGCCAGAGGGAGGACTCGAATCTCCGCCGGAACCAGCCGCACAGTCCATGACTGCAGCGCCTGAGACCGCTCGGCTAGTCACGCGCGGCCCTCTTACTCCTTTCACCGTAATTGCTCCCTCAACATCGCAGCACCCTCACACGGAGTCACTATAGCGCCGTACATGGAAGTGCTCCGCCCTAGTCCGTCACCTCAGTTGAGGCAGTCACCATCCTTAAGTTTCAGATTGACGTGTACTTTTGTAAATGTTGAACATTGTACTTCAAGAGAAGATTTTGTGAGTTGTGCATAAAGTGGTGCTTTCATAGACAATGATTGTTGTAAATTATCTATCACTCCCATGGCAAAGGATTGTATCAGGTGAAGTAAAGCTTTTATTCATTCATGTAATAATATGAACTAATATTTCAGAAGCTGTAATTCAGATGAGCCATTTCCCAGAGCAGCCAAAAAACCATCAGTTATTGCCAGACGATTGTAGTTTCGTCTGGTCATTATAGTAACATTTTCTTTTCTCGTGTGCTCCCTGTTGGCAAACTAACAGTGGCGTGGAACCTGTTGCTGTGTCTTTCATGTTACAGTCCAAGTTCACTATTACTTTCAGTTCCATTTTGCTTTCTTTGGCGAGGGTGCTGCGAATATAAGTGTGTAGTAGGAGAGTTGAATCACTGTACGGCACTGGACTTCAAATGTTGTTGTTGTTGTCTTCAGTCCTAAGACTGGTTTGATGCAGCTGTCCATGTTACTCTATCCTGTGCAAGCTTCTTCATCTCCCAGTACTTACTGCACCCTACATCCTTCTGAATCCGCTTAGTGTATTCATCTCTTGGTCTCCCTCTACGATTTTTACCCTCCACTCTGCCCTCCAACGCTAAATTTGTGATCCCTTGATGCCTCAGAACATGTCGTACCACCCGGTCCCTTCTTCTTGTCAAGTTGTGCCACAGACGCAGAAATAGCAGCTCTCACTCTCCAAAACAGCAGTTAGTCCACATATCGACTTCAAGTGCTCGTGAGGGTGATATTCCATGCCCAACGCAGAGCTTCGTGGAGACAGTTCGCCAAGCGGCCTACCACGTGACGTCACTACACCCGCGCGCAGGATTAGGCGAAAGCGGGAATAGTATTCATTACTAGCACTATCAACCAATCTCTCAGGTTTTCTCGGCCTGACTGTTTAATGGTCTGCTTTCCGATGTATAGCCGAGTAGTTCAATCGATAGTTATGCACAGTACTTCGACGACCGACCCACTTACGAACCGTGTAGACTCCAATCAGAGTGTGAACTACTGTTGGGGCCGCGCCACTGTTTATAGCACCCTCTTTCCCCTTTGATGCTCATTTGTTTTTAGAATCGACGCTATTGTTCCGCAAAACGCTCATTCTCTGAGCACTTTACAGCTCCGTCGATGAAATGACCTACGAAATCATCATAAATTGAGTGCTACAGCCCAAGCGTTTGTTAAATTGAAATCTTTATTGGAGTTTATTATGTTTCTACATTTTTATTTCAATACTCCTTAATTACGCTGCCCCGGAAATTTGAGGTCGGCATCGAAATACTGGGCTCGTATTTCACTGCATGATTATATTCGAGGCAGTGCTTACCGACAGCTGATTGTACCTACAATGGAATCTACGCTCTGCCGTAAACAAACACCTAACGTTGGTTCACTTAACAGAATTTCGCATGAGAAGTTTTTCCAGGTTTTTTATTTGACTACAGAGCGAATGTCGTGCTGAATCTGTTTCGGTTCGTTAGTTAAATAATGAAGCCGAGTGACACGGAGCACCAAACTCCATGATACGAACCAATCTTCGGACATCCTTGTCGTTTAATTGCATTGGATTTGAGTCCCTGATTCTGCACAGATGTCAGTGTAGAAATAACGCACGAGAGCTAATAGGAGTCGTCTTTTTTAATTTTTTTGGCACCAGCGGTCTCTGCATTGCGATCGTAAATGCCTGACGTCGTTTTTTGTGATGTAAACAATTCTGCCATTGAATAATTGAGGACTAGAAAGAAGTTTTATGAAGTGGTGAGCCACGGTCCGTGAAATAGTGTGCAGAAGAACGTTTGTGGACCGAGCGGAAGTTTCATGAACGGCATTTACTTGAACGTGTTTTGACGACCGTGAAATAAAGTTCTGATGGCGTGGTTTTATTTCCTGGATTTGGTCGCTGACAAAATGAACACCGTTTTTTTGATATCGGAAGCAGAAGCCACAGATTTATTAAAAGTGTATTCCTATATTCCCCTGGGCTGTGTTATGTCCTTGACAGTCATTTACTCCACACGATCAGCAGATTTCGGAGATGTGACGTTTTCAGATGCTTATTGAGGTACTCGTAATTTTACACAGCCAGTCTGCGTGGGTGTGCACTATGTACGTCTGTCATTTAAATGTGTAACTGCCGGCGCAGCAGACTCGAACAAGAACAACATTGCATACTTATAAACATTCGAGTAACACTGCTGCTGTAGTAGCATGCTAAATAAATGAAAAAACGAATGATCTATTGCGCGTAACATTGCTCTCCACGGGTTGATTTGATACGGTCCAGTCTACAATGAATAGCTACTCAAAAGTATATCGTTAATGTTACCATTGCCCAGCTGGAACTGATTGGTATATGCCGGGAAATATTGCATAATTATTACATATTTCTGTCGGCAGATTTAACATGTTGTTGTTGTGGTCTTCAGTGCTGTGACTGGTTTGATACAGCTCTCCATGTTACTCTATCCTGTGCAAGCTTCTTCATCTCCCAGTACCTACTGCACCATACATCCTTCTGAATCTGCTTAGTGTATTTATCTCTTGATCTCCCTCTACGATTTTTACCCTCCACGCTGCCCTCCAGTACTAAACTGGAGATCCCTTGATGCCTCAGAACATGTCCTACCAACCGATCCCTTCTTCTAGTCAAGTTGTGCCACAAACTCCTCTTCTCCCCAATTCTGTTCAATACCTCCTCATTAGTTATGTGATCTACCCATCTAATCTTCAGCATTCTACTGTAGCACCACATTTCGAAAACTTCTATTCTCTTCTTGTCTCAACTATTTATCGTCCATGTTTCACTTCCATACATGGCTACACTCCATACAAATACGTTCAGAAACGACTTCCTGACACTTAAATCTATACTCGATGTTAACAAATTTCTCTTCTTCAGAAACGCTTTCCTTCCCATTGCCAGTCTACATTTTATATCCTCTCTATTTCGACCATCATCAGTTATTTTGCTCCCCAAATGACAAAACTCGTTTACTACTTTAAGTGTCTCATTTCCTAATCTAATTCCCTCAGCATCACCCGAGTTAATTCGACTACATTCTGTTATCCTTGTTTTGCTTTTGTTGATGTTCATCTTATACCCTCCTTTCAAGACACTGTCCATTCCGTTGAACTGCTCTTCCAAGTCCTTTGCTGTCTCTGACAGAATTACAATGCCATCGGCGAACCTCAAAGTTTTTATTTCTTCTCCATGGATTTTAATACCTACTCTGAACTTTTCTGTGGTTTCCTTTACTGCTTGCTCAATATACAGATTGAATAGCGTCGGGGAGAGACTACAACCCTGTCTTACTCCCTTGCCAACCGCTGCTTCCCTTTCATGTCCCTCGACTCTTATAACCGCCATCTGGATTTTGCACAAATTGTAAATAGCCTTTCGCTCTGTGTATTTTACCCCTGCCACCTTCAGAATTTGAAAGAGAGTATTCCAGTCAACATTGTCCAAAGCTTTCTCTGAGTCTACAAATTCTAGAAACGTAGGTTTGCCTTTCCTTAATCTTTCTTCTAAGATAAGTCGTCGGGTCAGTATTGCCTCACGTGTTCCAACATTTCTACACAATCCAAACTGATCTTCCCCGAGGTCGGCTTCTAGCAGTTTTTCCATTCGTCTGTAAAGAATTCGGGTTAGTATTTTGCAGCTGTGACTTATTAAACTGATAGTTCGGTAATTTTTATATCTGTCAACACCTGCTTTCTTTGGGATTGGAATTATTATATTCTTCTTGAAGTCTGAGGGAATTTCGCCTGTCTCATACATCTTGCTCACCAGATGGTAGAGTTTTGTCAGGACTGGCTCTCCCAAGGCTGTCAGTAGTACTAATGGAATGTTGTCTACTACCGGGGCCTTGTTTCGACTTAGGTCTTTCAGTGCTCTGTCAAACTCTTCACGCAGTATCATATCTCCCATTTCATCTTCATCTACCTCCTCTTCCATTTCCATAATATTGTCCTCAAGAACATCGCCCCTGAATAGACCCTCTATATACTCCTTCCACCTTTCTGCTGTCCCTTCTTTGCTTAGAACTGGGTTTCCATCTGAGCTCTTGATATTCATACAAGTGGTTCTCTTCTCTCGAAAGGTCTCTTTAATTTTCCTGTAGGCAGTATCTATCTTACCCCTCGTGAGATAAGCCTCTACGTCCTTACATTTGTCCTCTAGCCATGCCTGCTTAGCCATTTTGCACTTCCTGTGGATCTCATTTTTGAGACGTTTGTATTCCTTTTTGCCTGCTTCACTTACTGCATTTTTGAATTTTCTCCTGTCATCAATTAAATTCAGTATCTCTTCTGTTACCCATCAATTGTTCCCTTATGCTCTCCCTGAAACTCGGTACAACCTCTGGTTCTTTCAGTTTATCCAGATCCCATCTCCTTAAATTCCCACCTTTTTGCAGTTTCTTCAGTTTTAATCTACAGTTCATAACCAATAGATTGTGGTCAGAGTCCACATCTGCCCCTGGAAATGTCTTACAATTTAAAATCTGGTTCCTAAATCTCTGTCTTATCATTATATAATCTATCTGAAACCTTCTAGTATCTCCAGGGTTCTTCCATGTATACAACCTTCTTTCATGATTCTTGAACCAAGTGTTAGCTATGATTAAGTTATGCTCTGTGCAAAATTCTACCAGGTGGCCTCCTCTTGCATTTCTTAGCCCCAATCCATATTCGCCTACTACGTTTCCTTCTCTTTCTTTTCCTACTGTCGAATTCCAGTCACCCATGACTATTAAATGTTCGTCTCCCTTCACTATCTGAATAATTTCTTTTATCTCTTCATACATTTCATCAATCTCTTCGTCATCTGCGGAGCTAGTTGGCATATAAACTTGTACTACAGTGGTAGGCGTGGGCTTCGTATCTATCTTGGTCACAATAATGCGTTCACTATGCTGTTTGTAGTAGCTTACCCGCATTCCTATTTTTTTATTTATTCCTAAAGCTACTCCTGCATTACCCCTATTTGATTTTGTATTTATAACCCTGTATTCACCTGACCAAAAGTCTTGTTCCTCGTGCCACCGAACTTCACTAATTCCCACTATATCTAACTTTAACCTATCCATTTCCCTTTTTAAATTTTCTAACCTGCCTGCCCGATTAAGGGATCTGACATTCCACGCTGCGATCCGTAGAACGCCAGTTTTCTTTCTCCTGATAACAACGTCCTCCTGAGTAGTCCCCGTCCGGAGATCCCAATGGGGGACTATTTTACCTCCGGAATATTTTACCCAAGAGGACGCCATCATCATTTAATCATACAGTAAAGCTCGGGAAAAAATACGGCTGTAGTTTCCCCTTGCTTTCTGCCGTTCGCAGTACCAGCACAGCAAGGCCGTTTTGGTTAGTGTTACAAGGCCAGGTCAGTCAATCATCCAGACTATTGCCCCTGCAACTACTGAAAAGGCTGCTGCCCCTCTTCAGGAACCACACGTTTGTCTGGCCTCTCAACAGATACCCCTCCGTTGAGGTTGCACCTACGGTACGGCTATCTGTATCGTTGAGGCACGCAAGCCTCCCCACCAACGGCAGGGTCCATGGTTCATGGGGGGGGGGGCAGATTTAACATTATTGTCATAAATGTCTCTTATCTTACACACACAAATACGTTCAAGCGGTCGTCACTTCATACAGTAAGTCTTTCTATTAAATTGAAGTCAAAATTTTAAAAATAGTTTCCAGTACTGAAATTTAAAATTGTTTCACAGTCTTGTTGGAGTTTCAGCTGCACTATAATAACATACACGTAAGACATAAGCAGTCATTTGTTGCACTTAATGCGCTATTCCTCAAATACTCGATTGATATTCTGTATTCTAGGCGCGCAGTCCGGAACCGCGCGACCGCTACGGTCGCAGATACGAATCCTGCCTCGGGCATGGATGTGTGTGATGTCCTTAGGTTAGTTAGGTTTAAGTAGTTCTAAGTTCTAGGGGACTGATGACCACAGCTGTTAAGTCCCATAGTGCTCAGAGCCATTTGAACCATTTTTTTGATATTCTGTAGAAAGCTTATACAACGTAATTCTGTCTGCTTGTTCAATACACTGTCCTGATCTCTTTTATCATGTGTGTAGATTTGTTTTTCCTCGATTACATTCATAACTCTTTTTTTTCTTGCTTGTACTTAGTAACTGTAGGGCTTTGCTGGCATGTGAAGTAATGTGAGCGGTCTCTTTCAAATGTGTTGCCTCTGTGGAATTGTTGCTCTGTGCCCTTCGAACATAAAGAGATCTTCTTTTTCCTTTAAAAGCAAACATTTTTGGTTAGGATTTACCGTGACTGTTATTGATATCGAATGAAAACAAGCACTTCACTGTTACCAGTCAAAACCGTTCCACAGTGCATTTCGCCGGCCGAAGTGGCCGAGCGGTTCTAGGCGCTCCAGTCTGGTACCGCGAGACCGCTACGGTAGCAGGTTCGAATTGTGCCTCGGGCATGGATGTGTGTAATGTCCTTAGGTTAGTTAGGTTTAAGTAGTTCTAAGTTTCTAGGGGACTGATGACCTCAGATGTTAAGTCCCATAGTGCTCAGAACCATTTGAACCACAGCGCATTTCGAAGGTCTAAACTTCCACCATCCGGCGGGTGTGTGAGTATTAATATGACATCTACGCGTTGTGTTACGATTTTGTAGTAACCTGTGGCAATGTCTAGTAGGCAAAAACAAAATATTGTTTCAGAACGCGGTTCATAGTTTCATGGAGGGGATAAACGAAAATGTAAATGTGACATTAGAATAACTAAAAGAATGTGTGTGAAATCTTATGGGACTTAACTGTTAAGGTCATCAGTCCCTAAGCTTACACACTACTTAACCTTAAGTATCCTAAGGACAAACAGAAACACCCATGCCCGATGGAGGACTCGAACCTCCGCCGGGATCAGCTGCACAGTCCATGACTGCAGAGCCTTAGACCGCTCGGCTAATTCCGCGCGGCATAATAACTAAAAGAAAACACCTCCAATGGTCAATTTCTTCGACGTGATATATCAGCATACACCGTCACAATTTGTAAACATTTAAGGGAACAAATAGGGCGTGTAGAAACTAATAATTCTAAAGAACTTATAGCAAAAACAAAAGTAATTAATACTGTAAAGAAGCAGAAAGTGGGGCGTTCTCATGGCGGTGGGATCTGTTACGCTGCGTCGCTGTTGTTCAGTCCCCTTGCCGATGTCGCATTTCTGTCTTGTCAGCAATCAACTATCATGATGCTTTCTCACGTGAAATCAAAGATAGCTTTGTACAGCCCATGAGATCACAGCGCCACGTCCATTGCTCATCAGTAGATAGCTTCTCAATCGATAGTTTCCTTTTTATTCTCCGATTTAAGTCCAGTTTATTGAATTCCTATTGGGGAAGTGGGGGGAGGGCAAACTTGTTTATTACCCTTTTTTTTATCACAACGTGACACTCAATGCACTCCTTGCAGATAATTTACACTAAGATCACTACCCATCCCCTAAATATACAGTTAACTAGTAATTTACTATCTCACTCGACAGTTGGTTCAGTTTTCTCTGATTTCTGCGTCTTCCAGTTAAGGAATTATATTACGCTTGAAGGGACTACGTTACCTGGCGACTATGGGAAAGGGCTGAAAAGTCAGCTCCAGTCAATGTCTCTTTAATTAAGCCACGTGATTACTCAGGAATTCTCAATGGATAATTAACATACACGAAACAGATAATCCATTGAAATTAGCAATGGTATACTATTTAACTAAGTACATAAAAATAGTATTAATAATCGAATATCTACGTACAAATAGGTAGAGGTAATTCTTTCAATCTGGCCCCACGTTGGGCGCCAAATTGTACTGGCCGCTTCCCGCTTCTCCTTATTGACGACGAAAAATAGGCGATACTGCTAGTACAACATTAAAAAATAAAAAACCATAAGAGAAAGAACACATGTAAGTTAAGTAAAGAAAAATTACTCAAATAGCCAAAGAAAAAAATAATAAAGCACTCAGCCACTGCTCGGCGTGACAATATTAGTTGCGCCAAGTTATGCTAGAAAGTATTGGTAGCAATGGGCAATGGGCAACAGCCAAGAATAATAATCACTCATTATGCAGGCAAAGAAAATTATTTTAATTTGTTAATATGTGCGACACTATTTGCAAGTAAGTCGCGTGCCCAATACTATTAATCGCAGCGCATAATAAGCACAACGGTTTGTATGTATGTTGTGCGTTAACCAGGGACCTAGAAACGACGGAGAGACTCCATCCCCGCCGCAGCCGCAGTGGTCCACGACCCCACGACGACTACCACAAAAAGAACCCCCCCCCCCCCGGTGAACGTCTCACACCAGACGAGTGTAATCCCTATGTTTGCGTGGTAGAGTAATGGTGGTGTACACGTACGTGGAGAACTTGTTTGCGCAGCAATCGCCGACATAGTGTAGCGGAGGTGGAATCGGAATAAGGGGAACCAGCCCGCATTCGCCGAGGCAGATGGAAAACCGCCTAAAAACCATCCACAGACTGGCCGGTTCACCGGACCTCGACACAAGACCGCCGGGCGGATTCGTGCCGGGGACCAGGCGCTCCTTCTCGCTCCGGAAAGCCGCTCGGGTAACAGGGCGTGCAGCACTACGGTTTACCCGGCATAAACTTTCGCGCTACGGTAGAAGCCACCAGTACAACAGACCTACGTAACTAAGGAAATTTAAAGTGAACGTATGCTTACCTTTGACTGAAAATATTACTTTATGCTTTCAAATGGTTCATTGATCCATTAGTTTATCGTATAGGTTCGTTCAGAGATTATTCTACAAATGTATTTCGTAGCAAGACTAACCATATTGGAGCATTACGTATTCTCATCAAAGAAACTATTTCAGTTAACACTCTGTTTGTCAAAACACAATCAGTGTATTTTTCCCTCTTAAATAACATAAATAGGGCTTCTTTATTTATCGGGTGAAGCCAGTAATATTTGAAATTAAGTTGCTCTGGCATAATGGCGGCTGTAGGTCGCTAACCAACAATGCTTTAACGGCAACGCTTGGCAAAGCTAGAAAAATTCTTGTTATTCAATTTTATATCACAGAACTGAACTGAAGGCAAAGGAAAGGATGATATCTTGAAATTAACAGGTGATATATTAGTCGTACACACTTACGTGATACATACAGCTTCAACAAGACGATAATCCAGTCGTTTAGTCGGATGCACTAGTACAGAGACGCTCTCTCTCTCGGGAGCAGTAGCCCAATCAGAGTGAACAGAAGTTAACATATAAAAGGGGAGGTTTATAATAATCTTTGACATTACTTTCGACTTTCTGTGATACTAATCACTGCTACACGCCTATTTTTAGCGCAACCCTGTACACTGTATTTCTCTGAATATTTATCAAATTGCCGGCCGGTGTGGCCGTGCGGTTAAAGGCGCTTCAGTCTGGAACCGCGTGACCGCTACGGTCGCAGGTTCGAATCCTGCCTCGGGCATGGATGTGTGTGTGATGTCCTTAGGTTAGTTAGGTTTAATTAGTTCTAACTTCTAGGCGACTGATGACCTCAGAAGTTAAGTCGCGTAGTGCTCAGAGCCATTTATCAAATTACCAGGGTGCCCAGTGCAATATGTACAGAATAGGAACTTTAGAAGGTATTGGCCTGTCAAAGGCTGCAGAACGAAAAGAAAGAGTAGAAACTGGGGGTTTTGTTTGTGAATTAAACCTCCGTAAATAAAAAAGCTAGTTCACTAAGGTATGCCGGAAGGCTTCTGTCCAGTTGGGAAAATAGGAGAAAGGTATTGGCGGAATTGAAGAGTCTTCAGACGTTCCTGGGTAGCTCACTCGGTAAGAGCAGAGCCTACTAACGATAAATCTCAGGAATCGAACACCACTCCAGTTTTTTTTTATCTAAGTTTCAACTGCATGTTTCTAAGACTTCTCAGTCGGTAGACTGCTGCTACTGTTGCACTAGCATCTCCGCCGGAGCCCATAAGTATTTCATAAGGGAAGTTTTTGTAGCCATGTTGAGGTCATTTATCAGCTGTCCGTCCAACCGCCGCCCGTACGTTAACAGCGCTTGCACTTAGTAGTTAAGGGCTTCACTACTTTCTGCTCCACCGAAAACGTTTCTGAACAGAAAATTGTAAATCAAAGGGATCTCTTTCGTCTCCAATGTTCAGTTTGTTGGGGTCAGTCAGCTAGAAAACGCAAGCTAGAAACTGTTTGGAAATCACTAAAACTTTCGAACGAGTCACAAAGCCAAGTTCTATTGTGCTCTAGCTGCATGCTTCAACGACAGCGACCACATTTGGCTTACGCGGTAAACCTCCTTGTAACCGTGAATCACAAAAACCTGTATCAGCCAGTGTAGATGGAAAGAACATGAGCTACATCCCAATTACCATAAAATACGCCTTTAGTCAAGGATGCAATTAAGTTTACCATTTATACGCAATCTGCTGCAGTAATTAGCGTCATTTGCCGGTGTCTGATGGAAAGCGACTCTTCCCTGGTTCGATATTACATGGGCAAAAAATGGTTCAAATGGCTCTGAGCACTATGGGACTTAGAACTACTTAAACCTAACTGTCACACACATCCATGCCCGAGGCAGGATTCGAACCTGCGAGCGTAGCGGTCGCGCGGTTCCAGACTGTAGCGCCTAGAACCACTTGGCCACAAAGGCCGGCGTTACATGGGCAAAGAAATCATTTATGTATACAGCTAAGAGATGGAGATAATTGTCGCTTTTTCAGTAGGAAAGCAACCTGTTGGACCCACCAACAAATTTTGTGTGAGGGACAGGCCGGCCGGAGTGGCCGAGCGGTTCTAGGCGCTACAGACTGGAACCACGCGACCGCTACGGTCGCAGGTTCGAATCCTGCCTCGGGCATGGATGTATGTGATGTCCTTCGGTTAGTTAGGTTTAAGTAGTTCTAAGTTCTAGGGGACTGATGACCTCAGCAGTTAAGTCCCATATTGCTCAGAGCCATTGAACCATTGTGAGGGACGTACTTGGTAATAAACAGCTAACTGGAACCGCAACCATGTTGAATATAAAGAAAACATAGTACAGAGTGCGTTGCTGCTACACCTTCTTGCGAATTCAGTGACCCATAACACTGGTTTTGTGAGAATGGAGGTGAGTTGCGCCTCCACTGTCACTCAGAACAACTAGGTTCATGACATGTGCCATCTATTCGATAAAATGAATGCGTCCTTCGTCTGTTAGAAAAGAGTAAGGCACTACATTACTGACAGATTTGGTTCTTCTGGAATGACTTTCCACTCCAAGAGTTTCATGAGTGACAACTATTAGAGGGAGCTCCATGTCTGGATGTGTTTTCCTTAAACGTTAAAAATACCCTTTGCAATACGACATAGCTGGATAACAGAAATCAAACTACAAATATCGTAGTAGTAAGAAAATTTAAAAATTTTTTGGTTGTATTTCCTTAGAAAAGAAATTAAAATATCATATTTATTAATCCAAATACTTACGTTCAAAAGTTGTCCTTCTGACAGAGCCTACAGATCATCGTTCAGATCATATATAATTCACAATTTGTGAACTCTAGCGCATCACCTGCCGTGGGTGAGTATACAGTAAGTAAGACCTATGCTAAACGGCAGTGGGCTTGTGTCAGATGTGTGTGAATTCCTAAGGGACTAAACTGCTGAGCTCATCGGTCCCTAGACTTACACAATACATAAACTAACTTATGCTAAGAACAGCACACTCACCGATGCCCTAGGGAGGACTCGAACCTCTGGTGGGAGGGGCTTCGTAATCCGTGATATGGCGCCTCAAACCGCGCAGCCACTCCGCGCGGCGTGGGCTTGTGCACTTGTTGACTGAAGCATTGATCTAATGCCTACGGATTATGCGGAATGGACCTGCAAGTTACTAACAGTTACTTACAGATCGTAGCTGTTACTACACCATACACATAAAATGTGGATTTTATATGCAGACAGCTTCTTACAGTCTCTGAAGGAATGGAGGTAAAGATAATGTGTAACCATATTATTTTCAGTTGAAAGTTCGTATTGACACGGGTATCTGATAATCGAATAGAAAACGCCAGATTCTAACGAAGGACATACATACTTATTCAGCTGCTTACGTACTTTTCAGCTTCGTAATTACAAAAGCAGTTGTCAATAAACAAGGAAATGTTTTGAATACGTTTGAATGCAGAGAACGCATGAGCAATTAAGGAGTTAATGTGACGGAGGACGATCTGGGAACTTCGTAGGAAGCGGAAAGAAAACTGAAGCGTTGACAGTAGATCGGCTTAGAAATAGAAATACGCCAAGAGGAATACGCTAAGTCTTCGAGTTTTTGTGGTGGCGTTATCATCTCGCATTTTCTCTTTGATAGACTGAGATTAAACTATTCCCTTTTCTGTGAGTTGTTGTAATCCTGTAAATTCGTACCCTTGGCAACTAATAATGCCAAGGAATGTCCATAAGCTTCGATTGTTAGGAAACAGAAACTTTTGGCATGACGTTATCGATTTAAAATGTCAAAACTTGAGTAATATGTGGAGCAGTCAAATGAAAACGAACTAGAGGGGGAAAAAGTACGTAAACTGTTTATTATTGCAAAAGAATTCGCCAAACTTTAGAAGACATTTGTCCCACTGTGAGACAAGACGGTCACTGCGTTCACAGGAAAATGCTTGCTGTTGCCTACGAAACTATGATTGTTCCCAGGCCTGCACATCTTCGTTTGAAGAAAATCGACTGCCTCCAGTGTCTTCCTTGATGGCTCCAAAAATACGGAAATCGCACGAGGAGAGACCTAATAAGCTGCAAAAATTTCGCTGGGAAGGCCTTATACAGTTTCAGACAGTCCCCATGCGATTTGCATATTTTTGGAGCCCTGAAGAAAGATATTAGAGGGCGTCAGTTCGCATCGGACAGAGAGTTGCACGCCTGGGTACATTCATGATTCCGTAGCCAGCCGCAAACATTTTACCATGAAGGCACTGACCGTCTTGGCTTGGGATAAACATGTTAACAGTTATGGCGAACACTTTTGATGTAATAAGAGTTTTTTTTTTCTATCTGTCGTGTTGTTCATTTGACTGCCCCATATATATACTCCCCGAGTGACGAGGTGACTATTCGCAGAAGGCAAGAGGCCTTGTATGTTGTCACCATCTCGTAAGTTGCCCGTGACCTTCCTGTATTACTGGAGGCCTATGCCTTTGTTCCGTTGAGGGGGTCACTGCAGTTCCCTCTCTCGACCTTATCAGAGGAAGCGCTCCAACCCTTGAGACCTCCGCTATCGAAGTGGCTTTAATACCAAACCCACAAAAAAATGTCGGAGATAATGTCTTTCCCTGTCCATGTTATCCGGCTTTCTCGAACAGAGCCTTCCACAAGAACAGATTTATGACACCAATTTGTTCTGACAACATGACAATCATATAGATAAATACACCACTGTTTGGATAAAGTGAAACACCAGTATCGATAAACGTGATTACAGTGAAATTTATTCCACCGATTTGGGACATAATACTACACAGATGATTTGCAAGAGGAGGAGGAGGAGGAGGAGGAGGAGGGAGGAGATTAGTGTTTAACGCCCCGTCGACAACTCCTCTCAGAGTATGCTGATAAAATAGCTCCATATTTAGGAATTATATACAACCACTCGCTCACAGAAAGATCCGTACCTAATGACTGGAAAAGTCACAGCAATACCCAAATAGTTAAGCAGGAGCAATCTGCTGAATTACAGGCCTATATCACTAACGTCGATTTGCAGTAGGGTTTTGGAACATATAGTGTATTCGAACATTATGAAGTACCTCGAAGAAAACGATTTATTGAGACATAGTGAGCACGGTTTCAGAAAATATCGTTCTTGTGAAACACAACTAGCTCTTTATACTCATGAAGTAATAAGTGCTATCGACAGGAGATGTCAAATTTATTCCATATTTTTAGATTTCCAGAAGGCTTTCGACACCGTTCTTCACAAGCGTCTTCTAACCAAACTGCGTGCCTACGGAGGATCGCCTCAGTTGTGCGACTGGATTCGTGATTTCCTGTCAGAAAGGCCACACTTCGTAGTAATAGACGGAAAGTCATCGAGTAAAACACAAGTAATGTCCTGCGTTCACCAAGGAAGTGTTATAGGCCCTCTTCTGTTCCTTTTCTATATTAACGACATATGAGACAATCTGAGTAGCCTCTTAGATTGTTTGTAGATGATGCTGTCATTTACCGTCTTCTAAAGTCATCAGATGATCGAAACGACTTGCAAAATGATTTAGATAAGATATCTGTATGGTGCGAAAAGTGGAAATTGACCCTGAATAAGGAAGTTATTCACATGAGTAGTAAAAGAAATCAGCTAAATTTCGATTACGCGATAAGTCACACAAATCTGAAGGCTTTAAGTTCAACTAAATACTTAGGGATTACAATTACAAATAACCTAAATTGGAACGATCACATAGATAATATTGTGGGTAGAGCAAACCAAAGACTGTGATTCATTGTCAGAACACTTAGAAGGTGCAACAAGTCTACTAAAGAGACTGCTTACACCACGCTTGTCCGCCCTATTCTGGAGTATTGCTATGCGATGTGGGATCCGCATCAGGTGGGACCGACAATGACATCGAAAAAGTACAAAGAAGGGCAGCTCATTTCGTATTATCACGGATAGAGGAAATAGTGTCATAGATATGATACGTGAATTGGAGTGGCAATCATTCAAACAAATGCGTTTTTCTTTGCGACGGGATCTTCTCATGAAATTTCAATCACCAGTTTTCTCCTCTGATTGCGAAAACATTCTGTTGCCACCCACCTACATAGGGAGAAATGATCATCACAATAAAATAAGAGAAATCAGGGCTCGCACAGAGAAATTTAAGTGCTCGTTTTTTCCATGTGCCGTTCGAGAGTGGAACGGTAGAGAGACAGCATGAACCCTCTGCCAGGCACTTTATTGTGAATAGCAGAGTAATCACGTAGATGTAGGTCATTAGAGATGGAGCACAAACTCGGATTAGGGAAGGGGACGGAAACCAGCCGTGCCCTGACTGCGGAAATTCAGTAGGAATAGCGCCACCAAGTGGTGCAATCAGAGCCCCTAGACGTTGGCGTGGAATCAAAAGAGCGCCGTTTGTAGGCGCGTCCATAAAGCTTTGTGGCTGCAGAAGGACCCTAACGAGCAAGTTGCCGACCGACCATATCCCAGGCATGTTTGATGGGCGACATGTCAGGTGAGCGGGCACGCCAGGAAAGCAGTGGTACCCGTCGTTCTTTGAAGAAAGGCTTACACATTCCTCGCACATGCAGTCGTGCGTTATCCTGCTGGAATATGCCCCGTGGAACGGCCTGCAGGAGGGGCAGTACCTCGGTCTGTAAAAACCTCCCTAATGTGGCGATAGCTGCTCAGATTACCATCAAGACATAGGAGGCGAGATCGTGTGGAATGGGAGGAGATTAGTGTATAACGTCCCGTCGACAACTCCTCTCAGAGTATGCTGATAAAATAGCTCCATATTTAGGAATTATATACAACCACTCGCTCACAGAAAGATCCGTACCTAATGACTGGAAAATTGCTCAAGTCACACCAATACCCAAATACCAATACCTTATAGATGTTGACTCTGAAATTATTGGTATATCTGAACACTTCTTAAATAAGGAGATAATTCAGAGGCTTCCTTTACCAGGATACAGGTTGGCTGGCAGCTTTTCTAGGAGCTCTTTGCGGTGTGGGGGAGTAGCCATGTATGTGAAAAACGGTATCCCATTTGAGTCAATTGATGTTTCAAAGTACTGCAGTGAAAAGGTGTTTGAATGTTGTGCAGGTGTGGTTAAATTTAGTGGAGCTAAACTTCTTACTGTTGTTATTTATAGATCCTAAAACTCCAATTTCACAACATTTTTGCTAAAGATAGAGGAGGTTCTTGGTTCACTTTATAGGAAATACAAAAAGTTAGTTATATGTGGTGACTTCAATATTAATTGTATAAGTGATTGTGGAAGGAAAAGGATGCTGGTAGACCTCCTTAATTCATATAATCTTATGCAAACCGTATTCTTTCCAACGAGAGTGCAAGGGAACAGTAGAACAACCATAGACAATATTTTTGTTCATTCCTCATTACTAGAAGGGCATTCTGTTAGCAAAAAAGTGAATGGCCTTTCAGATCATGATGCACAAATTTTAAGTCTAAAAGATTTTTGTGCTGCAACACATGTTAAATATAGTTACCACCTTTTTAGGAAAGCTGATCCAGTTGCTGTAGAGACTTTTGTAAACTCTATCAAGGAACAAGAGTGGCAAGATGTTTATAGTGCTTATACAGTAGACGATAAATATAATCCTTTCCTCAAGACTTTTCTCGTGCTCTTTGAAAGTTGCTTTCCGCTAGAACGTTCAAAACAGGGTACTAGCACGAACAGGCAGCCTGGGTGGCTAACTAAAGGGATAAGAATATCTTGTAGAACAAAGTGGCAATTATATCGAAACGTTAGAAACAGTCACAATCTAAATGCAGCAGCCCATTACAAACAGTATTGTAAGGTGCTTAAAAAAGTTATTAGGAAGGCAAAAAGTATGTGGTATGCAGATAGAATAGCTAAGTCTCAGGATAAAATTAAAACCATATGGTCAGTCGTAAAGGAAGTGGCTGGTCTGCAGAGACAGGTCGAGGATATAGAATCAGTGCGTAGTGGGAATGTCCGTGTTACTGATAAGTCACATATATGTACAGTATTTAATAATCACTTTCTGAATATAGCAGGTGAACTAAATAGAAACCTAGTCCCAACAGGGAATCATATAGCGCTCGTAGAAAAAAGTGTTCCGAGACTGTTACCTGAAATGCTCCTCCATGATACTGACAAGAGGGAGATTGAGTTAATAATTTAATCACTAAAGACCAAGAACTCTCATGGATATGACGGGGTGTATTGTTCCATGTATGTTGGCCCAGTACTTAGCCATATCTGTAACTTTTCCTTTAGGAGTGGTCGGTTTCCTGACCGATTAAGGTACTCGGTAGTGAAGCCACTTTATAAAAAGGGAGACAGGGATAATGTTGGCAATTACAGGCCTATTCCTATGCCATCGGTGTTTGCTAAAGTTATCGAGAGGGTTGTATATACAAGGTTACTGGAACATTTAAATTCACATAATTTGCTGTCAAATGTACAGTTTGGTTTTAGAAATGGCTTAACAACTGAAAATGCTATAGTCTCTTTTCCCTGTGAGGTTTTGGACGAATTAAATAAAAGGTTGCAAACGTTAGGTGTTTTCTTTGATTTAACGAAGGCTTTTGACTGTATTGACCACAAAATATTACTGCAGAAGTTGAACCATTATGGAGTAAGGGGAGTAGCTTACAATTGGTTCGCCTCTTACTTTAAGAACAGAAAGCAGAAGGTGATTCTCCGCAATATTGAGAGTGGTAGTACTGTTCAGTCCCAATGGGGCACTGTTAAATGGGGCGTTCCCCAAGGGTCGGTGCTGGGGCCACTGCTGATTCTAATTTATATAAATGATATGCCTTCTAGTATTACAGGTGATTCAAAAATATTTCTGTTTGCTGATGACACAAGCTTGGTAGTGAAGGATCTTGTGTGTAATATTGAAACATCATCAAATAATGTAGTTCATGAAATAAGTTCGTGGCTTGTGGAAAATAATTTGATGCTAAATCACAGTAAGACTCATTTTTACAGTTTCTAACTCACAATTCAACAAGAACTGATATTTTAATCAGACAGAATGGGCATATTATAAGCGAGACGGAACAGTTCAAGTTCCTAGGCGTTCGGATAGATAGTAAGCTGTTGTGGAAAGCCCATGTTCAGGATCTTGTTCAGAAACTAAATGCCGCTTTATTTACCATTAGAACAGTATCTGAAATAAGTGACATTACTTCGAATATTTTCATACTCTTATCTCATATGGCATTATTTTTTGGGGTAATTCGTCTGATTCAAAAAGGGTATTTTTGGCTCAAAAACGGGCTGTTCGAGCTATGTGTCGTGTAAGTTCGAAAACCTCTTGTCGACCCCTATTCAATAGTCTGGGAATTTTGACATTGCCCTCACAGTATATATTTTCTTTAATGTCGTTTGTTGTTAGCAATATTAGCTTATTCCCAAGAGTTAGCAGCTTTCACTCAGTTAATACTAGGCAGAAATCAAATCTGCATGTGGAATGCACTTCCTTGACTCTTGTGCAGAAAGGAGTGCAGTATTCTGCTGCATCCATTTTCAATAAGTTACCACAAGAACTCAAAAATCTTAGCAGTAGCCCAAACACTTTTAAGTCTAAACTGAAGAGTTTCCTCATGGCTCGCTCCTTCTATTCTGTCGAGGAGCTCCTGGAAGAGCTAAAAAATTAAGCAAATTCCAATGTTACAGTCTTGATTTTCCTCATTTAAACTAATGACTTGTCGCCTGAATATGTTTCTTATATTTCATTCTATCTGTTTCTACAATCTACAACTGAATATTTTTCTTATATTTCATTTTATATGTTTCTACAATCGTGTTATAATTTCATGTATTGACTCGTTCCATGTCCGTGGAGACTTCTCCTTAATGTGGTCCCACGGAACAATAAATAAATAAATAAAAATAATAGCGCCCCAAACCATAACACTTGGCATTTATCCGCATGCCGCTCAACAATACAGTCTGCCCGATTGTGTTCACCACGGTGGCGTCGAACACGCATGTGGCCATCGCTGTAGGACAAGTTGAAGCGGGACTCGTTCGAAAATACATTCTGCCACTCAGCACGCTACTGTCAGCGTTCATGTGCCCACTGCAGTCTGCAGCGTTGGTGAGTATTGGTCAGTGGAAGCCAACGCAATGGCAAGTGTGCAACCCGTCCAGCCCGCAGAAGGCAGTGGCGCAAACATGTGCACACCCATTGCAGTGCTCCAACGTCGCGCCAGCACTGTGGACGGAGATGTTCTTCCCGTACGGCCAAGCTGACAAGATGGTGATAATCTCGCGCTGAGGTCACATTGTGTCGTCCAGTACCCTGCCAGCGCTGTGTGCGGCCGTCCTCTGTCACTGGTTCTATACACAAGCAGCACGCCCTGTACGAATAGCAATGTCACGGAACGACAGACCCGCCTCCCGGAAACCACTGTTCTGTTCCTATCGAACGCACCCCCATGCCGATTTTCCACCCTGTGGCATGTTTGCACTTTGCATCACGGATCGTCACCGATTGAGCGTTTTGTAAACATTGACCTCTCCGGTCACACAAAAGAGGGCGTTGTTGGGCCTACGTGCACTCCACCTCTCTGCCATTTAAATCTGAAACCTCCCCTTAGAAAAATTTATGAATGATTGTGCTGATAAACCCCTTACGTTATTTGATTTTCAAACAACTGAGCAAAACTGAACGTACTCAGACATTTCTCTCTTTACTTATGATTAATTTGTAATATTGCTTTAATGCCACTGGAGGCAGATTTACATACGAAGCGATTGTTCAAAGAGCTTCTAGCGTTTTGTTAATTGAATGAGAAAGAATCGCTTTCAGAATATAGTTTTTGAAAAATAGAATTACTTGTTTGGGTTTTCATTTCTCGAGTTTAGATCTGACCAAACCCTTTCTCTTGAATTATATGTGGTTGTAGTAAGCAGCAGCAGCCGCAGCAACAGCAGGAGCCTCCATACAGAACATGCATCGCACTCAGCATGAATAATAGGTTTTTTATGTTTTTCTTAAATAATGGAATGTAGCAGATCAAGCAGTGGCAGCAGAAAAACCAAATAAGTTATTTGTTGCACACAGGACCAATTAAAAAAAAATTTAGGCGATCTCTGTAATAGTAAAGTTTACAAGAGTACAAGCACGATATTTTCAGTAGAAAACACGAGATAAGAAGATAGAGCTTGCGACTTTCAAATCCTATATTATGGTTCCGTTGTTCCGCACGTCCTCTTAGCGTGGTATGTTGCAGACCATTGCTTCTGAGTGTATGTTAGGATCCCTATGGTAGACCACTGCCTCTGGGTCTTGCAAACAGTAGTGTGTATCAGGTTCCCTGTAGTACAAGTGGTGTTGATGAAGACGTAATACTTGAGAATCAGGAGAGAGTAAGTAGATACAGAAATGGGAAACCAATAAGAATTTGTAGACCGTTTATACCCATTTCTGGCAGTATTGGAGAAGATTTTGAAAGTTTGGCCAAGTTTTCGGGATTCTAGCCCGCTGTGGTACGGGGCTAACGAATCTCGCTTAGCATCATTGAGTTCCAAGCTCACCTGATCTCAAACTATGTGACTTTTTCAGGACGTATTTTGCGAAAGTCTCCATCTAGGTCCCTACCTTTCCAACAACTTTGTTTGAATTACAATGGCGCATAGCGGAATGTTGTTCGTCGGCTGGAAGGCACATTAAACATTTGCAATAGATAAATGCAAACTTGAATCCTAAACATAATATTAAAATCGATCCCATTATTGTATTTGCAAGCATGTAAAAGATATACTCCTGAACAATCGAATGTTTCTTTTCAAAATGAAATCTTTGTTGTCCTAGGAGTAGGTTAAAATTTACCGCAAGTTTTGTATCTTCATTCGTGTGAAATGTACGGGGTGATTTCGCGCTGGTGTTACAAACTTTCAGAGATGATGGAGAATGGTAAATGTTTTGCTAAGATTACAAAGTAGGCAACTTTCAGAGGTAGTAGTATGTACCAAAACAAGAAAAATAAGTCGAGTAAACATGGGCTCAAAAATACTAATCTTAAGAGGTACGTGCCCTTCTTCATCTTAGATACTGTGCACCTTCGATACTGTGAAACGTATCTCTTCTACTGCAAGCTCGTCGATTTCCAAATTTTTGGAGCAGGTAATATGAGGCGGAACAAAACAAGAAAAAATATCCAGTGAATAGGCGCTGTAAATGGATACCTTAAGAGCTATGAGCACTTCAATAGAAGAGATGTGTTCCACAGTAGCACAGATGAAAAAGTATGCTTAGTTCTTATAGCTCTTTAGGTATGTATGTTGGAACTTTAGAGACAATATTTACTAGACATTTTTATGCTTTGGTCCTTACTATTTCCTCTGAAAGTTTCCTTTCGAACAATGTTAGCAGTAACAGTCCCGAAACATATTCCACAGTCAGTGGTATCAAACGACTTTCGCTTATAACTTCCGGCACAGGCCATAGACGGCAGAGGTGAACGACACCTGTGCAGATGTGTACGGGAGAACAGACCTGCAACTGACGAGCAACTGACCGCCCAGATTAACCAAGGGGCTACCAGCAGTGTCTCTTCAACGACGTTGCTGCGTATGGGCCTCTGCGGCAAGATCCTGGTTCATTCACCCAAACTGACTGCTGTTCATCTATGCACCCAAGTTTATTACTGTTCATCAGCGACGAAGGCTGGAATCTGCACGCCAGTACTGCAACTGCACATCCATTAAGTGGCGAAGAGCGGCCTTTTCAGATGAATCACGTTTAATGCTCCAACGGACAGATAGCTGTTGGTTTGTACGGCCCTGCAACAATCGAAGGAGATTCAGCCCAGAGGAAGGAGCGTTATGGTCCGGGGAATGTTTCCATGGGCAATCTCGTCATTCTCGATGTAGTGTTGACAGATTGCCAACACTACGCACATTATTTAAGGGAGGCGGCCATTAAGCAACCAGGCGGACTTGATGGTCTGAAACAGGATACTTCACAAATGCTATAAAGAAAAGTACGTTGCTTTGGGAATACTTAACTTTAATTCATCCTTGTTGTGTACATCGTTCTTGATGAGGCATTTCATACGATAACTATCAAACTATGTAAGGCTAATGGCGCCTTGCTAGGTCGTAGCCATGGACTTAGCTGAAGGCTATTCTAACTATCTGCTCGGCTAATGAGCGATGCTTCGTCCGTGTAGTCGCTAGCAATGTCGTCCGTACAGCTGGGGCGAGTGCTATTCCGTATCTCGAGACCTGCCTTGTGGTGGCGCTCGGTCTGCGATCACACAGTGGCGACACGCGGGTCCGACATGTACTAAATGGACCGCGGCCGATTTAAAGCTACCACCTAGCAAGTGTGGTGTCTGGCGGTGACACCACATTCCTCCCCCGCAAATCGGCGAATGGTCGTGTTATAAGGCTTCCGCCCGCCGTGGGGAGGACCCCATGTTGACGTATGCGATGAGGTGGGGAGCCTAACAACAGGCGAGGTTGTGCCACCCGCACCCGGCCATTCGGTCCGAGGGGAGCTAGGAAACGCCTGAAAACCTAGTCCAGGGTGCACGTCAACATGCGGTGTATGCGCCCGTAAAGAGACAGGAGGGGCCGAAGGGTCGACCTCCATTGCGTCGGGGTATCCGACGCGCGATGACGTCATGTGGTCCGGAGCGGGCAAGAGTTCCATGGCGGAGGACAGCTGGTCACGGGAAGCGATCGGCGGCGCGTGACCCAGGGAGGCGCTTGGCGGCTGCAGCGAAGCGTCCACTGCGGGCGGCGCCGGCTGAAGAACAGGCGGCGGCGGCGGAGGCGGCGGCGGAGGCGGGGGCGGCGCGTCGCCATGGGGCAAAATGGAAGGCATCGTCGGTAACACCTGGGGATGAGGCGAGCCAGTAGATGGGTCCCCAGGGCGCTGACCGGACGGCACCGTCGCTGAAAGCAGACGGGGAGCGGCAGAACCCGTGCGACGACAGAGGCGCAGCTGATTGAGATGCCGACGCACCTCACCAGAGGCCCCCAAAACCAAATACATCGCGCGGCCGGGGTAGCGAAGAATGCGCCCTGCGAGCCAACGCCGTGAACCTCGATAGTTGCGATAGAATACAACGTCGCCTGGAGCAAAAGCAGGAGTCTGCCGCTGCACAGGAACCTGATGCGGCGGGTGCAGCAAAGACATCAAGGTTCGATGAGGACGACCGTGGAGCAACTCAGCCGGCGAGCGACCATCTCGGGGCTGAGAGCGATACGATGACAAAAAGAGCAACAACGCGTCCTCCCGAGAATGCGACTCTTTCAACTTCAACATCTGTGTCTTGAAAGTCCGGACCAATCGTTCAGCGGCACCGTTTGACTGAGGCGAAAACGTCGCGGATGTCAGATGTTGAATACCATTGGCCTTGCAGAAAGACTGAAATTCTGCAGACAGGAATTGTGGGCCATTGTCGGAAACAATAGGCTGTGGAAGACCTTCAATGCAAAAGATAGCAGACAACGCTTGGATGGTGGCAGAGGACGTCGTGGAAGACATCCGGACAACAAAAGGAAAATTACTGAAGGCATCTACCAGAACCAACCATCGAGCATTCCAGAATGGACCAGCAAAATCGATGTGCAAGCGTTCCCAAGGGGAAGTGGCTTTTGGCCATGTAAAGACTTTCCGCGGCAGTGCGGATTGTTGTTCGGCACACGCCATGCAAGAAGAACACATATTCGTAATCGCAGCATCGATTCCGAACCAAGTACAGTGCTGACGAGCAAGTTGTTTCGTTCGCACCATACCCCAATGTCCTTGGTGAAGAAGCCGTAAGACAGAGGACTGTAACGAACGTGGGACCACGACTCTGGACTGATCATTATCAGAACGCAACAACAAAACACCACATCGAACAAAAAGTCTCTCCTTATGAGCAAAAAATCGGCGAACCAACGGATCCTCGATCCGAGACTTTGACAAAGGCCATTGCGTAGAAACAAAACGCAAAACGGTAGCAAGGACAGGGTCAGCAGCTGTGGCTGTAGCTACACGACGAAAATCAATCGGAAACGATTCGACCACTTCATCGGTTTCCACATCAATGAACATGCAAGCAAGTTCGGAAGAATCGAATGCTTTATCCGCAGCAACAGGCAAACGGGACAACGCATCGGCGTTTCCGTGCTTAGCAGTGGACCGATACAAGATATCGTAGCGGTACTGCGAGAGGAAAATTTACCAACGAATGAATTTCTGCGCTGTACGCGGAGGTACAGGCTTGTTTGGATGAAAAAGCGATGTCAAAGGTTTGTGGTCTGTGATGATGGTAAAGTGACGACCATACAAGAAATCATGGAACTTAGTAACACCAAACACGAGAGCCAAAGCTTCTTTCTCTATCTGTGAATAATTTCTTTGCGCAGACGAGAGCAATTTGGACGCAAAGGCAATAGGGCGATCATGCGACCCATCTTTGTGCGCAAGCACAGCACCGATCCCGAAATCCGATGCATCTACCATCAACAAAAGGGGTTTCTGGGGATCGAATGGCGTAAGGCAAGTATTAGAAAGCAACGCCAAATTCAACTGGCGAAAGGCGCGTTCGCATTCCGTCGTCCAGACGAACGGAACACCCTTATGGCGTAAGCTGTGAAGCGGAGCTGAAATGGAAGAGGCATTGCGCAGAAAGCGATGATAATAGTTAATTTTACCCAACACACTCTGTAGCTGGTACACATTCTGTGGCGAAGGTAAGTCTTGTATGGCACGGAGGTGCTCTGGACTCGGATGTATGCCTTGGGCATTGATGACATGTCCCAGGTATGGTAAGTCAAGAGCAAAAAACACACATTTGTCCTTCCGCAAGCGAAGACCATTTTGTCGCAATACCTGAAATAATGTACGTAGGTGTGCTAAATGCTCGTCTGCTGTCTTTCCGGAAATCACAATATCGTCCAGATAGTTCGCAGCAGTAGGGACCGATGCACAAACAGTTTGTAAATATTGCTGAAACAATGCAGGGGCGGATGCACACCCGAATGGCAGTCTTTTGAATCGGTACAAACCAAGATGCGTGTTAACCACCAAGACACGCTGGGATTCGGCGTCCACTGGGATTGGCAAGTACTTCGAAAAGTATTTACCCGGGCACAGTTTATCAAAAAGATCTTCCGGGTGGGGTAAGGGAAAAGTTGCAATCACGAGTTGTGGATTCACTGTTGCCTTGAAGTCCACACAAAGTCTCAGTTTTCCGGAAGGTTTTGACAAAATTACTAAGGGTGAGGCCCAGAGAGACGCTTGCACACGTTCAATTACACCCTGTGATTCCAAATCGTGTAATGTTCTTGCGACCTCATCACGCAATGCGTGAGGAACATTGCACGCTCTGAAAAATTTCGGTTGCGCGTTGACTTTCAGTTCCAAATGTGCTTTATAGTTCTTAGCGCAACCTAAGCCCGGTGCAAAAATGTCTGCAAATTCTTCACATAGCCGAGAAACACTGTCTGAAGGCACAGTCTGATTCACTGATAGGACCTGATTTACAATAGACAAGTTAAACAACTGAAATAAATCTAAACCAAACAAGTTCACTGCAGTAGAAGAACGAAGAACGTAAAATGACATAAGTTTTGTTTGTCCCTTGTATGTTGCAAGAAGAGTGCACTGTCCTAACACAGGGATCTGCTGTCCTGAATATGTAGTGAGCTTAACAGTTGCGGCACACAACGGAGGTTTGCCCAGTTGTGTGTATGTGTCATGATTGAGCAATGAAACTGCAGCTCCGGTATCGAGCTGGAATGGTATGACCTTGCCATTAAAATCCAAATCAACGAAAAGTTTATTGTCCCGCTGACGACAAGAGCGACTGTCTCGTGCAATTTGAACTGATACAGGTACAGCATCACTTGCTAATCGACGTGATTTCCGGCCACGTCGACACACACTTTTTGTGGGACGAACACAGTCACTGTTAGAGACAGTGGCACTGGACGAAGTGGAATTAACTACATGAATGTCCATGGGCGGAGGTCCATGAGCCTGAGTGTCCTTGGTTCGATTCCTGCGCGAAGCAAAGGGCCTGGAATGATGAAGAGTGTCTGATTTGAGCTTTTTCTGGCAAACACTTTGAACATGTCCTTTCTTATTACAGAAAAAGCAAATAGCTTGGCGTGACGGGCAATTGTCACGCGAATGTCTAGTTGCACACCGCGGGCATGATTTCACCGCATTTGTGTGCTGGCGCGGCACACCTGGTTTAGAGCGTGGCGGCAGCTGCGCAGACGTGTGCGAGGGCAGTTTACCGGGCCGTGGAGCGCGCCCGGCGGGCCGGTTAATGTTACACACGGCTGGCGAAGATGCAAATGAGTCCTGAGCAAAGTCAAGCGTGTCCTGTCTATCCAATATGTCTATCACTTGCTGAAGGGAGGGATTAACTAGTTTCAAAATCTGTTCCCGTATGCGAACATCAGAAACGTTCTGTGCTATCGCATCACGTACCATTGTATCTGAATAAGGGAGTCCACATTCACACTCAAAAGCACAATCTCTTGTAAGGCCTTGCAAAGTTGCAACCCACTCCCTATTAGTTTGACCGGCCGTACGTTTTGTACGAAAGAAAGTATACCTTTGTGCAACTACATTAACTGTTTCTTTGAAATAGGCATCCAATGCCGACAAAATTTCTTCGTAGGACAGAGTTGCTACGTCGCGTCGGGGAAATAATTTCACTATCACACGGTACGATTGCACCCCTACACACGCCAATAAATGAGGCTGCCACTCATTACCTTGAATCCTGTAGGCGGCGAGATGAAATCCAAACTGGTGTGACCACTCAGTCCATGTCTCTTGAACGGGGTCGTAGGGCCTAAAAGGCGGTGCAACTGCGAGTTGTGGCTGCGGTAGCGGTGAAGCGGCGGCTGCCGCATCGTGTTGCAGTGCCCGTTGACCCTGGACGAGCTGTCCAAGGGCATCCAATAACGCCTGCGTCTGCTGATTCTGCAAGCGATAAAATTCGGACAGTACATCGGGAGATTGTGGCGAAGCCATGACACAAGTAAATCAATCAAAGAGAAAGAAGGCGGTTTGTAACGTCGCCAGAAATTAGAGCAATACGAACGCGAAATCCTCTTTTAATCCCATCCTCGTCGCCATCTGTAGTGTTGACAGATTGCCAACACTACGCACATTATTTAAGGGAGGCGGCCATTAAGCAAGCAGGCGGACTTGATGGTCTGAAACAGGATACTTCATATATGCTATAAAGAAAAGTACGTTGCTTTGGGAATACTTAACTTTAATTCATCCTTGTTGTGTACATCGTTCTTGATGAGGCATTTCATACGATAACTATCAAACTATGTAAGGCTAATGGCGCCTTGCTAGGTCGTAGCCATGGACTTAGCTGAAGGCTATTCTAACTATCTGCTCGGCTAATGAGCGATGCTTCGTCCGTGTAGTCGCTAGCAATGTCGTCCGTACAGCTGGGGCGAGTGCTATTCCGTATCTCGAGACCTGCCTTGTGGTGGCGCTCGGTCTGCGATCACACAGTGGCGACACGCAGGTCCGACATGTACTAAATGGACCGCGGCTGATTTAAAGCTACCACCTAACAAGTGTGGTGTCTGGCGGTGACACCACACTCGATGGCATAATGGACCAACACAAGCATGCTTCTATCCTTAGAGACCATGTCCACCCGACAACATTTTGTTTTTCTTCGGCACTTTGGCATCTACCGGCGAGACAATGCAACATGTCACACAGCTCGCAGTGTGTTTGGTTCGAAGAACACCAGGATGAGCTTAGCGCACTCTCCCGCTCACCAGACTCCCTGGATATAAACTCAATCGAGAATCTGTGGGATTACCTCAATCAGGCTGTTCGCCCCATGGATCCCCAACCGAGAAATCTAGTGCAGTGCACCATATACAATCCATTTTCTTAAGACTGTAGAATCCCAAGTTCAAAGAATAGTTGAGTATGTTAACTCCATTTGGTACGCAGCAACACATGGCCTAAAGTGCCCCAAACGCAAATTCATAGTGACCTCTGTTTCGTTGCAGACTATTCGCAATAACTTACATACCGTAATTTTGAAATATCGTAATAATTATGACGAATAACGAAATGACAAGCAGTTCATCATAAAGTTAACGAATAAAGCTATCTCATGCGCAGGAATCAAATGTTAAAATCAGTGTTATCGACCCCTAACGTTCACCAGTGAAAGCAATACCTGCCGCAATGTTGTCTGAAAAACTGTTTGAGATGGATCTACGTCTGCTAAAAGCAACAGTTCCTGTGGGTTTGAAACCAACTGTAACTGATAATGCCTATCAGTCGCCTCCGGTCTCTGTCAGTTAGGATCTTTCTATGACCACTGTTCTTAAACCATGTTACGTGATTGTGATTTGTACATCATTCCATATAGACAGTTGATACACGAGCCATTCGGGCTCCTTTCTCCCACTATTTCACGTCTCCATGTCGACCCATGTTACTGCTCTGATTTCATGTAATAGACTGACACGTACACACCTCTTCACTATCATGACTTTCATCAGCAGCGTAGGGCCATATGACCACCTGATGGTAGTTATACATCATGTACAGCACTCCAAAGCGACCAGTGCGCTCTTTTAAGGGCGTGACTAACATTTTGTGGTGAAGGCTTATGTATAAAATTTGGTTAAAATTACTGCAAGTGTTTCAGAGGTGTTTTTACATATCGTCAGTTCCTCTTCTCCCACCCCAAAAAATAGGTGTGCTGGGAATGTTTACTTCCAATGTACATTTCTTCCGATATTATATCACATGTATACGACCCACGCCTTGCAAAGCTGTAGTGAAACAAACGCACACGGAAACTTACAGATATCTCAAGCACATAAGCCATTAATAGCAGATAAAATAAAAAAATATTTGTTTAGAATGACCTATAGCTCCTGTTAGGTAAAAGTGTCATCAACCGGTAGGATGGTTTGAACACCCCAGTATTTTACTACGCACCGTCCTGTCCTGTTGCCTTCTTGCCATAGAACTGATTTACCCAGCTAGTTACAGAGGAGGGTGCATATCGTCTGATCAAAAGTATCCGGACAGCCCTATATAATGCGGTACTGACCACTACAGACGTGTTCTCGCCAGTGTAAAAGGAGGCGAGGAGCATTATGTTGTCAGCAGAAAAACTGTAACAGCAGAATGGGTCAGTCAGGAAAGCTCAATGTCAAGACAATGGATTCCGCCAGAATAACAAATCCATCAGGAACATTTCAACCACTTCTGAAGCTGCCCAAGTAGACTGTTGGTGATTTGATTGTGAAGTGGAAACGCGGAGGAACCAGGGCCAGGCAGACCTTATGTACTGAGGGATGCCGGCACGGTAGCTCAGCGTGTTCGGTCAGAGAGCTGGTTGGCCTCTGTAATTAAAAAAAACTGAGTGGAAGGGTCAACAAACGAACTTGAACGGATGTCAGGTGACACCCCAACGACCAAACACAACAACAACAACAACAAAAAACCGACGGACAGCGGCTGTCGAGGATTACGGAGGGTGATTGTAAAAAAAACCCATCCAATCAGCGTGAGTTCCAAAGGTCTGCCAGGAGTCCAGCTAGCACGAGTGTGCGGTTTTTTGCGTTTTTTTTCTTTTTTTCCATCAGTCTTCTGATTGCTTTGATTTGGCCCACCACGAATTCCTCTCCTGTGCCGAAGTCTTCATCTCGAAGTAGCACTTGCAACCTACGTCCTCAATTATTTGCTGGATGTATTACAATCTCTGTCGTCCTCTAGAATTCTTACCCTCTACAATTCCCTCTAGCACCATCGCAGTTATTCCCTGATGTCTTGAGAGATGTCCTACCATCCTGTCACTTCTTCTTGCCAGTGTTTTCCACATATTCCTTTCCTCATCGCTTCTCTGGAGAACCTCCTCATTTCCTGCCTAATCAGTCCACCTGATTTCAACATTATTTTGTAGCACCAAATCAGAAATGCTTCGAGTCCCTTATTTTCCAGTTTTCCAATAAATGTTTCACTATCATGTGATGCTGTGTTCCAAACATACATTGGAAGAAATTTATTGCTCGAATTAAGGTCTATGTTTGATAGTAGTAGACTAATATTGGGCAGGAATGCCCTTTTTGCCCGTGCTAGTCTGCTTTTTATATCCTCCTTGCCCCGTCCGTCATGGGTTAGTTTCCTACCTAGGTAACAGAATTCCTTAACTTCATCTATTTCGTGATTACCAATTCCGAAGTTTAGTTTCTCACTGTTCTCATTCCTGTTACATCTCAGGGCCTCGTGCTCGGCGTCGAGCAGAACCGCGAGGCGCGCCTCCAAGCGCGCCTTCTCGCTGACCACCTGTTGGTACTGCGCGGCCAGCTGCTGCTGCTGTTGTTATAGCTGTTGCTGCTGTTGTTGTTGTTGCTGCTGCTGCTGCTGCTGCAGGGCCAGAGAGCCACCCTCGACGTCCACCATGCTAGGCCCCGAGGGCTCGGCCGCTGCGCCGCCCTTGGGCCCGGCGCCGCCGCCCGCGCCGCCCCCGGCCGAAGACGCCGCGTGTCTGCCGCGAAACAGCGATTTCAGCTTCATCATAATAGCACAGCCCAAACACACAAGGAACAAGGAAACCCCGACGCTTACGGGCTCACACAGTAACAAAACCGAACACGCGCACAACTCCTCCGTGGTGTCTGAGCACAGAGAAAACTTAAATCGAGTTGTATTAAAACACAAGAATATTACTACTTTTTATGTATGACCACACAGTCACGTCAGCACATTAAAAACTGTCATGCACATAGCGGGGACAGAACGACACCTTGGATGCGCGAAGTATTCCAACTCGTCTACGCGACCTTATCTCTTCGAATAACAACTCCCAATTCCCGGAGCGCGCATCATTCGACTGCCCCAGCATCACTGAAACCAATCCAAGCGGAATGTCAAGGTGTCCATAAGAGAGAGCTTCACATTACTAAATGCCGACACAAGATCCGGATACTATTTGTACCACGCAACTAACTCTTGACATCAGTAATAATGCCTCGTAAAGACAGACTGAGAGCGGCAGTCACTTGGCGGATACAACGAAATCTTTCTTCTGTTTCTCTCAGTCAGTATTTTGTACTCATTAGACAGTTCATTCCTCTCAGCAGACCCTGTAATCTTTCTTCATGTTCGCTCAGGATAGCAATGTCATGAGCGAATCTTATCATTGATATCCTTTCACTTTGAATTTTAATACCACTTTTGAACCTTTCTTTATTCCCGTTCTTCGATGCAGAGATTGAACAGTAGGGGCGAAAGACTACATCCCGGTCTTACACCCCTTTTAATGTGATCACTTCGTACTTGGTCTTCCAGTTTTATTGTTCCCTTTTGATTCATGTACATATTGTATATTACCCGTCTATCCCAGTAGCTTATCCCTATTTTTCTCAAAATTTTGAACATCTTGCACCATTCTACATTGTCGACCGATTTTTCCATGTCGACAGACTCTGTGAATGTGTGTTGATTTTTCTTTAGTGTTCCTTCCATTTTCAATCGCGACGTCAGAATTGCCTCACTCATGCCTTTACCAAACTGATCGTCATCTATCACATCGTCAATTTTCTCTTCCATTCTTCTTATGTTATTCTTGTAAGCGACTTGGATGCATGAGCTGTCAAGCTGATTGTGCGATAATTCTCGCACTAGTCAGCTCTTGCAATCTTCAGAATTGTGTGGACGGTATTTTGCCGTAAGTCAAAGGATATATATCGCCATACTCATACATTCTACACACCAACGTGAGTAGTCGTTTTGTTGCCACCTCCCCCAATGATTTCAGAAATGCTGATGGAATGTTATTTATCCCTTCTGCTTTATTTCATTTTAAGTCTTCCAAAGCTCTTTTAAATTCTGATTCTAATACCGACTCGTCTATCTCTTCTATATCGACTCCTGCTTATTCTTCTATCATGTCATCAGACAAGCCCTCCCCTCATAGAGGCCTTCACTCTATTCTTCCCACCTGTCCGCTCTCTCCTCTGCATTTAACAGTGGAATTCCCATCATCACCCTTGCTCTTAGTTTCAGCGGAGAATATTTTGACTTTCCTACATGCTGAGTCTGTGCTTCCGACAATCATTTCGTTTCCGACTTCTTCAATTTTTTTTGTAGCCATTCGCCTTAGCTTCCCTGCACTTCCTATTTATTTCATTCCTAAGTGACTTGTATTTCTGTATTTCAGAATTTCCTTGAACTTTTTGTACTTCCTTCTTACATCGATAAACTGAAATATTTCTTATGTTACCTAACTGAAGTATTTCTTATATTAACTTTTTTGTGCCGACGGTTTTCTTTCCAACTTGCTCTTTTTAATGATGCTCATTCCTTCTCCATTCCTCTTCATGTGTCCTGCTTATTGGGCTATTCCTTATCGCAGTATCTATATCCCCAACTTCAAGGGTACCTCCTCATTCCTTACTACTTCCGTATCCGACTTCTTTGCGCACTGATTCTTCCTGACTAGTGTGTTAAACTTCAGCCTAGTCTTCATCTCTACTAAATTGTGATCTCAGTCTATATCTGCTACTGGGTACCCTTTTCAATCCAGTATCTGATTTCGGAGTCACTGTCTGACCATAATGTAATCTAACTGAAATCTTCCCGGCCTTTTCCAAGTACACCTCCTCCACTTGTGATTCTTGAACAGAGTATTCGCTATTACTAGCCATAATTTATTGCAGAAGTCACGTGATCTTTGTCTTCTCTCATTACTAGTACCAAGCCCATATTCTCCCGTAACAGTTTCTTCTAATCCTTTCCAATCCCACATGGCTATTAGATTTTCATTTCCCTTTACATACTGAATTATCCGTTAAATATCTTCATATGCTTTCTCTGTCTCTTCATCTTCGGATTGCGACGTCGGTCTGTATACCTGAACTGTCATTGTCTGTGTTGGCTTGCTGTCGATACTGATAAGAACCACCCTATCACTGAACTGTTCACAGTAACTCACTATCTGCCCTACGTCCCTATTCATAAGGAATCCTACTCCCGTTATACCATTTTTTGCCACTGTTGATATTACGGTGTACTCATCTGACCAGAAATCATTATCTTCGTTTCATTTCACTTCATTGATCCCCAGTATATCCAAGTTTAGCGTTTGCATTTCCTTTTTCTGATTTTCTAGCTTCCCTACGTTCAAACTTCTGACCTTCCACCCCCGACTCGAAGAACGTTATATTTACGTTGGTTGTTTAACCTTTTCCTCATGGTCACCTCCCGCTTGGCAGTCCCCTCAAAGAGATCCGAAGTAGGACATGTCCGGAATCTTTTGCCAATGGAGAGTTCATCATGACACTGTCAATTACAGGCCATATTCCCTGTGGACACACATTATGTGTCTCTAATGCAGTGGTTTACATTGCCTTTTGCATCCTCATGCCGTTGATCATTGCTGATTCTTCCGCATTTACGGGCAGTTTCCTACCCCAAGGGCAATACAAGATCCTGAACCTCTGTCTTCTCCTCCACCCTCTTTGACAAGGCCGTTGCCTGAATGGAGGGTGACTCCTTACACCGGAAGTCTCCGGTCGCCATTGCTGATGATTTTTATTCAAAATCTACGGACGGCGGGGTTCGAACGCGGGACCGACTACGTTTTGTTTACTAATCAAAGGTGCTATCCAGAGACCACCGGTCATATGAGGAGTGCGCGTTAGGAGCTTCAAAATGGAGTACAATGCTGGAGCAGCTCCTCATAAGCTACACATTTCTACAGCCCATGCTGATGGAGACTTGTAGTGGTCTAAGCAACGATTCCACTGGGCAATGGATGACTGGATGCCAGTGATCTGGAGTGGTGAATCACACTATATTCTGTGGCAATCCGATGAAAGGGTTTGAGTTTGTCTAATTGCTGGGGAACGTTACCTGCTGTCGTGTGTAGCGGCAACAGTGAGGTATATAGGAGATGGTGTTATGGGATAAGGGTGTTCTTTGTGGTTAACGTGAGGTCTCCTTATTGCGATTGAAAAAACTCTAAATGTGAAGTAATATGAATATATTTTACGCCGTTGAGAAGTGTAGAGACGATGGTATCAGCATGACAGTGCACCTGGTTGTATGTGTATTGTCATATCGCTGGTTTAGTTGTGGAGTATCTTTGCGGGCAGCTGCGTCTAGTGAGTCGAGCGCGGGACACGGTAGTGTTACGTTGTGTAGTGTGTAGCTCTGCATGTGAGAGGCTTTTTTAGTATTCAGATTGAAGTGTTGCTACAAGTGCTGTTACAGTAAAATGATGAAATATGGAAGTGATTCAGAGGAAAGTGTGTCAAGAAGTAATGAAAAAAATGGGCAGTGCCGTCGATAACGTATATATGTATCCTCTCGTTGCGTGTCGCACAGCATCGATCATCCGGGTCGTGTTCGGTCTCAGAATGAACTAATGTGAATCAGCAAAAATTAGTTATCATAAAGGAGTGAAAACAAGTGCCAGTGTCTTGCAGCGAGCGTGAGAACGTGCGTTCGATCAACGCGTTTCCGCATTATCAACAATCACCCGCGTCGTGTCGGTTACGCGTACGCTCTTCTGAATTATATTTTGGACTGTTAATCATCAAGATTGTTAATTGGGATAAACATTTACGATTTAGACTGTAAACAGTGCAACCTGTGGTTTCCATATCGTCTCAGAATATAGATGTTCATACCAGACATAGGACAGTGTTGTATTTTTAACATTCAGTGGCTCCCCTAAACCCGCTTGCATATTTCCATAGATAATTTCAGGCAAGCCAACAGCGGTGTGGAGCAGAACAGTACGACCGCCGCGGGATTGCCAGGTACGTGGTGTGGACAGGGCGCACGGTCAAGAAAAGCAGAGCGACAACCAGTTTAAGGGTCCCACACCCCCATTCGTACTCCCGGGCGTGTTACATGGTCATAAAGAAGCATGCGTCTGGCAGTAGTTTGTGGTCAATAACATTCCCATACAACATACAAACGTCTCAAAAATGAGATCGACAGGAAGTGCGAAATGGCTAAGCAGGCATGGCTAGAGGACAAATGTAAGGATGTAGAGGCTCATCTCACCAGGGGTAAGATAGATACAGCCTACAGGAAAATAAAAGAGACCTTCAGAGAAAAGAGAACCACTTGTATGAATATCAGAAGCTCAGATGGAAACCCAGTTCTAAGCAAAGAAGGGAAAGCAGAAAGGTGGAAGGAGTATATAGAGGGTCTATACAAGGGCGATGTACTTGAGAACAATATTATGGAAATGGAAGAGGATGTAGATGAAGATGAAATGGGAGATATGATACTGCGTGAAGAGTTTGACAGACCACTGAAAGACCTAATTCGAAACAAGGCCCCGGGAGTAGACAACATTCCATTAGAACTACTGACAGCCTTGGGAGAGCCAGTCCTGACGAAACTCTACCATCTGGTGAGCAAGATGTATGAAACAGGCGAAATACCCTCAGACTTCAAGAAGAATATAATAATTCCAATCCCAAAGAAAGCAGGTGTTGACAGATGTGAAAATTACCGAACTATCAGTTTAATAAGTCACGGCTACAAAATACTGACGCGGATTCTTTACAGACGAATGGAAAAAACTGGTAGAAGCCGACCTCGGGGAAGATCAGTTTGGATTCCGTAGAAATGTTGGGACACGTGAGGCAATACTGACCCTACATCTTAGAAGCTAGATTAAGGAAAGGCAAACCTAAATTTCTAGCATTTGTAGACTTAGAGAAAGCTTTTGACAATGTTCACTGGAATACGCTCTTTCAAATTCTGAAGGTGGCAGGGGTAAAATACAGGGAGCCAAAGGCTATTTACAATTTGTACAGAAACCAGATGGCAGTTATAAGAGTGGAGGGGCATGAAAGGGAAGCAGTGGTTGGGAAGGGAGTGAGACAGGGTTGTAGTCTCTCCCCGATGTTATTCAATCTGTATATTGAGCAAGCAGTAAAGGAAACAAGAGAAAAATTCGGAGTAGGTATTAAAATCCATGGAGAAGAAATAAAAACTTTGAGGTTCGCCGATTACATTGTAATTCTGTCAGAGACAGCAAAGGACTTGGAAGAGCAGTTGAATGGAATGGATAGTGTCTTGAAAGGAGGATATAAGATGAACATCAAGAAAATCAAAACGAGGATAATGGACTGTAGTTGAATTAAATAAGGTGATTCTGAGGGAATTTAGATTAGGAAATGATACGATTAAAGTAGTAAATGAGTTTCGCTATTTGGAGAGCAAAATAACTGATGATGGTCGAAGTAGAGAGGGTATAAAATGTAGACTGGCAATGGGAAGGAAAGCGTTTCTGAAGAAGAGAAATTTGTTAACATCGAGTATAGATTTAAGTGTCAGGAAGTCGATTCTGAAAGTATTATTTTGGAGTGTAGCTATGCATGGAAATGAAACGTGGACGGTAGATAGCTTAGACAAGAAGAGAATAGAAGCTTTCGAAATGTGGTGCTACAGAAGAATGCTGAAGATTAGATGGGTAGATCACATAACTAATGAGGAGGTATTGAATAGAACTGGGGAAAAGAGAAATTTGTGGCACAACTTGACTAGAAGAAGGGATCGGTTGGTAGGACATATTCTGAGGTATCAATGGATAACCAATTTAGTATTGGAGGGCAGCGTGGAGGGTAAAAATCGTAGAGGGAGATCAAGAGATGAATACACTAAGAAGATTCAGAAGGATGTAGGTTGCAGTAGGTACTGGGAGATGAAGAAGCTTGCACAGGATAGAGTAGCATGGAGAGTGCATCAAACCAGTCTCAGGACTGAAGACCACAACAACAACATTCCCAAAATGGAACGGCCTCTCCAGAGTCCCTACTTGAACGCAGTGGAATGCCTTTGGGGTGAGTTACAACGCAGACTTCGATCCATTCCCCGGCGTCCAACATCACTGTCTTCTCTGGTTCCGGATCTTGAGTAAGAATGGACTGCCATTCCTCCGCAGGCATTCAGACACCTCATTGAAAGAGCCCCCAGAGGAGCTCATGCCGGCATAAAGGCGAAGGGTGGGCACACCGCATACTATTGTCCACTAGTAGGCGTCTGGATTCTTTTGATCAGGAAGAGTGCGTTTTAACGTGGGCTCCGAACTATAGCAGTTTGTCGGTCAGGTCGTGCGGCAGCCTGCGTTCGTACTTGCGGGGGTCGCACACGCTGCAGCGACCGCCGCGGCCGCTTTCGCCAGCCTCGTCAGGAGCGGCGGACCATCGACCACGACCACGTCTCTCCTTTCCCTGTTTCCCCGACACGGCGCGTCTCTCTAAGTCACCGGCGACCGGCAGCACGTGGCACTGCCTGGCAGGACGCCCGCCACACTGCGTAACAGCCGCTGGCGGACGACACGCACGGACGCCTCTTGCCGGCTGAGGTTTCTGTACCAGAGCCAAAGAAATGAGACGGGCAACGCGGAACTCTCCTCAGCTTTTGGGGAAATTTAAGGCCCCCGCCTCTATACTCCTAAATACGTGCAGCTTCACTGATTTCTGTTCCCACTCGCGCGTCGACACTCTGTAACCGCAACCGCGACTTTCAGACAGTTTTACGTACTCTGCTAGGTCTTTCACTAACAGGGGAACCTCCCCGGGTGTAAATAAACGATCTTGATCAATCTTGGCGGGTATGTGGAAGGGTAAAACTACTCCAATACCTACTTTTTCGGCTTGGCCCAATTCCGCATTTAATGTATAAGATACATCCCGAATCGTAATTGGGCATATTAAGTTCAGGGGGAATATCATAGAAACCATGATATGTAAAAAAAATTTCATATCAGAGTTGAAATGTATTTCACGTTCTTGAAAACTACGTAGTCAACTTTTGTAATAACTTGAAATTTTGCAACTTACTCCACCATGAAACTTCCTGGCAGATTGAAACTGTGTACCGGACCGAGACTCGAACTCGGGACCTTTGCCTTTCGCGGACAAGTGCTCTACCAACTCAGCTACCCAAGCACGACACACGGCCACTCCTCACAGCTTTTCTTCTGCCAGTATCTCGCCTCCTACCTTCTAATCTTTACAGAAGCTCTCCTGCAGAGTGAAAATCTCATTCTGGAAACATCCCCCAGGCTGTGGCTAAGCCATGTCTCCGCAATATCCTTTCTTTCAGGAGTGCTAGTTCTGCAAGGTTCGCAGGGGAGCTTCTGTAAAATTTGGAAGGTAGGAGGCGAGATACTGGCAGAAGTAAAGCTGTGAGGAGGGGGCGTGAGTTGTGCTTGGGTAGCTCAGGTGGTTGGTAGATCACTTGCCCCCGAAAGGCAAAGGTCCCGAGTTCGAGTCTCGGTCCGGCACACAGTTTTAATCTGCCAGGAAGTTTCATATCAGTGCACACTCCGCTGCAGAGTGAAAATCTCATTGAGGATACTCCACCATATTTAATTAATTTTGAAAAGTGAAAATTTTTGTTACAACATAAATTAAAGAAGCTTTTACTTCAATAAAGCTGGTTTCCGAAATACCATTTTTGGAAAATACGCTGTACGCACTGTGCTGACGAGGTATTTTCGGTATAACTAATCAAAATATCTAGAATGTCACCATTATCATAATAATTTGTTATAATTATTTTTGTTTTATGTCTTAAATTGTTATTTTACGTTTTAAATTCGTGTTTTTGTTTCCTTCTTTGTTTTTAGTGTACCGTTTCACATATGGGTATTTTATTAATTGAAAATAATAAGTAGCTCATTATTATGATACAAAACAATTACAATAACGATAATTGTAAAGATATGGTTGATACAAAACAGTTTTCTTTCACTACGCACACAGAATTAGCAAAATTTCTTTACATAATACATACGACGAACAACATAATATAAAACAAAATTCAACAGGATTCGCAGACTGTGGCGGACAATCATATACGTATCTTGATTTGGGTCAGGCGTATTTCAGTGCACTGGAAAACCTTGGCGAAGACAATTGATCATGCATTAGCGACTGCAACTTGATTATATTGTTCCTCAAGTGGACATTGTTATCATAATCATTCAGCAGAGCTGGATCTGAAAATTTTCTCACAAAGTTCTCCCAACATCAGATTCCATATACGTCCAACGGCTATACCTGACCTGTCGAACCTTCTGGGACACCTGATGAACAAGTTCCTTGTCCTCAGATACGACGCTCGAAACGGTTCTTTCACATTGATCACCTCAAGAATCAAACAATAATACATATTTTTCTCCACCACTGGGAAAAAAAATTTGTGTCTAATATCTTTTGACGTGGTCAGACGTTAGTTTACCTGTATTCGATGCCGTCACAAGAACATTTGGTTGTTGAAAAAGAGATTCTCTAATTCTCTGTCCAAACTCTCCATTAGATTTTTTTACAACTATGAAAGGGGGGGGGGAGTGAAAAGTATGAAAAAACAGTTGTGAGAGTCGTAACTGAGGACAAGGAACTTATTCATCAGGTGATCCCCAAAAGGTCCGGCTGCACAGGTACAGCCTTTGGACGAATATGGCTTTCAGTGTTGCAAGATCTTATTGAGAAGATTTTCGTGTTTAGTTATGCTGAATGATTATGATTTCAATCTCAGTTTGAGAAACATTATAATCAAACTGCAGTCACTAGTACATAAACAATTCTCTTCGCCAAAGATTTCCAATGTACTGAAATACGGTTATACAAATCGTGGTATTTGGAAGGTCACCTGCCACAACTTGGATTTTGTTTTATACTGTGTTCTCCGTCGCGGATATAGCGTGAAGAAATTTCGATCGTCTTATGTGCATCGTGTAAGAAACGTCATGTTCTTAGCATTTCTTTATATGGTATGATTATTGTAATAATTTTGTGTCATAATAATGAGTTACTTATTATTTTAACTTAACAAAATACACGCGTGTTAAACGATTAACAAAAAAAAGTGTACGTAAAACGTAAAATAACGGTTTAAAACATTAACGAAAATAGGTAAAACAAGTAAGTAGGATAATAAAATAAGTAGTATAATAAATATGTCAGTTAGGTGTGTTGAAAATACTCCTACAGCACACTGAGTAACGCTTATTTTTCAAAAATGGTATTTCAGAAACCAGATTTGCACATGGTTGGATGTGGCGTGAAAGCTTCTTCAATTTATGCTGTAACAAAATTTTTCATTTTTTAAAATTAATTAATTGTGATGGGGTATTTTGCAAAATTTCAAATTATTGCGAAATTTGATTATACAATTAATTATATTTCATTTTCTTTCTCTAAAGTTAATATGCCAAAATACGATTTGTGGTGTGTTTTACTCCTTAAAAGTGAAATTGGATGAGGCCGAAAAAAATGCGTATTGCGTTATTCTTCTGCATACCTATTACCTACCAAGTTCCATCATGATCGTTTATTTACACCTGAGAATGTTCCCTTGCAACTCGAGTATTTCTATGCATTACGCTTTTCCGACAATTTACTTCCTGGTTTGCTTTTCTCTAACGTCATCTGCATAATCGACACTCGAAACAAACGAATGTGATTGATGATCTAAATCGCTGGCTGGTTACCGACCGGATGTTAAGGTAGTTTCGCACTCAGGGCAACAGAAACTGTAGCTGACGAGTTGTGAGCTTTGACGATCGGTTTACTGCTTGGCTCGAGCGTATTTTCGTTACATTCGGCACATTGAGTGTAGATTCAGGCTTAAACATAAAGCTGGTATGAAATTACGAATGATAACTTGAGTCAATACATGTTGTCGTTGAAATCTTTGTTCCGAAAACTGATTTTGTGCAGCTATCCCTGCTACTGTACCCCGTACAGGACTCTTCATTTCTGCATTACTACTGCAACCCAAGTACGTTTGGACTTGTTTACTGTATTCAAGATCTCCCCACCACCACCTCGCCCCTTTCCCAATCTGACGATTTCTTGATGCCCCAGGATTTGTCATTGCATTAATTTCGTTCCTCCCCATTTCGATTCAGTTCCTCCTCATTAGTTGCTACACCTACCCATCTAATCGTCAACACTCTTCTGTAACAGCACATCTCAAATGCTGCTATTCTCTTCCTGTCTGAACTGCTTGTAGCTCTAGTTCCCCTGCCACACAAGACTACACTCCAGACAAGCTTCATACTAATGTATAAAAACTTTTTTTTTAGCAAAGTACAGCATTTAGTAAAGAGGAACTGTGCAAGATTGAGCTGAGCTTGAATTTCTTTCTCGTCAATCTGTAACAAAAGTCCAACGACACTGCAGAACGAAGTTTCACGAAAGAGCTTCATTCATTCATTGTACGCACAGTATAGCCTTAGGGTGTCAGTGTAAGAGGAAGTCGACGGATAGACGAACACTGACCGATAAAACGATTAAGCGTGTTTGGACGAGTTTCCTACGTAAATTAGGAAAAAGACATCTTGGTCGGTAAAGGCACGATCCCAGCTTCTAGTACCGGTGCATTAAAAGGTTCTAATCCAGCAAGAGGTTTCAAGAAGAACCTCTTTTGCTTTCAGAATCCAATTCTGGTAATATCTTTCACGCTGCTCTTTGACTGCTGACATTAGTGTTAGTGGTAAGAACACGCTTCATCTTTAATAGCTAATCGGCTTACAAAATCAGTTGGATTCTTTTTAAAACGCTCCAAACATTGCTGAGAATTCCATTTTTCGCCTTAACGTTTGGTCAGCTTTCAACACACACGATGTCCACCTTGTACAAAAATTCCTCATAATCAGTGGTACTGGACGATTTCCTTTTATGTGCGTGTGACGTCCGATATTTCATACGCCTTTAATCGGCCATCTTACTATGTCATACTCTCAATTTCCTTGGTATTTTCATGTTTTGGGACATCTTCCACATGTGTAACCATCAAGTTAATTTGAATACTTTTAATTTAGCTGATTATTTTTTAATTTTTGAGAACCAATGATGATTCTCTAGATAAACCTCCACCATCTTTGGATACTTACCGTTTGCGACAAGCCGTCGAGACATAGAATTTTATGACGGTTGTCATTTACCATGGATCATTTTCACGATAAATCGTGGCGATGTGAAACGAATCGTTTCATATCACACATTATTTTGCAAATATGGCTTCATACTGATTATTTACAAAAATTTTTTTAGACATACAGTAATTCCCTACCCACCACCACATACTCATTACAATAATAGAAATCTTTTATGGAGTAGGATGAGACACAGTTCTAGCTGGTTTTCAGATTTTTACTTTGTTGTCTGGGCAAGTGATCAAAAATGTTCGTTGCAACATTGTGCACCCATTTTTGTGCTAAAGACGACCTTAATGTGCGTAATGAATGTCAGTTTTTCTCTAGAATTGTAATTATTCCCTGTGAACTCCAATGGACTATTTTCAGCACAACTCATGAAAGAATAAATATACTGAAGCAGTATACAAAATGCCTAACGCATTAAACAGATGTTGAGAAGATGATCGTGGGTGAGCACCACATGTCATCTTACAGCAATTTTTTGAGCAATGAAGACTTTCTGTCTTAAAGAAGAGTTACCGCATAAAATTATTCTATATGATGTTATTGAATGAAAATATACAAAATATGTCATATTACTGATTTACATGTCCCCAAGTTTTCCGGTGATTGTAAGTGAAAATGTAGCTGAATTAAGTTGTTTTAGGAGTTCCAAAATGTGCTTTTTCCAGTTTAAATTTTCAGAAGTATGGACACCCAAAATTTTTTAAGATTCCACTGTATTTATTATTTCCTTACCGTGTGTTACACTTATCGTTGGTGTAGTGCCTCTAGATTTGCAGGACTAAATATATATAGTGCCTTCTTAAAATTGAGTGTAGGGACCATTCGCAGAATTCCAGCCGATGATACTTTTAAGAACATTGTTTACCATTTCTTTTGCTGCTGATGTGTGGTTGGAATTACTACAATACCAGTGTCATCTGCAAAAAGAAGTAATTCTGCTTGTTATGCGTTAGACGGAAGATCCTTTACATATATGAGGAAGAATAGCAACCTAAGATTGAATCTTGGGGAATCTCATGCGTGATTTCTCTCCAATTAGAATAATATCCCCTGGTTACAATGGTTGGATTACTAACAAGGGAACCTCCCCATCGCACCCCCCCTCAGATTTAGTTATAAGTTGGCACAGTGGATAGGCCTTGAAAAACTGAACACAGATCAATCGAGAAAACAGGAAGAAGTTGTGTGGAACCATGAAAAAATAAGCAAAATGTACAAACTGAGTAGTCCATGCGAAGATATGCAACATCAAGGATAAGCTGGACTCAGGAGCGCTGTGGTCCCGTGGTTAGCGTGAGCAGTTGTGGAACGAGAGGTCCTGGGTTTATGTCAGAACCCCAAGTGAATTTTTTATTTTTATTTTCGCAAAGTTATGATCTGCCCATTCGTTCATTGACGTCTCTGTTCACTGTAATAAGTTTAGTGTCTGTGTTTTGCGACCGCACCGCAAAACCGTGCCATTAGTAGACGGAAGGACGTGCCTCTCCAATGGGAACCGAAAACATTTGATCGCAAGGTCATAGGTCATAGGTCAACCGATTCCTCCACAGGAAAGCACGTCTGATATATTCTATACGACACTGGTGAGGGCATGTGCGTCACATGACAGGAATATGTTGTCGACCCACCTAACTTGTACACTTGGCGAATGTGTAAAAAGATTCTTCTACATTGCCCGATTTAAGTTTTCTTGTGGATGTGAGAATTACTCCCAAAAAAGTGATGAAAACATAAGAGTTTGTCACATAAACTGCAATAAATGAATCCAACAGTTTCACAGTCGCACACCTTTCCCTGTGCTCTGTCAAAACATATGTTTTTAACGTTTTCAAATTTTTCCGTGTGTAGACCGTCAAATCCTGCATATGTCCAAGCAAATCTGAACATGTCCTGGAATTTTCGAAAGCGAAGTTGATTATGTGTGAGTGCCTGAACTTTGATAATTGTCTGAAAAAAAATTTTAGGCTCGAAGGAAGACTTGAACCAAGGGTCTCTCGTTCCGCAGCTGCTCATGCTAACCACGGGACCACGACGCTCCTCAGTTCAAATCAGCCCTGATGTTGCCTACCTTTGCATGGACTACTCAGTTTGCAAATTTTGCTTATTTTTTTCATAGTTCCACACAACTTCTTCCTGTTTTCTCGATTGATCTGTGTTCAGTTTTTCAAGGCCTATTCACTGTGCCAACTTATAACTAAATCTGAGGGGGGTGCGATGGGGAGGTTCCCTTGTAAGTACAACTTTCGGCATTATTTTGGATAAATACGACGTTATCCATTGATTGAATATACCGTCAATCTCATAAAACCTCAGTTTATCTTGGAGAATAATGTGATCTATGCCGTCAAATGCCTTAAAAAGGTATCAGAAAAGACCAACCAGCACTGTTGTGTTATTTAATCCTTGTATAATTTGGTGATTGAACATGTAAATAGCATTCTCAATAGAGCAACTCTTCTTAAGTCCAAACTATGATATACTGAGGACGTCACTATTGTCCAGGTGGGATACTCTTCCGGAACATATAACTTTCTCAAAAATTTTGGTAAAATTGTCAGTACTGAAACAGATCGGTAGTTGTTGACGTCTCTCCTGTCACCTTTCTTATGGGGGGTTTAACAGTGGCATATTTCAATATATCTGGAAAAATGCCTTGAGTTAATGAAGTATTACATGTTTCAGGTAAAATATTGATTGTTATATGGGAACAAATTTTTAGTACTCCGTTGGAAACGCCATCAAATGCAGATGAGCTTTTATTTTTGAAAGAATATATAATTTTCTTAATTTCAGAAGTTGTTAATATACTCATTTCATTGAATTTTATGAGAGTTGCTTTTTCCATCTACCCCTTTGATTTTTCTCTTGAACTGTTTGTCCCTATATTTTCTGCTATATTTAAGAAATTATTGTTAAACATATTTGCTTCCTACTACCTGTGACTCATTATTTATAGCCCTTCCGTTTAATTCAGTAGTGATGCTATTCCGTTCTGTACTTGATTGTACTGTCACTCGTTTCACTACATTCCATGCTGCTTTAAGTCTGTTTTCGGATTCTGACATAATGTGCATGTTTCTTGATTTTTGAGAACTTTTCTTAGTGATTTTTACTTGTTTTTGTAGGTGCAACTACTACAGGACCTTGCACTGATTGACTGTTCCGTCCGTTCTTGGTAGAATATTTGGTTGATTGTGAATGAAACACACACAACACTGGTATAATATTTTACATTATTTAGTATTTGTCATACGAATCGGTTTTCGGCTGTTACGCCATCATCAGGCACTAAATTAAGTATGTTGTACAGTGAAATTCTGTAGGATCAAAGATTTTAAAGTAGTGAAACTTCCAAGCGGAATGAAATGCCGTCAAACAATGGCTATTCTCCTACCTTAGTGGATTCCGTAACGCACAAGAGGCAGAAACAACAGGTGTACTCTCTTTTTTACCTTTCTCGTAACCCACCAGCTCAAGAATGCAATAAATGGTGCACAATTCCATACTTAGGAAAGGACTCGCGGGATGTAACCAGAAAGCTTAAACCTAGGAATGTAAAAACATCATTTTATGTGCACAACATTGTTGGGCACTTTTGCCCAATGGGGAAGACTGCACTCCAGCTTTGGAAAGGAGTGGAATATATAAAATTACTTGTAACTGTGACAAATTCTGTATAGGTCAGTCTGGTAGGACAATATACACTGAAGAGCCAAAGAAACTGGTACACTTGCCTAATATCGTGTAAGGCCCCCGCGAGCACGCAGAAGTGCCGCAACACGACGTGACACGGACTCGAATAATGTATGAATAAGTGCTGGAGGCAACTGACACCATCAGTCCTGCAGAGCTGTCCATAAATCCGTAAGAGTACGTGGTGGTGGAGATGTCTTCTGAACAGCACGTTGCAAGGCATCCCAGATATGCACAATAATGGGGAGTTGGTGGCCAGCGTGGAAGAGTGTTCCTGGAGCCACGCTGTAGCAATTCGGGACGTGTGGGGTGTCGCATTGTCCTGCTGGAACTGCCCAAGTCTGTCGGAATGCACAATGGACATGAATGGATGCAGGTGATCAGACAAGATGCTTGCGTACGTGTCACCTGTCAGAGTGGAATCTAGACGTATCAGGGTTCCCATATCACTCCAACTGCACACGCCCCACACCATTACAGAGCCTCCACCAGCTTGAGTAGTCCCCTGCTGGCATGGAGGGTCCATGGATTCCGTACACGTCATCCGCTCGATACAATTCGAAACGAGACCCTTTTGACCAGGCAACATGTTTCCAGTCATCAACAGTCCAATGTCGATGTTGACGGGCCCAGGCGAGGCGTAAAGCTTCGTGTTATGCAGTCATCAAAAGTACACGAGTGAACCTACGGCTCCGAAGGCCCTTATCGATCATGTTTCGTTGAATGATTCACGCGCTGACACTTGTTGGTGGCCCAGCATTGGAACCTGCAGCAATTTGCGGAAGGGTTGTACTTCTGTCAGACTGAAAGGTTCTCTTTAGTCGTCGTTGGTCCCGTTCTGGCAGGATCTTTTTCCGGCCGCAGCAGTGTCGGAGATTTGATGTTTTACCGGATTCCTGATGTCGTGAAATGGCCGTAAGGGAAAATTCCCACTTCATCGCTACCTCGGATATGCTGTGTCTCATCGCTCGCGCCCCGACTACAACACCACGTTCAAACTCACTTAAATCTTCATAACCTGCCACTGCAGCAGCAGTAGCCGATCTCACAACTGCGCCAGACACTTGTTTTATATAGGCGTTGCTGACCGCAACGCAGTATTCTGCCTGTGAACATATCTCTGTGTTTCAATATGCATGCTTATACCAGTTTCTTTGGCGCTACAGTGTATATACGTTTGAAGGACGTTGGAAGTTTAGAAAAGGAGACTACTTTTGCAGATCACCTGCTTTAAAAGGGCCATAGTTACAAGGTGGAACATGAAGTTTTACGTCACATCAAACTGTCTACATCTACATCTACATCCATACTCCGCAAGCCATCTGACGGCGTGTGGCGTGTGGCGGAGGGTACCTCGAGAGGGTGCGTTTCTGGATGAGGTATCGAATATATTGCTTACCCCTACTTATACCTCCCGAGGAGATCACGAATGTAAAATTAGAGAGATTAGAGCGCACACGGAGGCTTTCAGACAGTCGTTCTTCCCGCGAACCATACGCGACTGGAACAGGAAAGGGAGGTAATGACAGTGCACGTAAAGTGCCCTCCGCCACACACCGTTGGGTGGCTTGCGGAGTATAAATGTAGATGTAGATGTAGATGTACCTCTATCGGTTCTCCTTGCTATTTCAGTCTCGTATTGTTCGTGGAAAGAAGGATTGTCGGTATGCCTCTGTGTGGGCACTAATCTCTCTGATTTTATCCTCATGGTCTCTTCGCGAGATATACGTAGGAGGGAGCAATATATTGCTTGACTCCTCAGTGAAGGTATGTTCTCGAAACTTCAACAAAAGCCCGTACCGAGCTACTGGGCGTCTCTCCTGCAGAGTCTTCCACTGGAGTTTATCTATCATCTCCGTAACGCTTTCGCGATTCCCAAATGATCCTGTAACGAGGCGCGCTGCTCTCCGTTGGATCTTCTCTATCTCTTCTATCAACCCTATCTGGTACGGATCCCACACTGGTGAGCAGTATTCAAGCAGTGAATGAATAAGTGTATTGTAACCTACTTCCTTTGTTTTCGGATTGCATTTCCTTAGGATTCTTCCAATGAATCTCAGTCTGGCATCTGCTTTACCGACGATCAACTTTATATGATCATTCTATTTTAAATCACTCCTAATGCGTACTCCCAGATAATTTATGGAATTAACTGCTTCCAGTTGCTGACCTGCTATATTGTAGCTAAATGATAAGGGATCTTTGTTTCTATGTATCCGCAGCACATTACACTTGTCTACATTGAGATTCAGTTGCCATTCCCTGCACCATGCGTCAATTCGCTGCAGATCCTCCTGCATTTCAGTACAATTTACCGTTGTTACAACCTCTCGATATACCACAGCATCATCCGCAAAAAGGCTCAGTGAACTTCGGATGTTATCCACAAGGTCATTTATGTATATTGTGAATAACGACGGTTCTACGACACTCCCCTGCGGCACACCTGAAATCACTCTTACTTCGGAAGTCTTCTCTCCATTGAGAATGACATGCTGCGTTCTGTTATCTAGGAACGCTTCAATCCAATCACACAATTAGTCTGATAGTCCATATGCTCTTACTTTGTTCATTAAACGACTGTGGGGAACTGTATCGAACGCCTTGCGAAAGTCAAGAAACACGGCATCTATCTGGGAACTCGTGTCTATGGCCCTCTGAGTCTTGTGGACGAATAGCGCGAGCTGGGTTTCACACGATCGTCTTTTTCGAAACTCATGCTGATTCCTACAGAGTAGATTTCTAGTCTCCATAAAAGTCATTATACTCGAACATAATACGTGTTCCAAAATTCTAAAAAAAATGGTTCAAATGGCTCTGAGCACTATGGGACTTAACAGCTGTGGTCATCAGTCCCCTAGAACTTAGAACTAATTAAACCTAACTAACCTAAGGACATCACACACATCCATGCCCGAGGCAGGATTCGAACCTGCGACCGTAGCGGTCACGCGGTTCCAGACTGTAGCGCCTTTAACCGCTTGGCCACACCGGCCGGCCAAAAATTCTACAACTGATCGACGTTAGAGATATAGGTCTATAGTTCTGCATATCTGTTCGACGTACCTTCTTCAAAACGAGGATGACCTGTGCCCTTTTTCAGTTCTTTGGAACGCTACGCTCTTCTAGAGACCTACGGTACACCGCTGCAAGAAGGGGGGCAAATTCCTTCGCGTACTCTGTGTAAAATCGAACTGGTATCCCATCAGGTCCAGCGGCCTTCCCTCTTTTGAGCGATCTTAATTGTTTCTCTATTCGTCTGTCGTCTACTTCGATATCTACCATTTTGTCATCTGTGCGACAATCTAGAGAAGGAACTACAGTGCAATCTTCCTCTGTGAAACAGCTTTGGAAAAAGACATTTAGTATTTCGGCGTTTAGTCTGTCATCCTCTGTTTCAATACCATTTTGGTCACAGAGTGTCTGGACATTTTGTTTTGATCCACCTACCGCTTTGACATAAGACCAAAATTTCTTAGGATTTTCTGCCAAGTCAGTACATAGAACTTTACTTTCGAATTCATTGAACGCCTCTCGCATAGCCCTCCTCACACTACATTTCGCTTCGCGCAATTTTTGTTTGTATGCACGGCTTTGGCTATATTTATGTTTGCTGTGAAGTTCCCTTTGCTTCCGCAGCAATTTTCTAACTCGCTTGTTGTACCACGGTGGCTCTTTTCCATCTCTTACGATCTTTCTTGGCACATACTCAAAAATGGCTCTGAGCACTATGGGACTTAACTTCTGAGTTCATTAGTCCCATAGAACTTAGAACTACTTAAACCTAACTAACCTAAGGACATCACACACATCCATGCCCGAGGCAGGATTCGAACCTAGAACCGCTCGGCCACCCCGGCCGGCGACACATACTCATCTAATGCATATTGTACGATGGTTCTGAACTTTTTCCGCTGATCCTCAACACTACCTGTACTTGAGACAAAACTTTTGTGTTGAGTCGACAAGTATTCTGAAATCTGCTTTTTGTCACTTTTGCTAAACAGATAAATCTTCCTACCTTTTTTAATATTTCTATTTACGGCTGAAATCATCGATGCAGCAACCGGTTTATGATCGCTGATTCCCTGTTCTGCGTTAACTGTTTCAAATAGTTCGGGTCTGTTTGTCACCAGAAGGTCTTAACTGTTTCAAATAGTTCGGGTCTGTTTGTCACCAGAAGGTCTAATATGTTGTCACCACGAGTCGGTTCTCTGTTTTACTGCTCAAGGTAGTTTTCAGATAAAGCACTTAAAAAAAATTTCACATGATTCCATGTCCCTGCCACCCGTTATAAACTTTTGAGTCTCCCAGTCTATATCCGGCAAATTAAAATCTCCACCCAGAACTATAACACGGTGGGGAAATCTACTCGAAATATTTTCCAAATTTTCCTTCAGGTGCTCTGCCACAACAGCTGCTGACCCAGGGGGCCTATAGAGACATCCAGTTACTATGTTTGAGCCTGCTTTAACCGTCTGTCTTGAAATTATGGAAATTAATAAACACATGACCATCAACTCAAGCCTAGTGATGAATGACCAAATACAGTTTCCTTACTCACCACTTCCAATTGCAAATACTACTCATAATCCCATCCAGACCGTGTTGTACATTACCCCTCTTACTCACATGCTCCATTTCCTTTATTTCATTTACTATAGTTTGCTTGTTATGTTAAAAAAAACTTTACTGTGTATAATCGCAGCTGCATCTCTCCCCTGGTTAATACCAGTATTATATCTCATCTGTATGTAATTTATGATCTATTAAAGACAAGATTGTTTTGTTCAGCCACAACCCTGAAATACGTCATCAAAGTTCATTGTCCAATTGTATTCTTCTGTGTCTAAAGTTCATTAGTTAATGTGTCACATATTTTATCTTAGTTAAATAATCTGACATTGCATTTACAATCAAATAACCTCCCTTGCTTTATTCCTATTGTAACATTAACAGTTTTCGTCTCTGGAAATGGAGATACTCTGAACATTCACTAGTTTAAAATCTTTGATCCTACAAAATATCACTGCAACACGTCTTTGTACCTGATGATGGCGTAACAACCGAAAGCCGGTTCGTCTAACAAATAATAAATATTGTAGAATATTACTGCCGGATCTGCACTTGTGCTAGCCAACAGATACATTTCCCTTTTCCTTTCGCAATATACTAAAATCCCTCTAGTGACTCATGCTTTTTATATGGGTGTTTAATTACCTTTCTGATTAACTTATGCGGAAAGCTACTTTCAAGTAACGACATGAATTTATCATGAAGTATATTACGATGGCAGGCTGAAAAGTAATGCTAGTGTTTGGTTCATTATAAATCTCATCCCAGGTCACATCTTGTAAACTGTCCTTAAAAACATTTGTTGTTTGGGAGTATAAATACTGTGAGGCACTATTTTATTTATCCCAACTCGCTGTGCATCATGATGAGAGAGGGCATTTGTTACAGGGTGTACGGGTATGGTATCGATTTCATAAATTTGAAAGAAGGACATCCTTGGCCAATTGAAAAAGACGTATCAACAATTGCATACGGCAGATCACGTCGACGATTTACTTTCATTATTTGGTAACATTTTCCACCGCAACAGTCCACAGCTCGTGGTTGTGCGGTAGCGTTCTCGCTTTCCACGCCAGGGTTCCCGGGTTCGATTCCCGGCGGGGTCAGGGATTTTCTCTGCCTCGTGATGACTGTGTGTTGTGTGATGTCCTTAGGTTAGTTAGGTGTAAGTAGTTCTAAGTTCTAGGGGACTGATGACCATAGCTGTTAAGTCCCATAGTGCTCAGAGCCATTTTTGAACCACCGCAACAAAAACAAAATATCTTTGATGTCAATACCGTCTTTTAACTATTTTGAAATATTGGTGTTCAGATATGTGTTCTGGGAATGAAGATTTATCTGCTATAGGCACTAGCGTAAGCTGAATAGGCCCATTGCCGAAAGCAACAGCCGCAGCACAGTTCCTGCTTACCAAGTCGTCTCAAGATGGGTAGAGCCCGAAACGCGTAATGAATGACAAATGAGTCCCAAAACATCCTGTGACTCTAATTTTGCGACCAACCGGCTACTTTAAAGCACTTTTCATCACTGTGGTTATATGGTGGCACGTCTCTAATACGAATTTCAGTCACGTATACGACCGTCTTTGCGCCACTGCAAGAACTTTTCACGTTCCTTTTTTATTGTACGTGAATGTCTTACTACAGATGTTAAGCGAGTTTGCTAGAAAAGTAGTTTCTACTAATTGTGACGGACGTAGCGGTTTTGCCACCCACCGCACGTATTTTAAACGCTCAACATCCTTTAATGTAATGCAGTTACATTCATGAATCGCTCTGGGAGATCACTGCCATCTTGGATGAGATCCAAATGGGACTGAGTCAGCTCTTCTCCTCTTGCAGGATTGTTTACGCCGTCTTCTGCCTCATATCGTTTACGAGGGGCTATCAAAATCTGACAGTTTCGAAAACGTACTGCATGGGAATTAAGAATTGACGTTAACTGCCAGTCGACGTCGATATTATTACAGACGGAGCACACGCTTAGTTGTACAAGGACAAGTGTCCCTGAGGCAGCAACATTCTAGTATCGCCCAGAAGTGAGTTAAGGAAGCGTTAATATACTGATAAGTGCAACGCGTTTCTCATTCCGACCCTCAAGAGAGGAGAGATTGTTGGGATGGTAAATACTATATTTCTATGTTCCCTGCACGTTTGTACCTTGTGCACTCGAATTACGCGGAGAAAGCGGACAAAAATTCGGAGGTTGTCCAGGGATACTGCCAGAAACTTTCGGTAGATGCGACTCGTTACAGAATTTTTGCGTTTCTTTTGATTTCTTATCCCCATTTACCATCGTATATGTGCTGCATTGGCAGTATCTGCCAAACAGTGAAAATGTCGACGGTACGTGCTGTGTGTCTTGTTTGGAATCAACTCGTTCCTCTCAGATGATTCTTCACACAGAAGTTAATATTGAGTACTGCTCAGTTCTTTTTCTTTCCGACAGTGTTAGTTGTACGTTAAGGATGGTACGCAGCAGTATGTATAGGATTCCTGATGAGCTGGATGCAGCGGAAGACCGCCACAACGACGATATATTGAACTACACTACTGGCCATTAAAATTGCTACACCACGAAGATGACGTGATACAGACACGAAATTGAACCGACAGGAAGAAACTGCTGTGATATGCAAATGAAAGCTTTTCAGAGCATTCACACAAGGTTGGCGCCGGTGGCGACACCTACAACATGCTCACATGAGGGAAGTTTCCAACCGATTTCTCATACACAAACAGCAGCTGACTGGCGTTGCCTGGTGAAACGTTACTGTGATGCCTCGTGTAAGGAGGAGAAATGCGTACCATCACGTTTCCGACGTTGATAAAGGTCGGATTGTAGCCTATTTCGATTGCGATTTATCGTATCACGACATTGCTGCTAGCGTTGGTCGAAATCCAATGACTGTTAGCAGAATATGGAATCGGTGGGTTGAGGAGGGTAATACGGAACGCCGTGCTGGATCCCAACGGCCTCGTATCACTAGCAGTCGAGACGACAGGCGTCTTATCCGCATGGCATCCCTGAGTCAACAGATGGGGACGTTTGCAAGACAAGAACCATCTCCACGAACAGTTCGACGACGTTTGCAGCAGCATGGACTATCAGCTCGGAGACCATGGCTGCGGTTACCCTTGACGCTGCATCACAGACAGGAGCGCCTGCGATGGTGTACTCAACGACGAACCTGGGTGCACGAATGGCAAAACGTCATTTTTTTCGGACGAATCCAGGTTCTGTTTGAAGCATCATGATGGTCGCATCCGTGTTTGGCGACATCGCGGTGAACGCACATTGGAAGCGTGTATTCGTCATCGCCATACTGGCGTATCGCCCGGCGTGATGGTATGGAGTGCCATTTGTTTACACGTCTCGGTCACCTCTTGTTCTCATTGACGGCACTTTGAACAGTGGACGTTACATTTCAGATGTGTTACGACCCGTGGCTCTACCCTTCATTCGATCCTTACGAAACCCTACATTTCAGCAGGATAATGCACGACCGCATGTTGCTGGTCCTGTACATGACTTTTTGTATACAGAAAATGTTCGACTGCTGCCCTGGCCAGCACATTCTCCAGATCTCCAACTGAAAACGTCTGGTCAATGGTGACCGAGCAACTGGCTCGTCAAAATACGCCAGTCACTACTCTTGATGAACTGTGGTATCGTGTTGAAGCTGCATGGGCAGCTGTACCTGTACACGCCTTCCAAACTCTGTTTGACTCAATGCCCAGGCGTATCAAGGTCGTTATTACGGCCAAAGGTGGTTGTTCCGGGGACTGATTTCTAAGGATCTATGCACGCAAATTGCGTGAAAATGTAATCACATGTCAGTTGTAGTATAATATATTTGTCCAATGAATACCCGTTTATCATCTGCATTTCTTCTTGGGCGAGTAGTGTACATTAAATGTTTTCGCAGTTGCGAATATGGACTACCATCAGCTGTGGAATGGGTCGGCGACAATGAAAATCGTGGCAGACCGGGACTCGAGCCCGGATTTCCCGCTTATCGCGAGAGGTCGTCGTACCATTTGGCTATATGATGGATGTATGAGTACAGGTGTCTACATGTGGTTGACGACATGTAGAAGTTTGGCTCTGGTCGTGAGTCGTGCACCGATAGCCAAATGGTTAGGCGACCGCTCTTGATAAGAGGGAAATATGGGCTCGATTCCTGTTCTGCCAGAAATTTTCACTGTTGTCATTCCATTCTACAGCTGATGTTTGTCCATATTCGCAACTGCGTATGCGTCGGTAACCGTAGCACAATTCGTTCGCACGTGCTTGAGGGTTGTTACGTTATTGTGTGTTCAGTGTCGTACGATCTGCCAACTGCATATTACAGGCTTTTTGCCTATTGTGAAAGTATTTTCTCTGAAACAAAGGTTACTGGCGTAACGAACCGAATAAATCATTATGTTTCAGATGTCAGAATATATCGTCCTGCAGTGTTTTGCTGTGAGTTTTTCTCAGTTTTTGTGCTGCTGAAATTTATCACAACTGTACATATGGTTTTCACTTTTTATTTGCACCTACCGAGGTATGCTATAAGAACAGACAGACAATATACAGTATATGCGACAACCTATGGGGAAAAATAAGTAGGGGGGATCGCATTAAAAAGGGCATAAGATTAGGATGCTGTCTCTCTTCTCTACGGCTTAACCTATATATCAGAGAAGCAGTGAGGGAAAGAGAATAAAGTTTCAGAAGTAGAATTATGCTTCAGATTCGCTGGTGACGTTACTATCCTCTGTGAAAGTGAAGAACCGTTGCAGGATCTGTTGCATGTAATGAAGTTTATTGAGCATAGAATATAAATGAGAGCAAACTAAAGAAAATCGAGAGTAGCAGAAATGAGATTAGGGACGAACATAAGATCAGAATTGGGGCATACGTAGTGGACGAGACGGAATAAATTCGCTAGTTTGGAAATAAAACACATAGATATTATAAAAATGGATGTACATATGTATGTTTGTATGTACGTATGTAGGTTCCACACCTCCTCCTAAGCCACAGGACCGATTTCAACCAAACTATCCTTGGTTACAGGCAGACGCCTTTTGATAAGAAATTCTCTCTTAACGTGAGGTAGTCATCTTCGTATATACTGTTTGCTGCGTCCATTATTCATTACAAGCTGTTCACCCAATATTGCCGGGGTATGTATTTATTCCAATCTTCTGTAAGTCCACCTTCTCTTCCCCCACTCTCTGTGCATCTCCTCGTCTTTCCTTCCTTTTTCTCTCCCCTCTCTCTGTCCATTTCCCCCTCTTCCCCTCTTTATCCGCCCTACTTGCGCCCATCTCCTCCTTCCCCCTTCTCTTTCCACGTTATCACACTGAACCGAATAGGAGGTTCGTGGTTCTTAACCTCACAGTATATCTTTCCAGGTTCGTAACTAATATAAGTAGTGCACCAAACCTGGTTGAAATCGTTCCAGGATTTTGGGATGAGCTTTTTACCCGTATCTTTGCCCACTTACGCACATATCAAATATGTTCCACATACATTTAATATATTTAACAGGTAATTGTACACACATTTCACTTGTATCTCTAGCGAGTTTCGCCCTGAAGTTTCATTTTCACGAAGCTCAATCTGTAAGAAGTCGTATCTCTTGAACGTTGTGCTATAAATGATATAGTTGTGCAAGTACATCCTGTGGTATATGTGACTACTGTCTGCGAAATGTGTAGCCAATCATTAGTTGTAAAGAAGTAACAAATATAAATGTCATGCATGATGCATTTTTCACGCATCTCAGCGTTTATGATATAGCCCCTGAAGTATGTGCCGTACTATGATACAGTCTTCCTGGTACATTCAGTGGTGTATGTGAATGCCATCTGCAAAATGAGTCACATAGAGTTAATAGTAAAGAAGTAATAAATTAAAATGTCATGATTCTTGCGGCGGTTTTGTTGCATGAACAGCAGATTGTAGTGAGCGATAAACTTTTCTCTTTTCGTGCTGGTCGTCACCAAGAAAAAAATTCGTGGTTTGAAATTATGTGTACAGTTTATTGAAAGTCAGTAACGTAAGTGCTCTCATTCTCATATAGTGACTGACAAAGTTATCGGTGTTCTCGTTTCGCAGGCTACACTGCTTTATCACCCCCACCCCAACCCCTTTGATAGGTAGGTGGTTGTTACCACCAAAGCGATCCTTTCCGGACAGTAAGGATAGGATTTAAGGTGAAAAAAAGTCTGAGAATGAATGTCTGGGACACTGCATTGTATGGAAGTGAACCATAAACTGAAAAAAACGGAAAGCAAGCGGGAAGGTTAGGGTTTATCGAGCCGTCAACGTTCAAGTCATTAGACGGAGCACAAATTCGGGAAGGGAATCAAATCGAGCCTGCCCTTTGAAAGACACCATCCCGCCATCCGTTTAAACGACTGTGGACAACACGTAAAATCTACATGTGAATGGCCAAACGGGATTTGAGTCGGCACCCTGCCTGAGCAGAAGACAGTAAAGAAATGTTTGACATGCGGTGTTTCAGAATAACGGTTAAAATCAAGTGGGCTCATTAAATAAGAAATGAATAGATTCGTCGAGGAAACTAATGTTTGAGTAACTAACTAGAAGAAGGGACATGGTAATAGAACACTTGTTGAAACTCCAGGGAATAACTTTCATGGTACTGACAATAAGGGGAGCTGCAGATGGAAATACTGCAGGAAAAGCCTGAGATTGGAATATATGCCCAATATAACTTAGGCCGTTGTTTGTAAGTGATCCTCTGAGATTAACACATTGGCTGCCGTGTCTATCAAATTGATACAAAAGGTGACTTTCCTGGCAGGCCATGTGCAACAAACTGATACATATATTTCGGGCCGTTTGTATAATCCTAATACACAGTTACTTTGAATTCAAATGGATGTATAGTTGTCCTGGCCTCCTGGAGAGGCCGGGCACTTTGGTTCCGAAATTTATTGATGGATAGTGTGAGAGGTCACTCTTGTAGTTTGCCCTGCTTCGTAGTATATTCAGAGGTTCGAGTCCTCTCTCGGGCATGGATGTGTATGTTGTCCTTAGCGTAAGTTAATTTAAGTTATATTAAGTATTGTGTAAGCCTATGGACGGGTGGCCTCAGCAGTTTGGTCCCATAGGAACTTGCCACAAATTTCCAAAATTTTCAACATGCACTTGAGAATGTCTATAAAGTCGAAATCATGATTGTGTAATATAAATGATCAATTAGCAGTCAAATGGCGGAAATTTCTTTCAATAAAGTCATAAATAGGTTCTCAAGCTATTCAAGCTGTGTGTTCAGGGTGGATGTACCTGGCATGTGAAAGTGTATGCTGGAAAGGAAATTGCTCCAACAGATCATGAAATGTTTTCACTGTACTGGTGGGGTTGATGGGTCCATTTTTGAATATCGGGCGCATTTTGTACGTCGACAATTAGTACACAAGCGTTGTCTTAGCGTGTAAGTTCAATGAACATTTATCTCGCCTCGTTGGTACATCGAGAAATAGCAGAAAGTACAGACTGTGGTGTCACCGCCAGACACCACACTTGCTAGGTGGTAGCCTTTAAATCGGCCGCGGTCCGTTAGTATACGTCGGACCCGCGTGTCGCCACTATCAGTGATTGCAGACCGAGCGCCGCCACACGGCAGGTCTAGAGAGACTTCCTAGCACTCGCCCCAGTTGTACAACCGACTTTGCTAGCGATGGTTCACTGACAAAATACGCTCTCAGTTGCCGAGACGATAGTTAGCATAGCCTTCAGCTACGTCATTTGCTACGACCTAGCAAGGCGCCATTATCAGTTGCTATTAATATTGTGAATCATGTAACGGCAAGACCGACGTTCACCATTAATAGATTAAAGTTAAGTATTCATCCAGCTGCGTCCGTTTTTCTACATTCTAATTTCCCTTTCCTGTTCCAGACCTCACGCCAGCCTGCCTGAGCTAAAACGCGTGCCTTTCGTCTTCCTCTAGTATTCGTGGGTTGGCTCTCCTGCCAATCCACAACACAGGCCAACGACAATAGTGAAAGGAAAGGTCAAGAAAAGTGAAATGTTATGCATGCAGAGAGACATAAATGTTATTGTTGGAAAATGGAAGGACGAGGTAGACCTTCTTTCTGACAACTAAAGAGGTAGCAACCACCTTAAGAAAAGAAGCAACAAAAGGCCATCCACAATTTTGGAATATAATACCGCAAAATCCTTACGTGTGGATCAAATGGCATCTTATGCCTCAACTTTACAAAAAGGAGTGAAGTGGTACTGCAAGTTTTCATTCGAGCACCTCACAAATACAGCAGTTGTCAATGCTCACACTATCTACAAGCAAATCATTGATAAAAATGTACACGAAACTGAATTTGCGAGAGAAAGTTCCAATTGCATTGATAAGCATTGGAAACCCGAAAGATGTACCAGGAAACATGTCTTGCGAGAAACGGGCAGCAAGGGAAACATGTATTTCATATTACCGAAGATACTCTCAAGAATTTGGTAAAGCTGAAGCCATAAAGAAAACAAAGCAAGTCTTCACAAACTGTGAGGGTAGTTGGAATGAAAAGCTTAAGTGCTCGGAATGTTACCTCATTATTCACAAATGGTTCAAATGGCTCTGAGCACTATGCGACTTAACTTCTGAGGTCATCAGTCGCCTAGAACTTAGAACTAATTAAACCTAACTAACCTAAGGACATCACACACATCCATGCCCGAGGCAGGATTCGAACCTGCGACCGTAGCGGTCGCGCGGTTCCAGACTGAAGCGCCTTTAACCGCACGGCCACACCGGCCGGCCATTATTCACATTTGTAAAGTAAAGCACACAGCCTATTAATTGATTGAAATGCGTTGTTACATCTGCTGTGAATTTCTAAACCAGGCGTGTGGAGTACTGAATATTCAGCATTTTTATTCATGTTCTATTCTTCCAAAAAATAAATGTCTTTCGTCTGAAATGCCGAAACGAGTCTTGATTTGTTATCGAAGGTTGTGCATAATTCCTATACATTTGACCTACTAGGAATGATATTGAAGAAATTAACTTTCTCAGGCCATGTGTCTAACAACCGTACACAGCTGAAAAATGCCTTGGCCTGGTACGTAACCTTGGGCGATTCAGGTCCGCCAGCCAATGTGTTAAGAGATTGGCATAGGAAAGCAAATCATGGCTGACCACGTAAATCCTGTCAGAAGACTGACGACAACACGTTCATCTCGACCTCGCCTTTCACTTTTCCAGAAGTGACGAGTCCCAGGGCCGGCGGTTTGTAGCACTGTCAGCCGCGTCCGTTCTATAGCAACGCCCATTGGCAGGACTAACGTCAACAGCAGTGGGTCTGTTACTTACCGGGCAGAGTTTGTACTCGGGGATTATAGATAGCCGTGACGTGACGCGGTTAGGGCCGACTTTAACGCGTCTTGAGCGCCGTCCAACTCTGGGCACAGGGCTCTAATCTGGGACGTGCCACTGGGCGACGCTTCGAGGGCGTGGCATTGGCGTCGTCACTGCTGACATTCTCACGCGCCAGCTCTTCGTCAAGGAATATTAGCCACCTGTCTTCTAAAGGTAGCAAGGGCGTTTTGAAGTACTGAAGTGAGTATTCCGTCGGCTTCGTAGACCTTTGGTGCGAAGAAGTGATGTTATCTAAGAACTTCGTCATTGTCTATCTACAGATTTCAATTTTCTTTTACGTCTCAACACACAACATTATTATTACCACTGTCATTATCATTATACAAGGTGTCCCAGAAGGAATGGTCAATATTCAGTAAAGACAGGAATCACAATTCGAAGCAAAAAAATCCAGTAAACATGGCCTCTAAAATGCCTAACTTAACAGCTATGAGCACTTCTTCATCTTCGATACTATGAAACAAATCTCATCTACTGCAAGCTCTTTACTTCGATGTTTCAGCTCTAAAATGCAATACTTAAAAGCTATGAGCATTTGTTCAATTGAAGAGATGTGTTTCACAATAGCGAAGATGAATAAGTGCTTACAGCTCTTAAGGTATGCATTTTAGAGCCCTTGTCTACTGGATATATTTTCTTGTTTTGTCCACACTACCGCGTCTCAGAATATGAGAAGCAAAGAGTTAGCAGGAAAAGAGTTTTCCTTTACAGTATCAAAGATGAAGAAGCGCCCGTAGCTATTAAAGTATGCACTTTAGAGCCCATGTTTATCAGACATTTTAGCTTCGCATGGTCGTTCCTGTCATATTCCTGAACATTGGCCACTGCTCCTGGAACATCCTGTATATTGCTCATTTATTATAGATACTCTAACGTTAAATCACTAATGGTGTCTGGTTGGATGTAAGAGAGACCTGAAAGCGCTAGTATTGCCGGACGAAATAAATGCATAAATGAAAAACTAAATAAGAAAATATCGATTGTCAGAAGTTCTATATTTCCATCTCTGGTTCCATAAACTGCTCGTAGTTATCGTCTTGATTTCCTGTCGAATGTAAATGGATCCATCGATCTTTAGAGGCTTATTGTGCCCTCCACAGGTTGCGGGCCCGGGTCTCAAAGAAAGGATAGAGGAGATATTGATGGACGTTGAAGAGCTAAGTGGATTCCGGAAGGGAAGATCTTAAAATGACAACAGTTTTATTTTAAGGCGGCTAATGGCAAAGAGACTGGAAACTACTTTGAGTATTCAAAAAAATGGTTCAAATGGCTCTGAGCACTATGGGACTTAACATCTATGGTCATCAGTCCCCTAGAACCTAGAACTACTTAAACCTAACTAACCTAAGGACATCACACAACACCCAGTCATCACGAGGCAGAGAAAATCCCTGGCCCCGCCGGGAATCGAACCCGGGAACCCGGGCGTGGGAAGCGAGAACGCTACCGCACGACCACGAGCTTTGAGTATTCATTTAGTATTCGTAGATCTCGGGAAGGTGTATGGCACAGTATCGCTGAAGACACTGTTTGAAGTCCTAATGGAAGTGGGCTTGAAAAGATATAACGTGAAAGTACTCTAATGCAAGCGATGTTGTTTAAAATATACACTAACGGAAAAAAATCGCAACACCAAAAAATAATTAATGAGTAGTGAAATTTTGGGAATGCATTTTTCTAGCAACATATTTAAGTGATTAACATTGCAAGATGACAGGTTAATGTGAGCATTAGGCAGGCAGTTCCAACTGTGAATTGGTGGTACATTAATAACCGGTGTAACCGACAGACTGTTAAGTACACGAATGCAGACATGCACGCATTGCGTTGTATAGGTGCCGGATGTCAGTTTGTGGGATGGATTTTCATGCCTGTTGTACTTGGTCGGTCAATACAGGGACGATGACACCGATTATGTCCCATATGCGTGCGATTGGAGACAGACCTTCTGATAGAGCAGGCCAAGGTATTATGCAGATACTCAGTAGAGAATGTAGGGTTACAACAGCCGTATGTGGGTGAGCGTTATCCTGTTGGAAAACAGCATCTACACTCCTGGAAATGGAAAAAAGAACACATTGACACCGGTGTGTCAGACCCACCATACTTGCTCCGGACACTGCGAGAGGGCTGTACAAGCAATGATCACACGCACGGCACAGCGGACACACCAGGAACCGCGGTGTTGGCCGTCGCATGGCGCTAGATGCGCAGCATTTGTGCACCGCCGCCGTCAGTGTCAGCCAGTTTGCCGTGGCATACGGAGCTCCATCGCAGTCTTTAACACTGGTAGCATGCCGCGACAGCGTGGACGTGAACCGTATGTGCAGTTGACGGACTTTGAGCGAGGGCGTATAGTGGGCATGCGGGAGGCCGGGTGGACGTACCGCCGAATTGCTCAACACGTGGGGCGTGAGGTCTCCACAGTACATCGATGTTGTCGCCAGTGGTCGGCGGAAGGTGCACGTGCCCGTCGACCTGGGACCGGACCGCAGCGACGCACGGATGCACGCCAAGACCGTAGGATCCTACGCAGTGCCGTAGGGGACCGCACCGCCACTTCCCAGCAAATTAGGGACACTGTTGCTCCTGGGGTATCGGCGAGGACCATTCGCAACCGTCTCCATGAAGCTGGGCTACGGTCCCGCACACCGTTAGGCCGTCTTCCGCTCACGCCCCAACATCGTGCAGCCCGCCTCCAGTGGTGTCGCGACAGGCGTGAATGGAGGGACGAATGGAGACGTGTCGTCTTCAGCGATGAGAGTCGCTTCTGCCTTGGTGCCAATGACGGTCGTATGCGTGTTTGGCGCCGTGCGGGTGAGCGCCACAATCAGGACTGCATACGACCGAGGCACACAGGGCCAACACCCGGCATCATGGTGTGGGGATCGATCTCCTACACTGGCCGTACACCACTGGTGATCGTCGAGGGGACACTGAATAGTGCACGGTACATCCAAACCGTCATCGAACCCATCGTTCTACCATTCCTAGACCGGCAAGGGAACTTGCTGTTCCAACAGGACAATGCACGTCCGCATGTATCCCGTGCCACCCAACGTGCTCTAGAAGGTGTAAGTCAACTACCCTGGCCAGCAAGATCTCCGGATCTGTCCCCCATTGAGCATGTTTGGGACTGGATGAAGCGTCGTCTCACGCGGTCTGCACGTCCAGCACGAACGCTGGTCCAACTGAGGCGCCAGGTGGAAATGGCATGGCAAGCCGTTCCACAGGACTACATCCAGCATCTCTACGATCGTCTCCATGGGAGAATAGCAGCCAGCATTGCTGCGAAAGGTGGATATACACTGTACTAGTGCCGACATTGTGCATGCTCTGTTGCCTGTGTCTATGTGCCTGTGGTTCTGTCAGTGTGATCATGTGATGTATCTGACCCCAGGAATGTGTCAATAAAGTTTCCCCTTCCTGGGACAATGAATTCACGGTGTTCTTATTTCAATTTCCAGGAGTGTATTTCAATGACTACTTTGGAATATACTAGTTATGCAGTAGTTAAAAAAGATACCTTCACATTTTATGCAGGGTAATGTAAGTGTTTCGGGTAGTATTCTAAAGGTTGTCCGGACGTGCGATGTAACTGTTCTGTCAACGTATGCAGGATGTTCATAACAGTGTAACTGTGACTTATGTACAAGACTTGGACCACTGTAATTCACTCACAGTCAACGAAATTCATTTATGTTGTGTACAGATTTAAAGGCATTTTTCTACAAAGAAAATGTACTAGTCTATTTTGGAACATCAAACATTTATCTAGTACTTTTACAATTATTGTAATTAATTTCGGAGTAACCGGTATGACATTTGTGACATACAGTCCCAGCAATAGGTAAATATAATAGTGAAAAGTGCCGTTAATTGTTTACAGTATTATTCTAACGCATAACTACAGAACAGGAGGAGTACGTAGAACTTCAAAATAATTATCTTTATCATGTGGCTCACTGTGTTTTTGTTCTCGCTTAAGTAGAAGTCCAAGTACGCTTCCAAACTAATCAATGAAACAATGTAAATTTGTATTGGTACATTATCAGATACATTATAGACAGCCTGAGCATCGAAACTGCACAAAACAACTGCCACTGATATACTAGCGTTATTCCTTTAACATGTGTGGCAATAATGAATATATACGCCGACGTGGGTCAACTTAATAAAACTAAAATGCTCAAGTACTCTCAGGTATTGCATAGTTCAGTTGAAAGGTGTATCGCCAGCTCCTGTATGAATCCGGCATAGAATTCAGTGGTAACTGAACTTGCTGGCAGTTAGATCTCATAGTACAGTTACGAGGTTACTCAAATTAATATCTGTAAAAAATCAATGATTTTTTTTGTAAAACATGAAATTGAATATGACTTGTATTAAACCAAAAGTACGATTACATTAAGAGTCTTTTCATTATAATAATTAACGGTACATTAAGGCACTCATTAGTATGCTTTTTCTTTGTCTGGCGCGAACAATATCAGGCGCATGTGTGCGAATGTGAAGTTCTAATTTGAGCTCTGTGTAAGAAGTACTAATTCAGAGCTCATTGTAAACGATCTTGTGCTGAGCTTAAAATATGAAGTTTTTCAGTTACAAGATGTAATGAATTCTGTGTCAACGACGGATAATAAAGTTAAAAATGCAATAAATGAACGCTGATGCAATTCGAACTTGTATTTTTGCAACTTCCATGTACATTTTTAGGACCAAGGAGAAGAGATTTCAACGTGAACTACAAGATCGTCCCCATATAAATAAATACGTAGCTTTGAAGTAGCTGTATTCGCCGGACTTATCAATTAAAAAAAGGTTGTCCGCAAACACGTGTTTAACATATGTGCTGTTGTTGGTGGACAGCGGTTGAGAGTTTCAGCTTTATCTAGATTCAACGAATCGGATAAAGTAATTTTATATTTTGAGCTCATTTCATTGTGCCGCCCCTCTTTTTGGAGGGTATGTTAAATGCAATTAAATCGCGTTGGAAGGAATTGCATGCCCTCACTTGTCAGGTACTGTAGAGCAACATTTTAGTAATTTAATCGTGGGACAGGTGACTATAAACAACAATTTCATTTTGAGAGAGTGCGTTGTGCTGAGTCCCACGTGCATTCAGCGCGTGTCAGTGGCTGACGACGTGTTGGATGCGGCGGTTGCCCTACGCGATGCCTCCTATTGTGTCGTCATTAGGCTGCATGAAAAGGTGCCCGCGTGGAGTACTTCGCCCCGTGACCTACACCGAGCTGTGAGTTCCTGCCATCAGCTATCACACTGTTCCAACGAACAATACCGCTGCTATAACCTTATTTTGTTCGTGTTGGACTGCGATTTGGAAACTGCGATTTTTTGTGATGTAAAAGACAAATGTAAACAATTATGTGTGCCAGTCACTTTTACTTTCATCCAAGACGCGTTTAGAGGGCATACTGGTCACATCCAGTTGGAACAGTGATTTACTGTTTTTGTGGGTGTAGCCAGTTATCTAGCTTTCACTTCATTTTGAAGATGTGACAGCAAAAGTGAACCACCAATATCACACGTTGTGGCTACATCCTGTAAAATAATTACTTTTATTTTTCTGGGGGTCAACAGCCTCACCGAGTTCTGACAATAAAACCATGGATCAATTACGCTGGAATCTGTTTATTATTTGTGCAAGAAGCCAATTTCGACCTTGGGTAATTTTCAAACCTATACTTCAAGCCTTACGCTTCATTGTAGTAATATCTGAAATAAAGCGTGAATCTTAAAAAATGTGCTTGAAAATGACCACGGTTGAAATTGGTTAATTGCACAGATAATAAAAATATTACAGCCTACTTGGGCCATGATTCATTCTCAGTAAAGTAAACTCACACGTAAACCAGTGATCCACCGGAAGATGAATATGTAGCTATTCAAACACGTCGAGTATAAAGATAAATGTGGGAGGCACATAGAATTCTTTTAATTTGTCTATTATATCTGTTGTTCTCTTCTTCCACAAAGAGAAATTCGTAAGCTTTTACGCCGTTAAATGTTAAATGAGACTTTACTTTTATTACAATATTCACTCAGAACCAGATTATTTTTGTTTTCTATACTTCACAAATTATTCGTTTCGCCCGTTGTCCACCACGAGATTTGTTAAAATGAAACCGACTTTGCCGTTACACTCTGAGATGCAATATAGTTTGAACACAAAAAATAGCGCTGCATATAAGACCACCTCGTCGTAAATTACCTGATACAGGTTATTTGGTTGAGTTTTATGTTGCTGACTAAACAATAAACGAATTCATCCATCTGTTGTGTGATGGAGATACGTATTGCCAAACACCTTGCATACAGAAAACCTAAATCATCGTGCATTTAATCTGATCAGGTTTTTGCCTTCAGGCCCTTTCATACATCAGAACAGGTTTTTTACGTTTACAAGAGCTTTTACACGTAGATTACTCAAATAATATAAATAAATGTCCGCAGCTCGTGGTCGTCCGGTAGCGTTCTCGCTTCCCGCGCCCGGCTTCCCGGGTTCGATTCCTGGCGGGGTCAGGGATTTTCTCTGCCTCGTGATGACTGGGTGTTGTGTGACGTCCTTAGGTTCGTTAGGTTTAAGTAGTTCTAAGTTCTAGGGGACTAATGACCATAGATGTTAAGTCCCATAGTGCTCCGAGCCATTTGAACCATTTTTTTTTATAAATAACATGATGACCATAGATGCTAAGTCCCATAGTGCTCAGAGCCATTTGAACCATTTTTTATAAATAACAATAAAAATAATAAGAAAATAATAATAACAGTAATAAATAGGGATTGAAACGAGCGGTCGTACATAAGTAACGCTTTTTCTAATAATGGTACTGATGAAAAATTAATTGCAGTAATAAAAGAATTGCTAATAATAATAATAATAATAATGTATAAATATTAGAATTTATGAATGAAAAATCAGTGTTAAATTTTTAGCCTTCGATGAAGATTTAACAGTTTTCATTAAGACTGTAGAAGAAACTAAACATGGTTCAAATGGCTCTGAGCACTATGAGACTTAACAGCTGAGGTCATCAGCCCCCTAGAACTTAGAACTACTTAAACCTAAGAACATCACACACATCCATACCCGAGGCAGGATTCGAACCTGCGACCGCAGCGGTCGCGCGGTTAATCGATAACAAGCATCGTTGGAGCCGTTGTTGCTGCTAGAACTGGTATCTGTGTGTACTAACTTTCGCATCCTGTGTACTCCAAATTCTCCTGCTAGTTTAATCATGTATTTTCCGTGTTACTATATATGCACCTTCCTTTTATACTAGGCAGCGCAATAAGTAAAGTTTAGTTACTTGCTGCTCTTCCTGATGTTGCATTTTTAATGGCCAGCACTGCAAGAAATGGTTCAAATGGCTCTGAGCACTATGGGACTTAACTTCTGAGGTCATCAGTCCCCTAGAACTTCGAACTACTTAAACCTAACTAACTTAAGGACATCACACACATCCATGCCCGAGGCAGGATTCGAACCTGCGACCGTAGCGGTCGCGCGGTTCCAGACTGTAGCGCCTAGAATCGCTCGGCCACTCCGGCCGGCCCATCAATGCAGATCATGATTGATGAAAATACGATTCTCGTCTCTTTGTGTCCAAACTATCAAATGGCTGCCTCAATCTCTGTGTATTATACACTGATCAGCCAGAACAACATGACCACCGAGCTACGATCGATAAAAACCCATCCAGGCGACTGCAGCGTCAACCTGCTAGCCAAACACACGCAAGATGCACGTAGTATCGGAGAGCGTGCTGTACGTGTGTAGAATAGGGAAGGCACGGTATCTATCAGAGTCTGACTGGGGGCCAATTGTGATGGCCTGGAGGCTCAGCAGCCGGCCGGTGTGGCCAAGCGGTTCTAGGCGCCTCAGTCTGGAACCGCGCGACTGCTAAGGTCGCAGGTTGGAATCCTGCCTCGGGCATGGATGTGTGTGATTTCCTGATGTTAGTTAGGTTTAAGTAGTTCTATGTTCTAGGGTACTGATGACCTCAGATGTTAAATCCCATAGTGCTCAGAGCCATTTGAACCATTTTTGAGGCTCAGCACGAACATTTCGGGAACGGCACGTGTTGTTGGGTGTTCGCGGAGTACTGTGGTGAGGTTCTTCGACACGTGGCGAAAACAAGATGAAACTACGTCCAGACGTCGTGGGACTGGGCGGCCACCCTCATTACAGATGTCGGACGTCGTAAGCTGGTCAGAGTGGTTAAATAGGACAGGAGGCGAACTGTGGCGGAAGTAACACCAGATATTTATGCTGGGCAAAGTGTATCTGAACACACAGTACACCGAACACTCCTAACGAAGGACCTCCGCAGTCAACGACCCATGGGTGTACCAATTTTAATACCACGACATCGGCAACTATGACTGAAATGGGGATGTGACCGTCGGCGCTGGACGTTGGCGCAGTGGCAGAGAGCTGCAGTTTGTGGGAGGCACCATGACGGCCAAGGAGTATCGTACATTGGTTGCAGACCACATACACCCCGTCATGACGATCACGTTTCCCGACGGCACTAGCATTTTTCGCCAAAATAATGTGACTTGTCACAAGGCCAGAAGTGTGATGGAATTGTTTGAGGAATACAGTCGCTAGTTCCAATTGATGTACTGCAACCCCCAACTCGCCAGATCTGAACCCGATCGAACACATCTGGGATGTGATTGAACGTCGCATCAGATGTCATGGCCCCCCCTCCCTAGAATTTAGGGGAAACAAGTGACCTGTGTCTGCAGATGTGGTGCCAACTCCCTCCAGTGACTTATCAATGCCTCACTGCTTCCATGCCATGAGACATCGCCGCTGTCATCAGTGCCAAATGTGGACCTACCGGCAGTTAGGTTGTCATAATGTTCTGGCTGATCATTGTGGCTTATTAATGAAATAAAAGTAGCGAAAGACAGAGTGTGAGAATAGTGTCGACTGATTGGCCAAATTCAATAATCTTTTTGATGCTCGGGTAGGAAGGCTTGCTTTCCGAGCATCGGAGATTAAAGACTCGCTTGCTTGAGAATGCAACGGTAATATTTCGGGACTAATTCACGTAATTCATTATTGTTGATCGTCCTGATGTTTTCGAATTATTGCTGTTGATATGCCGTTTGATTTAAATATGCTGTTAAATAAATTTTCTTCATTTGAATTGAAGATCAGCATGTTTAAAATTCTCGACGTTAGGAAGTGGTTGCTGACAGCAGCAGACCTATTGCAACTGCTAACAATAAGCATATCCTACACAACTTGCTGCATTTCGGTCCAGAGAGTTCTTTGTGCTTCCCAGTATATACAATACAAGATTCTGTTAAGGTTCAGAGACTATTTCAGCAACATTTGCTTCAGAGACGTTGTTGGAATTTATGTAGCTTGCAGGAATGGTTCTCCGAGATCGGAAAAGTGTACTCACCGGGAGACTGGGGCGGATATTGGACGATAAGAGGAAGAGAAGATGAGCTCGGCGTTTGGTGGGAGGGGGAATGTTAGCGCCACGGGTGGTGCCAATCTCCCTGTCTGCAGACGCCAAGCAGGCAGAGCTGCTCCTTGCTGCTTGACTCGCTCCCAACATATGTGAACGTTCGGCCCATCTCTGGACAGTCCTTTTGAAATTTGAAAGGAAGACTTGGTAGCCAGTCATTCTCCCCTAATGATGATGCTGGCGACAGAAGCTCAAGTGTACTACTCGAAGATTGAGAACACTGAGTCAACCCTCGTGCTCTCTGGCAACATTTTAGAAAGAGCTGCTTGTTCAATCCGCCTGTCATTGCACAAGATTCAAAAGCCGGAGCGTAATCGGGAAGAAAGGTAAAGTTTAAATGAGTCTCATGATCTCTTCTTTAAACAGAAATGTGGTATCTGAATAGGAGTGGACTATTCCCTGGTTCGAATTGGGGAGTTAACAAACTATGGCGGAAAGGTGTGATGCGATTTCCATTTTCCTTTTGAGGATAGTGCAGAGTCATGTTGACTATGACGTCATTGTACACTCATTTCAACCATTTAACATCCACTGCCGGGTAAAGTTCTCCTCTAGGCGTTTCCATGCATTACAAGGTTCAGGGATACGAAGCCATGCTGCCCTTCCATTTTTTCTAAAGCCATCTCTCCACCTTCGATCAGGTTGTCGTTTCGGTCTTTTCTTGTTTCTCGGAATGCAGAAAAGTAACTCCTTGGCCCTTCTATCACTCGTTTTGGCTTGCTAAGCGTCACACTCATGTCAATTTCTTTCCTGTTGTGGTCTTAACACTATGCCGTCCGGCGACACCACAGTGGTGTCGTTTACACAGTATCGCTCAGTGGCCGGCGACAGCACAGTGGTGTCGTGAGGAAAGTATCACGCAGTGGCCGGCGACAGCACTTTAGTATCTTTTGCATGCTGTTGGTGTTTTGTTTAGGTAACAATAAGTTACACACGTCAACAAGTTTTTTTGTTTTTATAAGTACTTGTGCCCTTTCATCATGGCAGACGAAAGAGACAATAGGATTACTTACGATGAATGCGCGGACATCTTGTCTGGCGCTCCGGACGACTTGGCCGATTGGAAGAAGATATTTGATATCAAGGAAATGAAAGTGAAGCAGAATCGTAGGAAGATAGTGAAATACGTCCAAGAAGAATTCGGCGAACGCTACGGTTGCTAACTGATTCGGCTGAATCAGACGAATAAGGCAGTGCACAGTGGTCAGACTTTGATTTACCGAGGACCAATAATAAATTTGAAGGATACCCGGGTCCAAACATATTTCAAAAAGATAAACAGAGCGACCAGGATATCGTAGAATATATTGGGAATGATCTATTTGAATATATTAGCGTCCGCAGCTCGTGGTCGTGCGGTAGCGTTCTCTCCGGGTTCGATTCCCGGCGGGGTCAGGGATTTTCTCTGCCTCGTGATGACTGGGTGTTGTGTGCTGTCCTTAGGTTAGTTAGGTTTAAGTTCTAGGGGACTGATGACCATAGATGTTAAGTCCCATAGTGCTCAGAGCCATTTGAACCATTTTTTGTAATATATTAGCAATGAAGCCAACAAGTACTACAGTCAAAATTGCAATAGAAGGAAACTGGATTTAGAAAATGCCAAGTTTGTCGACGTTACGGGACCCGAACTTAGAAAACGATTTGGGCTTGCTATCCTTATGGGAATTGTAAAAAAAAGCAAGGATCGATGATTATTGGTTAACGAATCCGTTGATAGACACACCGATATTTCGCAAAACGATATCCCGCAACCGATTCAGACAAATATTTTTACATTTTTCCGACAGCAACAATAAACCGGATAATGCCGACCGGCTTGTCCAAGTGCATTTCGTAATTGATTAGTTTTCCAAAAAGTTTAAAGAAACGTTTAATCTAAGTCCAAACATCTCAACTGATGAAGGAATGATACCGTGGCGTAGACGATTAAATTTTAAAGTTTACCATCCGTCGAAAATTACGAAATATGGCATACTCATTCGGATGCTGTGTGATTCGATTACGGGATACATTTCCTCATTCAAGGTATATTCCGGCGCTGGACAGCCTTTAGCAAAAACAGTGATGGAACTATTGACACCTTCTGATGGAAAGTGGCATCACTTCTGCATGGATATTTATTATAACAGTGTAGAACTTGCAGAGAAGTTACTTGAAAAGAAAATTCGAGTTTGTGGAACCTTACGGCAAAATAGAGGATTTCCGGAAAATTAAAGCGCGCAAAGCCAATGTGTTTGAAGCTTGTCATCAACGGAAAGGTGACAAGCGGCTGGCGACAAGCCAAGTAACCCGAATTAGCGCTGCCGGCTCTAAGCGAATATACACTCCTGGAAATTGAAATAAGAACACCGTGAATTCATTGTCCCAGGAAGGGGAAACTTTATTGACACATTCCTGGGGTCAGATACATCACATGATCACACTGACAGAACCACAGGCACATAGACACAGGTAACAGAGCATGCACAATGTCGGCATTGGTACAGTGTATATCCACCTTTCGCAGCAATGCAGGCTGCTATTCTCCCATGGAGACGATCGTAGAGATGCTGGATGTAGTCCTGTGGAACGGCTTGCCATGCCATTTCCACCTGGCGCCTCAGTTGGACCAGCGTTCGTGCTGGACGTGCAGACCGCGTGAGACGACGCTTCATCCAGTCCCAAACATGCTCAGTGGGGGACAGATCCGGAGATCTTGCTGGCCAGGGTAGTTGACTTACACCTTCTAGAGCACGTTGGGTGGCACGGGATACATGCGGACTTGCATTGTCCTGTTGGAGCAGCAAGTTCCCTTCCCGGTCTAGGAATGGTAGAACGATGGGTTCGATGACGGTTTGGATGTACCGTGCACTATTCAGTGTCCCCTCGACGATCACCAGTGGTGTACGGCCAGTGTAGGAGATCGCTCCCCACACCATGATGCCGGGTGTTGGCCCTGTGTGCCTCGGTCGTATGCAGTCCTGATTGTGGCGCTCACCTGCACGGCGCCAAACACGCATACGACCATCATTGGCACCAAGGCAGAAGCGACTCTCATCGCTGAAGACGACACGTCTCCATTCGTCCCTCCATTCACGCCTGTCGCGACACCACTGGAGGCGGGCTGCACGATGTTGGGGCGTGAGCGGAAGACGGCCTAACGGTGTGCGGGACCGTAGCCCAGCTTCATGGAGACGGTTGCGAATGGTCCTCGCCGATACCCCAGGAGCAACAGTGTCCCTAATTTGCTGGGAAGTGGCGGTGCGGTCCCCTACGGCACTGCGTAGGATCCTACGGTCTTGGCGTGCATCCGTGCGTCGCTGCGGTCCGGTCCCAGGTCGACGGGCACGTGCACCTTCCGCCGACCACTGGCGACAACATCGATGTACTGTGGAGATCTCACACCCCACGTGTTGAGCAATTCGGCGGTACGTCCACCCGGCCTCCCGCATGCCCACTATACGCCCTCGCTCAAAGTCCGTCAACTGCACATACGGTTCACGTCCACGCTGTCGCGGCATGCTACCAGTGTTAAAGACTGCGATGGAGCTCCGTATGCCACGGCAAACTGGCTGACACTGACGGCGGCGGTGCACAAATGCTGCGCAGCTAGCGCCATTCGACGGCCAACACCGCGGTTCCTGGTGTGTCCGCTGTGCCGTGCGTGTGATCATTGCTTGTACAGCCCTCTCGCAGTGTCCGGAGCAAGTATGGTGGGTCTGACACACCGGTGTCAATGTGTTCTTTTTTCCATTTCCAGGAGTGTATTTGTACGAGACGTGCGGATGGCAAAGTGTTAACCAAAACTTTCGCGCCAGTCGGTTCACAGATCCACGTGTTTGTTTCCCAGCTCTCCTAGTACGCTGTCCAGCCACATTAATGTGACCATCTGCCAAAACCCTGAATAACCGCATTTTGCAGCACGGACCGCTGCGAGATGTGCATGAGGAGAATCAGTGAGGATCTGGAAGGTATCGATAGGTATGTGGAGCCAAGCCGACTTCAATGCCGTGGCCGGCTGCGCTATGTTCCTTGGTTGAGGAACAGCGCGATCGAGATGGCCCCACAGATTCTCAAATGGTTCAAATGGCTCTAAGCACTAAGTGACTTAACATCTGAGGTCATCAGTCCCCTAGACTTAGAACTACTTAAACCTAACCAACCTAAGGACATCACACACATCCATGCCCGAGGCAGGATTCGAACCTACGACCGTAGCAGCAACGCGGTTCCGGACTGAAGCGCCTAGAACCGCTCGGCCACAGCGCACAGATTCTCGATTAGGTTTCAATGTGGAGAGTTTGTTGGCCAGGGGAGTTTGGTAAACTCATGCTGGCGTTCTTCGAACGACGCATGTACACTGTGAGCTGTATGACACGTTGCTTTGTCCCGCTGTAGACATTATCGTGCCGAGCAAAAAGAAACTGCATGAGGGGTGGACTTGTCCCCAAGGACAGATGCATAATTGTTTCGATCCATTCTGCCTTCCAGACTGACAAGATCACCCAGGGAATCGTACATAACATCCCCCAGACCATAATGCTCCGATGACTGTTGCAGAGTGTTTGCCTTCAAACGTTTCACGCCTACATGCCGACGCCCATGTGTCCGATGGAAAATAAAAGGTGATTCACCTGAAAAGGCCATCTGTCGCCACCCAGTGGACATCCAGTTGCGGTTTTGGCGTGCATATTCCAGCCTTCGTTGCCGATAAACAGCAGTCATCACCGGCGAAGAAGCAGGCGTCTGTTGTGAGGCCAAAGCAGCAATGTTCGCTGACGAGCCGTTGAGGATACAATGTTGGTAGCTCCTCGGTTCACGTGGGCGGTTAGTTCCTCAGTACTTGCAAGTCTGTTCGCCCGTACAGATCTGTGCAGCCGTCGTTCACCCCGGTCATCTGCGGCCCTTCATGCACCACTGTTGCCTCGGCGGCGCTTTTGAATAGCGCCATTTTGCCATGCACGGTATGTTTTAACCACGCGGCATAATCATGCCTTTTGGGCGAAAGGTTTTCGCATTACATGTTACCGAGCGAGGTGGCGCAGTGGTTAGACACTGGACTCGCATTCGGAAGGACGACGGTTCAATCCCGCGTCCGGCCATCCTGATTTAGGTTTTCCGTGATTTCCCTAAATCACTCCAGGCAAATGCCGGGATGGTTCCTCTGAAAGGGCACGGCCGACTTCCTTCCCTATCCTTCCCTATTCCGATGAGACCGATGACCACGCTGTCTGGTCTCCTTCCCCAAACCAACCAACCAACCATTACATGTTGCTGAAGGCTTGAAATGCGCCCGAAACACTGAAATATGGAAAAGTTCAGCACTTGAACGAAATCGGCAAGTCATGTAAAAGAGTGCGTAATTAAAGACATTCCATATGCTATTTGATTTTCCGGAATTACTCCAGATAATCTTTTACTCTTTCAGTTATTTGTTTGACTGTCTATGTAGTCGTTGTCTTGAGCAGTTATAGATGCAGAAAAATGTTCTCATTTGATTCTGTGACTTCATTCTTAATTCATACTACTTTTTATATGTTTATTGTACATTATATTAGTCTTATCATAAGACCATTTTTCATAGTTCTACGTTATTGTGCTTTTGCAACTGAATGTTTTGTTTTCTGCCTATCGAAATTGTTTCGTCTCTTTTCAGTAGGATATCTGTAGCGGTTCTTGGTATCTTATTTAAATTATCTATTTACAGGTATACGGCATTTTTAAGTACTTTTCATGCCTCCAAGTTGTTCCATCCGTTGTTTACTTTTATCTGCATTGCAGGCAAACAGTACATTGTCATCAGTAAAAAGGAGGTGGTTCAGATAAGGTCCATTGAGACGAATTCTTCCTCTGTTTCCTCAGTTGAAATTTTATGTGCACTGCAGCCAAACAGTACACTGTCTTCAATAAAACGGAGGTAGGTCACATATGCTGTATTAAGATATTTTCTATCTTCGTTTTCTCAGTGTATAGGCATAGGGTCCTCTGTAAAGTTTTCATAATAAAGGATTCTGATGCCTGGTCCATATTTCAAGACGGAGTTTCCCGCAATACTGATGACTAATAGAAAAATATAGTGACGGAAAAAGTAATCGCAACACCAAGAAGGAGTTCTGGGACTTAAACGAAAGTTGGTAGACGTGTTTCCACCTCTGAAAGAGATGTCAGTTCACATTTCGCGCCACTGTGAGGTTGTAAATCAGATTTTCTTTAACTAGACGCTGTGACGGTCGTGAGCGTTTGTTACTTTTGAGATTGGACGTCTGGGTTGGTCAGTCAAGATTGCCATTAAGGCGATAAAGACGCCAGTACTAACACTTCTCTGAGTTTGGATGAGGTCATGTAATAGATCTACGAGAAGCTGGATGTTCCATATGCGATACTGCAGAAAGACGTGGCAGGAAAGTAGCTGCTTTACATGATTGCTGGCTGTGGTGCTCACGCGAATCTACAGTCGCAAGAAGACCGACCTCTGGAGAGCCACGTGGCACTACCGAAAGGGAAGGGCATCGTGTTCGGCGTATGGCTCTTGAGCTGTAGTTGGCACCACAGTGACACAACGACCTGTTACAAATCGTTTTATTTCAAGGACAGCCCCGAAGCAAACGCTCTCTAACGTGCATTCCACTGACCCAAAACCACCGCCATTTGAGACTAAAATGACGTCAAGCTAAAGCTCACTGGACGGCAGGGTGGAGGTCTGTTGTGTTTCTTGATGAAACCTGGTCTGCCTCGGTGCCAGTGATTGCCGTGTATTGGTTACGTGGAGACCAGGTGATGGCCTACAACCAATCTGCCTGTATGCTGGATTCACTGGGCCTACCTGGGAGTTACGGTCTGAGACTTCGTATGACAGCAAGACCACTCTCGTGGTTATCCCTCGCACCCTGACTGCAAACTTGTCCTTCAATCTGGTGTGCTTCCGACCATGGGCAGCATTCCAGGGGGTGTTTTTCCAACAGGACACCCTCTCCCACATACCGCTGCTCTTGCAACACAATATGGTCTACAGGGGTGTCGACATATTGGCTTGGCCTGCTCGATCACCAGATCTGTCTCCAATCGAGCACATGTGGGACATCATCAAACGGCAACTCCAGCGTCATTCACAAACAGCATTAACCGTCTAAGTATTGCCCGAAAAATGCAATAGACACGGCTCTCCAACCAACAAACTGACATCCGGCGTCTGTACAAGACAATGCATGCCCGTTTACATTCTTGCATTCAACATTCTGGCGTTTACACCAGTTATTAATGTACCAGCATTTCACATTTGTAATGGCTTATCTCACACTTACATAACCTGTGATCCTGTAATGTTAATCACTTAAATAAGTTACCTAGACAAATGTGCTCCCGAAATTTCATTACTCTACAGTAATCATTTTGTGGTGGCCCGATTTATTTTTCGTTAGCGTATATGCTATGAGTGAGAGACTAACGATTTACCTAAAATATACGTCGTACAGTTCATTGGCATCTTACAACTATACGTATTAGGTGTTAACATGCCGCTCAGTGGCTGCGTTACGGTAATGGGTTTTTCAGAAGCTGTCTGATAATGGTCAAAGTACCGAACCGGCAACCTATCATTAAAACAGAAGTGGGATTGGGTATTCTGTTTTTACTCATAAATACTTATTTATTGGGCCTTTCTCTCCTGTGGTCGCGGTGTTCTAGTGGGTAGAGCACTATGCTCTGGTCCTGCAGATCCTGGGTTCAGTCTCAGAGAGGGGAGGGGATTTTTCCTCGTTCCAGTCCCTCCAGGATGACTTCACGCGCACTTAGCCTGCTAGAAGATAAATACCTGGGGATCTGATCAGGGAGTAAGAGGCGGCCGTGGCGATCGTCCTGCGACCCTGCACCTTATAGTGCCACTGCGAAGAAAGGCTGCATGATTCCTGTAGTCAGGCCAATAGCCCGATGACGGGCCTGCACCACAAACGTACAGACAGACTTTACCTTACGTTCCTACATCACGTTCACCATGTATCGTTAGATCTCTGTTGTCAAAACAAAATCACATCATAAATATCGACTGTCAGAAGCATGACGACGGTGGAAACTGAACTTCGATTACGTTAGTGGAGGTCCGAAAAGATTATACTGAAGCTTAACGGTGTTTGTTTAGAAATTACAGTCATAGCGTGCATTTACATTGTTTCACTTGAACTGTGTGCCATTTCCGTTCACAAGGAAGACATGTAAATTAAATTTTCAAGTTGCTCGGGGTAATTCGGAACTTAGTTGAATCATACACTCTTCAGTCATATTAATGTGACCATTCCTGTCAACAGCCTGAATAACCGCATTTTTCAGCGCGGACTGCTGTGAGACGTGCAAGAAGAGAGTCAATGTGATTCTGGCAAGGAACCGGCAGGGATGTGGAGCCATGACCACACCAGTGCCGCGGTCAGCTGCGGTAGGTTTCTATGGCGCGATACAACCCAATCAAGATGGTGTCACAGATTCTCGATTGGGTTTATGGTTCAAATGGCTCTGAGCACTATGGGACTTAACATCTGAGGTCATCAGTCCCCTAGAACTTAGAACTACTTAAACCTAACTAACCTAAGGACATCACACACATCCATGCCCGAGGCAGGATTCGAACCTGCGACCGTAGCAGTCGCGCGGTTCCGGACTGAAGCGCCTAGAACCGCCCGGTCACCGCCACCGGCTATTGGGTTTAAATCTGGGGAGTATGGTGCCCAGGGGAGTACAGTAGCCGGCCGGAGTGGCCGGGCGGTTCTAGGCGCTACAGTCTGGAACCGCGAGGCCGCTACGATCGCAGGTTTGAATCCTGCCTCGGGCATGGATGTGTGTGATGTCCTTACGTTAGTTAGGTTTAAGTAGTTCTAGGGGACTGATGACCTCAGAAGTTGAGTTCCATAGTACTCAGAGCCATTTGAACCATTTTTTGGAGTACAGTAAACTCATCCTGGAACGCTTCGAACCAAGCGCGTACATTGCTAGCTGTGTGACGTATTGCATTGTCCTGCTGTAAAAATTACATGAAGGGGTGAACATGGTCCGCAAGGATGGATGCATGCTTGTGTGGATCCATTGTGCCTTCAGAACGACAAGATCACCCAGGTAATGCCATGAAATCATTCAGACGTTTCACGCCGTAAATGCCAACGTATATGTCCCATTTATCTGAAAAGGCACCTGTCGCCACTCAGTGGAGCTGTTGTACTGTGGACTTCGAGCTGTTGCATTGACGTGGATATTACAGCCTTCATCGCCGATGAACAGCAGTCATAGGTGCCATGGGTCTGGCGTCTGCTATGGAGGCACATACGCAGCAACGTTCGCTGAATAGTCGTTGAGGAAACACTCTTCGGAGCCCCTTGGTTTATCTGGCGGTCAGTTGTTCAACAGTTACACGTCTATTCGCCCGTACACATCTCCACAGGTGTAGTTCACCCCTGTCATCTGTGGTCAGTGGTGCACCGCTGTTGCCTCGGCGCCTGTTCTTCATAGCGTCATTTTGCCATGTAGGTATTGTATGCTTCAACCACAGTGGCACCCGAACGGTTTACAGACTTAACCGTTTCGGAAGTGCTTCCACCCTTGACCCGAAAACTAAGGTCATGGCTCTTCTGAACGCCAGGTGAGCCACTCTGTTTCTTCATTTCGACCACAAATGCACTGTTCTTCCGCGTCCCCGCGCCCCCTCCCCCAACACGATTTATATAGCCTCCACTGCTAGTGCTGTCGTCTGTGAGTGTTTATTGTACGTCGACGTCGAAAATAGGCAATAGTCACATTAATGTTACTACATCAAACAAGGCGTGTGACGAGGGCCTCCCGTCGGGTAGACCGCTCGCCTGGTGCAAGTCTTTCGATTTCACGCCACTTCGGCGACTTGCGCGTCGATGGGGATGAAATGATGATGATTAAGACAACACAACACCCAGTCCCTGAGCGGAGAAAATCTCCGACCCAGACGGGAATCGAACCCGGGCTCTTAGGATTGACAGTCAGTCACGCTGACCACTCAGCTACTGGGGGCGGACATTAATGTTACTGGACCGTGTAGAAAGTTTCCTCAGAAGAATCATCCATCAAACTGTATTTCACTTCTGTTAAAATGATAAAAGGCATCCTTTGTAACCTTAAGTACAACACAGACATTCTGTACCCGTGCGATATGTGTTGCCAGGATCAGCAACCGCATTAACGACTGAAACAATTACATTAACATCTACGTACATACATCGCGCTGCGCATGGCGAAGGGTACTATTGCCCACTATTCATCTCCCAGTTCCACTAGAAAATGAGGCGATGGTAAAATGACTGCCTTAGGAGCCCTAATCTGACTTACACTATGTAATCAAAAGTATCCGGGCACATAATAGTGGATATTAATGTAGAGCGTAGGGGGAAGCAATATGGTAAACCTAGTGTGGGTCCCTGGCCACTCAGGGATCTGTGGTAGTGAAGCCGACAGATTGGCCGGGATGGGGGCAACGACTCCATTTACTGGACCGGAACCTGTCCTGACAATCACCAAGGCTATAATCACACTAGAACTACGGAACTGGCTTAGGAAACAGCACGTATAATATTGGACCAAGGTCCATAAACAAAAAAATGGTAAGGTAAAGATGCCTAAGCCGTGTTTTAAAAGAAGCTGTGTAATCCTGGGATTGAACGGGAAAGAGATTAAACTCATGACTGGACTGATGACCGGCCATGGGAATTTCAAAAAAACACCCACATACAATGGGTAAAACGGAAGAAGACCCTAAATGTAGGATCTGTGAAGAGAGTGAAGAAACTGCATCACACCTTTCGAATGGATGTCATTGGAGAGCAAAAGATACAGAATCTTCGGGACAACTAGACCTGAAGACATTGTGTCTAACAAAAAACTGGTAAAGGGACTCCTTGCACTATTTAAGGGAACTGGTTGGCTTTACTAGGTATACAGGGAGAGATCACACAATAAACTCCGTTTCGGTGCGGGCAGACCAAAACTGTTTTAGCTTCCGTGTCAAAATCAAACAAATAGATTTAAGTGTTCATATTTCCCACGCGCTGTTAGAGAGTGGAAAGGTAGAGAAATAATCTGAAGTGGTTCGAAGAACCCCCCGTCGTGCATTTAAATGTGAATTGCACAGCACTCATGTAAATTTGGATGCAGGGAAGGTGCAGATGGACCGAGTAGTGTTATTCAGAGAATGAAGTGGTGAATAACCTTGGAGAAATTACCGAATTGGTCACTGTCCACTGTCATGAGACAGTAATATGAATGTTTAATGTGCTACACTGTCGGCAGAGCCTGTTTCGTATTGGATGAGTGTTGTGGAGAAGCAAACGCTTTATAATAGAGTCAAACGACTGCCACGCGCCACTGTTAAGAGGACGTGATGCATAATGCAGGACAGGTTTGCTAACACAGCACGCCTTGGCCCGTGGCTGCGTCTGCGTAGGAATTAGGCGTATTATCAGAGTGCCAGGACGACATCCTGGAATGGGTGTTGTTAGCAGTCAGTGACAGTCTAGTTACATGGTAGCGTCCTAATCGTAAATATAACAGTCGGTTTGATCTCACGCCTGTTTTAGACAGAAACTGTGGTCTGTCATCCGCAAAAATCTTATTATATTCTTTTAATTGGCGTCCTTCAACCTATTAAGGATCCACGTGTGAATAGTTTTATCCGCAGTGTCATATGAATGGGAATACTTAGGAACCCCACATGTCCATTTTTTGGCAAAATTGAGTTACCTATGATTTTGTAGTTTAAATATACAGGCTGAAGATGATATAGAGAAACATATTCCGGCATTTTCTGTGTTGTTATGCGGCGATTGTATCAGATAAATCGAGGAGAAACAACCCACATGCAGAAAAGATATGGACTTTCTCAAAATTTTATGTAGTCAGCACTGTTTAAAACACGGAGGACAATCGATATGTGCCTGTAACTGACAATAAATGCGTAACCTTAGGCGATTTCTATAATTTCTACCAAAGAAGATGTCATCCAGAACTTCTATACTGAAATAATTATACAATTTGCCAACATGTGCCAAAGAGATAACCACGTGCTGAGTATAATTCCAAAGAGTGAAAAGTAGACATAATGTGGTTGATTTTTATCTAAATTAGCAATGAGTTAAGTAATTATGAGTGCAATAGACGAAATTAAGAACAATCCTGTGAAACTGAAACGATCAACAAAGACTCTTCATACACGTGCAGCTAAATGCATTAAACTCGGTGGAGACATTTTTGAACATTTATTGTAAATTTATTGGGAAATTGTATAATACACTGTACAACTTCCTTAACTCTGAGCTTTGTTTTTCCGGTTTAACAAGAATTCACGTGTGCTCTGGTATTAATAACAGCAGATTATCTGACACATTCATACAGTTTCAATTAACTTTATTACCATCATTTTTCCAAAATTAAATTCTCTACAACTTCAGTTGAAAACTTCCTGCAGTTGTCTGTAATTTTAGAAACACATTGGGCCAAGTAGTTAATAAATCAAAAATTTTACGAAATTAAGTCTTTGCTTCTCTGGATGTTCTGGAAAACTACTGCAGGTACATGCCTGGGATATGTTTTATTAGATTCACCAGATCAATAACAACAAAATCAACGGAAATCGTGCTTTACTTTAACCTCGTACGGTTTTGCGAATTTGCATATCTTCGTGAATCACCATATATATACTAGAATTTTGTTTGATGCAGCGGTGCCACAACAACTTCACCCTGTGCCTTCATGGTGCACATGTGACTTTCACGCAAGGTTATATTTTGATATACGTTAAATTTCAGATTGAGCACTTACGTATCTAGTATCTGAAGCAATACCAAACTCAAAATCACTAAATTACTGGCCGGTGCTCTTTTAAAAATTTATCAGTCAAAACGGGATCCGAGAAGCGTAATGTCAGATTTCACCCAACGTGCTTAATTATTAGTTGCGTGTATTTCAATCTCTGCCCTTGCCTACAGTTTATGCCGTATTGTGCTCCCTCTACTTCTTATGTCCTTTTATGCTGTCCTTTCTTCTAGTCTGTGATTCTCCTATAGTCCTTTATATGGCGATTCAGTGGATAATCCCTTTATTACTTGTCTTATCAGTCCACCTAATTTTCAACAACCTTCTGTAACTCGACATCTCCAAATGTTCATCTCAGAAATTTCTCTCTCACATTAAGGCCTAACCTTGGTACCAGTAGACTTCTTTTGAAGAGGATTGCTTTGTTTGCCTGTGTTAGTCTGCCTTTTATGTCCTCCTTGCTTCGTCCGTCATAGGTTATTTTCTTCCTGGATAGAAGAATTTCTTAACTTCGTCTATTTTCTGATCACCAATTTTGAAGTTAAATTGTCGCTAATCTCATTTTGGTTCCTTCTAAAAACTTGCGTCTTTCTTTGGTTTACTGTCAATCAATGCAGTGCGCTCGGTAGAATTCATTACATTTCACGGACCCAGTAATTGAGTCATAAATGTTCGAAACAGCCCATCAGCATGTAATGTATTGATTTTGAGATACTGGATATGTAACTTCTGAAATTGACATTAAACGGGTATCAAAATATAACCTCAGAAATTCCATCTCTGGCCTGACAGTCACATTTCCACTATACAACATAACAATGCCAGTAAAGTTGAAATTTAAACACTTTTTCTCAATTCCATAATTGTGTGTCTGTTTGAAATCCATTCGCTTCGAATCGTAACCCACACCCGAACCGTTCTTGCGTTACCGTCGTCGCTTCTTCTCAGAACAGCAGGGGAGAAAGATTACATACACACCGTGCTCTCTCTTTAATCCGAAAAATTCTGTCTCGACCTTTCACTCTGTTCCGTTTCTGTTTATGTATATGTTACATATTACCACTATTTCTGGGAGTTTCTACTATCTTGCTTCATTTTTCGTTTTCGGACGGTTTTTCTGTGTCGACAGATTCCATAAAATTGTTTTGATTTTTCTTAAATATTCCCCTATTTATCAAGCACAATGTCAGAACTGCATCATTGGTGCCTTTATCTTTCATAAAGGTAGGAGCATTAGAATTTAACGTCACATCGATAGCGCGCTCATTAGCAACGGGGCAGAAGCTCGGACCAACAAGGGATGCAGAAGGAAATCGGCCGTGCTCTTTTCGAAGGATTAATCCCGCGATCTTACTGGAGCGATTTGGGAAATCACAGAAAACCAAAATCAGGAGCTCCGTACAGGGATGTGAACCGTCGACCTCCCGAATGCGAGTCCAGTGTGCTAACGACTGCACGACGTCGCTCCTTTTTCCTAAGGCCAAGTCATCGTCATATAACCGATCATCAACTTTGTTTTACATTCTTCTGTGCATTATTCTTGTCAGCAATTTTCCAAGCTAATTGTGCATCGCTTATCCACGACAATAAAATGAAGATACGACTGAATTCGGTTAGATGACGATCCGTTTGGCTTCAGGAAAGGTAAAGCGACCACAGAGCCAGTTCTGACGTTGCAGTTGATAATGGAAACAAGACTGAAGAAAAATCAAGACACGTACATAGGCTTTGTAGACCTAGGAAAAGCGACCCACAATGTCAAATGGTGCAATATGTGCGAAATTCCGAGAAAAATAGGAGTAGGCTATAAGCAAACGTGGGCAATATACTATCAGTATATGTAAAGGAACCGAGAGGGAACACTAAGACTGGAAGACAAAGAACGAAGTGCTCGGATTGAAAAGGGTGTAAGACACGGATGTCGTCTTCCGCCCCTGCTATTCAATCTGCACATAGAAGAAGCAATGACGCAAATAAAAGTAGGTTCTAGTTTGGGATTAAAATTTAGGATGAAAGGATATAAGTGATGAGATTCGCTGATAACATTGCTATCCTCATGAATGTGAAGCAGAATTACAGGATGTGTTGAAAGGAATGAACAGTCTACTGAGTAGCACAAAGACTAGAGTAAATCGAAGAAGATGAAAGCAATGAGAAGTAGCAAATTAGAAGAGCGGGAAACTTAACATCAGAATTGGGGATCACAAAGTAGACGTAGTTAAGGGATTCTGCTACCTAAGCAGCAAAATAACCGATGATGGACGGAGCAAGGAGAACATAAAAAGCAGACCAGCATTGACAAATGGCGTTTATGGCCAAGAGAAGACTGTTAGTATCAAACATAAGCCGAAAGTTGAGGAAGGAATTTCTGAGACTGTACTTTTGTAGCACAGCGTTGTATGGTAGTGAGACATGGACTCTGGGAAAACCGGAACAAGAGAGAATCGAAGCATTTGAGACATGGCGCTACTGAAGTATGATGAAAATTAAATGGACTTGATAAGGTATGGAATGAGAAGGTTCTCCGCAGAATCGGCGAGGAAATGAATATATGGAAAACATTGACAAGAACAAGGTTGACTGGTACGAGGGGGGTTCAATAAGTAATGCAATATTTTTTTTTTCTCTGCCAGCTTCGGTTGGAAAAAAAGCGGAATTTATTGTGAGATTTCGGGGAATGTTCCCGCTTCAGCCCCTATAGTTTCATGAAGTTCCGGCGGCGCTGTACGTAGCCTTCAGATGGCAGATAGCTGTCATTTTCTTTTGGCGGAAAATCAGAGCTTGCAGGTATATTCATAAGTGCTTGAGAATATCTACGGAGATCTGGCAGTAAACAAAAGCACGGTGAGTCGTTGGGCCGAGGCGTCTAACATCAACGCAAAAAGGCCGCGCAAACCTGACCTCATCCGCCCTACAGCCCGGATTTGACACCTTCCGACTTCCATCTAAGTGGCGCAAAGAAGGATGCACTCCGCGTTAAAGAGTACATGGGCGATGGGGAGGTTATTGATACAAGATGTTGGCGCCGACGTCCTCCAGTAAAGTGGTACCAAGGGAGCCTACATTAAGATGGCTTAAGGCCGTCGTATTGAAATTGAACGGAGATTATGTAGAAAAATGGGGTTTTGTATCCAAAAGAGGATGGTATAATGTGGTGTGTTGGAATCCTGAATAAAACCAATCCGCTTTCAGAAAAAAGTGTTGTATTACGTATTGAACGCCCTTTGTACACTCTAAGCACAGCCGTTTGTATTTCGTCTTCTTTTTTGAAGAAATGCCGAAAACGTCAGAATTTTTCGGTTTTGTACGTGTACCTTCCAAATACAACGCAAGTCATTCGTTTTCTATGTGCATTTCCAAATAGCGTGGTTACACACTTTGAAGGTTTCTAGCTTGCTGTCCAATATCATCTTCTTCAAGCTTTGCTAGACAGAAATCCACATATATTAAATGAGGAATATGCTTCCATCCTTTTCTCCATTTTTGTGTGACCAATGCCGCAGAAAATACGAGGGCCGATAGAGGTCACTGGGCGCCCTCTTTCCTCTCGACGCCTAAGATGCCGGGATTTTACGGGGCGTATTCCAAAACTAATGTCCGTTGGTCATAAAAAAGTAAGCTGAGGAGAAAAGGTTTTTATTGACAATGCTATTTTACTGCATAACTGCTTTACTTTCCACTTAATCGCCGTTCACATATATATACTTTCTGTAACGCTGCACCAGTTTGTTTAACCCCTCTGCATAGAAGTCTGCCGCCTGGGAATTGGATCAGTTGGTTATGCCAATCTCGTGTTCATCTTCGTTTTCAAATCTCTGTCTACCCAGCTACTTTCTCAAATGCGAGAAGAGGAAATAGTTGCTTGCTGCCTGGTCGTTACAGCACGGAAGGCGTTCAAAAAGTTCGCTGTGAGGTTGTACGTTGTCATGAAGGAAGATTATGCCAGATGCTAGTTTCCCCGGCGTCGATTTTGGATCGCATGCGAGTATGGTTAGAGTTTCACAGTACACGTCAGCTGTAATTGTTGACAAGCACGGTCCTTGAAAGCAATGAAAAGGACGCCCTTTTCGTACTAGACAACGGTAGCCATTATTTTTCAATTCGAGAACGGAGTTTGCTTAAGCTTTTTTGGCTTGTGTGAACTTCAATGGCTCCACTACATTGACTGTTATACGATATCCAAGTCTCGTCGCCCTTAACAGTGTAGGAAAACAAATCATCTCCATCTTATCTATAGCGCTCCAAACAGTCGTGCACTGCGCATCGTTTGCTCTTTGTGCTAATCAGTGAGTATTTTTGGAACTTATTTCGCACACAGTTTGTGATGTCCATGCTGTTTAGTGACTGTCCTATAAATTGAGGGAATTCATTAACCTGGCCACTAACTGTCAATTGCCGATCATTCACTTGATCAACGATGGCGTCGGTCCAGATGCTGGGTTTACCATTTTTACGTCCATTTTGACACCATTCGACACCATTTTCGACCTTGTTTGTCAGTCATTACTTCCGGCCCATACACTAGGCATAACTCAAGATGGAATTCAGCTGCTGAAAATCCTTTGGCCATCAAGAATGTACTCACGCCGCGCACTTCACAACTGTAGGGATCTACGATTGTCTCTGCCATTGCAATCTGCTTTCACCAACTGGCAAACGACTACAGATTCAAACCCATACTGGAGTAGTTCCCTAAAGAGTCGGTAGACAGGGCTGCAAGCGTGAAACTTTATTCTAGCCTACCATCAGTTAAATACTGGCCACAGAACCTTACTTTTGGAATACGTCTCGTACCTGTTCTAGGCGTAAAAAGGCCCTGACCGCCGTGGCACAGTGTCACGGTTGCTAGGAGACGCAGCCGTGAGTCACGACGTATCACTGCACGGCAGGCAGCCGGCAGCCCGCCAGATTGCCCCATCATCTCATCGCGCGCAGCCGCCGCTGCTGCGGCTGCCGCTGTGGCGGCAGGAGGGACGGGGGTTCAATTGAGCTCCGCTTCCACGCGAGGGAAATTGCCTGTTAACACGTTCACGTTCCTACTACGGATTGCACGGCTACGAACCTGTGGCGAACAAAGCGGCCCGCCAAGCCTCGCTGCACCACGCGTTGATCGGACCGACTGTGGAGACATCCAGCATGGTTAGTTTCGACTTCGCAAAAAGTCACCGGTAAAGGGCTACGCGGATACTAGAAATGCTACATGATCTGCAAGTCCCGTAACCGCACCGGGAAACCTTTTATTCGCATCCGTTTACGTTAAAGTGTTCTAAAGCTGTTTAACCATTGGTGATTTTTGTTTTACGGGAATTAGGCCTTCGTCCAAGACCTGATTGTGTGCCTAACGAACATTTCATCTCCTAATGCTGCACGCATTGTCTGAGGCTTTGAACACTCAGAAAGGATCTCTCCTTCATGGGGAACCACTGTCATAGAGAAGATTTTGAAAAACATTTCCGCCATTTGACTGGTAATTTTTCATTTATTGTACACAATCATGATTTCGGATGTAGCCAAACTAAGTACATGCTGAAATATTCAAATACGTCTGACCTGTCAGTGACATGTCATCGTCGTAAAAACATATTTCTGGTATCATAGACCAGATGTTGTGTTACACGATATGAGTATGTATCTTTCTCTGCCTCGTGATGACTGGGTGTTGTGTGATGTCCTTAGGTTAGTTAGGTTTAAGTAGTTCTAAGTTCTAGGGGACTGATGACCATAGATGTTAAGTCCCATAGTGCTCAGAGCCATTTTTTAGTACGTATCCAAGATACATAATATTTATGACGTAATTCGCCATGAGCAACCACTAACTTAAAGTAAGTCGTATTTAACGGCAAATATATTCCTGTGAGCTGCATTCATCACTTATGTTCATCAACTGAAATGCTGAATGCAAGTCACAGGAATATATTTGCTATTAAATACGCCATACTGTATGTTGATGGCTTCTTATTACGCCTAATGTCAGCAGTATTACGTATTTTGGATACGTACTTGTATCCTGTAAAACGACAACTAGTCTATAAGGTCAGGTATGTTTTGCGGACGATGTCATGTCATAGACAGGTCAGAGGTACTCCACATACTCAACATACACTTCAGAATGGCTACAAACCGAAATCATGACTGTGTGAAATAAATGAACAATTAACAGTTAAATGGCCGAAATCTCTTAAAAAAACGTCAGAAAGGAGTATCAAACTTAAACAAGCTCAACAAGCCAGACTGTTTACACGTATCTGCGCAATGGCCCAGCCGCGATGTAACCAGACCACTGTTTAAAGGGCCATAAAAATTCCTCGTAGCCGACAATATATCCTGAAACTGTCTGGCAACATTACGGCCACACGAATTCCAGCCTGATTTATAACATCACCAGCCACTATTGCCTGGCAATGCTGCGGCAATAAATTTCCGGACCAGATTTGTTTACAAGGTTCCACACTGTTGCCACAAAATGGATGAACACTAGAGGAAATGGTTCAAATGGCTCTGAGCACTATGGGACTTAACATCTATGGTCATCAGTCCCCTAGAACTTAGAACTACTTAAACCTAACTAACCTAAGGACATCACACAACACTCAGTCATCACGAGGCAGAGAAAATCCCTGACCCCGCCGGGAATCGAACCCGGGAACCCGGGCGTGGGAAGCGAGAACGGAACACTAGAGGAAGTGAATACGGCTTCTATTACTTTCACATTACACAAGGAACGGCTTCTATTACTTTCACGTTGCACAAGGAGTAAAGTGAGAAACAAGAAGAGAAATCGAGCTTTGCGGATCCGTTATTTTTTAAGAAATAGGAACGTTGCAGAAAATTTAACTATTTAACTAATGTTGGATATGCACTTGGCCCAGAACTTTACCAGACTGTCGGAACACGATTTCGAATATCTCATACAAGCAATTTGTCCGAGAATTTATAAAACCGATACAAATATAAGAGTGTGTACAACAGTTACAACCCGATTGGCAATCATCCTTCGGTTTTTAACTACTGAGATTCGTACAGAAGTTTAATGCGCCTCTTAAAAGTTCAGTATTCATTGGCAAGCCTCATGGTACCATAAGTACGCAATGCTTTCGTAGTAGGACTAAAATGTGTCATTAAGGGAGGTTTGAAATAAGAATGCAATTGTTATTGTAGTATTGTTCACCAGCATACACCATTGTTTAGGCTATCAATTCCTGTTTCATATAAGTATAGAGATTAGTACGAAACTCATGGCAAACTGTGTTGATGAACAGCCACCTGCGGTTTCATTCTCCCTATGCGACGTTTTTGCTACGCATATGGCACAGGTTCGAAGACTTCGAAATTTTTTATATGCTTCACCACGTGTGATTCCAAGCTCATCGTCAAAAGATTGCTAACTGTTTTTTCAGATCGTCATCTTTGCATACATCAATTTCGACGTTCCATGGCTCTCGGCGTACATCAATCGCATCTTACTGTGCACAACAAACTCACAACAACATATGGCTACACTTTTATTGTATTTATTTATTTAATTTTAGTTGGTATCCACCTATTAAGCAACTATTTTTGTTTATACATAAGGTGCACTTCCAAGATTTACAAGTTATGGTATATATACAGATCTCATCTAAAACAAAACTGAAATGAAATACTAATGTGATAAACACATGCACATAGAAACGCATGCAGATGTAACCATTCGAGATAAAATGTGGCTATATGCACGCGTTTAAACTTTCGAACAAAAGCGGAACTCTTTCGCTCAGACTCGTGATTGCAACGCTGCAGGTGAGAGAAGTAGGAAACAAAGATGAGGGCAACAGGGAAGCTTTTACAGACAAGAACAGAGATAGATATTACGAAATATTCTCTACCCTGGGTGGACAATACCGGCAACCCCTCGAAAATACATCGGCAACTATTTGCAACACCAGCAACATTGCAAAAGTGCTGTGTACTGCAGCCACGTTGCAGCGATGTTGACGGCAAAGTTATTGTGGCCAAATTTTACCGTAAAATATGGACCATCTAAACGCATCATAAGATATCTCAGTCGCTCCATAGTGTGTAATGGAGCTTGTAGCGAAGAAGAGTTGGCACCGTTTACTGTATACTACGTCCACGATTTGTGCACAGTTGGACTTGATGATCCAGTTTAAGTTTCACGCAGCTTTCTGAATCTTCGTTGTTGTTCTTGTCTTCAGTGCTGAGACTGGGTTGATGCAGCTCTCCATGCTACTCTATCCTGTGCAAGCTTCTTCATGTCCCAGTACTTACTGCAACCTACATCCTTCTGAATCTGCTTAGTGTATTCATCTCTTGGTCTCCCTCTACGATTTTTACCCTCCACGCTAACCACCAATGCTAAATTTGTGATCCCTTGATACCTCAGAACATGTCCTACCAACCGGTCCCTTCTTCTTGTCAAGTTGTGCCACAAACTCCTCTCCTCCCCAATTCTATTCAATACCTCCTCATTAGTTACGTGATCTACCCATCTTCGTAACCAAAACGAAACGTTAGAAACAGAACCAAGTCTTGGACCACGGCCCATTTCCCGTAAAGCAACAAGCCTGCACTGTATGACTAACCTGTTACGTACGCCGGAGCTCTGGCGGTAGGCTAGCACCTGGCTTGAATTTTATTAGTCTACTAAAGTCCGATTGCATATTTTACATTCTACAGACTAAGAAAGTGGCGACAGGTCATGACCATATTTAAATACAACATAGGCCGTCATATTCTTGACACATTTTGCAAGTTACAACAGTATCTACTAATTAGTGAAATGAATTTTGTGTCACGTTCTGTGGAACATTTTAGCAGCACTTCAACTATCACCTCAATGATGGCTGAAGTGATCACTAAAGCAAAAATCTTCTGATACCAGTATTGCTGGCCTCTGTTTTGATCACAACCGAGGTAGATTCTTTCCACACGTCGGTCAGGGGCATGGAGACGGCCTAGTGAAACGCTGAAACTGGTTGCCAAGTAAAATAAGGGTGGAAACTAGACAGCTGACAGATCTTTGATTTGACATTCTACACCATTTTATGTTTTTTGATGTTGTGGGATTCTGCAACTTTTTTATTTTTTCAAGTAATGTTTCTTTATCATTTCATAATCGGTTCAAAGAGAACATATAGTGTAATTTTCCTTTACGTTATATTTTGTACTATCAAAAAATACAGAATAAGACATCTATTTCATTTCAAGATACGATAACCAATTATGTGCTTAACTTTTTTTGGTCGATGTACTTAAGAGAAACTATGATAGATTCAGTCCTTTTTGCACAAACGTTTATTATGCTGCTTGCGATGCACACACAGCAGTCAGACCATGTAATAAAGATTCCAATGGGTAGATTGTATTAGAATATCAACCATGTTGCTTTGTAGCAACTTATGGTAATTACCTTAGCTACCTATATTACTGCAAACGAAACGGAAATGACTCAAATGAAATCTAGCTGTTGGCACGACGGAAACGGGACGCAGGTGTAAAAGTTGAGGAAAACCAGGAAAATGAGCATCCTCTTCAAAACACTCTGCACTGAAGCCAATATGGTGGCACTTCGTCCAGAATGGGTAATGACAGTCACTTAAAACAATAATTGTTATTATTTCAATCACATGCAATGCAAATAGGCAAAAAGAGAAATACCGCCGCTGCGCTTTAACTGTTAACCGTGAAGTAATTATTGTTACAGATATCTGAAAATTTATCCACGTATGTCCGCATCGACGCAGGCTTTTAACCCTAATTTTACTGCTCATATCCGCATCTTCGTACACCTCTATTGACAACTATCGCTGCTGATGAGCGATTTTGTTTCTGATGAACTACGGCGAATGTGTCAGTTACATCGTTCAAGCTGCAAATATGTAATGCGGTAAACGACTACAGAAAGATATTACCTGTCTGACTGTTCCAATTTGAGTACACAGTTCGTTGGTATTGGCTGCAGGAGTACACTAACGGTCCAGCTGATATGTGAACTTTTTAACTCGTTAAACGTCAGACTGACAAACTTAAATAGCAATCGAGAAACCGGGTACGTGATATCGTTGCAATAGTTTAGCAATTCACATTTCACGTACGAATGATTAACTCGAAAGGGAACTTTTAATGAACGGCTTTCGAGCCAGGGAGAATAGCGGTGTCCATGCAGTGTACTCCGTTTGAGTACTCTTCTTGCACAGACGATGTGCAGAAATGTAGAAATAAATATATTTTGAAAAATTTCCAGATTATTGGCTGTGTATAGTAGACGCTGCTATTTTCAGTTCTGAATGACACCTAAGAAGGGTTACCAGAAATGTTTTGATCTGCCTTAGACATACAGTTTGCATCATATGTACTTATTGCTCGTACTGAATGAATCTCATCATACAGTATTATCATTTACTCTAAATTATTGGCAGCTTCAGTTACTTCCTAAACTGGTGTCCTCTACAATTCTCGACTGCAATTTTTCTCACGTTGCGGTGATGATGCCTCCTGTCGTGCATATTTCACAATGGTATGCCTCGATCACAAAGTTGCAAGCTTTTCAGCACCCATATTACGCAACTATGATACAGAGTCAGACAGTAACAATAAGAGACCCCCGCTTGCAACGTTAAAAGGTGCGTCCACACAATGCCTTTCATCTGTTAACATTGCGCTTGTGCTTACATTTCCGAAAGCGCAACTATGCATGCTCATTTGTTCATGCGTAATTTCCTCGAAACACAGACATGGGCAATTGTGCATTGCTTCCAGGACTATGTGGGAATCTCTTGCGCTGTTTAGTAGACGGCAGGCAACGGAGACCCATGTGTGTTTCGTTGTGTAGTACGTTGAGGTTATGCTTTAAGGTGATTTATGTGCGTTATTATCTGTTAACTCCAAAGAAAGTACGCTGAAATATATTGACAATTAAAAAGAGAACTGGTACTGAACGTCTCTTCTGAAGATTATGTGAAGAAAAATTTGAGATGTGATCCCCTGACCGTAAAGTATTAGATAAAAAGTATCCGATCATATTACTGTAAAGAATACGATAACTGCCGAAGTAGGAAAACAGAGAAGAAGAAGCCTGCGAATGGAAAGTTCAGATGAGAACTGTGGTGGAATATCTATGCTGCGTCGAGTGAACAGCACAACATTTGAGGTTCCTGAAATGTGAACAAAAGAAAAGTTAGGTTAAGTCTATCTTCTCATCGATCTATTAGAACCTGAAATCAATGACATTGATAATGCAAAAGATATAAAATTGGAAAATGCAACCTCCATTCTAGAGGATTCTGGATTTGTCGAATCAAGGATTTTAATACACACTGAGGGAAAAAAATTGCAACGCCAAAAAAATAAAAAAAATAAAATAAAATAAAAATTATGTAGAGTTTTGAAATTTCGGGAATACATTTGTCTGGGTAACATATATAAGTGATTAACATTGCGAGGGAAAGAGATTATTGTACGTGCGAGATAAGCCATTGCAAATGTGAAATGCTGTTACATTATGGAATCGGGGCAGTAAGGTGAGTCGACGTGGAGATGACTCAGATCGGCAGAAAGGGGCTAGCGCGTTGGACGTCCCCATAAACATACCGTGTATGAAATCGCCCGAATTGTTGATATATCAACGCGGATTGCCTGACGTATCTACAGGGAATGGTGTACCGCTCTTAGGTCTGTAACGCGGGCCAAGAACAGTGGTCGCAAAAAGATCCTACCCATCAGTGGCCGGGGACGAATGCAAATGACAGTCGGCTTCAAAGACGGCAGAAATTACTGCTGTCAGCCGGTTTTGGTTCATCTCTACCAGTCTGCGAACAAACATGATATGTTGAATACACACTAAGTGTTCGTGCACAGGCTTTGCTGCAATTAACACGTCTCGCCCTCTACATTTCCTTTTACTAACATTGGTCAGGTGTTTCGCAGCAATTGTCGGTTGTTCCTTAGCAATTGCTAAGCAGTGCACAACAGTTTAATTTAGACTATTCACTACAATCATACATCATATTGAAGGCAGACCAACATAGCTTTGTGACACTTGGTCAGTATGAGCACCTTTAGTTATATGGCACCCATTCAACCTAAAATCAAATTCTTTACACACTTTGGTTACGAAGTGCGGAGTAATGCAAACAATAGCCTCTTTATATCTATCTCACAACTCTGACAAATCAATAGGTAGTGGCGGAACGAATACACAATCTTTTATAAAGCCCCAAAGGAAGAAGATCGCGTGGTGTGAGGTCAAGTGACGTGGATGCCAGTGGAAAAGCGTTCTGTTGTACTGAACATTATGACCTAGTTCGAGTCTCGGTCCGGCACACAGTTTTAATCTGCCAGGAAGTTTCATATCAGCGCACACTCCGCTGCAGAGTGAAAATCTCATTCTAGAAACATCCCCCAGGCTGTGGCTAAGCCATGTCTCCGCAATATCCTTTCTTTCAGGGGTGATAGTTCTGCAAGGTTCGCAGGAGAGCTTCTGCAAAGTCTGGAAGGTAGGAGGCGAGGTACTGGCAAAAGCAAAGCTGTGAGGGCGCGGCGTGAATCGTGCTTGGGTAGCTCAGTGGTAGAGCACTTGACCAGGAATGGCAAAGGTCCCGAGTTCGAAGCTCGGTCCGGCACACAGTTTTAATCTGCCAGGAAGTTAAAAAAAAATGATTCGTATACTCGGGACACAGCGCAGAAAACTTTTAATTTTAGGGAATTTTGACACCATACAAGTTCGTGGGGATATTTCGACGCCTAGATATGGATATTATATATATTTACCTTACCACTTATATGAAAAGTTGCCTCGTTACTGAATACCACACCATTAAGAAAGTCATATTCTCACTGCACCACTACACTTGCAAAGCTATAACGTATACTATTTGAAGCGTGTACCAACTGTAACCAGTATGGATGCAGGTGTAAACTACTTTTTATTTTTCTTTAGCGTTTGTCCCGCTTGGTGATAGGGTTGATTCACTGTCTCCATTTCGTTCGATCGTGGGCCGTGTCTGGATGAAAATTTAGAGCCGTCAGTTCCTGTTGCAGAGTGTCGGCCCATCGCCATCTTGATCGTCCCTCAGGTCTCTTTCCTCTGACTTCCACTGTGTATGCTGCCTTTGCAATGGCATCGTCCTCTGCTCGCAGCACATGTGCAAACCATCGCAGAGGGCATTTTCTTCTGGATCGTGCGGCTCCGAAACGTTTCCTGATACTGCCATTCGAAACGTGATTCCAATCGAGTGATGCTACTACCTGTCCATCTAAGCATCTTAGTCCCTACGACCCCCCTAATAGTCGTTCTGCCTCCTCTGTGTTTCGCCAACACTTGGTGTTGTAGAGAGGACGAATGACAGTCTGGTATATCTTGGACTTCAGATGATCGTTAATCCGCCGATCGCAGGGGACATCAATTGTTGTTCGACCAGCATCTCACCTATTGCGTCGTTTACACCATCAGCGACGAAACTTGTTAGCTGCTGGTCGACCTGAAGAAAGCAAGGGAACGCTCGTGGAACAACTTTGAGAGAATTTCGACGGAAGCGTTTCCCCATCCACCAGTGCCAACCATGTCAGCAGTCGAAGTATAAGTCAAAAAAATTAACGCTGCCAACGTCGAGGCCGATCTGAAAGAGTTGAAGAGAGGGAAAGACACTGGCTCCGATACCAACAGAGTTCAGTGTTCTGAATAGTGGAATGCAGCGGGTTGGCTAACAGATGTTTTCTACCAGATCATCTGAGAAGGTAGAATACCAACAGACTGGCAGCGGAGCATCAGTATACCAATCTTTAAAAAGAAAGGAAGCTCTACTGAATGTTCTAATTACCGCCCAATCAGCTTACTGAGTTATGAGATGAAGATCTTTGAGTACTTTCACGACAAAAGAATTCACGAGATAGCTCAAATGACAAGGAGCCAAGTCGTATTTGTGAAAAATTGTGGCACAACTGACGCAATCCATGCTGCACGTCTGCTGGTTGAAAAATGCTGTGAAAAGAACGAGTCACTGCATCTTGCTTTTCTAAACCCCAAAAAGGCTTTTGGTCTGGTACTGTATCAAGTAATCCGGTTAGCGCTTCGAGATCATGACATTCCCGAGTACCTTGTCAGCTGGCTACGGCTTATGTATGTAGAACCGAGGAGCTATGTCCAAGCGGCTGCAGGAGCGTCAAATGACTTTTGCATCACAGTAGGAGTCCACCGCTGCTCGACCTTATCACTACTGCTGCTTATTCTTGTGGTGGACACTGTCATATCAGATCTGCCCATGCCACTGTCATGGACACTTCTGTATGCTGATGATGTCATATTAGCTACGGAGAAGGAATCTGATCTCCAGCACCAAACACAACTGTGGAACGATCGACTGGCGCGATATGGCCTGCGACTCAACAGAAAGGAAACTAAGAACGTGACGTGAGACCCGCGAAATGTTGGGACCATCAAAGCTGATGGGGAAGAACTACCATGACTTTCAAAATTTAAGTATCTCGCTTCTACAGTCTCTAGCGACGGCCATCTTACAGACGAGGTTAACTAACACAAGGACGCTGACAGCACACGTAAATGTTTTCTTAAAACCTTCCACACCGTCATCTTTGGTTCAAATGGCTCTGAGCACTACGGGACTTAACATCTGAGGTCATCAGTCCCCTAGAACTTAGAACTACTTAAACCTAACTAACCTAAGGACATCACACACATCCATGCCCGAGGCAGGATTCGAACCTGCGACCGTAGCGGTCTCGCGGTTCCAGACTGAAGCGTCTAGAACCGCTCGGCCACACTGGCCGGCTTGTCATCTTTGACAACTGGATTTCAACACTTGCTTTCACGAAATACTTTTTCAGGACTACGAAAATAATGTACTCTGACACGGACAACATCCTTTGCATACACTTTTGGTCGTCCCGTGTTTCTCCCCTTACGCACACACCCAGTCGTTTCGAATTGAGCGTACCATCAGCAGATATTTTTGTCACATGGGGGATTACAATAAATTGAACATTAAACATACCGCAAGTTGAATTGAAATCAGAGACCGATTCTTAGTAAACTCTCCGTCCGAAACGGTCTTGGAAGGCCCAACGGTACAGACCGGCCGCCGTGTCATCCTCAGCCCACAGGCGTCACTGGATGCGGATATGGAGGGGCATGTGGTCAGCACGCCGCTCTCCCGGCCGTGTGTCAGTTTACGAGACAGGAGCCGCCACTTCTCAACCAAGTAGCTCTTCAGTTTGACCCACAAAGGCTGAGTGCACCCCGCTTGCCAACAGCGGTCGGCAGACCGGATGGTCACCCATCCAGCTGCCAGCCCAGTCCGACGGCGCTTAATTTCGGTGACGGGAACTGGCGTTACCACTGCGACAAGGCCGTTGGCTCTTAGCAGAACACAAAACGCTTTAGGCTCAGTAGTTGTCATTTTGCGTATGTGGCGCAGCAAGCGGGAAACAACGAAGCACTTCTCGCGCGTACGCTTATCTGAAACTGTTGAAATACTCTTTAATTGTGTCCTTGGGCCAACACTCTCCAACGCTTACACTTGATACTATAAAAGTGTATAAAGAGCCTTTTTTTTTAGAATACACTTTACTTTGGCACATTGTTGTGCTGCGGGAGAGCGCGATCGCGCGCTGGAGTGTGTGTTTGTGTGTGTGTGTGTGGGTGTGTGCGTGTGTGCGCGCGCGCGCACGTTCGTTTGCGCCCGCGTCTACATAGAAGCGAAAAATTAGCTCAATGTCCGAAGAGGGCAGCATTAAATTAGTCCAAAGTAAAAACTGATGTTTTAAATAAAAAAATGTTAGATATATTAGTTACTCTTATTATTCCATTATCTTACTTTTTTGTGTAATGAAATTGTGAAGCATTACTTTAATTCGACGTGAAGGCTCGAATTGTGTCTGAAGGTCGACGTTTCAGAGACATGCGATTATCGTACCATCCGCGTCGTAAAATATGGCTTGTCATCGAATAACTTAATCCTGCGATCTATAGGAGATTACCAATGAATCGCACTTCGTTTATACGGATTATGTACACAGTAGAAACCGACAGTTGCAATAAACATGAGTTGGTTGTCGGTGTTTCTTTGATATATTAGGCCTACTTAGTAAAGACGTGCATCCCTTGTTCCCATGTGAATGTTGATTTATTGGCGATGTTCGTCTACAGGCTATTATCATTATCTGTTTACTTCACCAGTGAGCCAACGTTTTAATTCCAACAGAATGAATAAATTATCAGGAGAAAGTTGAACGGCTGCAGTGGAATTATACACAGCTATCAGTTGAACCCTAAACCACAATATTTTAGTTGCAATAGTGTCCGCGGCCCTTTTATAATTCTTAAATGATATTAACGTGCCGCACTAGCTGTTATCATTGGGTTAAAACATTATTTTATTTTATATTGTTTTCTATTACATAGTTTCGGCTGTGTAGGCATTCACAAGTGTCTGTAATACATATCAGATATAACAGAAGCTAAATACAATGCGTAATAGAAACACTGAAAGAATAAAAAGAGAACTTTCAGAGTAAAACCCGTTAAACACGCATATTTGAGTTGCAGCCAGCAGATCACACAATTTTAGAAGCAGAGCGAGGTTGGCTGTTAAAATAAAATAAACACTAGTCAAATGAGCACTGTCGTGAATAACAAATCGTTCGCCTCATTAGTTCTCTGTAAACAGATGTAAAAATAAGGTGGTGATTGAAGTTTATAGCAACCAGTACACCAAAACGACATGGAAGCTCAAACTCACTTTTCCCTTATTTTGCAAACGTTTGACAATGGCTACACAGCCGAAAGTATGAACCAATAAGCGATATGAAGTAAAACCTTGGCTCTGTCTTAAGAATAACATTCAGTGCTTCAAACAAATTTCATTCAACAAAGTTGTCGGTTGGTTGCACACCTTTGGCCCAATTTCCAGAGGACTCTTGTACAACAGTCTAGACATCTTTTATCATGAAACTTTTTCGCATCCTCATTAATTTCCCCTTGCCCCATTTTAAGAGCTTGTTATTCCGTTGTAAGAACAGTCAACTAATACCGTTGCATTATATTCACCAGTTTCGTTTCAACATAACATTTATCACAGACAGGAGTAATTGTTCATGCAGGAAATTGGTCTGCCAAAGGCGTCACTGGACAGCAAACTTAATATTGTTATACATACTGTGTCCTCTGAAAGTTTATAAGGAACCATGGTCAATTTTAGGCTGTAATGTAAACATTCTTTATTTAGATCGCGCGATTATCTGATTTAGGCCATAAGGTATGGCTAATGGCTCTGAGCACTATGGGACTCAACTGCTGAGGTCATTAGTCCCCTAGAACTTAGAACTAGTTAAACCTAACTAACCTAAGGACATCACAAACATCCATGCCCGAGGCAGGATTCGAACCTGCGACCGTAGCGGTCTTGCGGTTCCAGACTGCAGCGCCTTTAACCGCACGGCCACTTCGGCCGGCGCCACAAGGTATTTTCAAGCACATGTATGATGTTACGTATAACATATTGTAATTATCAGATTCTTTTCTTTTACATGTACAAAATTAGACGTCATATTCCAATAGAGTACAGTATAGTTACCAATAAATGATATGTGATGGCGTAACGTTTTTGTTGTTGATTCACTCTTAATGTATCTATCGAATATGATGTCTGGTTTTGTATGTGTAAAGTAAAAGAATCTGAGAGCTACAATATACAACACGTGACATCAAACATGTTCTTTAAAATGGCTTACGGTTGAAATTAGCTAATCGCACGATTACTTTGCGGTACAGCCTACAACGGACAGTGTTTTCTTTGTGAAATATAGAGGCTGCGGATCCTCCCAGACACAAAATAAATCTTCTGTAAGTATTTTTATATAGTGTAGTCGTATGTGGAAGTGAAATGTGGACGGTAAGTAGTACAGGCAAGAGGAGAATACGAGCTTTTGAAATGTGGCATTACAGAAGAGTGCTGAAGATTACAATGAAGTGACAAAAGTCATGGGATATCTACTGATATCATGTCGGACGTCGTTTTGCCCGGCTTAGTGCAGTGACTCGAAATGGCATAGGCTCAACAAGGCGTTGCAAGTCCTCTACAGAAATATTGAGCCATGCTGTCTCTACAGCCGTCCACAATTTCGAAAGTGTTGCCGGTGCAGGATTTTGTGAGCGAACTGACCTCTCGGTTATGTCTCATAAATATTCGGTGAGATTTATGTCGGAGGTGTGGATGGTCAAATCATTCGCTCGAATTACCCAGGATGTTCTTCAAACCAATCGTGAACAGTTGTGGCCCGGTGACATGGTGCAGTGTCATCCATGAAAATTCCATTGGTGTTTGGAGTCCATGAATGGCAGCAAATGGTCTCCAGGTAGCCGAACATAACCATTTCCTGTCAATGATCGGTTCAGTTGGACCAGAGGACTCTGTTCATTCCCTCTAAACACAACCCACACAATTACGGATCCACCATCAGCTTGCACAAGTGCCGGCCGCGGTGGTCTAGTGGTTCTAGGCGCTACAGTCCGGAACCGCGGGACTGCTACGGTCGCAGGTTCGAATCCTGCCTCGGGCATGGATGTGTGTGATGTCCTTAGGTTAGTTAGGTTTAAGTAGTTCTAAGTTCTAGGGGACTGATGACCACAGAAGTTAAGTCCCATAGTGCTCAGAGCCTTGCACAAGTCTTGTTGACAACTTGTGCATATGGCTTCCGGGGTGTGCGCCATAGTCGAACCCTAACATCAACTCTTACCAACAGAAATCGGGACTCATTTGACGATCACGGTTTTACAGACATCTAGGGTCCAATCTCGACCTGTAAGAGCTGCTGGTTGACGAGTCGAATGAATCAATTCTTATCCCATCATATTCCATATCTGCTCGGCTGGAGAGAAGTCCAGAGATCGTACTGGCCATGGAGGTTACTGCACATCTTGCAGAGCACGTTAGGTAGTGTTTCACTGGCAGCGTGTGGGCGAGCGTTATCCTGCTGAAACAATACATCACCTTCCGGTTGGAAGAACGAAAAAATAATAATAATAATAAAAAGAATCCAACAACATTCTGCAAGTACCAAGGGCTGGTTAATATCACCTCCAGAAACACCAAAGGTGAACTAGAGTTGTAGCTTATCGCACGAGAGACGATAAAGCCTGGTATGAGGCCACTCTGTTTTGGACGAAAGCACTCTACGAGACAGCGCTCACCAGCCTACATCGTAGTACAAACGACTGTCACCTGCGTGCCGGATCTGCTTTCATCGCTGAAGACCACGACGCGTCATTTCCTCTTTGCCATCCCCTGATGGCTTCAGCCGAGCCGTGCGCCTCGATGGAAGACGGGCTAGAGGTGTGCGTTCCTATAGTCCCACTGCAAACAGCCGATTCGCAACAGTTCGTGTTGACACATCTGGGCTCACAAGCCTTCTTAACTGTGCTGTGGTAGCTATACGAACTTACACAGATGGAAATGGAAATGAGCGTTTGGCATCATTTGCCGGGAGGCCCCTTGTGGGGCAGGTCCGTTCGCCGTGGTGCAGGTCTTATTACATTCGACGCCACATTGGGCGACCTGCGCGCCGGATGGGGATGAAATGATGATGAAGACAACACAACACCCAGTCCCTGAGCGGAGAAAATTCCCCGACTCAGCTGGGAATCGAACCCGGACCCGTAGGACGGCAATCCGTCACGCTGACCTCTCAGCTATCGGGGCGGACACTTACACAGATGCCCTTATAGCACGACGTTACATGGATATCCAGAACCTCGTCTGCAAGTGTGAGAATGTTCACGTGAACACTGATACCAGCGTCGATGCACAACTGACGCAATATGTCCAACATATGTGGCAATTCTCCGAAAAGACCATCCCGCCACTCGGAAGGCAACAATTTGACCTCTTTCAGAATCGCCATGTTAGTTGTAGCAAGCACGAGTGCGTCCCCGTGACGTGGTTGCTTGCTTGTTTCGCACGTTTGCACCACACTGAAATTTCTGGCAGTGAACACTCCCTATTAAAACGTAGAGACAGATGGCTCTCTGGTAACTATATTACTACTCTATATGCTGGCGTTGAAACCATTATCACTACATCTCCCAGGTGGAATATGCCGTCATCGGAGCAAAATCGACACCGTTCTTCCAGGTGAACAATTTTTTTCTGCATCATATATTAATACATGTCTGATTGTAAGAAAAAAATGATACACGACACGAAAAATCAAATTCCCTCGACAGCATTCCTCACCATTTCTTTTGAGTAGCCCTATTGTGATTTCGTAACATCACGACTAAGACATCAGTCCTCAAAGTAAAAACTGTACGTCCTATTTTCTGTCAGAAAATAACAGCTATGATTCTGTAGGATGAAATTACATATTTATATTTGCTTTCATGGTGGGTATGCGGCTTTATTTATGATCGTGCGGTGAAAGCGAGGAAAACGATTGTATAAACGTCTCCGTGCATGTCGTAATTAACCTAATCTTGCCTACGCGGGATTACAGAAAAACGTGCACACACATAATAAGTTTATTTTGAAAGCTTGCAAATGGTTACCTTGCTACAAATAACGAAGGAGACAATAAAACTACGCTACACAGAAAATAAAATCAGATAAAGAACTCCCTTGGTCAAATACATAAGCCACTTAGTTCTCCCCATTAGAATGGTCCACAGAATCTGCAGTGTCATTGCCACTGTCATGGTTATATTGCATTTCTTCCAATAAATGATCTTCTTCACTCCCATCTAACGCATTTATTATACAGCACTCCTTAAAGCTGCTCACAGTTGATGCTCTGGATATGCCTGGACAAGCAGGACGGATTCATTCTGCAATTAGAGATACTGAAGACTTCATCGGCTTCTGGGTAGGGGTCAGGAGTTGACCGTTTTAAAGTAACCAATTGCATGAAGTCTTTAAATGGCTAATTCACACCACATTTAACAGTTATAATTGTGAAGTCATGTCTCCTGGAATGTCGACAAGACCTGTGTTTAATTTCAGGATTTTTGCCTTCACTGCTGATGTCAGATGCCCCCTGACAGCATTAAGGATCTTGCTCTAGATGTATAGAACCAATCTATAACCAACTCATTGGTCATCCATACTTTTCTGTTGCAAAGAAATGACACCAGGCGGCAACTTTTACTTTGGCACAGTTTTACGATTGTGGATGATGTTGGGTCGCATCTTTGTTCCGTCGCCAAGCACATACAACATCAGTGAATCGCGATTTCTCTTTGCCCTTAGTGCAAACTAATGCACTTTTAGCGCCTTTCTGTTCAGCTGCTGTACTGCGTGGAATGTCGAAGTATACAGAAGCGTTTCCGAGTTGCCCCAAGGGGTAAGCTAGTTCCTTACTCCATCTTATAACGTGTCGTTGATACTCGATCAACTTCTCCACATACGATGCTTGAAGACGCTAAGCATGGGATGTGCGACGTCGTAGCACCAGCCCGTTCGTCGCATATTCGTGTACACCACTCAGAGCTGGCTTGAAGTTGGACACCGTATTCCTGTGCTAATTCACGAGCTTTATTTTGTTTGACATTGAGAAATTGCCCCTACTTTTTTACGATTCTCGCGCACAAATGCCACTACTTACATTTCTGTATGTTTGAACGTCCACTCCGTGCGCCACTGAAAGATTACCTAGTCCGCCATTTTCAAACGACCTTTGTCCTTTTGCCACCTCAGAACCTTGGCTTCTGTAGTTCTACACTTCTTCGAAGACGCGCAATTGTTTGTTGCTTCTGCACGCCGAACAAGCTTGATTTTGTGATTTACGTCTCAGTAACCTCAGCATCACATTCAAAAATTCAATGATGAACCACGTTGTTCCACTCCACGATCTATTACACACTTTACTACACAGTTTAGAAGTGAGATTTCCAAAGTCAAGTAACAACTGATAAAAAAAAAAAAAAATTGGCGCAACGAACACTTCCTGCTATCGAACAACAGTGCTCAGAGCGCATGCGTACGTCCACGGTTAGGGTGGTAGGCATCGCAGAGAACAGACTTACAGCTTAATGGAAGATCGAGGTTCTGGGCAAAGAAAAGAAAAACTCCACGTCATACGCCGTGAATGCAAAAAGACGCCCTGCTTCTGGGCTCGAAATTTTGGGTAAAAACCTCGTCTTGGATTCTGAAATATACCGTGGCCCACTGACGTTACTTCCTGTGACCCACTGACGTTACTTCTATCGATGACTCTCCCTCAAAGATAACAGTCTGTGTCCTTCCTACCGTGGATTCCTCATTCCAATTACAAATTTCGTTTGATAACCGATTTGATGCTACATTAATACACGTCGGTGTAATACCGAGTCAAATGCTTTTCGGTAGTCAAGAAATATTGTATTGACCTGACTGCCTTGTTCCATAGCATTCAAGATGTCATTTGAGAAAAGCGCAAGTTTGGCTTCACAAGACCGATGTTTTTGGAATTCATGCTGGCTGCCTGGAGGAGGTAATTCTTCTCACTATATCCCGTTACGTTAGGGCTCTGAATGTGTCTTAAGTTTCTGCAACACGTCCTATTGTGTATACTATTTCAGAAATAACGCTTGTCGACATTTGGATTCTGGTAACCACTTGGAACTAACTTGTCAAGCACCACAGTATCGCAGCTGTGTTCAGGTAAATTGTACCACTGCGCGCAGATAATAGAAGCAACTACAATGCCACTTACTGTGGAAAAAATAGCCCTTTTTTCGTTTTCATTAGACTCGCTTCTTTAGCTCCCGGATAACACTCGGAACATTCGCAACTGCAGGATTACGTCGCCCCTATTGTGTAGGCTACCGTGCGTGCAATTCTGCGGACGCTCGCATGTCACGTCTTGTTATACCATCTACAACGAGCCTTACAGAAGATGAAAAAATAATATCACAGTGCGCCCTGACAGCGCTATAAAACAAAAACAAGAGAAACTGTAGCGGAGGATTTGAGTGGTTACACGAAGAGAACGAATTAGTTAGTCATGGAAAATGCTCGCCATCTCCATGATATTACGCGTTTAATAGCTACTGCAGATATACGTTCTTAGTATACAATTCTACTGCACCTGGAAGTGATTCCGGTGTTTTTTACCTGCACCCATGAGAAATGAAAACCCGAATTATCATTTTCTCCGTTCGTTTCGTAGGTTAACAGCCAAGCAGGTGATTTTCATTAACTTGTACCTGCTTGTTAAGTTAACAAAATATAACCTTACCTTATGAACGCATAATGTCTAATGAAAACCCGAATTATCATTTTCTCCGTTCGTTTCGTAGGTTAACAGCCAAGCAGGTGATTTTCATTAACTTGTACCTGCTTGTTAAGTTAACAAAATATAACCTTACCTTATGAACGCATAATGTCTAAGTTACGAAGGAAAGAAACTAACGCTGATAAAATTATGACTGCAGCGTGAGAAAAAGCTCATTGTTACGACAGCTGAACGTCGAAAACCACCTGAAACCTCTCGTGTGCTGACTTACTATTAGTCATAGCTTCACTCTTCAGTTAGTATGCGCTACAACCGTTCCGTAGTTAAAGTATTTTAATTTCAATTTGTCTTTCTCTAGAAGGGGCCTTTTGCTAGTGAGTTAGCTCCCAGGATTAAGGAATGTATCTGGGTTTTACGAATAACTCTCTTGTGGATTGTCAAAAATGGTTCAAATGGCTCTGAGCACTATGGGACTTAACATCTGTGGTCATCAGTCCCCTAGAACTTAGAACTACTTAAACCTAACTAACCTAAGGACATCACACACATCCATGCCCGAGGCAGGATTCGAACCTGCGACCGTAGCGGTCACGCGGTTCCAGACTGAAGCGCCTAGAACCGCACGGCCATGCATGGCCATGCACGGCGATGCTGTTGTCGATTAGCTTGTGGTACAATATTATTTTCGATACACATTTATGCTGCTGTTTAACAGTATTTCATTTTTGTTTAAATACGTGGAACTCAAATCTGTAAAATGACAATACGAATGTTGTATCACTAATACGTACACGGAGAAAAATTTGGACTTAGCTCTTGAAGTCAATAGGAGCAAGTGTTTAGTGATGCTCGCTGTCAGTTATAATAGGGCAAATGCGCTTTACGTTACTACCTTAACTACTCACACTGTATTTTCACTCAGTCAATCGCAATGGGCTTATGAAATAACAACGTGCGTCATATTTGTACTGGCCCGCCCGGTTGGCCGTGCGGTCTAACGCACGGCTTTCCGGAGAGGGAAGGAGCGCCTGGTGCCCGGCACGAATGCGCCCGGCGGACTTGTGTCGAGGTCGGGTAAGCCGGCCAGTCTGTGGATGGTTTTTAGGCGGTTTTCCATCTGCCACGGCGAATGCGGGCTGGTTCCCCTTATTCCACCTCAGCTACACTATGTCGGCGATTGCTGTGCACTCCGGCCGAAGTGGCCGAGCGGTTCTAGGCACTACAGTCTGAAACCGCGCGACCACTACGGTCGCAGGTTCGAACCCTGCCTCGGGCATGGATGTGTGTGATGTCCATAGGTTAGTTAGCTTTAAGTAGTTCTAAGTTCTAGGGGACTGATGATCTCAGAAGTTCTCCCATAGTGCTCAGAGCCATTCGAACCATTGGTGCGCAAACAAGTTCTCAACGTACGCGTACACCACCACTACTCTACCACGCAAACATAGGGGTTACACTCGTCTGGTGTGAGACGTTCCCTGAGGAGGGGGGGGGTCCACCGGGGGCCGAACCGCACAATAATCCTGGGTTCGGTGTGGGGCGGTGGAGGGGTGAAGCGGACTGCGGTAGCCGTCGTGGGGTTGTGGACCACTGCGGCGGTGACGGAGCCTCTCCGTCGTTTCTAGGCACCCTCTTAACATACAATACAATACAATACATATTTGTACTCCGCAGAGATCTGTACAGCCACAATATGTGTTTTTGAAATCGTTGAGGGTGAAGTAAGCTTCCAAGACATGGCAGTCAAAACACAGTAAGAACTAAAGGAAAGCCCCACTTCAATATGCTGTATCTTTACGCCATTACATTTCTATTAGGATTAGGAAGCGATTACATCGTCAAACGGTCAGTAAGGCTATGAAAACAGGCTGGCACTAGTTTTATGAGCCGATCGTGGTTATTTGCCATTGTAAAAATAGATTATCAATGCCTCAAAGAAAGAAAATACTGGTAGAGATGGAAATGGTAGATGTTTCTCTGTGTATACTACAAGCAGTAATACGAAACATGTATGGGACAGCTAAATATTCTGGAACAGTGTGTAGTAGTTCGCATTTTCTTGCGAATTCGTTTGTTTTATTGTTTCCCCAAGCCTTATAATTTGGAGCTGCTAAGTCTTCTAATCACAGTTTCGGTGTTAAACAAGATACATCTACTTCCACATCTACATAGACATTCCGCAAGCCACCGTACGGTCCGTGGCGGAGGGTGCCATATACCCTCCCCTGTTCGACTCGCAAATCGAACATAGAAGAAACGAGTGTCTATATGCCTCCGTATGAGCCCAAATTTCTCGTATCTTATCTTCTAGGCCTTATGCGCGATGTATGTTGGCGGTAGTAGAAGAGTTAAGCAATCAGCTTCAGTTGCCGAGTAACTAAATTTTCTGAGTAGTGTTCCTCTATAAGAACTTTAATTTGAGCTTCCGAAGCATCTCCTTAACACTTACGTGTTGTTCGAGCTACAGCAGCCTGCCTCTGAATTGCTTTGATGTCTTCCTACAATCCGACTTGATACAAATCCCAAATACTCTTGCAGTACTTAAAAACAGATCGCACCAGCGACCTACATGTGGTGTCCTTTACACGTGAACTACACTTTCCTAAAATTCTCCCAATAAACCGAAGTCGAACATTCGCCCTTCCTACCACAGTCCTCACATGCTCGTTCCACTTCCTATCGCTTTGCAACGTCACGCCCAAATAAACTACTGGCCATTAAAATTGCAACACCACGAAGATGACGTGTTACAGACGCGAAATTTAACCGACAGGAAGAAGATGCTGTGATATGCAAATGATTAGCTTTTCAGAGCATTCACACAAGGTTGGCGCAGGTGGCGACACCTACAACGTGCTGACATGAGGAAAGTTACCAACCGATTTTCATACGCAAACAGCAGAAACGTTGTTGTGATGCCTCGTGTAAGGAGGAGAAATGCGTACCATCACGTTTCCGACTTTGATAAAGGTCGATTGTTGCCTATCGCGATTGTGGTTTATCGTACCGCGACATTGCTGCTCGCGTTCGTCGAGATCGAATGACTGTTTGTAGAATATGGAATCGGTGGAATTAGGAGGGTAATACGGAACGCCGTGCTGGATCCCTACGGCCTCGTATCACTAGCAGTCGACATGACAGGAATCTTATCCGTATGGCTATAACGGATCGTGCAGCCCGTCTCGATCCCTGAGTCAACAGATGGGGACGTTTGCAAGACAACAACCATCTGCACGAACAGTTTGGCGACATTTACAGCAGCGTGGACTATCAGCTCGGATACCATGGGTGCGGTTACTCTTGTCGCTGCATCACAGACAGGAGCACCTGCGATGGTGTACTCAACGATGAACCTGGGTACACTAATGACAAAACGTCATTTTTTCGGATGAATCCAGGTTCTGTTTACAGTATCGTGATGGTCGCATCCGTGTTTGGCGACATCGCGGTGAACGCACATTGGAAGCGTGTATATGTTATTGCCATACTGGCGTATCGCCCGGCGTGATGGTATGGGGTGCCATTGATTACACGTCTCGGTCACCTCTTGTTCGCATTGACGGCACTTTGAACAGTGGACGTTACATTTCAGATGTGTTACAACCCGTGGCTCTATCCTTCATTGGATCCCTGCGAAACCCTACATTTCAACTGGATAATGCACGTCCGCATGTTGCAGGTCCTGTACGGGTCTTTCTGGATACAGAAAATGTTCGACTGTTGCCCTGGCCAGCACATTCTCCAAATCTCTTATCAACTGTAAACGTCTGGCCAATGGTGGCCGAGCAAGTGGCTCGCCACAATACGCCAGTCACTACTCTTGATGAACTGTGGTATCGTGTTGAAGCTGCATGGGCAGCTGTACCCTTACACGCCATCTGAGCTCTGTTTGACTCAATGCCTAGGCGTATCAAGGCCGTTATTCGGCCAGAGGTGGTTGTTCTGGGTACTGATTTCTCAGGATCTACGCACCCAAATTGCGTGAAAATGTAATCACATGTCAGTTCTAGTATAATATATTTGTCCAATGAATACCCGTTTATCACCTGCATTTCTTCTTGGTGTAGCAATTTTAATGGCCAGTAGTGTATTTAAACGACTTGACTATTTCAATAGGACACACTAATACTGTATTCGAACATTACAGGTTTGTTCATCCTACCCATCCACGTTAACGTACATTTTTCCACATTTAGAGTTAGCTGCCATTCATCACACCAATTAGAAACTTTTTCTAAGTCGCCTTGTATCTTCCTACAGTCACGTCGACACCCTACCGTTCACCACTGCATCATCAGCAAACAACCGCAGATTGCTGCCCACTATGTCCACCAAATCATTTACGTATGTAGAGAACAATAGCGGTCTTATCACATTTCCCTGGGGCACTCCTGACGATAGCCTTGTCTCTGATGAACATTCGCCGTCGAGGACAACATACTGGGACCTGTTACTTAAGAAGTCTTCGTTCCGCTCACATGTATCTGAACTTACTCTATATGCTCGTATCTTTGTTAACAGCCTGCAATGGGGCACCGTGTCAAATGCTTTCAGAAAATATAGAAACTGCGAGAAGCCCACTCCTCCTCTTTGTATCTTGTCATATTTATAGCGAGTCATTCAAGAGCTAGGATATTCAACTGTGAACCAGACCTATGCGCTAACTACAACGTTCTCTGTTACACTATCCACGTCGCGGTCTTGGTTGTGATAATACAACCCATATCCTTTTCATAAAATTAAACCGTCGACAACTCAGCCTTCAATTGCCACACACACACACACACACACACACACACACATACACACACACACAAAACCACACATGGACTCGATTAACGGAATTGACACCATGAATCCTGCAGGGCTGTCCATACATCCGTAAGAGTACGAAGGGGTGGAGATCTGTTCTGTACAGCACGTTGCAAAGCATCCCAGATATGCTCAATAATGTTCATGTCTGGAGAGGTTTGTGACCAGCGGAAGTGTTTAAACTCAGAAGAGTGTTCTCAGAGCCACTCTAGCAATTCTGGACTTGTGGGGTGTCGCATCGTCCTGCTGAAATTGTTCAAGTCCGGTCGGAATGCACAATGGACATGAATGGATGTAGGTGATCAGACAGGATGCTTATGCACGTGTCACCTCTCAGATTGGTATCTAGGCGTATCAGGTGGAGATCTGTTCTGAACAGCACTTTGCAAAGCATGCCAGATATGCTCAATAATGTTCATGTCTGGAGAGGTTTGTGACCAGCGGAAGTGTTTAAACTCAGATGAGTGTTCCTGGAGCCACTCCAGCAATTCTGGACTTGTGGGGTGTCGCATTGTCCTGCTGAAATTGTTCAAGTCCGGTCGTAATGCACAATGGGCATGAATGGATGCAGGTGATCAGACAGGAAGCTTACGCACGTGTCACCTCTCAGATTGGTATCTAGACGTATCAGGGGTCCTATATCACTACAGCTGCACACGCCCCACGCTATTACAGAGCCTCCACCAACTTCAACAGTCCCAGGCAACATGTTTCCAGTCATCAATAGTCCAATGTCGGTGTTGAGGGGCCCAGGCGAGGCGTAAAGCTTTGTGTCGTGCAGTCATCAAGGATACACGAGTGGGCCTTCGGCTCCGAAAGCACATATCGGTGATGTTTCGTTGAATGGTTCGCACGCTGACACTTTTTGATGGCCCACCACTGAAATCTGTAGCAATTTGCGGAAGGGTTCCACTTTTGTCACGTTGAACGATTCCCTTCAGTCGTCATTGGTCATGTTCTTGCAGGATCTTCTTCCGGCCGCAGCGATGTCGGAGATTTGATGTTTTACCGCATTCCTAATATTAGCAGTACACTCGTGAAATGATCGTACGGGAAAATCCCCACTTCATCGCTACCTCGGAGATTGTACCATCGTTCGTGCGCCGACTATACACCGCGTTCAGCCTCACTTAAATCTTGATAACCTGCCATTGTAGCAGCCGTAACCTATCTAGCAACTGCGCCAGACACTTGTCTTACAGAGGCGTTGCCGACCGCAGCGCCGTCTTTTGCATGTTTACATATCTCTGTATTTGGATAGACGTGCTTATACCAGTTTCTTTCTTTGGCGCTTCATGGTGTGGATATACAGAAATTACGAACCTTCTGTGTCTACAGCGGTACATGAGACATCTGTACGATGTGGTGACATTATATGCCTCATGCACTACCGTTGACTAAAAGTATCGGGCTGTACCAACAGTAACCGAAATGTCTCGAAAGTAAGGAAGGCAAAAGTATGCCCCTGCGCTTCAGTTCGAACGTAAAACTTCTTCACATTTCTCTTGCACTTAAAAAACAATAACAGCGTTCGATAACATAATAATACGCAACTTCCACTTTTCACTGCAGTTAATAATTTAAAACTTATTAGAACAATGCTGAATATTCGGAAATCAAATGGTCAAAACCAAGCTCTTTTACGTTTCAAACCAACAGAAATAACTTCACATTATCAGCACTTGACATACAGTACGTTTAATTGCGTCTAAAGCAATAAGGACTCTCTCGTAGTTAATATACAGTTTGATAGGCATAGACAGCTTGCGAAAATTTTAAGATTAACGGGTAATATGAAATCGTAATGTTGACGTTTAGTTTCTTAAAATGAATCATATTCACCACATAAACAGTTTGATCAATTTTTTAATTCTTTACTATTTGTCTTATGTTATATATGTCTTATAATCTGAATCTGTGTATATAAAAGGCAATGTCTTGACTGACTGACTGTCTTATATTGTAGGCGTCGTTTAAGGAGAGATTTTTCGAAATTCCAACCCTAATGTGGTGAAATGGGGGTGAACGGTATTTTTGAAAAATGTCGCTATTCTCGGCCAGAAATAAAGAAACGGGTGTTTCAGCATTTTTGAAATTTAACCTAAGGTGGCGAGATAGTAGGTGGAAGCGTTTTTGAAAATGTATCATTATTAAAGCACTACTAAAGTATTTTAAAGCTACATCTATGAACATTGGTATTTGACTTTCCGGTTACAAATAAAAAAATACGTGTATCAGTGTATTAGGAAAGTGAACCCCTAAGGAGGTAAAATAGGAGATGAGATTTTTTATAAAAATGTTTTATTATGAAAGCATTTTCAAAGCCAAATCTGTGAAAAATTTAATCTGTCTTCTCGGACAGAAATAAAAAAAATAAGTGTTCCACTGTTTTTGGATGTTCAGCCCCTTTGGGGGTGAAACGGGGTACGAAAATTTTTTATGGAAGTGTTCATTGTGCAAGCATTTTTGAAGATATATCTATGAAAATTTGTATTTGGCTTCTCTTTTAGAAATGAAACGTACGCTTATCACAGTTTTTGGATATTCAACCACTAAGGGGGTGAAATAGAGAGTGAAACTTTTATGAAAATATTTCACTGCGACAGCAGATTTAAAGCTAAATCTTTGAAAATTGGTGTTTGACTTCTCGCTTAGAGATGAAAAAATACGTGTTTCACTTTTCTTGGAAATTCAGTGCGTAAGGGGGCGAAACAGGGTCACACTGATTTACTGACTCATCATTGTACAGCTCAAACAACTAAGGATTGAAGTTTGGAGGGGGAATGGATCTTATACCATAGACATTGGTTAAGAAGGGATTGTCCGAAATTCCACTCCTAATTAGGTGAAATAGAGGATAAAAAGCTTTTAGAATTTATGTCGCTAAAGGGAATTCTGAAGCTAGAACTACGAAAACTGGTATTTGGTTTCTCAGTCAGAGAATAAAAAATACATTTTAAGCATTTTTGGAAATTCAATCACTAAGGGTGTAAAATAGTGGGTGAAAGAATTTTTAAAAAAAATTACTAAATAACTACTAAGGGAATTTAAGGGTACATCTAGGACAACTGGTATTTGACTTCTCGGTTAGGAATAAAGAAAACTTGCTTCAGTGTTCTGGAAATTCAGTGTCTAAGGGAGTGCAGTAGGGGACGAAGATTTTCAAGAAAATGCTTCGTTACTTTAAAAAAAAATTATTGCTAAATTTATAGCTAGTGTTTCGCTTCTCGGTTAGATATAAAGAAATATTTGGCAGGAGATGAAAGTTGCTATGGAAATATCTCGGCAAGCACGCAAAAGACTTGATTAACAACAACTTTGGACTCCAGCTACCAGAATCGCTTTTTGGTCAGAAGTACATTTGGAATATGTACAAATGGCCTTGATTAGCACGAAAAACTTAGAAAGTGTTGCAATTTCCGAAAAACATAAAAATTCGATTGAATGGAAACAAAAACAAAAAATCACTACGAGCGATACGTCTACGCGAGCGTAGCAGTGGGCGCTAAGCTAGTCGTATATGAGATTTGAGTGAGCGTATGTGTCTTTATCTCTGATATAGTGGAATTACGAGAAAGATTGTGTAAGAGATTATATCTGAGTGAGCAAGAGTATAATTACGTCATGCAGCGTCTTTGAGTTTATGTTAGTAAAGCAAAGTATTTTTTAGCAGAAGTCTCAGGTTAGCGGTATGCTGAGCTTTCCTGTCACACAGTACAGGTCATAGATGGACTTATAGATTAGTCTCCTCTCTGATGTCAGAATTATTTTTTTTTAATAAATTATTCTGACTGCGGTTCACATGCTGTATACAATTTTAAGCGACGTCTCTTAATTTTTGCCCGTGTGACCACTGTCATGTGATCAGTACATATTAATAATTCAGAAATATGCAGATTAAGTACAAATTACATCATCTGTACATAAATGAATCTGCTGACTTCACACACCTCGAAGCTTATTTAGCAGTGAAAAGTACATTTCCGATCTCAAGCGCACACACACACACACACACACACACACACACACACACACACACACACACACGCAAACACACACACGCGCGCGCGCTCGCGTACATTTATGTACAGATCATGTAATTCCAACTTTACGTATATTTTTTTTAAGTTGAACTGCAGATTTTTGCTTAATACCTGCAACCAAATGAAATTTGCAACGGCGTCGTTATTAAATAAGTACTCTCAGTTCCCTGTTATACATATTTTCAGGGCTTGTGTTCATCTAGAACGCTCTCTCTGTACCTAAGAGTCACCAATACGTTTGAATTTGAAACATTAATCGTTTGTTTGGAAACATTAATCGTTTATTTGTGAATTAAGTGATTAAAACTAACGGTTCTGATGACAATCGGTGGTTTATTCTTGCGATTACACGTTTCGACTGTGGTCTATACCCCTCTTCAGATTGATGTTGCGGTGTGAAGAGTATCACAGTCGTTACAGAAAGGCGCCGCGCGGGATTAGCCGAGCGGTCTAGGGCGCTGCAGTCATGGACTCTGCGGCTGGTCCCGGCGGAGGTTCGAGTCCTCCCTCGGGCATGGGTGTGTGTGTTTGTCCTTAGGATAATTTAGGTTAAGTAGTGTGTAAGCTTAGGGACTGATGACCTTAGCAGTTAAGTCCCATAAGATTTCACACACATTTTTGTTACAGAAAGGCACATATATTGTCATACTACTTAATGTGAACTGTAATGGAGTTTTTACAGTGACATATCTCACTCATGCACCTCTGTGTAACGACTACGATGCTCTTTACGTCACAGTATACACTGAGGTGACAAAAGTCGTGGGATACCTATTAACATTATGTCGGACCTCCATTGCCCGGTGCGGTAAAGCAACTCGCCGTGGCATGGACTCAACAAGTCATTGGAAACCCCCTGCAGAAATATTGTGTAAAAATATTGAGCCACGCTGCCTCTATAGCTGTTCACAATCGCGAAAATGTTGCCGGTGCAGGATTTTGTGCACGAACTGACCTCTCGATTATGTCCAGTAATTGTTCGATGAGATGCATGGCGCACGATCTGGACGGCCGTATCAGTCACTGAACTGTTCAGAATGTTTTTCGAACAACTGTGGCCCGGTGACATGTCCCATTATCATCCATGAAAATTCCACCATTGTTTGGGAACATGAAGTCCACGAATGGCTGCATATGGTCTCCAAGTAGCCGGTCATAAGCGATCATTAGCCGATCGTGATCGGTTCAGTTGGGCCAGAGAACCCAATCCATTTCATGTAAACACAACCCTCACCATTATGGAGCCACCACCAGCTTCCACAGGCCTTTTTGACAACTTGGATCCACAGCTTCGTGGGGGTCTGCGTCACACTCGAGCCCTACCGTCAGCTCTTAGTGACTGAAATCGTGACTCATCTGATCATGGCACGGTTTTCCAGCTGTCGAGGGTCCAATCCATATTTTCACCAGCTCAGGGGAGGCGTTGAAGGTGATGACGTGCTGTTAGCAGAGCTTAGGTTGTCTGCTGCCATAGCCCATTAACGCCAAACTTCGCCCCGCTGTCTTAACTGGTGCGTTCGTCGTACGTCCCACATTGATTTCTGCGCTTATTTCACACAGTGTTGTTTGTCTTTTAACGCTGAAACTCCACGCAAACGACGCTGAGAAGGCCGTTGGCCGTTATGTTGTACACTACTGGCCATTACAGTTGTTACACCAATAAGAAATGCAGATGATAAACGGGTATTCATTCGACAAATATATTATACTAGAACTGATATGTGATTACATTTTCACGCAATTTGGGTGCACAGATCCTGAGAAGTCAGTACCCAGAACAACCACCTCTGGCCGTAATAACGGCCTTGATACGCCTGGGCATTGAGTCAAACAGAGTTTTGATGGCGTGTACAGGTACAGCTGCCCATGCAGCTTCAACACGATACCACAGTTCATCAAGAGTAGTGACTGGCGTATTGTGACGAGCCAGTTGCGCGGCCACCATTGACCAGACGTTTTCAATTGGTGAGAGATCTGGAGAATGTGCTGGCCAGGGTAGCAGTCGAACATCCAGGAAGTCCTGTACAGGACCTGCAACATGCGGTCGTGCATTATCCTGCTGAAATGTAGGGTTTTGCAGGGATCCAATGAAGGGTAGAGCCGCGGGTCGTAACACATCTAAAATGTAACGTCCACTGTTCAGAATGCCGTCAATGCAAACAGGAGGTGACCGAGACGTGTAACCAATGGCACCCCATACCATCACGCCGGGTGATACGCCAGTATGGCGATGACGAATACATGCTTTCAATGTGCGTTCACCGCGATGTCGCCAAACACGGATGAGACCATCACGATGCTGTGAACAGAACCTGGATTCATCCGAAAAAATGACGTTTAGCCATGCGTGTACCCAGGTTCATCGTTGAGTACGCCATCGCAGGCGCTCCTGTGTGTGATGCAGGGTCAAGGGTAACAGCAGCCATGGCCTCCGAGCTGATAGTCCATGCTGCTGCAAACGTCATAAAACTGTTCGTGCAGATGGTTGTTGTCTTGCAAAGGTCCCCATCTGTTGACTCAGGGATCGAGACGTGGCTGCACGACCCGTTACAGCCGTGCGGATAAGATGTCTGTCATCTCGACTGCTAGTGATACGAGACCGTTGGGATCCAGCACGGCGTTCCGTATTACCCTCCTGAACCCACTGATTCCATATTCTACTAACAGTCATTGGATCTCGACCAACGTGAGCAGCAATGTCGCGATACGATAAACCGCAATCGCGATAGGCTACAATCCGACCTTTATCAAAGTCGTAAACGTGATGGTACGCATTTCTCCTTCTTACACGAGGCATCACAACAACGTTTCACCTGGCAAAGCCGGTGAACTGCTGTTGGTATATGAGAAATCGGTTGGAAACTTTCCTCATGTCAGCACGTTGTAGGTGTCACCACCAGCGCCAACCTTGTGTGGATGCTCTGAAAAGCTAATCTTTTGCATATCACAGCAACTTCTTCCTGTCGGTTAAATTTCGCGTCTGTAACACGTCATCTTCGTGGTGTAGCAATTTTAATGGTCAATAGTGTCTGTGGTGTTAAGTAGTGTCTGAAGTTTGGTGTTCTCGGCACTGTCTTAAGGCTGTGGATCTGAGAATGTGAATTCCCTAACGATATCCAAAGTAGAATGTCTCTTATGTGCATATCCAACTAACATTCTGTTTCAAAACATATTAATGCCTGTCGTGAGACCATAATCAGGTCAGAAACACTTTCACATGAATCACCTGAGTACAAATGACACCTCCGACAATGCAATGCCCTCATATACTTAGTGTACGCGATACTATCGCCATCTGGTTGCGTGTAATCGCTACCCCATGACTTTCGTCACCTCGAAGTGTATAGAGCGCAGTTCGAAATCTGTAATTGTGGGTAAAAAACCACTGATAAAATAATACAGGTTTTAGCATATTTATATCACTAATAAAGTCATCGGCCGGCCGGAGTGGCCGTGCAGTTCTAGGCGCTACAGTCTGGGACCGCGAGACCGCTACGGTCGCAGTTTCGAATCCTACCTCGGGCATGGATGTGTGTGATGTCCTTAGGTTAGTTAGGTTTAAGTAGCTCTAAGTTCTAGGGGACTGATGACCTCAGAAGTTGTGTCCCATAGTGCTCAGAGCCATTTGAACCTATAAAGTCATCAGAAGATCAAAACAAACTGCAAAACGATTTAGGAAAGATATCTGAATGGTGCGAAAAGTGGCAGTTGACCCTAAATAACGAAAAGTGTGAGGTCATCCACATGAGTGTTGAAAGGAACTCGTTAAACTTCGGTTACACGATAAATCAGTTTAATCTAAAAGCCGTAAATTCAACTAAATACTAAATACCTAGGTATTACAATTACGAACAACTTAAATTGGAAAGAACACACAGAAAATGTTGTGGGGAAGGCTAACCTAAGACTGCGTTTTATTGGCAGGACACTTTGAAAATGTAACAGACCTACTAAGGAGACTGCCTATACTACGCTTGTCCGTCCTCTTTTAGAATACTGCAGCGCGGTGTGGGATCCTTACCAGATAGGACTGACGGAGTATATCGAATAAGTTCGAAGAAGAGCAGCACGTTTTGTATTATCGCGAGATATGGGATACAGTGTCACAGAAATGATGCAGGATTTGTGATGGAAATCATTAAAAGAAAGGCGTTTCTCGTTGCGACGGAATCTTCTCACGAAATTCCAATCACCAACTTTCTCCTCCATGTGCGAAACTGCAGTTGACACCGACCTACATAGGGAGAAACGATCACCACGATCAAATGAGGGAAATCAGAGCTCGTACGGAAACATATAGGTGTTCATTCTTTCCGCGCGCTATACGAGATTGGAATAATAGAGAATTGTGAAGGTGGTTCAGTGAACCCTCTACCAGGCACTTAAATCTGATTTGCAGAGTATCCATGTAGATGTAGATGTAGATGTTACACAGACTTCACTCTGATTTAAGATCTTTATGCGTTGCGTCATTGTCCCAGCAGTCAGCTAGTGCACTGTAGCGAGGTGAGAAGTTGGGAGAGAATAGTGGTAGGTACGCAGTAGCGACTTCCAGCATGTGCAGAGTATAGCGGGAACCGTGCCAGACGTGCACTCACCGTTGTATTTTAATCCACTGATAGCCGGCTGCTGCTGCAACAGCCCAGGCAGAGGTCGCGTTCCCCCTGGCCAACGGTGTTGCATACTAGCTAGGCGCTGGCCCTCTGTTATACGCCTTGCGTGTGCCGCTGGCGTTAGTTTGGCAGCTATTATCGCTGCAATATGGACGGGGGCTGATCAACAAAGATTAGGACTGATTTTTCCTGTAGTTTCCGTGATAGTTTATCTGTCCCATGTTGTTGTTGTTGTTGCCTTCAGTCCTGAGACTGGTTTGATGCAGCTCTCCATGCTACTCTATCCTGTGCAAGCCTCTTCATCTCCCAGTACTTACTGCAACCTACATCCTTCTGAATCTGCTTAGTGTATTCATCTCTTGGTCTCCCTCTACGATTTTTACCATCCACGCTGCCCTCCAATTCTAAATTTGTGATCCCTTGATGCCTCAGAACATGTCCTACCAACCGGTCCCTTCTTCTTGTCAAGTTGTGCCACAAACTCCTCTTCTCCCCAGTTCTATTCAATACCTCCTCATTAGTTATGTGATCTGCCCATCTAATCTTCAGCATTCTTCTGTAGCACCACATTTCGAAAGCTTCTATTCTCTTCTTGTCCAAACTATTTATCGTCCACGTTTCACTTCCATACATGGCTACACTCCATACAAATACTTTCAGAAACGACTTCCTGACACTTAAGTCTATACTCGATGTTAACAAATTTCTCTTCTTCAGAAACGCTTTCCTTGCCATTGCCAGTCTACATTTTATATCCTCTCTACTTCGACCACCATCAGTTATTTTACTCCCCAAATAGCAAAACTCCTTTACTACTTTAAGTGTCTCATTTCCTAATCTAATTCCCTGAGCATCACCCGACTTAATTCGACTACATTCCATGATCCTCGTTTTACTTTTGTTGCTTTAATACCTACTCCGAATTTTTCTTTTGTTTCCTTTACTGCTTGCTCAACATACGGATTGAATAACATCGGGGAGAGGCTACAACCCTGTCTCACTCCCTTCCCAACCGCTGCTTCCCTTTCATACCCCTCGACTCTTATAACTGCCATCTGGTTTCTGTACAAATTGTAAATAGCCTTTCGCTCCCTGTATTTTACCGCTGCCACCTTTAGAATTTGAAAGAGAGTATTCCAGTCAACATTGTCAAAAGCTCTCTCTAAGTCTACAAATGCTAGAAATGTAGGTTTGCCTTTCCTTAATCTATTTTCTAAGATAAGTCGTAGGGTCAGTATTGTTTCACGTGTTCCAATATTTCTGCGGAATCCAAACTGATCTTCCCCGAGGTCGGCTTCTACCAGTTTTTCCATTCGTCTGTAAAGAATTCGCGTTAGTATTTTGCAGCTGTGACTTATTAACCTGATAATTCGGTAATTTTCACATCTGTCAACACCTGCTTTCTTTGGGATTGGAATTATTATATTCTTCTTGAAGTCTCAGGGTATTTCGCCTGTCTCATACATCTTGCTCACCAGATGGTAGAGTTTTGTCAGGACTGGCTCTCCCAAGGCCGTCAGTAGTTCCAATGGGTCCCATACATATTTGAAAAGAGCAGTTTTTTTGGGTTCCGTGCTCCTTTCGATGAAAACGGAGTGCTTATAGGATCACTTTTTGTACGTCCGTCCGTGATAGTTTATTAGTTTCATAAATATTTGAGAAGAGCAGGTTTTGTGGATTCCGTACATCATTCGATGAAGACGGAATCCTCATAGATTCACTTTGTTGTCCGCCCGTCCCGGTCGGCCCGAGTGGCCGAGCGGTTCTTGGTGCTAAAGTCTGGAACCACGCGACCGCAACGGTCTCAGGTTCGAATCCTGCCTCGGGTATGGATGTGTGTGATGTCCTTAGGTTAGTTAGGTTTAGGTAGTTCTAAGTTCTAGGGGACTGATGACCTCAGAAGTTAAGTCCCATAGTGCTCAGAGCCATTTGAACCATTTTTCACATCGTCGTCGGAGCTGAATCGCTTCCCGGCCAAATGTTCTTTTAACCTAGGGAACAGGTGATAGTCCCTGGGCGCGAAGTCAGGCCTATAGGGTGGATGGGTGTGTAATTATGTTCCACTGAAACTGTTGCAGGAGAACAACGGTTTGCCGAGCGATGTGTGGGCGAGCGTTGTCGTGGAGAATGTGCACGCCCTTGCTCAACATTCCTCTTTTCCGGTCCTGAATTGCCCGTTTGAATTTTTTCGAGTCTCACAGTACCTGTCAGCGTTAATTGTGGTCCCAGCGATTCAGCTCCGACGACGAGGTGAAAGAAGAGGTTCATAAGTTTCTGAGCAGCATGGCGACGAGCTGGTATGACATGGGCATACAAAAACAGCCACAGCGTCTACAAAAATGCATCGTCAGAAATGGTGATTATGCCGAAAATAAGCTAAATGTTAAATCTGTAAACTGATGTAAACCATTGTAGAAATAAACATGTCTATGTACTTATAAAAACTAGGAGATCTTACTTTTGGGATTACCATCGTATATGACAGGAAAAAAAAATTTCTTTATTCATTTGTTATCCACCTTCAAACTTGAAATTGAAACAATCTGTAATTCTTCTAATGTTCTAATGAGTGTGAAATCTTATGGGACTTAACTGCTAAGGTCATCAGGCCCTAAGCGCCGGCCGAAGTGGCCGTGCGGTTAAAGGCGCTGCAGTCTGGAACCGCAAGACCGCTACGGTCGCAGGTTCGAATCCTGCCTCGGGCGTGGATGTTTGTGATGTCCTTAGGTTAGTTAGGTTTAACTAGTTCTAAGTTCTAGGGGACTAATGACCTCAGCAGTTGAGTCCCATAGTGCTCAGAGCCATTTTTTGAAGGCCCTAAGCTTACACACGAATTAACCTAAATTTTCCTAAGGACAAACACATACACCCATGCCCGAGGGAGGACTCGAACCTCCGCCGGGACCAGCCGCACAGTCCATGACTGCAGCCTTAGACCGCTAGGCTAATCCCACGCGGCTGTAATTCTTCATTGACGAAGCAATGGTAGAAGTCGAACAACAGGTAAGGAATGACTTTGTTGCTCGCATGATGCGTTTCGGATTTTTTCCATCATCAGACATCCAGAAACGATTGCTGCACTAGTCTTAGAATGTTTGTTTCACATAAAACTTAAAACGCCATGTCTAAGTGCAATAATAGCTCCTGGATATCTGATGGTGGGTAAATTCCGAAACCCATCATAGGAGCAATAAAGTCATTCCTTGCCTGTTGTTTCATTTTTCCCATTGCGGCCCAGTCACCCCTAATGGAAAACTGCTAATTACTATAAATACCGTCGGCTGCCTCCTGTATGACTTTATGTCACATTAATAGTATTGAAATTAAAACAGTCTCTAAAATCTCAGAATCCCTGGGACCGATGTCTTGCCAGTATCAATGTCGATAACAGGCAGAAGTAGTACAGATTTTCGATTTCCGGAATGGATGAACTGTCTGTATACATAATTAAGGTTATACGAATCCTCAATGCGCCAGCCCTACTCGCACCTGGAATATTTTTATGTGTAATGTACACAGGCGGCAATACTCTCGTATCGATATTTTGGTAGTAATGCTCTATTGTATAGACGTTCCTTGCACTTCGCTTACCAGACGATGGAGGTCACACGAGAGGAGCAGTATGACGCAATAAATTTCTGTGTTTATTTATTCCATACAGCCACTGAAACTTACGGAAAGCTGTAGCAAGCGTACGGTATAGATGGACTACCTCGTGCAACAGTGTTTAGATAGTTCAAGGACTTCAAAGAAGGCCAACTTGTCCGTGTTAAGCAAGGCGAGCTCGGTGTTTCGGCTTGCGCTGTCACTGAAGTCAGCATCAACACAGCTGCTGTGACTGTCCATGAGGACCGGCGGATAACATTGCGTAAACTCGGTGATGTGTTGAGAATTTCCTATGGCAGTGTCTTTAAGACTGTGGATGATCATCTGACAGGATCCGTGTTTGTGCCAGTTGGGTGCCACGTGTGTTGACACGCGAACAAAGGACTGTGCGGTTGGAGACAAGCCGTGGGGCGCTGCGTCTCTTTGCTGGTGGAGGGGAGGCGTTTCTGGAATCGATTATCACCAGCGATGAGTCTTGGCTGCATCATCATGAACCTGAAGGAAAACGAGCCAGCACAGTGTGGAAATCGCCAGGTTATCCAACATCAAAAATGGCGAAAGTTGTTCCGTTTGCGGGGAAAGTTATGGTAATCACATTAATCACATTTTTTGACTGACATTGAATGATTTACCAGCACGTGGTTCTCCCTCAAACCACTATTACAGTAGCATACCACACGTCAGTATTGGCTAATCTGAGGAAACACAATGCAAGAAAACGACCAGAACTTTCTCGGAGTAGGTGGCGCCTTCGTCATGACCGTGTGGGCGTCATGTCACAGATCAAGTAATACAGCTTCTGGCTTAATTCAAAACTGTGTTCCGCACCCACATTATAGCTCCGATCTTACACCCTGCGTTTCTTTTTATTCCCATCACTAAAGGCAAAGCTTCATGGCATTCGATTTGGGAGAACTGAAGCAGTGTTCAAGAAAACTGAGCGAATCTCAAGAACCTGACGAAGAATGGTATGCATCATGTGTAGGACTGGCATAGACGCTATAAAAAGTGGATTATAGTAAGAGGGGGAGCACTTTGAAAAAGACAATGTAAACAATGAGATGGAGTAATAAAGATCAGAGAAGGAAACCAGTTTCAGTCTTTGTTGATCAGCCCAGGTATTACTCGGCAAATCGAGCCGTAATCCCGACCGTAACGAGAAATAAGTGGTCAGGTAACCAGATACAGTCACATGCCTGTTTAGAGAGGGACAAGCACGGAAAGTGAATGCGGAAATGTTTTTGCAGGTAGATGTGATGGCTTGCTGTTAACGATATGGAATTATTATCGCTGAAAAGCAGACGGGAGTGACCAAGGTGACGGAATGTGGACGCAAAATGATAAAGCTGAGAAAGTGGATTACACGCAAATTACGGCAGGTGGGACACAATATCGAGCGGAGAGGGTTGCACAGATATTTTTATTTCGCTTTACTTGTTTGAACAAAATAATTATCTTCGCGCTATTACGTCGATGCTTTGGAAGATTAAACGGAAAACGGAATTGGTTTACATTTAAAAATATTTCTTTTTCGGGAATTAATTTTGTTCCATACCACGCATACGATAACACAGCCTGAAAAATTGATGCTGAAAGTTGATCATGAGTTGTTCTGTGAATCCGCGCGGTTCCGAAATCCGCGCTGGATTTCCAATAACAGATTACAATTCTGAAGCCTCGAAATAAAGTTTTTAACTTGTCGATAAAAATAAACATCACACTGCTGGCACACCGATGTGCAGTTTAGCGATATTAGTTCTACCGTGCAGAGCAGTCAGTCCTCGCCATCTATAAATGTGTTACCATGCATAACAGTATTAGCTTGTACATTCCAGGAAACCAATATCAGACAAAACTTGTTATCAGCAAGGAATGGTTTTAAAATGTTCTCAAGATATTTTTTGTGAACTTCAATTTACTGGATTTGGAGCAAGTGACGTAAACACTTTTTAACAAGTCGGTTAAACGATTGATCTCTTCTATACCCAAGGACCACATGAATCATTTGTTCATAATAAACACAGGAGAATTTCAGCCAACATTTGTCAAAACGCTGAGATAGAATACTGCACAATGTACGAATGCGTTATTTTACGAGGTGCATTCAAGTTCTAAGGCCTCCGATTTTTTTTCTCCGGACTGGAAAGAGATAGAAACATGCGCATTGTTTTAAAATGAGGCCGCGTTCATTGTCAATACGTCCCAGAGACGGCAGCACCGTACGGTAGATGGAATTTTACCGCCAGCAGCGAGAATGAGAACTGTTTTAAATACTTAAAATGGCGACGTTTTCCTTACTTGAACAGCCTGCATCATTCGTTTTCTGAATTTGCGTGGTGTGAAACCAATTGAAATTGATCGACAGTTGAAGGAGACATGTGGTGATGGAGTTATGGAAGTGTCGAAAGTGCGTTCGTGGGTGCGACAGTTTAATGAAGGCAGAACATCGTGTGACAACAAACCGAAACAACCTTGGGCTCGCACAAGCCGGTCTGACGACATGATCGAGAAAGTGGAGAGAATTGTTTTGGGGGATCGCCGAATGACTGTTGAACAGATCGCCTCCAGAGTTGGCATTTCTGTGGGTTCTGTGCACACAATCCTGCATGACGACCTGAAAATGCGAAAAGTGTCATCCAGGTGGGTGCCACGAATGCTGACGGACGACCACATGGCTGCCCGTGTGGCATGTTGCCAAGCAATGTTGACGCGCAACGACAGCATGAATGGGACTTTCTTTTCGTCGGTTCTGACAATGGATGAGACGTGGATGCCATTTTTCAATCCAGAAACAAAGCGCCAGTCAGCTCAATGGAAGCAAACAGATTCACCGCCACCAAAAAATTTCGGGTAACCGCCAGTGCTGAAAAAATGAAGGTGTCCATGTTCTGGGACAGCGAGGGCGTAATCCTTACCCATTGCGGTCCAAAGGGCACTATGGTAACAGGTGCATCCTACGAAAATGTTTTGAAGAACAAATTCCTTCCTGCACTGCAACAAAAACGTCCGGGAAGGGCTGCGCGTGTGCTGTTTCACCAAGACAACGCACCCGCACATCGAGCTAACGTTACGCAACAGTTTCTAGGTGATAACAACTTTGAAGTGATTCCTCATGCTCCCTACTCACCTGACCTGGCTCCTAGTGAGTTTTGGCTTTTTCCAACAATGAAAGACACTCTCCGTGGCCGCACATTCACCAGCCGTGCTGCTATTGCCTCAGCGATTTTCCAGTGGTCAAAACAGACTCCTAAAGAAGCCTTCGCCGCTGCCATGGAATCATGGCGCCAGCGTTGTGAAAAATGTATACGTCTGCAGGGCGATTACGTCGAGAAGTTACGTCAGTTTCATCGATTTCGGGTGAGTAGTTAATTAGAAAAAAAAATCGGAGGCCTTAGAACTTGAATGCACCTCGTATGTATACTACCAACTGCGACAAGGGTTCATTTTTCTCCCTTAAGCGATAAAGTGCGTCGAATGCTGGTCTTCGAAGCACTCTTGCTCGGTATTGTTTTCGTGTAGAGAGGCCTAACATTTTAATTCTTTACTAATCCAAGTCGTATGAGTAATTTATTTACCTACCTTGCTACTATTCCGTATTGATTTACTTGCCTGTGTTGAAAAAATCAGCAGCCGGCTGAAGAAAAAAGGCACCTAGTGCCTGTTTCAGAAGAGTAGAATTATAGTATTATTAACGTGCATCAAAAATATGCATGTGTACGTACCGTAATACTATTGTCATATCAATCATAGTACACGTACAAATGTGGTATTAAGGTCTCCAAACAACAAGTGCAGACGTCATATATTAACCGTCCTATTCTTCCCAGTTTCGAAACGAAAAGTTTGCACTTGGAAATCGAACACAGGTTCTCTGCTTCCCAGCCAAAAGCCATGGTCACTATGCCAGTGGCGCTTTCATTGCACAGGGTTTACATAACGGGTACGTTAAGAGACAGACGAAAAAATTCTTCCTTCGATTTTCAGGAAAATATGCGTTTGCGGACCCTATATATTATGATGAAAAGTGCTAAGTGTTCCATTATCTACCGAACTTATCAATCTTAACAAGATTCGTGACGTGAACTTTTGGAGCAGTTTTCCCAAAAACGAGGAAGCGTTGAGCCAAAATATATTAGTCTTTCGTTTTAAGTTATACGCAGGCGACCTGCCAAATACGAGCCGAATCGCTTGGCTGTGTGTAAGGCACTCCCCTTGTTAATGGGCAAGTTTCATCGTTGCCGAGTCATACCGGCGATGTGCGAACAACGAGGTGACAGTGTAACATATTCTGACGGTACACCATTGCCACAGAGACAAGTGGAAAGCCCAAGGTATCCACGAACTTGGGAGACGGAGTGTCCCACGACATGGCAGCAATGAAACACGTTGATGTCGCACGTCTTGCCCATCTCTCACTAGACGGCCAGTACGAGGTCTGATGAACTCCGCTGTCACGTAACAAGCTGAGAAGTTCTTTTGAACGTAATGAGACGGCTGCTCTAGCCCTCCAACACAGCACGTATCTCTAGACTGGTTGCTCATGAGAGTAGTAGCATAGCGTAGTGCTTTCAATTTACCCCAAGAAAATCAGATGAATCCCAGTTTTCAATATATTTTTTTCGGGAATTTCTTATTAAACCTTCTTCATTATGCGTGCCGCTTTTCCTTTCACTGCTTCGACGGACTTAAATCTTATTCCTTTTAATGCATATTTGACCTTCGGGAATGGATACAAGTCACATGCTGCTAGGTGGCGTGAATAAGGTGGTAGGTTTAAAACAGGTATGCTGTACTCCGCTAGAAACATCTTAACAGACACTGCGGTATGAGCCGGTGTGCTGTCCTGATGCAGAAGACTTGTTCTTACACAGTTCGGATCGCTTTTTCCTTATTTTCTAACTGAATTGAGAAAGAACCTCAAGGTAGTAGTGTTGATTAATAGTTCGACTTTCAGGAACCCAGTACAGATTCACAACTCCATGAATACCGTAAAAAAATCGTCCTCGCTTCCAGTCTTGTTTTGCTCATTCGAACTTTTTCACTTTCGGCGAAGTTGGGCGCTTCCAGTACATGGATTGACTCTTAGTTTCTGGATCATAAGTGAAAAACCATGATTCGTCACATGTTATCACTCTTTCCAAGAAATTAGGATAATTTTAATGGTTTTTTATTCGATCGTGAAGGTTTCCGGTACCAGTTTCGCACACTCTTGTCCCGTGCTAAATTGATTTTATAAAATTTCCCTTACGTGTTTTTTTTTTCAATTCCTGCAGTTTCAGTAATCGATCGAACCCTCAACCGACGGTCAGGTCGAATCAGATTACCTACCTTTTCGACATGTTCATCCGTTTTTGATGTTCAAATGCATCCCGGAATTGCGTCAACTTCAACGTCTTGTCGGCCATCGAGGAAAGGCTTGAAACGCTCAAAACGTCGTGTGCGAGATAAGCAGTCTTCGCCATAAACTTCATTAGTAAAAGATAGGTGGCAGCAGTGGTTTTTCCAGCTCTCATGTAAAACTTCACGACAGTTCATTGCTCTGTTATTACAATTATCATCTCTACGGTAAAACAAACGAAGGCCAAGACCACAGTGATTTGTCTACATACACCAGAGATGCCGCAATCGACTGAGAAGGCTTCACACTTCACAGCCATTGGTCGTTCATCCTTGGTGCGTGCGTACTTACTCTGTGACTGTGTCAGTCTCGTTACTTTGTAGCCTTACTTCGTATGTAGGAGCATCTTCGTCAAGTACATAAGAAAAACTTCAGGTGAAAAAATTAAGTGTAACACCATTAATACAACATTCATGGCGTAATACTTTTCTGTGAAAGTAGAAATAAGGTTGAGGCCGAAGTAGAATGAAAATTTAGAACACGGATAACTTAATTAGGAAGAGTTTCGTCCAGAATAGCGGTTAACAGTTATGTATACATGAATGTACACTTCCCGGCGTATATGGATGACGAAATCTTCTCTCCCTCCATTCGGGTGGCTGCGTCGAAGTTCGGCAAATTGCATTGGGCAGCAAGAGAGTGTATATGAACAACACTTCGAAGTCGTTTTTTTAATTGGTGCGTCTTCTGCTAATTCAGTCGGAGGAGCTAGCCCGCATAACTGCCACGTTAGGTTGGTTGCCTACATGGCTGTTACTACTCCGCAGCCACTGGTGTAGTGTGTGTGTGTGTGTGTGTGTGTGTGTGTGTGTGTGTGTGTGTGTGTGTGAAAGTAGGGGATGCAACGGGGAGAGGATGTTTCAACGAGTGGCATGGTCTTACTGAGCAGGACTAGAACTGAAATGAGATTAGCGACAAACTAAAAATCAGAGTTGTGAACCACGTACCGGTTCGAGGAGCATTCAGTAAGTAAGGCAAAACATTTTTTTCTTGGCCAATTTCGGTTGAAAATATTCGGAATTTATTGTGGGATATCGTGTAATGTTCCTGCTTCAGCTCCTATAGTTTCATGATGTTCCGATAGGTGGGGGCAATATATGTAGCCTTCAAAAGAGTTGTAACGGAGGTGCCCTCCAAACAGAGAGCAGTCATTGAGTTTCTTTTGGCGAAAAACCAAAGCATCGCAGATATTCATAGTCGCTTGCAGAATGTCTACGGAGATCTCACAGTGAACAAAAGTACGGTGAGTCTATGGACGGGGCGTTTGTCATCATCGCAACAAGGTAGCGCAGACCTGTCCGACTTCCCACGTGCCGTTCGACCGCACACAGCTCTGACTCGTGCAATGTTGCACTGTGCAGAGCAGAGACTCCCATTAGAGGTGATCAATAGATTACAATCAAAACCTTCCGTGCTCAACATGACATCTCTGTTGGTAGTGCTGACACACTCGTCCACCAGATGGGGTACTCAGAGGTGTGTGCCCGCTGGTTTCCTCGACACCTAACAGATCACCATAAAGAGCAACGAAGCACCATCGCTGCGAAACTGCTTGCACTTTACGAAGCTGATAGTGACAATTTTTATCGAACATCGTCACAGCATCTTTGCCAGTTTTTGTTCCAGTAAATCCTGTCCTGTTTCCGAGGCTGGCGTTGAGTATCCTGACAGATATAGAAATAGATGCCCGTTTATCAGCAGCAAACAAGACACTTTTTAGTTTCATCAAAATTCTAAGAAAAAGATCACTTAGCAGTAACTTCAAAATCCGCTTATATCAATCGACCATTATACCTGTGATGTTATACGGATGTGAAACATCAATATTTAAAAAGAAAGATGAAGAAAAACTGTTACTATTCGAATGAAAAGTACTAAGGAAAATTTTTGGTCCTGTATACGACGAAGATAACATGGAATGGAGAATAAAAAGAAATGAAGAATTAAGAGAGCTGTACAAACACCGTAACAACGTCGAAGTGCTCAAGAGGAGATGGTTGAATTGGGCAGGCCATATAGCAAGAATGACAGAGAATAGACTACCTAGAATGGCTTTCAGCAGAACAATAGATGGAACGCGAGGAAGAAGGAGACCCAGAATCAGATGACGGGATAACATTCGGGAGGACACAACTAGGATGAACAGCAACAGCAACTGGACAAACAGCGCATTTGACAGACAGAAGTGGAAGAGGCTCATAGAGCAGGCGCATAGTCGATAAGGCCCTTGCCACATGTAAAGTAAAGTAAAGTAAATCGTCACAGCAACGGGACATGTGTTCATCACTTTAAACCGGAAACAATCCACAGAGTGGCACCACACCACCTCGCCTCCGGAGAAAAAGTTCGAAGCTGCATCTTCATCCAGTAAAGTCATGGTAATGATTCTCTGGAACTCTGAAGGGGTTATTCTGTTTGATTTCCCTTCTCACTATGCAACAATCAACTCTGAAGTGTACTGTGCTACCCCTAGGAACTTGAAGAAACGACATCAGCGTGTTCGACTGCACAAAAATGCAACGCAAGGCCTCGTACCGGTCTGTGCTCACCATAAGACCTCACAAAACTTCATTGGACAGCTCTTCCTCATCCACCCTACAGCCCGGATCTCGCATCTCCCGACTTCCATCCGTTTGTCCCAATAGAGGGTGCACTCCGCGGGAAGCAGTACGTGGATGATGGGGAAGTTATTGATGCTGCAAGACGTTGGATCCGACGTCAATCGTTAGAGAGCACCAAGCGGACATACGGGCCCTCCCAGTGAGGTGGCGCAAAGTCGTCGCATGGAACGGAGAGTATGTTGAAAAACAGGATGCTGTAACCAAAAGAATGGGGAATAATATGGTGTACTGCAATCCTGAATAAAATCAACCTAGTTTCAGAAAAAATGTGTTGCATTACAAATTGAACGCCCCTCGTAGAAGAAAGGATAGTAACGCATGACGGATAAGCATGAAGGAACTAAAGACAAGGGTATCGAAGCGTATAGGATGTGGTGTTATAGCGGGAGCTTAAAACCTGATAAAATACGAATTGAGAAGGTTCTCGTCAGTAGTGACGAGGAAAGGAGATGTGGAAAACTAACTAGAAGAAGGGGCTGGATAGTGGTATGTGTGTTAGAACATCGTAGAAATACCTCCATTGTAATAAGCTGTAGGCGGTAAAAATTGGACGAGAAAACAGAGATTGGGACATGTCCAACAAATAATTGAGGTCGTTTTCAGTGGATGGCTAATCACTTCTGGACGAGCCGACAACAACTGGATCACAGGTGGCTGTTGTTCAGTTCAGGTAGCTGCGTCACCCCACACATCACAAAAGGTGAAGCTGTCATCAACTCGAAGATTGGTGTGAACGCCACAATCCTTCACTAGGCATGGACGCATTGGAGGTGATAAGCCGCTCCCTTCCTTCGAGCTACAAAGTTTCTTACCCAGCCAGTTATAGTAGACTTTCAGTATATCATAGACTGCGAATTATGGTGCAGCTCACCATTTTCAGAATAATAAACATTACTACTGAGGAAAGAAGTGATAAATACCACAAAAATAACAGAAATAACTGACGATCGAACCTGACACTTTTGGAAACGAAATTTGGCACTTTTCCAGGGAACCAATAATTGCGTCGTCCGCAGACCAAATGCACGCTAAATGTAATACTGAAAGAGCCAGTTGAATCAAAGCTGCTCCATGTTAAAAATGTACCGTGTTGTAAGAGTAAGCAACTTGTATGGGAATATGCTTGCCATTTACACATTACAACTATTTTTATTTAAGAACTGCTCCTTTTTTTAGTGTTTACTAAGAAGAGATAATTTATTCAGGACATGAAAACTGATGCTGTCTGTAAGACATTCCCGTGCGTATATTGTAAAATATGTTTGTGCCTGTGTATTCTATTCCTTTCTGTATGGTATCATAGGTAGGATCTGTAGACCAGGACTGGCCAAACCATGGCCCGTAGGTGTCCAGACACTGGCCCGTGGATGTCTTTGGACAGCACCATCCCCAATATGTGGAGCGTACCTGCGGATAATTTCGCCTCTAGTAACCATCGTATCGGTATAGAGATAGTTTGAATTGTAGTTCATGAAACCGCAGTTTCAGTACACGAGTGGTTGTCATCCGCACGATTGTTTGTTGTGTGCACAAGGCTGGTTCGAGGGCATTTTCTCACACAACCGACATGACATTCACTGGTGTCGGTTTTTGGTGCTCATTGTGATATGCACTGATTTCGAATCTTGCACGCACGTGCCTCTGGCGCCCCTCCAGCTTGGTGCCTCAAACATTGCCTTGTGTCACTTTGGCGTTAAACCAGCCATTTGTATTACAAAATACTGTAGTGATGTAAATAAGAAACCAATAACGTGACCGAAATTTTTGATGTGATGGAATTTGCCTTCGAAGTCTGGCAATAACAGTGTTGTGGTACTTCAGTTGTTTAGCGCCTTCTTGTATGGTAAGTCTCAGTTTTCTCACTACGAACAATTATTCTAACATTTCAGTATGATTTATGCTAGCAAAAAGAGGTTGTGTATAAGGAGTATTCAAACCAAAGAAGACAACACGGTATTATTTTTCCAGGTATCGGTGATAAAGCTGTGCGCATAATTTGCATTATAGACATCGCAGTTCTCAAATAACGTAGTCTCAAGCCGTATTTTAACGTAATACATCCTGAAGACTGTGGTGATCTTCCTGAAGATGCTAGAATATCAAATTATAGTACAGTTGAAAAACTAACATAACATCGTGGCGCAATGAAGAACTGTCATCTTACTCGCTACGCAAACTTAATTTTCTATACACTCTCAATAAACCGATTTCAATGCATAAAATAGACAATGTAATAACACCCATGATAACTTAGACCCCTCTGTTAAACTCAAATTTTGTCGAATACTGGGCAGAGTGTCTACTGCCATTTTCGTTTACCATATGTAGCAAAGAAATGAATTGCCTGTAGTGAAAAGATGTAGAACTCTCCACACAAATGGTTTGAAATTAAATCCTATTGTTCCCGTATGTTAGCTATACAAAGCGAAGAGACGTTTGGAGATTATACTGCCATATGAATACCAGGAAATCGACTCAGTTTGGGTCTGTGTGCTCAACTTCTATTCAACACGAGAAGAAACTGTACATGGCAAAGTGGCGCCTTGGCAAATATACAAACATGAAAAACTAAGTGCTAGAACATTGGTGGGTAGCAAAGTTATTACTAAACTGATACTTTTCAAATATTTCACGTTGCGCCCATAGCTCGTCTGGGCATTCATTTTAATTTATCGAAATTGCAGCTTTTATAAACAATTTTCCTTTGAGTATATATAACTCTACCATTTACTGTCAGTTATCTTTGATCAAAATATCAGCTTAATCAGTTGTGCCTCATTATTAGTGTAAGCTATGTAGAAAATAAAAGAGAGGATAATTTGGCGTCACATCGTTTATGTATTTAAGCGTATTGTCTCGTACACCTTTATATTCATATTTTACTGCCTCTGATAAGATTATTTTTCTTGTTGCAGGTGCTAACTGGGGATACAAAGGCTTAGATGGTAAGTAAAACACTGTTCTTTTGTTTCGTTTACTATGAAACTGGATGATTTAGTGTCATTATCTAGAAGCATGAAGTATCAGGTACAATTAAACACTTCAACGACGTCAGATACCTAAGAGGTCTGCGATGAAAAATTTAAGAATAGTAAACGAGAACAAGAGTCTGGGATGGATAGAGATAGAGAACACCCTCTTATTATAGGTGAATAACACTATAAAAATCTATAGACAGTGGTCAACTGGCTTGCACTAAACGTTCAAGCTACACTTGGGAGATCCCATTATGATGTTGTCGTACAGTTTTAAATAAAAACTGTTAAATAATTGAATAATAGTTGTGATTGGTTGAATCAAAAGTTACATTTAACCTGAGCACATTTATTTAGCACATAGGTAAAACCTTATACAACAGATGTCGCCCTTATTGCCTGCATCCCCTGCCTGACGCCACATCCGCCAGCTACCAGTGTGTGTGTTCACTACACAGTATACCATGTCAAATATACCCCTGACCTTATGCTGAAATACATTATTATATATTAACGTAGGCCGTGACGTCTACTGTCATAATACCCCCAAAATTTTCATATGAATAAAATGAGCAGCAAAATTTTTAAGCAGGTGGCTGCTGCTCGTAATGTAAGTAGTGATGACACAACGGATAAAATAAAATTATGGGTCGTGTTCAGAGAGAAAACCAAATGACATTATCATACTAACACAGTAATAATGCTAATAACATGCTGAAAACACTGAACTAAAAGGCTACAAAGTAAAAAATAATAGTAGGTTTCCATTTTATAACTATTTACACAGTGTTCACGAAACGTATCTGTCCACTTGATTAGTGTTAACTCCATGTCAATAATCTCTGTGGCATTCCTTGTGTTTGCAGTAAAAAAATAAAAAATTTAATAACTCTTATACATTAAAATGGTACCTAACCTCAGTTTTAACTAAAAACATTGATCAATTCTTGAGAATGCAAAAAAATTATATTTTCCATATATCTGCATTCATGGATCTATAATAAAAACAGGCATTCCGTCTCAAACAAATTACTTTTTTAAAAAAAAAAAAACTTTTGGTTTAAGCAGTGATAGCGGAAGATTCTTCAGAGGAGCACATATTCCAATCATAACAAAAAATCAAAATTCACTCTAGATTTTTCGTGGAACCACTTAAAATGTTCTTGAGTTCTTGACTGTACTGTCACACCATACTGTATTGTTTCCTTGCTGCAGAGCACCAGAGCTGAACCTCTTCTGATTCCTCCAGCGCTCTTGTCCAGGGTAGCTTGAGTTTTATGGACACACAAATGATTTAAAATTAGCATCGAGTATGCTGCTCACTCACTCATCACATTCATCCATTTTAGTCACTTCAGCATAAAGTCAAAAACAAACTACCAAGTTCGCCGGCCGGAGTGGCCGTGCGGTTCTACGCGCTACAGTCTGGAACCGAGCGACCGCTACGGTCGCAGGTTCGAATCCTGCCTTGGGCACGGATGTGTGTGATGTCCTTAGGTTAGTTAGGTTTAATTAGTTCTAAGTTGTAGACGACTGATGACCTCAGAAGTTAAGTCGCATAGTGCTCAGAGCCATTTGAATCATTTTTTGAAACTACCAAGTTCAGTTGAACAATTGTAATACAAAATATAGAAAACTATACAGATATTATAAAAAAAATTAAATTCATAAAATTGAATGCTCAGTTGAGAGCCTTAGTCCAGCATTTGATTTAAAGAATGATGAAAATGCTGATGTATCTAATTTATCCAGTTTATATCCTGACCCCAATAAAGAAATATGCTGTAACATAAAGGAGCACATCCTAACAAACACAATATAATCATTAATATAGCCAGGTCTACCCAAGTGAATAAACACAATCTCCCATATCTCATCTGTCATCACAAATAAACCATATTTTTCTTTCAGTTCCCATTAAACAGCACCTTTTTCATAACTTCAGAATAAATGAATAATAACCACCTTTAAAATTATGAAAACAAAATAAGGTTCCCCCCAAAAAAATTCTTTAGTAAACTTTCCCAAATGCTGCAAATCAGTATCACTTAATAAAACTAAAATTCAGAGAAACATACAAAAATAATTAAAAACCGGCAGTCATAATTTTTATACTCTCAGGCACTTCATCACACACTCATTTCTTATATATCTTCAAAACTGTGGACCTTCTCTGGAGCCTTTCTAATAATTCAGATAGTTGCTCCTTCTGTGCTTCATTTATTCCCTCAATCCCTTTAATACTATCATTAATTGCACAAACTGCCTTTTGGTTACAATTCATGCCAGTTCCACAATCCATAGTCGTCAGCAGACTAATGGCACCGTTGGACTGAAGCCACAATTTCTTTTCCTAGTAAAACCTTGTTAAATAGAGCTGTAAAACTGTTATCATGTACTTTAATTCAAACAGTTGCCTGCTGCAGTTAATCATGGCAATTACTTTTGTCATCTGTTCCACACTTAACATAAAATTCAGACTCGGATCTGGGATTACTAAACGTGGTTGACTAAAGCCAACATCATCTATTCCGATATTAGGAATACCTGCCTTCTTACTGGCTTGCTTAGCTTACTTGCTGTCCCATGTATCTTCACCCAAGTAATTGGCATCCCAACTAACTGAGTGTGTGCTCTTATGTGATCTAAAAACATTTCTGACAAATCGCAAACCTGACTCCCTGTATCTAGTAAAACCTCTGCTTCAAAATCACCTAGTTTTATGCCAATCACAGGTTGTATTCTAGTACTAATTCTCTCCTCAAGTTTCTCTTCCTCTAACAGATTGATCTTAACTTCTTCAAAATTATCTTTCTTAGCAACAGACTAACTGATAGCTGCACTACTTTCCAACATAAGAGGGTCTATTTCCAAATCATCCCCAAAACCTTTATTATAAATAATTATGCTAGAAATATTTTGTCTTACATTGCCTTGCAAACTTAATTTATTGGAATTTCAATAATTTACACATGTATTCTGGCACAGGCAAGTTAACTCTTCCCAGTCCACATGACTGTCGATATTTCCATGTTTATTAAACCAGCTGTTCTCGTCTATAGTCTCATGTTCTTGCTGCAATTTATTAGTTACTACAAGTCATCATATCCTTATAACTTTCCTCACCAAGCTTATGTACTGTATATTCTCTCCCATTTTCTATTAAATCACTTATGCGTGAACTTAACCTCGCTTGGTTTCATTGTATCATCTTCATTTTTCCCAACTATTGCATCTGATTTTATGACCAGAAAGACTTCAGCCTCATTGACACCTTCTACATTATCAAAAAGACGGCTACATCATTGTCTGAGTCACTACCAACTTGATTAACATTCACTTCATTGTTAACATAAATAAAATCATCAACAACATCAATACGAAAAGCTGAAACCTTATCATAAGTAATATTTTTTACTTATGAAACCATGGAATTCTAACCTCCTCAAAATTACACATGACTCATTTCCTCATCTCACATTCATTCACATTATCTGTCTGCTGCAAACATTTTTCCTCACCACTTCCTTTCAGTGGTGCCACATCCAGACTGATATACACACTACATTCTGCCCCCTTAAAGACACTAACAGTATCATCTACCACAAGCTTATTACTTTCCGCCTGTTTTGCTTTTTCCTTTGATTAATATAAAAATCTTGCTAGAATTACACTTTTCCAAAATGTCTATCCATAAATAACATCACCACAGGTCTTGGCTGATTTTTACCTACTGCCTGACCTTGTTTGGTCCGTGTTCAAATCTCGGCCTTATTCACCCCAATGTGGACCTCCAGTGGCATACCTACTGGTTTCCTGTATTTGAACCTACTGTTTCCCCTCTGTCGCGCGGAATCTGTTTTTTCTGATTCCTCAAATCTCTCTTCCATGCTTCCCGTGCCATGGCCTATGCTGCCTGTTGTAGTTTTCTTTATTCCTCCTGAATCCTGAATTGTCATGCACATTTATATTTCTGTCCCCATGCATTTCCCTTTGCCAGTTCTGCCCGCCATTGTTCAAACATATAGCATTATCTATCCTTTCTATGTATTGTAGGAAGTTTTCTTTGCCTTCATTTGGTGGATTAATTAAATCCCATTGAATATTATCAGGCAGGCTTCACTGTTATGTAGAAATAGTTATTAACGTATCTTAACTTTTCAATTTTTCTATACAGGACACTCTCATGCTTTGTCTAACTTGTCTGCATGGTAAACTATTCAAAAACTGTTTTTAGATCCTACATTTCTTTGCTTCTACCAAGTACCTGTGCAGAAATCCTCTTAGCCACTATTCCGATTCCTCATTATAAGGCTTCACCGTCTAACAAATATTTCACAAAACTGATTTTATCTTCATCATTAGTCCGATTTAATATCCTACCTTTACAACCACGTAGGAAACTATAGGATAGTATTTACCAACAATATTGAAATTTTTCATTCTTGGATTGCTAATAAAAGGTATCATAGGAACACAGTTTACTACTCTTCCTTGCGACAGATTTAACAACTTCAACTCCATACAGTTTATTTTTTGTGCTACATTAGCCTCCACCGTCGCTTCCGTTTAATTATTCAACTCCCCCTGGTTGAAGGGTTTCTAATTGACTCACATCTACATTGGTTAAAACTTAATCAGTACTATTTTTTAGATTACATTCAAGCTTTGCTTCCAGTTCGGAAATTGTGCTCCCAACTTGCGATCTATGCTACCGATGTTGTCGATAAATTCCCCATTAAATCTTACACTTTCGTTTGAATCTTTCTATCTCTGATTTCAGCTTGTTTTCAAAGTCATTTACTCGACTATTCCACATACTTACAATTACCTGGATACCATTCTTAAATGTCATTCCCTGCTCTTTAACACTCTGCATACTCTCCACCACTGGGCCATTCACTAGCAATAGCTTGCAATATTAAAGTTATAGTATCAACTTTCGTTCACAGCTACTAGTTCGACTTATACTAATCTCATTATCAGAAGATCGTCATCACTGGTGACTCTGCTCTCACAAAACTGAACTATTCTTTTTCGTGCCTTTTCTGAACACACAGTGTCTAAAAGGAACGTAACGCTACACATGGCAGTTAACCTTTCGCCATTTGTACATAACGTTCGATGATGAACTGGTTATAGGCGCCCCCTTTGTCGTCAGCGCATAACTATGGTGGATGGGTATGGCTTATGGCGGAAGCATAATGTGGTCCCTGTTATGTGCACCATCTGTGAATCGGCACGCTGGAGACTGGCCTGATATTTGGTGTCCTCTTTATATATAGCCGTGCACCGTGTCCAACGGCGGACAAAGCTAGCACTGGCCCGCCAAAGTAAACAAAACAAAAAAAGCTAGACAATACAAAGCAGTAGGTCGATGAAGTCAGAGACTGTCAAGGAAAATGTATTAGGAGCAATACGAGTTCACCCCGGAACCGGCCTAACCCTGATGCATACGATGATGATGTCGACTAGTGAAGTCCATTTGCTTCTCTTGATGAGAAAGACTATTACACTAAATCAGTTGTGACGGAATTCCGAAACTTTCTAAGCTCTTTAGCGACACAGATACTTGAACATTCTCGTACATTCCGATGGTGTAAACGGATGAACAAGTGTTAGTGTGACAGTATTCCATACATGATGATTCCATAATAATGTTACAAACTTTCAGGGATGATGGATAAGGGTAAATGGATCAATTTGAGGTAAAGGACCCTATTGCGGAAACGGCCGAGTAGAAGGGTATAAGCGAAAACCTGATTAAATTTCGCCTTAGCTACGTGCAGCATTCAGATTAAGGGGCCACAACTTTCGAAACCTCGTCATAACTTACAGACTTCTCACTTAATACCCCCAATACCGTCAGATAATTTCCGCTGTTGATGGACTAGCAACGGCCCACATAACTTGATCTCAGAGAGACCGAAAATCTTAGATTTACCTGCACAGGTTTCACAAGCTGCTGCATTTACAACCGTGGTTCACAATGGCGTCCTCCAGAGTCAATACAGGCATGGCCTAGTCGCACGAAGCCCTGTCATACCCATTCTAATATCCGCGGTGTCGTCTGAAGAGTGTCGCAGGCAGCGAGAATACTTGCCAGAAAATCCTCTTCAGTCTCGACAGACGTTCGTACACGTTCGTACACAAGATTTTCACATGGCCCTACAAGAAGAAATTAAGTTGGATGAGATCAGGTGAACGTGCTGACCACGAAACAAGGTCTCCTCTGCCTATCAATTTTCAAGGAATGTCTGAGTCAGCTGTTAGAGAACTTCGGTATAGAGTCAGTTATCGTGTTGGGACCACATCCATTGACGAATAACAGGTAGAATATGTTTCAGGAATCTGGGTAGTATGTCCCTGATAAACACTGTGTACACTGGTGCATTTAAGCAGAAAGGAAGAAGAAACGGCTATAGTATGTAATCATAATCATTAAAGGAACGGCCCTAGAACGTAATCGTTGACTATACCTGCCGATACGTTGACTAATGATTTGTGTTCATGTCTCTTCACAACTGTAGTGTGGGGATTCCTATCGGTCCAAATATAGCTATTGTGGCTATTTATTATATTGTCTCCGGTGAAGCAGGCTTCATCCGTGAAAAAGAATACGCAGTAAAATGAGAACCAACTGTAAAGCGCTGCAAGGACCATTGGCAGACCACTGCACAAGCTCCAAAGTCAGCAGAAGTGAAAACATGCACTTTCTGTAATTGGTAGGGGTACAGCTGCATTTACCACAGTGTTCGCCAAATAGCACTATGAAACATTCATTTCAAGTGCAACTGATCCTCATGCACTCGAGAAAGCACTATACCTTCTAGGTCGGGAGTCCGTGTAGTTAGTCTTCCTCGGTTCGATCGTTGTACTGTGGTACCGGCTGTCGTATTTCACTTGGTTGTTGGAACAGTTTTGGAAACATTATGAACCGGATGTCTTCTATATGGATATTTTGTCCTATACAACATTTCCGCAGCTCTGCTGCCTCCATTTGCTTGGCCAAACACGAAAATCGTGTCTGCATGTTCTTCTCCGATACAACCCATTTGATTAGAGGTGATCGAAGTCAGTACTTCAGCTTGTAAAAACAGACTGCAGTCAACTACAATACAGACATTGTACACCAGGACTGCTCATGTCAGTACACATTAAGCCATCTGCATTAGTTTAGCGAAGTTATTATCTCGACCTCTGCACCGAACTGCCTGCAGGGACTGCCTGCCCTAAAATCCCAGCAATAACAGTACTGGTACACTTCAGTGACAAAAGTAATGGGATACCTCCTAATATCGCATCGAATGTCCTTTTGCAAGGTGTAGTGCAACAACTCGACGTGCCATGAACTCAAAACGTCATTGGAAGCCTTCTGCAGAGAGATGAGCCAAGCTAGTTCTACAGTGATCCATAATTGCGAAAGTATTGGCGGTGCAGGATTTTGTGCACGAAGTAACCTGTCGATTATGTCTCACAAATGTTCGATGGGATTCATGCCCGACGATCTGGATGGCGAGATCATTCGTTCGAATTGTCCAGAATGTTCTTCAAACCAATCGCGAACAATTGTATCCCGGTGACTTGGCGCATTGTCATCCATAAAACTTTCCATCGTCGTTTGGGAACATGAAGTCCATGAATGGCTGTAGATGCTCTCCAAGTAGGCGAACATAACCATTTCGAGTAAATGATCGCTTCAGATGGACCTGCTAACCTAATCCGTACCATATAAACGTAGCCTACACCATCATGGAGCCACTGCCAGCTTGCACAGTGCCTTGTTGACAACTTCGGTCCATGTTTTGTGAGGTCTGCACCACACTTGCACCCTACCATCAGCTCTTACCAACTGAAATCGGGGCTCATCTGAGCAAGCAACGGTTTTCCAGTCGCCTAGGATCCAACCGATATGGTCACGAGCCCAGGAGAGGCGCTGCAGGTGAAGTCGTCCTGTTAGAAAAATCACTCGTGGTGGTCGTCTACTGCCATACCCATTAACGCCAAATTTCGCCGCACTGTCGTAACGGATACGTTCGTCGTACGTCCCACATTGATTTATATGGTTGTTTGACGCAGTGCTGCTTGTCTGTTAGCGCTAACAACACTACAGAAACGTCGCTGCACCCACCCGGTCGGCCATTGCGTTGTCCTTGGTGAGAGATAATGCCTGAAATCTGATATTCTCGGCACACTCTTCTCACTGTGGCTCTCGGAGTATTGAATTTCCTAACTATTTCCGAAATGGAATGGACCATGCGTATAGCTTCAACTACCATTACACCTTCAAAGTCTGTTGATTACTGATACCGACATGATTATTAGAATGGATGCACCTAAATAATTGCTTACAATAACTAATCTTTATTGACGAGAAACTGTTTAGACATTTATCGCCATTGTCAAGTACGTCTAGTCTGTGACTTAGTGGATTGTCTTGTAACTGTCACTGTTTTAATAAGATGGTCAATGACGTAAATACAGGGTCTGTTGCGAAAGACGCCCGGCAAGGGTCCGCGGATCGCGCGGCGCGTTTGTCGGCTGTTGCCTCTGCGTCTGCCGGTTGTCGCTATGTGTAGTTCTCGGACACCAATACTTTGCGCGGCACCCCTACATTGTGCGACTGAGTGTACTGGTGTTTCCTTTGAACTTTTTTGTCAACTTAAATCGCTTCAAATATTGTTGCTAGGCGTGATTATTGCAACTGCGTCTAGTCCGGGGCTTTCCCTGCCCGTATGTCGCTGTATCCGGACCTCAGAAAGAACGTGTCTTCGTCGGCCGGGGTTCTAGGCGCTACAGTCTGGAACCGCGCGACCTCTGCGGTCGTAGGTTCGAATCCTGCCTCGGGCATGGATGTGTGTGACGTCCTTAGGTTAGTTAGGTTTAAGTAGTTCTAAGTTCTAGGCGACTGATGACCTCAGAAGTTAAGTCCCATAGCACTCAGAGCCATTTGAACCATTTGAGAACGTGTCTTCTACAATGTGCGACCCAGTGTTCTGGTGTTTTGTTTTGAGTTTCCTATCGATTTTCCATTCTGAATAGTATACACTAAGGATAACGAGTGTTTCTTTTGTTGAACTATGCAAAAACAGAATTGTGTGTAGAATGTCGGCTTGAATGTGTACAAAAATTTCCCGGTGTGCGTGTTCCCAATGATTCGACGGTACGCAGAGTAGTGAAGAAATTTCAAGAGTAAATGATAATTAATCGAAACCCTCAGCTGCCGACAGGTGTTGTTGATACACCTCAATGGGGACAGCTGAAAATGTGTGCCCCGACCAGGAAGCGTGCAAGCGATTAGTCCGCGAAGTCGCGCTATTCATCTGTGTCCTCGGTGCCTCAGATGGATAGAGCGTCTGCCATGTAAGCAGGAGATCCCGGGTTCGTGTCCCGGTCGAGGCACACATTTTCAGCTGCCCCATTGAGGAATATCAACAACACCTGTCGGCAGCTGAGGGTTTCGATTAATTATCATTTATTCTAGAGAAGCTGCACGATCATCAACGGTATCTGTTCTTTCGGAAACAGTTACTATCTTCATATATAGTTAAAGGCTACCCAACCATTGACCTTCGTCTGTGCGAATGCGCACAGGTTGCCCGAACTCTTACGGAAATCGTCATCTTAGTTGGCGCGAGTAATGAGTGGATGAGCAAATATCTATTAGGATCATTACGAATGTATATTGTGGACAATTGGGAATGGGGGTCTCACGGGAATCGTGCAAGGGATAAGTCCCTGCAGTCGCACTATTCATCTGTGTCCTCGGTGACTCAGGTGGATAGAGTGTCTGCCATGTAAGCTGGAGACCACGGGTTCGTCTCCCAGTCGGGGCACACATTTTCAGCTGTCCCCATTGAGATATATCAACAACACCTGTCGGCAGCTGAGGGTTCCGATTAATTATCATTTATTCTAGAGAAGCTGCACGGTCATCAATGGTATCTGTTCTTTCGGGAACAGTTACTATCTTCATATAAATTCCAAGAGACTGGATCTGTGTTACACAGACGAAGGCCTAGAGAACCTAGTGTTTTAGCCAAAAATAAATTCGACGTGGTAAGGGAAGCCTTGCAAAGGAGGCAGAGAAAATCTCTGCGCCGTTTGGCACTTCAGGCTGGTGTGTCAAGAGCATCTGCTCACAGACCTGTGCACAAACTGAAGTTGAAACCGTACAAAATAACAGTAGCGCATCGGCTGAGGAACTCGGATACTGTTGCTCGGCGTCGTCATTGCAACTGGGTGTTGCAATCCGTGCGTGATGGGGAAGTTGATCCTATTTGTGATGAAGCATGGTTGCATTTGTCAGGGTACGTAAATTCTCGCAATAGACGAGGTTGGAGCTCCGAAAATCCTCATGAATTACAAAAACCTTTACATGACGTGAAAACAAGAGTGTGGTGTGCAATTTTTGCAGTACGAATTGTTGGACCAATCTTTTTCCAGGAAACAATACATTCTTTTTTTTTTAGAACGAACACCTAAAGAAAAGGTGTACGGTTATTTCATGCAAGACAACACGTCGCCAATGCTTCTATAACACCAATACGAAATGTTTTTTATGACAGGATAGTTGACTGGCCTCCTCGTTCTCCACATCTAAATCCGTGTAATTTTTAACTTTGGGGAACGTTAAAACACAAGATGTATGCAACCAATCCCCAAATACTCCAAGAGCTGGAAGACAGGGTTCGGCTAGTCATTTCCCAGATTTCGGCAGTCGAAATTCGTGAAGTGTTTGCTAAAGTGTTCAGGAGATGTCAGGCTGCTCATACTACAGAGGAACATTGTTATGAGCACCTATCGTAAATAAAGATAAGCTTAGTTAATCAGATGGCAACATTGTTTATGCTTAACTCAGGGGAAGTTCGCGCAGCCCACTGCCGGCAAGTTATTGTCCGAGAGACGGGCGACGGCGGCCGGCGGTTGCAGTGGGGGAGGTCGGTAGCCGTGCCCTCCCGGCCGTTCAAAAATGGTTCAAATGGCTCTGAGCGCTATGGGACTTAACATCTGAGGTCAGCAGTCCCCTAGAACTTAGAACTACTTAAACCTAACTAAGGACATCACACACATCCATGCTCGAGGCAGGATCCGAACCTGCGACCGTAGCGGTCGCGCGGCTCCAGACTGAAGCGCCTAGAACCGCTCGGCCACTACGGCCGGCCTCCTGGCCGTCTTTCGTGAGACACTCTGTGTTTTGAAAATAAATGTTAAATACAGTGTGTCAGTAGTTTCACAGTTCCACTCTTACGATGTCGTCACACCGTAATTAAGATTTATTTTCAATATATTTACGTCATTTTCCATCTTATTGAAACAGTGACAGTTATAAGACAGTCCACTAAAGACCTAACATGCACGTCACATCAGTCCAGACGGCGATAAATGACGAAACAGCCCGTCGTGAATATAGATTAGTTATTATAAGCAGCTGTTTTGGTGCATCTGTCCTAATAATCATGTCGTTATCAGATATACGCTGAAGAACCAAAGAAACTGGTACACCTGCCTAGTATCGCGAAGGGCCCCCGCGAGCACGCAGAAGTGCCGCAACACGACGTGTCATAGACTCCACTAACGTCTGAAGTACTGCTGGATGGAACTGACACCGTGAATCCTGCAGAGCTGTCCATAAATCCGTAAGAATACTTCGGGGTGGAGATCTCTTCTGAACAGCACGTTGCTAGGCATCCCAGATGTGCTCACTACTGTTCATGTCTGAGGAGTTTGGTGGCCAGCGAAACTGTTTAAACTCAGTTCCTGGCGCCACTCTGTAGCAATTCTGGAAGTGTGGGGTGTCGCATTGTCCTGCTGGAATCGCCCAGTCCGTCGGAATTCACAATGGACATGAATGGATGCCGATGATTTGACGTACGTGCCACCTGTCAGAGTCGTATCAGGGGTCCCGTGTAACTCCAACTGCGTAAGCCCCACACCATTACAGAGCCTCCACTAGCTTGAAAGGTCCCATGCTGACATGCAGGATCCATGGGTCCATGAGTTTGTCTCCATACCCGTCCACGTCCATCCGCTCGATATAATTTGAAACGAGACTCGTCGGGCCAGGCAACATGTTTCCAGGCTCAACAGTCCAATGTCGGTGTTGACGGGCCCACGCGAGGCGTAAAGCTTTGTGTCGTGCTGTCATCAGGGGTACACGAGTGGGCTTTCGGCTCCGAAAGCCCATATCGGTGATGTTTCGTTGAATGGTTCGCACGCTGACACTTGTTGATGGCCCAGCATTGAAATCTGCAGCAGTTTGCGAAAGGATTGCACTTCTGTCACGTTGAACGATTCTCTTCATTCGTCGTTGGCCCCGTTCTTGCAGGATCTTTATCCGGCAGCATTGATGTCGGGGATTTGCTGTTTTACCACATTCCTGATATTCACAGTACACTCGTGAAATGGTCGTACGGGAAAATCCCCACTTCATCGCTATCTTGGAGATGCTGTGTCCCATCGCTCGCGCGGCGACCATAACACCATTTTCAAAATTTCTTAAATCTTCATAACCTACCATTTTAGCAGCAGTAACCTATCTAATAACTGTGCCAGGCACTTGTTGTCTTAGACAGGCGTTGCACATCGCAGCGCCGTATTCTGCCTGTTTACATATTTCTGTATTTGAATACGCATGCCTGTACTAGTTTCTTTGGCGCTTCAGTGTATATTATCCAGCTGGCCCTAAAGAAGGAAAAAAAATCTGTTAATTCTCGTCGAGCGGCCATAATCACGTCGAAAATCTTTTATATGAATCTCTGGAATACAGATAACAGCTCTGCCAATGTACTGCCTACTTAATGTACGAGATGCTACCACCATCTGTATATGTGCACATCGCTATCGCGTAACTTTTGTCTCCTCAGTGTACATGTATTCCACCGACAGAGGTATCAGAACGAGTTTCGCTTTTAACTTTCAACTCGTTTCCGGACCAGGTTCCCTTAACTCAAATTGATGCATTTACTGTTCTCCATCACCCCCGAAAGTTTGTAACATCATAACGGAGGCACTCCGCACACTCAACGGACGACATGTAACACAGACTTTGCCCCCTCTGTCGTGATGTAACCTTCGCTTAGACGCTGCGCATTCACAGACGGGTGCGGTGTGTGCATACGGGAAGCGAGCAACACCCATTGTCATTGCAGGGAGCGGTCGCCTTCCGCTTGCTATGCTCGCGTATCGGCAGGTCGTAAACTGTGCGAGCGACAGGAATGGTGCGAAAGCGCAGCCCCGCGCCGAATCTACATTAGGGCGTGACTGTCGCCTCAGCAAAATCTGTACTCGCCCGGCGTCGCCTCGGTTTACTGCAGGGCGGAGCGGGTTCCGGTCGCCGAGACGGCGCCAGGCACTTCCTCATTTAACTATCCGGTTGCACGATGAGTCACGCTTCTAGTAATGGGCTCCTAATGCGAGCCTCATTGCATTTCGTGCCCTTGATACCTTAAGATCGATTCGTGTCAAGTTTTATAATGAAGGCGTGCAATCTATCAAAATGAGGGTTGGCCATAAAGTATAACGTCAACAAAGAAAGTTACCTACAGCGGGTGAACAAAATGTTATGACCTGACGAAACTACAGTCGTCAGATATTAACTCTGGGTTCTTTGATTCCTCTGGGATCTGGCTGATCGGAACTACAACATTTGAAATTGATTGGCGACTCCATGGCGTGTTGTGTGCACCACGACCAAATTGTGAATAGAATTGGAAGGAAAATCAGCATTGGCCGTATTTTGTTGTTTTTATTGTCAGCAAAATCGATTTTCGGTCACTTAGTGACCATTCTCAATGCTGTAAAAAAAATTAAAATTGGTAGGCACTGCTATCAAGCTATAACCATAAGCTTAGAGCTATCACATAAACTAAGGCGAATGCTGATTTTCCTTCCAATTCTATCCAACATTTGAAATATTAGTTCACTTTATTACAAGAATGATGAAAAGGTGTACTTTACTTTCTACAGTCCATTGCCACAAGAATGTGCAGTACATTTGCAGCTGTCTTTGAACAGTAAAGCGTCACTTGATGCACACAATTACAAACTCTTCTCTTGAAGTACAAGTTAGCCATTTACAAAAGAACAGTTTCTATTGAGACTTGAATAACTCTGGTGTTCTAACTAGAGGTCTTCATCGTAGGTCAATCGACCTCCGCGCGATGGCGGATTGCAGCGATGCATAGCTAATGTCTGTGGTATCGATGCACGTTACCTATTTTGGTGTGGCACCGCGATCTTTGGACGAATCACAAAAAAAGTAGGAACACCATAAAAACAACGCATTGCTATACCTAATACGGTGTAGGAAAACCGTTGGCATTCAAAACAGCATCCGGGAATCTCGGTATTGATGGTGGTGGACAGCGATCACGCACACTTTTGTCCAAAGTAGACCACAAGGACTCAATAAAATTGAGACCTGGCGATTGTGGTGACCAAGATTGATGCGATACTTATCATTTTACTCACAAAACCAGTCCTGGACAAAGCGAGCTGTGTGATCAGGTTCAAAATGGTTTCAAATGGCTCTGAGCACTATGGGACTTAACATCTGAGGTCGTCAGTCCCCTAGAACTTACAACTACTTAAAGCTAATTAACCTAAGGACATCACACACATCCATGCCCGAGGCAGGATTCGAACTTGCGACCGTAGCGGTCGTGTGGTTCCAGACTGTAGCGCCTAGAACCGCTCGGCCACCCCGGCCGGCTGTGTAATCAGGGCCCCTGTCGTCTTGGAATACGGCATCGCTATTGGGGAACAAAAATTGCACCATAGGATGGACCTCATGAGCCAAAATGATCACATAGTACTTGACAGTAACGCGACTTTGCAGAGTAACCTTCTGCCAATTGAATACCATGATATAGCTGTCCAAATCATTCCCGAACCCGCACCAAGTTCAGTCTTCTGACGTAAATTCGGACAGAAGTTGGAAACAGAGTGCATGAAGACTCATGCGACCAGATGACTTTCTTCCATCGCTCCATAGCCCAGGTTTTAAGGCTTCGACACCACTTTTTCCTGTTATGAGAAGTTGTATCACTGATGAGTGGTTTTGGAATTCCAGATCGCCCCCCAAATTCCCTGTTTGTGGGGCTCCCTTGATGTTGTTTTGGTGCAGACCTTCGACCATAGATACTAGTAGACTGGCCTTGCTGTGCAGAAGCTATAGGGCTGGTGTGGCTCCAACATAAACCCCGTGACTGTTGGCGAAACGTGGCGGGATTTCAAATCAGCGGTCTGCCATCCTATGTTTGTATCGTATTTTCCCCATATTTGTCAATTGACTGAAAAACGCTTCCAACAAAAATTACTTTTTTATTTGCGAAAAATTATGCCAGAACTACATTTGACCTGGATTTGTTCACAGTACCATTTATAAAGTCTAACAAATACATCGAACGCCACTCTGGTGGGCAGCGGGACGAAATTACTATAAACTATCAATAAAATTAAAATGTCGTTAAATTCTTTTAAACAGTAAGAGTGGGCTCGTGTCAAAAGTTTAAACATTGGATTCGCCGCGTTTTGAGCTCTAGTCACTTATAAAGAAAATGGGATATGGGAATTATGTCAACACATTCTAACAACATTCATACTTAAAGGCATTGGAAGCACAGATTTCAGAAGACGAGGCATCATCTAATGAATGCCTTCTAGTGTGTGATTTACGGAGCTTAGGCCTCTTCGATTTCATATGCTCCGGAAAATCAAAAACTGTCGGGATAGCATCACTACTTAGCCAGTTCCCTCCAGTCTTAGCCCTATAAAAACATCAGGTTTAAAAATGACAGATACTGTAAATATAAATTATAAATATACATTGTAAATAATAACTAACCTATCAAAACACTTCTCCTCGAAGTGCTTCGAGCAAAGGCGCGTATGTGCAGATGTCTTAAAATTTCTCCGTTTCAGGGCTTGTATCCAAAGCTGCCTTCGGTTTTCATCCTTAGGGAACCAATGATTAGGAACGAGAAACAGTTATACTTACTTCTGTAGCCGAATTATCACAGATTCTTTCCAAAATGTAATATGAGTCTGACTTTACAGGCATCACTTTCAACACTTTAATTTACGTGATACTGTATTTTAAGTTTAAAAACCATATAAAAGTCATTTTAGCAGATTTCAATAAACGCATCTGCACTATCATAGAAACACTTAAACGTGAAATGTAATGCCATTTGCCCCGACAAAACGCTGAGTACAGCCATAAGCGCAACATGAAACAACCATATTTAGCCAACATTCACGTGACTTCAGCTGAGAGATGTTGAGGCCACGAAAATGACGTCAGGACCAGTCTATTACATTTATGGTCGAAGGTGCAGACAGGGTTCGCGAATGCATTTAGTCCTGCAGTGTGACTTTTGCATCTGTCGTCCCCTTATTTTTCGTCACAATCCTCTTCAATGGTCGTCCGTCACGAACACTCAACACAAACTTTCACCCACTTTGCGACGTAGCGGATGATGTTTTTCCTCTTTCCGTGTGTGTAGTATAGATCTTCGATATGGCGTCTCATGAAACGCCAAACACGTCGACTCGCTTCGTTGCGTAAGCACCCACCAAACGACCACCAACAATTCGACCAAGTTCGAATTCACTTAGTTCCGATATAGTGCACTCACAGTTAAACACAACACTGCTCTGACCACGAATACACTGTAAATCTCCCACAATATGCTCCTTAGACGACTAGACGAAAACCGCAGGACGTTATCGTTTTCAGCATATTGAGGATATTGCACAGGTGCCGCCAGTGGTCAAATACGACAGTGCAACCTGCAGGCTGGGCTAGCATCTGCATTTACGTTCAAGCATGCATTTACAGCGCTGTGTTCGTAAGTATGTCCAGTCCCTGTAACTATTCGTTCGTTCAACTGTAGCCTTAGTACACACTGAAAATCCTGCGTCAAAGTACATATCACGCCGCTAGACGATCCTGAACAAAATGGTGCAACCTACTGATGAAATTGAGAATCGTCCAGTATTCCGGGAACAATGCTGCAATAATCCATGCTATTGGAAATGTATGGCAACAATGAATCATCGTATTACACAGTGTTTCGATAGGACAGATCCTTCCTTGGTGCAGGGTGGGGCAGCTGTGAGGCACGATTGTGTAAGCAGTCGATGGAGGCCCCTGAGGCTCCAGAGAAAGGCAGTTGGAGATGTAACAAGTTCTTTTATTGACGCTTGATACGTTGGGTCAATGGCTGGCTGGCCACTGAATTCCCCTGGGCTGGCTGCCTCCACACCCCGCATTGCTGACTCTGGACTACACTGCACCTATAATCCATTCATCATAAGCATAAACCAGATGTAAACATTGCACTATTTATTCTTCCGCATTTGCTGGAACCTCATTGGAATTCCGTTTGACGTGGTACTGCAGCCAAGCTGTCTAGAGTACTGTCAACTACGATAATAAGGGTACGTTTCGTGCTGTGCGTTACGCGCACATCGACTTAGCGATAATACGGGACAAAAGCTTTACCGGCATTGCCGAGCGGTTCTAGGCGCTACAGTCTGGAAGCGCGCGACGGCTGCGGTCGCAGATTCGAATCCTGCCCCAGGCATGGATGTGTGTGATGTCCTTAGGTTGTTAGGTTTAGGTAGTTCTAAGTTCTAGGGGACTGATGACCTCAGAAGTTAAGTCCCATAGTGCTCAGAGCCATTTGGACCATTTACCGGCATATTTAACTTGGACAGCACTGGCCGGTCGGATGGTACAGCTAGCCTGCAGTGACGTGGCCATCTGCAGTTCACACGCAAAAAGGGACGAGCAGAGGAGCAATACAGCTTTGAATATCTTTTTAAGTTTTAAGCAGAATGAAATAAAAAATGGTTCAAATGGCTCTAAGCACTATGAGACTTAACATCTGAGGTCATCAGTCCCCTAGACTTAGAACTACTTAAACCTAACTAACCTAAGGACATCACACACATCCATGCCTGAGGCAGGATTCGAACATGTGACCGTAGCAGCAGCGCCGTTCCGGACTGAAGCTCCTAGAACCGCTCGGCCACAGCGAATGGCAGAATGAAATAATACACTGTAAATCTCTCACAATATGCTCCTTAGACGACTAGACGAAAGCCGCAGGACTTTATTGTTTTTAGCTAACGTACGATTGTAATTAAAAACAAGAATGATGAAAATTCCTGACTTAACCACGGGGTAATTTTTCTGCATAAGCTGTGTGTAACGTGAGAGAGCATTGAAGGAGTTCACCACATAGTTAAATACTGAAGCCACTGAAGGTATTACTTACAGTAAGTCGTTTTCTAATCTTTTAGCTCCTTCCTTATCCGAATCCGAGAAATACATTTCACTTCTGTGTCGCCTGCTATTTTGATAACGAACCGTTGTATATCCTGCCAGCGTTCGGCAGTGATGTGTGAAAAAGTGCGTGCGTTAGTTCCAGTACGTCTGGCAGCTTCACTGTCTTGTTACTTCTCGGGTCAAATCCCGCAACTTGGCTCCAGATCAGTTCTGTTGGGTTCATATTGTAACGGTACAGTAGCAAATGTAAAAATGCAGCATTTGTATTATGTGCTCCATGTTAACAACTTTTATGAACAGTCTTTCATAAAACATCGATAATAAAGAATTTGTATTTGAAATGGCAACAGGAATTTCGCGTCCAGTATGTAATTAGAAACAAGGAGACGTGCATTAGTCATAAAAAATGATGATGAGTTTTATAGTTACGAGGTGTAGGTATTTCAAATGGAACGAAAAAAAATGCTACTGGAGGGATTTGAACCAACGCCCGAGTAACCACTTTATTCAACTTTTCATTACGCTACCGACTGCGCTGCAGTTCTACGCCAGTTTTAGTTATCAATTGCATTGATACACACTGGAAAAACTTCACAGTCGATTATTTCCGAAAATTTATGAAAAACGTTAAGAATAGACTGTTTCTCGGCACTTTTTAACCGTGTTCCACGCGCGTGTTTCACTACGGAACAGAAAACAGCCTCAGCCATTTTCATACTGCGCATTAACAGCGCGACAATCGGAGCACAATGCTGCAGAGGCTGTGACTGTACAGGATTTTTGAAATAAAAACTACGTAGCTAAAGCGTGATTACGAAAAACGTCGATGGCTGTCAATACATTTGAGTATCTTGAAGTTTGATTTAACGTTACTTAATAATAAGATATCTAATACATACGTAGGACCTGCTTCCAAGAGCGTAACAACGGCAGTGTACATGTGCTACGGCTTCTGGCCAATCATCACATTTGTGTTTGTTTACATCAGGTTTATTCTTACGATGAACGGATTATAGTTACGTAAACTGGCTGCACAGTCTCTGCGCCAGCGGTGTGCGAACTCGACGCAGCTGTGGACTCTGGCGCCATCCGGTGGCGTTACGGTGGCGGATGCCCACCACGCTGAGCCGCGGTGGCTGACAACGACTGGTGTGCACGGGGCAGGAGACGGCAGTGCTGCTGGCAGAGGCACGTCTTTTGTGCGTATTTGCCACTGCCAGTAAAGTACCCTTAAACACCACTGCAACTGTCAGTTTGGAAATCTGCCTTCCCTCTTGCTGTACGAGTCTGTGCGCTACCGTTGCGTTTGCTGTTTCATTAAGCTAACCTGCGTCGCACACTGCGCTGGCCTTGTTGAATTATTACAGTGACAACATCCTACGCTCGTCTGCTGTCAGCTGCGCTGCAATACACTACTCAGGCTCACACCAATACGCCCATATATAGTCGTTACACTACACATGACAACACCACAGCTCATTCTGCAAGGGACACATTCACACAGGCTGCTTCTCTGGACTACCAGATTTCGCCTCACTCCCATATTCTCCCTACATGGTTCCCAGTGACTTCATCATCTTTCCCCGGGTGACGAAACCAATGCTTTTGAGGCATTTCTAGAATTACAACTCTCTGTACAGTTCCCAGTGACTTCATCATCTTTCCCCAGGTGACGAAACGAATGTTTTGGAGGCATTTCTAGAATTACAACGAGGTAATTCCACATCCAAGGCCTTCCTCGTCAAGACATTCATCGTAGGAAAAAGTATGGCACGTTGAGGAGTGAATAATAGAGCATTATTAAAACTGTCACTAATTTTCATGGTGACAGCTTGATTTTTTTCTAGAAGATACTGAAAACTTTATGACTACTCCACGTGTTTCCGGCAAAATAGTTGATGGGAGTAGGTGAATCGATACGAATCGTAATATTTTAACTGGTATTGAAACACTTGCACCAAGCGTTTGAGACACACAAAACCATTATTAATCAATCAGCTGTCAAAACATGATTCAAGAATTCACTTTTAGTTACCATTTTAGAAATTATATCTAAAGCCGCTAACACTATTCTTAGTTGAGACTATACACGGAGTTGACAAAAGTCGTGGGATACCTGTACGCACGTATACAGATGGCGGTAGTACCGCGTACACAAGGTATAAAACAGTAGCGCGGTGGCGGAAATGTCATTTGTACTCAGCTTATTCATGTCAGAAGTTTCATGGGGTGATAATGACCGCGCGACGCGAGTTGACAGATTATCAACGCGAAATAGTAGTTAGAACGAGACACATGGGGACATTCCATTTGGGAAATTGTTAGGTAATTCAATGTTCCGAGATCCACAGTGACAAGAGTGTGCCGAGAATACCAGATTCAAGGCGTTACCTCTCACCTCGGAAAACGCAGTGCCCGACGACCTTCACTTAAAGACCGAGAGCAGCGGCGTTTGCTTACAGTTGTCACTGCTACCAGACAAGCAACACTGCGTGAAATAACCGCAGAAATCAATGCCGGACGTACGACAGAACAGTGCGGAGAAATCTGGTGTTAATGGGCTATGGCAGCAGTCGACCAACGAGAGTGCCTTTGCTAACAGGACCACATCGCTTGCATCGCCTCTCCAGGGCTCGTGACCATATCGGTTGGCCCCCAGGCGACTGGAAAACCGTGGCCTGGTCAGATGACTCTCGATTTCAGTCGGTAAGAGCTGATGGTAGGGTTCGAGTGTGTCGCAGACCCCACGAAGACATGGACCCAAGTTGTCAACAAGGCACTGTGTAACCTGATGGTGGCTCCATAATGGTGTGGGTCCAACCAAACCAATCATTGACTGGAAATGGTTATGTTCGGCTACTTGGAGACCATTTCCAGCTATTGATGGACTTCATGTTTCCAAACAATGATGGGATGTTTACGGACAATAATGCGCCATGTCACCAGGCCACAACTGTTAGCGATTGGTTTGAAGAAAGTTCTGGACAATTCGCGCGAATGATTTGGCCACCCAGATCGCATGACATGAATCCCATGGAATATTTATGGGACATAATCTAGACGTCAGTTCTTGCACAAAAACCTGCAGTGCCCGCATCTCGTGGCCGTGCGGTAGCGTTCTCGCTTCCCACGCCCGGGTTCCCGGGTTCGATTCCCGGCGGGGTCATGGATTTTCTCTGCCTCGTGATGGCTGGGTGTTGTGTGCTGTCCTTAGGTTAGTTAGGTTTAAGTAGTTCTAAGTTCTAGGGGACTGATGACCATAGATGTTAAGTCCCATAGTGCTCAGAGCCATTTGAACCACTTTGAAAAACCTGCAGTTTCACAATTGTGGATGGCTATAGAGGAAGCAGCATGGCTCAGTATTTCTGCAAGGGAGTTCCAACGACTAGTTGAGTCCGTGGCATGTCCAGTTGCTGGACTACGCCGGGAAAAAGGAGGTCCGACGCTATATTATGAGGTACACCATGACTTTTGCCACCTCAGTGTAGGTTTTGTGTGGGACAGATCTGATGAACTGTTACCATCCATGCTGATACCGAAGCCCTACACTACTTAGTTTTAAATACTATTGAAATAAAACTAAACAGAACAGGCCATGGATGCCCAACAGTACCGACGGCCGCTGGGTCATCCTCAGCCCATGGAGGTCACTGGATGCGGATATGGAGGGGCATGCGGTCAGCCTGTCGCTCTCCCGGCCGTATGTCAGTTTACGAGACCCGAGCCGCTACTTCTCCATCAAGTAGTTCCTCAGTGTCCCCCACAAGGTCAAGGTGTAGTCCGCTTGCCAACAGCGCTTGGCAGACCGAATCGTCACCCAACCAAGTGCTATCCCAGCCAGACAGCGCTTAACTTCGGTGATCTGACAGAAACCGGTGTTACCACTGCGGCAAAGCCGTTGGCTTTCTACATAGAAACAGCTTTTAAAAATAACTGAGGTGTCAGAGTACTCAAATAAGTTTAAGGAATGCAGCCGGGAGACGTCGGCAACAGCCGACATGTCGGCAGAAAAACACCTTGCTATTTTCTAGGCATATCTGCAACAAATAAGCGCTGTGCAAGGGAATTTAAAACCTCAGTTTCGAGAGACACTCCAGAAAGACAACACTCGCACATTCTGTACACACTAGCGCCAGCGCAAACCAAAGATGACCAACGTCAGAAGTTACCAATACTGAAATTAATAATCAACGGCTGACGTAATATTAACTCTAGCCCTCTTCTTCTGGTAATGGAGAGAGCAGAATTACACGCAGAATTTAAACAAAAACCACCATCTCTATTTATAAAGTTACTTGGTAACTTAATAAAAAATCTCCCGTGGAAGACCTATTCCAATCAGCCAATTACCAATAGAATCGCGCAAATACACTGACGGAGAAAAAAAATCACAACATCAAGGAGTTGTGCGACGTAAAAGAAAGAAAAGACCAGCGTGTTGGGCGTATGGCTCTGGCACACCGTGCATCTGCAGCAGGGATCTTCGAGCCAGATGCCCTGTAGCGTGCGTTCTACTAACTTGCAACTTCAGTAGAGAGTCAAGACGGAGCTCATTAGAGGGCAGCGTGGAGATCTGTTGTATTTTCTGATGAAAGCTGGTTCTTTGTCGGTGCCAGTGATGGTTGTGTGTTGGTAGACCTGCCTGCGTGCTAGACATGTTGGACCTACACCAGGAGTTATGGTCTGGAGTGCGATTTCGTATTACAGTAGGAGAACTCTCGTGGTTACCCCACGCACCATGACTGCAAATTTGTCCGTCAACCAAGTGATTCGACCTGTTGTGCTGCCATTCATCAACAGCGTTCCAACAGCATAACGCTAGCCCACATACTGCTTTTGTAACCCAACATTCTCTAAGGAGTGTTGACATGTTGCGTTGGCTACGTCGATCACCAGATCTGTCTGCAACGGAGCATGTATGGGACTTCAACGCAAGACAGCAATGTACCAGCATTTCGCATTTGCAATGGCTTATCCCGCGCTTACTTTAACTTGCGATCTTGCAGTGTTAATTACTTAAATATTTTACCTAGACAAATGTGTTCCCGAAACTGCATTACTCTACATTAATTATTTTTTAGTGTTGTGACGTTTTTCCGTCAATGTCTACATCAAGTCACACTAAAGTGCAACATACAAGTGTATACCAGATGAAGGAAATAAAAACTAATTAAAACTCATAACGTAAGAGAACACGAAATGTCAAACATGCACATGTAATCAGCAATATGTATGTAAGTAATGTATTAAAGAAATGAGTATCATGTGCTTGTTGTACATAAAAGTAGTGTCTATTCATTGTTCATACGAAAGAAGTTACTTAGAAAACCAGTTCATGCACAGGCGAGTGTCAACAAGTATAGCGTTACGGGGATGTCTAGCAAACTCAAGTGGCAGACTCTGCATCGCGGTGTAGCTTGCTGTCCAGGTTTCGAGAGGGTGCGTTTCTGGATGAGGTATCGAATATATTGCTTCCCCCTACTTATACCTCCGAGGAGACCACGAATGTAAAATTAGAGAGATTCGAGCGCGCACGGAGGCTTTCCGGCAGTTGTTCTTCCCGCGAACCATACGCGACTGGAACAGAAAAGGGAGGTAATGACAGTGGCACGTAAAGTGCCCTCCGCCACACACCGTTGGGTGGCTTGCGGAGTATAAATGTAGATGTAGATGTATAAAAAATGATAGTGAATAGTACATATCATAGTTAATTGCAAATATACAAAAAAATAATCATCTAATCGAAGATAAAGCGACTAACCACGCAAAGGCTGTTTACATGCCCCCTTAAGTGGTTAGGGTGTGATCCCCCTGTCGCGCTTAAGAAATCCCTAAAAACATTGGTAACAGCTTGGACACTATGAATGTTTGTTATCAGCACAACAATGCTCCCTGTCATAAAGCAGCATACGTGAGGCAATAGTGTGTAGACGTAAGTGTTCAAGAAATGAACTCGCTTGCCCAGAGTCTCGGCTTGAGCCCAAAGCACACTTTCGTTCCAGACCCCAGCGTCCATCATCACTACATTCTATGGCTTCCGATGCTGAGGAAGAATGGACTGGCCTACCTTCACAAACATTCAGGCAGCTCACTAAAAGTTTCCTTAGTAGAGTTCAAACCGTCATAAATGTGAAAGGTGCACACACCTAACAAGTGTCCAGATATTTTCGATCAGTTAGGGTATAGCAAAATGTTTTGTGAGAAGAGAGAAAGGAAATTTAAGACAGTTGCTATGGAATAAAGACGATTTTTTTTTGTTTTTATTTCGATGAAACCTTGGATCGTACTGAAAAATTACTTTTAATCCCGGTTACTTGTGTTTAGCTAATCTTCTAATATTAATGAAGTCACATTTTAAAAAGTATAAAGTAGGGTCAGATAGGGATTCAGTGGCCAAGAACCTTGAGACTGAGCTATCACATAATAAAAAGCAATCAATAACATTTTTTGTTGACCTGTGTTATGAAATTACGTGTACTAACTTCAGAGTAGATGTGAGTAAGCAAAGAGGCATCCTAATCGTAGTACACGTAATTCTAGGGTGTTTCAAAAAATCACGTTGTGCGTTTGGTGAAACTAAAATGGTATTATTTATTATGAATTGCTGCCGTGAACTGGAAAGGTAACAGCTGATGCCCTATACTGATAGCTAATAGCACTCGCTGTTGCTATTGAAAACAAAACACGTGGTAAATCTGTGTTGCTACTCCACGATAATGCACCTGTGTATACGGATTGGGAACTACACTCCTGGAAATTGAAAAAAGAACACATTGACACCGGTGTGTCAGACCCACCATACTTGCTCCGGACACTGCGAGAGGGCTGTACAAGCAATGATCACACGCACGGCACAGCGGACGCACCAGGAACCGCGGTGTTGGCCGTCGAATGGCGCTAGCTGTGCAGCATTTGTGCACCGCCGCCGTCAGTGTCAGCCAGTTTGCCGTGGCATACGGAGCTCCATCGCAGTCTTTAACACTGGTAGCATCCCGCGACAGCGTGGACGTGAACCGTATGTGCAGTTGACGGACTTTGAGCGAGGGCGTATAGTAGGCATGCGGGAGACCGGGTGGACGTACCGCCGAATTGCTCAACACGTGGGGCGTGAGGTCTCCACAGTACATCGATGTTGTCGCCAGTGGTCGGCGGAAGGTGCACGTGCCCGTCGACCTGGGACCGGACCGCAGCGACGCACGGATGCACGCCAAGACCGTAGGATCCTACGCAGTGCCGTAGGGGACCGCACCGCCACTTTCCAGCAAATTAGGGAAACTGTTGCTCCTGGGGTATCGGCGAGGACCATTCGCAACCGACTCCATGAAGCTGGGCTACGGTCCCGCACACCGTTAGGCCGTCTTCCGCTCACGCCCCAACATCGTGCAGCCCGCCTCCAGTGGTGTCGCGACAGGCGTGAATGGAGGGACGAATGGAGACGTGTCGTCTTCAGCGATGAGAGTCGCTTCTGCCTTGGTGCCAATGATGGTCGTATGCGTGTTTGGCGCCGTGCAGGTGAGCGCCACAATCAGGACTGCATACGACCGAGGCACACAGGGCCAACACCCGGTATCATGGTGTGGGGAGCGATCTCCTACACTGGCCGTACACCACTGGTGATCGTCGAGGGGACACTGAATAGTGCACGGTACATCCAAACCGTCATCGAACCCATCGTTCTACCATTCCTAGACCGGCAAGGGAACTTGCTGTTCCAACAGGACAATGCACGTCCGCATGTATCCCGTGCCACCCAACGTGGTCTAGAAGGTGTAAGTCAACTACCCTGGCCAGCAAGATCTCCGGATCTGTCCCCCATTGAGCATGTTTGGGACTGGATGAAGCGTCGTCTCACGCGGTCTGCACGTCCAGCACGAACGCTGGTCCAACTGAGGCGCCAGGTGGAAATGGCATGGCAAGCCGTTCCACAGGACTACATCCAGCATCTCTACGATCGTCTCCATGGGAGAATAGCGGGCTGCATTGCTGCGAAAGGTGGATATACACTGTACTAGTGCCGACATTGTGTATGCTCTGTTGCCTGTGTCTATGTGCCTGTGGTTCTGTCAGTGTGATCATGTGATGTATCTGACCCCAGGAATGTGTCAATAAAGTTTCCCCTTCCTGGGACAATGAATTCACGGTGTTCTTATTTCAATTTCCAGGAGTGTACTTCTTCACCTTCCACGTTCACCGGAATTAACCCCTTCAGCTATCATCTTTTCCAGTATCTCTCCAACAAGATTCGTGGACAGTTGTTTCATTATGAACTTTCTCTTAGCTACGGGCTAACAGACTTCTTCAATTCGAAACCGTAACAATTGTACATGGGAATCACAGAACTCCTATCTGAATGCTGTCAGGCGCTCATTGAGAAAGATGGTGATCACACACGTAGTAGTGTATCAGTTTTGTTTTTGGGTATTCTGCATTACATCGTATTGTAGTGTAATATAGTGCATTTTACAGTAATAAAATAAAGTCTTGGCGTTTTCAGAGTACTGGAGGGCGATCTGTTTTAATTGTTAAAAACCATTAAAAAGCCAAGATCGCATAAAAAATTTCTTTATTTAACACGACACGTTTCAACAGTCATTGCTGTCATCTTCAGGTCTGTGCACCTACGTGGAATATGTCTCATAAGTTAAGGTGCAACATTTGATATAAAAGTTTTACTTTGTTATTATAAAAACCGGAAGTGGACATGTAGATTTACATACCTTCAACACCTTTTTGTCGTAAAACATTCATTTTACGCTGAACCTCACGCACAAGATGTTAAGTGGATAAAACTGAGCACATTATAAATGTTTGCAATGGCCAAAATATTTAAAAACGTAAAGCACCTTTTTTTTCAGTACCCATTGTGGATGACGAACTGTGATTTAAATTAGCGATTTATCTGGTAATAAGTATGCAACCAATCGTTTTTTTACGATTTATTCAACCATGACCATGTTTTCGAGCCACTGCTGGCTCATCATCAGATGGAAGTGTTACAAGAACGTTACGTTGTGCACAAAATGTAGCTAGATGCAATGCTGGTGCTGCTGGCGGGAATGACGAAAATTTAGTAATCGGTTACGAAACATTCACGAATCCGAAGGTTTTTTATGTTTTAGGTACTTACAGTGCATTGCCTTGTGGTATCCATATCAGATTACTTCTTATAACGTACATTATTAAGCTATGTACACAAATATACAAATTATTTCGCTTCACTTGGTTTTATACTCATTCACAGAAAGTAAACATTCGATATTTTTTACAAAGAATTAGTTTCGATCAACAATGACCTTCTTCAGACCTAAGAACAAGCTTGACGTAAAATGTTTCCAGAATCAGTCATCACTGTAATCAAATATGACAACATTTCCATACCTGAGTAAACGCAGCATACTACACAGTTCGTATCGTTGCGTATAAAGAAGGTACAGTCACATTAATTATCCGTATTCGTCCCAAAATTACAAGTTTTGAGTGCCATGGACATCATTACACTATACATGTTGCCACTTTAAGGTAGCGAAGTATACTGTAGTGCAGCGGCGAGTTATATGTCTGCTTTGTCGCATACTAGATGTCACTGTTGCACGTTAGTTCACATAACTTCAACAAAAATATTCATTGTAATTAAATGTACAAAATGTTCCCCGCAGAATTTAGCGCAAATAGATCTCAAAACGCAGATGACTTTGAGCAAATATTATCTAATAAAATGTAATGAGGAAGCAAGGCCGGCCGGTGTGGCCGAGCGGTTCTAGGCGCGTCAGTCTGGAACCGCGCGACCGCTACGGTCGCAGGTTCGAATCCTGCCTCGGGCATGGATGTGTGTGATGTCCTTAGGTTACTTAGGTTTAGGTAGTTCGAAGTTCTAGGGGACTGATGACCTCAGATGTTAAGTCCCACAATGCTCAGAGCTATTTGAACCATTTTTGAGGAAGCAAGGTTTATTAAATTCGCACTATGTTACAAATTTACACAGCATCATTGTACAATGAAATCTATAACAAATTCTGCGGAAAAATATTTTCTACATTTGATCAAAAAGAATATTTCTGTTGAAGTTACGTGAACTGACGTCCAGCGCGCGCCAGAATGTAGGCACGTCACTCATCGCTGCACGGGAGTATACTTCGTTTCCTTAACGCGTCATCATGTATGACGTAAGGATGTCCATGCTACTCAAAATGTGTAATTTTGTGACGAAACTTGTGTGGCTAATTAATGTGACTATCATCTGCAGGGTTGGTGAGAAGCCCCCGTACCCACTAGTATCGAAGGCTAATTGATTTGGTTTGGAAATTTGTGTAAGGTCTTATGGGGCCAAACTGCTGACGTCATCGGTCCCTAAGCCTACACACTACGTAATCTAACTTAAACTAACTTACGCTACGGACAACACATGTAGTGGCGTAGCAAGACAGCCACGCCACTCGGAAGTAGCCGAAAGGCACGCGTTAAGCTCACGCAGGCTGGCGTGAGGTCTGAAACAGGATACGTAATGAATGCTATAAAGAAAATTACGTAGCTGCTGGAATACTTAACTTTAATCCACAATTGGTGAACATTGGTCTTGTTCCTGTACATGCTTCATTAGATACATAGCAAAGGATAAATGGCGCCTTGCTAGGTCGTAGCAATTGACTTAGCTGAAGGCTATGCTAACTATCGTCTCAGCAAATGAGAGCGTAATTCTCAGTGAACCTTTCCTAGCAAAGTCGGCTGTACAATGGGGCGAGTGCCAGGACGTCTCTCTAGACCTGCCGCGTGGTGGCGCTCGGTCTGCAATTACTGACTGTGGCGACACGCGGGTCCGTCGTATATTAGCGGACCGCGGCCGATTTAAAAGGCTACCACCTAGCAAGTGTGGTGTCTGGCGGTGACACCACAACACACACACACACACACACACCCATGCCCTAGGGAGGACTCGAACCTCCGACGGGGTGACCCGCACGGACCGTCACAAGGCGCCTTTGACCGCGCGGCTGGTTTGATTTGTTTTAACACAAGTACTTACTTACGTATTGAGTATCCAGTATATCAGCATGTTCCCGTTCATGCAGTAAACACATTTCCATACGTCTCCATGTTATTCTGTACATATTTTAAGCGTATCCAGTGTTATAGTGAGAAATGCATCCTCAATAGCATTGCACAGTTCTTCAGTTGTAGCGTAACGATGTGCAGATACATGCGTCTTATAACGAGTTGTCAGGTGTGGTATGTGTGGTGAGGCCAGGACTTCTTGATGAGAATTTCTGGGGAGCTGGTGTTGCTGATGAGCCACGACATATCCTCCGTCGTGGAAAGTTTCTATTTAGAAACTCGCACACTGCAAGAGAGTAGTGAGGAGGCGCTCCTTCCAGCTGCTATCATATGCGTTCTTTGAGGCCGCTTTCCTCAAGCTGAGGTACTAAATCACGTTTGTAGCATGTGTAAACAATTTGTGTCATTCACAGTCTCCTCAAAAAGTGCGGTCTAAGCAGATTCGTGATGCCATCGCTGCCAATCATTAAGCGAGGCGGGTTCCTTTCTAACTCGACTGTGTGTTGAGGATTCTCTTTGACCCAAGCGGCAATATTTCCAGCACGTGGCGGCGATAAATGGCACATAACCTTGGCGCTGTTTATTGCATTTGGAAATTGAGTTAATGAAATGGAAATGAGCGTTTGGCGTCATTGGCCGGGAGGCCCCTCGCGGGGCAGGTCCGGCCGCCATATCGCAGGTCTTATTACATTCGGCGCCACATTGGGCGACCTGCACGCCGGATGGGGATGAAATGATGATGAACACAACACAACACCCAGTCCCTGAGCGGAGAAAATCTCCGACCCAGCCGGGAATCGAACCCGGGCCCAGAGGACGGCAATCCGTCACGCCGACCACTCAGCTACTGGGGCGGACGAGTTAATGAAACACGGCATGGTAAGACGGTCTGTGTCCGATAACTCGTTTACAAATATCGTTCGAAAGGTCTGACATTGAGTTTTTTTTATGTGATCTCATATTATTGTCTTGGTATATCGAGTTCCGATGTACTTTCACTTGTCGATGTTGTAGCAGGTTGTTCAATGGAAGCAGAGACTCTGGTACAAATTTCTTCTTGTGTCTTCTTCACTCCACCGCGCGGTCCGTCTTTAACGCTGCTAAAAGCAAAAGCACGTCTTTTCCAATCCAAAAGTGTAGCCTTTCGTGGTGGTGTCTTATTAAATCGTTCCAGGAATACACCCATAATCTGTCTCATCGTCTGCGCTGTGTGTTGTTGTTCGAGCATCCACCCACTTCTCACTAAGTGCTCGTGTGTAGTGTAACTATCACCACTCTGCCATGGCTACGAATTAAAACTCGACTGTGACTGCGATAGCACATAAACATGAATTCCAGGAGCTGATTCCAACAAAATGATAAAAAGTATCCAACATGCATAATAACATTTGATATTAAACAGGGCTGACAGGGGTACGATGGCTTCTCGCCAGGCCTGTGTATACGCAATGACGAGAACTGTGTACTGTGCTGCATTTACTAAGGTGTACAGTTGTTGTATATTTGCTTACAGTGATTTCTGGTTCTGTATTTTGTGTAATTCGGAAACATTTTGCGTCACGGTACCTCTGTATGCTTATTTTTATGTCTGAATATGGTCACTGTTGATTGTAATTATACGTAACCTGAACCGGCCAGAGTGGCCGAGTGGTTCTAGGCGCTACAGTCTGGAACCGCGCGACCGCTACGGACGCAGGTTCGAATCCTGCCTCGGGCATGGATGTGTGTGATGTCCTTAAGTTAGTTAGGTTTAAGTAGTTCTAAGTTCTAGGAGACTGACGACCTCAGAAGTTAAGTCCCATAGCGCTCAGAGCCATTTGAACCGTTTGAACATAATCTGAATGATAAACATTTTTGATCCGTGCCTGGATTTATAATAAAAAAAATAACTCCTGGGTAACTCAAGAACCTTAGATGTGACAGTGTCGCAACTCGTAATTTTACTGTAGCTAATAAGTGCTACGGTCAAGTCACGAACGAAAGAGCAGTTTCAGGAATGAGTGTTTCTCTCGCTAAGACTGTTTGTGTGTGTTTGCCAGGCCCGGAGTACTGGGGAGGCCTGTGTAAGACGGGCAGCGAGCAGTCGCCGGTGGAGCTGGACTCGGCGAGCGCCTCCGTGGTCAACCACCCGCCGCTCGTCTTCTTCGGTTACGCCACCACCAGCCCGGCCAGCGCTGTCAACAACGGCCATAGCGGTGAGTACAGACTCTGCCAAACACTGCGGGTGGGACGACACATTTGTACATCACAGATAGGGTCCCGTGACACGTACGCTGGTCCGTACGGGCCACAGGCCAACCAGTCAGCGTGTCCCCCCTCCCCCTCCCCCCTACCGTCCTAGCCCCAGTTAACGATCTGACAATCTGACAAGGAACCCCCTGAGTGGGAGTTTACAAGTTCAATCTTTAGTAAGGCTCATTTGAAAGTGATGTGTTAACAATTATGACAGCAAAAAAATGACTCACAATGTTCATCAGGACGGTGGCAGAAAATTAGTGTACACCAGATGCAGAGATCAATATTCAATGTCGTATTACACTTCATAAAGTGAACATCGTCCATATATGAAGAATGTTCAGAACAAACCATTAACTTGCTCCACGAACACCGAATGAAAAATGCGCCCCACTGTGATCAGAATGGTTTGCACCATCAATACCGAAGGCGAATTCCTTGGGATTTACGAAATGTACAGGATGTTCAGCCAGGTATCCACTCTTAAGGAATATGGTTCAAATGGCTCTGAGCACTACGGGACTTAACATCTGAGGTCATCAGTCCCCTAGAACTTAGAACTACATAAACCTAACTAACCTAAGGACACCACACACATCCATGCCTGAGGGAGGATTCGAACCCGCGACCGTAGCAGTCGCGCGGATCCGGACTGAAGCGCCTAGAACCGCTCGGCCACCTCGGCCGGCTCTTAAGGAATACATATAGAATTATTTTGGTGTAAGGAGGTGATGAGAATTGATGGAATGCAATGGCGGATACAGAAAAACCTTAATCAGGGGGCGCTGAAGATAACTTGAGCTACCTTTACTTTTACCATAGTAAAAAATAGTCACGGCACATGAAAAGTTTGAGAAAGTTTTATTTAAGCTGATTATACACATATACAAGACAATGCCATCTTACGATATAAAGAAGTTACAATTGTGATTTTCTTCCTTAGATTACGAATTCTATGCACCTATTTTTCCTGGCAAATTGGTTAATTGCATCGTCAAAACAACGACCAATGTCAGGGTCAGTGTTCAACAGAGCTAAGCCATCAAGTCGATCCTCCTCCATTGCTGGCCTCAGTCATGTCTTTGTACTCCACACTGTCAAAAAACTTCTATCTACTGTAACAATAGACGCAGGTAGACAAGAAAATATTTTGTGCAGCGTGTGCAAAGTAGGATAGTCAGATCTAGGACAAACAGACAACACTTGCAAAACAGAATCACCATCATTAAGGGCGTTTATGCTCGTTTGCTTGTATTGAAAAACCTCTCCTATTAATCTCTTTTTAATCACAAAGAGTGATTCTTCTTCAAAAAACGGTAGTTCAGTTAAACACTGACTCAATTTATGTGACAGATCACTAGAATAAGCGCGACTTTTCTCGTAGGTACGGTATGTGTTAGCGATCTATGTGCCAGACAGAAATGTATAATGCTACATAGGAAAGCGCAACTACTCGATAACTTGATTCAGTCGAGTCGAATGACGAAAGAAACGAACGAATAGCGTACGGGCTTACTGGCGGGGGCGGCGCGGGTGGCAATGAGGGCGGCCTCATAAGGGGGGCCGCGCGTGCCCCGCCCCCCCCCCCCCCCAGATGTATCCGTCACTGATGGAATGTGATGGCATGCAACTGAAAGCGAAGCAGTCTGTCGTGGAGCATATTGTGAAACCGGCTATCCTTTAAGCTATAGCTGCAGATATGGCGATAATATGTTTTACAGGCACAGAAAAAACAAACATTCAGAGGCTGAATTCGTCCAATGGCTCCAGGTGATAGGAACTGCAATGTCACACACGTTTCGGGAGGGATAGTTGGCTGTAAAGGAACATGATTTTTATACACAGACCGGTATCAAGCAAAAGCAAGTTATTTTGACCAAAAATAGCAATGCTCACGCTACAGCTGTAGTTACCTTAGGCCCATTTTCTGGCTCTTGCTTCCTCTGACGTTAATATTCCCTACTGCCCTTGAAATGTTGCGCACACAAAAAAGAATCCGAAGGGCAGAGTAATTCCAACTCCTCGCAGCGCAATAGATAACTTTCCAACCAGTTTACCACCCCGATTAATGTTTGACATGCTTGCATACGAATGCGTTAAGTTATTGATGTTAGTTGATCTTGATACAGCTCTTTTGGTATATCTAATTTCGAAAGTTCCTTTCATATGTATTTCCTCTTCAAATGTCGACTGGTGGGATTTAAAAACAAATTCCTTACTGAACGATGGGATATGTTTGCTTATCTCCTCTACCAAATTTCTGGCTGATTCCGCAGTTAGCTGTGCTTAGTCAAGTTGACGCTTTGTTTGAAATACCATTACCTTACCTTCCAATTCTGTAGCACTTTCTCAAGGTATGCAACCAGCCACTGCTTCCCTTGGAATCACTGAAATCTATGTCACGTCCAATTTGATGTGCATCACGCAGTAGATCACTACCTTGCACATCCGGCAAATTGTATCGAGCATCCTTGAAGAGCGCAAACACTAGTTTCTCTAACGAGTGCGCCGTGTCCTCCCTTGAATGTCTGTGTTTTTTTATGCACTATGCGGTCGTATTGATGCGCACTTATTCGAAATTTGTTCGTAATTTTTTTTTTTTGCTATGCTGCGAATGATTTTCCATGCTTCTTCGACAAGGATCGTTCTTCACTGAGTTTCACTGAAAACCCTCCGCGCCACACAGAACTATCACAGCAGGACAACTCGCCGAGTCTGTGAGATCACCTGCCCCCCTGCGCCGTGCGCTCTGGTCGCGGTATTCACTGAATCAGGCGGCCGCCTGTCCTCCACTGCGCCTTGCACCTGTCTGCGATGTTCCGAAACTTCCGGGAAGAAAATATGACTATTTTGTTCTGTGTACCACGTGACTTCTTATATGCGTCAGTGGAATGTAAAGGGGCGCTCACACGGTAATTCCTTATTGTGCAATAATACTGCGTCGATATATTGCGCGAAAGTGCGAAACCAAGAGCGGCACAATAGTATTGCGCAATATTTATGCCCAGAACGTTTCAGCTAGAACTCTATCTTCGTAGCGAATAAAGCGGCTTTCGTTGATGTATAACTCGTGGATGTATAACGATTGAGTTACTTGCACTGCAAAACCGTAGCATATTTCATGCAGAACGGACGAAATAAGTCTGAAGGGCTTCCAAGAAACATTTCAATGGACCAGAGGCCCATTCTCTGCAGCATAGATTCGTAAACAAAACTATTACCTAATTAACAAATTAAACAAGTGAACTGTGTAATTTATCTTGTACATGTGTTATTTTTATGTATTTCTCTACTGGACAACTGTTGCGAACGAAATAAGACAATTATTTATTGATTGAAAGCTTACATGGTCTTATGTCTGTGATCTGACAACTACTACAAGGAAAAAAGTGTATATTCACTGGACAGTCAACTTGGTCTTATTTGCCACTCCTGAAAACTCCTATAAGTAAAACACTTCTGCTGACTGTTATGACCCTACGATCTTCATTTCCTCCGTTGTTGTGGACAACCAAGTATCTAGCTTTACAGTGATGTATTTCATTTCTAAAAGTACCACAAGGTGCTTTAATAGACACTGATCAACCAGAACATTATGACCATAGGCCTACTATCGATATAAACCAGTCCAGGCCATAGCAGCGTCATCTGGCGAGGAGTGACTTCCAGTCAGACACATGCACAGTGCATGTAGTACTAGTGAACTTACTGTTCTTGTGTAGAGTGGGATAGGCGCACGGTTTATTCGAGTTTGACTGAAGGAAAATTGTTATGGCCCGGAGACTTGGCTCGAGCATTTCGGAAACTTCACAACTTTTCGGGTGTACTGTGTTGAGTGTCTTAAACGTGGATCGAAACCAAAGTGAAACCACGTCCATACATTGTGGGACTGGGCGGCCACTCCTTGTTACAGCTGTCAGACGTCGTAGGCTCAGCAAACTGGTAAAACAGAACAGGGGCGAATTGTGGTGGAACTAATATCAGACTTTAACGCTGGGAAAAGTAAATGCTTATCTGAACACACAGTGCGCCGAACACTCCTAACGATGGGCCTCTGTAGCAAACGACCCTTGCGTGTGCCAATGTTAACATCACGACATAGGGAACTACGACTGAAATGGGCACGCAGCCATCGCCACTGGATGTTGGCACAGTGGCAAAGTGTTGCACGGTCTGACGCATTCTGATACCCTCTGCATCATGCCGATGGGAGGGTTCGAATCCATCGTCTTCCAGCAGAACAGCTCCTTGACACCTGTACTGCAGGACTGCGACAAGATGACGGCGGCTCCATTATGCTCTGGGGAACACTAATGTGGGCATCCATGAGTCCAGTGGTGCTTGTGCAAGGCACCATGACGGCCAAGGAGTGTCGTACACTGGTTTCAGACCACGTGCATCCATTCATGGCGAACATGTTCGCCGACGGCAGTGACGTTTTTCAACACGATAATGCACCACGTCACAAGGCCAGGAGTGTGATGGAGTGATTCGAGGAACACAGTGGCGATTTCCAGTTGATGTGCTAGCCCCGAAACTCGCCAAATCTGAGGCCGACCGAAAACATCTGGGATGTGATTGAAAGCGGCGTCAGGGCTCATTGCGCCCTCCCCGAAATTTACGGTAATCAGGTGACTTGTGTGTCCAGATGTGCTCCCAACTCCCTCCAGCGACCTACCAAAAACTGACCAATACAAGTCACATGTCAATCATGTTGAACCCTAAAATTGCATTAGCTGTTACTCTCGTGAATAATAACACAGAAGATCAATAATTTTCCCACTTTAGCAAGCTTCGTCATGCACATGTAAGAGGAAACTGGGCATATGTAGCCAGGATATAGCACGAATAACCAAAGTACTCGCAACCTCAAAGATAACACCACAAAGATGTTCCGTCAGTATGAGCCATGAAACACAAAGATAATTTTTAGATAAAAAGTAACCATAATTAAAGCGATTAAAGTAAAGTGATAAGCAATATTTGTACAAAAGAAGATACTGGCATAACAACTTAATAAAGTGTAACCAGTGACAAAACCCTCGGAAATATAATTAAAGCAAATTGTGCCAATAGTGTACATCATTCGTCATTCCTGAATAAAGTATACAGTTTTGTGTATCACATTTACCAACAGGCAGAGACTCAGGAACAAATGGTTAAAACTGAGGTTCCCAGTATCTACATGATCATAGATATAAGAAAAAACTTACCAGGATTAACAGTGCAAGGTACACAATGTTAAAACACAATGTCGTAATAAAGGGTGCCTTTGTGGTAGTATGCAGAAAGTCTGTCAATAAAAGCATTATTTCATGTCCATAGGGGTGGATAAAGAAGTGTAGCACATTACATTTAACTTACGCTCAAACAGGAATTATATGGAATACGTTTCCCAAGAGGGATCATTACACAATATCAAAATGCGTCAGATCAGTACAGAACATCAAACAACAGATGAGCTTATGATAGTTATTCAGAAACAATGGAGAACAGGGGTCATCTGATTTCTTCCGCGTTTGCTTGAATCTCATTGGATTTCGTTTCACGTGGAGCGGAAGCCGGGCTGTGTCCAGCACAGTGAAGTGCGGTCTTAAGGATACGTGTTATGCCGTGTTACAAGCACGTAGACTGAGCGATAATGCGGGACAACAGCGCTACTGGCGCATTAAATTTGTTCACTACCGGCCAGCCAAGCTGGTGCAACTAACCTGCAACGATTTGAGCAGTTGCAATTCAGATGTAAAAAGAGACTAGCAAAGGAACAATATAGCTTTGAATGTCATTTAATTTTTAAAGAGAATGGAATAATATTCAGCATATCTCCAGCTGTAATGCACGCTTCTAAGGTGATCAGACGGAAAGCATAAAATTTTCTCGTTGTTACCTAACATAGTATTCTAATCAAAAAAAAAAGAGTGATGAAAATTCCTAACTTAAACGCAGGGTAATTCTTCTGATGTGTGATGGAAAAGCATACTGCATGGTTTTCACCGTACTGTTGAATACTGAGGCCACTGAAATATTAATTACAGTCAGTCGTCTGGTAATCTCTTAGCTCCTTCCTTATCCGAATCCGAGAAATACATTTCAGTTCTGGAAGTGTCACCTGCGACGTTGGTGACGAGTCGAGCAACAACAGAATCCACGAAGCCAACCAGGCGCCACATTTCCTCCTCCTCTTTTTTATGACGTGCAGTTCTATATCAAAAATGGTTCAAATGGCTCTGAGCACTATGGGACTTAACTTCTGAGGTCATCAGTCCCCTAGAACTTAGAACTACTTAAACCTAACTAACCTAAGGACATCACATATATCCATGCCCGAGGCAGGATTCGAACCTGCGACCGTAGCGGTCGCGCGATTCCAGACTGTAGCGCCTAGAACCGCTCGGCCACTCCGGCCGGCAGTTCTATATCCCGCCAACGTTCGACAATGACACGGCGTCTGGCAGCTTAACAGTCTTGCTATTTTTCGGCCAAATCCCAAAACTTGGCTCCACGTCAGTTCTTTTGGGTTCGTATTGTAATGGTACAGTGGCAAATGTAGAAATGCAGCATTTGTATGGTATGCTCGATGCTGTAAAAATTATTGTTTTCCATGTTTCTACGACACTTATCTATTTCTGTGGTATAAAACAATTGACATAGTCCAAATAAAGAGTATTTGGTCTTTCATTTTTGCCTTAAAAATTAAATTGTTATGTTTTCTTAATTTTAGCAACCTTTCTTATCAGTCGTTCATAAAATGTCGATAATTAAGAATTTATATTTCAAATGAAAACAGGAATTCCGTGTGCAATATGTAATTAGAAACAAGAAGACGTGCATTATTCATAAAAGAGTTATGATGAATTTTACAGTTACGAGATGTAGGTATTTCAGATTGAATAAGGAAAAAAAAAGACTCACACAAGACTTTTTCTCCACTTTTTTTTAATTCCCCTGGGGAGTATAAAGGTGGTTCAAAAATGAGGAAGGAAATTTGCCATCACTGCTTTTACCCTAAATAAAACCGAGCGAGGTGACGCAGTGGTTAGCACACTGGACTCGCATTCGGGAGGACGACGGTTCAATCCCGGGTCCGGCCACCCTGATTTAGGTTTTCTGTGATTTCCCTAAATCGATTCAGGCAAACGCCGAAGCTGGTCGTCTGTTCGCGTGCTACTGTCGTGAGCATCTGTGGAAAGTGCTTGAAGAATGCTGAAACCACGAGTAGCCGACAAGAAACTGGACGTCCGTACCTATCATAGAACATTGGGATCGCAGGTTCGCCAGCTCTCTCAAAGCACGACATGTGGCGACTTGTGACATACTTGACGACAGAGTACGATGCTGGCGCAGGCACGAGGGTTTTGGAGCACACTGTTCAGCACACTCTACAGCACATGTTGACCCAACAACATCGTCAGTTATGATTACATTGTGCACGATATCATCGAGCTAAGACCGTGGATCAATGAAATCGTGTCACCTGGTCGGATGAATTCCGTTTATTGCTAAACCAGGTCGATGGTCTTGTCCAGACACGCCGTCATCAAGGCGAACGGCTGCTCGGAACATGCAGCGCGCCACGCACGCAGGCCGGTGGGAGCAGTATTGTGGTATGGGGGACATTCACCAGGGCTTCCATGTGACCTGCGGTAGCAACTGAAGGCACCATGACAGTTGCGGACTACGTGAACATTATCAGGGACCACCTGTAACCCCTTAAGCTTGATGTCTTCCTCAACAGCGATAGCTAAAAATGGCTCTGAGCACCATGGGACTTAACATCGGAGGTCATCAGTCCCCTAGAACCTAGAACTACTTAAACCTAACTAACCTAACGCCATCACACACATGCAAGCCCAAGGCAGGATTCGAACCTGCGACCGTGACAGTCGCGCGGTTCCGGACTGAAGCGCTTACAACCGCTCGTCCACCGCGGCCGGCCTCAGCGATAGCATCTTCCAGCAGGATAACTGCCCTAGGTCAGAATCGTGGTGCAATGGTTTGAGGAGCATGATAGCGAACTCACGAAAAATCGGCTTATCTGTATCCGACGAAACCCATGTGGAACGCTATCGGGCGCCAGCTCCGCCCCATAAACCAAACGCCCGTAAATTACGAAAGTGTGTGAAGTGTGCGTAGGCTTCTGGTGCCACAAACCTCTAGAAACGTATCAAGTACGTCTCGAATCCTTGGCACGCAGGTTCACTGCTGAACTGCGTTTCAGAAGTGGACTAAGACGCTTTTAAATAGGTGATCATAATGTTTTGGTTCATCAGTGTATATTGCGCAATATATTGTAAAGCGTAAGTGTAGTATAGCGCAAGAAACGGCAGTTCTTGCCGATATCGAGAGAAATTCCATCTGCTCCGAACGAATTTCTACAAAGAATTTTAAAAAAGTAAATGACGAAAGACAGGAAGTGAGCTAGAGGATGTACGAGGGGTGTTTTATAAGTAATGTAACACTTTATTCTCTGTGTGACGGCAGAATTGTACGGCCGTAGCGGACAGCGCCAGAGTCGCTGTGCTGCGCGCTTATCACGCGGAATGCTGACGGAAAATGCACTCTGAGTCGCGCGCCGTGGCGTGTACACAGCCACTGGCTACGAAGAGCAGTCTGAGACCGGCCGGTTGCGACCATGTATCGCTCTCGACACAGTGATGACGGGTTACCAGACGCACGTATTGCATTGTCGCACCGTCTTTCTTAATAAATGGTACAACTAAGTTTTCCGTGTTTCACATTCTGCACTACTCGGAACTACCGCCCACGTATCCCATCCTAACAGTAAATGGACGCAATAACATTTTACTCGGCCGTCCAAAAGACCCCGTTATATCTTCCAATTTTGATTGAAAAAATGCTGAATTTTTTGTGGAACATCGTGGAGTATTCCCGCTTCAGTCCTATAGTTTTATGAGGTTCTGATAGGTGGCGGCACTATAAATAGCCTTCAAAATGGCTCTGAGCACTATGGGACTTAACAGCTATGGTCATCAGTCCCCTAGAACTTAGAACTACTTAAACCTAACTAACCTAAGGACAGCACACAACACCCAGCCATCACGAGGCAGAGAAAATCCCTGACCCCGCCGGGAATCGAACCCGGGAACCCGGGCGTGGGAAGCGAGAACGCTACCGCACGACCACGAGATGCGGGCAAATAGCCTTCAAAATGGAGTCTGAAACAGAGATGTGTTCCATACAGAGAGCTGTCACTGATTTTCTTTCGGCGAAAAACCAGACCATTTAAGATGCTCATAGGCGCTTGAAAACTGTCTATGCAGACCTAGTAATGAACAAAATCACGGTAAGTCGTTGGGCCTGGTGTCTGCCATCATCGCAACAAGATGGCGCAAAGTTATTCGATTTCCTGCATGCCGACCACATCCACACAGCTGTGACTCCTGCAGCTTTGCACCGTGCCGACACTCTCATTCGACGTGATCAACGGATAATAATAAAACACCTCGTTGCACAACTGGATCTGTTGGTAGTGCTGAAACATTCGTCCACCAGTTGGGGTGCTCAAAGATATGTGCTCGCTGATCTCCTCGTGACCTAACCGAAGAGCATAAAGAGCAACGAGGGACCATTTGTTTGGCAATGAAAGATGCACTCCACGGAAATCAGTACGTGGATGATGGGGAGGTAACTGATGCAGCAAAAGGCTGACTCTGACGTCGACCACTAGAGTGGTACCATGCGGTCATAAAGGCCCTCCCAGTAAGGTGGTGTAAGGGCGTCTCATTGAACGGAGATAATGTTGAAAAATAGGGATTTTAATATGGTGTATTGGAATCCTGTAAAGAAACTTGTTTAAAAAAAATTTTTTTTTGCATTAGTTATCGGATATCCCTCCTGTATTAAAGCACGATACGGTAGTTTGAGATATGAAATTCCTGACAGTTTGGCAAACGCCTGATACCTCGTTGTCCACAGTAACAGAGGAAACTGAAGGTCGTGTTGTCGTGACAGTCAACAGAAATGTTTATTTTACTTGTAGCAGTTCTCAGAATTGGCAACTAAGATAAGGTCAGCTGTCCAGTCAGCGTACAAGTCTTTTTTCTTCCTTGCAACAGTTATCAGGCCACGAACTTAAGGTTCTGCAAGCTTTCAGTCAGTAATCAATAAATATTTTTTTCTAATTTGCAGTTGTTGTTACAGTAGAGAAATACATTGAAAACAGCATATGTATACGATAAATTACACTGTTCACTTGTTTAATTTGTAATTAGTTTTGTTTACTAATGTGTTGCAGTGAATGAGCCCCGCGTTTACTGAAGCTTTTCAGACTTATTTTGTCCGTTCTGCATAATTTTTGCGTATCTTTTGCGAGGCAAGCAGCTCAGTCCCAATACATACGGAATTCACATGTCGAACACTGATATGTTCGCTCCGACGGCAGAGTTCTAACTGACGCGTCCCGGGGATGAATATTTCGCAATAATATTGTGCGTCCTTGGTGTCGCAACTTCCCACAATATACTGACACAGCATTATTGAGCAATAAATATTGAACGTTCGAGGGATCATTTATAAATTCAGAGGTAGTTCGTGATTTCCATACTGAGGAAGGCTACGACTCTGTTAGCAGTGTGGTCAAACTCTCGAGTGCTGGCGAGATCTATCAGTTTTTTGATCCCATCAAATACGTCTCACAGTACGTGTTTTTGGCAGTTGCACATCTTGCGAAAATCTCCAAAACGAACCTCGAGTAGCACAATGAAAGTCAATCTTATTTTTTAGACGCTTGCATCATTTACTGCATTTTTATATTTTCTTCTTTCGTGAATTAAATTCAGTATCTCCTGTGTTATCAAAGTATTTCTACTAGACACTGTCTTTGTACCTACTTGATCCTCTGCTGTCTTCACTATTTCATCTCTCAAAGCTACCCATTCGTCCTTCGTCTTCTCCTGTATACCTTTCCCCTGTTCTAGTCAATCCTTGTCTAACGCTCCCTCTGAAACCTGTTTGTTATTAAAAGAAGTGTATGGCGAAGAGTGTTTATCATGTATGCTAGTTGAGTGGTTCAAGCGTTTCCAAGATGGCCGTGAGGAAGCTGAAGATAACTCATGCCCAGGACACCCTTCAACACCAGAAGCGGATGAAAATATCGAAAAAGTAGGTAATCTTATTCGATCTGACCGTCAGTTGAGTATTTGATCGACTGCTGAAACAGTAGGAATTGACAAAGATTGGATAAGGAAAGTTCTGCTTAACAGTTTTAACACGAGGAATATGCGTGGGTAACTGGTGCCGAAAATTCTCACGACAGAAAAAAACAGAAGCTCGTGAAAATGTTTGTATTGACACTTTGAATACCACTGAAAATGATTTCTTGGAAGGAGTGATAACATGTGACGAATCTTGGTTTTCCACTTATGATCTAGAAACTTTTCACCAATCCATGCAATGGGAGGATCCAACTTCACCAAGAACAAAAAAGCTTGAATGAGATTCAGAGCGATAATGATTGTTTTTTTCAGTGCACGTGGAATCCTGTATCGTCGTTGGGTTCCTGAAAGTCAAACTATTAAGTAGTAAGTAAGAAGAAAAACAATGATAAACAATCCGAATTGTGGAAGAAGAAGTCATGGGTTCTGCATCAAGCCAAAGCACCCGCTCATACCGCACTGTCTTTCAAGAACTTTCTAGCGAGGTGCAGCATTCCATTGTGAGACCACCCACCTTTCTTGCCTGATATAGCACCATGTGACTCTTTATCTTTTCCCCAAGGTCAAATCTGCATTAATAGGAACGAGATTTGTGCCCCCCGAAGCAATGAAAGAAAAAGTGGCACCCATCATCAACGAGTTCGCAGAGGAAAATTTCTATTACTGTTTCCACCATCGGAAAATTCGCATGGAGCGAAGTATATTGAGGGTAACAATAACGAAATATATATATTCTCAAATAAAATTTTAAATAGCAGGTTCAAAGTCCACAGAAGAATGTCATACCCGTGGCAACAAGACTGGCAAAGGCCAGCGTCGGAGGAGGCGACGGGACTGTGGGTGATGGCTGACGGTTCGGTGGGGCTGCTGCTGAGTTAGTGAGTTGTGTTCCTGAGGCGGCTGCTAGAGTGGCGTCGCGGCGTTGTGTAGATCCAGAGACTGGGGTGGGCTGGATGGAGCCTATGAGCTCGGAAAAACAGAGCCGATGGGCGAGGTAGGCGTGAGTTCACTGCTAGCGGTCAGGCAGCGTCTTAATTACAGGGTGATTTCAAAAAGAAAGAAATGATTTCAGTTGCTTATAACGATCTATGAAAGACAGAAACACATTGCACATGTCACTGGAAAGAAGAAGGTTCAAAGTTTTATGTTCGCACAGACACTATTGCCACATGGTGTAACCAGTGGCTCCTGAAATCAATCCTTCCAAGACCCAGGCAATCATCGTAGGTCGTACCACTCGCTCCTTCCGGCTCCTGGATTTCCCCCTTACTGTATGCACCTGTCCTGTCCGCCTCACCCCCACCCTCACCTACCTTGGCCTCACCATTGACCGTCACCTCACCTGGATCCCTCATCTCCGCTCCATCCAATCCAAAGCCCACAACTGCCTCCGACTCCTCAAACTCCTCTCTGGCTGGACATGGGGGTTGCACCCCTCTACCATCCTCCACACCTACAAATCCTTAATCCGTCCCATCCTCTGTTATGAGAGTCCCGCCTGGATATCTGCCCCCCCCCCCCTCCCAAATTCTATAAGTCACTCCAGATCCTTGAGCGTCATGCACTCTGCCTCGCCTTCCGTATACGCCTCCTGTCCTCCACGTGGATCCTCTATGACCTCATTCCTTTCCCCCATCTGCTCCTATTCCTCGAACATATCCGCATACTCTACACCTCCCGCCGCCTTGATCCCCCTCACCGCCTGGTTGCTCCTCTCCTCTCCCGTCCCCGCCCCCTGCCACGCCTTCACCGTTGTGTCCACCCTACCCTCCATCTCTACACCCTTCATCTCCTTTCCCAAGGTGGCTTCCATCAACTCCCCCTCCCGGATGATACCCTCTGTCCCTCCATCTATCCCTCCTATCAACTCTGATCCCCATCCCCCCCTCCTTTCCTCCGTCCTTTCCCTGGGCTCCCTCTCCCCCCCTTCCATCCTGTTTTCTCCCCACCAAACCTCTCCCTACCTCCCTTCTCCCCCGAGTCCTTTTGTATTCCCCTCCTCTGCCTTCCCCACTCCCTATTGCGTCTGCCCAGCACCCTCCACCCCTCTTATGGGTCCTCATCCTCCATTGACTCCTTTCCCGCCTCCCCCCCCCCTTCGCTTTTCCTCTCCTTCCCCCCCCCCCCTTTTTTTATCTTTCCATCATCTGTCCGGTTCCCCCCACCTGCTCTTGGCTGTGGTATGTCACTTTGCCAACTTTTTAGTGCAGTGTTTCAGTAACTGTTCAGTGTTGTTCGTCTTTCTCGTGTTGTGAACAGAAACGATGCTGTCGCTAGGTGTGAATTTTATATCTTTTGTGAACAGAAACCAGACTGTCGCTGTGTTTTTTAATTGTCTGTCTATTGTTTTACCTGTCTGCTTCGTATGTATTTTATCATCCCTCGCATTCGGGAGGACGACGGTTCAATCCCGTCTCCGGCCATCCTGATTTAGGTTTTCCGTGATTTCCCTAAATCGCTTCAGGCAAATGCCGGGATGGTTCCTTTGAAAGGGCACGGCCGATTTCCTTCCCCATCCTTCCCTCACCCGAGCTTGCGCTCCGTCTCTAATGACCTCGTTGTCGACGGGACGTTAAACACTAATCTCCTCCTCCTTATCATCCCTCTGTTCTTTGTTTTAAGTTCCACTCTTTAAGTCTCCGATTTTATCGCCTGTTTTTATTATTTATTCTCTTCATCTTTCTAACAAAGTCTGTAGGCTGAAGAGCGGCATACTAAGCTGCTGCCAGCCCGCCCCCTTCGGGGGGAACTGAAATTCAATAAAGGAAAAAAAAATGATTAACTCATATGTACAGCATTCATCTGCTCGTGGCTAAATCTGAACATGATCTGATTATATATTTTATTTCGTTACAATTTACTGCTATTTATTTTATTTGTTTCAATTACTGATGTAGGTCGGACGAGTCGCTTCAGGAGATCGTCTTTGGAAACCGGCCGTCGTTTTAACGCCAGTGTTGACCACCAAAGAGGGCAGCTTGGCGACGGGAAGACTGGTCCTTCTGCTACCGTCACGCCTCAAGCTCGAACCACGAAACAGAAAACAGAACAAACATCTTACAGTAGCATTTTACAAAACACAATACACAAAATCTTTTCATTTCAACATCATTTAACTTACGACTGCTTAAAATTCGTATGTTGCGTGGCGGAGATTGCTTGATGGCGCAGGGTACTAGTCACTGTATCATCACAACATCTAAACACGATAGCGAAAAACGGAGTAGGAAATTTGGTTTTCTTCTTCCGGAAGATGAGTCCCCAGTAAAAGTAGTGACTGTGGTGAATCCCAAACTAGCTTCTGGTAGCCGTGAAGAACTCGGCAGTAACGGAGAGGTCGTGTTATTTGTGGACCACCTGGAGCAGACTCTTTGTTGCCGCCCGTCCATGAGACGGACAGAGAAGAAAGCGCGGCCGTAGATACCAGGGCCGGGAATAGACTGCAGCCACCTCAAAATGCACAGCGCCTCCTCCCGGTCGTAAATCACGCCCTGTTCCTGTTAAGTTCTCCTCTAAAGCTAGCTACAGATGCGTATGTCACCCCCGCTGGACAAAGCGTTACGAGATACTCTCCAAAACGAGATGGAGACTGAGTAAGGCATCCATCAACCACATAAGCACCCCTGACAAAAAATTTAGCCATCTCAAGGAGACGTCGCCCTAATACCGTGTAGCACCTCTCTGAGCTACATATTGGGCTCCGTTCAGGCAGGCAGAAGGTCTACGAATTTCTTCAGGTATGCCACATATGATGATATTGTTCTATTTGCAAATAATATAGGAAAACTTCAGATATTGGTTAGCGAACTTGCGTTAGTACATTCTGAAGTTGGTTAAAAATGAACTACGATAAAACCAAGGTTATGGTGAATGAATGGACACCGGAGAGAAATTTATCTGTTGGAAGTCACGAAACGAGAACACGAGAAAATTCTAGTCGTACGTAAAATCATTAAGTGGGTCGAACACTCCTGTTCAGTCGTCGACCAATCTCGGACGGCACTAGATGACAGCAATAAGAAACCCGAAGTTTTAAATTTCGCGTCTGAGAAATCATTCACGCACGAGGATCGTACAAGCATGCCGTCGTTCGATAGCGGCACAGACTCCCGTATGGACGATATAGAAATAAAATGAAATGATAATTACACCAAGACCGTACGCTGCCGACAGGCGTTGACGCACATCAACGGGGACAGTTGAAAATGTGTGCCCCGACTGTGACTCGAACGCGGACCTCCTGCTTACATGGCAGACGCTCCATCCATCTTTTTTTTTTAAATCATCTCATTTTGTTCGTTATAGTTCGTTGCAATTGTTCGTGGCGGACGTCCCCTGACTCCCGTTGAAGATCATTACCTGGTATTGATCCATTCACTCAGTTTTTTTTTATTACAGGGGGCAGTTAACCCTCTGACCGAACACGCTGAGCTACGGTGCCGGCAAAAATCTCATTTTGTTCGTTTAAGCAAACTTGCGTTAGTACATTCTGAAGTTGGTCTATAAATGAACTACGATAAAACCAAGGTCATGATGAATGAATGGACATCCGGAGAGACATTTATCTGTTTGAAGTCACACTAGAAAATTCTGCCTGTACGTAAAATCAGTAGGTGGGTCGAACGCTTGTGTTCAGTCTGTCGTCGACCAATCTCGGAAGGCACTAGATGACAGCAATAAGAAACCTGAAGTTTTAAATTTTACGTCTGAGAAATCATTCACGCAGGAGGATCGTAGAAACGTGCCGTCGTTCGATAGCCCGATAGGCGCACAGGCTCCCGTATGGACGCTATAGAAATAAAATGAAATGATAATTAAATCAAGACCCTACGCTGCCGACAGGCGTTGATATACATCAACGGGGACAGTTGAAAATGTGTGCCCCCTTTTTTCTTTTTTTTGGTCATCAGTCTACTGACTGGTTTGATGCGGCCCGCCACGAATTCCTTTCTTGTGATAACCTCTTCATCCCAGAGTAGCACTCGCAACCTACGTCCTCAATTGTTTGCTTGACGTATTCCAATCTCTGTCTTCCTCTACAGTTCTTGCCCTCTACAGCTCCCTCTAGTACCATGGAAGTCATTCCCTCATGTCTTAGCAGATGGCCTATCATCCTGTCCTTTCTCCTTATCAGTGTTTTCCACATATTCCTTTCCTCTCCGATTCTGCGTAGAACCTCCTCATTCCTTACCTAATCTGTCCACCTAATTTTCAACATTCGTCTATAGCAGCACAATTCTCTTCTGTTCCGGTTTTCCCACAGTCTGTGTTTCACTACCATACAATGCTGTACTCCAGACGTACATCCTCAGAAATTTCTTCCTCAAATTAAGGCCGGTATTTGATATTAGTAGACTTCTCTTGGCCAGAAATGCCTTTTTTGCCATAGCGAGTCTGCTTTTGATGTCCTCCTTGCTCCGTCCGTCATTGGTTATTTTACTGCCTAGATAGCAGAATTCCTTAACTTCACTGACTTCGTGACCATCAATCCTGATGTTAAGTTTCTCGCTGTTCTCATTTCTACTACTTCTCTTTACCTTCGTCTTTCTCCGATTTACTCTCAAACCATACTGTGTACTCATTAGACTGTTCATTCCGTTCAGCAGATCATTTAATTCTTCTTCACTTTCACTCAGGATAGCAATGTCATCAGTGAATCATATCATTGATATCCTTTCACCTTGTATTTTAATTCCACTCCTGAACCTTTCTTTTATTTCCATCATTGCTTCCTCGATGTACAAATTGAACAGTAGGGGCGAAAGGCTACAGCCTTGTCTTACACCCTTCTTAATACGAGCACTTCGTTCTTGATCGTCCACTCTTATTATTCCCTCTTGGTTGTTGTACATATTGTATATGACCCGTCTCTCCCTATAGCTTACCCCTACTTTTTTCAGAATCTCGAACAGCTTGCACCCTTTTATATTGTCGAACGCTTTTTCCAGGTCGACAAATCCTATGAAAGTGTCTTGATTTTTCTTTAGCCTTGCTTCCATTATTAGCCGTAACGTCAGAATTGCCTCTCTCGTCCCTTTACTTTTCCTAAAGGCAAACTGATCGTCACCTAGCGCATTCTCAATTTTCTTTTCCATTCTTCTGTATATTATTCTTGTAAGCAGCTTCGATGAATGAGCTGTTAAGCTGATTGTGCGATAATTCTCGCACTTGTCAGTTCTTGCCGTTTTCGGAATTGTGTGGATGATGCTTTTCCGAAAGTCAGATGGTATATCGCCAGACTCATATATTCTACACACCAACGTGAATAGTCGTTTTGTTGCCACTTCCCCCAATGATTTTAGAAATTCTGATGGAATGTTATCTATCCCTTCTGCCTTGTTTGACCGTAAGTCCTCCAAAGCTCTTTTAAATTCCGATTCTAATACTGGATCCCCTATCTCTTCTAAATCGACTCCTGTTTCTTCTTCTATCACATCAGGCAAATCTTCACCCTCATAGAGGCTTTCAATGTATTCCTTCCACCTATCTGCTCTCTCCTCTGCATTTAACAGTGGAATTCCCGTTGCACTCTTAATGTTACCACCGTTGCTTTTAATGTCACCAAAGGTTGTTTTGACTTTCCTGTATGCTGAGTCTGTCCTTCCGACAATCATATCTTTTTCGATGTCTTCACATTTTTCCTGCAGCCATTTCGTCTTAGCTTCCCTGCACTTCCTATTTATTTCATTCCTCAGCGACTTGTATTTCTGTATTCCTGATTTTCCCGGAACATGTTTGTACTTCCTCCTTTCATCAATCAACTGAAGTATTTCTTCTGTTACCCATGGTTCCTTCGCAGCTATCTTCTTTGTACCTATGTTTTCCTTCCCAACTTCTGTGATGGCCCTTTTTAGAGATGTCCATTCCTCTTCAACTGTACTGCCTACTGCGCTATTTCTTATTGCTGTATCTACAGCGTTAGAGAACTTCAAACGTATCTCGTCATTCCTTAGTACTTCCGTATCCCACTTCTTTGCGTATTGATTCTTCCTGACTAATGTTTTGAACTTCAGCCTACTCTTCATCACTACTATATTGTGATCTGAGTCTATATCTGCTCCGGGGTACGCCTTACAATCCAGTATCTGATTTCGGAATCTCTGTCTGACCATGATGTAATCTAATTGAAATCTTCCCGTATCTCCCAGCCTTTTCCAAGTATACCTCCTCCTCTTGTGATTCTTGAACAGGGTATTCGCTATTACTAGCTGAAACTTGTTACAGAACTCAATTAGTCTTTCTCCTCTTTCATTCCTTGTCCCAAGTCCATTTTCTCCTGTAACCTTTTCTTCTACTCCTTCCCCTACAACTGCATTCCACTCGCCCATGACTATTAGATTTTCGTCCCCCTTTACATACTGCATTACCCTTTCAATATCCTCATACACTTTCTGTATCTGTTCATCTTCAGCTTGCGACGTCGGCATGTATACCTGAACTATCGTTGTCGGTGTTGGTTTGCTGTCGATTCTGATTAGAATAACCCGGTCACTGAACTGTTCACAGTAACACACCCTCTTCCCTACCTTCCTAGTCATAACGAATCCTACACCTGTTATACCATTTTCTGCTGCTGTTGATACTACCCGATACCCATCTGACCAGAAATCCTTGTCTTCCTTCCACTTCACTTCACTGACCCCTACTATATCTAGATTGAGCCTTTGCATATCCCTTTTCAGATTTTCTAGTTTCCCTACCACGTTCAAGCTTCTGACATTCCACGCCCCGACTCGTAGAACGTTATCCTTTCGTTGATTATTCAATCTTTTTCTCATGGTAATCTCCCCCTTGGCAGTCCCCTCCCGGAGATCCGAATGGGGGACTATTCCGGAATCTTTTGCCAATGGAGAGATCATCATGACACTTCTTCAATTACAGGCCACATGTCCTGTGGATACACATTACGTGTCTTTAATGCAGTGGTTTCCATTGCCTTCTGCATCCTCATGTCGTTGGTCATTGCTGATTCTTCCGCCTTTAGGGGCAATTTCCCACCCCTAGGACAAGAGAGTGCCCTGAACCTCTATCCGCTCCTCCGCTCTCTTTGACAAGGCCGTTGGCAGAATGAGGCTGACTTTTATGCCGGAAGTCCTCGGCCGCCAATGCTGATTATTTATCAAAATTTAGCCAGTGGCGGGGATCGAACCCCGGGACGGAAGACGTTTTGATTATGAATCAAAGACGCTACCCCTAGACCACGGGAGATCTACTCCCTACTGGGACTCGAACCCGGGTCTTCCAGCTTACATGTCAGACGCTCCATCCATCTGAGCCACCGGGAAGACAGCGAAGAGGGCGACTGCAGGGACTTATCCCTTGCTCGCTCGCCGTGAGACCCACATTCCCAACTTCATGTCCACACACTGCATTCGTAATGCCCCTGCCCATTACACTCATTACTTCATTACTCGCGGCAGACAATCTTAAACAGTCCCGTAAGAGTTCGGGCAATATGTGTGCATCCGTACAGAAGAAGAAGGTCAATGGCCGGTTAGCCTTAACCATATGAAGATAGTATCTGTTCTTTCGGACATTGACCTTTTTCTTCTGTGCGGATGCACACGTATTGCCCGAACTCTTACCAGACTCGGTAAGATTGTCTGCCGCGAGTAATGAGTGTAATGGGCAGGGCACCACGAATGTAGTGTGTGGACATTAACTTGGGAATGTGGGTCTCAAGGGGAGCGTGCAAGGGATAAGTGCCTGCAGTCGCCCTCTTCTCTGTGCCCTCGGTGGCTCAGATGCATAGAGCGTCTGCCATGCAAGCAGGAGATCCCTGGTTCGAGTCCCGGTTGGGGCACACATTTTCAACTGTCCCCGTTGATGTATCTCAACGCCTGTTGGTAGCGTAGGGTCTTGATTTAATTATCATTTCATTCTAGAACGCTGCATGGCCACCGATGGTATCCGTCTCTGGCGTACAGAAGCAACTGAAGGAGTTGAAAACAAATAATTCAGCGGGTCCACATGGAATTTCTGTTCGGTTTTACAAAGCGGCATTGGCCCCTTTCTTAGCCTACACTTATCACGAATCTCTCGCCCAGCGAGAAGTCCCAAGCGACTCGAAAAAAGCGCAGGTGACTCCTGTATATAAGAAATGTAAAAGAACTGACTCGCATAATTACAGACCGATATCCTTAATATCGGTTTGCTGCAGAATTCTTGAATACATTCTGAGTTCGAATATAACAAATTTCCTTGAGACAGAAAAGCTTCTATCCACAAATCAGCACGGATTTAGAAAACATCGCTCACTTGATAACCTTCAAACCGTGGATGGAGTTGAATAAGCAGACTCTACATTTCTAGATTTCCGTCAAGCATTTGACTCGGTGTCTCACTGCAGACTGCTGACGAAGGTCCGTGCATATAGTTTGGGTGCCCAGATAAATGAGTGGCTCGGAGATTTTTTAAGTAATAGAACCCAGTACGTTGTCCTCGACGACGAGTGTTCGTCTGAGGCAAAGATGTCGTTAGGAGAGTCCCAGGAAAGTGTGACAGGACCACTTTTATTCTCTATTCATATAAATGATCTGACGGGCAGGGTGAGCAGCAATTTACAGCTGTTTGCTGATGATGCTGTGGTGTAGCGGAAGGTGTCGTCGTTTACTGGCTATATAAATATGCAGGATGCCTTAGACAACGTTTCAGCTTGGTGTAATGAATGGCAGCTTGCTCTAAATCGAGAAAAATGTCAGTTAATGTGGATTTGTAGGAGATACAATCAGTATCCTTCGAATACGGCATTAGTAGGGTGCAGCTTGACACAGTTTCTTCGATTAAACATCTAGCAGTAACGTTTCAAAGCGGTATGAAATGGAATTAGCACGCCAGGTTGACAACAGTCAAGGCGAACGCTCCATTCCGTTTTATTAGAATCATTTTGTGAAAATGTAGCTCATCCATAAAGGAGACGTATAGAGCACTAGTACGACCCATTCTTGAGTCTGTTCGAGTTTTTGCGACCGCCACCACGTCAGATTAAAAGAAGACATCGAAGCATTTCAGAGGCGTGCTGCTAGATTTGTTACATTAGGTTCGGTCAGCACGCAAGTATTACGGAGATGCTTCATGTACTCAAATCGGAATCTCTGAGGGAAGGCGACGCTCATTCCGCAAGGCACTATTGCTCAAATTTAGAGGACCGGCATTTGAAGCCGATTGCAGAATAATTCTAAGGCTACCCACGTACATTTCGTGTAAAGACTATGAAGATAAAATGCGAGAAATTAGGGCTCGTACTGAAGCTTTTAGACAGTCGTTTTTACCTCGCCATATTTGCGAGTGGAACAGAAAAGGAAATGACTAGCAATGGTACAAGATGCCCTCCTCGCAGGCACTGTACGCTGGCTTACGGAATTCTATGTACATGCAGATGTAGAAGTACGCAACTGCAAGGGCTAACAGAATATGTCTATCTTGGTCAACTTGTAAATATGAAAGGAGACCTAAAACCAGAAATGTTTCTAAGTATTATATTAGGGTGGCAAGTTTATGAAAGATACTCTCCAACTATGAAGTCTGAAATGTCGGCTGAGATGTAGAACACAGTTTTTGGCTATTGTATACTACCAGTAATAACTGATGGCTGGAAACATGGATATTAAAAGAATTCATTGTTGGAGAACTAATAGTGACCCAAAGAGGAATGGAAGTACCGATGTTGAAATGCATAAAGAAAGACAGAAAGAAATCAGTTTATACCAAATGGAGAGCCGCGCGGGGTAGCCGCGCGGTCTTGGGCGCCTGGCCACGGTTCGCGCGGCCCCTCCCCGTCGGAGGTTCGAGTCTTCCCTCGGGTACGGGTGTGTGTGTGTTGTCTTTAGCGTAAGTTAGTTTAAGTAGTGTGTAAGCCTAAGGACCTATGGCCTCAGCAGTTTGGTCCCATAGGAACTTAACACAAACAAAACAAAAAACAAAACCAAACACACAACAAAAATCAGTGAGATAAGGAAAAGAGAGAACACCCTAAAACGGCAGTGGACTGATCTCATTGTTCGAAGAAAAGGCGGCAGGCGGTCAAAAGAAGTTCTAGGCCGGAGACCAATTTACCATAAAAGAACAAGGGGAAGGGCACCGGACAGATGAAAAATTATAATGTTGATTTGAACCAAAAAGATCTGCATGTATACCCTTCTCTCTTCAATTTTTCCTAATATTCGTAATTTTTTAATCTTTGACGTAGAAATTGCATTAATTGTACCAATTGTAATTATTATAAAAACTTCACATATTATAATCTGAACAATATCAACAATATTCTTCATCCTAGTACTGTTAGGGTGAGACTTAAGAAGGACACTCCGACTGAAAGCCAACAAGAAGCTCAGTATCGGCAGAAATGGAAGAACCTACTGATATCTTAGGTTGCAAGCTGACTCAGAGGTCACATGATTGAATTGGATGATTATGATGAAGCCACATTCAGATGAAGCCACTCATTGATGACTGGTACCCGTAGAGTTACCAAATTGCTGGGATGTTGACTGCTACACTTCACTCGCAGTTCCAAATAGTTCCATATATTTTCTGTGGGACTAAGAATGTGTGACTCAGCAAGCGATTCGTGGTGCGATAGTGTGCCTGATTGTTCATCCAGCCTGAAAGGTATGCATGTGAACACGGTATACTCATCACGAAGATGTTGAGGCGGCAACCCTTGGTCATCGAGAAGGTTGAAATAAATATTCTAGTTCATATTCACGGTAACCTGACTGTGGGTCCAACTCGTAGTATGAAAGAAAAGAGAGAGAGAAAAGAAAAGCTGGGCAAGTGCCAGTGGGACTCATGGTCTGAGGGTTCCGTACAAACTTAATTATGTGTATAATATTAATAATAATAATAAAAATAATAATAATATCGTGTGGCTCAATGGTCTAGCGCAAGTCTTCCTATTGGACGCCAGTTCGGCGACTTGCGCGACCCTAACCTACCTCAGTTATCCAACAGGGGAGAGGGAACCTAGTGTTTAACGTGGAATCCGAACCACGTGCTGCCTTGGCGACTGCTCACATCGTTGAGGCTATGTTAAAATGAAATCTGAAAAATATATTGTCCGACCGAGATTAGATGTCTCGACCTCTCCAATTTATTTCAAATTTTTTCACGACAGTCTAACAGTTATTCGTACGAATATATATATCTTTAATACACATATATTAAAAATATATATACTATGTCCTTCCGAAAGTAGTTAAGAACTTTTCGAGAATTTTGGTAATAACGTTTCCCCTTTGTATGGTATCTTTTTATTTATATACTGAATAAATTACAAAAGTATATATCCTATGCCTATCCAAATGTTTATTGGAGTATCGTGTAAAAATTTTAAGTAAATCGGTTTAGATCTTTTCAAGATTTTTGGTAAAAACGGTTCCTCTTTTTATATTATATATACATTTATGTATGATATACATTAAAAATATATACAGCTTAAGTTTTGTGAGGTGGCCGCCTGATTCAAGCCTTTCTCCTCACATTTTAACCTATCACATTTTATCCTATTTCTATACCGAATTTGCATACGAGACTCTTTTGCTTCATTTACTTTCGGGTTTAGTTTTATTTGCCGACTTTCCACCTGTATTGCGTGTTGTTTACATGAGTGGCTGCGGGGTATTGTGTAGCAATGTAGGTAACCCACCCCAGTACCTTTCGTTCTTTAGTAGTTTCTTCCACGAAATACATCTGATCTTGACCAGGGGAACTCCTTTTCGCTGGAGCGAGAACAGGTGGAACTTTCGCACATTCTGGAAGAACTGCTGGGAATCTAGAGTGCAGGGTCTCACGATCCTTTGCATGGATTATCTACCTGGCTAAGCTTCCCCAAACAATGAGTGGAGGGACGGAATAGCGAATAGGAAACCACTGGTCGAAGGAATGAGAACTCTTCCATGTTAGCAAACTTCGAGTGGAGTCCTCAATTGTCCACTTCTCGTTATGCTGCTTTGTCTGTTCTCCAGACACGTTTCCTCTAGCAAAATGTGGCTGACATCAGCTTCCGACTCAGGATCACACCCACATACCGGCGAAGCGTAAACGTCGATCCGATGTAGATGCTGAAGAAAAGAGGCGTGACTGAGGCGAAGTCGTATTATAGTAGAAACCGTGGATAGGTCCAAATGTATCCTCATGAACGACGGCTGTGAAGGAATACGAGGTTTGAGCACTACGTAATAACCGCCTTTCGTTTGCTAGGAAACGTTCTACGTCTCTTGCCATTGTAAGGTAATAAACGCCTTTCGTTTGCTAGGAAACGTTCAGATCTGTGACACATGTGTGTCTATAGATTTCCGTGCTTTGTCCTCCCCATGGGAATGACGCGCGAAGCCCAATAAAATTTCGAGAATTTCCGACTGACAAGTGTGGACGAGAGAACGGGCGACACCCGTCTCCCGTTTCCATATACAAGTATCTCATTGGCGGATAAAAATGGTTCAAATGGCTCTGAGCACTATGGGACTTAACTTCTGAGGTCATCAGTCCCCTGGAACTTAGAACTACTTTAACTAACCTAAGAACATCGCACACATCCATGTCCGAGGCAGGATTCGAACCTGCGACTGTAGCGATCACGAGGTTCCAGACTGTAGCGCCTAGAACCTCTCGGCCACCCCGGCCGGCATTGGCGGATACTTTTTTAACTTTATGGTGGGAGCTAGAGAACGGACTTCCAGATTTCTAACTAGAAGAGCACTTAGGAGTAATGCATCATTTTACGTGGTCTAGATGGTAAGTTAAGCATCAGTCTAATCTTCATACCCACGGAGTACGTGAAGAGCAAGAGGTCGTGTTCACAGCACGCCCGGCTTCTGGCAGTCTGTCGAAAAGTTTATTAGAACATCATGTAAATATTTGAAGTAAATCGATCAAGAACTTTTCGGGAACTTTGCTGACAACCTTACCCTGTTCTATATCTAAATCTACATGGATATCTACATCACATTCAAGTGCCTGGCAGAGGGTTCATCGAACCACCTTCACAATTCTCTATCATTCCAATCTCGTATAGCGCGCGGAAAGAATGAACACCTATATCTTTCCGTTGTTGTTGTTGTTGTGGTCTTCAGTCCTGAGACTGGTTTGATGCAGCTCTCCATGCTACTCTATCCCGTGCAAGCTTCTTCATCTCCCAGTACCTACTGCAGCCTACATCCTTCTGAATCTGCGTAGTGTATTCATCTCTCGGTCTCCCTCTACGATTTTTACCCTCCACGCTGCCCTCCAATACTAAATCTTTCCGTACGAGCTCTGATTTCCCTTATTTTATCGTGGTGGTCGTTCTTCCCTGTGTAGGTCGGTGTCAACACAATATTTTCACATTCGGAGGAGAAAGTTGGTGATTGGAATTTTGTGAGAAAATTCTGTCACAACGAAAAACGCCTTTCTTTTAATGATTTCCAGCCCAAATCCTGTATCATTTCTGTGACACTCTCTCCCATATTTCGCGATAATACAAAACGTGCTGCCTTTCTTTGAACTTTTTCAATGTACTCCGTCAGTCCTATCTGGTATGGATCCCACACCGCGCAGCAGTATTCTAAAAGAGGATGGACAAGCGTAGTGTAGGCAGTCTCCTTAGTAGGTCTGTTACATTCTCTAAGTGTCCTGCCAATAAAACGCTGTCTTTGGTGTTAGTCCTCCCCACAACATTTTCTATGTGTTCCTTCCAATTTAAGTTGTTCATAATTGTAATACCTAGGTATTTAGTTGAATTTACGGCTTTTAGATTAGACGGATTTATCGTGTTACCGAAGTTTAACGAGTTCCTTTTAGCACTCATGTGGATGACCTCACACTTTTCGTTATTTGGGGTCAACGGCCACTTTTCACACCATTCAGATACGTTTTCTAGATCGTTTTGATCTTCTGATGACTTTGTTAGTCGATAAACGACAGCGTCATCTGCAAACAACCGAAGGCGGCTGCTCAGATTGTCTCCAAAATCGTTTATATAGATAAGGAACAGCAAAGAGCCTATAACATTACCTTGGGGAACGCCAGAAATCACTTCTGTTTTACTAGATAGCTTTCCATCAATTACTACGAATTGTGACCTCTCTGACAGGAAATCACAAATCCAGTCACATAACTGAGACGATATTCCATAAGCACGCAATTTCACTACGAGCCGCTTGTGTGGTACAGTGTCAAAAGCCTTCAGGAAATCCAGAAATGCGGAATCGATCTGAAATCCCTTGTCAATAGCACTCAACACTTCATGTGAATAAAGAGCTAGTTGTGTTTCACAGGAACGATGTTTTCTAAAGTCATGTTGACTGTGTGTCAATAGAGCGTTTTCTTCGAGGTAATTCATAATGTTCTAACACAATATATGTTCTAAAATCCTGCTGCATATCGACGTTAACGATGTGGGCCTGTAATTTAGTGGATTACTCCTACTACCTTTCTTGAATATCGGTGTGACCTGTGCAACTTTCCAGTCTTTCGGTATGGATCTTTCGTCGAGCGAACGGTTGTATATAATTATTAAGTATAGAGCTAATGCATCAGCATACTCCGAAAAGAACCTAACTGGTATACAGTCTGGACCAGAAGACTTGCTTTTATTAAGCGATTTGAGTTGATTCACTACTCCGAAGATACACTCCTGGAAATTGAAATAAGAACACCGTGAATTCATTGTCCCAGGAAGGGGAAACTTTATTGACACATTCCTGGGGTCAGATACATCACATGATCACACTGACAGAACCACAGGCACATAGACACAGGCAACAGAGCATGCACAATGTCGGCACTAGTACAGTGTATATCCACCTTTCGCAGCAATGCAGGCTGCTATTCTCCCATGGAGACGATCGTAGAGATGCTGGATGTAGTCCTGTGGAACGGCTTGCCATGCCATTTCCACCTGGCGCCTCAGTTGGACCAGCGTTCGTGCTGGACGTGCAGACCGCGTGAGACGACGCTTCATCCAGTCCCAAACATGCTCAATGGGGGACAGATCCGGAGATCTTGCTGGCCAGGGTAGTTGACTTACACCTTCTAGAGCACATTGGGTGGCACGGGATACATGCGGACGTGCATTGTCCTGTTGGAACAGCAAGTTCCCTTGCCGGTCTAGGAATGGTAGAACGATGGGTTCGATGACGGTTTGGATGTACCGTGCACTATTCAGTGTCCCCTCGACGATCACCAGTGGTGTACGGCCAGTGTAGGAGATCGCTCCCCACACCATGATGCCCGGTGTTGGCCCTGTGTGCCTCGGTCGTATGCAGTCCTGATTGTGACGCTCACCTGCACGGCGCCAAACACGCATACGACCATCATTGGCACCAAGGCAGAAGCGACTCTCATCGCTGAAGACGACACGTCTCCATTCGTCCCTCCATTCACGCCTGTCGCGACACCACTGGAGGTGGGCTGCACGATGTTGGGGCGTGAGCGGAAGACGGCCTAACGGTGTGCGGGACCGTAGCCCAGCTTCATGGAGACGGTTGCGAATGGTCCTCGCCGATACCCCAGGAGCAACAGTGTCCCTAATTTGCTGGGAAGTGGCGGTGCGGTCCCCTACGACACTGCGTAGGATCCTACGGTCTTGGCGTGCATTCGTGCGTCGCTGCGGTCCGGTCCCAGGTCGACGGGCACGTGCACCTTCCGCCGACCACTGGCGACAACATCGATGTACTGTGGAGACCTCACGCCCCACGTGTTGAGCAATTCGGCGGTACGTCCACCCGGCCTCCCGCATGCCCACTATACGCCCTCGCTCAAAGTCCGTCAACTGCACATACGGTTCACGTCCACGCTGTCGCGGCATGCTACCAGTGTTAAAGACTGCGATGGAGCTCCGTATGCCACGGCAAACTGGCTGACACTGACGGCGGCGGTGCACAAATGCTGCGCGGCTAGCGCCATTCGACGGCCAACACCGCGGTTCCTGGTGTGTCCGCTGTGCCGTGCGTGTGATCATTGCTTGTACAGCCCTCTCGCAGTGTCCGGAGCAAGTATGGTGGGTCTGACACACCGGTGTCAATGTGTTCTTTTTTCCATTTCCAGGAGTGTATTTACTTCTACGTTACTCATGTTGGCATTTATGATATATGTGTACTTAGATATTATATATATTTAAAATATATAGCCTATGTCTGTTCATATGATTATTAGAAACCGTGTAAAAATTTGAAGTAAACAGGTCTACTACTTTTCGAAAATTTTGTTAACATTTCCCCTATATGTAGTATATACGTATATTAAAAATATGCAGCCTATGTCCTTCCGAACGTTTATTATAGTATCGTGTAAAAATCTGAAGCAAATTGGTCAAGAAATTTTCGAGGAAAAGTTGCTAATAAAAATCTCGAAAAGTTCTTAACCGATTAATTTTTCACGATATTATAATAAATTGCTGGACAGATACAGGCTACATGTTTTTAATATAAATCCATATATATTTTAAAAATTGTGTGTGTGTGTGTGTGTGTGTGTGTGTGTGTGTGTGTGTTTTCCCGCTTTTCAGCCAGACCTGGTACACATATATCTTATTGTCACGCGACAATGGCTAACTGTCAAAGGCGTGGGGTCGGAGGTGAAAAAGAAGCGTATCCAGCGATGCGTGAATTCAGACTTAACTCATCCAGTGCTTGAGAATGAGAGCACTTAGCGACTTGCAACAAACTTAACACATGATTTCAAACCTTTTAAAGAAAAGAATTCTCGCTAACAGCCCCTACAAAATGATGAAAGGAAAATTTTTTATCGCTTACTTATTTTCCGTTGTTCATGTAATAGAAGTACTGCACGAAGTATGATGTTATAATTTATTACTCCTTTACTACTAATCGTATTCGCGTCACATTTTACAAAGAGCATGCTCATATACCACTGAATTAAGTGCAGAATTAGGTAACTATGCGACACATAGTTCAGGAGATACTATGTCACAAGGAGACCCGTGAAAAGCTGCCGCATCATGCATTAAGTTTAAATTTATCAATTCTTTGCACCTACCCTCTGTCGCAGTAAGTTTCGCAGACGGTACCTACATATGTAGCTGAATGTAACTACTGTATTGTATCATGGTGTAACACATAGTTCAGGAGATATGACGTCGTAAACATCAAGCACCAGGCCAGACACTGCGTGCTACTGCCGTGGATACACAGCTATGAATAAATAACTCAGCAACGCCGGGTTTCTCTGCTGGTTTGTTTTTCTTTACTTGTACTCCGATACCTCGCCACTTCAAATAAATTTCGTGGGGCAGTGGGAAGTGCCCCATGGGTTTTGATGAATGAGCTGCCGGGTAACAAAATATGTGGCATTAACGGTCGTATCTTTTGATTGTGTGCGGCTGGTCCCGCGGAGGTTCGAGTCCTCCCTCGGACATGGGGGTGTGTGTTTGTCCTTAGGATGATTTAGGTTAAGTAGTGTGTAAGCTTAGGGACTGATGACCTTAGCAGTTAAGTCCCATAATATTTCACACATATTTTATTTTATTCTTTTTTTTTTTTAATTGCGTTGTTCTAGAGGCTTAAGTTTTTCACACCGCCAAGGGTTCGTAGACTTTAGTGTGCGACATAAATTTCAGCTTGATACGTCTATCAAGAAGGGGTCTTGACGGACAGACAGACGACCAAGTGATCGTATAAGACAGGGGTCGTCAAACAGCGGCTTGAATCAAATGTCCGTGCGGCCCGCGGTCCTCATATTAATATGCGTCAAGCAACTAATAGCCGAATCCAGAAACGTTAACTAAGGTTAACAGCTTCTTAAGAATGTATTTGTCTTGCTCACTAACGAATAAAAATCTCATAGAGACAGTAATATTTCTGTGCAGCTGGTCCCGGAGGAGGTTCTAGTCCTCCTTCGGGCATGGTTGTGTGTTTGTCCTTAGGATAATCTAGGTTAAGTAGTGTGTAAGCTTAGGGACTGATGACCATAGCAGTTAAGTCTCATAATATTTCACACACATTTGAACATTTTGAACAGTAATATTTTAAGATGTGCTTAATTTTAATTGACGTTGGTGAATTCGGCCGTGAGCTAAGTACAGTTTTCCACATACGTCAGAGACAGAGCGAAATGTAGCGCGGCCACTGCGGAGTTAACAGAAGTGAGAGGCATTCGCCAAAGGTTTAAAAAAATGTTCAAATGTGTGTGAAATCTTATGGGACTTAACTGCTAAGGTCATCAGTCCCTAAGCTTACACAGTACTTAACCTAAATTATGCTAAGGACACACACACACAACCATGCCCGAGGGAGGACTCGAACCTCCGCCAGAACCAGCCGCCCAATCCACGACTGCAGCGCCTTAGACCGCTCGGCTAATCCCGGGCGGCTGCCAAAGGTTTATCTCACCAAACTAGATACTCTTCAATACAGAGCCATTCGTACCAGTCTTTGAGCCTTGTGATCGATGCTCACCAACGCTCTACTAATGTAAGCAGGGGAGATGCTCTTGAACATTAGACGCCAAATGTTATCGGATAAATTCTACATTCAAGGCATGACCGTTGTGGGCAGTTCTGTCTACCCAAATAGAGAACGCATTTAGGGACTATGGATTGCCTCCTACAGAAGGAATAAAGCTCCGGCGGTTTGTACCAGCTTTGACACTTGGTCACCTCTCATACGTTCTGTACGATGTTGATCACATTCCCCTCTTTTTGACTACTATCTTCATACACTCAGTTGTCATATTCCAGCATAGCACTTTAATATAAACTGTCAATAGTGGATTCAGTCATCTCTTTGCAGCTCTGTGGGCTGGTTTCCTCTGTCTATATCCCGTTTGATTCAAAATTCCGCAGGACGACGAGGTGAAAGAAGAGGTTCGTAACTTTCTGAACAGCATGACGGCGAGCTGGTATGACATGGGCATAGAAAAACTGCCATAGCGTCTACGAAAATGCATCGACAGAAATGGTGATTATGTCGAAAAATAACTAAATGTTCAAGCTGTAAACTGATGTAAACCATTGCAGAAACAAACAGGTATATGTACTTATAAAAAAATAGGAGACCTTACTTTTAGGATTACCCTCGTATTAATTGTTTCTGACTCTCAAAGCGTCCTTCAAAATATTCAACACCGGAGATGGAACAAAACAACTAACAGCTATATCTTAGATGTGGTTTCGGAATATATTCATAGCACACGGATGAGACGGACAATCCATTTGCTGTGGGTGCCTTCCCAAGCACGTTTCCTATATAATGACTATATTGATGCTATATCCAAGCAAGCGACATCTATAGGCACTGTCCTGGATCTGAAATTATCTGAGACTACTTTTATGAGGTCAAGGGTCACACAAACCAACAATGGTAAGAGATGTGGAACGTTTCCTAGCAATCGAAAGGCGATTATTACTCAGTGCTCAAACCTCGTATTCCTTCACAGCCGTGGTTCATGAGGATACATTTGGACCTATCCACGGTTTCTATTTATAGTATGACTTCGCCTCAGTCACGCCTCTTTTCTTCAACGTCTACATCGCATCAACGTTTACGCTTCGCCGGCATGTGAGTGTGATCCTGAGTTGGAAACTGATGTCAGCCACTTCTTGTTCATGTGTCCCAAATTTCATTGCGAACGGTTGGACATTCTGAAGACATTGTTGAGTATGGAATACCACCTTCCTCAATCGTCTACTTCTCTTGTGTTTACCAAAGACATTCGCCTTTATAAAGAGATTGTCAAGTCCCTAAGAGTACTGGGCACAAGCTGCAGGTTTTAATAGTATCCATATTCTATTTCTCTGTCTTGTTTCTGAAGATATTTCAGGAATTGTGTGAACAGTAACTCAATACAATTTTAACTACCCTTTAATCTAATTGTTGCGAAAATATAGTGGACACAATTGTGACGATTAGAGTTTTCTTTACTTGTAAATATGGATTTCTGTATTCTTTTATTCAATTGTATGTGCACTGTAACTATGTGTTATTGATGGCTAAATGGAGTTGTTACTCGAAAGGCCAAATAAAAAGGAAAAGTGAGAGGGAGAACATTTTATTGTTTGTCTTCCTGTCACGAGCGTGCGCAACCAGCACTGATCACGTGCTATGATATGAATATCAGACGAAAGTAGCACGGATTCGTGAATGCGCATTGTAGAGACGGTCATCTTCAAATGTGGTACGTGCTTGTAACAAGTTATGTGCTACCAATTAAGGCTGCTGTAATACAATGAAATTAGTAATAGAAAAATAATATTCAAAACATTCATTAAACATTTGTGATCGTATCTCATATTGCAGTTACTGATATTAATATAACATGTTAATTTATGTAGGTTACCAAAAAATAGTAAGATCGGTGGAGTGAAGGTGTGGTGAAGTGACCATGATGGGAGAATGGCCACTGCATATTTTTTGCCCTAAACAGCGTTGCTGCTTGGCAAGTACTGGCCTATAGTTCTAACATACATCGCCGTCATAGTCAGTGAAACTGACAGAGGAAGTTTGTTCCGTTATTTTTTAGTAAAAACTTTATTGTTTTCGAGTCGTCTGATGTAAGATACCTCTTTTATATTATTCTTGTTGCCCCAATTCTATGAGGAGTAAAACTTTTTTTACAGTAAAAATGTTTAAACAACGTCTTTTAGCCTACAGATGTAGTTCCGTGTTTATTTCAGCTTGTTAGTTTCTTCTGCGGATCACTAATGCCTAAATGGCATCCTATCGGGAAAAATTCCCATACTACTTGTCAGGTAAAGTGGCCAAGATGTTCACCCCAATAAGTGTCAGTTACTTCCACAAAAGTACGCATAATATTGTATAAGAGACAAAACTGACATCTGAGCCTTTCTATACACAAATCTATCATTCGCTATTCTATCATTTTTGAATTAAATTGTATTATTCAAAACTGTCTCTGTTGTTAATTCGGTCTAATACAAAACTCCGGTTGTAAACGATCTACAGCAGCGGCTCGATATTCTCTCAGATATTTGTACTAGGGCGTCAAGACGCCTAGAAAATCAGAAACACAAAAATGCAATCATGTTGCGATGCTACTAGTCACAGGGCCTGCTTAGGTACTGAGAATTGATCACTATGTATGACTTCAGAAAAGTGCATGTAGTTCCAATACATTATTTTCTTTTTCACTTAAAAATATTGGGTGTAATACCTTTTAATACGTAGATTCAAAATGTGTAAGTGGTAAGCTTCTATCACTAACCGTGGTTTGGTGACTATTGAATTTCTCTTTGAGTGGCCACTTTACCACTCCCCCCCCCCCCCCCCCCCACTATTTCCCATGCGATCCGAGATGTCGCCCTGTAATATCAATATTGGTTCTTAAGCCAAAAAGTTTTACGGACTGAGGCACGGAACCCTAAAAACGCCTCTTCTCCCCACGCCCACCCTCACAGTACAGTAGTACTCCATTCTTTTGGAAAAGGAAATTTTCAGCATGTGCTCGCATCTGTGGAAAAAGCCGGTTCTTCAGCATGTCCAGCTACATGATTCCTGTAAATGAGGGAATTCACTGCACCAGAGAGACCCCTCTATCGGCAACCACGTGGACTGACAACTTACAATTGGTGCGAAGCAAGGTTTTAGTTCCTACTCTTAAGTTAAATTTCACACCGAGTTTCTCTCTCCATTCGCGTAGAGTATGTAGTCTTGTGAGATCGGATGAACCTTTTTCAAATACTCTGTATTTATACGCTAATGATCAGCCGAATTACATATATCTGTGGTTATGTGGACACAGCGAATGGAGTCGTTCGGCGCTATTTTTTAAAAGTTGATTTCATTTGATTTCTTGGGCAAACGATGCATCTATTACTATTTGTATATCCCTTAAGTAGCTTGCAGAAGTAAGGCAATTGACCAGAAACTGGTGTAAAATCATCAACTACAATTTGTAATCCCGGCATAGACACTAAGTATACTACGACAAGCTAAAGGACTTCGTCTGCGAGGGAAAACGATACGCAAACTACGCCGTCTGCTTTCGTAACAAAGACGGCACTACGTAAGAATGGAATACGAAATACGCGGAGGTCTTCCAGGATAGAATGCACAGAGCTCGAGTGACACGTGTGTAGCCGAGGGAGTGGTTTTAATTAGAAGCTGACGCATGCTACATTCTGATGCACAGCGAGAACCTAACGTAATTGCCTAGCTCTCCATAGTGATTTTTCTTCAGCAATAGTGAAAGGAATTCGGATGTGACATGACTATATATCTATATCTACATCTATACTCTTAAAACCACTGTGAAGTGCGTGGCATGGGGTACTTCTCATTGTAGTCACGTATGGAGCGCGGGAAGAAAGGTAGTTTAAAAGCCTCTGTGCGATCTGGAATCAGTAGGAATGGTACCATCTCGTTCAGGCAGTAGGTAGCATTAATGATGATACCTATTCCATGAAGCGATCTGTCACCTTCACTTTAGTAGAAAAGTCACTTAACCTCGAATATGTTCTTGCGGTAGCCTTTTCGTCGATCTTGTTGTGCCCCTGCGGTGGAGTGCTATCAGTTATTCTATCGGACTTAGCTCCAACTGCAGCGAATCGAGGGGAATTCGTATTATCTAATGACTAGCAATGAAATTACGTAACCACGTTTTCGATCATTCTTCTGTCTTTTAACGTTTCTCTTCAAATTTCATAACATCAGTTAAACAGAACTCTTCTTTACAATCTCAATACAACTCAGGACAACTCTGCACGTGACAGATCGAGACATAAAGAGAGGTAAGTAAGTGAATAACAGATTTTATAACATGCTTCATTTGTTCAGTCGTCAGACCATTGTCGTACGAAGCTCTTCTTGTCTGGATTCCATAGTATCCCTAAGCTGCGACGGTAACGTATAAATGATTCCTCCAGAGCAAGTGAAGACACTCACCCGTCGTCGCGTCTTGTTGACTGTAGAGACTGTGTTCACGTTTCTTTCTTCATATCTGCGCATGAATTCAAAAAGAAACGCAAACACAGTAGGCATTCCTTTTCATACTGCTAACTAAAATCAATTTTTTCCACCGACATCATTCATCGGCATAGTAGAAGGAAATGAGGCATGTTGCTACCGTAAATAACAACATATACCTCTGCACAGTCTGATCTTGTCTTCACAATACCTACGGGAGCGATTCGAAGGAGCTTGTAGTATATTCCTAGATTCATCACTTAAAAAGTTATTTATTGGAACAATACTGAAAATAAATGTTGCAGTGGCATATTCCTCTGGTACCACCCACGCGGATAACCGCGCGCGATAGCATGCTTCTGGCATTCAGACAGGCGCGCCGGCCTCGTGTAGAATCTGCGCAGTGGGTAACGTGGAGGGCCGGTGTGCTGGCCAGCCTGGATGCGGGTTTTAGGCGGTTTCCCACATCCTGTTAGGTGAATACCGGGCTAGTTCTCACATCGTCCCTCAATTAGACGATTCGCAAACATTTAGAAAACATTTGCACACTTTAACCTGAGGCAACACCACATGCAAACGGTTAGGATACACAAATTCCATCAAGGACAGTGAAGGATGGGGACAGGAAGGGCATCCAGTCCCCTCTAACGTAATAATGCCGAGTCCAACAAAGCCATGCCGACTCCGTGTAGGTAGCAGATAAATGCGGAAGAGGAAGGAGAAAGGTACTCTTTTGGCACAGATGAGCGAATGATGATATTATAACTGACTGAATTCAGCTGTTAAAATAAAGAATAAGTACAGCTCTATAATCATGCTATCGAGTGTCTTGAATAAAAAGAAGCACTTCTATTTTTTGGTTTATGTAGAATGGAGACCAAAAAATAACAAAACAAATTAGCAGCCAAAATGTGTAAAATAAACATAGATGACTAGATACAGCAAGAAGGTCTAGAGGAATTCGTTCGTATGGAGACAAGGCATACACAATCTGATCAAAAGTATTCAGGTACCTACTGGTGGACATCAGTATGGGATGTGTCCACCCTTAGCCTTTATGACAGCTTGAACTCTCTGCTGGGGACACTTTTGGTGAGGTGTCTGGAGTTCTGTTGCTTCAAAATCCGAAACCAGAATAAAAAATGGTTCAAATGGCCTTTAGCACTATGGGACTTAACAGCTGAGGTCATCAGACCCCTAGAACTTAGAACTACTTAAACCTAACTAACTTAAGGACATCACACACATCCATGCCCAAGGCAGGATTCGAACCTGCGACCGTAGCGGTCACGCGGTTCCAGACTGAAGCGCCTAGAACCGCACGGCCACACAGACCGGCAGTCATTCGACAAACTCGAATCCTTCCTTGGAACTTCCACGATGTGTAGCGTGGTTTACCATTCCAGATCATTCGTTTTCAGTCATCCACTGTCCACCGGCGTCCCTCTTCACACCATCTCAAGCTTCACTTAGCACTGTCTACAGATATTTGTATCTTATGAGCAGCCGCTTGACCATTATACCTCACTCTTTTTGATTCCCTATACATTTTCATTGTGCTAGCTGGACTGCTGGTTGCACTTTGGTACTCACGAGTGGTTCCATCAACAAGTTTCGTGCGATGTTTTAGAACCACCTTCCGCATCTCTCACCGGTCCCTCTCCGTCACTACACGAGGTCTGGCTAGTCTTGGTTTAGCTGTGGTTGTTGCTTCGCGTTTCAACTTCACAATCGTATCACACTGTCAATGTGGACAGCTGTAGAAGGTTAAAAACCATTCAGAAGTCAAGCTCGCACAAAGTGCTTTTTATTCAAGACAGGCGGTTTCAACAGTCTCAGCTGTCATCTTCAGGTCTTAAACATTTTTTGGTCGTGAAACATGTTCATTTTACGCTGAACCTCATGTACAAGATGTCACGTGGGTAAAACTCAGCATATTATAAACATTTGTCATCGCTAAAATATTTAAAAACAGACAGCAACTTGTTCAGAAGACCACGTCACATGATACAAATACGGTACACACTAGCAGATCTGTTTATGTACGCTGGACACATACTAAACAGTGTAAATCCACTTTAAATGGCATATGTAAAAATTGGCGTACAAGGTACAAGTTACCGGTTGTCTTGAATAAAAAATATTTTGTGCGATCTTAGCTTTTGAATGGTTTTTCACAATTAAAACAGATCGCCCTTCATTACTCTCACAATGAGGAAACTAAATGAAGCTGTAGAAGGGTTGAAATGTCTCTGACGGATCAGTTACTTTGGTGGCGTGCAATGACCAGCCCACGTTCGAAGTTCCTGAGCTCTCCTGACCGAGACTGCTGTGAACGCTACTCTACAGACAACACAACACTCCCTGCCTCCTTTTATACTTCTCATGACATCTAATGATCGATTCCGCATTACTAAGGGGTATTCGGATACTTTTGACCACATAGCCTACGTCGGAGACGTCAAGGTCAAAAAGAAAAAAAAAATGCCACCACTTTTACAATGGCAAGAGCAATGCAGTGACCAGACGCAGTACTTGTCTTAACTGCTGCTACGGAATTTGCAACATTAATGAAAGCTGACGCTGATCGATGTTCGGTCTCTTGACAGGAAATTGTTGTGACTTCCTTTGCACGCTTTGTGGTTCTTTAATGGGTGCAGGAATGAGGAACTGATGCGGTTCGTCGACAAAGAATTCAGATATTAATTCATTCTACATCTAATATCAAACATCAAAAGTAATACATAACTTGTTTGCTGTAGTTGCGGAATTAGTTGCTAATAGTAGATTTGAATGTTGAAATAAATATGGGTACACACAGCCTGCAATACAATGACTGTTCCGTAGATAATGAGTCCAGAGCCCTGCGAAAGTCTGTAAATGTTATGAAATGGCAAATACACAAAAAGGGAGCTTTGTGCATCGGTGTTTGAACTTCAGTGGACCCGCCGCTGGAGTTCAGTAGAGGCGGCAGCGGGGTAAGCGTTCGGCGGCGGCTGTAAGAAATGTGGCGGCGTGTCTGGCGGCGCACTTGTTTTTAAGTGTGACCGACCGGATGGCGGCCGATACCATAGAAACTTTGAGTGGTTTTGGTACGACGTACTTGTGCTGATGCCAAAAATTGCATTCTTTTTAGTGCAGAAGGTTTGTTAAAATTACAGGCAACCTTATGTAGTCAATATTTTTCTATCTCCTCCGTTTGCTTAGATGTAGTCCGCCATGATTGCCTTTCTTCTGCCACCCTCTTTATCTCAGAGTAGCATTTACATCCAGCATCCTGAACTGTTTGTTAGACATTTTCCCGTTTCTGCAATAGCTTACAGTTTTTATCCTCTAGTACCATGGAACTCATTCCCTGATGTCTTAACAGATGTCCCATCATACTGTCCCTTCTTTTTGTCAGTGTTTCCCACACATTCCTTTCTTCTCCGATTCTGCGCAGAACCTCCTCATTCCTTATCTTATCAGTCCACAAAATTTTCAATATTCGTCTGTGCCACCACATCTCAAACGCTTCGATTCTTTTCCGTTTCGGTTTTCCCACAGTCCATGTTTCACTGCCACACAATACTGTGCTCCAAACGTACATTCTCAAAAACTTCTTCCTCTAATTAAGTCATATGTTTGATACTAGTAGATTTCACTTGGCCAGGAATACCGTTTTTGCCAGGTTGATGTTCTCCTTGCTCCGTCCGTCATTGGTTATTTTACTGCTTATGTAGCAAAATTGTTTAACTTCATCTACTTCGTGATCACCAATCCTGATGTTAAGTTCCTCGCTGATCTCATTTCTGCTACTTCTCATTACTTTCATCTTTCTTCGATTGACTGTCAGTCTATATTCCGTACTCATTAGGCTGTTCATTCCATTCAGCAGATTCTGTAATTCTTCTTCAATGTCTTGAAAGTTTCCTTTATTTCCATCACTGCTTCTGCAATGTATAGATTGAACAGTAGCGGCGAAATACTACATCCAAGTGTTACGTGCATTTTAATTCGAGCACTTCTTTCTTGGTCTTCCACTCTTATTATTCCCGCTTGGCCCTGGTACGTGTTGCATATTACCCGTCTCTCACTATAGCTTATCCTAATTTTTCTCAGAATTTCGAACATCTTGCACCATTTGACACTGTCGGACGCTTTTTCCAGGTCAACATATCCTATGAACATGTCTTGATTTTTCTTGAGTGTTGTTTCCATTATCAACCGCAACGTCAGAATTGCCTCGCTGGTGCCTTTACCTTTCCTAAAGCAAACTGATCGTCACCTAACACATCCTCAATTTTCCTTTCCATTCTTCTGTACATTATTCTTGTGAGCAACTTGGATGCATGAGCTGTTAAGCTGATTGTGCGATAATTCTCGCACTTGTCGGCTCTTGTATTCTTCGGAGTTGTGTGCATGACATTTTTCCGTTTTGTGGCCACTTCCACTAATGATTTTAGAAATTCTGATTCAGTGTTATCTATCCCATCTGCCTTATTTGATCTTAAGTCTTCCAACGCTATTTTTAATTCTGATTCTAAGACTGGATCCGTATCTTTTCTATATCGACTCCTTTTTCGTCTTCTATCACATTAGACAAGTCTTCCCCCTCATAGAGGACCTCAGTGTAGGCTTTCCACCTATCTGCTCTCTCCTCTGCAATTAACAGTGGAATTTCCATTGTACTCTTATTGTTAGCACCGCTCCTCTTAATTTCCCCGAAAGTTGTTTTGATTTTTCTATAGTCCTTCCGACAATCATTTCTTTCTCGATATCTTCACATTTTTCATGCAACCATTTCGCCTTAGCTCCCCTTCACTTCCTATTTATTTCATTCATAAGCGACTTGTATTTCTGTACTCCTGAATTTCCCTGAAAATTTTTGTACTTCCTTCTTTCATCGATCGCCTGAAATATTTATTCTGTTACTCGTGGTTTCTTCACAGTTACCTTCTTTGTAGGTATGTTTTTCTTTCCAGCTTGTGTGATTGCCCTTTTCAGAGATGTCCATTCCTCTGCACTTGAGCTGCCTACTGAGTTATTTCTTATCGCTGTATCTATAGTCTTAGAAAACCTCAAGCGTATCTTCATTCCTTTGTACTTCTTTGGGTATTGATTCTTCCTGACTAATCACTTAAACTTTAGCCTACTCTTCACCACTGCTAAATTATGACCTGGGTATATATCTCATCCTGGGTACGCCTTACAATCCAGTATCTGATTTCGGAATCTCTGCCTGACCATGGTGTAATCTAAACGAAACCTTCCCGTACCTTCGGGCCTTTTCCATGTATACTTCCTCCTCTTGTGATTCTTGAGCAGAGTATTTGCGATTACTAGCTGAAATTTATTGCAGGACTCAGTCTTTCTTCTCTCTATACAAAGCTCATATTCTCCTGTAACCATTTCTTTTATTCCTTCCCCTACAACTGCATTCTAATCCCCCATGACTGTTAGATTTTAGTCTCCCAGTACGTAGTGAATTACCCGTTCAGTATCCTCATCCACTTTCGCTGTCTCTTCATCTTCAGCTTTCGACATCGGCATGTATGTCTGAACTATCATTGTCAGTGTTGGTTTGCTGTCGATTCTAATAACAACAACCCTATCACTGAACTGTTCGCAGTAACACGCTCTTTGCCCTACCTTCGTATTCATAACGAATGCTACTTCCGTTATACAGTTTTTTGCTGCTGCTGCTGTTGACATTACCCTCTACTCAGCTGACCATAAATCCTTGTCTTCTTTCCATTTCACTTCACTGACCTCCAGTATATCTAGATTGAGCCTTTGCATTTTCCTTTTCAGATTTCCTACCATCCCTACCACGTTCAGACTTCTGGCATACCACATAGAACGTTTTTCTTTCGTTGGTCATTCAATTTATTCTCATGGTCAGTTCCCCCTTGGAAGTTCCCTCCCGGAGATCTGAATGGGGAACTGTTCCAGATCCTTTTGTCGATGGAGAGATCATGAAAACACTTTTTTTCTCAATTGTAGGCCTATGTCCTATGGATACTGCTAAATTCATTGTTATCTATTGACTGATTGAAACACAAACTTAACTTACTCCTTAACAGTTTCATTCACTTCGTGTGCTCCGTCTGTCGCTATCGACACTTTTCTAAAAGCATATTATTCTGCACTTTATTAAAGTAAGAATGAAAAAGTTGCACGGGTCTTGAAATTAGCAAGTTTTTCTAGACAACCTTTCATCCTATTGTGTGAGAAACCCTGTTTTTAGAAGTGTTTCACGAGTTGTATTGTATTTTATTCTACTTAATTCTTTATAAAATGCCAAAAGTCAAGAAGAATACCTTTATATCATATTACTTGTATCTGAATCATTAATATTTCTTTTTCTTATTCCCCACTTTATAAAATGACCTTTTCAATATTTTCTTCAACAGAAATCGAAATAGCCTTATTGGCCTTTTCGCAAAAATCTATTTTGGAATTTCTTTTTCAAATACACTGAAATTTTGCATAGCAGATAACGTGGAACCTTAAACGATCACTTCCAGGAAGACGAATACATCAGAATAAAGATAAAGCTTTAAAATGAATCTTGAGACTTCAAAACAGCGGTGGTTAATTTTGGAAATAGCGACTTTAAGAGTTTGACTTTTACAACCTCTGATTTGTATGACATAAAAAAATTAATATTAAGAGGTTACATTTTAACTAAGGGTTTGTAATAAAAGTATTGTTTCATCAAGTGCCCTACAAATATTTGACACGGAACAACTTGTAAAACGACAAGACAACTGGCATGAATTTAATTAGAATGTCTTGTTTCTGTCGTCAGATTTATGTGACGACCGAGTACGGAGTCATCGATCTGTCTTCGAAAATTTGATGTTGTGTGATATTTCCATTATAAAACTAACAGCTCTTCTATACTTTATTTCTTTTAGCTGATTTATGATAAATCTCAAGGAGAAGCACCAAGTGCAAAGCACACTATACACAGTGTGCGAGTGGGACAGCTTTTTAGCAGCACCGCTCCGTCCATTTACAGGCAAGTGGAGCGTAGTGGTTCATTGATGGAGGTGGAGCGGGGCTTAGCTGAAGCCGTGAGAACGGTCGTTGACTACGCTACGGCGGGAAAAGGGTAACAATATAGGCACCAAGCGGCCAATACTTATTGTTAATTATCAACAAATGCCTATAACTATTAAAGATACAGGTCTCAGGAAAACTCCAGTGGTTTATTTACCGTGCTACAGTAATATTCAAACGGTAGCCAACCACCGTTAACGCAACAACTGGCATTTGGAAAGTGAAACTATAACCTTAGAACGTACATGACGATATATGAACCGTTATCGCAAGTCTGAAGTACAGGGTGGGCTAGAAGTTCCCGTACCCCCTAGTATCGAATGCTAATTGATTTGTTTTAGTACAAGTATTTACCTACGTGTTAAGTGTCCAGTATATCGGTTTGTTCCGCATGATGTTGTAAACAAATTTCCACATGTCTCCATGTACTTCTTGACATATTTTTGAGGATGTCCGGTGTTATAGTGCGAAATACATCCTCTACAGCATTGCTCAATTCTTCAATTCTCCGGTTGTAGCATACCGACGTGCAGATACGTGCTCCTTAATGACTCCCCATAACGAACTGTCTGGCGCGGAGAGATCAGCACTTCCCGGTGGCCATTTCAAGCGAGCTGGCGTTGCTGATGCATCACAGCTTATCGATCGTCCTGGAAAGTGTTCATTTAGAAACTCGCACACTGTAAGAGGCGCTCCTTCCTGCTGCAATCATGCGTTCTGTGAGGCCCCTTTTCTCAAGCTGATGTATTAAACATTTGGAAATTTGTAGCAAGTCCTAAGGGACCAAAGTGCTGAGGACATCGGTCCGTAAACTTACACACTACTTTCTAACTTAAACTGACTTATGCTAAAGACAACATACATACCCATGCCCGAGGAAGGACTCGAACCTTCGACGGGGGCAGTCGCGCGAACCGTGAGAAGGCGCCCTAGACCGCACGGCTACTCCGAGCGGCGAGGTATTAAACCATGTTTGTAACATGTATAAATAATTTGCGCCGTTCACAATTGCTCCAACAAAGTATAGTCCAAGTAGATGTGATGTCAGTCATTACGTGAAGCGAGTTCCTTTGTAACTCGACTGTGTAGTGAGGATTCTCTTTGGTCTAAACTACATTTCCAGCGCGTGAGCGGCGATGAAAGGGACGTTCGTCTGAAAAGATAACCTTAGCACGGTTTACGGCATTTCGAAAGTGAGTTAACGAAGCACGGCATGCTAAAACGCGCTCATTCCTGTCTGTGTCCAACAACTCGTTTACCATAGCCGATTGAAAAGGCCTGATATTAAGCATTAAACGTGGCTGTGTTGTCAGCGACCGTTACAAGGTAAAATTAAAACAATTTAAATGTTTAAATGTTTTATTTCTGTTGAAGGCACTCTTAGAAGTGGCCGAAACCTAGGTCAAAAAGACTTTATTTTCGCGACCGGGGGCTGCAGTTATTTTATCTGTTATTAAGGTCTTTTTCATGTGATCTAGTATTATTATCCTCGATATCCGAGTTCCGAAGTACCTTTGCTTGTCAACTTCATAGCAGAGTGTTCAATCGAAGCAGAGACTCTGGCACATGTTTCTTTTTGTATCCTCTTCCTAACTCTCCACGGTCTGTCTTTAACACAGCTAACGGCAAAAGCACGTCTTTCCCAATCCAGGAACGTTGCCTTTCGCGGTAGAGACTTAATAAATCTTTCCAGGAATGCACCCATAACCTGTCGCATTGTCTGCCCTGTGCGTTGTCGTTCGTGGCACCTACACACTTTTGTCACTAAGCGCTCCTGAACAGTGTAATTATGAGCACTCACAATGCCATGGCTACAGCTTAAAACTCGACTGCGACTGCGAAATCACGTAAACACGAATTCCAAGAATTGATTCCAACAAAATGATAAGAAGTAACCTAGTTACCAATATGCATAATAACATTTGACACTAAGCAAGAGCTACAGGGCTACGGGGACTTCTGGCCCACCACGTAGGTACAACGTTAATAGAAGTCGATAGTCGCTCAGATTTTGTCTTCCTAAAACATGTGCCTGGCTGAGCTTCGTACGATAGCTTTCTTCATTGCATTACCAGAGCTAAGCACACAGATGAACGAGAAGTTACATATCAGTACTAGGTCTCATAATAACTTTAATTAATTACATTTTGGAGGATCATGTGTTATACATACAAAGTTTGCGCACAATCGAATGCCGAATAAATACAATTTTGTACAATCAATTTACGAAATTGATATAACAGTTTACCTACATCCAGCATAAAATCCACCTATTTCTTTACTTTTCTCGAACGGCTGGTTTTCCGAAAGCAACGGAACTGACACAGACCGGAATGTGTCAAGGATGCCACTTGCTCACCCCACGGTGTTGTACGGTTTGGTACGTCCAGTAACTGTTTGTACAATACCTGGTTGAACTAGGAAGAATGTTGCTGGTGACCAGTAAGACAACAGCCCTATCGTGTGAGCCAAATGTATAAAATTACTGGTGCTGGTGACTAATTATTAATTGTTCCCACACGATCACAAATCACAAAGAGTTATTTTGATTCCAGTTTGCGCTCAGCTTTGCTGTGACGACAGTGGTCAGCTCGCAGTTAATATAGCGATACCCGTGATTTCGTTGGCTTATGACATTAAAATCTATTCCACAGGGTGGATACACTCCGGACAACCGGGTAATCCGGCAAAAACACGGGAATTTTTTCATCCGGAAAAAATCTGGGAAAAAACCACGAATTTTTTAGAATTCCGGGAATTTTTCGTTGTTTCATTTTTCAATTAAATTTTTGTAATTTTCACTGGTAAGAACTGATACTCCAACAAAGAATTTTATTTTAGCCAGCTATTGCAGAACAGTGCTGCAGCAATAAAACATAAACGAGATAATAACACCAAAATAAAACTTTAGCTGCAAAGAAATACACCATATGGAACAACAAGCACAGTGTGCACACAAGCGTCAGCGAATAGCAAAATATTTCAAAAACTTTAGGACGAAGACGATGTAATACTTCGTTACAACAGACTGCTTTCGATGAGCGTGACGTCACTGTTGTTTACATTTCTAACAGGTCGCAGGAAAATATTGCGGATAGTAGTTAGAGTAGCGTTACTTTCAAAGTAAATTTCTTTTTACGCAAAATAAATTATGTTATTTGTGAGAACGTACAAAGAATTTCTTAAATCACGGAGCGATTGACTCTCATTCAAAACTTAACACTTTGAGAACCAGCTACATACAAAAATTTCGGGCCCAGGAGACCAATCATTTCTGTCATTATTCAAAATTTTACTGGCTTATTTGTGTTTGGTATGTCTAAAAGGATAACACACACTAAAAAAGACCAAGCTTCAAGGTTAGTTTTTCATATTTATTTTAGTTCTTTCATAGATTACAAGTTATGCAATAACTATGAAAAAAGTATAGTTATCCTTCAAAAAAAGTGCGAGGTGAGTTCTTGAGCAGTTTCACGTAACAGACTTTTCTATGGAAAAGTCGAAATGCTCGACGGAACAAATATTCTACCAGAATATTTCAGAAATGTTGAGCTGCTGAAATTTAAGCCGCGCTGTTAGGGTCCCGCCTAACCAGATCCTCGGAAAGAACAGCAAATAAAATTTTGACGACCAGTCTTATATGTGGAAGATTAGCTTTTCTCGTAGCTATACTGAATGCATATTAATTTAACCATTAACCTTTCCTTTTTGTCAGTTCGTGCCACTTAACAGTGATGTAGCTATTGGCTAACTGCATCATGTGACCTATGGTCTATATATCTGCTGTAATTGACTCGCGAGAACACGTGACATGAACTATGATTGGCTGGCAAAAGCGCATCGCAGTCTCGATTTCAATGCTTCGGAAGCTATCATGCTGTATTTGGTGGACTTCATCTTTATAGTTTCGTAATAGGAAAATATGCAGAATAAATGTTGCCGCCAGTCAAAGCTCTTTCCAAAACGCGTTGTTTTGTTGTATTTTGTTTCCTAAAGTGCCGGGAAGTTCTACGCTGGAATATAAAACCTTTACCGTCCAAACGTTTGATAAGTTTTGCAGCCCCGAGGGAAAATATATTGTTACTTAACATGGAAAAAATGTACTTTCTCCTGGGCTATAGCGTATCTTACCCGGAGAAAGTGTATTTTCAACTGGGAAATCAGAGATATCTTTTTCCCTTGCCCGCATATACATCCCGATTCCACTGTGAATTACTTTATGCTGTATTCAGGTCAGGGGCATAACTGGGCTGGGGCGCAAAAGAATAAAAAGAAAAAATAATAATATTAAAATTGAAAGGAAAAATTTGTAAAATCGATCAGTCACCTGAAGTTTTCGCTGTACTGAAATAAACAAAGTTTGTTCTGGAAATCCCTAAGAGATAAAGCTATGCTAGTCGTTTACCACTTTTACGCAGGTCAAAGATCAAGCAGCATTAGGACTGAACAACATTTAATTGAATCTTCAGACAGAACGGGCGCAGAGGTGAGCAAATGCTATGGCCAAGCTATGGCGAAAAATCCGTCATGGATGGCATACATAAAAGTGTGAAAAAAATCATGTTACAATTTAAATTTAGTCCTTAGAAGCGCTTTAGAGACTAATCAAGACATACTTCTGTATTCCGACATAGCTGACATCATCCATAAATATTTCAGCCACTTAATGCTGGGGTGGTAGTATTTAAAAACTTGTCCGTGAAGTAGGGAGATGAGAAGCCAAGTACATATGGCAGCACTGTACTAGGTTTGACGTAACGAACTGCACCGGCTTAAAGACGATAAAGCTGCCCATCTTAATTAATTATAGTCAGCAGAAATAAATGTTCGAAATCGCATTCCATTTCGTTAATTTCCAAACTAACATTTTATGACTCCTATGATTTAAACGGCAAATTAGCTTGCTGCCAAAAAATTTAATGTATGTTTATAATTACAGTTGCTCACAGGGGTCCAGTGTGTGCTGTAGTTATCGTATGGCAAAGGTCCAGTGTGGACTATAATTCCCGTATGGCAGCGAAACTCGGTAGAGATTCTAATGCACTAATGTGAAAAAAAATAGCTCCATTTTTTGGCAGCGTGTGCAAATCTGATGCTGTGAATAGAAAAAAGATGTATAGATGTTTCCATATGTAATAGATTAGGAACAGAAAGTGAGCAGAAAGGGTGAAACAAGTGAGCAAGGCATAATGTTGATTTTATTATAGGTGCCGCGTACACAATTTGTTCAGTTTGAGTATCGCAGACGTCGACAAGACGCTGCATCAGTGAAACGACGTGATCGACAGTTGTTCGCAACATTTCCGGTGGAGTCTGAGCAACGTTTTCCTGTATACTGGTCTTCAAATCAGGTAGAGACCGAACGCATCCCTGGTAAACGCGATCTTTTAGATATCTCCAAAGCCGAAAGTCACATGGATTCAGATCAGGTGATTTTGCATCTAAAAATTCCTGAGATAACACGTTCACGGAAGGTTGCATCATGCAGATCTTTCACTGAGAGGGCGACATGAGCTGTTACCCCGATTTGCATGAAAACAGTGTTTTCCACACTGTTGCGATCTTCCAAAGTAGGAATTGCGTGCTGTACTAGAAGGTCTCAATAATCTGCAGACGTCGCGGTACACCTGACAGGCTCTCTGGGTGTATTTTCTTCAAAGAAGAATGGACTGGCAATAAAGGTGCAGAAAAGAGTGTCTCCCGCCACGTATGAGGGCCTGGTGAGAGATTTCGCTTGATGTTGTCCAGCCCAACGCTATGACAAAAATCCATGTCGGAACGGTGTTTATGAAAATAATAATAAAAAAGGTCGTGTGGCTAGGGCCTCCCGTCTGGTAGACCGTTCGTCTGGTGCAGGTCTTTCGAGTTGACGCCACTTCGGCGGCCTGCGCGTCGAGGGGGATGAAATGGATGATGATTAGGACAACACAACACTCAGTCCCGGGCCCTTAGGATTGACAGTCTGTCACGCTGATCACTTTTTTTTCTTTTTAAATCTCATTCTGTTCGCTTTTGTTCGTTGGGTCTGCTCGGGGCAGACGTCGTAAGACATCCGTTTAAGTTCGTTGATGATCGATTAACTCAGTTTTTTTTTTTATTACAGAGGGCACGTAACCCTCTGACCGAACACGCTGAGCTACCGTGCCGGCACCACTCAGCTACCTGGTGCGGACACTATTGCAAATAAAACATTTTTAATTTCACAGTGGTTTCCATTCCGCGACTGATGGGAACTTACTTTCCGAATAGCCTACGTATAATTGGTTAAAATTTCCTGTACAAAAATTTATTATTTTTCATGTTATGTGCATGGAAGATGTGTATTTCAAGACGCTATAGTCGTACAATCGACTTGTCGAACATTATCTGCACGAGCGAATGCAGGAGTGTACTTGGAACGACAACCTCAGAGAAGAATTAGTAAGTTGTAGTGTTCTGATTTTTCCATGTATTTAAAATATTTATAAAATTCAGGCTTTTCCAACGCAAACTGCTTCAGAAGATCTGCGATAAACTCCCTGGATGACTGATTGTTACATTACCTTGAGTATAACTGCAGTATCTCAGATTTCCATATTTAGTTCACATATACCCATATGCCAGTGAGACTGTAGTACGTTACACCGCCGTAGAAATGTGCACTCGATTTTACGTCTGTTTGTAGGTGCTACGGATTGGCAAAATTCAGCCGGTCGTTGATAACTTAGCTTCTGTCTGCTATCTTTGCTCTGCACTCTTCCTGCATTTCACAGGTTCCTTGAGACTTTGCTGACTGGGTAAAGGTGCATTCATATTGCTTCCCAGTTGGCACGTCTCAAACTGATACTGAACAACGGCTTGGGTCGTTACAGGAACGCCTGTATTGTTGAGATCGTCTCGAGGCTATTTGTTGTTTACTCTTAGAGGTTATGCGGACAACAAATGCCTACTAAATAAGGGAATTATCTAGCGATAACAGCAGAGTGTACGTATACTGTGCACCTGGAGCGATGCCCGGGGCCCCCGAGCACAAGGGGCCCATGACAAGCAAAGAAATGAATGAAAAAAATTTGGAAAAACAATAAAACCAATCTATCAAATGAATTCTTTCTCTTTGCTAAAACGATCAAACATGGTCCTAGAAATCCTTTAGAGATGAAGATATGCGAAATGTTGATATCTACGTCGCGTTCCGCAAGCCACCTAACGGTGTATAGCGGAGGCTACTTCTGGTACTGCTAACAGATCCCCCTACCCTGTTCTACTCGCGATTGGGGCGTGGGAAGAATAAGTGTCGGTAGGCCACTGTATTAGCTCTAATTTCTCGTCATGGTTATTTCGCGAGATGTGTGTGAGAAGAAGTAATACATTGTCCTACTCTTCCCGGAATGTATTCTCTCGGAACATCAATAGCAAACCTCTCCGTGATGCACAACGCCTTTCTTGTAACGTGCCCCACTGGACTTTCCTGTAATGCTTTCGTGCCGACTAAGCGATACCGTGACGAAATGCGCCGTTCTTCGTTGATTCTTTTCTATCTCTTCTAGCAGTCCTACCTGGTAAGGATCACTTATTGACGTACAGTACTCAAGAAATGGTCTAGCAAGCGCCTTATAAGCCACTTCCTTGATGAGTTACATTTCATTAAGATTCTTCCTATGAATCTCAGTCTGACTTCCTAAGCATGTAATAAGATATATCCTCTTCGTCGTCTGCTGCAATGACGTTATTCGCACAGGAAAGTATGTACATACGCTCTTCCCTGCTTCAGTCCTCATGCCTATGCACTTTCTATACCATCGATGATATACACGAAATATTCTCAAGTGCACAGCTGGATGCTTGAAGCACAAAGCTAACACACACACACACGTGTGTGTGTGTGTGTGTGTGTGTGTGTGTGTGTGTGTGTGGCTATTTCTATTAACCTTTGCGAATCAGACCGCGTTTCTAAGTACTTATATTTATATGGATATGGTGTTTGTTCTTTGGACATGTCCGAAAGAGCAGACACCATATCCATGTAAGTATATAGTTCTGGTAACACCGGCCATGACCTTCTTCTTCTGTATGAATGCACACATATTCCCCGAACTCTTACGGGACTTGGTAAGAATGTCTTGCACGAGTAATGAGTGTGTTGGGTTGGGACACTACGAATGTAGTGTGTGGACATACAAGGTGAGAATGTGGGTCTCGCGGGAGGCGTGCGTGAGATAGTCCCTGCAGCCGCGCTATCCACTGTGCCCTTGGAGGCTCAGATGGATAGAGCGTCTGCCATGTAAGCAGGAGATCCCGGTCGCGGTATACATTTTCACCTGTCCTCGTTGATATATATCAACGCCCGTTAGCAGCTGAAGGTATCAATACAATTCTAATTGCGTTTCTAAGTTGTTTCCTGGGGTAAAGAATGATACTTTTTGCGTAGCCTGAGGGTTTCAGGGCTTAATTTCCGATTCTTTTACAAATAGTCATTGCCTTTTATCCCAGCAGACACCTTTCAACTTACCCTAATTACACCATTACCCAGATCAAAGATCAATCTAAATTAGGATTCGAACATCAATTATTGTGTATCTATAGAACGAAAGAGCCTACATGTGAGTAAATTTTGCAGCCAAGACTGTTGTGGAACATCCCTCCAAGAGTGGCACACGCAATAGACCTATTGTGAAAAAAAGTAAAACAAAGAGATGTAGCCACAATGAAAATTTAGTTCTACTAGAGCTGTAGAGCCAGTCAGCTGACAGCTCTGTACTTGGAAACAGCTGAAACAGGGTTAACGGAGTGTAACAATTAACGGCAAATACTCATCTTCCTTTCTTGGCGATCAACGACGCTTCAGTGGCTGTAAAAGATTTTGCGAGTATCTGCTCCACCAAAATTTGCTGCATCTTGCTAAGTTCTTGACAGTGTAGCTAATGATTTTGTAATGCCAAGAAAAATTTCAAAGAACTAATGTTGATATGATGTTTTTCGTTCAGAATTAAATGTTTAATGTGTGATACGCTTACAAAACTGTAACAAAACTGGCTCACAAAAACTGCTGGAAAACTGAGACCCTAATGGCTTATTCGTCTCTCCTTATATACTACCATCTACTGGTTACGATATCAACTGTTAGAAACACAAAATTTATGGATTACAATAAAAAACATGCTGGTGTATACAAGTTAACATCACGGATTTACGTATTAGTTCGTTCCTCTCACATTGCAACATAAAGTTTTCCATGCCTTTTAGCTTTTAGTAGTGAAATTCATAAAATATGTTCGATAACAATACCACGAAGATTATTAGCTGGAAAATGTTCCTAACATTTGCATGTGTTCATTCTATAAATACTAACGAAAAACTAGTTTTGCTACCTCTGAAAGGTATTCTGGAATTACAAAACGAGAATTGTTTACGTTTTACGTTCAAATATCGACTAGTAACAGTCGAGGCAGCGCAGAGGTATATGTATGGTTGCTAAAGTCTAAACAAAATTAACGTCAGAATCTGAATCAGTATAATAAACTGACCTGATAAATGAAATAGATAGCTACATCATTTGTATAACGCTGCAAACGTGGCAGCCTGACACCTGAGGTCAACACTCAATGTCATACATATCCTAATGATCATATATTGATACGTTTCACAACTACAAATTTTTTGGCCACAAGAAGCTACGGCGATCTTATGAACTTGTGGCATGAGTATTTGCAAGGTAGCGTGGAAGACACTAAATACACAACCGACTTGATGTACGAAGAAGTAAAATGACCTGTGGGTGAGCATTCATTTTCCAGTCTGAAAACATTTAAAAAATCTTACGCTCCATACTGAATCAGGAACGGTTATTTGGTCTGACAGTAATACCAATAGGAGAAAGGCGATACATATATATACGACATTGTTTGCCTGAAAAGCGAGTGTAACAGAAAGATTGAAATATCTTAACTGACAGTACTTGGAAGAAGAGGCCGTACTCGTCGCAAGAACGTGCTTGGGAGATTCCCAAACCCATCAGCGCAGCAATAAGAAATATTCTCCAGCCACCTACGTAACCATTCCGTAGAGATTGTGCGGATAAAATTAGGCAAATATTAGAGATAATGGTTATTGCTGAAGCAACCGGTATTCGATTAAATCAGTTTATTTTAACGTCAGTTTAATCTGAGAGTTTAAACCGCATAAAATGACCGTTTTCTGAACTTAAATCGAACAAAGATTGAAACATTTTAACTCCCTGTTTCAAGATACATAGAATCAAAATATTAAATTAAATTGTCAAATAAAACAAAACTCGCCGGCCGCGGTGGTCGTGCGGTTCTAGGCACTGCAGTCCGGAACCGCGGGACTGCTACGCTCGCAGGTTCGAATCCTGCCTCGGGCATGGATGTGTGTGATGTCCTTAGGTTCCCTCCACAGTTCACTGCTTTTCTCGAACAGCGATAAGTGGTTGAATGCCACAAAACATCACCAGTACTCTGCTATTGATTCTAATGTTTTGAAACACTGCTCAAAAGTCATATTGTAATCAAGGATCCTACAACTATTTTGGCTTTACGAATAGTCAGTGCTAAAGGTTGAAAACTGAGGTTGGAGAAGTCTCTTTTTCGCGATAATTAGTCCGTTTTCAAGGGATGCAAGTAGATAAAGACATGCTATGTAGACACAGGCAACAGATCGGCTACTTTCTATTGTTATCGGAAACTATGAATGAATTCTTAAGTTTTCTTCTTATGTCATTGTTGTGGCTCCTCCTGTTCGTAATCTTTTAAAGCAAATCGACCCTTGTACTTCACTGTCACTGCACTTCCTAAAATACTTCCAGACTAGGGATGCTGCCTTTTCTGCAATACAACGAATGTACGATAACAGCGAGAAACTACCATATAGCCCAGACACGGTGAGTCTCGCACACTACGGGTACGTGCCTGCCATCCAACAGGCCATGCCACATGGTAACATCGCATTATTGTCTCAGCACTGCTGTACCAATTCTTATGCGATGCGTTTGTTGATCGTTTCTGTCGGCGTTGTCATTTAAATAGCACTAATCGCTTTTCCCGTTTTCTGTAATAACGCAATATCTCAAAGCAATGGAAATTTTACGAATAAAAATCATTCGTTTTTCAAAAAGTTTATTTAAAAACAAAAAATTTTACCACTGCCGTTGCTAATTCATATTTCGTTTTTTTGTTTTTAAACCTGTTATAACCGAGATCAAACGAATACCGAAAAATAGCGGTTATTGAGAACTAAAATGCCGGTGTCGGTTTTAACTGGTCGGTTTTTCCCATACCTAGCAAATGCTAACTCGCACAGAGGCTTAATATCAGTCGTTATTCTCTCCTCGCTCCATCTGTGCATGCAAGAGGAACAGACTTTAATGTGCGGTTCTGTACAAAGTGTCCTCTGCCACATACATTACAATGACTCACTACGTACAAGGGGGTGTTCTGGGTAGTGCCGAGCCTTTGGTATAAAAAACGCAATGCAGAGTTCTGAAGTACGCTCCTTAACTATCGTGAAGTAGACATCCTGCCACACATCTGCGAACAGCACCTGCGCGAACACTGCAGGACTGAGGCGTTCCTGTATGCAAGCGGTATCGGATCTGTAGACTACCGTCTTTACTATTTGAGTCTCAGTACGTGCTATGGATGACATTCTTTTCTTGTGGTCCTTTTTATTATCTATTCTGCTTTCAGGAATATGATGTCAGTCTCCGAAATGGAAACAGTTAAAGGAGCTGGAATTGTGTTGTGCAAAAGAAACAAACTGGTGCTTATGTATTGATGAAAAATACACGTAAAAGTTCAGTCAAATGGAGAGAGGGGTACAGAATGAATTTCCACTCTACAACGGAGGTTCGCTGATTTGAAACTTCCTGGCAGGTTAAAACTGTGTGCCGAACCGGTACTCGAATCTGGGACCTTTCCCTTTCTCAGCCTTTCTCTGCGGATTGAGTTGTCCAAGCACGAGTCACAACCCGCCCTCACAGCTGTAGTTTCGGTAGCATCTCATCTTCTACATCGTAGCTTACGGGACTAGCACAGCTGGAAGAAAAGATATTACGGAGAAATGGCGTATCCATAGGCGGGAGGGTGTTTCCAGAACGAATTTTCACTCGGCAGCTAGGTTTGCGTTGACCTGAAATTTCCAGACGAGTTAAAACTGTATATCGGAACGGTGCTTGGTCCTGGAACCTTTGCCTCTCTCGGGCAAGTGTTCTACCGATTGAACTACCCAAGCACAACTCACGGAGCCCCCCCCCCCCCCCTTCCGCCAGTACCATGTTCGAGGCCCGATCCGGCTTTAATCTGACAAGAAGTCTCAAATTGGCGCACACTCCGCTGCAGACTGAAAATACATTCTGTAAACTATACAACAGGTTCCACTATACAACAATGACTCCAGAGTTTCCTCTCTTGCAACAGTGCCAATCCCCGAGAGATGCAGGAAAACGTCTGTGAAGTTTGGAAGGCAGTAAACGAGGCACCGGCGGAAGTACGGCTTTGATGGCGTGTCAGGAGTTATGCTTCAATAGCTGGTGTGTCGGTTTATGCTGTTCCAAAATAACCGGCCGGAGTGACCGAGCGGTTCTAGGCCATTCAGTCTGGAACCGCGCGACCGCTACGGTAGCAGGTTCGAATCCTGCCTCGAGCATGGATGTCTGTGATGTCCTTATGTTAGTTAGGTTTAAGAAGTTCTAAGTTTTAGGGGACTGATGACCTCAGATTTTAAGTCCCATAGTAGTCAGAGCCATTTTCTGTTCCAAAATAATTTATCAATAACATTCTGCAGAGCATTGGAACTGTAGTTATGGGCTTCGGAACTAAATGGCCCAAAAACGAAGGACCAAGTGAGACATCTATTGTGCCACGCTCGATAGTCTGTGTGTGTGTGTGTGCGCGCGCGCGCGCGCACGAGGGAGAGAGAGAGAGAGAGAGAGAGAGAGAGAGAGAGAGAGAAAGTTTTACTATGCCAGGAAGTTGCAGAGAGCGGAATGCCAGCGCGAACACAACACGCTGTTAATGGCCATAGTCGGATGCGGTAAAACAGGGCACAGCTATCCAACTGATTGGCGCTAGGTGCCGTTCAGTAAATACAGGTGCTAGTTCCAATGACGATTAACAATTGCCTTCATTTGAACCCTTTACGGAAAAACAGAAGGAGTATTTATATCATGTAAATGTAAATGTGGCTCTCTTAACCCTCTCAGACCTGAGAGAAAACGATGTGCACAAACTGAATGAATTTTGAATGCCTTGCTTAAAAATGTTATCGAATACAGGAAAATCCAATAGAATGTCTATATTTCAATCTTTTTCCAAAAGTTTGGACCCACACAAATGTGCATGTTAGGCTTAGTCTGTAATAATTGGTCAGAAATAAGTAACTCAAATTTCAATTACAGAAAAAGTGTATTTTCTCAAAAAAAAAAATCACAATAATAATCAACATGAACTGGAAATTAATTTGTAGAATCTAAATACATTTTCAAATTTTGAGACATCATTTTCTTTCAAGAGGAAACTCCCACTTGCTACGAAAGAAATTGTAAATTAATATTTACATGCTACAGAGTTATCACTTATGTGTATGGAATGTTACAAAACAGTTTGAATTTTTTGAATGGCACAAATACATACTACATTTGGTACACCGTGTCCTTGTTTGCCTTTGGACACTATGCATTTCTACATCTTGCATTAGACACATCATCAACTATGGGCCAGTGTGAGTATCCATCGAGCCTTCTGTCCAAACAAGGCTGATCAGCAGGCTCGTACTTTTTCTCAGGAACCTGCGCTGCACCATCATCAGGGTTTTCTGTGGAAGGCCTTCGTTTAGCAGAAAACAGAAATGATTCTCGAAGACCTAGTCTGAAACTAAAAAAATATAGTTTATCCTTCGCAGGTACTCCAGCAACTTGACAAGCTTCCTTGTATTCTGTCCAGGAATTGATGCAAGCAAGGTCTATGAGATGAATTATGAGTTTCAGAGTCCATTTCCTTGTTTTTATAAATGTTCTGTAGGTCTCCATCATCTGATCGCAACTGTCAGCTCCTCCCATGCTCATATTATACTTTGTAACAACTGAGGGACAAGGAACATTGACATACGCTCTTTCCTTTTTGATCCACCATTCTACATTTGTTACTGGATTGCATCCAAAAAGTTTGACACCAGTGCCACTGCTTTTGTGTTTTTGCATGGAATGGCGACAGCATTGTTGTCATCCCATCAGAGTTCTTCCATGTCACCTCTTTTCAATTTTTTTTCTCTTCAGTCAGATGCACATCTCTAATTCTATTACGCAAGATTGTTCCTGTTCCACACATTCCATTTTCCCGCAGGGCTTCCAACAGCGGAATGGTTATTAAATATCTGTCAACGAACAGATAAGAATCTCTTTCTAGTATTTGAATCAGTCGAAGCACAATACTAGGCCCTAGGCCATAGTTGCTTTCAGGCAGAGGTGTTGATTTTCTCTGGTAAATCTCAAAATCTAGGACTAATCCTTTGCTCGCTGCTAAAACAAAACTTTTTAAACCTCTTGGGCGTGGTTCGTTTGGTACATATTGCTTAGAGGAACAACGACCAGTAAAAGGTATCATCTGCTCATCAATAGAGTGATGGCCTCCATTGGGGGAGGCAATTTGATATAGGCATTCCTCATGAAGTCTATTGCAAGTTGAACTTTCCATGTAACGACTTTCGTACAGAAAAAAACTATCCCTTGTGATACTGTCTGCTATTAAAGGAAGGTGATATTTACATTGCCAACACATTCTCGCACATAGGTATTTGGTATTGCCTATTAGTATGAGTGCTCCAAAAACATTTTTTTACTTCCTCCACGTTAACTCCCAAAACGTGCCCTGTTTTAGATAAATGATATATGTTTGTGTATGTAGATGCAGGCTCAAAAAAATCGTCATGAAAGTACGTTTGAAAGTATTTCGTAGGAGTCATTGGCGATTCATGGAAAATATCAGATACAGGAGGGCCTTGCGAAGAAAAAGGACGTTTTCTCCACAAATGTTTTCTCGTTGTCACTAGATTCAGTTGTACACACTGTGGTACCTGCTCATTTTGCATTTGTTCTTGTCTTTCACTTTGATTTTCTACCTGCTGGTTCTGAAGTAGGGGCTGTTCCTCAGAGTCGTTAGGTGTACTTTCAGCAATTTTCTTCTTAGGTGATGGCATCTGGGATTCATCAAGAATGTCATCATCACTGCTAATGTCCTCCACATCTGACTGGGCGATAAAGTATTCAGTCCCTGCATCTGTCAGCGTATCTAGAAAAAGGGACACCTGTTAACCTCAACGACTGAAATCGGTAAAAAAAAAAAAAAAAAAAAAAAGGAGTAAAAGCCCAACACACACAGTTGCGTTACATTGATTATCGAAGAAGCATCTAATGTGGAAATAGTGTTGAACAATCAATCTTTATGCACAGCATTTGATTCATTCATTATTCAACTAATCGAAGAAGCATCTAATGTGGAAATAGTGTTGAACAATCAATCTTTATGCACAGCATTTGATTCATTCATTATTCAACTATACTTCTAAATTTTTATGCGCTCTGAAAGCTAGTAGAACATAATAAAAATTAACAATACCTCCCTCCGTACGGTTGCCTCAAGGCCGCCAATGTCAGAAAACTTGAAACGAACTGCCACACAGGGCAGCCCTGTGGAAGAAATACTAACTAAAATGGACAGCAGCCTCATACAGGCCCTCCCACACAGAAGCTTAGGTGGAGGAGATGGGAGTACACACACTGCCAGGAAGCCTTCCACCAGATCCGTACCTGGTGTGTATGCAGCTACATTGACAGGATGCTATTGCAGCAGCATCAGACATCCTGAACCTGGTGGACTGTGCTGTTTTCTTCATTAAGAGGCTGACCTCCAGCCCTGGCCTCAGTGATGATCAGCTCCTATCACACTTGGAGCCATTAGACTCTTAGATACTGTGAGTGCCAATCACTGCCAAAGAGGTCGCTGCTTCATTGCCACCCAGAGGTTTGGCTGCAGGTCCAGACAGCCTTACTGGCATCCAGCTTTGCTGTCTGACAAAGGAGGTCCTGGAGAAATTTCTAAACCTTTTCCTCCTACCCAGTGCCCTTCCTTCCCATCTCCTTCATGCAAGAACCTGATTTCCAAGAAGTTTGCATCAGCGTCCCCCACTGAGTTCTGCCCAGTCACCATCTGCTCAGTGCTCGCTCGAGTATTTCACGAGGTCCTAGCGTCACGCCTGATGTGGCTGAGTGCTCTGAACAACAAACTTGAATACAATGTGACAAAAAAGGAAGAGGACGTAGAGGGAAATGAAATCGGAGGTATGATACTGCGAGAAGGATCTAACAGACCACTGAAAGACCTAAGCCAAAGCAAGACTCCCAGAGTAGACAACATTCCTTCAGAAATACTGAGAACCTTGTAAGAGTAGTCACAACAAAACTATTCCACCTGATGTGCAAGATATATGAGACAGGCAACATTCCTTCAAACTTCAGGAAATATGTAATAATTCCAATTCCAAAGAAAGCAGACGCTGACAGATGTGGATATTACTGAAATATTAGTTCATTAATTCATACTTACAGCATGCTGACAGAATTTTTTTACAGAAGGATGGAAAAAACAGGTAGATCTTGGGGAAGATCAATTTGGGTTTCAGAGAAATGGAAACACACAAGGCAATACTGACACTATGACTCATCATAGAAGATAGGATGAAGAAAGATAAATCTTTGTCTATAAGATTTGTACACTTAGAGAAAGCTTTTGACAATGTTGACTGGAATATGCTCTTTGAAATTCTGAAATTAGCAGGGGTAAAATACAGGGAGCAAAAGGTTGTGTACAAGTGGTATAGACAGTAGTTGGTAGTTATAAGAGTCAAAGCACATGAATTGGAAGCAGTAATAGAAAAGTGAGTGTGACGTGGCTATAGTTTATCCTCTGTGTTATTCAGTTTGTGCATTGAGCAAGCAGTAAAGGAAACCAAAGAAAACTTTGTAGACAGAATTAAAGGTCAGGGACAAGAAATAAAAACTTTGAAATTTTCTAATGACACTGCAGTTCTGTCAGAGACAGAAAAGGACTTGGAAGAGAAGTTGAATGGAACTGGTAGTATCTTAAAAAGAGGTTATAAGATGACCATCAGAGAAAGTAAAACAAGTGTTGCGGAATGCAGTCAAATTAAACTAGTTGATACAGAGGGAATCAGATTAGGAAATGGGACACTAAAAGTAGTACATAGTTTTTTTTATTTGGGCCTCAAAATAACTGATGGTGGCTGAAGTAAAGAGGATGGCTTTAGTAAGGAAAGAATTTCTGAAGAAAAAAATAAATTTATTAGCATCAAACATAGATTGAAGTGTTAAAAAGCCTTTGTGTGTGTGTGTGTGTGTGTGTGTGTGTGTGTGTGTGTGTGTGTGTGTGTGTGTGTGTGTGTGTGTGCAGGGGCATGGGGTTAAAACTGTAGAGAAACGCCTAGGGAAAATACAGCAAACAAGTTTAAATGGATATAGTTTGCAGTAGTTATTCAGAGGTGAAGAGCATAGAACAACTGCATCAAACCCGATCATGAACGCAAATTGTTATGCGTATGTTTTACACTACAGTATTCGGGAGTATGTGTTATACAAGAATGCGTTTATTTATAGTTATATAGTATAAATTACTACCTGTTCTATTAAGAAGTGTGCCTATTTTATTTCCATGTTGCTGTTCTGGTACAAAAATACTCTTGCATGCTCCAAATCTTTTCGTTTCTTCTGACATTTCTCACATTTGGCCATCACATTCTCTGTAGCAAATCACAACTTGTCAGTATCTGCCATGGGCAAGAATGGTTAAGTGCTGGCCCCCACCACTTGTTTGATGGAGATGGTGCCACATAATAGACACTGAGGTGGAGTGCCCATTCTCTGCTTGACCAAACCTTAAGCAAATGGAGCATGATATTTGGAAAATTATGGACCTGATTTTTTTATGGTTTATTATGATTTTAGAGTATGCCAGAAGGAAGAATTTGGCAGCTTTTAATTCCTCAGATCATATTACTTATCATTAACTTCTTTTAAAAAATTTAATTAAATTGATGATTGATTCAGTGAAACAGCAAATTCTCCATTTCATTTCTCAGTCCAAATTTATACAATGAATCATCATATGCTCAGTTTGAAGTGACTTTTTACGTTGGTTAACCAAACTATGTCTGAAACTCAGTGAAACAGCAAATTCTCCATTTCATTTCTCAGTCCAAATTTATACAGTGAATCTTCATCTGCTCAGTTTGAAGTGCCTTTTTATTTTGGTTAACCAAACTTAGTCTGAAACTCATCAGCACAATATCTCATGCATGTGTCAGCAGATTTTCTCATAAATAAACCCCACCCCACAAAAAAGAGGCCACATTCTCTCAACTATCAGGTAGCTGTACTTATGTACTTGCACTTATCAACCCACGCCATCAGGCAGGAACTTCTAAATGTCGCCACATGTGTTTTTGACACTCCCTGGCCAGTGTACTGCAAGTGCACTGCAGCCTTTAGTCAGGGTTGTGCAGTGCCTACGTGATGAAGCAGACACACTACACAGGGTGCCACCATACCTGCGTAGGGCGACACTCTGCAGGCACCTGGTTCAAGAACCTTCACCACCAAAAGGCAGAGAAACATAGCTTTTATATAATCAGCAAATGCATAGGATGCTTTCAGGATGTATTGAATGGTTGGATACTGTGCTACATTTCCAAGTATCATGATGAAGTTACTTTGCATCTCTCCTCACAAAGTGTTTCAGATTCCCAGGAACCATAGATTTTATTTGCAGACTGTCTGAACATGTCTAATCCGATGCCCTGCAGGGAAAGACACAAGTGTACAGTTAGTAGAACTTGTTGCTGATGAGTGACTATTTAGCCCTTAGAAGCATTCTTCACTGTTTTAACCCAAAGACAAAAGTACTGGTTTATATGTACATAATTTTTACATCCCATTGTATCATGGAAGTCTCTTCTGTGTCAGTGCATATAAAGTAAATAAAGTGATTATTTAGTAGAGGCGATCAGTAAAAATATTGTGTAAAGTAGATAGCCTTACATGTTGCAGAATTTTTTTCAAGGATCTTGGAATCCTTACACTTACTTCACAAAACAGTTACTCCTTCACAGTTTTTGAGGTTGACAATAAATATCAGTTTCAGCTGAAATATCATGTAGACAATCATGAATACAAGACACGAAAACAATTTTCATGTAGATTTTGTCACCTTGTTAAGTTCAGACAGGAGTTATGTTCTATGGTACAAAGATATTCATCAAGTTCACATATATCATACAGCAAGAAATCGGGTATCCCAACCAGTTCCAAAGAAAGTGGAAAAACAAGTGTGAGCCACTCTTTCTAAAAATTGTCGTAATATTTAGATTTTGAGTAGAAAAGTTATTTTAACTATATGACAAGTAGCAGTGTTCTCTGTAAACTTGTCTTATTTGTTCATGAGACCCAGAAAATATTAGATACAGGCTCCCAGGTAGATGCTATTTTTCTTGACTTCCGGAAGGCGTTCGATACAGTTCCGCACTGTCGCCTGATAAACAAAGTAAGAGCCTACGGAATATCAGACCAGCTGTGTGGCTGGATTGAAGAGTTTTTAGCAAACAGAACACAGCATGTTGTTATCAATGGAGAGACGTCTACAGACGTTAAAGTAACCTCTGGCGTGCCACAGGGGAGTGTTATGGGACCATTGCTTTTCACAATATATATAAATGACCTAGTAGATAGTGTCGGAAGTTCCATGCGGCTTTTCACGGATGATGCTGTAGTATACAGAGAAGTTGCTGCATTAGAAAATTGTAGCGAAATACAGGAAGATCTGCAGCGGATAGGCACTTGGTGCAGGGAGTGGCAACTGACCCTTAACATAGACAAATGTAATGTATTGCGAATACATAGAAAGAAGGATCCTTTATTGTATGATTATATGATAGCGGAACAAACACTGGTAGCAGTTACTTCTGTAAAATATCTGGGAGTATGCGTACGGAACGATTTGAAGTGGAATGATCATATAAAACTAATTGTTGGTAAGGCGGGTACCAGGTTGAGATTCATTGGGAGAGTGCTTAGAAAATGTAGTCCATCAACAAAGGAGGTGGCTTACAAAACACTCGTTCGACCTATACTTGAGTATTGCTCATCAGTGTGGGATCCGTACCAGGTCGGGTTGACGAAGGAGATAGAGAAGATCCAAAGAAGAGCGGCGCGTTTCGTCACTGGGTTATTTGGTAACCGTGATAGCGTTATGGAGATGTTTAATAAACTCAAGTGGCAGACTCTGCAAGAGAGGCGCTCTGCATCGCGGTGTAGCTTGCTCGCCAGGTTTCGAGAGGGTGCGTTTCTGGATGAGGTATCGAATATATTGCTTCCCCCTACTTATACTTCCCGAGGAGATCACGAATGTAAAATTAGAGAGATTAGAGCGCGCACGGAGGCTTTCAGACAGTCGTTCTTCCCGCGAACCATACGCGACTGGAACAGGAAAGGGAGGTAATGACAGTGGCACGTAAAGTGCCCTCCGCCACACACCGTTGGGTGGCTTGCGGAGTATCAATGTAGATGTAGATGTATGACACATAGTAATGTATTGTGAATATAACTCGGTACTCACAAATGCAGGTAAGTATTTTCTTAGTGCCACTGTGTGAACTTTGTCTGTCTAGATCGCAAGCTAATAAAATAGTATGACCAGTTTAGATTGTATTATCAATCATCTTCAGATCACAAAATATTGTTACAGAGTGTCACACACCATATATTGTACAATCAAGGGCTGAACCATTGAAACTTAAATATCATTTTATAGAAAAATAAAGTTTACACTGAAAATTAAGATTACTGTTCTGCTTTCTTGACCATTCCAAGCCTTGATAAAATTAAGCTAATTATTTGTGTTATACGGCTACCACTTATGTTTTATATTTATTTTCTGTTTAATTTAACATGACACTCCATGTTTAGACCATGTTCTGCTTATCTTCAGGAATGTATACATACAGATGTATATGTTAATTAACAATTAAATATCTCAAGTAATCTGGATTAACTCAAAAACATTATACTTTACAATTTTGTTCACTGTTCTGCTGATGGAGAGGCTATTGTATGAAATGGGGTGGGAAGGGGGATCAGGGATCAAATCAAACTATCAACATGTTAAAACTGTATCACAAGGGTATTGCACCACAGTAACTGATGCAAAACTACCTGTATGCATACACACAACAGGAGATGTATTACTGAGCTCCCCATCAAAAGGACAACAACAGCAGACTCCACTGGACTTGGAGTTCTTGCAGCCTGCCCCTGTACCCATCTTCCACATACCCCAGCAGCCATTCCATCACTAGGACGTGGCATAAATTTGTAGCTGTGGTATTCATGGGTTAATTTAGATTAATTAAGACACGTTATCATCAGCTATCTGAAGATAAGCAGAACATTCTAGAGACAGATAGCATTATGTTAGGTAAAACAGAAAAGAAGTAAAAATGTGGCTGGAAGCAATATAACACAAATAACTATTTCATGTAGTCACCATTCCTACATTTAACCACTAGAGTCACTATTAAATATTTGGCTGCCAGTAGCAGATACAGAGCAGCTATCTAGTATAACTGAAGAGGCACCAGGACTTTTTCAAAGTAGTAGCTTTCTTTTTAACTTGCTTTATTAAATTTAGCTGGCATAAGCATGAATAGCACTATGCAGTATACTGATAATTAACTGTTAATACAGAATTCTGTTTAACTTTCTGTGGTTTCCTTGTCTTTTGTTACGTACACCTCAACTTGTGTCTCCATCCTCGAAGGTCCTCCTTGCCGGGCCTACACAAGACAATGAATGACAGTGTGTGCTGCACTCTTTTGCAGTGGAGGTACGACTGGGCAACCCATGTCCCGTAGCTGTGGCATCTGGTGGACTGCCTGGGGTCTACTTGCTGGAGCAGCTGCACTTCCATTGGGAGGCTGAGCACACCATTTCAGGAAAGCGGTATGTTTGCTCCTCCCATTAGAACTACTCAGCACTTTCATGAAGATTACCAGGCACCAACAATACCGCCAATAAATCAAGTGAATTCTTAGGTGGCGCCGTAAACAAGGCCATAGCTAATTCCTTCTTCCGCATTTGTGTAACAGAACTGGTGTTAATGAGCATACCCAGCAAGGTAGTGTGTGTGTGGGGATGAAAAGGGGGTGGGACAGTGAGTGTGTGGTGGGCGGTAGTGTGTGTGTGTGTGGGGGGGGGGGGGGGGGGTGCAGCTGACAACAATCCCTAGGGGGAAAAAAAGAACTTCACCAACTGACCTCACGTCTTACCTCACCACACACATAAAACTATCATTTCAGTAATACCAAGTGTACCAAGAATCATTTATCATAAAATCTCAAAATTACGTTATCATTCACCCTGAAGCTCATATGAGATCCACCCCCCCCCCTTTCCTACCATGCCCTCACCTTCCCTAGTACACTTTTGCAGGTTCTGTACTTATAATGACCCCAGCATGTGTTCTTTTAAATCACATTATCGTGCACATCTGTTAGTACCCACTACTATTCGCAGGACACACTAAAGCTGGAAGCACTGGAAGTGATTCAGTATGGCTCTGTCAGGTCTGCATGGGCATCTGGAACTATGCTGTGTGCAGTTGTTGAAAGGTAGCAATAGTCTCTCATGCACCACACACTATGACATTAGGAACAGTTCCTGCACTATGGGCTTCGTCCTTGAAGATGTGATTGTTATCTGCTGGACACTAATTAATCACATGAGACCTTGTCATGTTGGAATAACATCTGGAAACCTACTTTCTGAACTAATTCGTTTATCAGACCTATGCTCTAGCCAGCCATCCTCCTACTTAAATTTCTCTTTAAATGCTCTCTCAGAAGGTACCACACTGCAGACATTTTCGAATATGATATGGCTGCACAATGTGAAAGTGGATGGTGATAAGCTATGATCCAAAAAATACGTTTGGGGTCCTATTGTCTACATCTCTGTCTATACTCTGCAAACCACTGTGAAGTGCATGGAAGAGGGTACTTTATTGTCGTGTCCAGTACTGTCAAATCTCATTTGTGTACATAATAATTAAAGTGGTAGTAGCAGTAGTAGTAGTAGTAGTCATAATAAATCATCATCATCAATTCATTATCAGATATTTGAAATCCACTGCAGAATACAGTGTTCAAACAATGTCGCATATTCCTACAGGATTTATAATTGGTCAAAACTAGAAGAAAAGTTCCTGTAATTATACATCCAGAAACCAGTACCTGTTGAGATGTGGGTCATTTTACTTGTACTGAGTAATGTGTGATATTTGTTGGTGCAGGCCACCTTACTGTCCCAGCTCATTGCATGCTGAATTATAAGTGCAATTGGAAAATGTTACCCTTGCTGAAAGACAACTGTAGTTTATGCAGGATGGAGCAGTACACCATTTTCTATGGATTTTGCAACAGTATATCACTGCAGTGTTTCATGGTCGATGGACTGGTCAAAGGGGTCTGGTAGCATGGCCTCCCCGTACACCAAACCTGAATGCATTGGATTTCTAGTCATGGGGCCATTTAAAGGCATTGGTGTATGGCCAACCCATTGATAATGTGCAAACATTACAGGAGTTTGTTACCATTGCACGTGCGATAGTCTGAATGAGGCCAGGTGTATTTGAATGAGTGCATGATCCATTGTGAAGGGCTGGAGAATGTGTCAGTATGTGTGGTAACCACATGCAATGCTGTTATGGTGTCTATTTCTACTTAACAGACAGATGGGAAATAGAGGACAGGTTGGCCCTTATCTAATCAGGTATTGGTTTGTGGCTATATCATTAGTTTTGACCAGTGCTACCTTCTGCAGGAATATGTAATATATGACACTTTTTTTAAGCTCTCTGTAGACCCCCTCTAGACTTTTCTGTGGAGAAAGATAAGCATGCATCATGTTCTAGCAGGTTTTTTATTACCCATCTGTGATCATTTTGATCTTTTCTTATCTCTTGGAAATCAGTACAAAACAACCCTGGTGCATCTGCCATCAATTCACCTTGCTACATGTCCCACCCATCTTCACTTCATTTTCATTATGATCATAATTACATCCTCCCCTCCAATCTGTTGCCTGCTTGTTTTCCTCTCTCTCTTAGTAATTCCTGATTTTACAGGAAAAGTCATGGGATTCTGAAACATTCAGTGAGTTGAGAGAGACTCTGGGAGGACTTGAAATGTTTGTTCATGAGAAGGAATGTATTGAGGCAATTTGTTGCAAATCACACAGGAGATTCTGCTTCAGAAACAATCAGTTGTATTGCAGATGAAAAATTATAGAAGGGCATTGAACCGTTGTAATGCTTGTTGCTTGAATGTGTCTACCATACCTTTGGGGCACTTGTTGACCTTGAAAATCATCATTATTGTCTGTGGATTCCTGGGCTCCATGTCTGTTTCCCAATTCGTGATTGTGAGTGTGGCAGTGAGTCATATGTGCACAAGAGTTTGTCACATAGCTCTGAATTTTTCATTCATGCAAAAGGTGGGTTTGGGTAGTTTAAAAAAATATATATAAATGAAAATCCATGATTGAAAACATCATTTAGATCGCTGTTAAGTATTCACACTTTGATTTATTTAACTAACTTCTATGTAAAGTAGAACTTGCCAACATTCTCTGTGGTTTGCTTCAAGTCCAGTTTGAAACATGATGCACCGTTATAAGGTCTGTTCATATTACATTCCAGTGATAACAGTTCAAAGCAAGTTCCTGTGAGGATTTCTCAAATAATTGAGGTTGTCACCCGGATTGCTGATGGACGACAGGAATGATGGAATTTCCAGGGTTGGCAGGAGCTTATAAAATACAAATTTGTTGATAGAACTGTAAATTAACTGTTGTTTTGTTTTCACTGTGGTGTTGACTAGCTAATAATTTAGCCACAAACCTTTCCATTAGTCTTCTGAGAAAAACTAAATCATAGGTTTTTCTGCTCTGCTTTGTCATGTCATTAGTTTTGTCAGTCACACTGAAAAAAATTGCAGCGATTAGTTTGACAAAGATATCTCATGCAGCTTTGTTTATCATTGTTGCTTCATGTTTCCAAGAAGTTAGGTACTGGTAGTGCATTATTTCAGCCCTAAAATGCATTTCATTATGATAATTTGATGCGGCTCTTTATTTTTTCTCTGTTCTGAAAAAGAAAGCAGACTGTCTCCTGATGGCATGGACATTCATTTTGTTTTCTTCTATTGTAGAACAAGCAGAGTTAATCACCATTAAAATTATTATTGTGGGTGACTTTACCTTGGCTTCAATTGGTATTGTAACAAAAATCAAATTCATATTGTACATAAAAAAATGGTTTATATGAAGCTTGCATTCATTCCTAGCTAAACTTGGAGTAATTGCTAATAAGTGATGTGGTAACTCAAAACCTTGTGAAGTAGTTTTTTCTCACATATAACAAAAGCGGTTTAGAAAATTTAGAACTTCATCATGTAAATCTCAATTAAATCTTTTGATGAAATGAAGTTGCACCTGCTAACATGTCTCACTCCACAACTTGGTGAGCAAATCTCAGTTATGGAATGGTTTTTGCATTAAAAATCCATGTCTGACTTCCAAGCTTCCTTTCAACAAGTCTGTAGCTCCTTCGGTAACTTTCCAATTGGTTCTGTTCAGTTTGTGCCCCTATGGTTTGTTCTCCCAATATTCAAAGCACTGCTTTATCTTGGAAGACATTCATTCCTGTGCCCATCTATAATTATAGGCTGTGTACTTTATTTTTTAGTACTGTAATCACCAGTCACATGATCAGGAATTTCTGCATAGCTACACACACTTGTATCACTCTGCCTCTGATTCACATTCTGAATGAGGTGGTGTAATGATGAGGCAACAGACTCACGTTCAGATGGACGATGGCTCAAATAGCCACGTGGCCATTCTCAGTTAAGTTTTCCAAAACCAGCTGAAGTGAATGTTGGGATGGTTCCTGAATCAAGACCATGGCCATTTCCCTTCCCATGCTCACACAGTTCCGGCTTGCTGTCCGAGTCTCATAACCTGAGTTGGATGTTAAACTCTCGCCACACATAACGTAGGTATGATTACTGCAGTGTGATGATATGAGGTAGCTGAGTTATCAAGGTACTTACCCAAATTCATGAAGTGTAAGTTTCAAATCCATACCCAGCCATACTGATTTAGAGTCCTTCTATGAGGCTAGAGCCAACTGACTCAGTACCTAATTGTTGAGCAGCTGAGCTAGTATTCCACCTGTGATGCCATTCACTTCAACTGTTCATTAGCTTCTAAATTCCCTTTTTTTGCATATTTCCATAGTCTAATACTGTTTTATTGCTCTTCTTTGTATCACTATTGGTAATAAGCATGCTACATTTCATAGCATCAGCTGGTATTTTCTGTAATCTATTTAAGTCATTTGACTGTGTGAATTCCAATATTCTTCTAATAGAATGAAGTTTTACAGGATTGGCAGTCTAGCCAAACAATGGATAATGTCATACATAACCAAAAGAGTGCAGAAAATTGTACTTAGTGATTCAGCCAATGTAGTCTGAGGACATATCATGTATGAGATTCCCCAAGGCCCTCTCTTGGGACCACTATTGTTCCTCATATACGTAAACTCTCTTCCGACTAATATACAACAAGCAGAATTAGTTCTTTTTGCAAATAACACTAGTACTGTAATCAATCCAAACATAGAAACATCAGCAGAAGAAAAGGTGAACAGTGTTCGTAAAAGTTTCATCAACAGTTTTTCTGCGAATGACTTCACCCTCAATTTTAAAAAGACACAACGTATTCAGTCCTGCACATCTTGGGGGGATACATCAGTGATGAGTGTAACATAAGGTGAGGAAATAATAAACAGAGTAGAGTAGAAACTTGAAAATTCTTAGGTGTTCATATTGATTAGAATTTAAACTGGAAAAAGCACATTTTGGATCTCCTAAAACAACTTAGTTCAACCTTATTTCCACTTAGAATCATTGCAAATCTTGGAGAGAGACAAAGCATTAAGTTGACATATTTTACATATTTTCATTCCATAATGTTTTATGGAATAATGTTCTGGGGTAACTGATCTTTAAGAAAGTCTTCATTGCCCAAAAATGTGCTTTAAGATTAATAAGTGGTGCTCACTCATTAACGTCTTGTAGTCATCTGTTTAAGGAGTTGGGCATTCTGACTATCGCTTCACAATGCATTTATTCCCTCACTAAGTTTGTAATAAGTAATCCACTGCAATTCAAAAGGGACCATGATGTAATTAATTATGACACCAAAAAGAAAACTGACATTCATTACTCCACATTAAGGTTGTCTTTAGCGCAGAGAGGGATGCATAGCGCTGCAATTAAAATTCTTAATAACTTACCCAGCAATATAAAATGTCTGATACACAGCAAAGTAGTGTGTGGGAGGCGGGAAGGAAACTGAAAAAGTTTCTCTTTGACAACTCCTTCAATTCCATAGAAGCATTTCTACTACTGTAATGTGTACAAGGTGGTGGATAGATAATTCACATGTGTAAATTTATTAACATTAAAGATAATAATAGAAACTTATTAAGTTGTCATCATGTAGCCATATTTACAAATTAATCTGCAGTGTCAGTGTAAAATGACTCATTCCACATCATTACAATTTATTTTACAATCAATCTGTGGAATATGAAACTAAGGAAAATCCAGGCTGGAATGTAATAATATTATGAAAAGGAAAGTTACTGCCCACCATATAGTGCAGATGCTTGAATCACAGATAGGCACAACAAAAAGACTGTCACAAATATAGCTTTCAGCCGGTAAGACCTTCATCAAAAATAGGCAACAAGCACACACAAACCCACTCACGTGAATGCAACTTACACACGTGTCTGCGAGTTGTGTTTGCATGTGTGTGTACGTCTGTGCCTGCATCTATTTTTGATGAAGGTCTTACTGGCTGAAAGCTATATTTGTGACAGTCTTTTTGTTGTGCCTATCTGTGACTCAGCATCTCCACTATATAGTAAGTAGCAACTTTCCTTTTCATAATATTGGGACATGAAACTAACTAACTTCATTTCTGATTATCATTGGTAGTGTCTCATTGGTAGAGTTTCATTTGGGATTCATCCTGAGACACAATTTTAACCTGTTCCAGATATTCATTTCAGTGCATACTCCACTCAGTTAAGGTCATATTCATTCAGTATCATTAACATCTTTCCAGGGGCAGATGTGGACTCTGACCACAATTTATTGCTTATGAACTGTAGACTAAAACTGAACAAACTGCAAAAAGGTGGGAATTTAAGGAGATGGGACCTGGATAAGTGAAAATACCAGAGGTTGCAGAGAGTTTCAGGGAGAGCATTAGGGAACAATTGACAAGGACAGGGGAAAGAAATACAGTTGAAGAAGAATGGGTAGCTTTGAGAGTTGAAATAGTGAAGGCAGCAGAGGATCAAGTAGGTAAAAAGATGATGGCTATTAGAAATCCTTGGATAACAGAAGAGATACTGAATTTAATTGATGAAAGGAGAAAATATAAAAATGCAGTAAATGAAACAGGCGAAAAGGAGTACAAACATCTCAAAAATGAGATTGACAGGAAGTGCAAAATCGCTGAGCAGAGATGGCTAGAGGATAAATGTAAGGAAGAGGAGTATATAGAGGGTATATACAAGGGTGATGTAATTCAGGGCAATATTATGGAAATGGAAGAGGACATAGATGAAGATGACATGGGAGATATGATAGTGTGTGAAGAATTTGTCAGAGCACTGAAAAACCAAAGTCGAAACAAGGCCCCGGGAGTAGACAACATTGCATTGGAACTACTGATAACCTTGAGAAAGCCACCCATGACAAAACTCTACCATCTGGTGAGCAAGATGTATGACACAGGTGAAATACCCTCAGATTTCAAGAAGAATATAATAATTCCAATCCTAAAGAAAGCAGCTGTTGACAGGTGTAAATACTAATATGAATTGTTTGCAGACGAATGGAAAAACTGGTAGAAGCTGACCTCGGGAAAGGCAAACCTATGATTCTAGCATTTTCATACTTAGAGAAAGCTTTTAACAATGTTGACTGGAATACTCTTTTTCAAATTCTGAAGATGACAGGGGTCAAATACAGGGAAACCCATGGAGAAGAAACAAAAACTTTGAGGTTTGCTGATGACATTATAATTCTGTCAGAGACAGCAAAGGACTCTGAAGATCTGTTGAACAGAATAGACAGTGTCTTGAAAGGAGGATATAAGATGAACATCAACAGAAGAAAAATGAGGATAATGGAATTCAGTCGAATTAAATCAGGTGATGCTTAGGGAATTAGATTAGGAAATGAGATACTTAAAGTAGTAGATGAGTTTTACTATTTTGGGAGAAAAATAACTGATGATAGTCGAAGTAGAGAGGATATAAAATGTAGACTGGCAATGGCAAGGAAAGCGTTTCTGAAGAAGAGAAATTTGTTAATATCGAGTATAGATTTAAGTGTCAGGAAGTCATTTCTGAAGGTATTTGTATGGAGTGTAGCCACGTATGAAAATGAAACACGGGCAATAAATAGTTTAAATAAGAAGAGAATAGAAGCTTTTGAAATGCCGTGCTACAGAAGAATGCTGAAGATTAGATGGGTAGACCACATAACTAATGAGGAGTTATTGAATAGAATTGGGGATAAGAGGAACTTGTGGCACAACTTGACTAGAAGAAGGGATTGGTTGGTAGGACACGTTCTGAGGCATCAAGCGGTAACCAGTTTAATATTAGAAGATTCATGCATCTCCTTGGAAAAATGTAAATATTTCCAGTAAAAAGAAATCCTGTGCAAATTGTAAAGACAAAATATCAAAACTACACGAATGAATATCCAGTCTACAGTTTTTTATCAGTATGCTGAAAATGGAAACTACTCAACTTCAAACACTAAAATGTGAACTGCTGACAATGAAAAGTGCACAAAAAATTCTGTTAGAAACAGCACTCATTTCTGATGACCAGTCTAAAATTATCAAAAACGAACTTCAAAAAGTGTTGCAAGAAGAAAACAGTGTTATGAAGATTACAATCAAGGATCCAGAAGCAATAATACCTCATTGTGAACAAGATACAGTGAAAAATACTTATCATGTTTCATGTGAAAACTTGCAATCTGTTAGGCCTCAAACAACTGCTACAAAAGGAGCAAAATGGTTATTTTAAGCGACAGTCATGGTAGAAACAGTGGGAGTACACTACCAGGTAAATTAGGTAAAAAATTCAGTGTGCAAAGTATTACAAAACCTGGTGCTCCAATTAATGAAGTTGTGAAACACTTGGACAAATTAACTGATAACTTCTCTGTTAATGATACATTAATCATTATTTGTGGCACAAATGACACTGAAAAACCTCTGGAAGAATTTTGGAAGAATGTGATAGTTTCTTTGGAATATATACTTAAACTCACGCACAAAACAAATGTAATAATTCACCCAGTACGGCTTAGACATGACACACAAGGTCTAAATGAAAAAATAAGATCTGTAAATCGCGTTATGTTAGAGAAAATCAGCACTGCCGTAGGCGTATGTAGGAAGAGATTATCTGTGATTTTGAGATTGAACACCTGAAACAAAATGAATATACAACTCATGGTTTACATCTAAACAAACAAGGAAAGATTCCCATCTGTAATAGGCTTGCTTCTTTCATACACATGGCGAAAACTGAAAAACCAGGTGCCAGTACAGGGAAAATGCATACACAAACAGACAATCATTAAAAAAGTGCCAGTCTTGAAGTGAAAGTACCACCCACGAAGAAACAGACAGTTATGGACTAGTATATAGCAAAAAATAAGCTCAAAGAAAGTCACAACAACACACTTACTAGGTTAAATTTCAAGCCATCAAATGCAGCAACAAGGCAGTCGTTAATAGACAGATGGGGTAAAAGAGGATGGAAATAAGAAGTTGGGAACATTTCAACAGAAGCAAAACAGGAACCCACATATGGTGAACCAGCAAGCCATACGCTAAACACCATGGATGCCATGCCTGGAAAACTTGAGAATTTTTTCCCACTTAGTACACTAGCAAGAAATGTTCTACTCCCTGTATCTAATTTTAAATTACTCCATCAAAATGTTCACTCACTCTCGAATAAACTAAATGAAATAGAAATAATGTTAAATGGCCTAAATGACATTTCTATACTATGCTTCACAGAACACTGGCTCAAACAAGATATGTTAGACCAAACATACATTCCTCAGTGCAAACTTGCAAGCATGTTTTGTAGGAAAATATTGAGTCATGGGGGTACCTGTGTATATGTTAGAGAAACTATTGAATTCAATAGTGTAACTAAATACCATATACTGTCCCATGAAAAAGATATAGAACTCTCTATAGCTGAAGTACCAAGGCAAAATACAGTTATTATTTATGTATACAGGTAACCAGATGGAGATAAAAAAGTGTTTTACAATTGCATGGAGGAACTCTTGGAAGAAATTAAAAATAAATAAATAACCATATGTGGTGACTTTAATACTGATTTCTCAAAATCCAATAAATTCAGAGATGACATTATAAATCTACTACAATCATCCAACATCAGCACAAAGGTAATGGAATCAACCCGAGAAACATCAACCTCTGCATCTATTATTGATCAGATCTTGATAAATACTTGCAAATATGCCTATAACATACAAGTTGTAAACATGGGTTTTAGTGATCACAATGCTCAAATTCTTGCTATGAATATTTCAGGACACTCAATTCCCAGTAGAATACAGCTCACTGTAAGGAATTTCAGTACAAAAGATGTGGAATATTTTTGTTCTCTCCTAAAGGGTGAAAACTGGAAAGATGTCTATGACTGTAATGATATCAATGAGAAATATGATAAGTGTGTGGCTACATTCAAACATTTTTTGAAATGGTTTTTCCCTTGAAAATAACTACTTTTAACCCCACTCAAAAAACAAACAAGTGGATTACAAAAGGGATAAGGATATCATGTCAAAATAACAGGAGACTGTATGAGTACTCCACACAAAATACTAATCCTGACCTTATTACATATTTCAAAAGATACAAAAGAATACTAACACGAGCTATTTCAAACACAAAAAAAAACTAGAAAATGATATAATATTGTGTAATTCCAAGAATAAAACTAAAGCAATCTGGGAAATTATAAGGAAAGAAATGGATACCAGGCCAGTTAATCACAGTAATACAGAGCTGATTATGAATAAAAGTAAACTAAGTGACACCAAACATGTGGCTAGCGCTTTCAGCAATTACTTCTCTAATATAGAACAGAAGTTAATAAATAAACGCCTTGACAAACAGCCAGCAAGTCACTCGGATCAAAACATTCATCCTGACACAGTTTTCATGTATCCAGCAACACCTGAGGAACTGTCAAGAAACCTAAAAGAATTACCTAATAAATATTCAGTGTGTGTTGATGAAATACCAGATGCTATTATCAAAGTTAGCACAACATTTATTGTGAAACCAATTACAAACATAGTAAATTCATATTTTGAGACTGGTGTGTTCTAATAATCTAAAAACTGCAAAAGTAACACCTTTGCATAAAAGGGTGCAAAAAGTGATATTGCTAATTTTAGGCCAGTTTCAGTATTGTCAGGCTTCAGCAAAATTATGGAAGAAATGTTCCTTAGAAGAATAATAGTTTTCTTAAATAAAGAGAGGCTGATAAGTGACTCCGAACATGGGTTCAGAGCTGGAAAGTCAACTCAGACAGCAAATTTTGCCTTCTTAAATGAACTATTAAAAGCAGTGGATGATAAGCAACTTGTATCTGGGATGTTTCTGGATTAATTAAAGCCTTCGATGTTATTGATCATGGCATTCTCTTGTGTAAATTAAGTAATTATGGAATTAGAGGCCAGTCTGAAAGGTGGCTCCAATCGTACCTCAGTAATCATCAGCAGATTACAGAAATAAAACGTAAAGATAGTGAAACACAAAAAATTTCTAGTTTCTGTGGTTATGAGGGGAAAAATCAAGTATGGAGTCCCACAAGGGTCAGTTCTGGGACCTGTCCTACTTCTGGTATATAAATGACTTGGTTAGTAAAATACATGATGGAACACTACTCTTTGCAGATGACACTAATATGCAGTTAAATCACAGAATGAGTAAAATCTGCAGGATGTACTGGTTCAGGACCAATAGGGTTATCATAAATTCTGAAAAAACTGTGGCAGTTAAAACACATCATGCAAAACCTCCATCCTGCAAACCCCATTTTCTCCATCAAAGGAAAAAATGTGTCAAAGGTTAGTCATATAAAATTGCTAGGCATTCATGTTCAGGCAGACCTGAAGTGGTAGGTGCACCTAAACAATTTAAATAAGAGACTGAATTCACAAGCATATGCTGTTAAAATCCTCACTCAGAATACAAGCTGCTCATCAGTGCTGACAATGTACCATTGTCGTATACAGTTGCTACTTATGTACAGAATAATTTTTTGGGGGAATTCCACAAATTCTACAAAAACATTTGAAATACAGAAAAAGATTATCAGGGTGATAAAAAAAGCTAAATGAAAGGATTCCTGTAGACCCCTTCTTAAAACTCCCAAAATATTGCCGCTGCCTTGCCTATATACATACAAAATATTAATTTTCACAAAAGGGAGCATCTTAAAAAAGGAAAATCTCTTCAAACACAACTATGATATACACACATATGAAACTGGGCAGAAAATGAGCCTACACATTAACACAGTAAATGCAAACTTGTGCGAAACAGGAGTGCATCGTACTGGAGCTATGCTATATAACCATTTGCCTTCTTACTTAAAATGCAAACCAACATTAAATACATTTAAAATAAAGTTAAAACATTACTTGCTTGACCACTGCTTCTATTCTTTGTTGAATAATATAGTTTATGTTGTGCTCATCATGTCATTCACTTAATAACTGCTATTATCACATGTAGAAGCAATCTACTACACCAACCTATATTATTATGCATTTTGATTATGTCAACAATGTAGTCAAAATGACTACTGTATCGTAAATTAACTAGGTTTACCATTGTCCTATATCACATGTACAAACAGTGTACTAAAATGATTCTTGGACAAATAAACAACAACGAAATAGTTTGCAGTGGTTATTCAGAGATGAAGAAGCTTGCAAAGAATAGAGTAGCATGGAGAGCTGCATCCAACCAGTCTCTGGACTGAAGACAACAACAACAACAACAACATCATCTGTTCGGATAATTGTGAGTGTTGTGTGTGAGTGGCATGGAGGGAGGAGTTAATGTTAAGGGTGGGAAACTTATGTTTTCACTGAAATTTACTATAATGCACTTGTTTCCAATTGTGAATTGGATAATGCAAGCACATGCACACTGTTAATTCAGTCTGTCAACATGCCTTGAAGGCTATTCCAAGCTTAGACCCTTAGAACATAGTGACTTTCCTTAAATAATGGCTCATACCCTGAGGATAATGCAACAAACTGCGCGCTGCCTGTTTAGAGGAAGCTGGAAGGCCTTTTTGACCCAGACAATATGCGACCATCTCCAGGAGGTCATTTAAGTCAGCTTGGCATTTAGCATGTCCATATGCCCAACAATACAACATCGCAGAAAAGAAGGTAAGTGAGGAAACACTGTGAACTGAACCTGGATAAGTGGTCTCATGTTCGCTTTATCAATGAGTGTACAGTTTGTCTGACTTTTGATGATTGTCATACAACAATGTGGGGGAGTCCAAGTACCAATGCCTGTCTTAGGCATACAGTTGCACATGTTCAGCACAGAGGTCAGTATCTGTGGAGTATCCTAAAACCTGTCAACATTTCACCAATGGGTTTGTCCTTCAAGATGTCAATGCACAAGCACACCACACCTATATTGTGTACACTTTCCTATAGGAGGTACGAATAGTCAAATGAATTGCTGTGCAGTATCTCCTCATATGAACCTAATTTAGCATGTTTTGGACCATTAGTAATTTGCACTGTGCTGTGGCTGCCCACTTCATACATTGTAGCACCTGCGCCTACTGCACCGGCATCCAACTTAACATCCAACCAACACAGGATGCCTATATCACAGGTTGTATATTCACCAGGAAAACCTATATTGTCCGCATTGTCATCACGAATATTTACTGGTGGCCACAATACAACACAACACCAGGTCTCCACCAATGGCAGCCAGGGACCTATACCCATTCACGGAGCCTGCAGAACAGCTTCACCAAAGGTCACAGCTTGCCCAGGAACTACTTTGATATGCCAGGCATGTGAGTGAGAATAGTTCCAGCGGATACATCTGCCAAATGGGATTTATAGGGTGGCGCACTGCCGGCAACAGGCAGTTCGACGCACCGCTTGGAAGTATGCAGAGCTTCCACACTGGCAGCCATGGCCAGATGCCTCTTCTAGCTGGCTGATCTCTTGCAGTTGGACTTGGTATAGTCAACGAACATCTTGACATCATAGAAATGTTTTATTGTTATCTCTCACCGTGAAGAGTCGGGTCTTCTCTATTATTATTACTTATTTTATATTTGTGATGATCCACAGTTGGGGTCGATTCTGTTGCTCATTTGGAGATTGTATTATCGGTTCATTTTGGTGAGTCCAATGTGTTGTTTTTGGACTTGTGTTTTCCCACAGTTCTATTCTGCTAGCACTGATACTTCACACCGCATCATCACAGAAATCCTTACATACTGAGTAACCTCAAGATGGCTCCCATTAAAGAGCAGGTCAGGTTTGTGCAACAAAGTCTTGAACACTATATGTATAGCAGTAGAATCCTAGACTGCTGAAATATATAGCATGGCACAATACAGTTACACAGAAGCAGATTTTGATTCCAGAGATGTGCACTTTTCAGCAGAGCTTTTATTTTGGTTATTGTTTTCTTTTAAGTTATTATTTAATCTGTTCTTAATTAATTCTTTTTTAAGGATTATTCTTTGATTTCCTGGTTTCTTTCAATCTATGTCTATACACATTCACAGATACGCTAGTGGTTCAAAACTTGTTTTGGAAATTTATTTGGCTACTCGTTCAGGAAACAGGCCAGGTTTTGTTTGAGTCATACAAAATTCCTGACTGACTCTCACAGATCATAGGCAATTGCACACATTGACAGTTAATGTTACTATTGCAGGTGGCCCCTGGAATTACATCTGGTACACCGGAATGAGCGCTATGCCAGTTTGCAGGAGGCACTCAAAGACAGGAATGGCGTTGCTGTGGTCGCTGTCCTCTTTCATGTGAGTTCAACTATTCCTGTGTGCTTTGTGTTCAGTAAACTAATTGCACTGGCTAAAAACATCTTCATCTATCATCATCTGTAACAAAACTTTACCATAACAGTGTATTTGCTTCGTACTTGCAAAACCTGCCATTCCTTAAGAAGAGTCTAAATAAATACCAAAGTGTTTAGTGTTCTGACCTCAAGAACACACAGACAATAACAGACACAACACTTTATTACATCTAGAATAACTTGTAAAGAAGACACTTGCCATGCAGTGGCTACACTACTAGATCACTAAGTGCAGGCCAAATGTAAACGTGACTTGACAGTGAGTTTGGCAGGGCCCAACTCTTTAAGCCATCAGACAGCTAGTAGAGTGCATTGCGGAGAGACAGCATGCACATCCAAGAGAGGTGGCCTCTGCTGGTGCATGTTTCTTCCAACTTCTGTGGCACACCATACAACTGTGCCCAAATTGCGGATTTGGAATCTAATTGGGTCACTACAACTCTGCCGCTTGGGGGGTGGAGGGGGTTGGGGCAGAGTGTCATTGATTCCTTGGGCAACTGTGGACAGCTGCAGTGTGGAGACAGCATCCACATCCATGGAGGCCTGAGAGGTGAAAGGGGAGTGCAACCCTCAGTCGCTGGAGACTTTATAATACAGTGAAATTGGCCAGCACAAGGAGTGTCCCAACACCCCACTGTCAGAGCACAAGATGACAGGGCTGGCGACAGGCAGTCCAAGCTAGGATCTCTGGAGAGACGTTTGGCGTTGGTGTGGAAGGTGGAGGCCGCATGGGGCACATCAGACTGGTCAAACTGGCAAGGGGAATGTCCGCTGGTAGGAGGGGCACTGGAGCCACTGCCAGAGGCTGAAAGTTGTGGGATCATCAAGCAGAGCTGCTAATGCAGGCAGAAGAAGAAGCTGTAACATTGGCAGATGGACAGCACCCAGTGACCAGAGCACCAGCAAAGGCAGAGGTGTGGCCAAGATGATGGGGGGAGGGGGGCCGTACCTATAAGGCTGCCGTTCCTCACACCAACTAGGAATTTTGTCTAAGTCATGTGGTATCCCCCTACAGTCACTCAGCAATACACCATGGAATCATCAGAAAACATCTGCAAATTGCTACTCACCCTGTCTGTCACATAATTTATGTATATAGAGATTAATAGCTGTCCTGTCACACTTCCCTGGTGCAATACTGATAATATCCTCATCTCAGATGAACACTCACCATCAAGGACAATGTACTGGGTCCTATTACTTAAGAAGTCTTTGAGCCACTCACATAACTGGGGATTATTCTGTATGCTCATTTCTTTATTAACAGTCTACAGTTAGGCACCGTGTTAAATGCTTTTCAGAAATCTAGAACTATGGAATCTGCCTGTTGCCCTTCATCCATAGTTCACAGAATAATGTGTGAAAAAATGGCAAGCTGAGTTTTGCATAAGCAATGCTTTGTAAAACTGTGCTGATTTTTTAACACAAGCTTTTGCATCTCAAGGAACATGATTATATTCAAACTGAGAACATGTTCAAGAATTCTGCAATAAACCAATGTTGAGGATAATTTTGTGCTTAAGTTCTTTTACCCTTCTTACCTATGGGAGTCACCTGCATTTTTTTCCAGTCATTTGAGACTTTGCACTGGGCAAGAAATTTTGTGATAAATACATGCTAAGTAAGGGGACAATGCCATAGATTACACTTTGTAAAATGAAATTGGGCAACTTATATATTTTCAATTTATGCAGTTGCTTCTCTATACCAGGGATGCCTATTACTAGTCATCCATATGGGAGTCTGTTAAATGGTCTAACAACGGTATATTTGCACAGTCCTACTGCGTGAATGTTTTCTTAAAAAGCAGTATTTAAAACTTCAGCTTTCCTTTTGGTATCTTCTATTGCCACACCAGGCTGGAGAACAAGTGACTGGATAGAAGTCTTTGCCTCGCCTAGCTATTTTATGTAAGACCAGAATTTTCTGTCACTTGGCTGGAGCCTTTGCTATGATAGTTTTTATTTACTTCATGCATTGATCTTTTTACAGAGGGGCGAATCTCTACTAACTTTTGCCTGTCTTCATCTGCACATTCTCTTTTGAACTGAGAGTGCAGCAGTCTTTGCTTCCTCAGCATTTCCTAAATTCTTTTGTTAAACCACAGTGGGTCTTCTTCATCTTTAATCCTGTTACTCAGCACATACTTCTCTAGAGTGTGATTTACAATTCATTTAAATATTTCCCATAATTTCTCTACTTCCATCATACTGGAACTAAATGATGCCCACTCATTCTCTAAGTGGGACACTGACAACTGCTTATCTGCTCTTTCTAACAAAAACATTCTCCTAGCCTTCTTGACTGATTTATTAACTTAAGTAACCATCATGGTTATGATGACATCATGATCACTAATCCGTGTCTCAATACTGACATTGTCAATAAGGTCAAGGCCTGTTTGTAGCTACAAGGTCTAAAATATTACCATTGCATGTGGGCACTAAACTAAAGTGATTAAAGCAGTGTACCACATAACATCACCTACACTAACTCAATTACTCAGCCAATCCTTTGATGCTTTCCTGATGTGTTGAAGTATGCCGATGTCAGACCTCTCAAGGACATGGAAAACTAGTGTCTTATTTCTATTCCTCTAGTCCTGTTGAATGTGTAACAGAAAGTAGTTACAATCCAAATTCAAAGTTTTGTTGTAAAAATGATATTACATTGTCTGGCCACATTAATGTGACCATCTGTCAAAAACCTGAATAACCACCTTTTGCACTGTGGACTACTGCAAGATATGCAGGAAGAGTCATTGAGATTCTGGGAGGTACCAACAGAGATGTGAAGCCTTGTTGACTTCAGTGAGGTGGCCAGCTCTAGATTTCTTAATTGAGTATCCATGATGCAAACAACCCAATTGAGGTGGTCTCATAGATTCTCTATCGGTTTTAAATCTGGGGAGCTTAGTGGGCAGGTGAGTACAGTAAACTATCCTGGTGCTCTTTAAACCACGCATGTACACTGCGAGCTGTGTGATAAGTTGCAGTGCCCTGCTGGTAGGTGCCATCTCGCCAGTGAAAACTGAACTGCATGTAGGATAGACATGATCCCCAAGTTTAGATGCATACTTGGTTTATCCATTGTACATTCCAGAATGATGACCCAGTGGATGACCTCCAGCCTGGGCACTTCCAATAATTGATGCAGGATATTTGCTGTCAGACATTTCCCACCATACCTGCCAACAGCCATCTGTCTGATGGAGCATAAAATGTGATTCATCAGAAAATGCTACCTGTTGCCACAGAGTGGGCATCCAGTTGCAGTACTGATGTACAAATTCCAGCCTTCATTGTCAATAAAGAACAGCAACATGGGTACATGAACTAGGTGTCTGCTGTGTAGGCCCACAAGCAGCAATGTTTGCTGAATGTTGGTAGCCCCTTGGTTCACGTGGGAGGTCAGTTGCTCAATAGCTGCATTTCTATTCACCCATACACATCTCCACAGCCATCATTCACCCCTATAATCTATGGCCCATGATGCACCACAGTTGCCTCAATGCCAGTTTTGGATAGTGCCATTTTGCCAAGCACGGTGTACTTTAACCACGGCAGCACATGAAAAGTTTACAAACTTAGTCATTTTGGAAATGCTTCCATCCTTGGCCCAAAAGCCATTTATGATGTCCTTTTGGATGTCAGGTAAATTGCTCCATTTCCACATTATGACACTGATTGCATTGCTTTCTGCCTCCCCTCAACATGCTTTATATACAAGATTTTAAACATGGCTGCAACAGCAACTGTTGAAATTGTTCACGATAAAGGATGACAGCCGAAAAGAGTTGCAGGATAAATATTTTTATCCTGCAACTGTTTTTGGCTGTCATCCTTTATCGCTTTATATACAGTCCACTGCTAGTGCTGTCATCTGTGAGTAGTTATAGCACATTGATGTTGCACATAGACAAGTGGTCACATTAATGTATCTGGACCATGTATACACGTGCACTTTGTATGTTAATTAGGAAAAACGCTCTGAACACAGTGCGTACATTTGCAGATATATTCTGCAGTCTTATAATTGCCTTTGTCTCTGTGACCATGTCATGCTTATCTATAGATTAGATAAATATGGGACTGAGTGCAATGCTCTGAAATGGCTTAATCATACCTGCAGAACAGAAAACAAAGAGTAACTCTGTCTTGAAATACAGTGAATTTTTATCCTAAATAGAGTACAGCATCACAAGGTGTGCCTCAAGTCTCCACATTTTAGGGCTAATCCTGTTTGTACACCACGTAAATGATTCCATGTGTAAAGTTAAAGTTCTTGCACATTTGTTGTTCACTTTTACTTTTTTGCCTTTAAGAGGGCTGGTCAAAAAGTAAGGTGGCTTTTCAAATTGCTTGGGCAATGTACATTCAATTATCGAGCAAAGAATGTGCATCAAGTTTTGTGTGAAAAATGGAATCGAGTACTCTAAAACACTTGAAATGTTGACAATGGCATATGGTGAGTCTACTCTAAGTAAAAAAAAGTGTTTACAAGTGGTACAAGCTCTTCCATGATGGCTGAGAAGATGCCAATGACAAACCTTGCTCTGGAATCCCCAGCACACCAACAACAGATGATAATGTCAAAGCTGTGAAAAAAATTGTTTTGCAAAATCATGAAGGTACCACACGAGAAGTTGATGAGTATATTGGCATATTGGTCAGCTTGTGTCATGAAATTTTTTGAAAATTTTTGGCACGAGACATATTCAGCGAAGTTTGTTCCAAAACTTCTCAATTTGGATCAGAAGAACCATTGCATGAGCATCGCTCAGGAGCTATTGAATGATGTCAGTGATGATCCTGATATGCTCAAAAGGGTCATAACTGGTGATGAAACATGGGTTTATTGTAATAATGTTGAAACCAAAGCCCAATTGTCCCAATGGAAGCATCCTGGAGAGCCAAGACCAAAAAAAGAATACCAAATTTGAGCAAAATATCAAAGTTTTGCTCACTGTTTTTTTGAATTACCATGGTATAGCGCATCATGAATTTTTGTCTCAAGGTCATACAGTCAATAAGGGTATTACCTTGATGTTATACACTGTTTCCAAGAAGCAATTAGCAAAATTAGCATCACGACAAAGCACCTGCTCATTCATCGTTGCTTGTGAGGGATTTTTTTGGTCAAAAACAACATGAAAATCATGCCTCAGCCACCGTATTCACCAGATTTGGCCTCCTGTGACTTTTTCCTGTTCCCAAAACTGAAGAGACCTATAAAAGGATGAAGACTTTCAATGATTCAGGAAATAAAAACTGCGTCTCTGGAAGTACTCAAGGCTGTACCAAAAAGTGCTTATGAGAAGAGCTTCGAGGATTAGAAGAAGCATTGGCACAAGTGTATTGTATCTCAGGGGGTTACTTCGAAGGGGACAACATGAATACTTTCCCGTATATTATTTATTAGTACATGAATTTCATGTATTACAGGGTGGCCAACAAATTTCATAAGCTCTTGCACTAACTCATCTTCGTCAGGTACATGGATGTTTTTCAGTTCATACAGGGTGAGTCGGGAGGAAATGCACAGGCTTTGAGGGATGATAATATTAGTGCAGAAGAAGCTGAGAAGCACTGTGGTGAAGTGGCTATAATACTAAACTGTTGGATGGAGGGTCATGAGTTCAAAACTCACCTGGGCTGTACAATTTTAATTTCTATATTCAGTTCGAGTACATTCTAGAAGTACCCACAAATACCAAGCATCATTGTACTGGAATGTTCTGTAGCTGTATATATACTGTATGTGTTCTGGCCAGAGGCAGTTCGCTCCACGAATATAAGTGATTCTGAACAAAAAACTTGATTTGGACGTATGCCCTATTGCAAATGGTTTCTGAGATAAAATGTTTGTAATAATACTTCGTTACTTATTTTCTGTGTTATTCAAACATCGCTTTTGTTCACAATGTATGACAGTACTGTAGAGGAAGCCGAAATGAACAGTTTGATACAGGACACTTGTGTTTCATCAGGTTGGGAAACTACTTCAAATTGGGCTACAGAGAGTACCTAAGCAACAGTGCATTCGCATTTGCAGCATATTCATAACAACTTTGGCAACATGTGGCTGTTCTCACATGATGTTTAGAGTATTCTGCATGTTTCACTATTAAGCTCTTACACATCCTCCTTACAGAGCCAATCTCTCCCCGTGTGATTTCCATGTTTTTAGAGCCCTAAAGAAAGACAGTGTTGGTTCCATAGGCAACTGCAAACATTTTTCCTTTAAGACACTGACCAAATTGTCTCACACTAGAATGTATGTATAAAACAGTTAAAGTGATTTTGAAATAAAGAACATTTTACTTACTTTTTCCCCCCTGTCTCATTTTCATTTGACTGCCCTTATACCTTCAAAATATTCTGCCCATTTCAGCAATGTTTCTTGTTCATCTCTATTTATCTCACCAGTGCTATTTTTACATGAATTTCATGTTAGTTGAAAATTTTTTCTCATCTTTCCAATTATATGATAATACTTTTTGATTAAAGGAGATCACTCACCAAAAATAGAAGCACTGGTTTCTCAATAGGCACACACGAAAGAAAGAAAACTTGCTGGCTTTTGGAGTTATCATTTGATGAGTTCTGGATTTGTACTACCTGGTGGTCAATTTTATTCTTGACAGTTTGGCAGTGGCTATTCCTTTTGGTGGACAGCTGGTTGTAGTCATACCAACAGAAAAGGCTGTGCAGAGTTAGTGTAAGGCATGGTTGCTTCCACAGGTGACCCGGCCGCTGATGGGGTAGGACAAGCCTGTGACAGTACTGGAATAGGAGGTCCTGGGTGGGTGGATTGGGTAGGTCTTCCACCTTGGTATGATCCCTGTGGCTTGGGGTTTGGAGTGGGACTGTCTTAGGATGGACGAGGACATTGTGTAGGTTGGGTGCACAATGGAACACCTTGTTAGGAGGGATGCGAAGGATCTTGGGTGGGGTGTGCCTCATTTCAGGGCAGGATGAGAGAAAATTAAAACCCCGGGAAAGGATATGGTTCAGTTGTTCCAGGCCAAGGTGATACTGAGTGACGAGGGGGCACTCCTTTGTAGCTTATTTGTGGGGATGGTGAGAGGATTGAGGGTGTCTGAGGATATAGCACAGGAAATCTGTTTGTGGACAACATCTGTAGTATGTTATAAATTGGTACTTAACATTGGTACACTCTGATGCATAACACTTGATGACCTAAAGCTAAAGCAGTGATATCTGACTAGTGATCCAAAGAAAATAATGACATTAGTTGCTAATGCCTGTCTATAAAGGCCTTTGAGAGACCTCCAGCATACTGGAAAAAGGAGTTCTTGTCACTGCAGACACCTGATCCATGGGTGGCTAGACCGTATAGGAAGGATTTTTTGGTATGGAAAGGATGGCAACTGTAGAAATGCAGGTGCTGTTGGTGGTTAGTAGGTTTAATGTGGACAGAGCTGTGGATGGAGCCATCAGAGAGGTGGAGATGAATGTCCAGAAAGGTGGAAGATTAGGTAGAGGAGGACCAGGTGAAGTGGGTGGAAGAAAAGTGTTGAGGTTGTGAAGCAACGAGGATAGGGTGCCTTGGCCCTGAATCCAGAGCTTGAAAATATCGTCAACGAACCGAAAACGGACTAGTGGTTGGGACTTTTGGGAGGCTGAGAAGGTTTCCTGTAGATGGCCCATAAACAGCATACTGGCATAGGAGGTTGCCCATGGCTGCTGTGCCATGTGTTTGTTTGTAAACCTTCCCTTCAAAGAAAAAATAGTTGTGGGTTAGTATGTAGTTGGTAAGGTATATAAGAAATGAGGTGGTAGGTTTGGAGTCTGAAGGATGCTGGCCAGGGGCACGAGTGATGTTGGTGTATAGGAGGTTGGCATCAAAGTGATGAGTAGTGATCCAAGAGGTAAATAGGTTAGGGGTGGTGGAAAGTCAGTGAAGGAAGTGGGTAATATATTTGATCTGGGAGGCTAGGTTTTGTGCAAGTGATCAAGTGATTGGAGATGTTGGTCAACAAGAATGGCAATTCTTTCAGTGGAAGCACAATAGCCAGCTATAGTTGGGCATCCAGAATTGTTGAGTTTGGAAGGCATGTGTGTGTGTGGAGGGGGGGGGGGGGGGATGAGGAAGGAGATGGACTAATGGACTAAGGTAAGAGTTCAGTCATCCCCTCCGAATCCATGTCCTATGTTGCCTTCAGTGTGTGCTGTTTCCCACCACCCACTATAATTGTGCCAGCCTATGTACCTGCCTCCCATTCCTCCTACATTCCTAGCTGGCAAATCGGCCACCTCCTTCTGAGCTGCTAGCCACCCACCCCCAATCAGTCCCTCTTCCTACCTCCTGCCTCCCTCTCCCTCTACCTCTGTCAAAAAATAACACTGGCATTGTTAGTTCAGCTGGCACCATGTAGGACATAGGTGTGTGTGTGTGTGTGTGTGTTTTGTATTGTGAACTGTGTGTATGTATTTTACTCTAGCTCATCAAAGGATTATTCTGAAAGTTAGCAAGTGTTCTTTCTTTTGTATGTGCCTGCCAACAACTCAACACTTCTGCTTTTCAGTGAGTGGTCTCATTTAATAGAAAAGTATTTACATTCTACAAGAACTTTCCTACAACAATTACACAATAAAATTTTCTTGTTTCTTTCTGTAGCTGTAGTTTTACTACCTCTTGAAATATGCCTCCAGCCTATCTTTTTTTCTTTTTCTTACATATGCTATGAGCATTAGACCTTAATTCTTTACATAAATCCATATTTCTTCTTGTTTCTCTCTTCATCATTCTCAGTCTTGCTGCATTTTTATGTTTTACAGCCAGGGTATATTTGTCATCAACCATTAATTTCTTTTCTTTCTCTTTATTCCAATTGTTTCTTCTGCTACCTTTCCCCACTTCCTAGATCCTGTTCCACTTACCTTGTTTTCCTATTGTTTCCTCAATGTTGTCAGAGCATCTTTAATTTTTATTTGATATGTTTATAAAGTTTCAAAATCATTCAATTTTTTGTATTCCAGTTTGCGTTTTTTTACATTCCAGTTTCATGTATTAAATTTAACTTCTCTCTCAGTACAGCTTTTACCAAATAGTGCTCTGAATCACATTTTGGACCTCTGCATCTCCATACATCTATGACTGATGAGGCATTTTGTGTTTTTGCTAATATGTGGTCTATTTGCTTGACTACTCCACCTACACTAGACTCCCATGTTCCAAGGTCAATTGTACTGTGTAGAATGCAGGTACTCTCGATAAATGAATTATTACTAGCAGCAAACTGGCATAGCATATCTTCATTCTCATTACTCTCTTCATGTAAAGTGTATCTCCCTAATACTCTTCCACATTCATTTCATCTAACCTTTGCATTAAAGTCCCCCAAAATTAGCCATAGGTCATAGTTTTGTATTTTGTCACACGTACTTTCAAGGACTTCACAAAACTGTTCTTTTATTCTTTCTTCTGCTTTTCCTGTTGGTACAAATGCTGTTATTATTGTTATATTCCTGAAGTACCATTTTATTCTCAGTATTCTGAGTCTTTTGCTTATTGGTTCAAATTCCACAGACTTCTCCTAATCCCTTTCATTATTGTAAACCCTGTTTCATATTGAACTCTTCTTTCAGCTCCACAAACAGCAGAGAATACTGAGGCATATATCTGTCCTTGACTTTGAATCTCATTTCTTGTAGTGCCACAATATTGTACTTAAACTTCATGATCTCTTCAACTATGTCTTTCATTTTCCCAGGTTTCAACATTGCTCATAGGCCAAGCTACTACTGACAAATCTTTTGTCCTTTGCCTTTGTCAAAGTCGTGTTCTGTACATCCCATCCATTATCCATGGCTCCTGTAGTTCCATAATATGACAGTTTTATGGTGTGGTGTTACTGGCCCCTTCTCATCCTCTGCCCTGGAGGATGGATTTTTTTAGGGTTCACTTCCCTATGAAGACTGGCTTCTCTATGCCTTTGGGAGACCTCCCTGTCCAATGGTGTGGGACACATTTTGTCTGGCTCCTCTGTCAGGCTTGTATGGCCCTGCAGGTAACTACACTGCTGCCAGTACTCAGCTTCCTTGAAACATTCAAAGCCTACCACTTGACAGTAAAGATGTCTTCAATAAGGCAGTGTCATGTGGGGGAGTAAGCATTTTGCTTAAATTTATTCAGCACTCACACTAATTGGTTTGTTCAACCATAGTATTGTTTCTCAAGGCTTAATTCTTCAGCTGAGAATTTATTCCAGTTATACCTTCCTCTTCTTCTGTGATTAATTCAGTAAGTGCTTTTTTTGTAGGGCATAATTTAAAAACTTTAAATTTGCAGTTTAAACAGGTGTGAATAAGTAGTCAATCCCACTGCTTAATTTCTTGCTCTTTTCAAAAGAAAAGCTAGTTTTGTATTTAGGTACATATTTTTGGTCTCAATTAGGAGTTAATGGAGAATCCATTTGAAGCATGGAATGTTGCATTACCACTTCAAGTTTATAAGGATAATGATACAAACAACACTATTACTATCAAGACCTTAATTTAATAGCAGTTATTTGCCATGTATTGAACTGTAGGAATATAAAATGGACTGCTCAAGTATATGGGAGATATGGCAAGTAGGACTAACATGAACATACACAGAGAATGGCAGAACAAATAGTCACAGGTTTGATTGACACACAGGAGTGTGTCACAGAAATCCCAGAAGAACCAGAATTAACTGGTCTTTGAAGATACACAACAGTTGCCCTGCGAAAGCCTATGTACAAAGATTCAAGAACTGGTATTAAATGAAGAATCAACTAATATACTAAAACCTTCTACAAATCACTCCTGCAGAGGTTGTCAACATACGATTAAACTATTTACATATTTATTATATATTTTCCTTCCATATACTTTACAATCTGTGCATATAATTTCAATTGATATGTGGGTAGCAGAAATTCTTTTTGATTCTCATACTGTATGTGTGGTCAAATATTTTTGTCTGCTGTGTAGGAAGATTATAATTTCATAAATGTATAAAAGGTGATGGTCCCCCTTCAGTCCTGTTTAACTTAGCACTGCATAGTCTGGCACAAAAAAATAGACAAGATAGGGAGAACAATGATGAAATCCAGTCAGATATGTGCATATGCAGATGAGTTTGCAATCATGGTAAAAGATATAAACAACTTTAAAGAAATGTACAGAATGGAAGCAGAAAAAGAAGAAGAAGAAGAAGAAGAAGTACATGCAGATGGCCATTTCAGAAACAAACCATATGAGCTGAAGTTCCCTCATTTTTTAAAGCTGTCAGCTACTTCTATTACCTTGGTGTCCTTTTCACCAGTGTTAATAATATGGTTTTTCAATTTGTGGGTCACAATTGCCTGGGGGGTCACGGTCACAGGACAAAGCAGTTGCAAGATAACTGTCATCATATGTCATCATAAAGTCTTTTTTTTATTCGCTTCTGCCACAGCCACTTGTACCACACTTGGAGGGCTGCACAGATCTTTTAAGAAACTTGTCCATTTTATGTTCACTCAGAGTGAAGTGCAAAGACAATAATCCCATCCATACTTGCTGGCGCACTCCTATAACTGATTTTAGTGACCGAAAATGCGCAACTATGCCCCCACTGACCCCTTCTCACCCCCCACGCCTGTACTGTCACAAAGAATATAATTATATCTCTGCCAGCAGAGCACTGTAACCTCTTTTCACATTACATTTGGTTTTTCAATCAGTATAGTATCAATAGAAATAAAATTAAATACATTGTCTTTGAAATCGCTGACATACTTTTATTATGGTTCTGGGAGTCGCCAGAATATTTTTACTTGGAAAGGGGTTGCGTACTAAAAAAGGTTGAAAAACACTGTGTTAAAGAAAGGATACAAACAGAAAATAAAGCCTGTTATGTAAACTTAAAGGTATTTAATAATTCTCAAATTACAAGAGCAACCAAGTTAAGACTATATTATTTCCCTGTATGACCAGTTGTTACATATGGGTCAGAAATGTGGACAATGACAGAAGCAGATATGAGCAACATAAGACATCTGAAAGAAAACTCCCGGGAAAAATTTATGGGTGTGTGTGGGCAAGCTGGGAGTTGAAGAGTAAGGTACAACCATGAAATACAACAGCTTGAACAAAAGGAAGTCATACTGAAACTCATCAGAACTCAAAGAATGCACCATTTAGAACATATGGAGAGGGTGGCAGATGACAGGCTGCTCAAACAAATAACAAAAGGCAGATTGTATTCCACCAAAAGGGAGGGTCAACTAAGAGCTAGGTAACTGGACAATGTGTTGACTGGCCTTAGCAAGATAGAAATTGGAGATGAAAATTACTGTAACCACCAATCTTGAATTTAATGAGATAACTGATACAAACATTCAAAACCAAACTTAATTTCACTCTTTCAGATTCAGAGATTGCTCTTTCATGTGATAAGAACAGAATAAAGAAAACAGCACAAAGAAAAACAAACCAACACAAAATAAGAATGCTTTAAATGTTAGAAAAACAGAATGTGAACATTAATGATAAAATTACAATCATGTGACCCATTTGGAAACCTTGTTGTCTGTCTTTTGCCTGTTGCTGACAGGGTTATTCCCATCTTCTCCATTCCTGAGACACTAAATTCTGTTGCAAAGGTAACCTCTGGTCTTCCACACAGTATTTCGGTCGTATCCCTATATGGTATTAGAGCAATGGCAGCAATGGATAGGGTCACCTTGTGCACTCTTGTGTGTGCCTCAGGGCCTAATTTATCATGGTTATAAGACAGTGGCAGCAACCATGGAGGGAACAGGGTACAGCTAACTACAGATCGTGATGCATGCTGGAAAAAATGACACCTGTCATCTGAACTCTGGGACTATAATTGGTTCATTCCAACAGCTGGCAGAGAAGGTTGAGAAGACCAGACTAGCTTACTGAGTTCCAATGAAGCTATAGTGTGCAGCATTGTCCCCAGAACTGACCATGGCCCCCAAGTTCTGACTCTGGTGGAAAGTAGTGTATTTGTCACAGTAGACAAAAAACTCAAATCTACTAAGACAGAAATAGAAGCTGTGTGTGAGATCATTTGGACAAGACTCAATATCAATGTGGAGCACAAACTTGTAACTGGGCCATTTCAACCACCAGAGTTTTACTCCAGCATGTAACTGAAAACTTTACAGAAAACCTCAGCTTGCTGTGTTCCCCAGCCATTCTATCATTGTTAGAAAACACTTTTAACTGTCCATTTTTAACTATCCATCAATAAATAGTTTATTAAATGGGGGGGGGGGGGGGGGGGCACTGCAGCAAGACATCTTGTATAACAGTGATAAATGCTCTCCCTGAAAATTACCTAGAATAGATAGTGTGGAAGCCCACTCTTGCTTTAAAAAATATAAATGTTAATGGCAACAGACCTGACCTCTTTAAGGATGTTCACATTGAAACTGGTATTAGTGACCACCAGCCAGTTGTAGCAGTTATGACTAACAGAATACAAAGGGGAAGTAAAACAAATAGAAAGATGGGCATGTGGTGTGGTGTCAATCTCAAGAAGGAATTCAGTACTTTAAGCTCCGGGGATAAACATGTAAAGGAATGGTGACTCAAGTTTACAAGAATAATTAACCAAGTACTGGATAGATATGTAACCAGTTCATGATGAGAGGCTCCCTCCATGTTATACAATCTCTGAAATAAACTTCTAAAGAAATTGTAACTACTGCACAAAAGGCATAAAATGAAGCATAGAAGTATAAACAGAGAGTATCACAAGGCTAATGTGTGAAACTTTCAATGATAACTGGAGCAGAATCTTAATGATATCTCTGTCATGAAACTCAAAGAAATTCTGATCGTATGTAAAAGTCTGGTTGTGGCACCAAAGTTAGCGTCCAGACACTCATGGATCACACAGACACTAAAATTACGGGAAACAAAGCAACAGCAGACATGTTCAACTTAGCTTTCAAGTCTACGTCTACATCTGCATTATGCTGCACAACCCAGCTAAAAGTGTGTGGCGGAGGGTACTTCTGTTACCACTCTCCCTCCCCCAATTCCTGTTCCACTTGCAAATGGCATGTGGGAAGAATATTTGTTGGTGAGCCTCTGTCTTAGCTCTAATTTCTCAGATTTTCTCATCACGGTCATTTAGTGAGATGAATGTGGGAGGAAGTAATATGTTCTCCGACTCTTCCCAGAAAGTGCTCACATGAAACTGCAGTAGTAAACCTATCTGTGATGCACAATGCCTTTCTTATAGTGCCTGCCTCTGGAGTTTGTTGAACATTTCTGTAATGCTCTTGCAGCAGCCAAAAGATCCCATGATGAGATGATGAGATGCACCACTCTTCATTGGATCTTCTCTCTCTCTCTCTCTCTCTCTCTCTCTCTCTCTCTCTCTCTCTCTCTGTCTGTCTGTCTCTCTATCAATCTGCCTGTCTCTATATTCAAGCAATCCTGCCTGGTAAGGACATATATGTGTGAAAGACCTTCTTTCCATTGTGAAACTAAATAAGTCACAATTACGCAGCAACTTGAGTGCCAAACGCTGAAATTTTCTGCATCTGTCCATATGCTGACAGTTTATACCAAATTATGTCTTCAGCACATCAAAAATAATCAAATAATACTGAAAATTTGTTTTGTTTGTGATCTATGTTGTTAAGAAATGTGAAATATAAAACAACTGTATTGCAATTTAAATGTGGTGTGTTCACAGATTTCCCCCTCTTCCCCCTCCTCACTCTCAGACAGTGTGGCATGGCAGTAGGAAAAACATGCCAGTCAGGCTGAGTGTCTTGGTACATGAGCCTGGGCATGACCCGTGAGCCAAAATCTTGGCCGCCCCCGACATACGTGAACGTAACAGTTTGTGAGGATATGGAATGGAATGATCATGTAGAATCATCCGTAGATAAAGCAGACGCCAGACTTTGGCGTTTTGGTAGGATATTGGAAAAATACAGTCATTCTACAAAGGACATCGCTTACAAAACATTCGTGCAATCACTCCTAGAATATTACTCAAGTGCGTCAGACCCACACCAAATAGTATTGACAGGGGATATTGAACTTATACAGAGAAGCACAGCATAGGATGATGGGGTTTCGGGTTCTGCTGGATAGGTCAGGAGTCCACTACACGCAGCAAGCGGCTGCACGGGTAGCAGGGGTTGTGTGGCATGGACTGGGTGGTTTTTTAGGTTAGATGGCCTCAGGCAAGTACAGAAAGGGCAACAGCCTCAAAAGGTGCGGGGCCAAGTCAGAACAATCGGGGACCAAGCAGCAATCGGTATTGTAATTGTAAACTGTCGAAGCTGCATTGGTAAAGTACCGGAACTTCAAGCGCTGATAGAAAGCACCGAAGCTGAAATCGTTATAGGTACAGAAAGCTGGCTGAAGCCAGAGATAAATTCAACCAAAATTTTTACAAAGGCACAGACGATGTTTAGAAAGGATAGATTGCATGCAACCGGTGGTGGCGTGTTTGTCGCTGTTAGTAGTAGTTTATCCTGTAGTGAAGTAGAAGTGGATAGTTCCTGTGAAATATTATGGGTGGAGGTTACACTCAACAACCGAGCTAGGTTAATAATAGGCTCCTTTTACCGACCTCCCGACTCAGCAGCATTAGTGGCAGAACAACTGAGAGAAAATTTGGAATACATTTCACATAAATTTTCTCAGCATGTTATAGTCTTAGGTGGAGATTTCAATTTACCAGATATAGACTGGGACACTCAGATGTTTAGGACAGGTGGTAGGGACAGAGCATTGAGTGACATTATACTGAGTGCACTATCCGAAAATTACCTCGAGCAATTAAACAGAGAACCGACTCATGGAGATAACATCTTGGACCTACTGATAACAAACAGACCCGAACTTTTCGACTCTGTAAGTGCAGAACAGGGAATCAGTGATCATAAGGCCGTTACAGCATCCCTGAATATGGAAGTTAATAGGAATATAAAAAAAGGGAGGAAGGTTTATCTGTTTAGCAAGAGTAACAGAAGGCAGATTTCAGACTACCTAACAGATCAAAACGAAAATTTCTGTTCCGTCACTGACAATGTTGAGTGTTTATGGAAAAAGTTTAAGGCAATTGTAAAATGCGTTTTAGACAGGTACATGCCGAGTAAAACTGTGAGGGACGGGAAAAACCCACCGTGGTTCAACAACAAAGTTAGGAAACTACTGCAAAAGTAAAGAGAGCTTCACTCCAAGATTAAACACAGCCAAAACCTCTCAGACAAACAGAAGCTAAACGATGTCAAAGTTAGCGTAAGGAGGGCTATGCGTGAAGCGTTCAGTGAATTCGAAAGTAAAATTCTATGTACTGACTTGACAGAAAATCCTAGGAAGTTCTGGTCTTACGTTGAATCAGTAAGTGGCTCAAAACAGCAGATCCAGACACTCTGGGATGATGATGGCATTGAAACAGAGGATGACACGTGTAAAGCGGAAATACTAAACACCTTTTTCCAAAGCTGTTTCACAGAGGAAGACCGCACTGCAGTTCCTTCTCTAAATCCTCACACAAACGAAAAAATGGCTGGCATCGAAATAAGTGTCCAAGGAATAGAAGAGCAACTGGAATCACTCAACAGAGGAAAGTCCACTGGACCTGACGGGATACCAATTCGATTCTACACAGAGTACACGAAAGAACTTGCCCCCCTTCTAATGGCCGTGTATCGCAAATCTCTAGAGGAACGGAAGGTTCCAAATGATTGGAAAAGAGCACAGGTAGTCCCAGTCTTCAAGAAGGGTCGTCGAGCAGATGCGCAAAACTATAGACCTATATCTCTGACGTCGATCTGTTGTAGAATTTTAGAACATGTTTTTTACTTGAGTATCATGTCGTTTTTGGAAACCCAGAATCTACTCTGTAGGAATCAACATGGATTCCGGAAACAGCGATCGTGTGAGACCCAACTCGCTTTATTTGTTCATGAGACCCAGAAAATATTAGATACAGGCTCCCAGGTAGATGCTATTTTCGTTGACTTCCGGAAGGCGTTCGATACAGTTCCGCACTGTCGCCTGATAAACAAAGTAAGAGCCTACGGAATATCAAACCAGCTGTGTGGCTGGATTGAAGAGTTTTTAGCAAACAGAACACAGCATGTTATTATCAATGGAGAGACGTCTACAGACGTTAAAGTAACCTCTTGCGTGCCACAGGGGAGTGTTATGGGACCATTGCTTTTCACAATATATATAAATGATCTAGTAGATAGTGTCGGAAGTTCCATGCGGCTTTTCGTGGATGATACTGTAGTATACAGAGAAGTTGCAGAATTAGAAAATTGTAGTGAAATGCAGGAAGATCTGCAGCGGATAGGCACTCGGTGCAGGGAGTGGCAACTGACCCTTAACATAGACAAATGTAATGTATTGCGAATACATAGAAAGAAGTATCCTTTATTGTATGATTATATGATAGCGGAACAAACACCGGTAGCAGTTACTTCTGTAAAATATCTGGGAGTATGCAAGCGGAATGATTTGAAGTGGAATGATCATATAAAGTTAATTGTTGGTAAGGCGGGTACCAGGTTGAGATTCATTGGGAGAGTCCTTCGAAAATGTGGTCCATCAACAAAGGAGGTGGATTACAAAACACTCGTTTGACCTATACTTGAGTATTGCTCATCAGTGTGGGATCCATACCAGATCAAGTTGACGGAGGAGATAGAGAAGATCCAAAGAAGAGCGGCGCGTTTCGTCACAGGGTTATTTGGTAACCGTGATAGCGTTACGGAGATGTTTAGCAAACTCAAGTGGCAGACTCTGCAAGAGAGGCGCTCTGCATCGCGGTGTAGCTTGCTCGCCAGGTTTCGAGAGGGTGTGTTTCTGGATGAGGTATCGAATATATTGCTTCCCCCTACTTATACCTCCCGAGGAGATCACAAATGTAAAATTAGAGAGATTAGAGCGCGCACGGAGGCTTTCAGACAGTCGTTCTTCCCGCGAACCATACGCGACTGGAACAGAAAAGGGAGGTAATGACAGTGTCACGTAAAGTACCCTCCGCCACACACCATTGGGTGGCTTGTGGAGTATGAGTATAAATGTAGATGTAGATGTAGATGAATAGACACAGTGGGAAATCATCACAAAAATGCTGAAAAACCCAAACTGGCAAATGCTTGATGATGATGTCAACTATCCCACAAAAGCCTAGTTACAAAATTCCAAGAACAAGTATTAAATGAGGGATCCAGGAATATACTACAGTGCCCTATGTATGGCTCCCATAGGGACCAAAAAGACAACATCCTACTAATTACAGTTCACATGGAGGCATTTAAGCAGTATTCCATAAGGAATGGAACAGGAAGGTATCCTAATATGTATTTCAATTGAGAATACCCTCTGATATGCACTCCACAGTGGCCTGCAGTCATTCTCAGGGTAGTTTTGTTCTTTTTGAAGAATGGAGTTAAATTTTCAGTTATGTAGCAGAAGGAATGGGTATACCCCTTGATGATATTAAACTTCAGTTTGACTACCAAACATTTTATTGGGTGGATAAGGAAAGCAAATATCAGCACATTTTCATGTAGAAAATCTGATAGTATTTCTTAGTAATTTTTTAAAGGATTACTGTAAACTTGACTGTTGAGCAAGCTATATGTAAGTTATTACCTTTTTTATCACTGTTTTGTGTAAGGTTTGTAACTTCAAAACCAGAAACATGTTAAACTGGATTTATATGAAGCCTACAATTTTTATGAATACTCCATCTTGGATGCCTTGTTTCATGTTATACTCATTATTTTTTATCATCTAGTCAGCTGAGTGTGAGCAACCTAATTTCTGTGAATCTATGACTCTTTCATAAAACACCTGATAGGAAAGCATTATTGTTTAAAAATTTCAGAATATTGCCTCTTCAGTGTTTTAGTAGTAACTTTAACATATGAACTGCTCATCTGACAAACTTTTGTTCAAGTAACTTGTATATATGTATAACACTAAATTTCTAAAGTAATTGAAGTGCAATTTTTTTAAGTTAGACCAGTATTTGAAGCTTGAGAACTTGAGAATGAATGAAAAAAATCTCTTTTCCAGGTGTCAGACATAGGAAGTCATGTAATGGAGGTTATTGGAGATGCAGTCAGAAAAGTTTCTGTTTCACCAGGAGCTAGTCAAAAGCTTGCAAATCCCATAAACCTGCAGGGATTACTTCCAAAAGACACCTACACTTTTTACCGATACCATGGTTCTCTGACAACACCAGGATGCAATGAATCAGTTGTGTGGACAGTATTTCCAAGTACTATCCCAGTCACCAAACAACAGGTAATGTGTACAATAATTTCTGCTTGCAACTTAATGGAAAACAGACATAAAAATATCTGTTCACCAACTACATCTACATAACTACTCAGCCAATGAAAATAATCCATTTCCAGAAATATAATATTATTATGTGTGTAAAAAATGTACTCACTGAGCAGTGGCAGGAGAAAACAAATATATAAAAGTTAAGGAAATGTGCAATCTTTTGGAGCCAGTGACTCCTTCTTCCAGCAGAAGGGTTAAGGGGAAGGAAGATGGATGAAGAGAAAGGACTAGTGAGGTTATGAAACCAGGCGAGTTACACAAAAGTCACCCAGAACCATAAGGTCAGAGGAGATTTACTGGAACCAATGAGAAGGGAAGACTGATTATTGGGGACTGCACTGGCTGAAATTTGAAAGACTGAGAGCTTAATGATAGAAGATAGGGTAATAAGCAATATGGAGATTGCTGACAAAACATTGTGCAAGAGTTACTACAAGTGGGAAGCTAAATGCATTACACATGGTAGAGGAGGGGGGGTGGGGGGAATAGGGCAGGTCATAAAACTAAAAGGAAGTGAAGAAAATGATAGTTACTAAGAAGGAATGCTGAGGCCAAAGAAATTAGCATAAATTAAAGCAATGTGGGTGGTGAGGACCAAGGACATGTTGTAAGACCAGTTCCAATCTGTGGAGTTCTGAGAAACTGATGTCAGGGGGAAGAATCCAGACAGCATGTATGATGGAACAGGTCACATCTGTCATGTTGTAGAGTATGTTGTGGAACTGGATATTGTGTGTTGCCAGTATACATCCTCCATCTATGCCCATATGTTGTGGTAGGAGGGTGCCGAGGGCAAGTCTAACAGCAGGGACAGTCACAGGGGTAGGAGCGATGGGGTATGGGAATGAGTGCAAGAGGAATATATGCTCTGACCAGGATAATCTGAAGATCTTTTGTTTTAGGGTGGGGGGTTGTGGGGGGAGGGGGGTGGGGGGGGGGGGGTTGGGGGGGAATCTATTCTAGGTGTGGTAGGCAAAAGTCAGACATAATGGACCTCATTTCAGGGCATGATTTTAAGAAGTCATAGCCTTGTTGAGCCTTGTTGATTAAGCTGATTAATACATTTGAGACCAGGATAGTATTGAGTGACAAGAGCTGTACTCCCAAGTTATATTTTTCAGTGATCAGCAGTATCAGGATTGGATGTGATGACCCTTCTTAACTAGGCCGGTGAAGTAATTATGTCCAGTGAAGATTGAGGTGATAATTGTGGTTTATTGCAGTAAAGAGTCAGCATCTATTGCAGTAAAGAGTCAGCGTCTGAACAAATCCATTTGCCTCAAATACCATGGCAGTATGGAAGGGAACATTTAACATGGAAAGGGTGGCAACTGTCAGAATGTAAGTACTGTTGGCTGTTTGTAGGTTTATGTGAACAGAAGTATGTAGCTGACATTCAGTGTGGATGAGGTCAGCATCAAGTAAAGTGGCATGGGATTCAGAATAGAATCATGTAAAACTTAATTGGGTGAATGTATTTAGAGATTAAAGACTTTTTACAGGTCTGCTCCACTGTGTCATCATTGTATCTAAACCAGACCAGGACCTGAAGGCTTATGGCTCTTAGGAAAGCCCCCTCCAAGAGACCCATGGAATGGTTGGCAAAGGTAGGAGCCATCCTGGTTCCCAAGGTCACATGCCCCTGTTCTGTTTGTATGTCTCAAAGGTAAAGTAGTTATTTGTGAGTATAAAGTTGATTAAAGTGAGAAGGAAGCACATAATAGATTTGGAATGAGATGGGCATTGGTTGAGGTAATGTTCAGCAGCAGGCAGACTGTGTACATGGGGGATGTTGGAATAGAGGGAGGAGACATCAATGATGACAAACAAGGTTTGATGTCAGAATGGGATGAGCACAGATTTCAGATGATCAAGGAAATGGTTGGCGTCATCTTTATACTATAGTTTGCAGGTGTTGATAACCTAAGGCAGATATAAGTTCAGTGAGTGCCCTGAAGTAAGCAACTATGGGATACCCAGGGTGATTGGGCTTGTGTATCTTAAGAAGAAAGCAAAAGTTGGGAGTGTCTGGCTTGGGTGAGGTAAGAAGTTCTATGGATTGAGCTATCAGTCCTTGTGAGGGACCTGAGGTTTTAAGGATGAACTGTAAGTGAGTTTTTATCACACAGATGGGATCTTCATGGCAGATCCTGTATGTAGAAGTGTTAGACACCTGGTGTAGACCCTCAGTTGCACACTCCTTTTGATAAAGTGCCACAGTGGGAGATCTCTCGTCCATTGGGAGGGTAATGATGGAGTCATCAGTTTTTAGGGAATGAAGAGTCTGGAGTCTTGCAGAACATGTTAGGTTCATGTTTTAGGGACCTGAGAAAAGCTTGTAAAGCAATGCAAAACGTTGGGAATTTTTGGAAGACCTGTAAAGGGTGATTTTGAGATAGTGGTGGTAGATCAAGCTGGGATCGTGGTCAGAACTGTTCAAGGCAAGGTTCATTGTTGGATCTGCTGTTGGAAAGAGTTTTGGATTGGGTTGTGAAGTGTTACTACCTGTAGGTCCTTCAACAAAACAGGTTTAGGGTGAAAGTGAGACCATTGGATAACAAAGATAATTCAGGGGGAAAGAACGCCTTAGATGAGAGATTGAGAGCATTGTACGACTACGTCTATACTCTGCAAACCATTGTGGAGTGCATAGCAGAGGATACTTTTGTTCTCAGCCACTATCACACCACACTTTGCTTGTTACCATTGATGCCTCCTCCCTCTTCTCCAACATCTTCCATAACATGATTTGGCTGCTGCTGAACATTACAACCAGTGCCCACCTGATTCCAAACCTATGATTTCCTCCCTACTCCCAACTTTATACTTACAAATAACTACCTTTTCCTTTCAGGAGCAGAGAGACAAACAGATCAGGAGCACAGCCATGGGAATCAGGATGGCTCCTTTATATGCCAACCTTATCAGAGGTTACTTGGAGGAGGCTTTACGGGAATCCATAATCCTTCATCTCCTGGCTTAGTTTAAATACATTGATGATACCATTGCCATATGGACTCATGATGAAGCTGACCTGTTAAAATTTTTGGAATCTCTGAATTCATTTTCCCATTTAAATTTCACATGGTCCTATTCTGAATATCATATCACTTTCCTTGACATTGATCTCATTCTCACCAAGGATCTTTACAGCAGTAAACCACAATTCTCATCTCAGTCTTCACTGGACATAATTACTAGATCAGCATAATTCAAAAGCAGATTTAGTAGGCCATCATATCCAATCCTTGTACTGCTGATCACTCCAAAAATGAACTTAGGAGTACACCTCTTGGCACTCAGCACTATCCTGGTCTTGAATGCATTAATCAGCTATGTTGACAAATATATGACTTCTTAAAATCACGCCCTGAAATCAGGTCCATTATGTTTGACACCTTGTCCACCACACCTAGAATAGCTTTTTGCCCCCCACCCCTCTGCCAAAAAAAAGATTTCCACAATATCCTGGCCAGACTCTATGCTCCTCTTGCACCCATTTCCCTACCCCACATCTTTTACCCCTGAGACCATCCCTGCTGTTAGACTTGCCCTTTGCATCTTCCTACCACAACCTACACCAGCCCTGTAACTAGCAAAACATATGCTATCAGAGGGAGAGCCACCTGTGAAACAATACATTATGTATCAGCTGTTACGTGAACATTGTTCAATCTTCTACATTGGTATGTTGTATATTGGCAGGGCATGCTCTACAACATGACAGTTGTGACCTGTTTTCAGTTATGACCTGTTTCATCAGATGTGCCATCTAGATTTTTCACCCTGAAACCAGTTTTTAGAACTGATGTATTTGACTGTCAAGAGAGCAATGCACGAAGCCTACAGTGACTACTGTGGCAGAATATTGTGAAATGATCTCTTACAAAATCCAAAGATAGTCTGGCTGTATGTATAGGTTGTTAGTGGCACCTAAGTTAGTGCCCAGCCTCTAGTGAATAAGACAGGAACAGAAATTGATGGTAGCAAAGCAAAAACTGAAATGGTCAACTCCAGTTTCAAATGTTTCTTTACAAAGGAAAATCCAGAAGAATTGCTTCAATTTAATCCCAATACCATTGTAAACATGAATGAAATATGTATTAGTATCAGTGGTGTTGAGAAACAGCTGAAACCATTAAAACTGAACAAAGATCCAAGACCCAATGGTACTCCTATCAGATTCTATACTGAATTTGCAGTTGATTTTGCCCCTCTTCTAACACTAATCTATTGTAGATCCCTTGAACATAAAACCATGCCCATTTCTTGGAAAAAAGCATGGGTCAAATCTGTCTACAAGAAGAGTAGTAGCAGTGATCCACAAAACTATCATCCAATATCCATGACATCGATTTGTTGTAGAGAACATATTCTGAGCTCAAAAATAATGAGGTATCTCAAACAGAATGGTCTGCTCTACGCCAACCAACATGGATTTCGCAAACATCAATCATGTGAAACCCAACTTGCACTTTTCTCACATGACATGCATCAAGGCAGTCAGGTAGATACTGTGTTTCTTGATTTACATAAAGCATTTGACTCAGTACCATACCTAAAATTACGGTCAAAAGTACAGTTATATGAGGTAATAAGTGAAATTTGTGACTGGATTAAGGACCTTTTTGGTAGGGACGACATAGTATGTTCCCTTTGATGGAGAGTCATCGTCAGATGTAGAAGTAACATCAGATGTGCCCGAGGGAAGTGTGTTGGGGCGCTTTTTGTCCATGCTGTATATTAATGACCTTTGCAAACAATACTAATAGTAACCTCAGTCTTTTTGCAGAAGATGCAGTTATCTATAATAAAGCACTGTCGGAAAGAAGCTGCATAAATGTTCAGTCAGGTCTTAATAAGATTACAAAGTGGTGCAGAGACTGGCAACTAGCTTTAAATGTTTAAAATGTAAAAGTGTGCACTTCACAAAATGAATAGACTTAATTTGCTACTACTATAATATCAGTTATTCATTGTTGTAATTGGCCAACACATACAAATATCTGGGTGTAAATCTACAAAAAAGGTGACCCATGTGAAGTACCCAGTTTCAGATCAGTTTCCACAATCCCCATCCCTAGCTAAAGTTATGAAGTTTATGATGAAACAACAGCCACAAAATTACATCAAAGACAATAAACTCTTTCAGGACACACAGCATGGTTGTTGCAGGAGAAAGTGAGTGGTTACAGCAGATGGACTTGATTAGGAAGATAAGGCAAGGGTTTGAACACAGGGAAAATTGTGGCACTGACACTCTGTGACCTCAGCAAGACATTTGACTGCATTTCATACAAAATACTGCTTACTTAATTAAAGTGTTATGATATTCTAGGTGTTGTGCTGGCTGCTGTTAAATCCTGTCTTGAAAAACGAAATCAGGTAGCGTCAGTTCATGAAGCAATATCCCAAGGAAAAAATTGGAGCATGGTGTACCCCAGGGGTCTGTCACAGGACCTCTCCTCTTTCTTATTTATGTCTACGATCTGAGATGTAACAACCACATTTTACAGTTTGCTGATGACACCGCTCTTTTTTGTGAAAGTGAAACTGCTGCACAAGCTCTGCAAGAAACAAATGTGCTCTTTGAAAACTTCAGGGAATGGTTCATTGACAATAAAATTAAAATGAATGAAGACAAAACACATCATCTGGTACAGCCTTAGCAACATTGGATGCCACAATAATATGATGCTGTCAAACTGCCGGGATTCATCAGTGACAGCAAACTATCAATGAATGAGCGCACACTGTATGTGAGTTCCAAGTTTTCCCATGTAGTATACCTCCTGAGGAGACTAAAAGGTGTATCAACTGACCCATACCGTGTAATAGAGTATTATGCACTAGTTTCACAAGCTGCGACATTGTCCCGAATGGAACAGTGGCCCGTGTATAGAATAAAATTTCCTTTAATTTACGTCTACAGTCAGAAACTTTTTTGTTCGCAGATTACCGGTTTTGGTCTATAATGACCATCTTAAGATCTGTGTTTTATAAAAACACAAATGGCTGCAGTACATTAGGACACTGTTTTTATAAAACACAGATCTGAAGATGGTCATTATAGACCGAAACTGGTAATTTGTGAACAAAAAGTTTGTGACCATAGATGTAAATTAAAGGAAATTTATTATGCACTATTTCATAGCCACATAAATTATGACCTACTGTCATGGGGACATTCTGCAGGTTGCAAGGATCTATTGATGCTACAAAAGAAAGCAATCAGAATCATTGCATCAAGTAAAAGACTGGAGCACTGCAAGCCTATATTCATCCGGTTAGGAACAATAACAGTCTTCAGCCAGCATGTGCTTTTATGCCTCATCAGTGCAAAAGAACGCCAAGGGGTTGTCAGCATGAGGCCAACATACATGATCATGACACCCACAACAACAGGAACATTGATATACCAAGCTGTTGAACGGCTGGAATGCAACATAATTTTCCACTGGTTGCTTTAAAAATGTTCAACTCATTGTCCTGAGAAGTGAAATCCCTGCCACCAGGGCCATTCCCTGCACAGAACCTGAAAGAGTACCCATTATACTCCATTGGAAAATTCTTCAGTAGTGACCAAAGTGAATGGACAAAATAATCCTGCTTTATGTATTATATATACTGTAAACATTTTTCCTTATATAGAAGAAAACTTATTAATTACTCAGATGTATGTAATCATGATGCAGACCTAGTAATAAAGTTATAAAACTTTTTAGGGATATTAAAGGGAATGATCGCATAGGCGCAGTCATGGTTGAAGCAGGTGGTGGACTTTGGTTTATTGGTAGGATACTGAGGAAGTGCAATCAGTCAACAAAGGAGATTGCTTATAAATTACTCATGTGACTAATTCTAGAATATTGTTCAAGTGAGTGGGACCCATACCAAATAGGACTAACAGGGACACTGAACATATATAGAGAAGGGCAGCATGAATGGTCATAGGCTTGTTGGATCCATGGGAGAATGTCACAGAGATACTGAAGAAACTGGACTAGCAGGCTTTTGAAGATGGACATAAACTATCTCAAGAAAGTCTACTAACAAAGTTTCAAGAACTAGCTTTAAATGATGACTGTAAGAATATCCTACTACCCCCTATGTATTGCTCACATAGGGATCTTGCGGTAACATTAGAATAATTACAGCATGCACAAAAGCATTCAAGCAATCATACTTCACACAAATATGAAACTTCCTGGCAGATTAAATCTGTGCGTGACCGAGACTTGACCTCGGGACCTTTGCCTTTTGCAGGCAAGTGCTCTACCATCTAAGCTACCCAAGCACGACTCTTGCCCTGACCTCACAGCTTACTTCTGCCAGTACCTCGTCTCCTACCTTCCAAGCTTCACAGAAGCTCTTCTGCAGACCTAGCAGAACTAGAGCACTTGCCCACAAAAGGCAAAGGTCCTGAGTTCGAGTCTCGGTCAGGCACACAGTTTTAATCTGCCAGGAAGTTTCATATCAGTGCACACTCCGCTGCAGAGTGAAAATTTCATTCTGGATACTTCCCACACTCTGTAAGTGAATGGAACAGGAAGAAACCCTAATAACTGTTAGAATGGAACGTACTCCCCACCATGCACTTCACAATGGTTTGCAGACTGTAAACGTAGATGAAGATGTAGAATTCTGCAGGAGAAACTTAGTTCTCACCACCCACCTGGTCTTAATTTACATTAATTTCTTTGGTCTTGGCATTTCTTCTCAGTAACTATTCCTTTGTTCACTCCCTTTCATTTTTCTATATCTTTTATTTCCTTACCTGTCTACTTTTTCTTACAAACCCCCCCCCCCCCCCCCCCAACCTCTACCACATATAATGCACTTCGCTTTCCATTCTTATTAGCTCCTGCACAATGTTTTGTCAGTAATCTCTGTGTTTTCATTACCATATCTTCTGCCACTGAGCTCTCAGGCATTCAAATCTTGTTCAGTCCAATCCCTAATAATCAGTCTTTCCTTCTCATCGCCTCCGGTAAGTCTTCCCTGAGCTCAGAGTTTTGGGCAACCTTTTACATAACTCTCTTGATTTCCTAAACCTCACCAGTCCCTTTGCTTCATCCCTCTTCCTTTCCCTTCAACCTTTCTGCCAGAAGAAGGAGCCACTAGCCCCAAAACTTGCCTATTTCCTTAGCTTTTATATGCGTTTTTTTCTGCCACTGCTCAGTGAGTTGACTTTTTATCTGTCTAATTATACCATATATGACTACTCTGCAACTCACACTTAAGTTATTAGCAGAGGAGTCAGAGAACCATTTTCAGAATATTGTCAACTGTTCCTCTCTCAAATAAAAAAAACACTTTTGCATTTGGAGGAGGAAGTTGGTGATTGAAATTTTGTGAAAAGATCTCTCAGCAACAAAATTGCCGTTGTTTTAATGATTGCCGCCCCAATTTGCATCTCTCTCCTCTTACCCAATAATAACAAACAAGTTGCTCTTCTTTGGACATTTTCAATGTCCTCCATCAATCCCATGTGGTATGGATTCCAAACCAAGCAGCAGTACTCCAGAATATGATGGATAGGCATAGTGTATTCAGTCTATTTAGTAGATTTGGTGCATCTTTAAACTGTTCTGCCAATAAAATACATCTTTGCTTGCTTTCCCCCCACAACATTAGGTATGTGAAGGATCCAATTTAGGCTGTTTGAATTTATAATCCCTAGGTATTTAGTTGCATTGATAACTTTTAAATTTGTGTGGTTTATTGTGTAACTACAATTTAATGGAATTCTTTGAAGTTCTCACATGGAAGACCTTTCTCTATTTATTATTCAATGTCAACTGCCACACTTTGCACCACACAGGTATCTTGCAAAACCATTTCACAATTTCTTTAGATCTTCTGATGACATTGCTAGACAGTAAATGACAACATCACCTGCAAACAATGCAAGACAACTGCTCTGATTGTCTCCTAAATCATTTATATAGATCTGGAACAGCAGAGAGTCTTTAACATTTCCTTGGGAATGCCTATTATTTTCATAGGTAATTACTGAAGAACAATTATTATAGCCACAATAAAATGTCATACAAATTTAAAGAAACTATAGTGGCTTAGTCTAACATCTCTGAAACATTAATGTGAAAATATGCTATAAATACAAAATGTCATGTGGAGTGGGTAGAGGAAGGGAGAGGTGGGAGGGGTGGTTAGTAGCTTGGAGGGAGGCAGCCAGTTTTCTGGCTAGGAATGCAGGAGAGAGGGGTGGTAAGTACTTGGGCTATGTATGTGATGCACAGGTGACAGAGCCAGTGAGGTGAGATGCATGCTGAAGCTGATGTGGGAACATGAATTGGGAGAGGGTAAAAGGATGAGGGGGTGTGGGAACAGTGGATTAAGGAGATTGAGGCCAGGATGATTACAGGAGTGGAGGGAGTGTTGCAAGGATAACTCCCATCTGCACAGCTGGTGGTGGAAGGGAGGCTCCAGATGGCCCAGGTTGTGAAGCAACCAGTGTGATTGCGCATGTTATGCCCAGCTGCATGTTGTGCCACAGGATAGTCAACTTTGTTCTTGGATACAGTTTGGCAGTGGCCATTCATCTAGTGGACGGCTGGTTGATAGTCATTGCAACATAAAAAGCTCTGCAGTTTTTGAAGCAGAGTTGGCATATGACATGGCTGCTTTCACAGGTGGCCTGACATCTGATGGGATAGCCTGTGATGTATTGGAGTAGGAAGTACTGGGTGGGTGGACTGGGCAGGTCTTTGCATGTGGGTCTTCCACAGGGGTTGGAAGTGGTAGTGGCATAGTGATGGAGTAGGATGTTGTGTAAGTTTGGTGGCTGATAGAGCACCATGTTAGAAGAGGTGAGAAGGATCTTCCAGGCATGAAGATAGATAGTCACATCCTCGATGAAGAATGTGGTTCAGTTGTTCCAGTCCAGAATGGTATTGGGTGACAATGGGTGTGTTCCTTTGTCCTCTGTAGCTGTTTCTTGGGGATGGTGGGAGGATTGGGGGTGTATGAGGATACAGCACAGGAAGTCTCTTTGTGGACTAGGTCTGAGGGGGGAGGGGGCTGTCTTTCTATGAAGGCCTTTGTGGATACTTGCTGCAGACAGGACCATTTTGTAACTCATCACACGTGACGTGTCTCTACTATTCTGCATGGTCTTTATGAAACAAAAATTTTTCTTGCTTTTTTATCAGACTTATCAAATCACCCTCATACTGAACATCGTGATGCTATACTCAGAACCATCACTTTTATGAAAGGACGACGCGCTATCAGTCCTGTGTTCGGTGTTGTTGAGGGCCCCACTTTCAGCCTACCTCTCCCTGCTGTCGTGTTAAGGAAAGCCGCAACAATGATTGCTGTGTTGACACTCTGTGGTGCTTCTGATATCATTCCGCTGTACTTGTGGATACTTGTCTTGCTGCAGACAGGACCATGTTGTAACTCTTCACACACGACGTGTCTCTACTATCCTGCTTGGTCTTTACAAAACAAAAATTTTTCTTACGTTTATATGACAATGATTTGATAAGTCTGGTAAAAAAGCTAGAAAAATTTTTGTTTCATAAAGACATCCCTTACTCTTTTCAGGAATATAAACTTGGTCCAGCGACCCACTAGCTTTTTCATCCCATCGCAAAAATAGATTCTAGTCACTGCAAATACATTGTCTATGGGTGGCCAAGCTGTATGGGAGGGAATTTTTGCTGTGGAAGGGATGGCAACTGTCAAAATGCAGGTATAGTTGGTGGTCAGTGATTTTAATGTGGCTAGAGAAATGGCTGGAGTCATCAGAGAGGCAGGGGTCAACCTCCAGGAAGGTGGATTGTTGGATTCAGAAAGACCAGGTAAATCGGATGGGAGAGAAGATGCTGAGGTTGTGAAGCAATGGGGATATGGTGTCTTGATCCTGAGTCCATATCATAAAGATATCAATGAAGCTGAATCAGACTATGAGTATGGATTTTTGGGAGGCTAGGAAAGTTTCCTCTAGATGCCCCATAAATAGGTTGGCAGAGGAGGGTGCCATGTGGGTCGCCACATGTGTGCCGCTGATTTGTTTGTGCACATTCCTTTAAATGGAGAAGTAGTTTGTGTCAGGAAGTAATTGGTAAGGTGTATGAGGAATGAGGTAGTGAGTCTGGAGTCTGAAGAACATTGGAGGGGGTAGTTTGGTTGGAGATGTTGGTCAACAACAGTGAAAATTCTTTCAGTGAGAGCACAATAGCAATCTACAATGGGGCATCCTGTATTGTTAGGTCTGTTGATTTTTGGGAGCATGCAGAAGGTGTGTGTGCTGAGTGTCTTTGGGGTGTGGAGGGAGATGGACTCAGAGGAGGGGTTCTGGGAAGGGCCTAAGGATTTCAGTAGCGATTGGAGGCTGTGACGGACTTCTGGGATCGGGTCACTATATCAGAGGTTGTAGGTGGAAGAGTCAGGCAGTTGGCAGAAGCCTTCCACCAGTTAGTCACTGTCATTCATCACAGCAGTGGTGGGGCCTTTGTCTGCAGGGAGTTTGATAAGGCATGATCTGTTTTGAGGTTGTGCGCAGCTACCATTTCTTCTGTTGAAAGTTTATTGTTCTTAGGAAGGGATCTGGGGAGGGATGGTAAGGCCAAATTGGAGGTAAAGGAATTCAGGAATTCCTGGAAGGTGACTAGGTATGGTTAGGTGGGAGTAAGGTGGGGGGGGGGGGGGGGGGTGTGTTATGGTTGGATAGTGGCATGAACTAGGAGAGGCAAGGTACAATGTTGAGATTATGATGGCTGTGGTTGGAGCGATTTGTGGCAAAGAAGTATTTTCATTGCAGGGACTGGGAGAAGGAGAGTAAGTCTTTGAGAAGTCCAGCATGGTTAAACTTGGGTGTGGCACTGAAGGTGGTCTTGTGGATAGGACTGAAACTTGTGTGTGATTGAGGTTTTGGTGGAAAGGTTAACAACAGTGTTTTGGGTTTGTTTGGGTTCTAGACTTTGTGGAGCATTAGGAGGGAGTTCTGGAGGATGTAATAAATTGGAAAGGTCAGCTAGGCTGGATCTGGGTGTTATGAGAGTTTGACGGGGAGTCCACTGTGGGTAGGATAGGTGTTGATGGATAGTCATACATCAGGATGGGAGTAGGATGTCAACAATTTGAACAATTTATGGTGATGTTGTCTGAAGTGTTCTTCCAGGTGCTGGAGTGCAAGAATTTCAATTTTGGACATGTGGTGTATATAGTAAGGACTGCACAGTAACAGTATCTTGTGTGGAGGAAGCAGATGTAGTTCTGGGATGCCTGTGCCATGGAGATGTGTTTCTACAGTAGCAGGTTTGTAAGGGATAGGTACTGACACAATCTGAAAAGGTGCAGGTTGTTGTCAAAGGAGGGGTATGATCCAGAAAAGGCAATTTTTGTGGTTAGACTGGTGTGTGTGTGTGTGTGTGTGTGTGTGTGTGTGTGTGTGTGTGTGTGTGTGGAGGGGCGGGGATTCATGGCTTAGGCAGCATTTAAGGAACAGACTGGGTAAATAGGTTTTGGCCAGGGAAAGTGATACTTTTCTGAGCTGGTGCAGATAGATGGAACAGGGATCCATAGGGATGGTGCTAAGGAAACAAGGAAATGATGTGAGAAATGGAAGAGTGTAAGTATTTTGTGGTTGTAAGGGTAGTGGATAACAGTGCATGAGTTTGGGGAGTCAAAAGGGCAGAAGAAACTGGCTGATGGCAATTGGATAGTTTTGTGACATGAGGATATATGATCATGCACAAGTTGTCAGCACACATGCACATATGATCATGCACAAGTTGTCAGCACACATGCACATAAAATTCTGACAGGAGCAATGTGTCAGGAGTGGTGGGAGCATTCAGAGGTGAAATAGTAATTAGTTATTACGAGAATATTATAACTATGCTGTGGTGGACGTGTGGTACGTAGAAGAGCATTCGAAGCAGTAGGAGCGGCCACAATTGTGAATCTGTGCGTGACCACATTGGTTGAAAATGGTGAAGTATGTACATAACAAAGATGAGAAGGGAACTGTAGGAAAAGATGTGGGTGGACAATACATTATCTCACACTCCCATAATAGATGTCGTCTTTTTGTAACATTGCTTTACCACTGAATTTCAGGATTTTTGTGCATGGGATTTGGAGTTGTCCATAAAAAGAAGAAGAAGAAGAAGAAAAGAAAGAAAGAAAGAAAACCTGAGAAATGAAAGATAGAAGTAAACACTGGCATATTGTCTAATGGCAAAACAAATTACAATTTTTATTCAGTTTTTATTCATATTACTGTTACAGCCATCTCCTATCATGGCAGTATTACATAAGTTAGTTATGATCCATCATAAAGCAGTAAAACATCAACATGTACTATACAACAGAACTTCAAAACATTTTAATACATCTGAGATAAATAGCTACAGCGAAAGTCAAGCTGTCCTCAACTTGTGTCTTGCATTGAACAAAACGCAGCTGTTATGTGTATGGTCCTGCTGCATGATCTTCTGAACTATGAAATGATGGTGTTGTTTTAGGGCACTCAGCTACACCAGTATTACCATCTTTGCTGATAATGAATATATGCAGTTAGTGAGACAAACAGAGATTGTCATCAGAAACAGTCTTTATGAGACAATGGACTGTTGACATATCTATCTCCTTTCTCATAACTGAAGTCCATTGGCGCAGTTCTGTCTGTATGATCTAGCCAATCTCAGGAACAACTGTACATATTTTGATATGGTTTTCATTAATAGGTACACTTACAAGTAAGTTTTGTGTATATAATTTTTAAATATTTCATGCAAATTGATTTCTTACCAATTTTGTGCATGAGAGTGCATCTTAACAATTTTTTGTGGCAGAGGGCACTTCTTACCAGTTATGTACTGGCACTGCATGCTGGCAACTGTCCACAGCTCATGCTCAGCTATTGCTGCAGCCAGGTGGACTGGGTGGTGAGGTAGCTTGCAGCACCTATGATTGACATGATATGTCATTCCGAATGCCAATTAAATATCAAACACATAACATTCCTGCCTCCTGAGAACTTTCCTAGTATGGACTGCTTAAATCATTTAAATTATGTGAAAGTAATGATATTCAGTTATCTAAAATTGTTCTCTGAATTTTTTTCGTACCTCTGTGCACTGGCCATAAACAAAATTTCTACTATGCCTGACGAATCATACAGCTGCAGATATTTAAGCCCCTGTTTCATGATGAAGCTACATCTCTCCAGTAGCACCCCAAGCATACATGTTTGGAACTGCGGCACATTCATGTCGACCTACTACACAATACAATAGCAATAATACATGGAACTGGAACTAGAATTTCTAATTTCTTGACAATATATCAATGAAATAATGTGTATGTTTGTGTTTGTTTGTGTGTCTATCGACCTGCCAGCGCTTTTGTTTGGTAAGTCTCATCATCTTTGTTTTTAGATATATTTTTCCCACGTGGAATGTTTCCCTCTATTATATTCATATCATTAAAATAATAAAATTGGATAGACAAAAAAACCTGCTCATGAAGCAGCGGCAGGAGAAGAGACACATAAAGGTTAAAGAAATGTGCAAGCTTTCAGAGCAAGTGTCTCCTTTTTCTGGCAGAAAGGTTGGGGGGAGAGGAAGAGGGATGATTGTAAAGGACAGATGAAGATTGGGAATGGGGAGAGTTTGGAAAAGTTGTCCAGAATTCCAGGTCATGGGATGTTGCCCCTCACCTGGGGTTCTGGGTGACAAGGTGCTGTCGATGATACAGGACGGAATTGTTCAAGTGACACAGTAGACCCTAATGTAGGAGACAATTTCACCTCATCAGAAGTAGGAGTTAAATCATTTGTTTAACCATTTTGTGAATACATTCTCTCACCAACTGTAGCCAGTTTCTCCTTCCTAGCATGCTGAAATAAAGCAAAAGATGTAATCAAATCAAATTAGAATTTTTGTGAATAAAGGCACTATTTATACCAACTGAAAATCACACATATAAAGTAATATGCATATTTACTCTGAAATAAATGACTGTTAACGTACCTTATTATGATACAGCAGATTTTAAGGAATTTACATACAGCTTTACTTGGTATGTGTCTGGATTAGAATCCTTGACACTTGTTTGGTCCATTCCATTTCAAGAATACAAAGCAGTCAGTAAAAAAGAATGCTATTCACAAACAGCTAGCATAAAAGAAATTTGACTGGCAAAAAATACTGCTTTTTTAAATTACTGTGTTATGAAAATTTTGTCACTGGAAAATGTACAGAAATCTCCAATATTAAAACCTGAAGCCAGCTGCTGGCCACAAATGTCAACTGTAATAGTAGGTACACCATAAATAATAACAAGGAGAAAGAATACTCTGAGTAACACCTTCCGTGCCACTAATGCACATGTCCGGATTCATGGAAGGTTACAACTGGAGCCTATTACCACGTGCAGATAATGCATCTGCTAATTCTCTTAGTTCCACGCACTCTCATAATGGACCACACCTCTTTGGTCCCACCAAACACAGGGCATTGTATTCTGTCAAAGCAATTCAGTCTTGCAGTTAATGTGGATGGTGTGCCTGGGTCTATCCATGATTTTTTCTGCTTGTAATTCTCAATATAAATCAACTTTTGTTCCCCTGTAACTATACAATGCTTAAATGACTTCCTTTTGTTATGAGCAAGCAAAATGTCATGTGTTTTTGCACTTTTCCATTTGCCTATCATTTGATTCATGTGGTACCCATCTACCAGTCTTCTGAATCTGCAGATATTCATATCAGCAGATATTCATATCAGCGCACACTCCGCTGCAGAGTGAAAATCTCATTCTGGAAACTTCTGCATCTTCCCAGTCTCTCATAGCTGATTGCAAACAGCTTGTTGGCTTGTGCCCAATAGCTCAGTGAGTTGCTTTTATGTCTGCAAATCATCTTTGTTCACCAATGTTTCCAATTCCTCATATTCATATTTTTCTGGTGGTTTTCCACATTTCTTGTCTACAACATTGAAGTCACAATTTTTGAAATGCCAAATCCATAGTTCACACATATCTTGTGATGAAGCATGTTCACCATAAGTATTATTCAGCAACAGTTTTCCTCAAATGAAAACAAAAAAATAATGCTGTCCACAAATGCTCTTTGTTCCGTATAAATTTTGACACATTGAACACATCACAACACAACAGAACCTTTGCACACACTTTTCCAATTTATCAATCATGTGTGTCAGACACTTGTTGATGACACAACAAAATGATGCAGTATCAAATCTGTATGGCCCAAAATATATTGGTGTGACATCTGTTGTCTGAAATCCGCATTTCATACTTGTACACATGCTATACTGGTACTGAAGCACCTGAGACAAAAACTTTGTCATATCTGGTACCTACAGCACTTCCTAGGATCCTCTGACAGCACAGCGCCTTCCAATTGTTCAACCTGGCCAGTCCACATTCACTGAATGTTAATAGTGGGCAGCTCCTGTGTCGAAAACTCTGAGCAGAAGACGAAAGTGGGCACTGTTCATGCAGCTGTCCCCTTACGCATTAAAAACAAGTTGGCTGAAAGTCCATTTGTTGGGCCTGGAGGTGATCCTCCTGAAATGTCTGGACAAGTGCAGAAGCTGGGTTTGCTGGTCCTTCAGAGCTCCAGTGTTAGGCAGGTGATGAAGTGACTTAGGGAAATAGCAAGCAGGTCAGGAAGAAAGGCCAGTGTCTACTAATTTGCTTGCCATCAGGTCTCATCCAAGATGTGGAGGAGGCTCTGACAGCAGCAGTTGGGTGCACTGGATGCACAAACATGCAAATTATAGGTCGTGTTGACATGAATAATGCCTGCCACCTGGGTTCAGAGGCCGTCCTCAGTTTGTAGAAGTAACTGGCTTCCTTGATAATGACAGCTAGCCGCATGTGTGGGGTGGAAGCCAAGCTAGTGTTTTGCAGCATTGTTCCCAGAACTGATTGTGGTCCTCTGGCTAGGAATCATGATGAAAGAATTAAACTAGAGGTTTAGATGATCCCATGATGATGATGGGTGTGGTTTTACTACCCTCTGCTAAACTGTGGACAATTGTACAGTCCTTCTTAACAGGTCAGGTGTGAATTATACACAGAAAGTGGCTACTAGGGTAATGGGATATGTGTAACATGCACATGCACTCCACAAGTTCAATAAGTTACATTCTGATTTCAGTTATCAGGCTATTATGGCATCATTTCTGCTTAGGGAATGAGACACTGAACAGATTTCAGATTACCTTGGAGGTCAACATGAAACCTTTATCTCTAAAACTGAAAATCTTGAGTATAGATGAACAAAGTTCAAGAATATTTTGCAATATATCTTAGGCAGGTATGTTCCAAGTCAATCAATATGTATTGCTGCCTCTTACAGATATCTCACAAAAAGACCATGAAGACAGAACTATAGGGTGGCTTGTGAAGTGCAGATGTAGATTCAATCTTACGTTGTAGCTAACTTGAAATGTCTGAAAGAAGCTGCATAAATATTCAGTCAGACCTTGACAAGAGTTCAAAGTGATGCAAAAATTGGCAACTAACTTTAAATATTCAGATATATAAAACTGTCAACTTCACAAAACAAAAAATGTACTATCCTATGACTACACTATCAATGAGTCACACTTAGAATCGGTCAACTCATACAGATATATGGGAAAAAATACTTTGTGAGGATGTTAAATTGAATGATCATTTAGGTTTAGTTATTGGTAAAGCAACTTGCAGACTTTGGTTTATTGGAAGAACACTGGGAAAATGCAATCAGTCTACAAAGGAGATTGCTTACAAATCACTCGCACAATCCATCCTAGAATATTCCTCAAGTGTGTGGGACCTGTCCCCCAGATAGGATTAATAGATGATTTTGAACATATATGGAGAAGTGTAGCACGAATGATGACAGGTTTGTCTGACCCACATGAGACTGTCACCGATATGCTGAAGAAAGTAAACTGTCATACTCTTGAAGATCTATCTTGAAAAAGCCTACTTACAAAAGTTGCAAGAACCAGCTTTAAATGATGCCTCTAGGAACATTCTGCAAACCCCCTATGTATTGCTCATATTTCACAGCGGTTTGCAGAGTATAGATGTAGATGTAGTTTGCTTAGTTTATGTACCCAATATTTCAATAATTTGAAGTTCTTCTTCTTCTTCTTCTTCTTCTTCTTCTTCTTCTTCTTCTTTTTTTTTTTTTTTTTTTTTTTTTTTTTTTTTTTTTTTTTTTTTTTTTTTTTTTTTTTTTTTAGCTCGATGCAGCATCACAAGAAGTGGGAAATAATTACCAGTTCATTTATAGTTTTAAACTTTCATTGTATGTTAGGTTATTTTTTGTCACTAAAAATTATTGAAATATTGGCCCACATACGGGAATATATAGAAGAAAGGGCTTAGCAGAGAAAATGCTTAAAATTTGTGATATCCTGGCCAGAATGCTGCGATTTGCTCTTCATTTTGTTATTTCATTAGTACTGAGCTATATTTTTATTTTATCTTTTTAACCTCTGAAGAAAAAGAGTTGTGTAAAACTTGGTATATGTTATGTGGCAAAAAGTCTCCAGCAATGATTAACTTCTGTGTGATGCCAGGCTATGCACCTGATGGTTAACAGGGATGTACAAAAATATTGAAACACCAAAAACACAACACTTTAGCAGACCTAATATGGTTTAGGAAAACTGTTTGCATTCAAAAAGCTTCCAATCATCTTAAATGGATAAATACTGGTTCTGTATGGTTTTCAAGTGAATATTATACCATTCTTCCCCCAATATGATGGCAAGTTCAGGTAATTGTAATGGAGGCTGATAGCATTCAAGCGCCCTTCTCTCCAAAGCAGACCACAAAGACTGGTGACTGATGCAGTCAGGGGAGATGCAGCAATTCATCATTGTGCTTACAATACCAGCCCTTGATGATGCGAGCGGTGTGAACAGTGGCCTTGTCATCTCGGAACTTAGCATCACCATTGGGGAACAAATATTGTGCCAATGGATTGACCCAATCAACCAAAATGTTCACATAATCCTTGGCAGTAACATGACCTTGCGGAGTAAGCAGGGGCACAATGGAATGCCATGATACAGCAGCCCCAATCGTAAACATACCCGCACCATGTTTCACCCTTGGGATGCAAACTCAGCCAGCTGTTGGAACAGTTTGCAACAAGACTTCTCCAACCAAATGACTTTCTTCCATTGCTCCAAAGTCCACATTTTATTGCTTCAGCACACTGTTCTCTTGTTACAGGCATTTGCATCACTGCCAAGTGGTTTTGGAATTCCAGGTCACCCCACAGTTCCCATGTTATGGACCTCCCTTTGTGTTGTTTTGGTACGCAAAGGGTTCACAGGTGCAATGTTTTCATCAATGTCCTCATTAATGCCCCTCTGTCATGATAACTCAACAAACACTTTCGTATTCATTGTGACTTCGCGGATAATTATTTCTTGCTTTCACTGTATGCAGCATAAATCTGTGATATGGTGCCTCTTGAAGCACCACATACTTCAGCTGCCTTGATTATGAGGGCACTCTCCATACAAGCATCAACAATATGTCCATGTTCAAATTCATTTAGCTCCAACATAATGCACTCACAACTACATTGACACCATGACTGACATTTGAAACATATTGATGGCACTGCACAGATGCCATTCGTGGTCAAATATGATGACACCATATGCTGGGTTGGCTAGCATCTGCATTTATGTTCAAGCATGCATTTCTTACAGTGTTTTCATATTATTGTGCAACCCCTCTAAGTGTCAAGATTAAGAACATGTCTTCTGCCACAATTATTCAATAGAAACAACTGAATGAGTTCAGATGAGTTATGATTGTTGAGACTCACAAGTTTGAGCATTCTGTAGGAGTGATTTTTTAGGTGTGAACTACAGTGAAGTGCAAAAATATCAGAGAAGCGCAGGTACCAAATACTTCTCTGGCAGGCTTAAGAAATTAACTAAATCTATTAGGCATACTACACAAACTAATCTTCAGAAATCCTGGACAATTGTTGCAGAGGACTTCTGCTGTGGCTCAGGTAGAAAGATCAGTGACAAAGAGATCCATGGAAATGTGATAGGACAGTTCTCAGTAACATGATTTTTCTCTTAAGCCATAGATCTGAGTATTAGAAAGATTTTATATCCTGTAATCTGATCAAAGGAACAAACATTGTCATGCCTATAATTCTCTCTCCCACTTAAAAATAAATAAATAAATAAAATGAAAAACTACTAAATATTAAGATTCCTCTATAGAGTAGAAGCGGTTGTGAAGTGGATATAATTTAAGTTTGTGGAGTTAGTTTTATCATCCATTAAATTCTTTACATCACTGTGTAGGTGGTCATTGGTTTTCAAGGGTGAATACCTCACTTCTCTCTGTGGCATCCTAAAACTGAGTGATGGATGGTGTAATAATTTCTCTTTCTAGTATTGTAGTTATGAATGTTGTTTTCGGACTGTGAGTGATAGTTGTTCACAAAAAACTTAATTAGGGAGTGAATTGACTGTGATGCTGTTCTCAGTATGCTCAACTCTTTAAAAGTACTATCTACCAGAAGTTCCATGGTGGGCACCACATATTAACCTCATTCTGTGCTCCTGCACAACAAACACACTGTGATATTATCTATAACACAAAAGTTGCAGAGACATTTATGACAATCTGTAATAGTGACTTCCAGCTTAGGTTATTTTATTTGTTTCCTCTACTGCATTACCCTCATGTATTATTTCTAATGATGTGCTGACCTCATACAGTACTGAATTGCCTCTGCCGTCTTTTCTCAGAAACAGACCATTTTCAGAGAACCTGCTAATTTTCAAGCAATTATTTAGATTTTCAAGTATCATTATGTTTGATAATAATGCTTGCATGAGCAGCAAAGAAAATTATTTCTGCTTGAATATACAATGCATGATTCTTTAAGTATCTGACAAGAACAAGATTGGACCTGATATCGATCCCTGTGGCACACCTGTAGTGATTATTTCCCATTCTGAAAATGCTGTTTCATTGTATTAACTCCTTAAGTTTCTTGATGCAACACTCTGCACCCTGAAAAGCAATTAACAGCAAGATCTGTGAGACACTAATACACATTGCTTAGGGAGGTGCAGTGTGATTATTGGTTTGTGGATCAGTGGAGAGACATTCACCAGAGAGCAGATGGTATGGCACTCAAGTGGCTATGTGTATCCCTTAAACTCTGTCCACAAAGGACCCTGACATCATCATACAAAGAAAATCAGATGTATTTCTGTAATATAATGCTCAAAACTCCAACCTGAATTGCATCTAACACCTTTGAGAAGAACTGCTAGTAGCATTTGGAAGGGTACTAGGTACCCAAGGAATGAGAAAAGTCTGTTATTACTTCATTCTATAAGATTGAGCAGGATGGTAGAAATTACTGGAGCCTAAATGTGATGCTATCACTAGCACGACTAAATGGGAAAATTTTAAAAGAAAGAATACAGATGGAGGCTATAATATCTGAAGAAGAGAATGGTTTAAGACCAGGACACTCATGTATTGATGGAATATTCACTTTACATAATCTGATAGAGAAGAGAATTGCCAGAGACCAATTTAGTCTCTGTGAATGTGTAAAAGGCCTGCGATACAATACTGCAAAACAATCTGTGGACAAGTGTGAAGAATAGTGGTGTGTCAAATCCTTACCTCAAAGCAGTTAAACAGGTATATGTCAACTGTGTGAGTGCTGTCAGTGTAGGAAATTCAGTGTCATCAGAGTTTCATGTTACAAAAGGGCAATAGCAAGGATGCTATTTAAAATTTATGTGGAGGAAGCAGTTAAAAAGCCTAGAAGAGAAAATGTGTACACTTTTTTCTTTGCTAATGAATGAGTCATCATTGGAAGAGACTAGAATGACACTGAGTACATGTTCCAGTAGTTGAAAGAAAAATGGGACCACACAGTTAGCTTGGCAATAACCGAATATATGAAGACTGGAACCAGTGAGCCCAGGGGATGTAAGTCATTTAAGGATTTGGGAATTACAATATCATCAAATGGAAAAAGTGAAGGTTGTCATGCTCAAATTGTTCCAGAACTGAGAACTAGGCAAAGCCTGAAGTGAAAAGCTCTAAAATATTTAGTGAGGCATGGAATGTATATCAGGAAGATAGATTAGAAGCCATAGGAGGACAAGTATTCATTGCAGTTGACAAAAATATGTGTGTATTGAGGTTGAAACTGAGTCTTGATTGTGAAGTTACCTGGACATGTGCAAGAGGTCTAGATGAACTCAAGTTAATTACTGTATGTTTTTACCATCTGCCCAGTTCTGCTATCACAGTTTTCAAATCACTCAAAGGAAGTCCAAGGTCAGTAGCATGGAAATACCTGTATCATGCAATAATAACTGGAGGAAAAGTTGACCTACTGAGTATAGACTAGGATGTCTGTGGATTCACTGCAGGTGCTATGGATGCCAATCTTGTGAAATACTGCCTAATACAGTTTTCTGAAAACTGTCTTGGGCAACTTTTTCAGCAGCCCATATACAATGGAAATATTTAAGCCCTGTAGCTACAAACAGGTCCAAACTTATCAACAGTGTTGCTACAGAAATTCATGCATCTGTGAAAAGATTAATGCTTAAACAATACAGCAATTGCCTTCTTACCATAGCAAAAGATCTTGCTGAGAACCCTAGAAAATTCTGGTCCTCCATAAAATCACTAAGAGGGCCAATGGCTCCTATTCAGTCAGTTGTTGACTGGTCTGGTGTGACAATAGAAGACAGCAAAGGACAGGTGAAGTTGTAAATTTCACATTTAAGAAATGATTCATGCAGGAGGACTGTACAAATATACTGTTGTCTGGTCATAACACAGACCACCGTATGGAGGACATAGAAATAGGCATTCCAGGCATAGAGGAGCAACTGAGAGAGTTGAAAACAAATAAGTTGCCAGGTCCAGATGGAATCCAAATTCGGTTTTTCAGAGAGTCCTCTACTGCATCAGCCCATTACTTAGCTGGTATTTACCATGAATCACTGACCCAGCACAGAGTCCCAAGTGACCGGAAAAAATTGCAGATGACTCCTGCACATAAGAAGGGTAAAAGAACAGAATTGCAAAATTACAAACCAATATCCTTATCACAGCTTTGCCACAGAATTCTTCAGTATATTCATGGTTCGAATATAATAAATTTTCTTGAAACGGAAATGTTCTGTCCACAAATCAGCATGTATTTAGAAAGCATCACTTGAGTGAAACTCATCTTGTCTTTTTGTCAGAAGATATCCTGCAAACCATTGATGAACGGCAACAGACCTCTTATTCCTAGGTTTCTGGAAAGTGTTTGACATAGTGCCTCACTGAAGACTGTTAACCCTTTAACTTCTCTGGATGCGTTAACGCGCTTGCCTTTGTACCTGAAAGTGTCTACATGTAGACACGTTCATAGTACCAGGTAGAAGGATTGGTGGCGTGCATAAACACGTTCGGAGCACACAGGGACAGGTACAAAGGCACGCGTGTTAACACTTCCAGTGCAGTTAAAGGGTTAATGAAGGTACAAGCATACAGAATAGGTTCCCTGATATGTGAGTGACTCAAAGACTTCTTTAGCTGTAGAACCTAGTACTGTGTCATTGACAGTAAGTGTTCATCAGACACAAGGGTATCATCGAGAGTGCCACAAGGAAGTGTGATAGGCCCATAGTTTTCCTCCGTATATGTAAATAATCTGATGGACAGGTGGCTGTTTGCTGATGGTGCTGTGGTGTACAGGAAGGTGTCGACATTGAGTGACTGTAGAAAGATACAAGGTAACTTAAGACAAAATTTCTAGTTGGTGTGATGAATGACAGCTACATCTAAATGTAGCAAAAGTAAGTTAATGCAGGTGAGTAGGGGAAACAACCCCATAATGTTCGACTGCAGCGCTACCAGTGCACTGCTTGACACTGTCACATCAATTAAATAAATAGGCATAACACTGCAAAGCAGTATGAAACCGAAGGAGCACAAAGGACAGTAGTAGGGAAGGCAAATTGTTGACTTCAGTTTATTGGGAGAATTTTAGGAAAATTCATTTCATATGTAAAGGACACTGCGTACTGCACACTCATGCAACCAATTGTTGGGTACTGCTCACCTGTTTGGGATCGCCATCTGGCCGGATTAAGTAAAGCAATTCAGAGCTAGGTTGCTAGACTTTTTACCTGTAGGTTCGATCAACACATGAGTTTTATGGACATGCTTTATGAACTCAGATGAGGGTACTTGGAGGGAAAACAATGTTATTTTTCGAAAATACTGTTGGACAAAATTTAGATAAACAGAATTTGAAGCCAACTGCAGATCAGTTCTACTGCTGCCAATGTACATTTTGCATAATGACCACAAGGATAAGATAAGAAGAGGCATATGGACAGTCATTTTTTCATTGCTCTGATTGTGAGTGGAACAGGAAAGGAAATGTCTAGTAGTGGTACAAGGTACCCTTCACAGTGCACCATCCAGTGTCTTGTGGAGCATGAATGTCAATGTAAATGTAGAAGTGAAGATGACATAAATATACAGTAGGGCAGGGCAAGAGGGCCTTTCGACAACCGAAGCGCAGTTCAAGCAAGTGATATTGTTCAGTTGTTGAAAACATCGCTACACACGGAGCAGAAACATAAGCAATAAAAAGTGCCAAATGGACTTGTTGAGGTAAAGATATGACATCTCCAAGCTGTACTGTGTACAAAATACTAACATAAGAGAGACTATAGGTATCAACAAATCAATAGTAGAGAGGGGGGGGGGGTTCAAAGATTATGCATTGGTTAACAGAGATCCAGAAAGCAATAGATACAGGCACCCAAGTAGATGCCGTGTTCCTTGACTTGTGGAACGCATTTAGTACAGTTCCACACTGCCGCCTAATGAACAAAATACAAGTTCATGGAATATCAGACAATTGTGTGACTGAATCAAAGAATTTCTAACAAACAGAACACAACATGTCATTCTGAAAGGAGAGAAGTCATCAAATGTAAAAGTAACTTCAGGTCTGCCCAAGAGGAGTGTTGTAGGACCATTACTTTTTACAATATGTATAAACGATATAGTATAACATCAGAAGTTCCATGTGGCATTTGCAGATGATACTGTTGTATGCAGAGAAGTCACAACACTAGAAAATTGTAGCTAAGTACAGCAAAACATGCAGAGGACTGACACTTGGTCTAGGGAGTGGCAACATAAACAAATGTAACACACTGCAAATACACAGACAGAAAGACATTTATTGTGTAATTATTCAGCAGAACAACAATATTTAGACATACACATATAGAATGATTTGAAATGGAACAGGAATGACATCATAAAATTAACTGCAAGTAAGGCAGATGCCACACTGAGATTCATTTGAAGAAACCCCAGGAAATGTAGTCCATCAACAAAGGAAGTATCTTACAAGACATTCTTTCTACCAATACTTGAATATTGTTCATCAGTATGGGATCGATATCAGGTAGGCCAGATAGAGGAAATAGAGAAGATCATAAGAGCAGCAGTATGTTTCATTACAGGTTCATTTCATAAGTGCAAAAGTGGCATGGAGATGTTCAGTAAACCCCAGTGGCAGACACTGCAAGAGAGGCATTCAGCATAATGGTATTGTCTACGGTTAAAAGTTCTGAGAGCATATGTTCCGAGAAGAGTCAACCAGGATATTCCTTCCTCCTACGTATATCTCATGAAAAGACCATCAAGATAGTGAGATTCAAGCCCACATGGAGGCTCACCGACAATCATTTTGCCTCTGAACCATATGTGACTGGAACAGGAAAATGGGGAATTGACACTGATACACAAAGTATCCTCCGCCACAGACCATAGGTGTCTTGCAGTATATAGATGTAAATGTGACAGTTCAGAGAATGACAAGTGTCCATCCAGTCGCAACTAACTGCTCTTCTCTGCCTGAAGAAACAGTCTGCTGTTCTGAAATCTAGCAGTTCTGGAGTCCATTTTTGTGTTTTATCAGCAGCACTGTGAGCTATACCTCCAGAAGGTATTTACTGGCTAGCATTTCTATCTCTGTGAGTATAGCACCAATTATTTATCATTTCAATGGAAGACTGGAAACAAATTTTGCCTTTAGTTATTCAGAATTTTGCAGGAGTTTTACCAAAACAATTCAGTGCTGCAGTAGTAGCAAAAGTAAATTTTACATACTATTAGTTATATGATGGGCATCTTTATAATGAACAATATAGGCTAAGTTTTGAGTATTTTATTTGCATAATGTCTGTAACATATTTTCATAAGCAAACAGACAAAATGGTTTAATGAAAAGCTAACAGTAAATTCTCAGGAACACATCAGACATAGAATAAATATGACACATTTGAAATTGGATACTGCTTTGTCCAACAACAGAGAGATCTAAGTAAAGAGGGAGAAATATGTTATCCAAGGTTCAAGATCCACAACAGGGATCACTATACTGTTTTCCATTTTAATAATTTTAACGAGGATCACAGTAGTTGTCCAAATATTAAGACAGTATTGTAATTCACATTAAAACCATATTTTTCACAAAACATCTGAGATATCTGCTGTAAGTAACATTGCCAGCTTTTCAGTCACTTGAACTGACTGAATAAGTGCAAATAAGCAATTTCATTCATATATGAAAAACAGAATGCAATGGGTGGAGGTCTCTCACACAAAATTCAATTATACAATGTATCACCCTCATAATGTAGAATATTAGAGGCCCTCAAGAAAGCATGCTGGGCCTAATACTATTCATCAGTTATTTTCACCACAGTGAAACGACAAAGCTGAAGAAACCCTAATGCATGTATGTGGATGGACAGAAAAGAACAAATTAACCCAACATGAGGAAAAAAACAGCAGTGTTACTTTCTACATCAGCAGAATCCAACAGAAACTCTATAAAGGTGAAAGATGAGCTCACAGAATATGTACCAAAAACAGAATTTCTAGCGATGCATGTTGTCTCACAGTTAAAGTGGACTGATCGTATTACAGTCCTCAGAAAGTGAATAAGCACTAGAACAACACATTTTGCATATGTCCATTCTGAAATTAATTATGGCATATTATGACATAACCTGCTGGGGGAACAAAGGAGTAGATTGTAAAACAAACTTTAAGCTACAAAAATGGCTGTATGAATTATAACAAGAAGTAGCAAGAGAATTCACTGCACTGAGTTGTTTAAATCTTTGAGAACTTTGACTCTTCCATATAAATACATTTTACAAACAGTGACCTAAAGAAAGACACTAACCAGTATTCAATAAAGAGGTCTATGCAAGAATGTAAAAACAGATCCAGTCCAAGTTACTTATCAGGAAGAAACCTAAAACAAAAACCCCTAAAGGAATAAAATTACACAACAAAATTCCACAAGTGATCAAAGACTAAAATGAAATACATGCCTTTAGAAATACCCTTAAGAGTATCTGTTAGAAAAATGTTTTATACTGTCATGGATTAGCTAAAATGATATGTAAATATCTATGATTAAGAGGCTTTTTACAGCATATTCTGTAGAATATTTAAATGGTCTAGAAGGATGTGACATAGTAAAGCAAATAATGTATGTATCTATTTATGTGTCAGAACTTGTGTACATTTATGTATGTATATGTCTTTGTTGTGTACATTTAAGTGCTGACATCATCCGTACAATTTTTATTGTCTACTGATGGATAAATAAATACCAGTTGCTGGCCGCGATGGTCTCACGGTTCTAGGCGCTCAGTCCGGAACCGCGCGACTGCTATGGTCGCAGGTTCAAATCCTGCCTCGGGCATGGATGTGTGTGATGTCCTTAGGTTAGTTAGGTTTAAGTAGTTCTAAGTTCTAGGGGACTGATGACCACAGATGTTAAGTCCCATAGTGCTCAGAGCCATTTGAACCATTTTTAAATACCAGTTGTGTGAAATGGAGAGGTTACTAATGTAAATGGTAAACTTTTCTATGCCATCAGTGATAACACAATACTACTGCCAGTTTACGTATTTTTGTATGAAAAATGCTCTCAGGCCTTCATTTTGAAGTGCTTGGTCATTGAAATGAAAAAGTGCATTTATCTACCATGCAGGATGAGAGGAGATGTTTATTTCATGTAGGTATTAAACTAACTGTATACATATGCCCATTAATACAATTTGTTTCAGATGGAAGCATTTCACCGAGTGCGAGGAGTTGATCTGAATCCACTGGGAATCAATTATCGCCCTGTTCAGCCTATCAATGGTCGTGAAATACAGCTAAATTCTGCACCAGTCACTTTACACAGCAGTCTACCCCTTTCCATTTTTGCCATAATCCTTACAACTTTTCACAGTCAACTCTGAGTAACAGCTGAAGGTAACAACAGAAGGAAAATTTTGTGGTCAAAATAACCAAAATAACCAACAGACATTTTAGATGTTAGACAATGGAAGTAACTAATTTCATTTTCATAATACCCATCTAAAAACAAAATATAACAAGTGACTGTGCTGTTGTAAACTTCATATGGGACTTATATTGGAAATTTTGGTCGCATCAGACTTCTTGAATATTACTCCTAAAGGAGTCAGCAGGCCTTCCACAGTTTGAAAGATGTGGCATGAAGTAAGAACAGCCTCACTTGAAACTTTATGTGATGATTAAAACCTTCCCCTTCATTATTCTTTAACTACATGACTAAACAGAAGTGCCTTTGGTGTCCTGTATAAAGTATTTTGCAAAAAAGGGATTTGTTATACTATTATGTAAATAAAAGCTCATATTGAGTATATGTTACATGGTTCCCCATAATTGCAGACTTGCTGAAGCAGGGTTTTGTATACCTCCTGAAATACATACAAATGCTCTTTAGGTTACCATTAATACATAATGACATTAGCTCATTAAGGAAAATATGATGACTTAATCATAACTGTTTATATTACATTACTCTTTTCTGCTAAGGAAATGTGAGTAATCAGTATTTTTGTGAGACTTTTAACCGCTACCTGAACCATATATCTGTGAATATTTCTGTAAGTGAAAATGGTCATTAAAATATAATTTGTTAATGTATGTTATCTTTTGGCAATTTTTTTAGAGATTCTATTATAACTAAATGTCCAACGGTTTTTTTTTAACTTGTTGGTCAAGAAAAATCAAAACTTAATTCAATGGTGTACAAAATTAACATGTATTAACAATTTTTCTAATAAAATAAAAATGAGCAAAGGAATGGTGCAGTTATTTTTGAAATTCATATCTGTACTGCATATAATTTTCTTACGAAAAGGACAGTGCTTGTGAACTGGTGTACCTATGACAAACCAGTAGTGTTTCCTGAATATGTTGGCCACAAAGTATGGCAGTATGAGGACTGTGACTGTTGATAAATACAAATAAAATGGTTTTCCGCATCAGTAATTTATTTAATTTATCATTAGGCATTTCAAAGGTTCACACCTCATCTTCAGTTCCAGAATTGTTTTTTGGATTTCCAGCATGCTGGGTTAATATCAGGACAGCAACCTGTGTTAACAAGTTTGATGTATAAAACAGTCTAAGTTGCAAAATTTAGTTCTTTTTATTTAACTAATGACTGGTTTTAGGTAACAGAAATCATTCTCAAATAATAAAAACAAAAAAGTGGTGTATTCCATGATAGTATGTAAACCATGTTAATATTATACTTATTTGCTTCTAAGTCACCTTTTTCAATGGCCATGGTCAGGACAATGCCTGAAAACCTTGACTTGGACACAAGTATGTACAATATTAACATGGGTTGTCTGCTATCATGCATTTTTTTAAAATCTGACAATGGGTTCTGACACCCAAAACCAGTCTTCAGTTAAATAAAAAGATCTTAATTTTGCAGCTTTGGCTGTTCGCTGCATAAAACTGGAGAACTGTTTATTCACATAGTTGGTGTTAGTGAAGAGTACAGATGCCTTTTCATTGCAGCAGATGAAGGGAAATGTAGGTTATGTTCCATCTTGTGCCAGTGTAAACATACGGTACAGTGGAAAGAATATACAATAGGCAGCAGTTTATGACTAACCCCTCAAAAGAAGCAACATAACTTACATTCCCTTAGTCTGCTGCTGTATAAACACATCTGTACTATTCATGTACATCAGCTATGTCAATAAACAATTCTCCACCTGAGGATGATGGTGTAAACCTTTGAAATGCATAGGGACAAAACAAATGAGTGACTGATGCAGAAAACTGTTTTATTTGTAATGGTGTTTCTTATTATTGATACATTGATCAGCTTGATTACAATACTCCAGTGGTAACATGGATTTCTAAAAGATTGGAATTGGCTTGCAGTCTCATAAAACATCCATGAAAGAAGTTCAACATTATCCAGAAAGTAAAATGTCAATTACAAAATGTAACAGTATGCTTGATTTTAAACAGCTCCGAAATCATAAAATTACAGGAGGAGGAATTAGAAACATATTTTCATGGCCAAAGAAATGCTAAATTATGAGTTTATAAGCGACTGTTCAGGCAGTCAGGTATGGATGGAAGGAAATAAGATGAGTGGGTGTGACAGTTCATGCAACTGGGTCATCAGTATGGGAATAGTAAGTAGGGTGCAGAATTAGAAGCAAGAGTAGCATGGGGATGGACTAGAATATTATGGAGGGCTGGTGACAGTACACCAGTTTGGGAGATGAAGATACAATATCCCATATCTCAGTTAATGGTGGTTTGAGAGTTGAAGCCCTTGCAAAAGATATGATTGCTTTTGCAACATGGGTGGTATTGTGAGTTCTCATAGATGACTGGTTCACTGTGGTGACAATTTGTTAGCATCAGGGCAAGCTGGTCAAGATAATGTCTGCCTGTAATGATTATATATTGCATTGTATTGTATGATGAGGTTAGGAGTGTCTTTGGACAAATCCTGCTTCACACTGCACATGTTGTGTCAAGGAAGATACTTTTGACATGGTATGAGTGACGTCTGTGAAAATGGAGATCCTACTGCATGAACAGAGGTTTTTATGAAGCCATCAAAGGTGCATAACTGAGCTGACAGGCAATAAACAAGCTGAATTTGGGAGTACATACTGATGTTGTCTCTGGGATTCAGATTGTAAGGAAGCCACGATTAATCTAAACCAGGTAAGAGGTGTAACGTATTGGGAGGACAGGAAGGAGTTCTCTAACTGCCCTGCAAACTTGTGCTGTGAAAGTACCCTTGGCAATTTCACAGATTTGTTTGTAAATTTGGCTTCAGGCTTCTTAGAAGGTCTGACAAGCCAGCACTATGACACTGAGAACTAGTAATACAATGTAATGAAATAAACATATTTACAACTTATCAATTTCCCACAAAGTTGTGCATTTAACTCTAAATGTGGATTTACAAATTGATTAAAATATTTATAAGTCTCTGTGCATACTGTATTTTTATTATTTTTTGAATAGTGGATACTTCTTAAAAATCTAAATTTTTATTTTCCCCACAGATGTACATTATTCAGAAGCTTCAGTGTGTCTATTTTCATGTGATATGTTTTATCACTGCCAGAATTCATCCACATTTGTTACTGTCACTGCAAGTCAGATGTCTCTCCTTCTCCTTGCTCTGTATTTTTTCTAGAGCACTGCAAGCATATGCCCTTTCCGCATATCGTTCACTTGGCTGCAGTGTGTGTGAGAGAGAGGATGAATACACTTCACGCAGTTTCATTCCCATAGATGAATGACACTACCTCTCCTGATGACACATTTGCTTGTGTAGCTTGCATTGCCACACACATGTGCATAGTCCACAAAGTTGTAGTGTGCGCAGGCTCAGTACTCTTCCATAGGCCTCATACTGCATTATGACGTAACTAAATACCATGTTTTGTTAGCTCCTTGGAATGGTCACTCGGTAAGTGCTCGCCTGCTGAGAGTGAGTGATGTTGTACTGTGTGGATAGTGTGTGATGGGGAACAAGTGGCACTCACTCAACTTTGCCACATGGATGCAATGCTCTCACTTCTTTCTCCCTTTCAATTGTTCCAACCCTTTCCTGTATCCCTACAACCATCCACCTTGTATGTGTGCATGTGTGTGTACCAGACATCATCCATCATTTTGGTTATTGTTGTCATTTTCAAATTTTCGTTATTATATTGTCACATGGTTGCACATTTTACACAATGAACAGAATATCTCAGTAATCCAGAAACATGCAATACTGTCATTACTGGTTGTCATCCATCAAATACTGTAAGTCTCTTCAATATTACAGATTATTTCCCAGCTTCTATAAAGAAATTAATACAGTTATTGTAATGCCCTGCAAAGCCATTTCTTTACAATCCAGTTTTTAAGTTCATTTTTTATCCTCCTGAATAATGGTTTAGCTTCTATATACTTATAAGAATGTTAAAAGATTTTCGTATTTCAAGTTTCAGCTGCCTGCTTAGCACATTTCAATTAACTTCTACTTATTGCTGACATTATCTGTTATATACACTGATCAACACCCACACGATAATAAAATTTGCTTTATTAGGTGTAGCCAGGACACCACTTAATTTTACGACAGATAACGTTCTTTGGAAACTAAAAAGGCTTTTCTCCCGCCCAAAAATTTAGTATCAAACACGAATATACAACCTTAATAAAATTGACTTTTATAACTGAATTGATTTTACGTTCCTTGGTAGTGCTCTCTCGATGCTCTCCAACAGATGCCGAGGAGTTAGACGGGTGTCGTGAGGATTGGCGGCCGTTGGCGATACCCAATTGCCGGATGGTGATGTCATCGTACTACCATCCTCATCGGAAAAAGGGGTCGCGCGTGTGTGTATTCCGCAGCTGCTTTCATGTTTGGCGGGAAACACCTCTAGTGCCGACTGGCGGGACACGCTGCAACTGTGTTGCAGGTGCGGCTTATTCTGCAGCGGTAGCCGCCAGTTGTATTTGCATGGCTGTGGAGCGCCACGGCATTATCCAAATTCAAATTTTGCCAAGGAAAACTGAGTATCATGTCTTTATAAATTTCTGGGTACTTCATGTACAGTTAACAGGAAAAAACTAGTCATGTTCTGGCATTCAGAATGGAGACCAAGTTCCATTCAGGTATGTTCTCTCTTGTCTAACTAATACAGTGGTGTTAAACAACAGAAAATCCAAGTTGGACGGTTAATATTGTTAGTGTATTACAATGAATTTCCCACAGGTCATAACCAATTAAAGTGAAATATGACAAATATGTACAGTATGTTGCAAATAATATATGTGTAAGTGTGGAGCAAGTTGTAATTGCTCACCAAGACACATTTAAATGCTTTCCAAATTGTAGCAAGATGATAATAGCTCAGCACTCATGCACAAATCTGTTGAATGAAAAACCTGACATGGAGATGATGTGGGGGGAGGGGGGGGGGGGAGGGGGGGGGGGAACCTTGCGAATGGAGAATATATTTTCACTTTGGAGCAGTAGGTTTCGAATTCCTGTCTGGCTATTCTGTGTGTTCCTTACGTAAAGCAAGATGAATACTGGGATGGTTCTTTGAAAAAGACATGTGTAATTCCCTTGGCTACCTGAACTTTTTCTCCATTTCTAATGACATCATCAATGGACCTAACCTCCATTTACAATATGGTATTCTGAATACAAGCTCTGCAATATTCACCTACATAAACAAACATTCTGTGAAACTACTGTTTAAAACTGTATCTAAAACGTAAAAATCACTGCAATTTGGCATGGAGGTTTCAGCAACATAAAGCAGGAAAGTACAGCACAGTTAAGGAAGGCCTGTGACGAATAATACTAAATACCCTTCAGATAAGAATATATCCACAATAATTATTCTAGACCTTAGGAGTTGTATCAGAAAATATTTGTGCCTAACTCCTAACTTGTACCTACACCTCCAGGCTCGCAAAGCAATCTGAGCTTTGGTGAAACTGACAAATTTCAATGATTTTTACACAGTGTGCAACACGATGGCAGCCTGATCTTCACAGCCAATCATTACACTATAATATCATTGGAAGAATATACAAACACAATGGAATTAAATATAGTACCCACTGACTGTCTTGTAAGAGAAACACAGTAATATCTTGTGCCTCAGCTGTTCATGGTTTCTCAAAGTGTTTACATGTTGTTCCATTTTTTATGCAGTAATCCAGATACCAATCCCTTTATGACCTCTACTCAGGAGTAACGACAGATAATTGTTGCTCTCAGGCTTGACACATTGTGCCATGCAGAAAATATTGTGTCAATTAGGCCAGCACTTTCTTGCTTCATTTTCCTCCTTCTCCTGCTTTAAATCTGAAAACTCAATATTCTCTCTACTGAGTTCACTTAATATACTTTATTTCACACTTTCACTAATTCTCCTTCTTTGTATGTGTGTGACATATCTTCCTGACTGTCATAATTAACAGCATGGAAGTTGTTGATATTAGCTGAACTGGAAGTCTGACTTATTTTGTGAAGACAGACAAAATGAATATGCTTACTTATGTTCCATCTGACACTGGAGTCTATGCCTGAGCATGTGCATTTCTGGATGCCTGCTTGGCATGTAATACAAAGCAATTTGAAGCTGTAGTCAATCAAACTTTTAAAACAAAAAAGTGACATTCATCTCAGAAGCAGATGATACAAGCCAGGCTTTTCCTTCTTCAACTTTGTGCTCACAATTCACTTCTGCACTTGAGAAGTGCTCCTTGAGAATATCCTGCAGTTTGCTTGTTTCCCTTTTTCTGAATGACCCTGCTCAATAATTTGTATCTGGCTTTTGGACATGGTGGCTTTTTCCAGACATTTCACATTCTTGCCATACAAATAAGGATATTATATTGTTTGGTGCAGTCTTTCTACATGCATGTCTGTGATAATACCACTACGTGCTGTAAAAATAAGCCCAAAAGCTTGTCTTTTTCTAATAATTTTCTTGGAGATAAAAACCATTCACTTGCAACAGCATCTGAAATTAGTTGCTCCAGCATTAAAGGAAATACATGCTCAAAATTAGTAACTACTTCTGGCATCAAACTTTTCTTTAGCATATAAACTTCAACTCGTGTTTACTTCAACCAGTTTCAGTACATATATATTTCTCCATACCGTGTATACTATGAAAATACAGTCTTCTCACTGGCTCTTCAATATTTGAAAGCCAAGCATTTTACATCTGTATCCATACTCTGCAAACCACTGTGGAGTGCATGGCAGAGGGTATATCCCATTGTACCAGTTATTAGGTTTTCTTCCCATTCCATTCACATGTTGAGTATTGGAAGAATGATTGCTTAAATGCCTCTGTGCACACTGTAATTAATCTAATCTTGTCCTCAAGATCCCTACATCGGTGATATGCAGTGGGTTGTAGTATCTTCCTTATCATTTAACGCTGGTTCTTAAAACTATGTAAGTAGGCTTCCTCAAAATAGCTTGTGTCTATCTTCAAGTGTATGCCAGTTCAGTTTCTTCAACATCTCTGTGACACTCTCCCACCGATCTAGCAAACCTTCGACCTTCCTACTGTCCTTTTCTGTAGACATTCCTTTAGTCCTATCTGGTACATGTCACACAAACTTGAGCAGTATTCTAGAGTGGGAGACACAAGTTTTTTGTAAGCAATCTGTTCTGTAGACTGATTAAATGTCCCCAGTATTCTGCCAATGAACAGATGTCTACTACCTACTTTACCCACAACTCAGCCTATGTGATCATTCCATTTCATATCCCCAAAAGTGTTATACACAGGAGGTGGCCATTTCCAACTGTAACTCATTGATATTATAGTCATAGGATATCACAATTTTTGGAAAGTCCTAAACATGGCTGTGAATCAGCAACGGTGTAAATCTGAAGATGTTGAAAAAATCAGCCAACCAGTTGCAAAACAAATGTTTATTAGCCCTTGATCTGGGTTTTGGTATTTCTAAAAAATCTTCTTCAGAAGGAGTGGGCCTTGTTAAATCACATGATGATACATTAGATTAGCTGAAGCCAAGTAGCTTTTGACAAATATAAAGTTTGACAAAAACAAGAAAGTTGGCCTTTGTCTCTGGCATGATGTACATTTAACTTATGTAAATATTTTATCCTGTGACTCCTGTTATAATTTAATCTGGACAGGAGTCTCTACCAGTGGGCATTTATCAGTGAGCATTCATTCTGAAGTACACTAAATGTAATCTGCATGCTATCTAAAGCCATGGCTTGGGATAATTTTTGTTTTTGTCAAATTTTATATATGACGAGCTGCTCAGCTTCAGCTAATCTAATGTACCATCATGTGATGTAACAAGGCCCACTCCTTCTAAAGAAGATATTTTTAGAACTATTTAAACCTAGGTCAATGGCTAATAAACCTTTGTTTTGCAACTGGTTGGCTGATTTTTTCAACCTCTTCACAATTTTTAGTTTTGTGAAATGCACAGTTTTATGTTTCTGAACATTTACACCAAGCTGCCAATCTTTGGATCTCTTTGAAATTGTGTCAAGTCCTGACTGAACATTATGTAGCTTCTTCTGACTGAACATTATGTAGCTTCTTATGGACAGTACTTCATTAGAGATATCTGCATCAACTGCAAAATTTATAATGTCGCTATTGATGTTATCTGCAAGATCATTAATTTAAAACATGAACAGCAAGCGTCCCAGCACACCTCCATGGGGCACGCCCAGAGTTATTTCTACATCTGTAAATGACTCTCCACCTGAGATAACATACTGTATCCTCTCTACAAAAATTTATCAGGCCAATCACAAATTTTGCTTAGCACCCTATATGATCATATTTTTGACAATAAATGTAAATGTGAAACTAATTCAAATGCTTTTAGAAAATCAAGAAATACTGCATCAATCTGATTGCCTTGATCCAAAACATTCATTATATCAAATGGAAAAAGTGCAAGATGGGTTTTGCATGATGACTGTTTCTGGAATCCATGATGGTTTTGGCATGGAGAAGTTCATTCTGTTAGAGATATCTCATTATGCTTGAGCTCTGAATATGCTTTAGAAATCTACAACAAATCGATGTCAAGGCTACTGGATGGTAGTTTTGTGTATCACTTCTACTACCCTTTTTGTAAACAGGTGTGACTTGTGCTTCCTTTCAACTACTGCACACAGTTTTATGTTCAAGGGATCTACAATAGATTATAGTTAGAACAGGAGCTAACTTGGCCACAAATTCAGTATGGATTCTGCTAGGTATTCCATTGGGTCCCAAAGCTCTGTTCAATTTAAACTATTTCAGCCATTTCTCAACACCACGGAAACTAACACTTACTTTACTCATCACATCAATGGTATGACAATTAAGTTGAGACAATTCTTCTGAGTTTGCCTGTGTAAAGGTAAATTTGAAAACAGAGTTAAGCTTATCAACTTTTGCTTTGCTAGCCTACATTTCAGTTCCTGTCTCATACGTGAGTGACGACGCTAATTTTGGTGTCACTGACAACCTTTACATAGGACCAGAATTTCTTTTGTTTTTTTGTGAAAGATAATTTAGCAAAATCCTGCAATGGTAGTCACTGAAGGCTACAAGCGCTGCTCTCTTTTTTACAGCCAAATGTGTTTCATTCAGCATCTGTCTATCTACAGCCCTATGATTTCTCTTACACCTATTATGCGGTAGTCTCTGTTTCTTTAGTAGTTTCTTCACAGCGACTATATACCATGAACGGTCCTTCCCAATATGAACTCTTCTGCTGGGGACATATCTATACAGCACAAAGTCAACTATTCTTTTAAATCTAAGCCAAAGTTCCTCTACTGCTCCTGCCCTGTACTAAAAGCTTCAAGTTCTTCATTGAGATATGATACTACTGATTTTTTATCTAGTTTACTGAACATATGTTATCTTTCTACTGTACTTCTTGTAGTTGTCCTTTGTACTTTGGTAATCATAGTTGCCACAACTGCATCATGGTCACTAATACCAGTTTCAATTTGGACATCCTCAACAAGATCAGTTCTGTTTGTTGCCATCAGGTCTAACATATTCCCATTATGAGTGGGGTTCTGAACTATCCGTACTAGATAGTTTTCAGAGAAGGCATTTAGTAATGTTTCACAGGATGTCTTGTCACACCCACCACGAACAAAACTATAAATTCGCCAACTGACTGATGAATGAATAAAGTCTCCAGTGACGGTTACAGTAGAATTGGGGAACTTGTGTACAAGCAAACTGAGGTTTTCTCTAAAGTTTTCGGTTACATCAAAGGATGAGTCTGGTGGTCGATAGAATGATCCATTCACCTTTTTATGCCCACCACTGATAATGACTAGCCCAAACAATCTCTCATGCACCTTCAATTTCTGTTTCGGTGTATTTGGGTTTGTCTACTGCAACAAATACACCACATTTTTCAATTAGCCTATCCTTTTGATACACACTTAATTTTTCCCCAAAAGTCTCATTGCTATCAAATTCTGGTTTCAACCAGCTTTTTGTACCTAATACTGTGACAGCTTGACACTTCGCTGCAAATGCTTCGGCAGTGAACTTTTTAATTCTCTTGTCGGAGGGGGGGGGGGGGGGGGGGCATTCTTTTAGATCTTACACTTGTATCAGATAGTTACAGTTAAAGTGCAGCTAGTCACAGAGTACCACTGTGGGCTGTAATTATTATATGGCAAGCAAACTTGAAAGATATTCTAATGTGTTAACGCAGAATCAATTTATACTGGAACAAAATTGGTTCCAATTTTGGTCACCCGGTGCAAATATGCTGTTGTGAATGCAAGAAAGATGTACAGAAATGTTTCCATGTGTAATGGATTAGGAACAGGCATGGGCTGAAAAGGTCAAAGAAGTGAGAAATGCATAATATTGTTTTTATATTAACTATCGCTTACACCATTTGTTCAGCATGGGCTGAAAAGGTCAAAGAAGTGAGAAATGCATAATACTATGAGCACTGGAGATGATGACAAGATGCTGTACAGTGCAAGGCTGGCACCTGGTGACCAAACCTGGAACTACTTTTTTCAAATGTAAATCAGTTCCGCATTAATGCAAAACCATATCTACCAAATTTCACTGCCATATGATAATCACAGCCACACTGGACCTTTGTGAGCAGCAGCACTTTAATTGTAACCATCTGATACTGCTGGGTCTCCTACAGCTGTTGTTATCCAGACTGGATGGAGAGTCACCTAATCTAAAAGCACCCTTCGTGAACCCCACACACAGTCTGCTACCTGGGTAGCAGTCTCTGATGTGTAGTGTATACCTGATACATTTAGGGAGAGCTTACAGTTCTGAATCCTATGGCACAAGTCCAGGACATCACACCCTAACTTGTCACAGAACCTTCGAAGTCCCTGATTTAGTCCTCCCAGTCAACTCGGAACCAGGGGGTCGCTACCAGTTCTGGGGACAATGCTGTAAATTGTGAGCTTTGTTGAAACTCCATGCACAAGTCTCATCTTCTCGGCCTTCACTATCAGTCGCTGCAATGATCCAAGTATGACCTAAAGAGCCCAGCGAAATGCAGGAAGATCTGCAGCAGATAGGCACTTGGTGCAGGGAGTGGCAACTGACCCTTAACATAGACAAATGTAATGTATTGCGAATACATAGAAAGAAGGATCCTTTATTGTATGATTATATGATAGCGGAACAAACACTGGTAGCAGTTACTTCTGTAAAATATATAGGAGTATGCGTGCAGAACGATTTGAAGTGGAATGATCATATAAAACTAATTGTTGGTAAGGCGGGTACCAGGTTGAGATTCATTGGGAGAGTCCTTCGAAAATGTAGTCCATCAACAAAGGAGGTGGCTTACAAAACACTCGTTCGACTTATACTTGAGTATTGCTCATCAGTGTAGGATCCGTACCAGATCGGGTTGACGGAGGAGATAGAGAAGATCCAAAGAAGAGCGGCGCGTTTCATCACAGGGTTATTTGGTAACCATGATAGCGTTACGGAGATGTTTGGCAAACTGAAGTGGCAGACTCTGCAAGAGAGGCACTCTGCATCGCGGTGTAGCTTGGTCGCCAGGTTTCGAGAGGGTGCATTTCTGGATGAGGTATCGAATATATTGCTTCCCCCTACTTATACCTCCCGAGGAGATCACGAATGTAAAATTAGAGAGATTCGAGCACGCATGGAGGCTTTCAGACAGTCGTTCTTCCCGCGAACCATACGCGACTGGAACAGAAAAGGAAGGTAATGACAGTGGCACGTAAAGTGCCCTCCGCCACACACCGTTGGGTGGCTTGCGGAGTATAAATGTAGATGTAGATGACAGGCGAAATTTGTTCCAATGTATCCCATAACCTGCAGCTGTCTGCATCCCATTCTCTCAATGGCTGCCAAAATAGCCTAATCAATGTACTGAATGAGGTCCCCACACATACATACGAAGTGCACCTGGTGTTCCTTCCTGTCCCTTGTTGCCATTTCCCTGAGGGGTATGTTATTCACCATACGTTTGAACTGCAGACAATTAATACACCTCTATCCTTCTACGTTTGCCTTCGTTTGACATGGGACAAAGCAAGTTTTCCCAAACTGGCCAAAATGAGTCCAACTGACTCAAGTTTTAAGTTCAGTGAGAGATAGCACCTCGAACTTGTTGGTTAGGGGATTGGTATAACATCCTGAGCCCTCCCTTGTTCGTCTTCTAGCCCATACAGGACTGCAATTTGCAGTCAAGTGGGCAAGTAATGACAGATCCCCTACTTTCCGCAGAGGAGACTGTATCCACAGGAGAGAATAGTACTTCAGGTACCTTTGGTACATGACTCAGAAGCACTTCCAACACAGTGATTCACAGCACCTGCCAATAATTTGACAGTAGTCAGGGCAATTTCCAGCTGTTTGTGATCATCATTTAACTCATCTTGTGTTTGAGAACAGCATTCACAGTGTGGCCGCATTGTGGATGGTGCAGTGTTTTACAGGACAGAAAAAAATAACTTTTATCGCAGCTTGCTGACAATTGTTTGATCTGATGAGTTTAAAAATTGCCAATTTCCTAAACAAATTGAGCAAAAACACAACATGAGACTTTTGTTAAGGCAACAGAAAAATCTGTGGCAAAAATCACTAATTTCCTAACACTTTATGAAATTAATTATAGTCACTAAGAAACTTCAAAACAAAATTAATTTGTTTGTGACAAATGTAAATAATATATACTTCTCTTGAAAGGGATGGCTATATTGTAAAATGATTCAGTTAAATCTGGCATAAAACATCTCAGGACTTATTTTACTATTTCAGTCCTTATTTTTTCAAAAAAACATTTATAGCACCTCTTAATACCTGTTTGAAAATATGAATGTAGAAGGAAAAACTTATGACATGAGAATATGAACATTGTAGGAAAAGACAGATTGCACTTACAGTAAAGAAGTCACATCAAGTTGCAGACACGCAATTAATAGACACTGGTGGCCGAGCGGTTCTAGGCGCTTCAGTTTGGAACCGTGCGACCGCTACGGTCGCAGGTTCGAATCCTGCCTCGGGCATGGCTGTGTGTGATGTCCTTAGGTTAGTTAGGTTTAAGCAGTTTTAAGTTCTGGGGGGCTGATGACCTCAGATGTTAAGTCCCACAGTGCTCAGAGCCATTTGAACCAATTAAAAGACATTTACATAGAACTTTCGGCCAGAGTCTTTATCAGTAAAAGGGTGACACACACACACACACACACACACACACACACACACACACACACAAAAGCAAGTACACCTCACGCACACACAACCGCTCACTCCAGTCTTGGACCAGAATGCAGCTATCAAGTGGGATGCAAGCAGCAATCTGGAGGGGGGCGGGGAAGGAGAAGGGATAGTTGTGAATGGGTGGGGAGAGAGACAAATGCTGTCTGGTGGGGTGTGAAGGGACTAGACTACCAACAGTCACAGCACACAGCATCAGGAAGTTCTGGGGAAGAGAGGTGGGGAAAAAAAGGAGCAAAAATTGAGAGGAGCTGGGTAAGATGGGCAGATGAGTTGGCAGAGGGTTTCAAATAAACAGGATGGGAGATAAGAATGGGGAAGAGATGATGAAAACTGTTGGATGGAGGGTGTTATGACCGTATGTTACCTTAGGTTGAGGCTGGGATGATTATGGCAGCAGAGAATGTGTTGCAGAGATAACTCCCATTTGTGCAGTAAAAGTTGGTGGTAGAGGAAGGATCCAGATATCTTGGGGTAGTGCAGCAGGCACTGAAATCAAGTGTGTTATGTTCAGCTGCATGTTGTGCCACAGGGTGGTGTACTCTGTTCTTGGCCACAATTTGGCAGTGGCCATTCATCCTGGCGGACAGCAGGTAGGGTGTCTTGGCCCTGACACACTGTCTTTGTTCCTTCACAGCCTTGACATATTCTCTCCCATCCACTTCACGTGGTCCTCCTCAACCCAGTGTGCCACCTTCCTAGATGTTGACCTCCTCCTCTCTAATGGCTCCATCCGCACCTCTGTCCTCATTAAACCAACCAATTATCAACAGTACCTGCATTTTTACAGCTGTCATCCTTTTCACACCAAAAAAACCCTCCCATTGAGCCTGGCCACCCGGGGACGGCGTAGCTGCAGTGACAAAAACTCCCTTGCTCAGTATGCTGATGGTCTCACCAAGGCCCGCACAGACAGACATATCTCCCATGCTATTTCCCCTCACATCCCCAGTCCTCCTACCACACCCAAGAACCAGCCACAAAGGAATGTTCCTTTCATAACCCAGAACCACTCCAGACTGGCACAACTGACCCATATCATTTTTCCAGAGCTTTGATTACCTATCATTATGCCCTGAAATGAGATACATCCTAACCGAGATACTTCCCACCACTTTAGGAGGGGTGGTAAGTATCCTACCTGAGATACTTACCACCCCTCCTAAAGTGGTGTTCTGTCGCCCACCCAACATCCACAACATAGTCCATCCCTATGCCTCTCCCAAACTCAGTCCCTTGCCACAAGGATCATGTCCCTGTGGAAGACCCAGGTGCAAAACCTGCCCAATCTACCCACCGAGCGCTTCCTATTCCAGTCCTGTTATAGGTTTATCCTAATCCATCAGGGGCTGGGCTACTTGTGAAGCACCCATGTCGTTTACCAGCTCTGCTGCAGTCATTCCACTACTTTTTATATTGGTATGACTACCAACTTGCTGTCTACCAGGATGAATGGTCACCACCAAAGTGTGGCCAAGAGCAAAGTAGATGATCCTGTGGTAGAACATACAGCTGAACATAACACACTTGATTCAAATGCCTGCTCTACTACCTAAGCCATCTGGATCCTTCCCTCCACAACCAGCTTTTCTGAACTGCACAGATAGGAGTTATCTTTACAACACATTCTCCACTCCGTAATAATCCTGTCCTTAAACTAAGGTAACACACTGTCCCCACACAACAGTTTCCATCCCATCTCTCCATCATCTCCTCCCCATTCTCATCTCCCACCCTGTTTATTTGCAGCCCTCTGCAACTAATCTGCCCGCCTTTCCCCACTCCTCTGGATTTTTTTTTTTTTTTTTTTTCCTCACCAGACAACATTTGTCTCTCTCCCCACCCATACACAACTGTCATTGTATTCCGGCCCAAGATTTTGGAGTTGGTGGTCATGCGTGCGTGAGGTGTGCTTGCTCATGAGTGTGAATGGTATGTGTTTTTCTGTTATGCTGTGGCCAAAAGCTTTATGTAAGTGTCTTTTCATTGTGCCTGTCTGCAACATGGTGTGTCTTCTTTACTGTACATAGTAATCTGTCTTTTACTACATTGATGATATCCTTACCTGGAGTTTCCATTGTTTGGTTTATGACATGAGAGAAAGTTCAAGATTTGTAATGAACTCAAAACCATAAACACTAGTTCTGTTGATGCAAATACTGTCACTAACACACTTTTCCACATTTTCATCCAGAACACTATTCATAATAATATCAAAGTCTTCCTTTGTCAGGAGTGGATGGCTTTTGCAGTAGCCACCAGAAAGATCGCGGGAGGCGCACATCGGCATGGCGTGTCACGGATGGTAGTTGCCGCAAGTACAGTCCCGTCCACCAGAGGGCACGCGTGAATTCGGACGCGACCTCTGCCGGCATAATGACAACAACAACAACTCAGGCAGCACGGGTCGTGCCCTGTCAGTTAACATTGGGCATGCCTAGGACACAGTCCCGGTCTACGCTAAGTGAAGTGCGACGTAAACGTGAACAGTGTTACTACACAATTGGCGACGAGTAGGGTCATTCTTTCGCGTGTTGCGTCGTTGTTCTGGTTTCACAGCTTCTCCACGGCATGGAGGATTTAGTGCGGGTTTTGGTTGAGCAGCAGATGGAGCTCATGGCCACCATGAAACAAGTGCTTCCAGCGTTGCTCTCCATGCCGTCTGCTCCAGCGCCGTTCCCTCCTCCCTTTCCCCCATATGACGAGACGGTGGAGAATTGGGACGCATATGAACATCGCCTTCAGCAGCATTTCCAGGCGTTTCATGTTGCCGATGCGGAGGTATATCTTGCTCTCTTCTTGTCTTGGATATCTCCCTCGCTGTATCAAGTTTTGCGGCAGCTAGCGCTGTTGCAGGAACCCTCGTCCTTGTCTTTTGACGCATTGTGTTCATTGCCGTCTTCATATTATCGCCGCTGCATGCATGTTGTGGCGGCTAGGGTCGAGTTCTATCAATGCAAGAAGCAGCCCCATCAGTCTTACCGGGCGTGGGCCGCTACCCTGCACGGTCTCAGTCGCAAGTGTCATTTTGTCACGGAGTAGTCGCAAGAGTCGTATGCCCATGTTATGGCATGCGACGTCATTGTTCGTTCGGCCCCTGATAGGGAGGTCCGGCAACGGGCCCTGCAGTTAGAAGACCCTTCCCTCGAGGAAGTCCTGTCCATTGCTCAATCGTATGAAGTCTCTCACGCCGCAGGTCAACAGTTGGAAGCGTGGTGCGACGTCGCGGCGGTTCAGGGCGGCGCGGCCGCGTCCACTGTGTCCGGGGTGGACGCACTGCGCGTAAACAGACTTCCGGCCGCCGGCCCCTGTTGCCGTCCTGTGCGTCGTGCTATATACATCATGATCGGTCAGAGTGCCCCCAGCGTTGGGCCGTTTGTCACAAATGTAATAAAAAAGGTCACATTGCTAAAGTTTTCCGCTCAGCCTCAAAAGAATCGAAGGAAGCAGGTACAGAGGACATGGACGTTGACATTCAGGAAGTTTCATGGGGCCAGGCTCCCGACACATCGGCACGCAAACTCTTTATCGAGGTGTCGGTTCGGTTGCGCTGGTTACAACTGCAAGTAGATACGGGCGTGGCAGTTTCGTTGTTGAATGCACAAACTTATTCCGACCTTGGATCGCCCCCGTTGGCGCCAGTTTACCGGCGTCTACACTGTTATGGTAAACAGCTCATTCCCCTACTGGGTCAATTCACTACCGACGTGACTTACAAATCAGTCACTCGGCCTATTACTTTTATTGTTGTCAGTGATGCGAGCTCCGCTAACCTTTTTGGCCTGGATGCCTTTCAAGCTTTCGGTTTTTCTATCACTGACACCATACAGTTGGTCTCCGAAGACGTTCCCTATCAGTCATTGGAATCTTTGATCTCAGACTTTCCAGATATCATTGAGGAGGGCCTGGGGCGTGTTTCAGATTTTGAAGCTCACTTAATGTTGACGGCGTCGGCTCGCCCGTGTTTTCTACGCGCGAGGCAGATCCCCTTGGCTCTCCGCCCTCAGGTAAAGGAAGAGCTAGACCGACTGACAGCCCTAGGGGTTGTTCTTCCCATTTCTTCTAGTGAGTGGGCTTCGCCCCTCGTTATTGTAAGGAAGCCCTCGGGAAAATTACATCTTTGTGGCGATTTCAAGGCCACCATTAATTCCTAATTGGTGGTGGACACCTATCCTTTGCCTCGTGCTGATGAATTGTTCTCCGCTGTGGCGGGAGGCCAATATTTTTCGAAAATTGATCTTTCGGAGCCTTATCATCAGATACCACTTGATGAGGGCTCCAAACGGCTGGCGGTCGTCAACACCCCGTTTGGCCTTTACCAATACCAATGGTTGGCCTTCAGAATATCCAGTGCCCCGGCGATATTCCAGGGTTATCTTGAGCACGTCACGTCGATGATCCCTCATTGTATTAATTACCTGAATGACATAATTGTCACAGGCCCGCAGCACGAAGGAACACTTGCACAACCTTCGCACCCTCTTTCTTAAATTCAGGTCTGTGGGCTTGCGTTGCAACCTGCATAAGTCAAACTTCTTCCAACCGTCCATTGAGTATGTGGGCTACATCATCTCTCGGCATGGCGTCCAGCCACTAGGAAGTTTGGTCCAAGGTATCGTCGACCTTCCTCGGCCCGCTTCGCTGAAAAGTTACAAGCTTTTTTTAGGCGAGATAGCCTATTACCACCGGTTCATTCCCAGAGCTTCCACCATAGCCCGCCCCCTGTACTGCCATCTGCACAAGGGTGTTCCTTTTGATTGGTCGCCTGCATGTGAGCGAGCGTCCACCTCATTGAAGGGCCTCCTCACGTCAGCGCCTTGTTTGGCTACTTTTGACCCCCATAAGCCATTGGTCCTGGCTACAGATGCTTCGCAGTATGGGGTGGGTGCGGTCCTGGCCCATCGCAATGCAGATGGTTCCGAGCAACCACTGGCGTTTGCGTCTAAAACTCTTAGTCCCGCGCAGGCCCATTACTCCCAGGTGGAAAAAGAGGCTTTGGCTATTGTCTACACTGTTACCAAGTTTCACCCTTTCTTGTATGGCATGAAGTTTCAGTTAATCACTGACCATAAGCAGTTAATATCTTTATTTGGTCCCGCCTCTCAGATTCCAGATAGGGCGGCCCACAGACTACAGTGCTGGGCCTTGTTCCTCTCTAAGTACCATTATGACATTCATTTTCGCCCTACCGGACAGCATGCCAACGCTGACGCTCTTTCCCGTCTTCCGGTGGCCCCGGATCCTACGTTCGATCGAGAGGAGGTTATGTGTTTTCATTTGGATGTGGCGTCCCGCCAAGCGGTTGATGGCTTCCCGATCACTAGTTCTCGAGTTGCCAGGGAAACGGCAGCTGAACTGGTTCTCCGGCAAGTAGTTCGCCTCATTCAGCAGGGGTGGTCATCTCGCCCTCCAGGCCCGGCCTCGGACCCTCTTCGTAATTATTTTATTCTACAAGACCACCTCTCGGTCTTGGAAGGAGTACTCCTTCTGGCTACCGATGATACAGCTCCTCGCCTGGTTGTTCCTGTAAGTTTACGAAGGGAGGTCCTCACTTTATTACATGCGGGGCACTGGGGTGTTTCCCGTACTAAAATCTTGGCTCGCAGACATGTGTACTGGCCTGGTATTGACAGAGAAATTGAGCACTTGGTGGCCGCCTGTTCCCAGTGTGCGAGCCAACAGGCATCTCCCAGGGCAGCGTTCTCTTCATGGCCGCCGGCAACCCAAGCATGGGAACGTGTTCACATCGATTTTGCAGGCCCGTTTCTCAATGGCTTTTGGCTCATTGTCATTGATGCTTATTCCCGATTCCCATATGTGGTTCGCTGCTCCTCAACCACTTCAGAAGTTGCAATCCAGGCACCAGCAAAAATCTTTTCTGTGGAAGGTCTGCCAATCGCCCTGGTCTCAGACAATGGACCGCAGTTTATTTTGCAGACCTTCCAGGATTTTTGTAAGTGCTTCGGTATTCGGCACGTTTGCTCTCCCCCCTTCCATCCACAATCGAATGGGGAAGCCGAGCGCATGGTGCGCACATTTAAGATGCAGATGAAAAAGTATGTGCACGAATTTCCTGCGGAGGAGGCATTGACATTTTTCCTGACGGCATACCGGACCACACCAATGGGTGAACGCAGCCCTGCAGAGCTCCTCCATGGGCGCCAACCTAGGACTCTGCTGCACCTCCTCCAGCCTGGTCTTCGCAAATCGGAGTACCTGGCTTTCCAGTGGGTATGTCGGTCTGGGCACGTGGGTTTGGTCGCAATCCACGTTGGATACCGGCAGTGGTCCTGCGCCGAAATGGCCGCCGGCTCTATACCTTGCAGGCTGGGGACCGGGTGGTATGTCGTCACCAAAATCAGCTACATCCACGTTTGGGCACCCACCCTCCGACCTCTCGGACACCGGCTTCCCCATTGCCGGCACCCGTGTTGGTTTCTCAGGGGACGTTACCGCCTCTCCCCGCTGTGACTCTGCCGCACTGCGATGGTTCTCGGCCTTGGCAGCCTCCAGTAACTCCAGCACCGGCATCGCCATTGTTCGAGATGCCCCAGTGAGAGCCGGCCCCCCTCGCAGGCCCGGTTTCTCAGGAGGCTGGTTCACCTGTGGTCGTCCCTTCCCCATCGTCCCCGCCACTGGGTCTTGCCCCTCCCGAGGTGGAACAGGATCCGGAGTTCGACAGCTTGTCACCTGTTCTGTCCCGGGCTCCGGTGGTGGGATGACGGGGGCCTCTTCGTGTGGGTCACTTCCAGCCGTATTCGAAGGTTCCGGCTTGAGGGTTGGCAGATCCCCTCGACTCCGGCCTTCCAATGGATGTGGAGGTCATCGCTCCTGCCCGACGCTCCACCTTCCGATGCAGTGGATCACAGTGGCTTCACCCCCCAAAGGAGGAGGAGTGCAGTAGCCACCAGAAAGATCGTGGGAGGGGCACATCGGCACGGCTCGTCACGGACAGTAGTTGCCGCAAGTAGAGTCCCGTCCACCAGAGGGCACACGAGAATTTGGACGCGACCTCTGCCGGCGTAACAACAACTCAGGCAGCACGGGCCATGCCCTGTCAGTTAACATCGGGCATCCCTAGGACACAGTCCCGGTCTACGCTAAGTGAAGTGCGACGTAAACGTGAACAGTGTTACTACAGCTTTGGCCTCTTACACCTTGTTGCTTGTAGAATAACACACAGGAATTATTGCTAGCACTGATATTAACCCAAGCTTCTACACTGGTGTCGTTGTCATAAATGTCATCTGGTAATAGAACATAAATTATTGTATTATCCAATGCTACATAATTCCTTTTTTTTTTTGTCATGAGGGTGATTTGCTCAAACTTTAAACCAGACAATGTATCCGTTGTTTCGTACCCTTGTGTGTAATGGAAATCTGTTTATGATGTCAGTAGCCAGTATGTTTCTTTCTGCTTCTGTCAAGCCACGTATATGATTTTGTAGCTACCATCTCCAACCTCAGTTACTTTGATGATGACATGACAGGCGCCACCTGTTTTGTTAGTACCTTGAATTTTCATGTTACACATGCCCTTATTTCCAGATACATAACGCCCTCCATAACAACGCAGAAAAAATGCCATGTAACTTCTGAAGTATAATAATATGGTCCACATTTTGGAGCATAATGTGATACCTTCCTGTCAGTCTGCTGCTTCCAGTCACTAAATTCTTGGAAAAATTCAAATTCCCCCTCTTCTGACATAATCAACACATTTGGCTGACAGCTGATCAAGAAAGTATTTCTTATGAAGCCCTGAATGGTTACATAATGGACATTTTATTTTGTTACTAAAACTATACTATGGAAAACACACACACACACACACACACACACACACACACACACACACACACACTGTACATACACAACAGGCTACGTACAGTACAAAGAGTTATGCAAGAAGCCACTGTTTCTTTGCATTTCATATTTCTTCAACTCTTTCTTTGAGAGATCAATTCAATGGAGTCATAGTTCCACATCTGGGGCTACAAAAAAGTTCAGTGGATTACATTGGGTTAAGATCTATGGACATCTATATGAGCTGGATGTTGTTTGTGAACATATCAAACCCACAACTGGAACTAACAATGATAACACAAAGATATCAAATGCATTGTCAGATTGGTGATCTTTTGATGGCTAGGTGTTTATAGCTGTAGACACCTGTAATGTAACATACCAGATGTAGACTAAATGGGTGTACCAGTTAAAAGAGTTTTCCAAGCCTTGACTAGTGGTATATTTTCATGGAGCAACATGCTTTTTTAGTAGAAATCGGACAGGGGGAGTTGTATTTAACAATTATGCAGCTATTAGATTGTAGCCATTTCTCTGAGTGCTGCACACCATTTGGTAATGGTTAAAGGAAGGCAGATCATTCCCGTAATGAATCTATTCAAAATATATCATTTCCAAGGACTCTAAAATTGTTGTTGCATCTAATGACGACCATGACTGGAGACATAAAGATACTCGTTGACAATTTGAGACTTTGTTGAACCAATCCAGCTTATCAGATTGACAGGCATGTTGGCCTCCTTGTCTGTCATGTAAAGGTACCAGACTTAATGCACAAATGGCATGATAAAAGAAGTACAATTCCCAATGTAGTACAGATATTTTCAGTGTCTATACTCAATGTTTGAGAGCCAACAATGGTAAATCTAGTGTACGTTAGCAGGTGGCATCAATGCTCTCTGGATCAGCTTCTCAATGCAGTTTGCATTGATGGTGGGTACATTACATTCGTACGGAGTTCAAACCATTCCTTTTAATACCAACTATAGCAAAAGATACAGCACTAGAAAAATGTGTATAATTAATATGACAGAATATGTGAAGTTCACATGTGTGAGAGAAAAAGGAAGCATTTTGCATTCCTTAGTCATAATGTCTACTGCTCTAGGGAATAGTCATATCACTTGTGGATGAGTTAAATGAAATTTGACACACACTCCATCTTGTGCAAGAATGTGTGTTGATGTCAACTTCTGGTATATGCCGGCACAAAAAGATCTGTAGCTAACTAGTCTACTTCATTAATTGGCTGTGTTATTTGCAGTTTTGGAGGGGAGCTGAGATTAGAGAAGGCACTGTGTTTAGTAACAGAATGTGAAGAGAATCATGAAAAGGGCTTCACAAAATTCATGGATTAAATTATGTGCTGTTAATTTTATTCCACAACAGGTCTGTAAAATGTAAGTATTGATATTATTGTTCGGTTCCACAATAAGCTTCGTTTCAATTAATCAGCTTGAAAATTAATAAGCTCCATTATATTATTTAGCAGGTGACTGCTTATATCTGAGATAAATGGGAGAAGACGACACCAATACATTTGCAACATGCGTTAAGAATGGACAATGATATGACGCTAAGGAAGCAGAGATGAGGCAGTGGACACAAAAAAAGGATGAATGCCCTAATTGCAACACAGAAGTGTCTTTTCAGCACAAAGTGCCAGACTGGAGAAGATGTAATTCCAAAATGGCAACACTGCATTAGTTCATACACTACTTGTCTGGTCCCTTCTGTCACTTTTTACATAAATGTGCAACCATGTTCGCCCAGTATATGCGCCATTAGGTCATGTAGCATACTCAGTAGACATTATAATCCCCACAAATTTACCCTATATGAACAGCTTTGTCATATTCTCTTATTCAATACCATATATTTCAGCACTCCTAACGACACAACACACTATGATGGTATAAGCAATGATCAAGAATGTTAGATGTTTGTTTTTATTTTTAAAATTAGGTACAGCAAACTCCCAATTATCTGCATGCAAGTAATCCAGTTTGCAGATTATTTGTGCAGTGTTTCACAATTTTGAAAGGAAATGAATATTGGATTCTGGAGTATTCTGTTATAATCAGAACAGATATTTTACTTCAGTACACACTATTATGCATGTGACTCATGTTTTGTCGTACATAGAGGCACTGATCTCTTATTGAAGTAGGTAGGACAAAATTTGTTTGACCACAGTGATATTTTGATCCCCTCGAAAATAACAACTGTGGTCAGGAAAAAAGTGAATGAAGAATGGAAACTGAAGAAATGGACGATTATTTCCTGAAATTGAACAGAAACCAAGCACAATATGGTGTGTATAAGAGTAATTTTGCAAATAAGTCATCTGTTTCAGACAAGTAATGTGTATGTAACTCTGTGGGTTTTTAAATCTGACATGTAGCATGTTTTGTAAATAGCAGTTTTCTGTATACATGAATCAAGAATTGGAAAAAAGAGTATAAGTCACAGTTTTTCTGAAATTGAATTAGTGGTAGTATGGCCTCTGCAACCCAGGCTGCATCATTCTGTAAAAAAAAGGAGGCAGATCCTTTCCTTATAAATGAGGTATTTGTCATGCATAATTTTGATGCCACTTGAAATAGGTTACAAGTCCTTCACCTTTATCAAATGATACACTTGTAGCAGAATATTTCCTGTCTTTAGAAAGTGTTTCTGTACGTGTACCTCAGGACAGAAAATTCTGCTTCAGCGTTGCCTCATTTTTATCCTTTGAGTACAGCTCAGCAACTGCAGGATCAGTGATAACACTAGAATACATTGAACTTTGTAAACACACATTTCTACTTCACTTGCCAGAAGTCCGAAATACCCGTCTATGCCACCAGTGTATTCACATGAATATGTACCAATTAATGCAAAGAAGCTTGAAGATATTACAAAAGTAATGAAGTATATTCCACACGAAGTTTATGATTTTTATGTTGGTATTTTGGAATGCCCACAACCTCGGATGACACTGAGTAAAATATTGCAGTGTTTATTGGAACTTTAGTATTTAAATACAGGGTGTTACAAAAAGGTACGGCCAAACTTTCAGGAAACGTTCCTCACACACAAATAAAGAAAAGATGTTATGTGGACATGTGTCCAGAAACACTTAATTTCCACGTTAGAACTCATTTTAGTTTCGTCAGTATGTACTGTACTTCCTCGATTCACCACCAGTTGGTTTTGCAGTCAGTGCAATGTTTACAAATGCGGAATTGGCAGATGCCCATTTGATGTATGGATTAGCACGGGGCAATAGCCGTGGCGTGGTACGCTTGTATCGAGACAGATTTCCAGAACGAAGGTGTCCCGACAGGAAGACGTTCGAAGCAATTGATCGGCGTGTTAGGGAGCACAGAACATTCCAGCCTATGACTCGCGACAGGGGAAGATCTAGAACGACGAGGACACCTGCAATGGACGAGGCAATTCTTCGTGCAGTTGACGATAACCCTAATGTCAGCGTCAGAGAGGTTGCTGCTGTACAAGGTAACGTTGACCACGTCACTGTATGGAGAGTGCTACGGGAGAACCAGTTGTTTCCGTACCATGTACAGCGTGTGCAAGCACTATCAGCAGCTGATTGGCCTCCACGGGTACACTTCTGCGAATGGTTCATCCAACAATGTGTCAATCCTCATTTCAGTGCAAATGTTCTCTTTACATATGGGGCTTCATTCCAACGTGTTCAAATTGTAAATTTTCACAATCAACATGTGTGGGCTGACGAGAATCCGCGCACAATTGTGCAATCACGTCATCAACACAGATTTTTTTGTGAATGTTTGGGCAGGCATTGTTGGTGATGTCTTGATTGGGCCCAATGTTTTTCCACCTACGCTCAATGGAGCACGTTATCATGATTTCATACGGGGTACTCTACCTGTGCTGCTAGAACATGTGCCTTTACAAGTACAACACAACATGTGGTTCATGCACGATGGAGCTCCTGCACATTTCAGTCAAAGTGTTCGTACGCTTCTCAACAACAGATTCGGTGACCGATGGATTGGTAGAGGCGGACCAATTCCATGGCCTCCACGCTCTCCTGACCTCAACCCTCTTGACTTTCATTTATGGGGGCATTTGAAAGCTCTTGTCTACGCAACCCCGGTACCAAATGTAGAGACTCTTCGTGCTCGTATTGTGGACGGCTGTAGTACAATACGCCATTCTCCAGGGCTGCATCAGCGCATCAGGGATTCCGTGCGACGGAGGGTGGATGCATGTATCCTCGCTAACGGAGGACATTTTGAACATTTCCTGTAACAGAGTGTTTGAAGTCATGCTGGTACGTTCTGTTGCTGTGTGTTTCCATTCCATGATTAATGTGATTTGAAGAGAAGTAATAAAATGAGCTCTAACATGGAAAGTAAGCGTTTCCGGACACCTTTTTGTAACACCCTGTATACTATATATAATTACGTTTAAAAAGTGCCTATGGTATCGATTTGTCCACAAATAGTGTAATTAATTATTATTTGTCTTATTCATTGGAAGAAATATATTACTCTTTCCTTGAAAACATTTATTTTTCTTATATGCTATCTAAAATATGTTTAAATGGTATCTAAAGTTCTTTAATACATACATAATGTAATAAGAAATTGATGAAATGTATGACGAGATAAAAGAAATTATTCAGGTAGTGAAGGGCGACGAAAATTTAATAGTCATGGGTGACTGGAATTCGAGAGTAGGAAAAGGGAGATATGGATTGGGGGTAAGAAATGAAAAAGGAAGCCGTCTGGTAGAATTTTGCACAGAGCATAACTTAATCATAGCTAACACTTGGTTCAAGAATCATAAAAGAAGGTTGTATACATGGAAGAATCCTGGAGATACTAAAAGGTATCTGATAGATTACATAATGGTAAGACAGAGATTTAGGAACCAGGTTTTAAATTGTAAGACATTTCCAGGGGAGATGTGGACTCTGACCACAATCTATTGGTTATGAACTGCAGATTGAAACTGAAGAAACTGCAAAAAGGTGGGAATTTAAGGAGATGGGACCTGGATAAACTGAAAGAACCAGAGGTAGTACAGAGTTTCAGGGACAGCATAAGGGAACAGTTGACAGGAATAAGGGAAAGAAATACAGTAGAAGAAGAATGGGTAGCTCTGAGGGATGAAGTAGTGAAGGCAGCAGAGGATCAAGTAGGTAAAAAGACGAGGGCTAATAGAAATCCTTGGGTAACAGAAGAAATATTGAATTTAATTGATGAAAGGAGAAAATATAAAAATGCAGTAAATGAAGTAGGCAAAAAGGAATACAAACGTCTCAAAAATGAGATCGACAGGAAGTGCAAAATGGCTAAGCAGGGATGGCTAGAGGACAAATGTAAGGATGTAGAGGCTTGTCTCACTAGGGGTAAGATAGATACTGCCTACAGGAAAATTAAAGAGACCTTTGGAGAGAAGAGAACCACTTGTATGAATATCAAGAGCTCAGATGGAAACCCAGTTCTAAGCAAAGAAGGGAAGGCAGAAAGGTGGAAGGAGTATATAGAGAGTTTATACAAGTGCGATGTACTTAAGGACAATATTATGGAAATGGAAGAGGGTGTAGATGAAGATGAAATGGGAGATAAGATACTGTGTGAGGAGTTTGACAGAGCACTGAAAGACCTGAGTCGAAACAAGGCCCCGGGAGTAGACAACATTCCATTAGAAATACTGATGGCCTTGGGAGAGCCAGTCCTGACAAAACTCTACCATCTGGTGAGCAAGATGTATGAGACAGGCGAAATACCCACAGACTTCAAGAAGAATATAATAATTCCAATCCCAAAGAAAGCAGGTGTTGACAGATGTGAAAATTACCGAACTATCAGTTTAATAAGTCACAGCTGCAAAATACTAACGCGAATTCTTTACAGACGAATGGAAAAACTGGTAGAAGCGGACCTCGGGGAAGATCAGTTTGGATTCCGTAGAAATGTTGGAACACGTGAGGCAATACTAACCTTACGACTTATCTTAGAAGAAAGATTAAGAAAAGGCAAACCTACGTTTCTACCATTTGTAGACTTAGAGAAAGCTTTTGACAACGTTAACTGGAATACTCTCTTTCAAATTCTGAAGGTGGCAGGGGTAAAATACAGGGAGCGAAAGGCTATTTACAATTTGTACAGAAACCAGATGGCAGTTATAAGAGTCGAGGGGCATGAAAGGGAAGCAGTGGTTGGGAAAGGAGTGAGACAGGGCTGTAGCCTCTCCCCGATGTTATTCAATCTGTATATTGAGCAAGCAGTAAAGGAAACAAAAGAAAAATACGGAGTAGGTATTAAAATTCATGGAGAAGAAGTAAAAACTTTGAGGTTCGCCGATGACATTGTAATTCTGTCAGAGACAGCAAAGGACTTGGAAGAGCAGTTGAACAGAATGGACAGTGTCTTGAAAGGAGGATATAAGATGAACATCAACAACAGTAAAACGAGGATAATGGAATATAGTCAAATTAAATCGGGTGATGCTGAGGGGATTAGATTAGGAAATGAGACACTTAAAGTAGTAAAGGAATTTTGCTATTTAGGGAGTAAAATAACTGATGATGGTCGAAGTAGAGAGGATATCAAATGTAGACTGGTAATGGCAAGGAAAGCATTTCTGAAGAAGAGAAATTTGTTAACATCAAGTATACATTTAAGTGTCAGGAAGTAGTTTCTGAAAGTATTTGTATGGACTGTAGCCATGTATGGAAGTGAAACATGGACGATAACCAGTTTGGACAAGAAGAGAATAGAAGCTTTCGAAATGTGGTGCTACAGAAGAATGCTGAAGATAAGGTGGGTAGATCACGTAACTAATGAGGAGGTATTGAATAGGATTGGGGAGAAGAGAAGTTTGTGGCACAACTTGACTAGAAGAAGGAATCGGTTGGTAGGACATGTTTTGAGGCATCAAGGGATCACAAATTTAGCATTGGAGGGCAGCTTGGAGGGTAAAAATCGTAGAAGGAGACCAAGAGATCAATACACTAAGCAGATTCAGAAGGATGTAGGTTGCAGTACGTACTGGGAGATGAAGAACCTTGGACAGGACAGAGTAGCATGGAGAGCTGCATCAAACCAGTCTCAGGACTGAAGACCATAACAACAACAGTGTAATAAACCATTAATGTGTCTCATTTATTGAAAGAATGGGTCAAGTCCACCAAATTTTATGCTCAGTCATTCCATAGTCTCTAAAGATTAAAAAGCATTACAAGCTAACATTGTACGTAAATATTAATATAAACAGTTTTATCTCAAAATTAGCTCCACTGACTTGACCCTTTTCCCAGTTCCCATTTCAAATGGTTATTTTGAGTTATTTGTACGTTCTGTGTGGCCTGTACAGCCTCAGGGTCCACGTTTACCTGTATATCAGGAGCTTGCTGTGAATTTTTTTTTTCCTTTTAATTCTAAAAGTAATCACCAGCACACAAAACTTACATGTGTCAAATTTTCCCTGAAACTATTACATGAATTATTTGCATTTTTTGCTATTTTGAAGATAAGTGAATGGAATTGGAAGAAGCCCTATTAAGTGGTACAATGGGAAGTACCTTCTGTCATGCACTTCATAGCGGTTTGCAGAATATGGATGTAGATGAAACCTATTATGGAAAGTCTTTTACCAGTTGGTTTCATTCCAATGCAACTTTCCTCTAAAATTCTAGAGCAATTGTTACTAAAAAAACTGATGAAAAATATTTTATTTATTGTTCCAGCAACAGATATCATCACTTCAAATGATGCAAGTGGCAAAATGCTACAATCCATAAGCACAATGACTAAACACAATACCTATGCTGTTAGTCTTGAACAGTATGTAACTCCCCTTCCCACTTCAGAAATGAGTGTAGTTTTAATTAAAATTCAAGTAACAATAAATTGACAACATATACTTAAAAGGAAACACTTGCAGTACTTTGAAAAGCCCAAGTGTAAGTCACACGAAAGGAGGACAAGAGTGTGAATCATGTATATTCAATTCAGAGACACTATAGTGTCACTATGAAAGCACATAACACAACATTGATCTTCCGGTATTAAAAACAAAGGAGAGGCTATGATTGCTGCTAATAAATCACAAGAAACCAACTACACAAGAGAACGGAAAAAGCAAATGTAAGAGTACATTTGGAGATGGACCTAAGTACTTGCACCCACAAATTGCTAAGATTGACAACTAAGTAAGATATCAACGCAATTCATCCTATGAAATGGAAGCTCTAACCTGTCTCATCAAGTGGTACAGGAGGTTGATTGGTTTGTTTTGTAGATTAAAGGGGACTAAATTACAAGGTTATCAGTCCCTTAATATAGAAGGCTCAGTACCTTTCACACAATGCTGGAAACAAAACTTCCTATCAGATTAAAACCATGTGCCGGACTAAGACTCTAACTCAAGAGCTTTGCCTTTCATGGGAAAGTGCTCTACCAGTACAGCACTTACCTGCGAAAGTCAAAGGTCCCGAGTTTGAGTCTCGGTCCAGCGCACAGTTTCAGTCTGCCAGGAAGTTTCATATCAGTGCACACTCCTCTGCAAAGTGAAAATTTGATTCTGGAATGCTGGAAAAGATTGTTACAAGTTGTAAATAATTCCCTTACATGAACTTTAAAGAATAAAGGGTTATAGAGTGCTTTTTCTTGGTAGTCTGCAAATCGGAAACCATTGGTCAGCCTATGCAATCAGAGTTAAACAAGCACCTATCAGTTACATTCAGACTTCAATTCAAGAAGAATGTAAAAACTCAGAATTAAACATGAAATGAAGAAAAAAAAAAAAAAGAGGAAGAGAAAGCACAGATGAGTTTTTCCCTACTCAAGAGACTTCTTGGAAATGAGACATAAATTAAACAATCGAAAATATAGGATGGAATAATGACAATATTATGAGTTACAGATAGTGTGAGCTGCATTTCTCGTGTGTGTGTTTGAGGGGGGGTGTCTAACTTTTATGAAGGCCATGCCGGCTGAAAGCTCGCTTGTTTGACTGTGTTTTTGTTGTGCCTGTCTGCGATTCAACTTCTCCACTATGTGGTGAGTAGCAATCTATCCTCCTCACAATACTGAGAGATAAATTATGATCATTTAAGACTTTAACTTTAAACTGAAAAAACTTACACATACTATAAGGAAAATGAGGATGTACAGGTAGATGATTTCCACAAAAAATGTCAAACATTATTTCAGCACTTACCGAGACCATTTAAAAACTCTTTTTTTCTTGAGATTACTTTAGAACTTGTGTAAAGTTAAAACAATTTCCCAGGTTGCCTATGATTAATCGAAATGCTGAGTTAATATTTTGAAATTACATTTGTATACCATGAAAGCCCAAATAAAAATTTGCAGTTCTATAATAAGAGGAACCTTGAGGCTAGAAACAGACGTCAAATACTTTCTACAATGAAAAGGACATTTCACTTTCTGACCTAAGTAAAGGTAAAAAGGAGAATAAATCTTTTATCCTAAATGACTATAATGGTAGCACTGTGCACTTGCAGGCTTCCTCAATAATTAAAAAAAAGAAAAAAGAATCTGTCACCTTCCCTCATCATCTTTAATCAATTTCCCTGTAGTGTTTAATATTTTTGTATCTTTATAACAACATGTCCCCAACTTTTCCACTTTATTTTTATAAATTTATCTTTCTTTTCCATTTCACATTTTTTATGGTATCCTTAACAGTTTCTTCAAAGTACTTGCATTTTTTATCACCTTTTCCTTCAGTGTCTCTCCGGTTTTTCCTCTACTGCTTCCTTTCAGTTCTTAATTGCACTATTCATTTCATGTCAAATTTCTGTTCCTCCTAATACGTTTTTACTTCTTAATCAGCACTCCTACCATCTTTAGTTTAAATCTGGTGCAGTGCTTACCAATGTACTATCTCTGACCTCTCTCTTACACCTCCCTCTTCAGATTCATTTCCCCTAGCCCTCATAACTGGTGGGTCTCCCAAATCTTTTCCTGTTTTCCTTCTTGAGGAGGGAACTGACAGTTCCCAAAGCTACAAATACTTACTTGTTTCTACTTTTAAATGTGTCTAAAAACTGGAATTTCGCCTCCTAAAGGTAAGCACTGGTGCCCACTCTGATTCCTCATAATTTTACAATTCCTTAAATACTGCAGTTATAACGTTGAAGATCAACAAGCACTTTTAGTTTCAGGATAAACAATATGGAGAACAGTGCCAGTGGGGCTCTGAACTGTATAGCATATGTAAAATGGGAAAGGAAATAAAGGAACAACTAAGTTACATTTGAATTAGCAGATACAATTTCTAAACTTACTGACACTCCTGCTGTATATATAAACATACAGTACAGGCATCATGAAGATCACATTTTATTTGTGCATTACACAAACAATGCATAGACATACAATATGAAGTCTTTACCATTATATATTATTTGTGTTCTACTCATGAGAAGTCTCAATAAAACAGATTACTACCATTTTTGGCTTGACGTCTCTTTGACAGGATGACCATCAGGAGACTACATTTCTACATGAACAATTAATTATACTATGATTTGATTACATTTAAAATGATAAAAGGTACACTCTTGAATATGTGCTTCGGATAAAGTAATTTTAAATAAAAAGAGATTAAGGGCTATTTGGTTAAACCAGTTGCACAATGGCTGTGATATGTGAGAGGTCACTTGATACCACTGGTACCAGATATTATACCTTTTGTCTGTCCATCTATAGCCACTTATAAAAACATAAAACAAAAGTTACATTTTCAACAAAGACATCAACATGTGACGTATAATCATTCTTTGCTGAGGACCCATCACATTTATGCTAGATTCTATTAAGCATCCCCTCCATACACATATTTTCAATCAATAATGAGCAAGTACAATTATAAAGTATTTTGTTTTCTATTTTAAATCATTAATGGTTAAAATATCTATTTTTCATTATTCAGGAATAATTATATGTTGCCTATATTTTAAAACATATAGTGTGTTTCAATAATACAAACTGAACACGTGACAAACACACAAATGGGATATATTACATATTTATATGCCTAATCAATCATTCTTTTTAAGCAATTACACCCATTGAATAAAAAATGCATCAGTAAAAAACTGTGAGCTGTAATTCAATCTCTACCTTCTGTCCCTTTCACTTTGTCACACTTTTTTCACTGAGTTTACTATCTTTGTTTTACTCAATCGCTGACTAAGTGGTACGTTGCTCTCTGAATCACTTGAATCACAACTCGAACTAGATGATAGGTCCTCACTTGGTTCTTCTTTGATCACTTTGTTGTTAACACTGATCTTCAATTTCTGAAAGTGAGTATTTAATTTTAGCTTGAGAAATTCCCTTACTTTTTACATAAAATATTTATAAATAGCATTCAGCAAAATTAAATTATCTCAGTTTTATGTTCCACTAGCTTCCCATTCTTGCAGCAAAAATGTAACATATCATGTAAGGAAGTCTTTCATACATGAATCTACATTTACATAATATTTATATAAATGAGTTTTCAGAAAAAGTGGGTAAGTTATCAGAAGTCTTGAGACAATAAAATACTTCAAAGAGAAACAACACCAACACTTCGCAAGAATGTCATCTACATAAGATGGTTCCAACAAAAACTTTCCCAAGTACAATAAAATCCAAGCTTTCTTTGTTCTTCCTGAAAATTTGCCTCACACTTGTGAAAGAACACATACCTTTTATATTTAATTCATGGCATACTTGAGGGGTGACTGCTACTTTTGCAAAACAGGAGGTACTGAATTCAATCTGTAACCTTCAACAAATTACATGCAATGTCTTAAATTTATTTCAGTTAGAATGACTATTCGCAGATCACTGCAAACATCTGAACCTTCAATCCTGTAAAAGGATTGGTGCAAGGGGAAAGAGCATATATTCCACACAACTATGCAACATTCCCAAAATATTAAATGAATTGCACCATGTTGTTTTCTCTCATGGTACAACTTCAGCTCTGAAAGTATAATTAAATACTGACAACTGCTACATTCAACTTAAGCTTCTTTCCCAATGAAAAGATGCAAGCAAATACTGCACAACGGCCTAACAGAACACAGTCTGCAATGTAACAGCAGTTACATGAACTACTTGATTCACTATTTGAATTGTCTTTATGCTCCCTCCACAACTTGGACTTCAGAATACTCTACACGGTGTATGTGATACACAAACTCCTGAATTTTTTTCTTATTAACACTTCCTTGTCACATCTCTCTGCTCTTTCCATTTGTTCTTACTATGGTCCCCTTTATCTCTTTTAGCACTCTTTTCCCCACCCTGTCCTCATTTTGCCTATGTTTCATTTTCCTGATAACCTTTCCAATTGTATCAGCTCAGCGACTGACCTATCTACTTCTCAAGACACCATAATCTTGTATCCAAGTTGTGAAGAACTTCTCAGTTACAAGTTCAGTATATACCCCTTTCCTTTTCCTCCCAAATCGTGGATTTTTTTAGGGGTGCTATAGCAACTGAGGTCATAAGTGCCCACGTCATAACCTTAGAATACTAATAAGAAAAAGAAGTTAAGCCCAATTGACAGAAGGAAAGAGAGTTAAAAACAAGCACTTTCTCTTAGAGAAAGGTGCACAAAACATGCCACAGAGACAGTGGAAGTCTGAAACCAGATTAAATGTCCTTTTCCGTATTGCTACAATGGATAAAAAGTAAAACGCAGCCACCAGCCCACACATAGTTAACTAAAACGGCCAATAATTCGGACGGCAAACATACACTAGAACATAAGTGGTTAAAAAAGGGCATTCAGTCAGCAAATGGCAAACCATCAAAGGTTGAAGACAACAAGCACAAAGTGGCGTGGGATCACCACTCAACAAATGGCAATGGCTAAAAAGACAGTGCCCAATACACAACCTAGTTAAAATGATCTCCTTGTGGCTAAATGTCGACAGGAGGTTGGCCAAGCTGCTGGGAGAGGTTTAACTTCCCTGAGCTTGTTCCCATGAAAAGAAGACCAGTGGTGATGCCAAAGTGACATCATCTGCTTACAGACGGAAACACAGAGAGCATCTGAAGGACTGGAAGAGAGAGCAGGCAGATGTAGAAGGACTGCAGCCTTGACAACAGCATCAGCAGCCTCATATTCCATCACACTGACGTGACTGGGAAACAACATGAACATCACAGTGGATTCCTCAACAGTGAGAAAGTGGAAGCTTGGACCCATTGCACTGTGGGATAGACTATGCACAGCAGACAGAGGCTCTGGAGAGCACAGAGACTCGGAGGATTTGACACAATTAAAAAGCCTGTGTTGCTGGATGTCCCAGACGGCCAGATAGAGGGTGCAGAGCTCTGTTGTAAATATTTAGTAGTGTTCTGGAAGCCTATACAGAAATTTGTTGGTGCCAATGACAAAGGCACACCCAACATCAATATCAGTCTCACAATCATCAGCGTACATGAAGGTGTTATCGCTAAAGTGCAAGTGAAGGCCAAGAAACTTACAGCGGTAGACTGAATCCGGGATAGTTTCCTTGAGAAGTGAATGAAGTCATGATGAATACGGACCACCAAACGAAGACAAGGCAGTGAAGGGTTCACACCCATTAGGAACATGGCAGGAGCAGCAGACAAAAGCAAACTCCAGGTGGCAACAGAGAAGAATGGCATGGCCCATACTGGCGGTTCAAGAGAGTCATCAAGAAAGAGGGCAAAGGATGGGTGCATGGCAGACAAATGGCATGTGTATCCGCTGAGAAGAACATCATGCCAATGTAACTGATAGTTCAACAGCATCTGCAGACTCTCAACCGGGTTAGTGTAAAAGACGCCTATGGCTGCGATGGTGGATTGTATTAATACAGCGTAATATGAGCAGAAATGCAGATGAAAAAATAGAACACCCATAGTCTAGTATTGAGCAGACAAGGGACTGGTACAAATGGAGGAGGGTAGTCCGATCTGTTCCCCAGAAAGTACCACTTAGTATACATAGGACACTGAGGGACCAGATCCAGTGTGGACCAAGTAAAACATGTGGGAGGACCAAGGAAGTTTTCTATCAAGCATGAGCTTCATGAATTTCATAGCTTCGTGAACGGAAGAGTAACAGGCCCAAGATGTTAAGAAAGTGGAAGAAACCCAATGCGCTGCCAAAAATTCATACAAACAGTTTTGTCCGTGGAAAAGCAAAAGCCACTGTTGATGCTCCATGCGTAAAGATGACTAAGACATCGCTGAAGACACCGCTCAGGAGAGAAGTCAATTGAAAACTGCAATAGATGGCAAAATCATCAACGAAAAAGAAGCCGGAGATGCTGGACAATTGGGATGAAATGAGAGCATGGTCTAGCTCTCTCATAGTAAAAAATAGTAAAGACGGCATTGTAGCATTCATGATTCTGAGAGGCGAAGGGCATCAGCAAAGCCTCCTCCACTCATTTCCAAAGGAGGAGGGCAGGGTGATTGTGGAGCTCAAAATCTCAACAAAATAGCAGCCCAAAGCATTGGAGATAGCCAAGAGTCCACGATGACATCACCTGCTACAATCAGGCTGGAAATTAAGAGTCTGGACCTTGGCTCAGAAAGCTGACAGTGGTTGTCCCACATGACAGAAGAGGGAGTGAAACTGTTAAAAGAACTAGTAAATGAAAACCAGCTAGCTTTTTTGCAGTGCCAAAGAATGTATGACACTAGCACACAACTGTTTACATCAAATACAGTTCACTTCGTATAATGACAGTTGAAAACGCAGAGAACATGTTTCCAATGTGTGAATTGCATTGTGGCGTGCCTCAGTCCACCAGGAGACCAGGACACAGTATGGTAAAGATGAAGTGGGAGGTATGGAATATTCTGCAGCAGTAAGGATAATCTTTGTTAGGTACTCTTCCTCGTCATCACAACTGGGGAAATAGTCAGTACAAGTCGCCAGGGAGCAATAAAGCCTCTAATTAGCCTTAAAAAGCCGCCAATTGGGTTTACACTCAGATGGGGTAGGAGTCATCAAACGGATAACGCACGGGAAATGGTCGCTTGAGCACGTGTCAGAGAGAACAGGTAAGCGGGGCAGTGCAGGATGAGAGGTCCAAATGGGAATATGTGTGCGTAGAGTCTGGAAAGAATATGGGTGCTCCATGTTAAGGCAGATGAGGTTGAGTTGATTGAGATGTTCAGCCTAAATAGCACCTCTCTGATACTTTCTGAAGAGCCCCAAAGATGATGTGCATGTTAAAATCACCGAAAAGCAGAAAGTGGTAAGGGAGTTGACTAATAAGCTGGAGGAAATCTGCCCTGGTGACAGTGAAGACAGGAGCATGTAGCCGTTACAAAGAAAAATGGTAAAGCGAGGAAGGAAAATGTAGACTGCAACAGCTTGCAGCCAGGTGTTCAGTCAGGTGGTTTGGCTATGGATGTCATCCCCATGAGATGGAATGCCGTTTTCTGGGGGAAGGTCAAAGCGGACCAGACCGAAATGCAATTCTGTATCTTGAAGGTGGAAAATAATCAGACATTGTGATTCCAAGAGCAGCCGGAATTCCTCCTTGTTTGATCTAACGCCGCACACATTCCATTGGAGAAGAGTCATAATGGAGAATGGGGGGAAGGGAACAAATATAGGTTAGTCACCTCAGTGGCCACAGATTGGCAGCCTTCGAAGACCCAATGCCACAGGGCACAGAGGCTGGAGGCTCTTGTTCCATGATATCTACAAAGGCTTTGGTATTGTCCCTGGGTTGACCTGCGAATTTCAGGGCAGAAAAACTGTAGGTGCTTTGCACTGGCGAAATGAAGGTTAGCCGGGTGAGGGTATCATGCGGCAACACTATTGAAGAGGATCTCCTAGCCGGGGAAGGAGAAGACTGTTTGCCTTTATTTGATTTCATAGGGATTTATGGTTGGCAGACAAAGTCTCAGATGGTTGTTGGCTGGAGGGGACATAAAGAGTTCTCGCAGGAATATTCCTTTTGTCCTTCCCAGCCTGCCAGTTGTGCAGCAGGTGGTTTTGTCACCGGGGACAAACATTTGGTGGCTTGTTGCACAGCTGTACGAGGAGATGAGGATGCTACCGTGATACTAGACGATTTTACAAATGAAGTGCTGAATTGGAGGTTACAAGTCTGAGTGCCACGACGTTCGTGGAGTGAGGCACAGCAAGAATGTAGCAACTACTGTATGGTGAAATGCAAGGCTTGGAATTATCCAACAACTTGCGGACAACACGTTAAGGTACTTTTTCCTTCACCCAGATCTCCTAGATGGCTCACTCATCGAGATACAAGGGACATTCAAGCATTACAACTGATAAAGCAGGGAGACAGAGGCAGGCGATCGCCCTGGAGTGCATCCCTACCACAAGTAACACATAACAAGTAACACATTGTGTTTCAACACAACGCGTAAGTGTGGTTGTAACACTGACACTGGTAGCAAAGCATTGGGTTTGAAATGTACGGCAAGACCGTAATGACGCTGTAGTCTGCTCTGATCTTCATTGGAAGCACTAGTCCAATAAACTTCAAAAAAAGAGTGCGTGTAAGCTATAAGGTGCATCAACTTTCTTCATTACCCAATGGACTGCATTGATGCCTGATCAGAGAGGTAATTTGGATTTCTTTCTTGGTCAGACCATCAAGCAGCCATGTCTAAATAACTCCATGTGAAGAATTCAGCATTTGACAGGCCTTGACATGAACAGAATAGCCATGGAGGAGTGAAGCTGTAAGCAGTTGTTAGGCTTGAAAATCACCATTGGTCTCCAGAAGCAAAGTCCCATTATGTAAGCAAGAGCAGGATTTCACAGGGCCTGCAATTGCACCGACACCTTCCGAGTAATAAATAGATTAACCATAGCAAAAGACTGACCTTTCCCTGATATTTCCCCGATTTCCAGACAAGTTTAAGCATTTTTCCCTGACAAATTTTGTGATCTCAAAGGTGAGTAAAAACATAAGTTGACAAAAAATAATGTAGGTACATCTGTATTTCTAAACGTGTGAGCAAAAATCTTAAGTACTAACATCAACATCTTTTGTAATGAACTGTACTTAGATGGAGAAAGCAAGCCAAAAGATATATGTGTTTCATTAAGATAACTGTTGTTATTTTATTTCAATAAAACGAAACGCATTTGGTGACAAAAATATGCATTTCCTTGAAATCGCAAGACAGAATTAAAATACCTTTACTGATTTTAGAAATAAACTCAGAGAAAAGTAGGCCTCTTGAAAGAAATGTATAAGGCAGGGAAGATTTGTGTAAACCAACACTATAGGTGACCACCAATAAAATGTTGGTTTACTATGTTCATTATTGTCTGTTATTACCCACTGTGTTATGTCTGTCATTTTACTGGTATTGTGTTTCCGCATGGTTAGCTGAGTGGTAACGTGTTTCAGACATGTCCGAAAGAACAGATACCATCTTAGTATATATATAGTTAGGCTCACCGGCCACTTGACCATCTTATTCTTCCGTGCGAACGCACAAACAGTGCCCGAACTCTTACGGGAATCGGCAACGCGCCGCGAGTAGTGAGTATAATGGGCGGGGGCACTACGAATGTAGTGCGGGACAATACGTTGAGAATGTGGGTTTCGCGGGAGGCGTGCCAGAGATAAATCCCTGAGTCGCGCTGTCCTCTGTGTCCTCGGTGCTCAGATGGATAGAGCGTCTGCCTTGTAAGCAGGAGATCCCGGGTTCGAGACCTGGTCGGGGCACACATTTTCATCTGTCCCCGTTGACGTATGTCAATGCCTGTAAGCAGCTAAGGGTGTTCATTTCATTGTAAAAAAATGTTTATTTAACACATTAGAGCTTCATTGCTATAAATTGTTTAACAGTGTAGAATTTATACAATAGTAAAATCTGTTTTATTTCGTCTTTCATTTCAAATTTTTGGTATGACTGATTTCTTGTAGCTAGGTGATTGTAGATATTGATTCCTATGGACTTTACTTTGTTTTCACATAATTTTGCATTGGTTGTAATAAATTACATTTGTTATACAGAAGGCTACTGACATTTCTGTGAAACAAGATAATTTATATATACAGAGGGTGAGAAATAATGGTGCACTTGGCGTTCGGCATGCGTTCCTCATCCAAATTCAAGACAAAAGGAACTAAATTGACAGTTGTAAAGATAATATTCGGAGTACCACAGGGAAGAGTGATAGGATCATTGCTGTTCATAATACATACAAATGATTTAGTAGAAAGTGTCAGATGTTCCTTAAGGCTATTTGCAGATGATGCAGTTGTTTATACCAAAGTAGCAACACCAGAGTAAGAATGTGCAGAACAACCGCTGGCCGTGGTGGCCGTGTGGTTCTAGGCGCTCAAGTCCGGATCCGCGCTGTTGCTACGGTTGCAGGTTCGAATCCTGCCTCGGGCATGGGTGTATGTGATGTCCATAGGTTAGTTAGGTTTAAGTAGTTCTAAGTTCTAGGGGACTGATGACCACAGTAGTTGAGTCCCATAGTGCTCGGAGCCATTTGAACCATTTCGCAGAACAACCTGCAGAGAATTGATGAATGGTGCATACTCCGGCAGTCGACCCCGAACGTAAATAAATGTAACATATTGCGCATGCATAGGAAAAGAAATCCGCTACTGTACAGCTACACTATTGATGAGAAACAGCTGGAGACAGTGTCTGCCGTAAAATATGTAGGCATAACTATCCTGAGCGACCTTAAGTGGGATGACCGTAAAGAACAGGTAGTGGGAAAAGCAGATACAAGATTCAGATCCATCGGAAGAATCTTACGGAAATGTAACTCACCCACGAAGGAAGTGGTTTATAAAGTGCTTGTTTGCGCAATTCATGAGTATTGTTTATCTATCTGTGATCCCTATCAGGTGGAACTGATAGAAGAGAGAGAGGAGATCCAATGAAGAGCGGTGCATTTCGTCACGAGATCGTTTAGCTGGCGAGAGAGCATAACAGAGATGCTAAACAGACTCCACTGGCAGACTGGCAGACGTTACAAGAGAAACACTGTGCATCACAGAAAGATTTACTACTGAAATTTCGGGACAGCACTTTTCAGGAGGAGTCAGACAACATATTACTTCCCCCCATATACATCTCGTGTATTGACCACGAGGAAAAAAATTCAAGAAATTAGAGCCAATACAGAGGCTTACCAACAATCATTCTTCCCACACAGTATTCGCGATTGGAACAGGGTTGGAGGGATCAGATAGTGGTACCGAAAGTACCCTCCGCCACACACCATTAGGTGGCTTGTGGAGTATGATGTAGATGTAGATGAGAAGTGTATCTAGCCAAACCTAATCCCACCAATAGGTGTAATAGAAATGTTATTTTAAAAACAAAGCTCTGGCAATGTTGTAACTCTGTGCAGCACAACCAAGAACAGGTAGCATAAACTCTGTACTATGCTGGAGCTGTCCCATTAGCTCAATGACACAAGGTAATGCCACAGAAACAGATACACAGACTCACACTTCATTCAAATAGCTACACACATTCAGTCAAAACCTGTGATGGTGCACCATCATGCTGTAACCACAGCTGTCATCAATCAAAGTGGAATGTTTTCTAATATGTCAAGCAGAATATTGCAAAGCAATGTACAATACAGGGGTGAATTCAACTTATCCAGCAATAGGTAAGGGTGCAAAAGCAATCCTCCCACTATTCCGGCCCACACATTTATGTCAAAGCATGCCTGGAAGCCACAGCCATGGGTGACATGTGGGTAGTGTTCTGACCAAAAATGACTGCTGCAGAGGCTGAAAATACCTTCTACATCTACATCTACATCCATACTCCGCAAGCCACCTAACGGTGTGTGGCGGAGGGTACCCTGAGTACCTCTACCGGTTATCCCTTCTATTCCAGTCTCGTACTGTTCCTGGAAAGAAGGACTGTCGGTATGCTTCTGTGTGGGCTCTCAATCTCTCTGATTTTATCCTCATGGTCTCTTCGCGAGATATATGTAGGAGGGAGCAATATACTGCTTGACTCTTCGGTGAAGGTATGTTCTCGAAACTTTAACAAAAGCCCGTACCGAGCAACTGAGTGTCTCTCCTGCACAGTCTTCCACTGGAGTTTATCTATCATCTCTGTAACGCTTTCGCAATTACTGAATGATCCTGTAACGAAGTGCGCTGCTCTCCGTTGGATCTTCTCTATCTCTTCTATCAACCCTATCTGGTACGGATCCCACACTGCTGAGCAGTATTCAAGCAGTGGGCGAACAAGTGTACTGTAACCTACTTCCTTTGTTTTCGGATTGCATTTCCTTAGGATTCTTCCAATGAATCTCAGTCTGGCATCTGCTTTACCGACAGTCAACTTTATATGATCATTCCATTTTAAATCACTCCTAATGCGTACTCCCAGATAATTTATGGAATTAACTGCTTCCAGTTGCTGACCTGCTATTTTGTAGCTAAATGATAAGGCATCTATCTTTCTATGTATTCGCAGCACATTACACTTGTCTACATTGAGATTGAATTGCCATTCCCTGCACCATGCGTCAATTCGCTGCAGATCCTCCTGCATTTCAGTACAATTTTCCATTGTTACAACCTCTCGATACACCACAGCATCATCTGCAAAAAACCTCAGTGAACTTCCGATGTCATCCACAAGGTCATTTATGTATACTGTGAATAGCAACGGTCCTATGACACTCTCCTGCGGCACACCTGAAATCACTCTTACTCCGGAAGACTTCTCTCCATTGAGAATGACATGCTGCATTCTGTTATCTAGGAACTCTTCAATCCAATCACACAATTGGTCTGACAGTCCATATGCTCTTCCTTTGTTCATTAAATGACTGTGGGAAACTGTATCGAACGCCTTGTGGAAGTCAAGAAACACGGCATCTACCTGTGAACCGGTGTCTATGGCCCTTCGAGTCTTGTGGACAAATAGCGCGAGCTGGGTTTCACAAGACCGTCTTTTTCGAAACCCATGCTGATTCCTACAGAGTAGATTTCTAGTCTCCAGAAAAGTCATTATACTCGAACATAATACGTGTTCCTCATTATACTCAAACACAATACATGTTCCTTCATGAGTGAGGCTAGATTTGTTAGTCGATATCACATTATTTATAAAATGTTCGTTATTTTCTACTTGGTGCAAAAGCCATTCACAAAGCTGTACTCATCAAATGCAATCTTCTGGCCGCTGGTGTTGAATTAATGTGTGATGATGTGGAAGCAATGTGTCTAGTCCTGGGACGACCTCTGTCCACTACGTGTGGATGAGGATTACCGGATTCCTGAAGGTGTTGCTCCAGATGGCAAAACATACTCTTATCAGGATGGTGCCTTTGAAGGTACTGTGCAGCATACACACAAGCAGCAGCAGCTTGGTTATCGGATGCGCCCGGCACCAAGATCATATTGGTGTAGTGCTCTGTTTCACTAGTACACGAGCTTCACCAAAATCAATCTGTTTGCCTCACTCATCCTGGTGTTCTGCTGCCGCTGACTCCGTGTGCTGTTTTCGTCGGGTGTATCTTTCGTGTTCAGATATCTGGGTGCTGATGGGTTGCCCCGCCTCACCTACATACACTAATCCACATTCACACCTGATTTCATAAACTTCAGCAGCATGTAGTTTGTCAACTGCATCTTTCATTGCGCAAAGAACATCTTTCATTCTGTTGCTGCTTCAGAAAATCGGCTTGATGGCCGCTCAACGGAGAATTTTGCCCACCCGTTCAGTGACACCTTGAACATATGGTAATAGAGCAATGTTTTGTGCTTCTTCTACTCTCCTTTCATTCTTTGTTGCCATAGTTTTATCTATTTTTCCCATCCCACAACCACTGGCACCAAAAATGGACTTTAGTTTTGTAGTTCACCCTTCAGATGTTCCTTATCACTGATCCTATGAGCTCTCTTGGTTAAAGTGTGCAGAGTGGATTTCTTCTGTGAAGGGTGATGATGAGAGAAGGCATGTAGATACGTGTCAGTACTCGCTGGCTTCCTATATACTCTTATGACCCATTTTACCATCAGACGTTCTGTAAACTTGTAAACATGTCAAGAAATGGCAGCACCTCAATCTTTTCTATCTCCATAATGAATTGGATTCTGTGTGCTGCTGGTGAGGTGTTGGTGCAACTTTTGTAGCTCTTCCTCTCCATTTGGCCAGATAATGGCGTCATTAATATATTGGAGCCAACATTCTGGGCATAATGGTGCGGACTGGAGAGCTGTTTCCTCAAATGCTTCCGTGAAGATGTCTGCTGCAATAGGCGAGTGAAGGGAGCCTGTAGCTACACCACCTGTCCATCCATAGAACTGCCCTTTCCTCCTGAAATAGGTGGTTTTTTAACAGTTGCACAGTAGCTCGCAGATATAGGGTGTCATGCATTCCTCTAAAATGCTCATGGTGTCTTGTACTGCCACATTTGTGAATATAGACATCACATCAAAGCTAACCATCAAGTTTGTGGCTGATATACACTTTTCTTTTAAAAGTTCTACAAAATGGGTGGAGTCCTTAACATACAAATTTGTGTGGCTCACCAAAAGTCAGAGATTTGGAGCCATTTCATTGCTGGACTGTACATCGGTGAATTAATGGTACTCACAAACGGTCATAAAGGAGAGGTCTCTTTATGGACCTTCGGTTTATTGACTGTGACAATGGCCGCGGAAGCCTAAGTTTATAATTGATAGGACCAGTTATGGTTGTGCACTATGCAGTTAGTAGACACATGCTTGCAGTTTAATGGATCTCACTGTCATGTGATAGGCTACTGTCATGTAACAAAATGATGTCTTGCTTATAAATGTAAAAAATGAACCTGGTGTGCGCCTATACTTAGTGCTTACTGCTGTAATTTAGAAATGGTGTGCGTTTAAGAACTATTTCCCCATAAAATCAGACCATGTCTTCATCAGTTGTATCTCTTACTGATTACAGTAATAAACCTATTTTACAAAGCTTTTTCAGAAACAACTCTATATGCAAGTTCAAGTCTAGTGTATCACTGACATTCAGTTCAAAAAGTTGGTTTTCTGCACCATACAATTGTTATTTCCACCAATTTTTGTTTTAATCAGTCAACTGCTTGTCTCAAATCAAAATTGTGTATGAGAATTATTTTCCTAGGCTATTTCTTGTAGTATGACCTCATCGTCTCTTGTCAATATATCTGTACTGACTGCAAATTATAGAGAACTAGTTTTGGGGATGTGCTGTGGAAATCTAGCTGATTGTGAACAGTGTAAAGAGGACAGGACCAAGAACAGAGCACTGCGGGAAACCACATGTTGTACTGAGTGTATTTGAGTCCAAGAATGTAGCTTCCTTGTTGTTGTTGTTGTTGTTGTTGTGGTGGTCTTCCGTCCTGAGACTGGTTTGATGCAGCTCTCCATGCTACCCTATCCTGTGCAAGCTTCTTCATCTCCCAGTACTTGCTGTAACCTACATCCTTCTGAATCTGCTTAGTGTATTCATCTCTTGGTCTCCCTCTACGATTTTTACCCTCCACGCTGCCCTCCAATGCAAAATTTGTGATCCCTTGATGCCTCAGAACATGTCCTACCAACCGATCCATTCTCCTAGTCAAGTTGTGCCACAAGCTCCTCTTCTCCCCAATTCTATTCAATACCTCCTCATTAGTTATGTGATCTACCCATCTAATCTTCAGCATTCTTCTGTAGCACCACATTTTGAAAGCTTCTATTCTCTTCTTGTCTAAACCATTTATCATCCACGTTTCACTTCCATACACTCCATACAAATACTTTCAGAAACGACTTCCTGACACTTAAAATCTATACTCGATGTTAACAAATTTCTCTTCTTCCGAAATGCTTTCCTTGCCATTGCCAGTCTACATTTTATATCTTCTCTACTTCGATCATCATCAGTTATTTTGCTCCCCAAATAGCAAAACTCCTTTACTACTTTAAGTGTCTCATTTCCTAATCTACTTCCCTCAGCATCACCAGACTTAATTCGACTACATTCCATTATCCTCATTTTGCTTTTGTTAACGTTCATCTTATATGCTTCTTTCAAGACACAGTCCATTCCGTTCAACTGCTCTTCCAAGTCCTTTGCTGTCTCTGACAGAATTACAATGTCATCGGCAAACCTCAAAGTTTTTATTTCTTCTCCATGGATTTCAATACCTACTGCAAATTTTTCTTTTGTTTCCTTTACTGCTTGTTCAATATACAGATTGAATAACATTGGGGAGAGGCTACAACCCTGTTTCACTCCCTTCCCAACCACTGCTTCCCTTTCATGCCCCTCGACTCTTATTACTGCCATCCGGTTTCTGTACAAATTGCAAATAGCCTTTCGCTCCCTGTATTTTACCCCTGCCACCCTCAGAATTTGAAAGAGAGTATTCCAGTCAACATTGTCAAAAGCTTTCTCTTAGTCTACAAATGCTAGAAACGAAGGTTTGCCTTTCCTTAATCTATCTTCTAATATAAGTGTAGGGTCTGTATTGCCTCAGTTGTTCCAATATTTCTACGGAATCCAAACTGATCTTCCCCGAGATCGGCTTCTACTAGTTTTTCCATTCGTTTGTAAAGAATTCGCATTGGTATTTTGCAGCTGTGACTTATTAAGCTGATAGTTAAGTAATTTTCACATCTGTCAACACCTGCTTTCTTTGGGATTGGAATTATTATATTCTTCTTGAAGTCTGTGGGTATTTCGCCTGTCTCATACATCTTGCTCACCAGATGGTAGAGTTTTGTCAGGACTGGCTCTCCCAAGGCGGCCAGTAGTTCTAATGGAATGTTGTCTACTGCCGGGGCATTGTTTCGACTCAGGTCTTTCAGTGCTCTGTCAAACTCTTCAAGGAGTATCCTATCTCCCATTTCATCTTCATCTACATCCCCTTCCATTTCCATAATATTGTCCTCAAGTACATCGCCCTTGTATAGACCCTCTATATACTCCTTCCACCTTTCTGCTTTCCCTTCTTTGCTTAGTACTGGGTTTCCATCTGAGCTCTTGATATTCATACAAGTGGTTCTCTTCTCTCCAAAGGTCTCTTTAATTTTCCTGTAGGCAGTATCTATCTTACCCCTAGTGAGATAAACCTCTGCATCCTTACATTTGTCCTCTAGCCATCCCTGCTTAGCCATTTTGCACTTCCTGTCGATCTCAGTTTTGAGATGTTTGTATTCCTTTTTGCCTGCTTCATTTACTGCATTTTTATATTTTCTCCTTTCATCAATTAAATTCAATATTTCTTCTGTTACCCAAGGATTTCTACTAGCCCTCGTCTTTTTACCTACTTGATCCTCTGCTGCCTTCACTACTTCATCCCTCAGAGCTACCCATTCTTCTTCTACTGTACTTCTTTCCCCCATTCCTGTCAATTGTTCCCTTATGCTCTCCCTGACACTCTGTACAACCTCTGGTTCTTTCAGTTTATCCAGGTCCCATCTCCTTAAATTCCCACCTTTTTGCAGTTTCTTCAGTTTCAATCTGCAGTTCATAACCAATAAATTGTGGTCAGAGTCCACATCTGCCCCTGGAAATGTCTTACAATTTAAAACCTGGTTCCTAAATCTCTGTCTTACCATTATGTAATCTATCTGATACCTTCTAGTATCTCCAGGATTCTTCCATGTATACAACCTTCTTTTATGATTCTTGAACCCAGTGTTAGCTATGATTAAGTTATGCTCTGTGCAAAATTCTACCAGACGGCTTCCTTTTTCATTTCTTACCCCCAATCCATATTCACCTACTATGTTTTCTTCTCTCCCTTTTCCTACTCTCGAATTCCAGTCACCCATGACTATTAAAATTTTCATCTCCCTTCACTACCTGAATAATTTATTGTATCTCATCATACATTTCATCTATTTCTTCATCATCTGCATAGCTAGTTGGCAAATAAACTTGTACTACTGTAGTAGGCATGGGCTTCGTGTCTATCTTGGCCACAGGATCCTTAGAGATCCTGATTTCAAGAAACTGTCTGCTATTTTCTGGTGGTTCCTAAACCATTTGTGAGCAGCATCTCCAGCTTCGTATGTCTCAAGATTTTTAAAGAGTCTAGTACATCTAAAACACAGGTGGGCAACCTGAGGCCCAAGGGCCAGATCCGGTCGGCGATTAATTTCAATCTGGCCTCTGGACAATACTCGCGGGAGAGAACAAGGTGCTCTCACACTGTACTCCGCCCGGAATGCATTTTCAGGTATTCCTGCCAACGCACGGCTAGGTTCGGCACAGGTTTCCACCTCACGATGCAAACCAGTGGAAGTCTTGCGTAAGGACTTCGTCAGACAGAACGCAGCCTGGTGACACATCTCAAGCTGTGGCAGATGGCCAGTGTTTGCACGGCAAGAGACACCACAGAGGCAAGAGCTGGCCTCAGCGACTGACTGTTACTACGTCAGCTGTCACTGTGGAAGTGGCTGATACCTCATTAGCACCTTGCATGTGTAGCATAGTACAGAGATGCCTCCAATTGCTGCTGCACCACAGCAGTCGAGTGTGCATGTTATTTATGACCTACATATGTGCTACACTTTGATAGAGAGTAAATACTTGCTCTCTGTTGTCACTTTGCGTGCGAAGTTCTGTTTCTTAATTTCGTGCAAGTGCCTCTGTGCATTGAGTTTATTCACAAAATGTCTGGTGTTAAAAAGAAGAAAATTAGATGCTGGATGTCGTCAATTCCAGGAGAAATGGACTGAGGGTTACTTCTTCACGAAGTACAATAGTAAACCTGTTTTCTTGTTGTGTAGCGAACCATTATCTGTGGTGAAAGAATATAACAAGAAAAGGCACTTTTCTACGAAATGTACTGCTCAACAACAGCTTAATGCGCAACTGTGAGACGACAAAATTAAGTTACTAATTTCAAATCTGGACAAGCATAATTTGGTTAAAGCTACTTCCATACTAAGCAAAAACTTTAGAAAGTCAGTAAAGCCCTTTTCTGAAGGTGAATTCGTGAAGGAGTGCATCTTGGACATTGCAGATGTACGAGGGCTATCCACAAAGTACATTACGTTTTGGAATTAAAAATAAATAAAGTATTGGAAATTTTTTTTATTATATACAGATGAAAGCCACACTTAAATACTACTTTTCTACATAGTTGTCATTTAAATTAAGGCACTTATTGTAGCGATGGACGAGCTTGGAAATTCCTTCGTCGTAAAATTCGGCAGCCTGCGCCTTCAACCACGTGGTTACCTCTTCTTTTGGGACAGAAAAGGTGTGATTTTTGTGGAATTCCTGGAAAGAGGCACTACAATAAACTCTCAAAGGTATTGCCAGACTCTGCACAACCTCAGAAGAGCAATACAAAACAAGCACAGGGGAAAGTTGGGCTCAAAGATCTTGCTGATTCACGATAACGCCCGGGCCCACACGGCAAATGCCACTCGTGAAGTTCTCGAATCTTTTAAGTGGGAGTTGTTTCCTCATTCGCCGTACAGTGCCGACCTGGCACCGAGCGACTTCCACTTATTCCCAGCAATGAAGAAGTGGTTGGCTATGCTGCATTTTGATGACGACGCGCAACTTCAAGAAGAGGTAACCACGTGGTTGAAGGCGCAGGCGGCCGAATTTTACGACGAAGGAATTTCCAACCTCGTCCATCGCTACGATAAGTGCCTTAATTTAAATGGTAACTATGTAGAAAAGTAGTATTTAAGTGTGGCTTTCATCTGTATATAATAAAAAAAATTCCAATACTTTATTTATTTTTAATTCCAAAACGTAATGTACTTTGTGGATAGCCCTCGTACTACGTCCTGATAAAAAAAAGTGTTTGAACAAATAAGTTTGTCGCGAGGAACAGTTGTTTGACGAACTGAGATGGTGGCTGGTGACATTGAAAAAAAGTTTGTGTAATCGTGCTGCCACATTCAAACCATTTTCCACTGGTTTGGATGAGAGCACTAATTTGTCAGACCCAGCCCAATTAGCGATTTTTGTTCATGGCGTAGATGAGGACTTCAAAATAACAGAAGGATTATTAGCATTACAGCCAATAAAAGAAACCATTAGTAGTGAAGATATTTTTTGCGAAGTTGAAAAAAATCATCAAAACGTTCAGCCTGCAACGGACTCAACTCGCTGGAGTTTGTTCCGATGGAGCACCTGCGATGGTCGGTCCATGAAAGATTTTATCAACACATTAAATGAAAAATCTAGTGAACTTAGATAAGTTCGTACCGACTAAGGTCCAAAGCGAGGGGAAAGATCCACCGTGGTATAACAATCATGTACGAAAGGTACTACGGAAACAAAGAAAGCTTCATCATAGGTTTAAGAGTAGTCGAATCATAGCTGATAAGGAAAAGCTGAACGAAGCGAAAAAGAGCGTAAAGAGAGCAATGAGAGAAGCATTCAACGAATTCGAACATAAAACATTGGCAAACAATCTAAACAAGAACCCTAAAAAGTTTTGGTCATATGTAAAATCGGTAAGCGGATCTAAATCCCCTATTCAGTCACTCGTTGACCACGATGGCACCGAAACAGAGGACGACCGAAGAAAGGCAGAAATACTGAATTCAGTGTTCCGAAACTGTTTCACTGCGGAAAATCGTAACACGGTCCCTGACTTCAGCCGTCGCACGGACGCCAAAATGGAAAATATTGAAATAAACGATATCGGAATTGAAAAACAACTGCTATCACTTAGTAGCGGAAAAGCATCCGGACCAGACGAGATACCCTTAAGATTCTACAGTGATTATGCTAAAGAACTTGCCCCCTTTCTATCAGCAATTTATCGTAGATCGCTGGAAGAACGTAAAGTACCTAGCGACTGGAAGAAAGCGCAGGTCGTTCCCATTTTCAAGAAGGGTCATAAATCAGATGCGAATAATTATAGGCGTATTTCGCTTACGTCAATCTGTTGTAGAATAATGGAACATGTTTTGTGTTCTCGTATTATGACGTTCTTAGATAATACAAATCTCCTTCATCATAACCAACATGGATTCCGCAAACAGAGATCATGTGAAACTCAGCTCGCCCTATTTGCCCAAGAAATTCACAGTGCCGTAGACACTGGCGAGCAGATTGATGCCGTATTCCTGGACTTCAGGAAGGCATTTGATACGGTTCCGCACTTACGTTTAGTGAAAAAAATACGAGCTTACGGAATATCGGACCAGGTTTGTGATTGGATTCAGGATTTCCTAGAAGAAAGAACACAACATGTCATTCTTAACGGTTCAAAATCTGCAGATGTAGAGGTAATTTCGGGAGTACCGCAGGGAGCGTGATAGGACCTTTATTGTTTACAATATACATAAATGACTTAGTTGACAACATCGGTAGCTCCGTGAGGCTATTTGCAGATGACACGGTTGTCTACAAGAAAGTAGCAACATCAGAAGACTCGTACGTACTCCAGGAGGACCTGCAGAGGATTAATGCATGGTGCGACAGCTGGCAGCTTTCCCTAAACGTAGATAAATGTAATATAATGCGCATACATAGGGGCAGAAATCCATTCCAGTACGATTATGCCATAGGTGGTAAATCATTGGAAGCGGTAACGACCGTAAAATACTTAGGAGTTACTATCCGGAGCGATCTGAAGTGGAATGATCACATAAAACAAATAGTGGGAAAAGCAGGCGCCAGGTTGAGATTCATAGGAAGAATTCTAAGAAAATGTGACTCATCGACGAAAGAAGTAGCTTACAAAACGCTTGTTCGTCCGATTCTTGAGTATTGCTCATCAGTATGGGACCCTTACCAGGTTGGATTAATAGAAGAGAGAGACATGATCCAGCGAAAAGCAGCGCGATTCGTCATGGGGACATTTAGTCAGCGCGAGAGCGTTAAGGAGATGCTGAACAAGCTCCAGTGGCGGACACTTCAAGAAAGGCGTTACGCAATACGGAGAGGTTTATTATCGAAATTACGAGAGAGCACATTCCGGGAAGAGATGGGCAACATATTACTACCGCCCACATATATCTCGCGTAATGATCACAACGAAAAGATCCGAGAAATTAGAGCAAATACGGAGACTTACAAGCAGTCGTTCTTCCCACGCACAATTCGTGAATGGAACAGGGAAGGGGGGATCAGATAGTGGTACAATAAGTACCCTCCGCCACACACCGTAAGGTGGCTCGCGGAGTATAGATGTAGATGTAGATGTAGACGAAGAAAGTTTGACAATTCCTCACTGCACTATTCCCCAACAAAATTTGTGTGCTAAGTCAATTAAAATGAAACATTTCAAGGACGTGGTTACCACAAGCATCAATTTTTAAGTCCCACATACTAAAATCACCACCAGTTCAAACAGTATTTGGACAACTTATGCTCTGAATGTGAAAATTTAGCTTACCATTGCAAAATAAGAAAGCTGAGTATGGACAAAATACTAAAATGTTTTTATGATCTTCAACAAGAAATAGCAGATTTTATGGCTATCCAAGGGAAACCATTGGCTGAAATAAATGATCCCCAATGGATTTGTGATTTAGCATTTCTATTTGACATCACAGCTCAGTTAAATGACTTAAATTACAGACTCCAGAAACAAGGGCAGTTAATTCGCAAATTATGCAGCCATCTGAAAGCTTTTCAGACAAAGATGCACTTGTGGTAAATGCAGATGAGAGCTGGAAACTGTTACCACTTTCCTACAGTACATAACTCATGAAAATGTTGATTATGTTACTTATGCTGATGAGCTGAAATCCTTATTGGCACAATTTATCACAAGGTTTTCTGATTTCAGGACTATAGACAGCACGTTCGCTATATTTGCTAACCCAATGACTTGAGAGATAGAAAAGGCCCTGAAAGATCTTCAAATGGAATTTTTTGAACTTCACGAAGATTTGTCTTTAAACTCTAAATTTGAAGAAGTAAACCTGGTTAAATTTTATAAAACTTACTTGATTGAAGAGAAATATCTGCAGCTGAGATCATTTGCAAAAAGGAAAATTTGTCTTTTTGGAAGCACATACAGGTGTAACTTTTTTCTCTTATGAAAACAATTAAATGTAACAAACATACAAGGTTAACAGACGACAACCTGGAAATTACCTTAAGACTCATTATCAGTGACATAAAACCACATATCAACAATCTTGTGTTAAAAATTCGAACTCGGAGCTCACATTAATCTGCTGTTGGATAATCAATAATCAATAAACCACTGGAAATGAAATGATTGTATGGCATTGTTGGCCACAAGGCCCCATCCAAGGAGTTCGGCCCTTTTGCAAGCCCTTTTTAGGTGACACCACATCGGCAACTTGCGAGTCAATGATGATGAAGGACAAACAATACCCAGTCTCCTGCTAGGAATCAAACCAGGACCCCCTGCATGGTAGGCAATAAACCACTATAAATACATTTATTAAGTGTAACTTTTCAGCTTTCCTAATGGTTGATGCCAAAATTTGTGTGTTCAGTGTACTGGATGTAGACAAAGTTCCATGTTTCACATGGGTTTCTGTGCAATCACATGATCTTGAAAAATTTTATTTTGGATTATGAGTTATTACAATGAATTGTAAGGAACCAAGACTCAGAGTTCAAGTACAGCACGAAAATAAATACAATCATGTGAAGACGGGGTGCCGTGTATTGTCACAGTAACAGATGGCAAAATTCCGCCTTATTCACTGGGCAAGCTGCTGTCAAGCTAGGTGAGTTTCCTTTTGGCTGTATGGCCTAGTTTTTGTATGTCACAATGTATGATGATATTCATGTTCTCTTGAAAAGGTTAGGGGTGAGTCCAAATATATTTATTTGCAAACTTGCATGTCACAGATGTTTTCGAACTTGTGCATTACAGGCGCTGCTATCGTGTCACATGAGTACTGTCTTCTTCTTGACTGTACAGCCTGTAAAACCTCTTCTGTCATTGGTGTGAGCAGTTTTGGCCTTCTTCATGCAGAGTAAACAACATACAATTTGTGTGTACCATTTAGTAATGATACAAATTTCACATAGAAGTCAGAGGCCATCATACGTTCAATACTATTGTCAATACGTCAATATAATGATGATTGTGTGTGGGGCCATCCAAAATATTCTCAATATTACCAACACGTACTGAGCATGTGATGAAAATTATCATCAATTTCGCAAATCGCCATTCTGTTTATGTGTTTACAGTTCTTTCTTGTATAAACATTAGTCATTAATTCTTGTCTGTTGTCGACATATTAGAACACTGCAGCTGTTGAAATTGTGAGTAATTTATAATGAATTACCTGCAACCAGTTACTTCTATAGGAATTTATTTCTCCGTAACGACATTTCAAGATGCCTGGCATCCCATCTTCACATAGTTTCATTTATTTACATATCATGAGCATAGTTTCTTTACTAACAGTATTGCAAACTTTTCCAATTGAAGTTTTAAAGCAGCTTTTGTGAAAAGTCATAGATAATGACACATTGTTTACAATGGGCAAATAAATGAAAACATAAAGACTGGGTGAATATAAACTTACATATAACAATGTTATTTTTGAAATATAATTTGTTGGCATGGCTTGTTTGGAAAGGAGTGCCATTCATATCGGTCTGTTATCCCGAAAACATTAACATCACAGACCCATTACTTTTGGCTTTACATGTTAGAAGCATTGCTGTCATATCATGTGACAATGTGGCCTGCAAGCTGAAATATGTATGTGGATCCAGCCTGCGAGCCACCAAAGGTTGCCCATGTCTGGTCTAACATGTCAAATACTTTTTGCTGATGAAGGAATGTGTCTAATGCTCATTGCACGAGCTCTATTAAACCTCAGCTTTTGTCAAGAAACCATGGCCACCAGTAGTGGATGCTTTTTTTGTGTAACTGATGTTGTGAGGTTGGAATATTGTTTGTTTTTTATAAAGTACTACATTGTGACAGTAGCAGCAGATTCAAACATCTTGGTAAAGACATAAGACTTGCCGTGTCTGTGGATTTGTTTTTTTTTTTTCCACCTTCTGAAATAGTGGTATATTTATTACTGTTTCAAATTAGGCTGGATTTCATGTTCCTTCCTCAAACTACGGATTTTCAATATTGGAAAGAGCTTACTGAATGTACTGCAAACATTTCTGTAGTAAACAAACACATACTGTATCATGCTCATCAGAGTTTACATTTTTTCCTTACAATATTTTATGTTTCTGTAGCTATCAACAGAGATGTGAAACAGGTATTCAAAGGAGTATATGCTGTGGGAAGAGTGAGTCTAGCGTGATATTTGCCACAATGATATGTGTCATCATAGAAAGCAAAACACAAAGAATAGACAGTCCTCCAACAGTGACTGATTAGTGTTGCTGCACAGTGGTAGCAGATAGCATGGAGCTTGCTGGTGCACAAAAGAGGGTTTATAGAAACAAACACTACACTGTTTTACAAAGACATATTGAAAGTAAGAGTGTCCCAGGCTGTAGCAGTACTGCAGTGGAATGACTTGCTCTCATTCAGGCTCTAATGCAGTCAATAATAACAGATGCCAAAAGATTGGTTAACATTCTTTTGGCATCTGTATCTGCATCTACATCTACTTAGATATTCTGCAAGCCACCGTACAGTGCATGGCACATGGTACCCAGTACAACTACTAGTCATTTCCATTCCTGTTCCCCTCACAAGTAGAGCAATGGAATAACAACCATCTATATGCCTCCATACGAGCCCTAATTTCTTGTACCTTATCTTCGTGGTCCTTATGCACAATGCATGTTGGCAACAGTAGAATCATGTGGCAGTCAGCTTCAAATGCCTGTTCTCTCACTCTCTCTATCACTATATATTTGGTGAAGATCATGTCATTGGAGATGGGAGAGGCAATGGACTCCAGGACATCAGCCATGAAGAATAATAAAATAATTACTCCTTGTAAACATAATGGAACTAAAAAAATAAAACTGTAAATAGGCAACCTTGGTCACAGTCAACAACTAGTCAATTGTAATGTTATGTATTTAAGGCTCATCAATATAATTATTTTAAAGAAGCATTTGCAGAAATCTCTATTGGTTATTACAAACAGTGTTCTTCATTGCGCCTGTGTTAAGAATTTTATGCTGGAACATGTGTGAGCACATGATGCTGTATTTCTACATACGGATCTAAGAAAAATCTACAGATGTATGAATGCAAAAGTTATTTTTATCGAAATAGGTTGCTTACACAATTAATATCATTACACAGACTTAAACTTTGATATATTTGTTGTAAGGTGAAAACAATTCTTCATCATCATCACTATTGAGGACCAAATCTCTCCTCGCAGTATCAGAGGGAGAATGACTTAAGTAAAGACTGTCTTTGTAGTCAGTGAAAACAGAGCCATAAATTGTAGCCACCCTTAAATGTACCACTGAAAGTAAGCTATTTTGCTATTCAGGAGTTATAAAATTTTTGATCTCCTATAAGAATTTCTGAAAAAAAAAAAAATTGTTGAAAACAAGTATAAATGAAGGTAAGTATAGCTGCACCTTTTGAGTGTGTGCTACTGAAACATTATTAGTAGTAAACTAATAATGCACATTCCACATGACGTTATATGACACACATAACTACATGAATGGATGCAAACAGAATGGAATTTCAGCAAGAGCACCGTACCACCGCAAACTTCAAAACAGGGATTAATTTTGCTTTGTTCTACAAAGCTATACCTTGCAAGGCTTTGTAAGGACATTCATGCACATCTGTAAACTTAGAACATCAGGCAGAAAGAAAGATAAATTAATATCCATACATTTTCCATGTTGCTAAAAATGTTAAACTTTCTATGGGTGATTTTGTATCTGACTATACACAATAAAAATTACAGAAATCAGGAAACTGAGTAATGAGTGGAAAAATAGGACATATCAACATCTAATGAGATGATTAAAACACTAAAAAAAATTCATGCAGTATCATTTAGTTCAACATGATGCATGCACCTGAATTTCAAAGTTTCATCTAAATCTTCGTAACAGAAGGCAGTCAATGACCACTTCCAATATAAAGTGAAACTTAGTGTGCGTTTTGAATAACTTACAAATAGTTTCTTTCAGAATATGTTCACAATATTTCCAAGTTAACATTGTACCTGTTTAAAAAAAAATGAGCTAGCATAATAATCTTCGTACACTAAACTAATCAACAAGTGAGCATTTGCCCATAAAGTCATAGCTAACACTGAAAGTTAAGTTAATTGAATGCCTGATATTTACCTTCTTTGGCATCTGAGATGACTTAGGCCTCCTGTAAGTAGGGATGAATTTTTCCGCAGTTGACTGAACCCGTCGAATATCAAAGTCCTGATCCACACGACTCACAGTCTGTAACCTGTTTTCCAAAACGTGTCATTTAAAAGGAACTTGTAGTATGTTATGAAATTTGTTATTATTAATCAGGCATTAATAATAGCGATAATACTATAAAGCAAACAAGGAATATTATGAGCAGCATCAAACACTAACTACTAGATACAACCAAGCTGCAATATTGAAAGGATGAGCACAGAGCATTGTTATTTGACTGGAGGCTCTATGTGCAACAGGGACTCCTACAATGAACAAGGCCAAAGAAAAATATTGAAAAAAATTCTGGATCCCATCAACGAAAACAACTACTGAAGGCAACAGAATCACAAGCTGTACATGGAGAAGATTACCGTATTTACTCGAATCTAAGCTGCACTCGAATCTAAGCCGCACCTGAAAAATGAGACTCGAAATCAAGGAAAAAAATTTTTCCCGAATCTAAGCCGCACCTGAAATTTGAGACTCGAAAATCAAGGGGAGAGAAAAGTTTTAGGTCGCACCTCCAAATCGAAACAAAGTTCGCCTAGTTGCAATATGAGACACAATTTAGGTCGAATGAATGACGATACAGCTGCAGTAGTTTGGTTCGAGTCGTAAGCTTAGCAGTTACGGTTTACCAGGTAGCCATTGCTACGCGTCACGCGCTCCATCCGTATTTATACGGATATCCTTCCTTTTTCACGTGCTTCATCTGGTTTGAATTGATTGCTTATTTTTCTTTGATCTGATAAGTGCCGTTCTCTTTGTTATAGGTGTTTACGTCACTCTAAGCTGAAAATGCATTACTGTACTGTGTCATGCATTGTTTGTCGCATTCTGATAGTGCGTGTTTACGGTCTGTCGCCGCTTGCGGCATAGCTTGCTTTTGTGCGCGCTACCGCCGCTTACAAATAAAAAATAGAGAGGAGTCGTCTCATTAGCGAAACATTTGTTGTTACTTACACTACTTCTTTCTTTGATAATGATCAACAAGAACCAAATAATAGACTGCGTATGATAGATGATGTTCTGAACGAAATTTTAGCGAAAATTTTTCTCCGTTTGAAAATCTTTGCAGGCGCCTCTTTAGTTCATTACATTCTGCACAGAAATTAGAGTCGTCTTAGATTTAAAAATCTAGTCAGTTGCCGTGCTTCATTTCTGACTGTATCACTATCAGGCATAAGAATAATACGAATATAAACATGACATGATATGTATATTCTTCCGCGTTTGCTGTTGTCTCACTCTAGTTTCGTAGTTTATTAGGCAGACAGGATTTAAATGAGATAGTAGCAAACACGAAACAATACATGGCAAAATGTTTATATTCGTATTAATCTTATGGCGAAGAGAATACTACATGTGATTCACAATTCATAAAAGCTCCTATTAGCAACCATCTCTTCTCACAGGTAGGAAAAAATTCAGAACGTAGAGTTGGCCATACTGACAAACATCCCAAACAGTCTTGCCAGTCGGATTTTCGTAGTACATTGAAATGCTGCTACATTCGAAGATCAACAATACAGAATTTGTATTTACTTCGTTGGATAATGTACCAAAATGCAGTGGTCAAAATTCTGGGCGGAGGAAAAAGACTCGTCTTCCACTTTTTTTTTTTTATTTATTTATTTACTGACGCAGAGATTTTGGTACCAGTATTTATCTTTGTGCCTACAAAGCATGCCTGTGTGGCGCTACATATATTCGACGGCAGAAGTTAGTTGTGGCGGCACCCACCAACATTTTTCAGACCTCCCACTTGCTTTGCACTCGATTCTAAGCCGCAGGCGGTTTTTTGGATTACAAAAACCGGAAAAAAGTGTGGCTTAGATTCGAGTAAATACGGTACATGACAACTCAGAAAAGGAGAATTGCCTTTCATGGCCACATGACATGAATGAGACTTGGAAGGAAACCTAAAAGGACACTAACCCAATTTCAATATAAGAAAACCAAATGGACATGATTTCCAGAAGTTGAAATAGATCTTTGAGAACTGGAAATTTCTGCTAAAGCTACCCATGGACATAATCCACTTAAGAAGCATCTAAAAACACATAGAGGGTTCTGGGGAAAGCTGGAGCTGAAGACTGGGAAGGCACGGACCCAAGAGATAAAAGAACATCACCAGAAATGAATGAAGGAACAATAGGTGGCAATTAAAGCTCGGGAAAAGAAGCAGTTGAATTGGTGTCATCCCTAGCTGGCTGAAATGACGAAGACGGCAATAATTAATATATGTAACTGATCTGTTACCATTTATGGCTAGTTTGTGCTCTTCTCTTGAACTGTTTTTGGTTAAGGATGTCCATACAAAGGTAAAAGTTACAGAGAGGACCCTTGCATTTTTTGTAGTTGATGTGCAATATATGATACAAAACAGGGCAGAAAATGAGCATTCCATATGCTTTTAGGTTCCCTATGTTAGTCGCTCAAGTACTTCTTAACTAATAGAACCCAATATGTTGTTCTTGACAGCAAGTGTTCATCAGAGATAAGGATATCATCAGGAGTGCCCCAGGGAACTGTGATAGGATCCCTGTTATTTTTCTACATACAGAAATGATTTGGTGGGCAAAGTATGCAGTAGTCTGCAGCTTTTTCCTGATGGTACTGTGGTGTATAGGAAGGTCTTGTCATTGGGTGAATGTAGGAGGATACAAGATGACAAAATTTCTAATTGGTGTGATGAATGGCAATTAGCTCTAAATGTAGAAAAATGTAAGTTACTGCATATGACAGAGTCACATTGATTAAATACCTATGTGTAACATTGCAAATCAATATAAAGCAAACCGTGTATAGGACACTAATGCAAGCCATTGTTGAGTATTGTTCGAGTGTTTGGATTCCGTACCAAGTCATATTAAATAAAGACATCGAAGCAATCCAGAGGCGCGCTGCTACATTTGTTACCAATAGGTCTGAACAATAAGCAAGTATTACTGAGATGCTGTGGTAACTGAGACAGGAATGACTGGAGGGAAGACAACATTCTTTTCGAGAAGCACTACTGAGAAAATTTAGAGAACTGCCTTTTGACACTGACTGTAGAATGATTCTTCTGCCGCCAAAAGTACATTATTATGAAGATAAGATTACAGAGATTAGGATTTGTTCAGAGGTATACAGACAGTAGTTTTTCCCTCACTCTACTTGTGATTACAACAGCAAAGAAAATGACTCCACCATGCATCATACAGTAGTTTGCAGAGAATATATGTGTAGATGTAGAAAATGAAAGTACAGTAACACATGTAACCACTAACTATGAAAAAATATTTCAAAAATGTATAAATTTTCTTCATGACTACTTTGCTAATGACATGCTGTGAAAACGAAAAAAAGGATGCAAAAACCAATCTGTAAAAACGCATTGTCACTAGCAACCTAATTTTCAGGAAAGCAATTGAGACAAACCAAACAAAATGCACACTTTACTTTTATGCCTACAATACACAAACAACTATAAAATTTGTACTACACTGTACATAAATAAATTTGATCAACAGAAGATGACACATAGGTGCTGAAACATGTCTGGGTGAACAAAAAGAAATAACTACTGTTTTGCATAATCCAGATTTTATAATGTACATAATATGCAACAAAATATTTGTTGGATTGCATAAGGCACAAGCATACAATACAGATCACTGCACATGGCCACAACCTTTACTCTGTATTCAAATTCATGGGCTTCACCAACTCTCAACAACATTATCACCTTTCAACCTAATCTGGGTCTAAAACTATACTACAATCAGTTGCTGTGGTGGTGGTTTTGTGTGTGTGTGTGTGTGTGTGTGTGTGTGTGTGTGTGTGTGTGTGTGAGTATTAACAGTGATTCCTGGCAAAAATTATCCAAATAAATGTAACAACCAGAACGGTTAACATTAAATTAAAATGCAACAGCTACCAATATGTATCAGATGCAGCAGAGATATGTTCAGAGCCTAACATACATAAAAATGCAAAAGTGCCTTTGGCAGTACCAATCCTTTGAAACGAAGGTTTGATCACAGCATATGATATACCACACAAGGACATGGGGCCTGAGAAATTCTAGGTTCAAATGGCTCTAAGCACAACTACTTAAACGTAACTAACCTACGGACATTACACACACCCAAGCCCAAGGCAGCATTCGAATCTGCGACCGTAGCAGCCTCGTGGTTCCGAACTGAAGTGCCTAGAAGCTCGGCCACCGCGGCCGGCTGAAAAACTCTTGCTTGTTTATCAACAAGATACCGTGCTGGTTTTGAGTGGTGGTGGTGGTGGTGGTGGTGGCGGCGGTGGTCGTGGTGTTGGGAGAGGGTTACTTCTGGAATATAATGGGTTCACTGAGACTCATTTTACTTCGATTACTGAGTGTCATTGCAAAAGCCAGTTCGAAAAGAACTTGGATACTTCTGTCCATGATAATGTGTCCTTTGTGGAATAAGGAAAGTCAGAAATTGGTAGAAGAACTTAAAACTACATAGTAGTCACTACATTCAACCAACATGGATTCAGCTAAGCACTTTGGGGCACACTGATGGCACCTATTCACAATTTAGATCTTCCACTTACGCATACCAGAAAATTATGGACGCTTGTCGAAAAGGTACTATTCACAATTATTTCACGATCTTGTGCCAGTTTCCTGAGATAACACTGCGTTGATGCATTTTATAAAGAACTAGATTCAATGATACATGACACTACACATCTGTACCATGACTTTTTCCCAGTCCTTGCACTCTGCACTAATTATTTGCCATTCAATGGGGCTAAATGTGTTACCTATTCCATCCCTGTTGTTCTTACCTCTGTTCTTCACTAGTCACATAGAGATCACCTGGTTTATGATACATATTGTGATTGTCATATGCTTTCTTGCAATAAAATAATGCATCACACGTGGTGCATTTTATTAAATCTCTGAAACAAAACAGAAAATGCCACATTCGTTTTAACCGACTTAAGTTAGTAATACTTATTCTTTCAATTACTGGTTTAACTACTTACTCAGGCACACTATTCCTCTCTGCCTCTGAATGTTGGCGTTCTAAATGTTTTTGTAAATTGAACTTCATAATATATTCAAATCCACATAAATGACAATAGTAGACAGACTGTGCTTCTCCTGCATTATTAAGTTTTATCTTCTTACTTGGAGGAGGAGTAGCCACTGGTTGAAAGAAAGCTACAATTCTGGGAACATAAAGAAAACAAATCACAATAATAATTATCATTAAATACAAATGAACTAATTTTCTAATAAGGTTCACTTTATCCCTAACACTTTCCAGTAACACATCTTGACAAGATCGTTGTTAGTGACACACAAAGAATTAATATCTGAAATATCGTTCCCTTATCTTACAGCATTAACAACAGGCTTCTTTTCATCTGTAAAATACTCGTGCATCTCACAGAGAACATGATAAAATTATACAGTAAGCTGATGGAGTGATACCATATGTGAAGCACACATACCATGCTTTTTCATATACATTTGGTATTATTCCAACACATAATCTACACTAGGAGATAATTAGATTGATGTTTTTGACCTGATCTATAAAGAATACTGTGACAGTTCATTTAGCGCAACACCTGCTACAAAACGAAAACATTCAGACTCAGTTCTAGTCTCAAACAAAGTTGTAATATATTGCATTGATTTATCTTCTAGAATGGCATTCCATCTCATAATGAGAATTTCTCTACGACAAGGAGACAGAAAGACTGGCCAGTGCTTATATCCAGGAGAGGGACCAGAGATTGGGGATGTGGTGGGGTGGGGTGGGGTGCGATGGGATGGGATGGGGTGGGGTGCGATGGGTGGAGAGGAGAGAGGGGGAGGGGGAGGGGGGAGGGGGAAGGTGGGAGGGAGAGAGGGGGGGAGGGGGGGAGGGGGGGAGAGAGGGAGAGAGGGAGGGGGAGAGAGAGAGAGAGAGAGAGAGAGAGAGAGAGAGAGAGAGAGAGAGAGGAGGGGGGAGGGGATATTAGTCTCTGTTAACAAATTCTCTTTCTTGGGTGTTAGAACTTCATTACTTATTAAATTACTTATTTTCATTTTTTTCCTCTTTTATCTTTTTTAATGACCCCTGCCCCCCATCTCGTTCCTACTTTTTCTACTACGTCTTAATTGCATTATTCATTCCACTTTCACTTTCTCTTTATTTTTAATACATCTTGACTTCACTCAGACCCTCTATCATCTCTGAACTGAAGCTGGCAAAGTATGTGCAAAAGTACTATGTTTGATCCCCTACTCTTTCTCTGACACTCTCTCTTTTCTCTTAGCCTCCTCTCTACCTCACAACAGATGAATCCCATACTAGGATCAGCCTGCCATCTTTTTCCAATCTTCCCCAGTCAATCCTGCTTCCATCCACGGAGAAGGAAATATTCAGTCTTAAGTCTCGTTTGAAGCAGCTCTCCATGCTGGTCTATTCTGCGCACATCTCATCATCTCTGAATAACTACTGCAACCTACATTCATCTGAATCTGCTTACTGCTTGCATGCCTAGATCTCCTCCTACAATGTTTACTCCTCACACTTCTGTCCATTACCACATCGACTACCCTTTGATGTCTCAGCACATGTCCTTTCAACTGAACCCATTTTTTACTCATGGTATGACACAAATTTATTTTTCACCTCAATTTTATTTAATATGCCCATTAACAAATAAAAAAATTAGTTTCCATTTACCTCACCAATAGAAATGCACACAACACTGGTAATTGTAATACATAAATAAACTCACAAATTAAAGACTACATACATGTAAAAGGAAATAGGAATAGACAGATACAGAAAAAAGAAGGGGCAAAGAGACGGCAGATAGAGAGAAAAGGTACAAGCAAAGGGATGCAAAGCTTGTGAAACCTCTCCATAAATAATGTGCAAATAGGTTTGAGGATGTAAGGATGACAGCTCAGCATAAACTACCATTAACATATGTTGAGATTACACAGATGTTAGGTTTGTGCCAAGAACCCAGAAAACTGTGGAACTTTGTAAACACTAAACTCAACACTCTAGTTATAAGTGTTTTTTGTGATAAATCACTTGGTTTACAATAATAATATACAATTTTTGCAGAAAAAGACCTTCCTAAGCTTTCTGAAGAACTTGCAAATTAGGTCATAGGGGAGTGGGGTGGGGTGGGGTGGGGTGGAAAGCTGGGTCTGAGTGATCCACAAGGTGGTTGAGGTGAAAGATAGCTTCATTGGTTTCAGTGACAGCTTACCTTCTAGCAGCCATAGCCCTCTAAATAGAAACAATTCCGCATGCAGAGGGCAATGGATACAATACTAATTTTGGTGTAAATTGGGAGTGTGTGTTCAATTGCAGACACAAATTTTGCATATGATGGAGGTTGAGTACAGTGTATCACAGTGATATGATAGTTTGTGAAACATGTTCAAAATGCCCCTCCATTATTAGGAAATAAGATTTAGTTAGCACAACTTCTGAATACTGGTAACCACTGCAAAGAGCAATTCTATCTTCAGAGCCAACTTGTAAACATCGCATGTATTGTTAATCTGTGCAATGACAGTAAATCTGTCTAATCATCACATTTCTGAGTAATAGGCTTAGTTAATAGATGTGACGCATATTTCATCAAAGCATATGACTACAACAAACAATGCTGCGGCAGGCAATCAGCAAAATTATCTTTATTGTTACACACTGAGAACATTTGCACTATGCGATAGAAAAGTTCAGGTTCCTATTGTCAAATGCCATTGCTTTACAAGGTTTTTATTTGAATTTGTGCACAGTTCTATGAGAAGATGCTACTGACACTGATGCAGTGATTTTGTTGGGCTTCATTCCAGGGCTGTCCTTCACTTGTCTAGTCTGGCCAAAACCAATACCACAGTCTGAGGTTCAGGCTGGGTCTATGAGGGAACTGGCACCTGTATCCCTGGTACTGGTTCCTGGGACCTGTATTAGGATTCCGACTCATCTGATTGAATCAGAATCATGAGTTGATCACAGATTTGTGGAAACCTGTGATGGAATATTATGATCTTAGTTTTGCCGAAACCTGACACTGGTGCTGAGACCAACTATCATATAGCTGTGTTGTTACAATCAGAAGATTCTCAGTGATAACAGAGGTTGTGGTTTCTTTGATGTGGTTGCATTTAGATATATGCTGATGATCCAAACCTATAGGTAGTTCTGCTTTAACTATCCTGGCTGAACATAAAGATTGCATAGATTCTACATATTACAGGCAAATAACTGCATTAGTGGGTAACGTGGCTCTAAGATACACCATCAGTAAATTAAACTGACTCAATGCTAGGATTTCATGGAAGTCACTAGAGATTCACTGTAATGTGGCCTTTTCACTGAAAATGGATGAGCTGCTCAACAAAAACATTGAAATGTTGTTGTTGTGGTCTTCAGTCCTGAGACTGGTTTGATGCAGCTCTCCATGCTACTCTATCCTGTGCAAGCTTTTTCATCTCCCAGTACCTACTGCAACCTACATCCTTCTGAATCTGTTTACTGTATTCATCTCTTGGTCTCCCTCTACGATTTTTACCCTCCACGCTGCCCTCCAATACTAAATTGGTGATCCCTTGATGCCTCAGAACATGTCCTACCAACCGATCCCTTCTTCTGGTCAAGTTGTGCCACAAACTTCTCTTCTCCCCAATCCTATTCAATACTTCCTCATTAGTTATGTGATCTACCATCTAATCTTCAGCATTCTTCAGTAGCACCACATTTCGAAAGCTTCTATTCTCTTCTTGTCCAAACTATTTATCGTACATGTTTCACTTCCATACATGGCTACACTCCATACGAATACTTTCAGAAATGTCTTCCTGACACTTAAATCAATACTGGATGTTAACAAATTTCTCTTCTTCAGAAACGCTTTCCTTGCCATTGCCAGCCTACATTTTATATCCTCTCTACTTCGACCATCATCAGTTATTTTGCTCCCCAAATAGCAAAACTCCTTTACTACTTTAAGTGCCTCATTTCCTAATCTAATTCCCTCAGCATCACCCGACTTAATTAGACTACATTCCATTATCCTTGTTTTGCTTTTGTTGGTGTTCATCTTATATCCTCCTTTCAAGACACTGTCCATTCCATTCAACTGCTCTTCCAAGTCCTTTGCTGCTCTGACAGAATTACAATGTCATCGGCTAACCTCAAAGTTTTTATTTCTTCTCCATGAATTTTAATACCTACTCCTAATTTTTCTTTTGTTTCCTTTACTGCTTGCTCAATATACAGATTGAACAACATCAGGGAGAGGCTACAACCCTGTCTTACTCCCTTCCCAACCACTGCTTCCCTTTCATGTCCCTCGACTCTTATAACTGCCATCTGGTTTCTGTACAAATTGTAAATAGCCTTTCGCTCCCTGTATTTTACCCCTGCCACCTTTAGAATTTGAAAGAGAGTATTCCAGTCAACATTGTCAAAAGCTTTCTCTAAGTCTACAAATGCTAGAAACGTAGGTTTGCCTTTCCTTAATCTTTCTTCTAAGATAAGTCTTAAGGTCAGTATTGCCTCACGTGTTCCAGTGTTTCTACGGAATCCAAACTGATCTTCCCCGAGGTTGGCTTCTACTAGTTTTTCCATTCGTCTGTAAAGAATTCGTGTTAGTATTTTGCAGCTGTGACTTATTAAGCTGATAGTTCGGTAATTTTCACATCTGTCAACACCTGCTTTCTTTGGGATTGGAATTATTATATTCTTCTTGAAGTCTGAGGGTATATTGCCTGTTTCATACATCTTGCTCACCAGATGGTAGAGTTTTGTCAGGACTGGCTCTCCCACGGCCGTCAGTAGTTCCAATGGAATATTGTCTACTCCGGGGGCCTTGTTTCGACTCAGGTCTTTCAGTGCTCTGTCAAACTCTTCACGCAGTATCATATCTCCCATTTCATCTTCATCTACATTCTCTTCCATTTCCATAATATTGTCCTCAAGTACATCGCCCTTGTATAGACCCTCTATATACTCCTTCCACCTTTCTGCTTTCCCTTCTTTGCTTAGAACTGGGTTTCCATCTGAGCTCTTGATATTCATACAAGTCGTTCTCTTATCTCCAAAGGTCTCTTTAATTTTCCTGTAGGTGGTATCTATCTTACCCCTAGTGAGATAAGCCTCTACATCCTTACATTTGTCCTCTAGCCATCCCTGCTTAGCCATTTTGCACTTCCTCTCGATCTCATTTTTGAGACGTTTGTATTCCTTTTTGCCTGTTTCACTTACTGCATTTTTATATTTTCTCCTTTCATCAATTAAATTCAGTACTTCTTCTGTTACCCAAGGATTTCTACTAGCCCTCGTCTTTTTACCTACTTGATCCTCTGCTGCCTTCACTACTTCATCCCTCAAAGCTACCCATTCTTCTTCTACTGTATTTATTTCCCCCATTCCTGTCAATTGCTCCCTTATGCTCTCCCTGAATCTCTGTACAACCTCTGGTTCTTTTAGTTTATCCAGGTCCCATCTCCTTGAATTCCCACCTTTTTGCAGTTTCTTCAGTTTTAATCTACAGGTCATAACCAATAGATTGTGGTCAGAGTCCACATCTGCCCCTGGAAATGTCTTACAATTTAAAACCTGGTTTCTAAATCTCTGTCTTACCATTATATAATCTATCTGATATCTTTTAGTATCTCCAGGGTTCTTCCATGTATACAACCTTCTTTCATGATTCTTAAACCAAGTGTTAGTTATGATTATGTTGTGCTCTGTGCAAAATTCGACCAGGCGGCTTCCTCTTTCATTTCTGTCCCCCAATCCATATTCACCTACTGTGTTTCCTTCTCTCCCTTTTCCTACACTCGAATTCCAGTCACCCATGACTATTAAATTTTCATCACCCTTCACAATCAGAATAATTTCTTTTATTTCATCATACATTTCTTCAATTTCTTCATCATCTGCAGAGCTAGTTGGCATATAAACTTGTACTACTGTATTAGGCATGGGCTTCGTATCTATCTTGGCCACAATAATGCGTTCACTATGCTGTTTGTAGTAGCTTACCCGCACTCCTATTTTCCTATTCATTATTAAACCTACTCCTGCATTACCCCTATTTGATTTTGTGTTTATAACCCTGTAGTCACCTGACCAGAAGTCTTGTTCCTCCTGCCACCGAACTTCACTAATTCCCACTATATCTAACTTCAACCTATCCATTTCCCTTTTTAAATTTTCTAACCTACCTGCCCGATTAAGGGATCTGACATTCCACACTCCGATCCGTAGAACGCCAGTTTTCTTTCTCCTGATAACGACATCCTCTTGAGTAGTCCCCGCCCGGAGATCCGAATGGGGGACTATTTTACCTCCGGAATATTTTACCCAAGAGGACGCCATCATCATGTAATCATACAGTAAAGCTGCATGCCCTCGGGAAAAATTACGGCTGTAGTTTCCCCTTGCTTTCAGCCGTTCGCAGTACCAGCACAGCAAGGCCGTTTTGGCTATTGTTACAAGGCCAGATCAGTCAATCATAACATTGAAATAGTTAGTACAATATGCTATTGGAATCCTACTCACATTTTGATCTCTAGGTTCAGTAAACTCTACATGTCATTTCACAACTAAACTTGTTGAGACAGTTGAATTTCTTAAAAAGAATTAACTAACATCTTACCTATAATAGACCAGGACATCAGGTAAACTGATTATGCCTGGACTCATATGTAGGGACTGTCAAGAAAACTGTAATAGATATGACAGAAGTTGAAACTTCCTGGCAGATTAAAACTGTGTGCCCAACCGAGACTCGAACTCGGGACCTTTGCCTTTCGCGGGCAAGTGCTCTACCATCTGAGCTACCGAAGCACGACTCACGCCCGGTACTCACAGCTTTACTTCTGCCAGTATCTCGTCTCCTACCTTCCAAACTTTACAGAAGTTAACTTTGATTCACAATTAAGAATAGCTTGTTCGCAGAACAATAATAGACTTTCCTTCACCTGAGACATATTCAGAAATGACAAGAAAGAAATAATGGAAAATCAAGGATGGAATAATGGCAATTTTATGAAATGGATAGATTGCTACATACCATACAGCAGAGCTGAGCAAAGTTATAGTCCAAATCAATCCCTTCAAAAAAGATTTCCTAAAACTAAAATTCAAATTGTATGCTAACAAATTTCTTTTCACAAAAATTCTTTTATTGCTATTGCCAAGCTGCACTTTATAATCCCTCTACTTTGGACACTGTCAGCTATTTTGCTGCTCAATCAGCAAAACTCATCCACTACTTTTAGTGTATCATTTCGTAATCGAATTCGCTTATCACCACCTGATTTCATTCAACTACATTTCACTACCATTTCTGTTTTACTTTGGTAGGTATCCACTGCTATCTTCCCAGTATTCCGATGCTTCTGACAGAATTATAATGTCACTGGCAAAATTCAAAGTTTTTGTTTCTTAATGATTTTTATTTCTTGATGACTTGCATTTCTTCTGCTTGAACTTTAATTCCTTTTCCAGATTTCTCAATGCTTTCATTTTACGCTTGCTTGGTTAAAGTACAGTTTAAATACATGTGGGATAGGCTACAACTTTGTCTCACTTCCTTCTTAACCACTGTTTTCCTTCAATTCTTTTAACTATGCAATTAACTACGCAACCAACTGAGGTGGTGCAGTGGTTAACACACTGGACTCACATTCGGCGAGGACGACGGTTCAAACCCGTGTCCGGCCATCCTGATTTAGGTTTTCTGTGATTTCCCTAAATCACTTCAGGCAAATGCCAGGATGGTTCCTGAAAAAGGGCACAGCTGATTTCCTTCCCCATCCTTCCCTAATCCGAGCTCGTGTTCCATCTCTAATGACCTCATGGTCGACGGGACGTTAAACACCAATCTCCTCCTCCTCCTCTTAACTATGCAGTCTGTTTGATGTGATAATTCTTTAGTTAATGCCTGTAAGATGTCACTTTCATGAAATTGGATTAAAAAAGGAGACACATAACTAAAATACTGATAAAATAATAACTAGGAAAAGGGGCAGGGAATTGTGTCAAGTGCAGGGACAGTTGTATGTGGGGCTCCCAGGGACTCAAACTCTACCCTCCACCCATCTACATTAAATGCATAAAGTACCTTTGAAAGGTTGCCTTAAATCTAGTGTAATATGAGAAAGGGTTAAAAGACATGGACAATATTGTGTATAGGTCAACAGAGATCAAACATCATCGCATGTGTGGGTTCTTAAGCTGGAGAATCCCTGGGGCCACAATTTCAGCAAAAGGCATTCCCTCCACCCTACCAGCTGCACAGATTTCTTATAGTCTTTGTCAAGATCACAGGTAAGCAGCAAAACCTACCTGCCTGGCAACTCCCTTTAACCATTCCAAACGAATATGCATGTCATTTCAATAAAAGAAACTATTTCTGCATACTCAAAACATAAAAAAAACATATTGCAGCCTCCAGCAGATTAAGCACCCTTTGCTTGCTATCCTTCCAAAAGGCTTCTTTCTGTCAACAATGACCATGGCAATACACATAATTCGTACAAAAACTTTAATGTTATTTATCTCATCAAATAATATATTTTCAATAACCTACAATCCACTATTGTCTTCCTCTGCCCACTATGACAACACAACTTTGGAGCAGGAATGAACAGATATCACTTGTGCACAGATATGCTGTAAATATCAGTGCCATATAGTGTCTGCTACAGTATTCATTCATAAACATGCTAGGAAGGACACTGAACTCACTAAGAAGAAATTATTATCCCCTATGAAAAGAATTTTGAACCATGAGTAAAGAGACGCACTGCCATGTTTTAGCCACATTTCTTACATGAATATCTTAAAGATGACCACTGTCAAATAGTTTGAAAAAATATGTACAGTGGTACATATGTGAAATTTTTTACTTTCTTGAATGACTTTTGGCATGTTTAAGCAAATTATCCCTTTGCGTCAAATTCTACTCATTGGAAATAAGGTAACCCTATTGCAATATCTCCATAGGCGTAACAAACTTTGATCTTTAAGTCCCAATGTTATATTCCTTTAGGTGAGCTGTTACTATCCTCTCTACCTTTTTAGTCCTTACAGAAGAAACAGGAAAGACATAACTCATGAAATTTCATTGTGCATTCAGTTTTGAAACTTACAGATGCAGTATAGCATTGCTGACAAATACTACGGATGTGGACACAAAACAAGAGTGAAATACTGCTTTGTGATGGCACTATGGATGGAGGAAAGAGAGAAAGGGGGGGGGGGGGATATCAAAGTTTTATCCTGAACAGAGAATATTCCACAGAGACAGACATTTTGGGTGTGCTACGCACATGGCTAGTGAGTTACAATTGAAATCACCACATCCCTGGGTAAGAGTTTGCTGGATGCCTCTAAAACTTCAAGAAATATATCTGTATGAAGGCTTGTTATGAGCATTTCTTGCTGCCTGTTTGTGTGTCACTGCAGATTGTCTATTGATGAGTAGTAGTATGTTTTTGTTTCAGAATTAAAACCTAGAAATTAGTCACTTTTGACTCCAGGGAAACTCTGAGCAACTTGTATAAACAGAATAGTGCAGTGACCAACTAATGAAAGGTTGCTAGAAAAAAGAAACAAATCATCCAAGTACAAAAATTAGTTGTAGGTCTTGTAACTTAGGTAGAGTAGCACAGTGCAGGCTGCTTTCGTCAGTTCATTCAGAGGACATACACTTTAAGAAATCACTGATTTCACATGCGCTGATTGTGAATCAGAGGTAAAAAGTGATGCAGTCATGTATCATCTATAAGCAAACAGCCCCAAATGTTGTATGTTGAAGGCCTCAAATTCCAAGCAAGGCAGAGTTCGGCAAAGTTCAAGAGGTCCAGTGGCAGCTGCCTCAGATAGATGAGCTTACAGTCGTTGTTTCACTCCTGTACGCAGTTACTTGCAGACCAAGAAACATACGACCAAAAATCCTGCTTCACCTATGATATGAATTTGAGTTTCTGAAGTATGTATGTCATAACCCACGTCAGTTCATTACATATAAACCTTGTGTAAGTTGTGAAGTCCAGGCTTAGATTCCTGGCTGAGTTCCTTTACTAAGAGGTAAGGTCCTTAGGCTGCTCCTACATTGCATCTGGAAGTTGTCTGTTCCAATCCAGTCTGACGCTGGCATTAGGTAGCTAATGCACGTGCCTACATTGGAGAGAGAGGTGCAGTACGACATCGTCCAGCGCAGGACTGCCAGATTGGCCAACCAAACATGTTTGTTTCCAGTCCAGCGGTGCACCATGAGCGAACTGATCACAAGTAATTTCTAATTCAGCTCGTGAGGAATGAGCCTTACTTGTGGGACCAGCGGATGAAAGACTACCATAAATGGGATATTAAGCGAGAACTGTGGGAATCTATTGGGGAGCAACTATCAGTAAAAGGCAAATATCAAAATTATGTTGCAATAGTTTCAATGCTTGCTTTCAAATCACTAATGTTATGATAAAACAGTACTAATTTCAATTATATCAGTTTTAACAGATATTGTTTTATCAAACTGTTAAAAAGAAGTAAGTTTTTAATTGCTAAAATATTATTCGATGCGTTCGTTTTGCTATGGAACAGCGCCAATCCCACTGAAGTATGACTTGAATTTGTTTCCGATAATTTGAGCCTGTTGTGACAGTCTATTGAACGTTCTTGATGAATCACTTTCTTGACGTGTTGATGCACTTACATCTTCTTCTAAATTTGCAGAGTTGAAGAAGTCACCACCTTCAAGGTCAATAATTATGTTGTGCAGTAAGCACATATATTTCACTATCTTCTCCACTTTGCCAGGTTCTGTTTCAATACATTTTCCCAGTGAACGCCACTTGACAGTCATGATACCAAAAACACACTCCACACATCTTCTAGCCCTCGACAGCCTGTAACTGGAAGCTTTTTCTTCATGTGAGACGTGTCATTTGGAATAAGATTTCATGAGATAAGTTTTCAAAGGATATGCATCACGTCCAAGCAACACAAATGGCGTATCTGTAGTAATTCCTTCGACAAGTAAAGGTTACGGTAGCGTAGCATGACCGTTCTCCAAGAATGCAGACAAAGTAGAAGTTCCTTCATCACTCTGTTTTCCGTAACCTCCAATATCTATAAAAATGTATCGACAATGGTAGTCCGCCATATCTTGTAAAACTATTGACATAAACTTTTTGTAGTTAAAAAATGTAGTTCCACTTTGTTTTGGACATTTAATTTGGATATGCCTGCCATCAATGCATCCAACTGCATGAACAAAATTCCACTGCCTGTGGAATCCTCTCGCTATTTCTTCAAAAATTTTCGGATCAAGAACGAGTAGATGTCACTCACAGAAATTCCTCAATATCTCATCCACAACAGCCGACACACACTTGTCTACTGTATAATTACTCAGTCGAAATGTTAGACACGAGGACCGAAAAGATATCTCTGTTGCTAAATATCTGAAACAGTGAAATGATATTGGAATATTACTCAAATGATGTGGGTAGTTACAGTTAGTGATATTTATGAATCTTAAACATACATAAACAATAACAGAAGATTTGTTCCAAGAACGGAGTACACCTCCTGTTCTGATTTTGTGAGATTTTTATGTTTCCTTTTTCATCTGATAAATGGCCCTATTTAAAAAGCATACTGTTTTTGAAACACATTATAACCCCTGGTCCCAGCTCAGGAAACTTGCCTGCCACAGAGGAAGAGAATAAGCATTCTCCACGTGATCGAAGTCCCACCACAGCAAGTGTGAAAAGTACAAATGATGGTGAAATGTGTCTCTCTTCAGAAGAACAAGAGGTGTCTGCTTCTATGTCGTCTTCTGTGAACGCAGACAGAAACAGACCAAAACGTCATCTAAAAAAATATGATTATGATTCACAGGCACTGGACATTGAGAAAAGAAAGATTGACATATTTGAGCAACACGTTTCTCGAAAATATAAATATCAGGATGATGACGACTACTCCTTCCTCATGAGTTTATTGTCATCAGTCAAGCAACTGGATCAACTGGAGAAAATGAGACTGCGTATGAAAATCTTGGGGGGACATCACCAAAGCCTTAGAAGCTCAAAACTTCAAAAATGATGAGAGATCGTCAAGTTGTATGCAGACACACACTGGATGTCCTTTACCATCGTTGCAACCGTCACCTTACCCATCACCAACTGCATCTAATTATGTCCAAGATTTGTCTTTCTTTGTGAGAGTAGTTCAAATGTGTCCTCCTGCCCAACAACCTGATGACAGTTCACTTTAACGGGCTGTCCCTAATGTACTGTTAATATGTTTTAATGTATACACTAGATGTTTATTTTCCACAATTTTCCTCATCACATTCAACGTTGATATTTGTAAGTCTTAAACCAAACAATTGTTTCATTGTGATTTTCAGATCAAAGATAAATACTTGTTAACAGTTGCTTATTTGCTAATATTACCTAATATTACTGTGAAAAAATGTTAACAAATATATGTTTATGTTAATAAATATATTTTATTGTAACTCATGCCAGAATTTGTTTATAATATTCTAATATTATTTGACTAGTTATGCCACTCAAAATGACAAAAGCTATCAGCTGTTTTTAACGTTGATTTACCTGATTGTGATAGCAAGTTATACATTCCCTGACGTTGGAATGGCCATTATATCGTCTCTTATGCCTTCAAGTATATAGTCAAACGTTTCTATAAACACTGAAGCTCTTTGAACTTTACTGGAAAATTTCACAGTGACTGACAAGTTGCAAAAAATTCCCCTACAGATCTGTCCTCATTAAAACGATGAACCCAAGTCCTTTTCCTACGTTGTTCTTGTCTAGCAGCAGCCAACACAAAAAATCATCATCCGAATCATTCGTGATAGCTTCTCAACAACTGCAACTGCTGACCTGTAGTATGTAACTGAGTCCAGTGCAGAAATTCATGAATGACAGTGCATTTGGTTGACGCTCAGTGTAATCTCTTCCTGTCTCACGTGCGACAGGTGCGTGCAGATGCTGAATCGGCTCAGACCCCGTGTAGGCATTCACGTCGGACGATGCCGGGGCGCGTTTATCGCTCTTCACCGGACCAGATAACTTCCGGATGCAATGTAGGTGCAGCCTTAGAGTATGGAAGACAGAATTTTCTCTAACCAGCAAGCTCCATCTTAGGATGAATCGGCTTGAGCTTTTAAGGTATATAACGTACAGTGCACAGGTAGAGCAATGCTTTTTAGCACACAGCAGGAGTGATGCACGAAGAAGAAGTCGAGAATAAGTCACAGTCTCCTACCGAAGAATTACGAGACTGCAGCAAGCAGTAACTTACTTTGGGCATATAATTATGACAGAAGGATTAAAACCCATACCACAAAAGATGATCATGATAAAAGAATATCCAAGACCCAGCACTACAAAGCAATTCAAGAGCTTGTTAGGAATCATGTCATTTTATCATCATTATCATGGACTTCAGTCAGACAGCGAAACATTACATGAATTACTGAAAAAAGGAGCAAATTATGAGTAGTTGACTCAGCAGGATGCAGCTACCCAGGAATTAAAAGAAAAAATTGTTAGCTCCCTTATCTCACAGTATCCTGATTTTACGAAGCAGCTCATAATTACAATGAGTGCTAGCAAGCATTTTCAATGCCATACTGAGAAAAGTAGAATTAAGACAGGATATGCCAGCAGCTTTTGCTGAACTGCACCGGGAAAGAATATAATATGATCTACAGAAGACAATTCATTGTATGTACTGACTACAAACCCTTGAAATGGTTGGCACATACAAGTGATCCACCATCAAGATGAATAAAATTCAAGATACAAGTGATCCACCATCAAGATGAATGAAATTCAAGATAAAACTGGTAGAATACAACTCTATGAAAATATAGAAAGAGGGATCACAAAACACAGGAGCAGATGGATTGTCACGGATACCAGAAGACCCAGCTGCAGTCATTAGGAACATGGAAGAAGTCAGTGAAGAACAACAAGATGACCAGCAACCAATGATTAGTGAAGAGGAGAAGAGAGCCAGTCTGAAGCAATTTCATGATTTGCCAATAGGTGGACACTAAGGAATCATCCACACACACGATCGTATTATAAGGTATAGATAATGCACAGATATGAGTGGAAAGTTGTGAGAGTTGCCAGAACAACATGATTACACAGAATAAGGAGAATATGCCCTTACTGCTGACCGAAATACCTGATCAGGCATTCACTCATTACGGTATCGACATAATCGCACCACTTAAAGTAAAAGAAAAAGGATACAGATACATCCTAAGGTTTAACGATGTCCTCATGAAATTTTTGTAGCACAGCCTGTAGCACAATATGATGTTGACACAATAGCACAAGTCTTAGTACAAAGAATAATTTGGCATTATGGAATATTCATTTTGTCACTTTTGAATATAACACCACAACACATTCATTAATTGGTTTCATGTCGTTTTAGTTATTTTTCAGGAGAAAATGGAACATACTCGTGATCCTACAGCAGGATCCAGCCACAGCACAATAGAATTACGATCACCACATAAGGGAACTAAAGGAAGGGTAGCGCCAGATGGATCAGACAGCAAGGAGTTTTAATAAGGAATGTAAAGAGAATAATAAGGAGTATTATAATTACATGTAAAACCCCAAGGAATTTAAGGCACGAGACAAGGTATTATTACGTGACTTAAGTGTGATAAGAGGGCAGTCAAACTAGTTAAAAAAAGCCACAGAGAGGAACTTTCTGTATTGTAAGGACTTTTAGACCAAAATAGTACTCAAATTAATGAATAAAAAGTTCATAACAGTACACGCGAACACATTAAAGTAGTCTATCAAATTTTAGACATGGGAGATCGTGATAAATTCGAATTGATATGTCCTAAAACATAAATGAGAAAGAATATGTTAAATCGTATCTTAAAACTGATTAAAGAGGGTGTTAGGTTTAGGAATTCAGAAGGTACAGGTGAGAGAGACTGTGTGAACCCCGGTCGCTTTTGCCTCTATTAGAAATCAGGAGGAGAGGGCAAAGAAGGAAGATACCAGCAAGAAATGTAAAAGTTAGGAGTTCAAATGTCCATAAATTAAAGAAGAAGAATAGAATAATGTATGAATTAGAAAAAAACTTAGAATTACACAAAAAAATAGATGTAACTGAGAGCGCCAACTGAAAAACATATGTTTCGGTTTGTTTGTTAGTGACCACCTCAACCCTCATAACCACAAGAGTGATGCTTATACATGTCAGATACAGCATCCACTGTTGAAAGTGGAAAGAAGAGCAGCATTCAGTGCAGAAAGGGAAAGAAAAGAGGTGTTGTGAACATGACTGTGTGAACTGTGATCCATCCCATGGAAAAATCCCTAAAGAAGTTCATCCCCTAAGTGAAATTATCCATAATCCCAATGCTTTGTCACTGGATACACGAGATCACAGAATAATAAAGAAGAATAAAAAAGATGTGATACACGTTTGTGTTCCATGGATGTGTTAACGTTCTCAGTGGAAAAATTTACTTATGTATATTTACACACAAAAAAGAGAAACCCATGTATTTATTTATTTATTTATCTATATGTACACTCCAATGTGACTTGTATAAGAAAGAAGTGTAAAATTAACATCTAAGATTCAAGGGTGAATCTTCCCCCAATTAGGGACATGTAATGACTGAATCATGAGGTTGCCAGAAAGAAAAGAAAAATCATCCAAATATACATCTACATACGTACTCCGCAATCCACCATACGGTGCGTGGCGGAGGGTACCTCATACCACAACTAGCATCATCTCTCCCTGTTCCACTCCCAAACAGAACGAGGGAAAAATGGCTGCCTATACGCCTTTGTACGAGCCCTAATCTCTCTTATCTTATCTTTGTGGTCTTTCCGCGAAATGTAAGTTGTTGGCAGTAAAATAGTACTGCAGTCAGCTTCAAATGCTGGTTCTCTAAATTTCCTCAGTAGCGATTCACAAAAAGAACACCTCCTTTCCTCTAGAGACTCCCACTCGAGTTCCTGAAGCATTTCTGTAACACTCACGTGATGATCAAATCTACCAGTAACAAATCTAGCAGCCCGCCTCTGAATTGCTTCTATGTCCTCCCTCAATCGGACCTGATAGGGGTCCCAAACACTCGAGCAGTACTCAAGAATAGGTCATATTAGTGTTTTATAAGCGGTCTCCTTTACAGATGAACCACATTTTCCCAAAATTCTACCAATGAACCGAAGACGACTATCTGCCTTCCCCACAACTGCCATTACATGCTTGTCCCACTTCATATCGCTCTGCAATGTTACGCCCAAATATTTAATCGATGTGACTGTGTCAAGCGCTACGCTTCTAATGGAGTATTCAAACATTACAGGATTCTTTTTCCTATTCATCTGCATTAATTTACATTTATCTATATTTAGAGTTAGTTGCCATTCTTTACACCAATCACAAATCCTGTCCAAGTCATCTTGTATCCTCCTACAGTCAATCAACGACGACACCTTCCCGTACGTCACAGCTTCATCAGCAAACAGCCGCACATTGCTATCCACGCTATCCAAAAGATCATTTATGTAGATAGAAAACAACAGCGGACCCACCACACTTCCCTGGGGCACTCCAGATGATACCCTCACTTCCGATGAACACTCATCACTGAGAACAACGTACTTGGTTCTATTACTTAAGAAGTCTTCGAGCCACTCACATATTTGGGAACCAATCCCATATGCTCATACCTTAGTTAGGAGTCTGCAATGGGGCACCGAGTCAAACGCTTTCCGGAAGTCAAGGAATATGGCATCCGTCTGATACCCTTCATCCATGGTTCGCAAGGTATCATGTGAAAAAGGGGTAAGTTGCATTTCGCAGGAGCGATGCTTTCTAAAGCCGTGCTGATGCATGGACAGCAACTTCTCTGTCTCAAGGAAATTCATTATATTCGAACTGAGAATATGTTTGAGAATCCTGCAACAAACCGATGTTATGGATATTGGTCTGTAATTTTGAGGATCCGTCCTTCTACCCTTCTTATATACAGGCGTCACCTGCGCTTTTTTCCAGTCACTCGGGACTTTACATTGGGCAAGAGATTTGCGATAAATGCAAGCTAAGTAAGGAGCCAATGCAGTAGAGTACTCTCTGTAAAACCGAATTGGAATCCCGACAGGACCTGGCGATTTATTTATTTTCAACCCATTCAGCTGCTTCACAACCCCAGGGATGTCTATCACTATGTCCTCCATATGGGAATCTGTACGAGGCTCGAATGGCGGTATGTTTGTACGATCCTCCTGCGTGAAAGATTTCTCAAATGCTAAATTTAAAATTTCAGCTTTCGTTTTGCTGTCTTCCACTGCCAGGCCAGACTGATCAGTGAGTGACTGGATGGAATCCTTTGACCCGCTTACCGATTTTACGTAAGACCAGAATTTCCTTGGGTTTTCAGCAAGATCTTTTGCTAAGGTATGACGTTGGTAGTGGTTGAATGCTTCGTGCATCGCTCTTTTTACAGCAGCACGAATCTCTACTAACTTTTGCCTGGCCTCATTCTCCCGATCTTTCTTGTGTCACGAGTGCAACTGCCTTTGCTTCCTGAGCATTCTCCGAATTGCGCTGTTAAACCACGGTGGGTCTTTTCTGTCCGTAACCCACTTTTTCAGCACATACTTGTCCAATGCGTGATTTACAATGCGTTTAAAATTTGCCCATAATTCTTCCACGTCCATCGTACCAGAAGTAAATGAAGTTGATTCATTTGCTAAATGCGATGCTAACAACTGCTTATCTGCTCTTTTTAGTAAGAATACTCTCCTAGCCTTCTTGAATGACTTTTTAACTTTCATAACCATAGTCGTAATGACAACATCGTGATCATTAATCCCTGTCTCAACACTGACACCGTCGATGAGGTCTGGTCTGTTAGTGGCTACCAGATCTAAAATATTTCCATTACGCGTTGGCTGTCGATTTAGCTGCTCAAGACAGTTTTCGGATAATGTGTTCAAAAGTAATTCACACGACGGCTTGTCTGCACCACCTGTAATGAATCCATAGACACCTCATCTATACTAGGTACGTTGAAGTCGCCTCCGACTAATATAGCATGATCCGGGTACTTCTGCAATACAGAATGTAGACTCCCTTAGAATGACTCTAGAACTGTCATGGTGGAACCTGGTGACCGGTAATAACACCTCACAATTAACTTTATTTCCCCTAGCCCTGTTAAATGTGTCCAGACAACTTCACAATCACACACTACTTCGACCTCAGTAGACACAATATTTTTGTCAACTGCTATGAAGACACCACCTCCTACTGTGTCTAATCTGTCTTTCTGATACACGTTCCAACCCTCACTAAATATTTCAGAACTTCCTATCTCAGGGTTCAGCCAGTTCTCAGTCTCGAGAATAATTTGCACGCCACACGCTTCCTGGAGGGCAGTAAATTCAGGAACTTTATTCCAAACACTGTGAAAATTTACTGCTAATATCTTGATAGCTGAAGTGTCTTTATACTGAGCGCGTCCTGATTTCCCTGCCTCCACGTCGACTGGTGAGTGTTCATAAGGACACCTCGCCACTACTGCCTAACCTAAAATCCCCCATGTGCACGCCACAAGTACTCTGCTACCCGAGTAGCTTCCTTTGTGTAGTGCACCCCTGACCGATCTAGGGGCGCCCTTCAATTCCCCACCCAATAGCGCAAGTCTAGAAATCTGCAGCCAAGACGAAGCCTCTGGTTGAGACCCTCAACTCGGCTCCAAACCAAAGGACCCCGATCGACTCTGGGCTAATGTTAGCTGTAAATCTTGTAGCTTAGATAGATGTGCACAGTGCAAGCTGTTTTCATCAGTCCATTATGGGACTGTGCGGCTGATCCCGGCGGAGGTTCGAGTCCTCCCTCGAGCATGGCTGTGTGTGTTTGTCCTTAGGATAATTTAGGTTAAGTTGTGTGTAAACTTAGGGACTGATGACCTTAACAGTTAAGTCCCATAAGGTTTCACACACATTTGAACAAAAAGTCCATTATGAGGTCATACACATTGAGAAATGGCTGATCTCACAACTGCAGACTGCAAACTGGACGTAAAAGGCAATGCAATCACATATCATTTATAAGTAAACAGCCCCAAATACAATATATAATGATCGAACAAGGCAGAGTTTGAGAGTTCAAGACTCCAGTGATCAGCAGAGTTACAGCCTCAGAAAAATTAGCCAACAGCAGATGCTACGTAAGTGTGCAGTCAGACTCAGTTAACTTTGTGCACTAAGGAGGACCTGCAAAGCGTATCCATAACTACCTCTGGACTAGGGTTATTGGCATCCATCGTACATCTCTGCAAGTCAACTACATTGTGATGAATACTTGAAACTAAAGGGTTAAATTAGGACAAAAGAATCCGGCACCTCGACATTTCATGGTTTGTAGTACCATACATCACTGTGTATACCCAGTTCTTAACTAAGTTATAGGTGAGGATAGCCATTTGTTCTGGTAATTAACAGCAGAAACTAATAAGCCTCATCTAAGTTCTAATAAGACCAGTGTCTGTGCTCTTCTGCGTGTCCCTTGCTAACATGTGAAGAAGCAGTAAAAAGCAGACCAATAAGACAAACCCAGAGTTTCATTTCTCCTATCATCTCCATATCTACATCTTTAGCCTAACATCTGAGTCACTCTGTATTGTTTCCAGCCACAGAGACCTGAAAAAACTCAGCTACATCCCAGTGCTGTTTCTCTACTGTACGCAGCCACTTGCGTACCAAGAAACAAATGATTGAAAATCCCGCTTCACCTCTGACCTGAGCATGAGCTATGTTGGGTTATGACAATAGTCAAGCTGTTATCAAAAATATTGTAGCACATGAGTGTCTAATCAGAACTTATTTTTTGTAAGACAGACAGACCTCCACGTTGACTCTGCCCCTGGGGCTGTCTCAGTAACTGAATAAAAGCACCCAAGTCACTGAATAAATTCCATCTTCATGAAACAAAGACTGCTCAAGCAGTTTCAGTGGTCTGCTCCCATAACTTAGTCTTGCTTGTCACTAGATTTGGCTAATATGCACTTACAGTGTACCAAAATACCGAGCTATGTGCTACTATTAGCAATTTCACATAAATGTTTTCTGGGTATGGTATCGTGTCATAAAGCATAAAACTACGGCTGCTGGAGAAAAAAACCATACCCAGAAAACTCTTATGCCGACTGACTCTGGCCGTGGAAGCCTACACACTTACATTAGCAATTTGTTTCCACTCATCATGGACAGTCAGATGATAGTACACAGTAGCAAATGAGAATCACTGAATCTAATGATTTCTCTCAGCAGACTATGTGAATTGATTTGTTTTTGATATGGAGATGGGGAACAATACCAGATGTGCTGACAGACTGACTTGTAGTGTAGCCTGAGGTCATGTGGAAATATGACCATTTGGTTGCCAGCTGGTGAACCCAACAAATGTGAATGGGAGAAAACAAGGCACACTGACAGGGTGGTCGGTAGCAAAGCCTGAGGCCTATGTTATGTTGGAGTGTCACAATTTGGTTGTGCTTTGGCGAAGCCAACAAATTTCAACATGAAAGTCTGATTGCCATCATAGATTGACGTGTAGTGTATCCCATGACATATGTTCATCACTAAAATAATCAACTTGTATGTCTCATTTCAAATTCCACTTAAAATTCCAAAGAAGTGGTTAAATTCTAATCTAATACCACAAAGTATAAGATAACTTTATTTCCCAATCATAGGAAAATATGAACGAGCATTCTGATTGGCTACCGGCAACCAACTTACAATTTTGTGTGTTCACTTCCCTCATTCATCACATCAACAAACACCAAAAGCAATACTCAATACAAAAGCTGTGGTACACCATAATTGCTTTTACCCTACATTTTATCCCCTGCAAAAGATAATGCAGTCATTTTGCAACATTATCATGTCACTAAAGAAGGCTTAACAGCTCTTGGTGAAGTAAGGGTAGCAAAGTTTAAAAATTCTCACAAAATGTGGATTTTTCCCAGGCCAAAAGTTATTTCAAACATGATGGAATGAGTTTTACAAAAGAACCTGCTTCTTTGTTGTCCTCTTCAGAGACTTCATGTACTGATAATCAAATGGCAATTGTACAAAGGATGAACTCCAGTTTGTCATATCTTTGGCATTTCTCCTCTAAAATGCCAGAAATTTACAATACGGCATTTCCATGGCAGGCTGACTAAACCTACCAATACTGCATGTTGGCTTTGTACTGTGATGTAATGAAAATTGGGAGTGTGATGCCATATGAGCACTAAGAGAAAGAGAACAGAACAGTAATAACAGTGTTTTATATCTATATTATTTTTTAGAACGTAGGTTGTGGTGACAAACTGAGCCATAGCATAGCCAGAGCTCTAGGTAAAGTCGGATGGTGACAGTTTGGCTGCGAGTTTGCGAAGCAGAAGTGAATGCTTCAGTTAATCCCAAAGTTTCACAGATTTTGACCTCATACTGCCAAATATTATCACCTCTGATTTTCTTTCTTTATTTGTATTTTTTATTAGAAAAACCAGATTTCCTTGTACGGGAAGAGTTAATTGTTTTGGAGACCTTCTGCATAATGTTTATAAAAAAATCTACAAAGTATCATTGACAAACATCTGCAAACAATCATTTTAAAAAGTGCATTTTGCATAAGCAAATCAAAGAACTTCTGTACTCAATGGTATCTTCTACATCTACTTTCTTCCCATTCCATTCGCGTATGGAGTGCAAGAAGGATGATTGTCTGAATGCTTCTGAGCATGCAGTGGTTATTCTGAACTTATCCTCACAATCCTTATACGAGCAATACAAAGGGAATTGCACTATATTCCTAGTCATCATTTAAAGCATGTTGTTGAAACTTTGTTAACAGACTTTCTTCAGACAGTTTACATCTATCTTCAACAGCCTGCCAATTCATTCCTACAGTAACTCTCCCATGGATCAAACAATTCTGTGACCATTCATGTTGCCCTTCTCTGTATACATTCAATATCCCGTCAGTCCTATTTCGTATGGGTCCACACACTATAGCAATATTCTACAACCAGTCACATGAGTGATTTGTAACCAATCTCCTTTGTAGACTGATTGCACTTTCCCAGTATTGTACCAATAAACCACAGGCTACTACCTGCTTTACCCACAACTGAGGCCATGTGATCATTCCATCTCGTATCCCTACAAAGTGTTACATCCAGGTATTTGGATGAGTTGGCCAATTCCAACTGTGACTCACTGATATTATAATTATGGGATACTACAAGGTTTCCTTTTTGTGAAGTGCATAATTTTACATTTCTGAATATTTACAGCAAGGTCAGCAAGCAAGTTCTTCAGTATTCCCCAGGTGTCCCTGAATGGCTAAACACTGCCAAAAGACAGAGTTTCATTCATTTATAACAGGTTTTTTCCTCATGCTTTTTTGGACAAGAGGAGTTACTAAGAAAAATCTTCAGGCTGCTTCTAGTGGGCCTGTTGAGAGTTACAGAAAAAAGATTGTAGTAAACAAAAGCAACATGTCCCTGTAAATGTGTGGTCACAGTTGGTACTGGTATGCGTTGTTGGCTATATGAGCTGGTTGCTTTAAAATGTATTATTTTAAATAAAAGACGATTCCCAGATTTCCAAGTTAACTTGGCACGTTGTGGGCCAGTAGTGTGGGAAATCTGGGGAAGTAAAAAAAAGTGTAAAAAGACAGTGCTTCTTTCTGTGTATCATATGTCGAAAGATGACTTCATCGGCAGATGTAGCATTAAACAACATGTTGAAATTAAAATATGGTGAAAGCTTTCCGTTATGGGATTTGGAAATAAATCTGATGTTCATGGCAAAGGGCCTCGGTTATTTTATTCCCAACAATATTAAGAAACCCAGGGGGCAAAAAAACGAGTGGGAACAAAGAGAGATGTTTTGAGAACCGTACACATAAAAGTTAAAAAATACATCCTTATCTATGAAATGTCTAAACACTTACACAGATATAATCAAAGAATACAGGCCAACAAAAGATGCTATTACTTGGAGAGTTCTACAACTTCGAATATGACAGAATTACATATATGATACCCAATATTGCTAAAGCACGAACCCTAGCTTTCAGATTGAACCACCTGTGCCAGAACACTGATGAAACGGCATTTATCACAAGAACAACAATGAAGCTGCGTGATGAATATAAACGTTTTGGAAGTGCTTGAGATTCTACTAGCATGAAAGAGCAAATGTTGGAAAACCTAAAAGCAAGACTTCAATCAGAAGAAGGTAAAATGAAGAAAAATAAAGAATAAATATGGGTTACATCGAATGCTGTGGCCTACAAGAAGAAATAACAGATTAAAAGAAATTAGAAATCAGTAACAATATTATGAGAAGGCAAGTTGCTACTCACCATATACTGAGTCGCAGATAGGCACAACAAAAGATTTTCACACTTGCAGCTTTCGTCCAATGGCCTTTGTCAACAAAAAAAAAAAACACACACACACACACACACACACACACACACACACACACACACACACCAGGCATATGTTTTGTGAGATAGCAACTATTGTTTTGTTAAAGGGAGTGTGTTGAGATTTAGAGAAACAGATTGTAGTAAACAAAAGCAATTTTTGCAACTTTTAAAGTGTGACCACAGCTGGTACTGGTATGCATTGTTGGTAATATCATTTGGTTGCTATTTAAAAAAATAAATGCAGTCGGTTGTTCCTTGTAGCCTTGTGCTTTTAATGTACTATTTTAAGTAAAAAGCAATTCTCAGATTTATGAGTTATCTTGGCGGGCCATCATCATCATGTAAATACAGAGAGCAGATAGTGAAAGAGAGGGTATTATTGTTATTATTACTGTTCCATTTGGTTTTTTCCTGGGAATCTTGTCATGGCTGGGTGTTTACTTCCATAACAGCTGGCAGCCACAGAGACAGAAGCCTGCAGGCAGACATCATCTCTATTGAAACTGTACTTGGTCTTCAATATTTTGACTGATTCACAGATTTTCCTTCTATAAATGTTACTTCTTCTGATTACCATGTGTATATTCTTAAAACTGATAATGTGGGCACATTCTCCTTGGTGTTCTGCTACTATTGATTTTACGTTTTGTCTTAGACATGGGTGGTGTTTGTGTTCTTTAACAAACTCATGCAATAGTCTTCCAGTTTTGGCAAGAGATACTTTACCACAACCACACTCAGTGTGGAAGCATATAAAGTGGCATGGATAGTGGTGCAGTAGGTCCATATATAGGCCCTATATCAGTGAAACTGGAAGGCTAATAACAGATGCATTAAAGAGCATGAATACCACACATGTCTAGGACAAAATGTAAAACCAGCAGTAGCAGAGCACCAAGTAGAATGTGGCCAGGTTATGGATTTTATGAATATACTTGTACTAGCCAGAGAAAGTAGTATTTATGAAAGGGAACTGCATAAAGCACTCGAAATATAGAAGAATAAGTACAATTTTAGTAGATATAACAGCTACAACTTTCTTTCTTTGAGACTATCAAGTATCACAGAAGTGAAACAGACACTTAGCAACACCAAGCAAGGAACATAAACAATTACAAGGAAACAACAGAGGCAATTCAACAACATTTTGGATTTCCTCACTCCTTCAGTGTCTGCTCTCAGTATTTATACAGTGGTAATGGCCCACTAATAGCAGTCTGAAGACTTTTACCTAACAACTTCACTACTCTGAGAAAGTGTGATAAAATAATCATTTATAAGTAAACAAACTCATTTATAAGTAAACAACTCGGAAAAGAAAAGATATACAGACATATCACAGGAAAACATACTCCACACAAGGACACCAACAAAAACGGAAAACATCTGATAGACTTTTGCAAAAGCCACGACCTCGAAATTATGTCAACAAAATTCAAGAAACCAACACGAAAACTTACCACATGGAAATTCCCCAGCGGAAAGCAAGAACTACAAATCGACCACGTAATAGTGCAGAAAGACTCACAAAAAGAAATTTTGAACATAGACACCCGTAAAGGCTACTTCGACTCAGACCACCACCTACTACAGATCAGGATTCGTCTTTTGCCCAAGAAAAAGCTCCAGAAGAACAAAATTGTTAGACCAGATCCAGAATACGTTACTTTAAACCAGACACAAATATTACACAAAATTAAAATGGAGAAAACGACAGACTGGACACAACTTTCACAAAGAATCCGAGAGGCCATGAAACTAGCACAAGCACCACGAACACGGAAACACCGTTGGTGGAACCACACATGTGACCAAGCTATTGACCAACGAATCAGTGCATGGAAAAAATTTAGTTGCCATAAATCCCAAGAGAATTGGATGAACTTCTTGAAAACACAGAAGCAATCAAGCAAAATCATTCGCAGTGAAAAACGACAGTATGACAAACGGCGACTGACAGAGATCGAATCGGACTTCATGAAGAACAATACAAGAAACTTCTACAGAACGTTCAGAGAAAATATGACTGGATATCAACCACCCAACTTGTGCTTCAGAAGACCGGATGGAACCCTAGAAACCAATACTAAAAACAATTGTGACATTCTGGCAAAGTACTTTGAAAAACTGCTCAACACGGACCCCCCCCATGGAAGAAATGATGACAGAAACGAGCACATACAATCCAGATAGTGAACCTCCAACTCTAGAAGAAGTTAAAGAAATAATAAAGTCACTCAAGAATCGTAGAGCACCAGGAGAAGATGGCATCATCGCGGAAATCTGGAAGTTACAAGACCCAGAACTCACCAAAGACATCCACAGGATCTTGGAAGACATCTGGAAGACCATGAAAATTCCTGATGACTGGAAAACTGCCCTGATACACCCACTACACAAAAAAGGTGACAAGACTAACCCGAACAACTACAGAGGAATATCCCTACTACCGGTCACATACAAGATCCTCTCTAAAGCTTTACTGAACAGACTAGAATACCAAACCGACCACCTGATTGGGGAATACCAAGCAGGCTTCCGTAAAGGGCGGTCTTGTGCGGAACAAATTTGGAACCTGAAAATGATTTTACAACACAAACAGAACCTGATCATTACCTTTGTTGACTTCAAAAAGGCGTACGACTCTATCGACCGGAAAACTCTCTTCAAAATTCTAGCAGAATACAAAGTAGACAACAAAACACGGGCTATCATAGAGCAAACTTTAACCAACACGACCTCCAAAGTAAAGTTCTGTGGGGAACTATCAGAGCCCTTCGAAATTCGCACAGGTGTCCGACAAGGCGATGGCCTCTCACCTCTCCTTTTCAATCTGGTGTTAGATAAGGTCATAAAAGAATGGGAAACATCACAGCAGGGGATAACCTTAGGAAACCTACAGATTAAATGCCTGGCTTTTGCAGACGATTTGGCAATTGTCACGAAAGGTATAAAGGAAACAAAAGACGCTATTGAAAAACTGCACGAAATCGCTTCCAAAACTGGACTACAGATCTCTTACGAAAAGACACAGTTTATGAGCACAAAGAAACTCTCATCTCTGAACACAAAGTATGGCACGATTTACAAAACAGCAAACTTCAAATACCTCGGTGAAACACTACAAATGAGTGGACATAACAGAGACTCAAATGAAGAAAGAAAGACTAAACTGGACAAGGCATACAAAGTAGTGTGGAATCATTACAACAAGAAGTCTATCTCACAAAAAGCCAAATTACGCCATTACGACACGGTGGTGCTCCCCGAGGCACTATATGCAGCAGAGACCACACTAATCCGAGGGCATACACGTATCAGACAATTAGAAAAAGTAGAACGGAAAATACTTAGGAAAATATTTGGCGCAACTAACAACAATGGAATATGGATCAAGAAACCTACAGAGGAACTGTACAAACATACGGAGACAATCACAGAAAAGATTAGAAAACGCAGACTACAATTCTATGGACACCTATACAGAATGCCATCACACAGGCTGACCAAACAGATCTTTGACTGGGTAACCACTAGAAACAACAAATGGGTGGCAGAGGTAGAAAACGACCTGAACCAGCTCAACATAACAGCAGACACAATAAACGACAGAATAAAGTTCAGAAACATCATTAAGAAAAGTAAACTACATGAGATACAATGCGACAAACGAACAGGCATAAAATGGACCGAAGAACGAAAGCAAGATCACAGCCAGAAGATGAAAGAAATATGGGCAACCAAAAAGGCAATCAAGATGAAGCCGAAGACACGAAGCCGACAAGAAGCATGGACAGAGGACCGGAAACAGAAACACAGCGAGCGAATGAGGGAAGTTTGGGCAGCAAGGAAGGCAGCAAAAGGAACTGGCCATGTAGTTTAGTCCAAATGCGCTCTTTAAGGGCAAAACACCAATAATAATAATAATAATAATAAGTAAACAAAATGCTCTCTTTCAATGGTTCTCAGTCATCCTGGGACATTTGAAGTCCTGAAGAGCATCCCAGCAGAGGGCTCAAAATGTCAGGCATTGATTAGTTTTACGAGGAATATGACAAGGCCTAACAACTAAGAAGATGTTCTTATCAACGCCAAATTTAACTTTGCAAAAAGTTTTGTTAATCAATTGTCTTAAATATAAATATCCACTTAATGCATTTCAGTTCCATCTAAATTCATCATCCTCCCCTTCCTCTTTCCAGGCACTGCTGAGACACGCACAGGCTTGCTGGATAAGTTTTCAGGGCCTATAACCTTTTGACTACTCCGGTTGAAACCGAAAATACAAAAGCATAATGTTCAATCAACCCAATTTCTGGAGCAAGGGTTAACATTTGTAAATTCTCAGCATCTGCATAAGCTTGCATTTTCTGCTTCATCTCTGTAGGTCATACCAATCAAAACAGTATTGAGATTGTTAAAGATTGGAATTTTGCTGTAGGTCTACATATGTATATAAGAATCCACCAGAAACAGCAACACGACTACAAGGTTCACTTAGGAGGCCCTACATGACAGGCTTTGTGCTGTCTGAAACCTTGGGGCATTACCTTAACTATTTAATACCACTTCACTAATTCAAAACCAAAGTATCACCCTTCAACCTAAATACCATGGGCATTAGAGACTATGGAACATGGGCATTAGAGGTGCTGCTTATAACCTAATAAAGTGTTATATGAGCAATAGAAAACAGTTTGTTCTACTTAAAACAGAAAGTCGTGTTTACAAATCGGAGATCACTTGCATAAAATATGGCGTGTCCCAGGGCTCGGTGTTGGGCCCCCTTCTGTTCTTAATCTATGTAAATGATATTAAATACTGTACTATAAATTCCAAAATTGTTCTGTATGCCGATGACATGTTCATTGTATGTAAAAAGGAATCATGTAATGAACTAGAGGCCGAGTGTAATAATGTGACAAAAGAAATTGTTCAGTGTTTTTAATGAAAGCCACTTAAATGTAAGCACCAGTAAAACATGTTTGATGGAGTTTAACAAAAGTAGTTTGAATAATGAAATTAAATTATACATGGGCAACGAATTGGTAAAGAAAGAATCTAGTGTAAAATTCCTTGACGTAACAATCCAAAGCAACCTGAAATGGGACACACATATTGACTCCCTAGCAACTAAGTTGTCAAAAAATATATTTGCAATCAGTACTATTAGCAAGTTCTGTAGAGACACCATAGTCCTAAAGACTGCATACCACGCTCTTTTTTCCTCTCACTTGAACTATGGAAGGCTATTGAAATTTGGCGGGCAACAACCAAAGCTAATCTAGATAAGCTATTCATTCTTCAAAAAAGGGGTGTGAGAATAACCTGTGGAGCAAAATATAGGGAATCTTGTCGCAACTTGTTTCCAAAAACAGAGGTGTTAACTGTTATAAACACATACATTCTAAAGGCCATATTGCTTGTGAAAAGACTGCACCCAAACACTTATTCAGATTTCCACCAGTACAATACTAGAAATAAAGAAAGATTTTACATTGGCAGCCACAGAACAGCACATTACGAAAAGGGGCCTCAGTACGCAGGAATAAAATTAGCTAATACACTGCCTAGTGCAGTCATGGCCCTTCCTACAATTAAACTGAAACATCAGCTTAAGAAATTTTTAGTAAAACACCCATTCTATACATTAGAAGAGTACCATACTGATATGAAGAACAACAAATGCTTTGTGAAATTGTGTGAATAGAAAACAGTAAACATCTTCTTGTAATTTTGTTGTAAATTAATGACGTATTCAGAAGAATGTGTCTTGTGTATTGTACAAATAACTTTAATCATTACTGTTTCTTTGTACATGTGCACTGTACCATTCGATGTTGAATAAAGCTATTATTATTATTATTATTATTACACTGTGCGCCACATTACAGATCAGTGTGTAATGACATTTAGGATTTCATACGTTCACATTCATGGGCTCCACCAACTAATAACCAGATTGTTAATTTCCAATGTTGGCCTACACCTTGGTCTACACTACAAATCAGTCTGTCAGTGTAGCCCACATTACAAAATCTCATGAAGGCGCAAAAGAAATATTAAGTTTTCTGTTCCCTTTCTCTTTGTGTAAATACTATGTCACATGCCACATTATCACGTTATGAGACGAAGCCAAAATTTGGCTTGGCTATGTTAATTTGACCCCATATATTTAGCCTACTTAGTGCTTGTGGAATGAAATTTCTGCAGATAACCAAACTCCACTGTATTGGTCGACGTTGCTACAGTAACTTCACAGAAAAGATGACAAAATGTTACAATACACTGAGCGAGTGAACAGTTAAAAATCATCATACTTCATGTCTAACAGGGGTATAAAAATACTGAGGCCTGTGTCATAAGTGGAATGTATGTCAAGTATGACTCAGCCACTTGTAAGGCATAGATGTACAGATATAAACAACCATTTGCTGCATAGCGAAACTACCAAACTATACACAAATTTTAAACTAAAACAAAACCTTGTTTGCAATACTAAGTGTAATGTCAATTCAGTGGCACTAACACTTACTCTTCCTAAACAAACACTTCTTAAGACACCTGTTGGGGGCATCCCTGTTTAACCATCGCGCTCACGAAAATTGCGAACAGGTTCATATTGATATTATCGTACAGCAAACATGAACGTAAACGTACCTCTTGTGCGTTGACTTCACGTGGTAGGACTGAGCTTCTTCATTGTAGAAAACAACGCCACAATCTTCACACGGAAACATCTTCTCAGGCTTCTTATCTGGATGGTCGGAAAGATGTTTGTCACGATTAATTTTAAGAGGAAACTGCATGCCACAATATGGGCAGAAGTGCTTAGCTGCACTTTCAGGATGTTTCCGGAACTTATGCTGAATGGCAATGGTGACATTTTCGAATTCTTGCCCACACACATCACAAATTATTTCATCTGATTTTCCAGATGGCTTTGTCGCGCTAGCACGATTTGGAACTGGCTGTTTTGTTGTCTTTGCAGCTGGTTGTAGCTGCTTACAAGGACGGCCTCTGTTATCAATTTCTTTATTTGCGTGTTTCCTGGAAAGAAAAAAAAAATGATAGCACAAGTTTATAATTTGTTAGCAAACGTGTAACATCGACGAACTTTACCGAAAATGTTCCTGCAGCTCTTCCTTTGTATCGAGCTTTGTATTACAAAGAACGCAAACATGTTTTTTAGCTTCAGACTGCTGGGACATAGCTATCACTGGTAAAATACGTAACAGGCAATCACCATAAAATATATAGGGCACTCGTAAGGGAGGGCGTATTAAAAACTTTTCCTATTAGTTCGAAACACAGTGATCGTCAAGCCATTTCATTATTATTATTATTGCTAAGAACTGACGCCTCAACATCAACAAGCCGCCCACACAAACTAAAACATCACATAAAACAAACAACCAGACGCCATTCTTTACATGCCAAACTCAGCTAACAGCTTGAACTTGGCGCTATCTACTGGCGAACTCCTAACATCAGAAGCAATCGATGAACTTCTTTGGTATAAGAAAGATATATTTTTTCAAATAACTACAAAAAACTGCACTTTCTCTTTCGTAGCACATGTTTTGTTCGAATACAAATTTCGTGTTTCTGAATTACTACATAATGAGATATTGCTAAAATGTCTTGTTTCATTCCACAAATCCCAACGCCCAGGGTAAAAATTTCGCACCATTCGAGTTGTGGAACACTTTAGGCTTGAGCTATGCTATTGCGTTCAGTTCTCAGTTCCTAATTTCGTTCGCTACCGGTTCTGCTTTTATCGTTGTCTTTATTGTCTGCGCTGTTTTTCAGCCCTCTCGTCTTCGTCTTCCATCCACGATCCACATTGTTGCAGTGTGGTACTGGGGCAGTTGTCACGATCCTACGCGTCCAATGCGGTGTGCCGCATGACAAACGACGACGTATAGAAGGCCCGCCCCTGAGAATGCCAAGGCAATACTGATATTCTAAGGCTACACAGTATTCTGAGATGTTTTGAGAGAAATAATCCGCACTGGCTGTAGAATTCTTTTTGTTAAATGTGTAAACTGGTTTCGCGTCACTTGCTCAGGTGTTAAAGATTATTTTTAACAAGGCATCGGCGAAAGGTTACTGCCGTAGAGCTATTCACGTCAAGCGTGTCACAAGCAGGAAGTTGGTTTAGCAGCAGCTACAAGGCAGTTCTGGAATGAAAATGCGACATAACAGTTAACATCAAAACGTACAGATCGCATCCCGACTATTGGACCCTGCTTCTAGCAGCTGTTTTGAATTATTTTTTCCTTGCACGAAATACATCAGATCTCTGCAAGTTTTGTTCCCTATATAATGACCGAAACAGTAACATTCCTGTAGGCCTCGTGAAATGGTTTCGCATCCTTTGGTCCACGAGTTGCCAACCACTGGTGTCAGAACCATCCAAATCCCATCCAATCGCCTACATATGTCAGAGAATGCTACAGTGCAACGACCATTGAAGCGAAATTTCAGAAAGCCCCAGCCCTGTCCCCATTGCAAACCAAACTGTCTGCATAAAAAAAAACTTATACTCCCACCCACCGCAAAATCTGTAACCAGTCTCAATCCACACACTTCCATACATATAAACCAAAGCCACCAACCACGAAACTTAAACTTATTTTCCCCATCTGTCCCACTGGCACAACCCTTCATCCCAACAACTCCTTCTGTACCACCATAACTGCTAAACACATTACCCATTCTATTGCCACTTGTATCGAGAACTACTAACCCTTTGAACCTGCACATATCCTCCAACAAGAACCTTAACAGTTCCATATTAATGTCCAAATCATCTAATCCCAAAACCAGAGCCGCTTCCTTTTCAACTACATCAGAAATTTAGTTTAAAACCTTTTTCCAGCCCTACTTCATCACCTAACAGACCATGATATGAAGACAGCACAATACTCTATTCCATAATATTTGTCTGTCAACTCCAGCAAAAACCATTTCATCCACATCCAGTCTGAACATGACATCCAAGCATTTATCCTTAATGAAACATTCCTACAACTACATTACACAGTCAACATGTCATCCTTAACCCCACAGACATTCATGGGTAGCAACTGGACACCTCAGGGATATTCCTCTTACTCAACCTTTATTCAATTATCTCTTAGGGCACCTAATCCTTACCATTTACTGGTACTTGAAGAATCTAACTGCAACCTGTGCCAACATCTACTGCTTTTTTGTACCAAAACCCATATCCTAAGACTTCCTCATCCACTTCAAACAGACCTTCTTCACTATTGGATTGCTGTCGATCTTAACATCAATAGCCACTACTGCCTCATCTGTTCAGTCCTGTCAGTTTATTAACACTCTACTAGCACAACACCTCCCCCATCCCCTCAAAAAATTCTTGCAGGATTCTTCTCATGCCAACTGAAATGGCTCCTGGGACTTCATTTATATACATATCAAAAATCACACAATAAACTGCAAACCCCTGATGACACACTATTCACTGCGCCCTTCCTTGAAGATATTTTGGCTCAAGCAGTATCCACCTATATTCCTACTGGGCCAATTAAACCCCATCAGCTCACTCTCCCCCATAAACTCTACTCCTATTAAGAGTATCCCATTGACAGTGTTAGATTATCCATTAGGTATATTAAGCACTGGCATATTGGTCCCATTTCTTCTAGGGGCCAAATACATTGGCACAAAAATTGTGCTCCACTAGCAATAACTTACTGTATTGAATGTAAAGTTAATATGTAATGACTATTACTTTCTGACTTTAGCTGGCATCATTTCACATAGCAGTACTAGTGTCCAAACTTTGTTGAACTGCCCATCAAAATACTACCAAACCTGGACTGGACCTATATCTGACCCTCATGGTGACAATATTATCGCCTATGGACAGACTGCTTCTTGTGCTGCTCTCTAAGAATGGCTGCATGGCGCTCATCTTGGTCCTGGTGAAAATCCACAACAATATGGTTTATCCAAACATGCTAATTTCACTAACAGCAACAGAAAGTGTGTGCTCATTTATCATCAGGAAGCTCTAACATACATTTTGAAACATTAATTTGTAGTTTATTTACAGTAGATCATTTTCGAAGCTGATGAGCGTGTACAGTATTCTCATTTGTTTAATGAAAGCTTTGAAGTTTCTTAAATATGATATTACAAAATATCTAGTGGTAGGTAAGATTAAAACATAACAATGTTTGCATATCAAAAACTGAAGAAAAGACTGGGATATACACACCTATGAAACAAAACTACTGGTAGAATGTTGGTGCAAATATACTTTCAGAAAACAATACTGTTATCCACTAATACATCAAAAACAAAGATCAAGAGTTCTGTTCAAAGTAACAAAGATTTATTTAACCAGAACGCCAGTTATATAACTTCCATTCTGTGAAAAATAATTCATTTTAGGAATTATTTTAATCTGCATGTGTTCATGCTTGGATATTAAAGCTTTTTAAAATTTTAAGGTATTATTGTCAATTATAGTAGCATTTTGTTATTTGCCTTACAGTTGTCCTCTGTATTATTACAAGAGTTTTGGGTTAAAATTATGAAGTTAACATTTTGTAAAATATTAAAAATGAAATCTGATGATATTCCATTCAGTTTATCATTACAACTGATAATTAACTATGTGATGCTAAATTCTTTACAATCTCTGCCAATGCCTTTGATGAGCATGAGTCAGCAAACCAAGCTTTTCTGTTCCTGCCAAGTAGAACAGAAATGCTCTTATAACGGCAATGTTTTGCAGTCATTACAGTTGTTAAGACTTACTAATACTAACTCTTTATTTTGTCACAGTTTAATATGCATCATGTCAATCTGCAATATTTTCGCAATATTTAGATAATTACATGTGCACTACACTTACCCTATGGAAATATTTGTGTTACATACTGTAACCACATCATAATTGTGTATGGATACCTGAAAAGTAGAGATTCAAAGTGTAAGGACTTTATCTAAGCCAAGGGATCTAAGTGGAGAGCAAGAAGAGGCACTTGCACTCTTTTGGAATACAGCCAGAATTTTCATATATTTCTTAAAATATCAAAATAAGTACTTCAAAATGATGATGAAGGAGCAAGACCAGTGCACCTCAAGGGGAATGCTTAGCTGGTGAGCAGTTTTGTGTAATGTGCTGCAAGTGCAGTACAAAAGCAAATTTTGTTCTCAAGTGTTGCTGTTAATTCAAGAAGTTTCTTCCTTCTCATGACAGCAACAGCAGAAGCTAAACAGTTCCATGTATATTTTGTTGTAAAACGGAACTTTTCATAGTGTCATAGAAGAAAATAGGGGCAAAACCATGCCAACAATATTTTGTTTTCAAAATTTTGGCTATATTTAGTGCCACAGTCACAGTGTATTTCTCAAATGAGCTTGAGATTCAATTTATTCCACAATCAGTTGTACCCTAAGGAGATTATCAAGTGATTTGATTTTTCACTTTCTCCCAACATAAGTCATGACAAAATAATTCATGTTTGACTGGACAGACGTCAGTGTCCAATGGGCATAATATTTCAGCAAGCGACTATGTTGCCATCATCAGGGGCCCTAATGAACTGACAGCTTAGAGGCCACTGCGATACTATTTTGTCATTGTCAAGCAGTTTTAAAGTTGTTCAGCACATGTTGCAGATATGTGTGTTGTTCATAAATACAACACCAGAAAAAAATTTGTAAACCTGGAAAGACAACATCTATTTTGATCCGATGACGGCATATGCTACCTGACAGTTAGCAGATGTACTGATAATGGTTTCAACATTGACCACCAATAGTAGCATAGTGGCATAGCTACCAGAATGTGATCAGTTTCTATCTTTTAATAGGGACAGCTCACAGTCAGAAGTCTCAGTGTTTTGCAATTGTGTGAATCAAGCAGGCAAGCAGGTCACAAAGATGCACTCGTGCTTCCTACAGCCAACAGAGTGAGCATGAAAGGGGTCAAATTATGGCCTTCTGAGTGGTGGGATGGTCCTTTCAGACAATTTCACAAGTCTTGGACATGCTGCATCAGTTGTGCAATGATGCTGGTATCAGTGGTCACGTGAACAGTCTCACACCTGTAGATGAGGTTCTAAACGTCCATGCAGCATAGATGACCGCCAGAACTGTCATATTGTAAGGGCATCAGTAGCAGATCCTGTAGCTTTGGCAGCACAAATTAAAGGGTTTATGACCACAGACATGTCAACATGAACCGTTGCAAACCAGTTATTAACAATGGGACTGTGATCATGCACACCTCTAGCTCGTCCTCCACTCATGCCACAGTATCGACATGCATGGCTTGACTGGTGCTGTCAGAGGATCACACAGAAGATGTGCTGTGGGTCTTCAGTGATGAAATCAGATTCTTTCTGCATGCAAGTGATGGTTGCGTGCATGTACGACGTAAACCCAATGAGCACTGTCTCATAGAGTACATTCGTCCAAGACCCCGTGTCTTATAGTCTGGGGTGCAATAAACTACAACTCTCAGTCATCTTTGGTGTTTCTGGAGGAAACGCTTACCTGCATTTGGCATGTGCAGCATGTTGTTAGACCCATTCTTTTGCTCCTCTCGCATTGGGGAGGTGATGTGTTGCTCCAACAGGATAATGCCTGCCCACACACTGCCTGTGAAACTCAATGTGCTCTGCAATATGTGGCAATTTTCCTGGCCAGCAAGATCTCGAGACTTGTCTCCAATTGAGCACATCTGGGATATGATCGGACAAGAAGTGACTGGTATGTTCGTGACTGATTGGGTGCCAGTCTCAGCACCTGTGTTGCTGTCCATGGAGGACACACTACCTTCTAATATGGGTGTTTCAGCATGGATCAGTACCTGGTACCTCAGAACCATGGAAGTCATTCCCTCATGTCTTAGCAGATGTCCTATCATCCTGTCCCTTCTCCTTATCAGTGTTTTCCACATATTCCTTTCCTCTCTGATTCTGCGTAGAACCTCCTCATTCCTTACCTTATCTGTCCACCTAATTTTCAACATTCATCTATAGCACCACAATTCTCTTCTGTTCCGGTTTTCCCACAGTCCATGTTTCACTACCATACAATGCTGTACTCCAGACGTACATCCTCAGAAATTTCTTCCTCAAATTGAGGCCGGTATTTGATATTAGTAGACTTCTCTTGGCCAGAAATGCCTTTTTTGCCATAGCGAGTCTGCTTTTGATGTCCTCCTTGCTCCGTCCATCATTGGTTATTTTACTGCCTAGGTAGCAGAATTCCTTAACTTCATTGACTTCGTGACCATCAATCCTGATGTTAAGTTTCTCTCTGTTCTCATTTCTACTAATTCTCATTACCTTCATCTTTCTCCGATTTACTCTCAAACCATACTGTGTACTCATTAGACTGTTCATTCCGTTCAGCAGATCATTTAATTCTTCTTCACTTTCACTCAGGATAGCAATGTCATCAGCGAATCGTATCATTGATATCCTTTCACCTTGTATTTTAATTCCACTCCTGAACCTTTCTTTTATTTCCATCATTGCTTCCTCGATGTACAGATTGAAGAGTAGGGGCGAAAGGCTACAGCCTTGTCTTACACCCTCCTTAATACGAGCACTTCGTTCTTGATCGTCCACTCTTATTATTCCCTCTTAGTTGTTGTACATATTGTATATGACCCGTCTCTCCCTATAGCTTACCCCTACTTTTTTCAGAATCTCGAACAGCTTGCACCATTTTATATTGTCGAACGCTTTTTCCAGGTCGATAAATCCTATGAAAGTGTCTTGATTTTTCTTTAGCCTTGCTTCCATTATTAGCCGTAACGTCAGAATTGCCTCTCTCGTCCCTTTACTTTTCCTAAAGCCAAACTGATCGCCACCTAGTGCATTCTCAATTTTCTTTTCCATTCTTCTGTATATTATTCTTGTAAGCAGCTTCGATGCATGAGCTGTTAAGCTGATTGTGCGATAATTCTCGCACTTGTCAGCTCTTGCCATCTTCGGAATTGTGTGGCTGATGCTTTTCCAAAAGTCAGATGGTATATCGCCAGACTCATATATTCTACACACCAATGTGAATAGTCGTTTTGTTGCCACTTCCCCCAATGATTTTAGAAATTCTGATGGAATGTTATCTATCCCTTCTGCCTTATTTGACCGTAAGTCCTCCAAAGCTCTTTTAAATTCCGATTCTAATACTGGATCCCCTATCTCTTCTAAATCGACTCCTGTTTCTTCTTCTATCACATCAGACAAATCTTCACCCTCATAGAGGCTTTCAATGTATTCTTTCCACCTATCTGCTCTCTCCTCTGCATTTAACAGTGGAATTCCCATTGCACTCTTAATGTTACCACCGTTGCTTTTAATGTCACCAAAGGTTGTTTAGACTTTCCTGTATGCTGAGTCTGTCCTTCCGACAATCATATCTTTTTTGATGTCTTCACATTTTTCCTGCAGCCATTTCGTCTTAGCTTCCCTGCACTTCCTATTTATTTCATTCCTCAGCAACTTGTATTTCTGTATTCCTGATTTTCCCGGAACATGTTTGTACTTCCTCCTTTCATCAATCAACTGAAGTATTTCTTCTGTTACCCATGGTTTCTTCGCAGCTATCTTCTTTGTACCTATGTTTTCCTTCCCAACTTCTGTGATGGCCCTTTTTAGAGATGTCCATTCCTGAATGAGATTTTCACTCTGCAGCGGAGTGTGCGCTGATATGAAAGCTTCTGTAAAGTTTGGAAGGTGGGAGACGAGGCACTGGCAGAAGTAAAAAGCTGTGAGTACCGGGTGTGAGTCGTGCTTCGGTAGCTCAGTTGGTAGAGCACTTGCCTGCGAAAGGCAAAGGTCCCGAGTTCGAGTCTCGGTCGGGCACACAGTTTTAATCTGCCAGGAAGTTTCATGTCCATTCCTCTTCAACTGTACTGCCTACTGCGCTATTCCTTATTGCTGTATTTATAGCGTTAGAGAACTTCAAACGTATCTCATCATTCCTTAGTACTTCTGTATCCCACTTCTTTGCGTATTGATTCTTCCTGACTAATGTCTTGAACTTCAGCCTACTCTTCATCACTACTATATTGTGATCTGAGTCTATATCTGCTCCTGGGTACGCCTTACAATCCAGTATCTGATTTCAGAATCTCTGTCTGACCATGATGTAATCTAATTGAAATCTTCTCGTATCTCCCAGCCTTTTCCAAGTATACCTCCTCCTCTTGTGATTCTTGAACAGGGTATTCGCTATTACCAGCTGAAACTTATTACAGAACTCAATTAGCCTTTCTCCTCTTTCATTCCTTGTCCCAAGCCCATATTCTCCTGTAACTTTTTTTCTACTCCTTCCCCTACAACTGCATTCCAGTCGCCCATGACTATTAGATTTTCGTCCCCCTTTACATACTGCGTTACCCCTTCAATATCCTCATACACTTTCTCTATCTGTTCATCTTCAGCCTGCGACGTCGGCATGTATACCTGAACTATCTTTGTCGGTGTTGGTCTGCTGTCGATTCTGATTAGAACAACCCGGCCACTGAACTGTTCACAGTAACACACCCTCTGCAATACCTTCCTATACATAACGAATCCTACACCTGTTATACCATTTTCTGCTGCTGTTGATATTACCTGATACTCATCTGACCAGAAATCCTTGTCTTCCTTCCACTTCACTTCACTGACGCCTACTATATCTAGATTGAGCCTTTGCATTTCCCTTCTCAGATTTTCTAGCTTCCCTACCACGTTCACGCTTCTGACATTCCACGCCCCGACTTGTAGAACGTTATCCTTTCGTTGATTATTCAATCTTTTTCTCATGGTAACCTCCCTCTTGGCAGTCCCCTCCCGGAGATCTGAATGGGGGATTATTCCGGAATCTTTTGCCAATGGAGAGATCATCATGACACTTCTTCAATTACAGGCCACATGTCCTGTGGATACACGTTACGTGTCTTTAATGCAGTGATTTCCACTGCCTTCTGCATCCTCATGTCATTGATCATTGCTGATTCTTCCGCCTTTAGGGGCAATTTCCCACCCCTAGGACAAGAGAGTGCCCTGAACCTCTATCCGCTCCTCCGCCCTCTTTGAAAAGGCCGTTGGCAGAATGAGGCTGACTTCTTATGCCGGAAGTCTTCGGCCGCCAATGCTGATTATTTATCAAAATTTAGGCAGTGGCGGGGATCGAACCCAGGACCAAAGACGTTTTGATTATGAATCAGAGACGCTACCCCTAGATCACGGGTACCCCTTCACATATTAAGATGATTCAAAATGCCTTGATAATATCTGCAGGTCAAAATAGATAGTGCAATAAATTGAATATTATACCACAGACTGACATTGTTATTTCATAAATAAATATCTACGATCCCTCCTGTACCGGAAATTTATAAAATTTTTGGCAACTTACCAATGAAGGAAGAAAATCTTGAATCAAATATCCATTTGAAGTGTCCCATCAACAATGACAAATATTGTTCTATGAGTTACTAAAATTTGCAGAATATTTAAATTGATGTAGTAACTGCTGCTGTTAGATTTTCTGTTTTAGCTGACAAAATGATGCACATAACAGGAATAGGTAACAAATTACAAAAGTATAATTTATTGGGCTCATTACTGGAAGACTTTTGTGAACATATCATTGGGCTGATAAATTTACAATTAAGGTTAAAATTTCTAAATTTTAGGCAGACTGACTTAAACTTTGTGGTGTGATATGTTGTTTCACTCTATGACACACTGCATTTCACTTGATTTGTGCAGAAATTCTTTTTTCCTCATAATTATGTCAGTTGGCTGAATACTGGGCTATCAACATAAAATGAAACTGGAGAAATGCAGGGGAGTATCTGATAATGAATAACAAGATGTAAATGCAGGTAGGCTACAATGAACAGCATAGTAAATGCGTTATCATAGCCATGATATACATAAAGGCAACTTCCACAGCAACTGTACAAATTTATATGCCTGATAATTCTGCAGATGATGAAGAGATTCAGATAACATATGATGAGATGAAAGAAATTCTTCAGATTATTGACAATGATGAATATTTAATTGTGACATGGGACTGGCATTTGACAGTGGAGAAAAAAGATAAGGGGGAACTATCGGAGGCTGTAAACTTAAGGAAAAAAATGAACAGGAATATGCTGGTAGAATTTTGTACACAGTACAATTTAATCATTGCAAATACGTAGTTCAAGAACAATGAAAGAAGCTTGCATAAGTAGGAGAGACCTGGAGAAAATGAAAGGCTTCAGAGAGATGCAAAATAGTAGGAGAGAGATTTTGAAGCCAGGTTTTAAACTGTAAAAGATTTTCATTGTTAGATGTGGGCTCTGACCATAATTTATTGGTGATGAACTGCAAAATAAAAATAAAGAAAAAACAGATAGTTAAAAAAAGGAGCTGATACCTGAATAATTGAAAAAATCAACCTGTTTGGGGCAGCTTCAAATCAAGCATTAGGCAATGATTGATTGAAATAGTGGAAAAGAATACAATAGTAAAACTAATGGGAAGATTTGTGAGATGAAATAGTTAAAACATCAGAGTATCAACAGGCAAGAATGCATGGCTCAATAGAAAACCTTGTATAACATATAAGATATTGAACTGAATCCACAAACATCAGACAATTTAAAAATGCAGCAAATGAATCTGGCAAAAGGGGATGTAGATATATAAAAATGAGATTGGAAAAAGTGGAAATTGCAAGTAGATATGACCAGAGAAGAAAATCAGAGCTGTAGAAGCACAAATGACTATACGAAAGGTAGACATCACGTAGAGAAAATCAAAGACAGTTTTGAAGAAAAGTAGAACATTTGTACAAATATCAAGAACTCAAATGAGAAGTCAGTACTAATCAAGAAGGGAATGTAGAAATTGTTAGTAATATATAGAAGGCTACTCACCATATAATTGAGATGTTGAGTTGCAGAGAGGCACAACAAAAAGACTGCTAAACAAGTGAGCATTTGGCCAAAAGGCCTTCTTTTAAAGTAGACAACACACACATATTTACATAAGCACAACTCGCACACATATGACTGCTGTCTCTGGTCGTTGAGGCCAGACTGTAAGTAATGGCACATGATGCGAGAAACAATCTGGGTGGTGTGGATAAAGAGGAGGCTGAGGCAGGGAGAGGAAGTGATAGCAGGGAAGGGGTGGGGGATGAAAAGTGCTGCCTGTAGGAGAATGCAGGGGGTGGTAGCGATAGTGTAGGGCAACTAGGTGGGGTTGGGAATTTAGATGGTGGGCAGCGGGTGGTGGGGGGAGGGAAAGAGAGAGGGCGGGAGCGGAAAAGGAGAAAAGTAGGGAGACTCTGGGTGTATTACAGACACAGAGGGCTTTATATTGCTAGAGTGGGAGCAAGCAGGGATTAGCTACATCTACATATATACTCCTCTAGCCACCAAGCAGTGTGTGGCAGACAGTACAACTCGTGCCAAAGTCATATTTCCCCCTCTCTGTTCCACTCGTGGATCGCGCGATGGAAAAACGACTGGCTGAATGCCTCAGTATGAGCTCTAATTTCCCTTATCTTTTTATGGTGATCATTGTGTGATTTGAAAGTTGGTGGTAATAATAGTTGCTCTACATCCTCAGTGAAGATCGGATTTCGGAATTTAGTGAGCAGCCCCTTCTGTTTAGCTTGCTGTCTATCTGCAAGGTGAAATACAGTGACTAACGAAGTTTGAGGCCAGAGGTGTTATGGGGATAGGGGGTATACTGGAGGGAGAGTTCCCATCTGCACAGTTCTGAAAAGCTGGTGTTGGTGGGAAGGATCCAGATAGCACAGGCTGTAAAGCAGTCACTAAAGTGAAGAGTGTTGTGTTGGCCCTGCATTTAATGGGATAGGTAATGCTCATGACAGGACTGGAGTAGGTGATGATGGGAGGATGTATGGGACAGAATCTTGAATCTAGGTCTATTACAGGGATGTGAGCCATGAGGCAAGGGGTCAGGAGTAATGGTGGAATAGGGATGAACAAGGATACTGCGTAGGTTCCATGGGTTGTTGAGATTCTGGGATGAGCCTAAGAATTTGAGGAGAGACTGGTGATCCTGATGGATTTCTGGAATGCAGTCACTGTGGCAGAGTTTGTAGGTGGACGAATATGATAGATGGTGGAGTCCTCTGACCAGGTAATTCCTGTAGTTCACAACCACAGTGGTGGAATATTTGTCAGCAGGTAGGATTATATGATCAGGGTCAGTGTTTAGGTGGTGCATTGTGATTCTTTCTGCGGATGTAAAGTTGGCCTTCACGTTGAAGAATTTGGGGAATGATGGTGAGGTAAAGTTTGAAGTTAAGAAATTTTGTAATGTTAAGAGGGGGGAGGGAGGTGATTTGGGGCAGTGGGGGGTGGATCTCAGTTGGATGAAGAAGTGAACTGAATCAGGCAGGGTTCAACATTGTTTTTGAGTTGAGTCGGATTGGTATGGTTGGTGGGAAAGTGTTTCTACTGTAGGGACTGGGATAAGGACAGAAGGTCTTTAATAAGTCCAGAATGATTGAATTTGGGAGTCGGGCAAGAGGTAAGGCCTTACTTCTGGCCAATACTTCTGTGGGACTAAGGCTTTTGGAGGAAACTTTTATGACTGTGTTTTGGGTCTGTGTAGGTTCTGGATTCTGTATGGTATTGGGTGGGAGTTTCTGAGGGTGCGGTAAATGTAGTAGGCCTGTCTGTGAGGTAGGGTTGGCACCTATGAGGGTATGTGGGGGAGGTTTGGTGGCTGTTGTGGAGGTGGTGGATAATGGTAGTCCAAGGTGGGTGTTGGAGGTGAAGAGGTTGGAGACTTTTTTAAAGTGGTTTGTCCATGCTGCTCCTGTTCCTGGAGGGCAAGAGTTTCTGTGTAGGAGATGGAATACAGGAATTTGGGATAGCAGAACAGGATAATTTTACATATGGAGAGGAGGTATTGCAATGAGGTTTGGGCCTGATTTATGCAGTTTTGCAGTACTGGTGTAATCTGAGCAGATGAGGTCATTGTGGAATAGGGGTTGCAGCTGAAAACGGCTAATTTGAGGGTAAGGCCATTTGGGGGAGGGGGGAGGGGATTCCTTGACGTAGGCAACAATGTAAGAACAGTATGTGGGACTAGGTTCTGGCTAGGGATAAGGAAACTTTACTACATTGACTCAGATGGAAGGTGCAAGGGTCTGTAGTGGAGGATAAAAAGTGCATACACACAAATATTACATAGAATTATGTGCAAAAAGTTCACCAAAAACAAGCAAGATGTATTTTTGTGAGCTTTTTCACATGTATTTCTACACAATTTGCACATTTTTATGCATTTTATCCTCTAACACCTCTACGCTTGTTCCTTCCATCTGAGCCAGTACAGTAACATTTCCTTATCCCTAACCAGAACCCAGTCCCACATGGTGTTCCTGCATCATTGCCTGGCTTACGGAATGCCCCTCCCCCCCCCCCCCCCAATCCCTCCAACCCACCCCACCCCACCCCACCCCACCCCAACCCGTCAAATGGCCTTACCATCAAATTACTCATTTTCAGTTGCAAACATTCCTTCCACAGCGACCTCCACGTGTTTAGTTTCTACCAGTCCTTACCCCTCAACCCAGTCCTGCCAAACTATGTAAATCACGTCCAAACCTATTAGCAATACCTCCTCTCCATCTGCAAAATTATTCTGCTCTGCTATTGCAAATTCCTGTATTCCATCTCTCACACTGAAACTCTTGCCTCAAGAACTAGAGCAGCCTAGGCAATGCTCTCCAGTCTGTTCACCTCCTATGCCTGCCTTGGACTACCATTATCCACCACCTCCACAACAACCTCCAAATCTTCCCCACATCCCTCATAGGTGACGAACCCTCCTCACAGACAGACCTACTACATTTACCATATCCCCAGAAAATCCCTCCCATCACCATACAGAATCTAGAACCTAATCAGACCTGAATCACAGTCATGAACTTTTCCTCCAAAAGCCTTAGTCCCATATAAGTAACAGTCCTTTCCAAAGATCTTACTTTTTGCCCCGCACCCCAAATTCAACCATACTGGACTTACTAAAGGCCGTTTCTCCTTCTCCCAGTCCCTACAGTGGAAACATTTTTTCACCAGGAACCCTACAATCAGACTCAACCCTAGACCAATGTTGAACCCTGCCTGAGTAGGTTAGTTCCTCCTTCTAACTGTGATCTACCCTCACTGCCCCCATCACCCCTTTTTAACACCCCATAATTTCTTAATCTCAGACTTTGCTCACCATCATTCCCCAAATTCCTCAACATGCAAGCTAGCCTTGCATCCACAGGTAGAACCACAATCCATAACCTAAAAACTGATCCTAATCATATAATACTACCTGCTAATAAAGGCTCCACCTCCGTGGTTGTGAACTGCAGGGATTATGTGGTGAAAGGATTCCACCAGCTGTCAGATTTGTCCAACTACAAATCCTGCCACAGACATCTCATTCCAGAAATCCAACAGAATCTCCAGTCTCTCCTGAAATCCATAGGCTCATCCGATAACCTCTCCCATTAGTCTCTCTCTCTCTCTCTCTCCTCACCCCTATTGCTCCCCACACACCTACCTTCCACACATTCCCTAATGTCTATATACCCAACAACCCAGGATGCCCCATTGTGGCTGATTACTGTGCCCTCAGTGAGAGAATCTCTGCTCTCATACACCAACACCTTCAACCTATTACCTGCAATCTATGACCATATATAAAAGACACAGACCATATCTTCCACTGTCTCTCCACAGTTTGTGTTCATTTACCACTTGGTGCCCTGCTCATCAGTATTAATGCTACTTCTCTTTACACTGACATCACTAATGCCCAAGGCCTTGCCGATCACTATTGAATACAAGTTTGTCAACACCCAATGAATTCCAAACTTCCAACGTCCTTCCTTGTCACCATGAGCAATTATTTCCTCACCCCCAATAACTTCACCTTCGAAGATATTACCTACAAACAAATCTGTGGTACAGCATTGGGAACCCACATGGCGCCAACCTATGCCAACCTATTCATTGGCCATCTGCAGGAATGTTTCCTAACCAACCAGAATCCCACACTCCTAACCTGGTTCAGATTCATTGATGACATCTTCGTGATATGGATCAAAGGTGAGAACACCTTATCCACATTCCTCCAGAATCTCAACACTTTCTCCCCCATTCAGTTCATCTAGTCCGGCTCGACCCAACAGACCTTCTTCCTCAATTTTGACCTCCACTTCAAAGATGGCTATACCAGTACCTCCTTCCATATCAAACCTACCAACCACCAGCAATATCTCCACTTAACAGCTACCATCCATTCCATACCAAGAAGTCCCTTCCATACAGCCTAGCATCTGTAGTGGCCATTGCATCTGTAGTGATGAGCAGTTCCTCTCCAAATATATCTAACGTCTCACTGAGGCCTTCACAGACTGTAATTACACGTATAACCTTGTATGGAAACAGATCTCCTGTGCCTTGTCTGTCTAGTCACTCCCCACCACCCAAAGTCTCACTGTTCGACCACAAAGGAGCACTTCCCTCATGGCTGAGAACCATACAGGAGCAACATCACATTCTCCATCAGCATTTTGATTACCTTTCACCATGTCCTGAAACGAGGAATATCCTATCCGCTGTCCTTCCCATCCCTCTTACAGTGATATTCCATGGCTCACTGAACCTACGCGTTATCCTCGTCCATCCCTGCTCCACTCCTGCTCCCATCCCCATTCCTCATGGTCAATACCCCTGCAATAGACGTAGATGCAAGACCTGTCCTTTACATCCTCCCATCTCCGCCTACTCCAGCTCAGTCACAAGCATCACTTATTCCATCAAAGGCAGGGCTACATGTGAAATCAGTCATGTGAGCTACGAGCTAAGCTGCAACCACTGTGCTGCATTCTATGTGAGCATTACAATCAATATGTTGTCTGTCCACATGAATGGCCACCGACAAACTGTGGCCAAGAGACAGCTGGACCACCTAGTTGCTGAGCACAATGCCCAACACAACATTCTTCACTTCAGTGACTGCTTTACAGCCTGTACTATCTGGATCCTTCCCACCAACACCAGCTTTTCTGAACTGTGCTGATGGGAACTCTCCCTGCAATACACCTTATGTACCCATAACATCTCTGGCCTCAAACTTAATTAGTCACTGTCCTTCACCCAACTATCCCATCTGCTCTCACTCCAGCACTACACAGTCTTCCATTCGACCACTCTCCTTTTCCATTCCCTCCCCAGCCATGCTGTCTCCCCTCACCCCTCGTCTAACCTCCCAACTGTTCCTAATATGCCTATCCTATCCCCACACCCTCTGTATGCTCCCACAGGCAGCACTTTCTGCCCCCACCCCTTCCCTGATATCCTCCCCTCTCCACGTCTCAATCTCTTCCTTACCCCTACCATCCAGACTGCTTCTCCCATCATGTGCTGTTGCTCGTAGTCCAACCCTGGTGGCCAGAGACAGTGATGATATGCATGTGAGCTCCCTGGGTCCACTGTTTCTGATGTGATAGTGAAGTGGAAACGTGAAGGGACACGTACAGCATAAAAGCATACAGGCCGACCTCGTCTGTTGACTAATAGAGACTGCCAACAGTTGAAGAGGGTCGTAATGTGTAATACGTAGACATCTATCCAGACCATTACACAGGAATTCCAAACTGCATCAGGATCCATTGCAAGTACCATGACAGTTAGGTGGGAGGTGAGAAAACTTGGATTTAGTCAAGTGGCTGCTCATAAGCCTTACAGCACGCCGGTAAATGACAAACGATGCCTCGCTTGGTGTAAGGAGTGTAAACATTAGATGATTGAACAGAGGAAAAACATTGTGTGAAGTGATGAATCACGGTACTCAATGTGGCGATCCGATGGCAGGGTGTGGGCATGGTGAATGCTTGGTGAAGGTCAGTTGCCAGTGTGTACAGGGCCAACAGTAAAATTTGGAGGCGGTGGTGTTATGGTGTGGTCATGTTTTTCATGGAGGGGGCTTGCACCCCTTGTTGTTTTGCAGAACACTATCACAGAACAGGCCTATACTGATATTTTAAGCACCTTCTTGCTTCTCACTGTTGAAGAGCAATTTGGAGATGGCAATTGCATCTTTCAATATGATCGAACACCTGTTTATGATGCACTGCCTGTGGCGGAGTGGTTATACAACAATAACATCCCTGTATTGGACTGACCTGCACAGAGTCCTGACCTGAATCCTATAGAACACCTTTGGGAATGTTTTGGAATGCCAACTTTATGTCAGGCTTCATCGACTGACATCAACACCTCTCCTCAGTGCGGCACTCCGTGAAGAATGGGCTGCCATTCCCCAAGAAACCTTCCAGCAACTGATTAAACGTATGTCTGTGAGAGTGGAAGCTGTCATCAAGGCTAAGGGTGGGCCACCACCATATTGAATTCCAGAATTACTGATGGAGGGCACCACGAACATGTAAGTCATTTTCAGTCAGGTGTCCAGATAGTTTTGATCACATAGTGTATCTCTAAATAAGATCCCTGGAGTACACAACATTCCCCTACAAATACACTCCTGGAAATTGAAATAAGAACACCGTGAATTCATTGTCCCAGGAAGGGGAAACTTTATTGACACATTCCTGGGGTCAGATACATCACATGATCACACTGACAGAACCACAGGCACATAGACACGGGCAACAGAGCATGCACAATGTCGGCACTAGTACAGTGTATATCCACCTTTCGCAGCAATGCAGGCTACTACTCTCCCATGGAGACGATCGTAGAGATGCTGGATGTAGTCCTGTGGAACGGCTTGCCATGCCATTTCCACCTGGCGCCTCAGTTGGACCAGCGTTCGTGCTGGACGTGCAGACCGCGTGAGACGACGCTTCATCCAGTCCCAAACATGCTCAATGGGGGACAGATCCGGAGATCTTGCTGGCCAGGGTAGTTGACTTACACCTTCTAGAGCACGTTGGGTGGCACGGGATACATGCGGACGTGCATTGTCCTGTTGGAACAGCAACTTCCCTTGCCGGTCTAGGAATGGTAGAACGATGGGTTCGATGACGGTTTGGATGTACCGTGCACTATTCAGTGTCCCCTCGACGATCACCAGTGGTGTACGGCCAGTGTAGGAGATCGCTCCCCACACCATGATGCCGGGTGTTGGCCCTGTGTGCCTCGGTCGTATGCAGTCCTGATTGTGGCGCTCACCTGCACGGCGCCAAACACGCATACGACCATCATTGGCACCAAGGCAGAAGCGACTCTCATCGCTGAAGATGACACGTCTCCATTCGTCCCTCCATTCACGCCTATCGCGATACCACTGGAGGCGGGCTGCACGATGTTGGGGCATGAGCGGAAGACGGCCTAACGGTGTGCGGGACCGTAGCCCAGCTTCATGGAGATGGTTGCGAATGGTCCTCGCCAATACCCCAGGAGCAACAGTGTCCCTAATTTGCTGGGAAGTGGCGGTGCGGTCCCCTACGGCACTGCGTAGGATCCTACGGTCTTGGCGTGCATCCGTGCATCGCTGTGGTCCGGTCCCTGGTCGACGGGCACGTGCACCTTCCGCTGACCACTGGCGACAACATTGATGTACTGTGGAGACCTCACGCCCCATGTGTTGAGCAATTCGGCGGTACGTCCACCCGGCCTCCCGCATGCCCACTATACGCCCTCGCTCAAAGTCCGTCAACTGCACATACGGTTCACGTCCACGCTGTCGCGGCATGCTACCAGTGTTAAAGACTGCGATGGAGCTCCGTATGCCACGGCAAACTGGCTGACACTGACGGCGGCGGTGCACAAATGCTGCGCAGCTAGCGCCATTTGACGGCCAACACCGCGGTTCCTGGTGTGTCCGCTGTGCCGTGCGTGTGATCATTGCTTGTACAGCCCTCTCGCAGTGTCCGGAGCAAGTATGGTGGGTCTGACACACCGGTGTCAATGTGTTCTTTTTTCCATTTCCAGGAGTGTATTATCATCAGACAAAACATGATCACCTTGCATCCATGATACATGAGACAGGTGAAATAATCTCCAAATTCAAGAACAGTGTAATAACTCAAAATTCAAAGAAGGAAGATGCTGACAGGTAGTAATATTACTGACTAACCACTTTAATATGCCATGGTCGAAAAATACTGACACAGATTACTACAGAAGAGTGGAAAGATGGTAGATACCAACCTGGGAGATATCTGTCTGGGTTACAGAGAAATGTACGAAAACGCAAGCCAGTCAACTGGTCTTAGAAGACAGACTGAAGAAAGGCAGTCATAAGTTGCATTAGTTATGCAGAGATGAAGATACTTGCACAGTATCAGGATTCTTGCATACACGAAAGAAGCTAGCATTAATTGTTCAGTATTTCTTAATAAATATGAGTAGTCTTTGTATATAAATAAATATTACAAATATAATTGAAATTTGCTCAAAAATACACATCTGAGGCTTTATTTTGTGTGTATTCTTGATTTTTGTTTTTGCTAGATTTTTTAACTCTGAAACATAAGATGTATTGTTCCAGAAATTTATACCATACCCTTGAACACAGTAAAGTAAGAAAATGTATACATATTCCGATAACAAATTATATTTGAAGTTCCTGCAGTGTTATAAAGTAAAAAATTATTTAATTTTTAAGAGAATTTTGTAACCAATCAGAGGACCAAAAAATACTCCAGACTGTTTCAGTGCTGCCTTGGGTGCACCTTAGCTCAACCTAGGAAAGACATGGTTAGTGTTGACTAGCCATTAGGCAGCCCTTTTGCACATGCTCTGTGCACGTGTGAGCCACTTGTCCACCCCTGTTCTTGTTCACTCCACTGGTGCACTACAGCCACGAAGGCTGGGGCCCAGGTACCTGACTGTCTGTACTTCAGCTATTTGCCCGCTCTTTCCCCCCTGTGCTCTGGCTGCACGGCTGCCCATTGGTGGGTACTAAAGTTGCAATAGACTGAAATAGGCCTTCTCAGTTCCAATGTATACTTGGTGTTATCTAGAATGGATTATGAGTATTTGAATACTGCAACCAGAAACAAAAAGTTCCTTTTTGCTCTAGAGGGCCAAATTATACTGGCATCATTCAAAAAACAGAATACCAAGAGAGTTGCTGCCTGTGCCTATAAATGTTCTCCATCCCCAGACATGTATGCAGTTCCTTTTGGCACTTGAAGCCTCTTACTATGGGAATTCAGGAAACGGATTTTGGGCATTGCATAATATACTTGTAGTAAGCTGTATTGGAAAACATGTTTAAAAAGCACTAACATTGGTTCATGCAAAGTTTATATATGCGTGATCACAACTCCACTGATTTCTAAATGAATCATTCTGTTAACTTAAAAAAAAAAAAATATATATATATATATATATATATATATATATATATATATATATATATATATATATATATATATATATATATATATATGAAGATGCTGAAGGTTTTTAATTTTCTATGCAATTCTAGAATTATGCTACCAAAAGTTCCTTAATTTGTGCTGCAATGGATGAAATTGAATGGTTAATTCCATGACATATGTATGTTAATTAAATTATAAAACTGAAATCAATATAAATGTAATGGGTGGGGCCACAGCTCTTGAAGTGAAGATGAAAAGCAGGGAGGGGGAGGGGGGGGGGGAGTGTAACAGCTAAGGTAATAGCACATGTAGAGAGGAGAGAGGAGGTTTAGTTGCAATGCAATGTGGTGAAATTTCATAAAAATATTTTATTGTCACTGATGCTCTATGTTTCAAATGAGAGTTGTAACATCTTTCCATATCTAAGATACATTCCATGATTATTAGATCAAATAATAGGTATAGCGCATATAGTGGCCTTTTATCAGTGAAAAACTGTATTTTACATTTCCAAGGCCTCACTAAAATAAACTTACTTAGCACATAAGTGAAAACATCTTATTTCTAGTAGAAGGCTGTACTTTGGATGTTATGTGGTAGAATGTGTTTCCTAATGATGCCGTTTGATGTGAGGTATTTCTAAAGATACAATCCAAGTCAAAGAAGGTAATTTATCACTGATTTTTGGGGAGTTTATTCTGTGGATGGGCCTCTTTTACTAGTCTGTATCTTGGAATGTTTTCAATTTGCCTCTGATGTGAAACTTCTTGGAAGATTAAAACTTTGTGCCAGACTGGAATTCGAGCCTTTGTCTTTCACGAGCAAGTGCTCTACCGACTGAGCTATCCAAGCACAACTCATGGCCCACCATTATATCTTTTCTTCCACCAGTACCTTGTCTCTTATCTTCCAAAGTTCACAGATGTTCTACTGCATTCCTTGTGAGATTAGCACTTCTCAAAGAAAGGATATTGCAGAATCGTGATTTAGCCATTGCCTGGGTTGTTGTTTCCACAGCGAATTTTCACACTGCAGCAGATTGTGCACTGATCTGAAACTTCCGGGCAAATTAAAAGTGTGTGCTGGACTGGGAGTTGATCTTGGGAACTTTGTCTCTAATGTTATCTCTTACACAAAATCCTCATATATTCATTTTAACAAGTAGAAAGTGACATATTGGGGGTTCAGAACTTTACTAAAGAGCATGTCGAAGACGAGCTATCCTTTCTTTCCCCTCTACATGATAATGTAACATTCAAAGTGAAACCTTCAATCTCTATAATTAATCACAAATGATTTTGTAAATGAGCAATGATGAACAAAGACTTTAAAATTTTGCTGAAATAGAGTGTGTTATGCCTCGATGAAATGTATGATGAGATAAAAGAAATTATTCAGATAGTGAAGGGAGATGAAAATTTAATAGTCATCGGTGACTCGAATTCGAAAGTAGGAAAAGGAAGAGAAGGAAATGTAGTAGGTGAATATGGATTGGGGGTAAAAAACGAAAGAGGAAACTGCCTGATAGAATTTTGCACAGAGCATAACTTAATCATAGCTAACACTTGGTTCAAGAATCATGAAAGAAGGTTGTATACATGGAAGAAGCCTGGAGATACTAGAAGGTATCAGATAGGTTATATAATTGTAAGACAGAGATTTAGGAACCAGGTTTTAAATTGTAAGACATTTCCAGGGGCAGATGTGGACTCTGACCACAATCTATTGATTATGAACTGTAGATTAAAACTGAAAAAACTGCAAAAAGGTGGGAATTTAAGGAGATGGGGTGTGGCTAAACTGACTAAACTAGAGGTTTTACAGAGTTTCAGGAGCAGCATAAGGGAACAATTGACAGGAATGGGGGAAAGAAATACAGTAGAAGAAGAATGGGTAACTTTGAGGGATGAAGTAGTGAAGGCAGCAGAGGATCAAGTAGGTAAAAAGACAAGGGCTAGTAGAAATCCTTGGGTAACAGAAGATATATTGAATTTAATTGATGAAAGGAGAAAATATAAAAATGCAGTAAATGAAGCAGGCAAAAAGGAATACAAACGTCTCAAAAATGAGATCGACAAGAAGTGCAAAATGGCTAAGCAGGGATGGTTAGAGGACAAGTGTAAGGATGCAGAGGTTTATCTCACTGGGGGTAAGATAGATACTGCCTACAGGAAAACTAAAGAGACCTTTGAAGAAAAGAGAACCACTTCTATGAATATCAAGAGCTCAGATGGAAACCCAGTTCTAAGGAAAGAAGGGAAAGCAGAAAGGTGGAAGGAGTATATAGAGGGTCTATACAAGGGCAATGTACTTGAGGAAAATATTATGGAAATGGAAGAGGATGTAGATGAAGATGAAATGGGAGATATGATACTGCGTGTAGAGTCTGACAGAGCACTGAAAGACCTAAGTTGAAACAAAGCCCCAGGAGTAGACAACATTCAATTAGAACTACTGACAGCCTTGAGAGAGCCAGTCCTGTCAAAACTCTACCATCTGGTGAGCAAGATGTATGAGACAGGCGAAATACCCTCAGACTTCACGAAGAATATAATAATTCCAATCTCAAAGAAAGCAGGTGTTGACAGATGTGAAAATTACCGAACTATCAGTTTAATAAGTCACAGCTGCAAAATAAAGTAAGTCGACCTCGGGGAAGATCAGTTTAGATTCCATAGAAATATTGGAACACATGAGGCAATACTGACCCTACACTTATATTAGAAGATAGATTAAGGAAAGGCAAACCTTCGTTTCTAGCATTTGTAGACTTAGAGAAAGCTTTTGACAATGTTGACTGGAATACTCTCTTTCAAATTCTGAAGGTGACAGGGGTAAAATACAGGGAGCGAAAGACTATTTACAATTTGTACAGAAACCAGATGGCAGTTATAAGAGTCAAGGGACATGAAAGGGAAGCAGTGGTTGGGAAAGGAGTGAGACAGGGTTGTAGCGTATCCCCGATGTTATTCAATCTGTATATTGAGCAAGCAGTAAAGGAAACAAAAGAAAAATTTGGAGTAGGTATTAAAATCCATGGAGAAGAAATAAAATCTTTGAGGTTCACCGATGGCATTGTAATTCAGTCAGAGACAGCAAAGGACTTGGAAGAGCAGTTGAACGGAATGGACAGTGTCTTGAAAGAAGCATATAAGATGAACGTTAACAAAAGCAAAATGAGGATAATGGAATGTGATTGAAGTAAGTCGGGTGATGCTGAGAGAATTAGGTTTGGAAATGAGACACTTAAAGTAGTAAAGGAGTTTTGCTATTTGGGGAGCAAAATAACTGATGATGGTCGAAGTAGAGAGGATATAAAATGTAGACTGGCAATGGCAAGGAAACTGTTTCTGAAGAAGAGAAATTTGTTAACACCGAGTATAGATTTAAGTGTCAGGAAGTCATTTCTAAAAGTATTTGTATGGAGTGTAGCCATATATGGAAGTGAAACATGGATGATAAATAGTTTGGACAAGAAGAGAATAGAAGCTTTCAAAATGTGGTGCTACAGAAGAATGCTGAAGATTAGATGGGTAGATCACACAACTAATGAGGAGGTATTGAGTAGAATTGGGGGAAGAGGAGTTTGTGGCACAACTTGACTAGCTGAAGGGAATCGGTTGGCAGGACATGTTCTGAGGCATAAAGAGATCACCAATTTAGTATTGGAGGGCAGTGTGGAGCGTAAAAATTGTAGAGGGAGACCAAGAGATGAATACACTAAGCAGATTTAGAAGGATGTAGGTGCAGTAGGTACTGGGAGATGAAGAAGATTGCACAGGGTAGAGTAACATCAAACCAGTCTCAGGACCGAAGACCACAACAACAACAATGCTTCTTTTATCTAATTCAGTGAAATAAATTCAAATATCTCTTCATATTGTAGTATGTTGAACATTGTGCATGGTTATATAGGAGTTAAAGCTGTTAGCTGTCAATATATGCACCACTGATTTAATTCCTGCCACTTGCAATATTTTACCACTTAACATTATGATATAAGGGACTTACATACAATTATTGAACTATTTGAAATAAAATCAACATAACTTCTGAACGGTTTGCATTAGGACGTTCAAACTTCACTGTTGGCCATGAGGCATGATGGAAATTAATATGTACTGTATGGTTTGGTTTAGCGACAAAGCCCACTTTTATTTGGATGGGTTCCACAATAAGTAAAATTGGCACATTTGGGGGGACTGAGTAACTGCATTTCATGATTAAGAAGTCTCTTCACCCTCAAGGGGTGACTATATGGTGTGCAATGTCCAGTCACGGAATAAACAGTGCAATATTCCTTGATGGTACGGTGACTACCAAACAGCACATGAAGGTTCTGGAAGATGATTTCATTCCCATTACCCGAAGTCACCCTGATTTCGACAAGATGTGGTTCATGCAAGATGGAGGTCGACCCCATCGAAGCAGGAGAGTGTTTGATGTCCTGGAGGAGCATTTTTGGGACTCCATTCTGGATCTGGGGTGCTCAGAACCCACTGGCGTGGACCTTGATTCGCCGCCATTCTTAAAATCTGAACACATGCGACTCCTTTTTCTGGGGTACATTAAAGAGAAGGTGTACAACAATAACCCCAAAACCACTGCTGAGCTGAAAACAGACATTCAGGAGATGATGAACAGCATCAATGTTCTGACTTTTCAGTGAGTTGTGCAGAATTTCATTATTCATCTGCCCTACATCATCGCTAATAATGACAGGCATATTGAACATATCATAACCTAAATTTGAATAACAGTAGTGACATTTACTTGTTGAATAAAGTGTGTGCATGCCATAGTTTGTAACTAATTTATGTTTTTTCCCTGTATGTATGGAATAATGGTATTTGCTAGAACATTCTATATATGTATAAATAGGAATACTATAAGCTGAAGCAGCTGCTTCAGATCTGTGAGTAGTTTCATGTGCACTTTATAAATGCACTGATGTATCTTCACTCATGATGCTTTCCATTTCACAGATCACATGTCCATACAGTTCACAGGCCTGCTTATAGAGGTCAACTGGGTTGGCCCCCTGACACGCTCTGGTGAGCCACCAAGGAAACAGCATTATTTAAGTGATCACAAATGAGTCCTTGGCCTATTCATTATGCTGTAATACTGTTTTTTTTTCTGTAAATCATGTTTGTTCTTGCTATAACAAACTTGGTGACAAGTGAGGGTTACATTTTCTCCATGTGTTAGTGTCAGTGCTAAGTCACCTGAAAAACATCTTGAGGGGAGAAACACTCCAATTTCTCATTGCCCAGCAACAAGCTTTCATGGATCAACAGCAGCTCACATGACCACTCTCAGTCAAGTGATGTCTGCACATTCACGCCAGGTTAATCTCTTGTCAGTGCAACAGTTGCCCTTTCTGGCATATGATGAATTCGCTGAAGATTGGGACTCCTATGAGACATGGGTATGCCAATATTTCCAGGTTTCTTGTGTGGTCGATGCAAACCTGTGTACAACTTTCTTTCTTTCCTAGCTTTTACTGTGCATTTATCAGTTGTTACACCAACTTGTACCTTTACAAGAACCAGCAAGCTTATCATTTGATGTAATGTAATAGGTTGAGAGAAGCTTCTCTCTCAACCTGTTACTGGGACAGAACACATGTCATTGCAATGCATGTGGAATTTTACCATTGTCAGAAATGGTCAAACCAATCATACAAAGCCTGGGCTGCAGAATTACGAGAGTTGAGCCATTGTTGTAAATTTGTCACTAGTACCCATCACAAATCCTGCACTGATCACACGTTGCGTGATATTATTATTCATCTAGCCATGGATAGGGAAGTCTGCAAAAAACCACTTCAGTGTGAGAATCCAGTGCTTACAGATGTGCTCAATATAGCACAGTCGTTTGAAGTGTCACAGACCACAGGTGATCAGATTGCTGCTTGGGAAAAGCATCGGAAGTTACTCAGTCAACCACTGTTAGGCACGCTGCAAATGTTCAAGCCATTGCCATTGCAGCAGACAGCTTTTGACTCAGTGTTGCTTGGGGCAACTTCGGTTATGACCACAGCAGCAACACACTGAGTCACAGCAGTGGCCACAAGGCCCCCTTCCATCTTGACCGTACCGCTTCATCCAACACAAGCATGTTGCACTCTCTATGTGTTGGGCAGTTTGCAACAAGTGTCAAATGAAAGCCCACATTGCATCGATGTGTAACTCCTCTTCAAACAGGGTGGACACAGTAGTAACAATTGACATAAACTGTATCTCTACATTGGCTGTCTCACTGAACAAATTTTTTATTGATTTGCATGTGTTTAATGAACCGCCAAAAAAGGCAAGTGGACATAAGAGCTGTAGTGACTTTAGTAAACATACAAATGTGCATGGACTTGAGCTTCCCTCCCTTCATACATGTTTCATGGAAGTTGGTTAGTTACAATAAACAGCAGATTCCAGTCTTAGGTTAGTTCTCTGCTCCTGTCTCTCAGTTTTTCCATTGCTGATTTAAATTTAGTGTCAGAGTAAGTTCTGAATCATCAACTGGAGTCCCTCTACTCTGAGTTTTCATCTCTGTTTTCCCCTGGGCTAGATTGTGCTACCAGTTTTCAGGCCCACATTACTCTGAAAGACTTCACCCACTCTCTTTTTTTTTCTGGACTAGGCAAGTGCCTGTCATGTTTTGCAACTCTGTCAAGGTCGAATTACACTGTTTGACTTTGCTCAGTGTCATTTGGCCTATTTCTTCCATTGACTGAACTATTGATAGGAACTGATGGGTAAGCTTCGCCTTTGTGGTGACTTCGGTGTCACGATTAACACACAGTCCATAATAGATACATATCCTTTGCCCTGCCATAATGAGTTGTTCGCAAAATTACCAGGCAGCCATTACTTTTTTAAGACTGATTTGTCAGAAGCATATCTCCAACTCCCCTTCAATTAAGTGCCTAGGTTTTGAGGTTTCTCGCACAGTGGTCAAGCCATTGCATCACCATGTTGATGCAATTTTGGCTTTGCTGCAGCTGACCTCCTTTAAGGAGCTGCAGTCGTTTCCAGGTAAATTTGTGTGCTAACATAAGTTTTTGTCAGACACATCCACAGTTTCTCAGCCCCTGCACATGCTTTTGCATAAAAATTTGCCTTTTTTTCTGGTGTCCAGCTTGTGTCCAAGCATTCACTTTGCTTAAATCTAAACTTCACTCTCCCCCATGTCTGGCTGCTTTTCAGCTGGGTCAGCATGTCGTGTTGGCTTCAAATGCCTCTTAGCACAGTCTTGGCATGGTGTAGGCATACAAATACACGGAAAGGTCTGAACAGAAAATTGCTTATACTTCTAAGACTTTAACTCTTGCTCCGCAGTGATATTCTCAGATTGAAAATGACACTTTAGTGACTGCGTTTGCGCTCATGAAATTTCGTGTCTTCTAGTATGATTCTAAGTTCCATTTAATCATGAATCACAAACTGTTGGTTGCTCTTTTCAGCCCTTTGGTTTCTGTGCTGAAAATTGGCCACTTCGTTTGCAGTGGTGGGCTGTCTGTCTCTCTTGTTATAATCATCAGATCCACTACTGGCTGATGACACAACACACCAACATTCATGCCTTATATTGCCTTCCAATCAGGCTGGACCCAGCATTCAACTAGAACATATTGCTTTGTTTGTATTTAGATACTGAGAAACAGAATGTGATCAATGGTTTTCCCATCACTAGTGCCATGATAGCATTGGCCATTGTTGCAGATCCTGTATTTAGTACGGTCCTCTTATAATGTTCCTCTCACATCGTTACATTTAACTTAACTTTCTATTGCCTGGAGTTCATTTGATGAAAGAATATAAGCTTCCAACTTCACAAAATTTATTGACATCGGAACTGCATACTCGTCACATTAACAAAACACCGACTGACATACTTCACAGATCTCTTTGACTTATTGACAAAAAACAACTCAACAGCTAACTCTCACAGCATCACTACTTTGCTTTATATAGAATTTTAACAATAAATTTCAAAATAACCCATTATTAATTTTGTACAATTTTGGTGTTACAAATAAAATTTACAAAATGTAAGGTAACTAATGTTACAGCCGAATAACGTATAAAATACAATATTAATTGATATAATTTTTATATTATCATCACTAGTTTTAAATATTAAAATCAATCTGAACATTAATTACAATAATGTCTCTTGTATTATTTTAGTTATGTAATTAATAACAGTTTGGATTTGGTTACTAACACTCAGTGACAGTACAAATATCGTGTTTTATCTGACTACTTAGGTAAAATTTACAAATAAGGCCTCAAATTCTGAAAATAGGAAAGTTGTGTGATGTAAACAATTGTAGAGTTAATTAGAAATGTAATTACAAAGGATATTAATTACAGAGGAGGACATAAAAATAGATAACAAATGAAAATACATCGCTTGGTAATAACTTTTAGGCCGTTTCTCAAGATAATGATGTTCTCTGCGTCAACCCACCAATCAACTACAATTATGGTAATTAGAGGTGCCAACCACTTATGCCAACATTTCCACAGCCTCTTAATGTTTGCCGCCAGATATTTAACATTTCAATTTCTTGATTAAACATCTAACTCAGCACCTGCACATAATTTTGTTAATGACAACAATCCCCTGAAAATCATGATAATATACATCCTTCCAGAATATTCTATATGCTTTCACAATGAATATCAAGTGTTTTAGCAAATTGGACAGAATGCTATATATAAAGACACACATACAAGTCCCTAGGAAGCACTGACTCGTCCAATAACTAACCAGATGCATAATTTTAAAAAAAAAACAAAAAAAAAAGGCGGTATCAGACATTTCTTATGATTCTTGGGGAAGGCTGTATTACTATACTCTCTTTTGTGCAGCACATTCAGCCGGAAAAACCCCCGAGCCATGTCTCGGATCTCTTGTGTAATTACTTCTCCCTCTACCCCACCTTGACTAATGACCTCAGCAGTTGAGTCCCATAGTGCTCAGAGCCTCTACCCCACCTTTCTGTGTTTGATAGGGTTCTTTTGCTAGCTACGGAGTATGCTGCTCCTTGGGTTGTGATTCCCACTTCTTTTACACTGTAATGTGCTGTGGCTTCTGCATGTCTGCCATTGGGATACCTCTCGCACCCACCGGCATGTGTATTTGTCATCGTAGATGGGCACATTGCATGGCTTATAACTGCTTCTACTCATTGTGTTCAGCAATAGGCAGCCCCACAGGCATTATTTCCCCCCTGGCTGTTTCCGCAGTGCCAGTGGGAGTGTCTACATGTTGATTTTGCTGGGACCTTCCAAAAATCAGTATTGGCTCATTGGGGTGGATGCCCGTTTCAAGTTTCCCTATGTGGCGCATTGTCCATCCACCAACTGTGGCAGTTCAGCCCTGTCTAAGATTTTTGCACAGGAGGGACTTCTGTAAACCATGGTTACCGATAATGGCCCCCAATTTGTTTCTTGAGAATTTGCACCTTTTTGTCAGGCTAGTGGTGTTCGCCATCTCACTGCTCCCCTGTTTCGTCCTCAATCTAATGGTGAGGCCAAACACATAGTTCAGGCATTTAAAACTCAGATGCAGAAGTATGTATCTGGCAGGTCCCCTGAAGCTGCTTTGAACCATTTTTTGAGTTTGTACTGTTTCAGTCTAGTGAGGGTCTAGAAACCAGCAGAGCTGCTACATGGATGCCAGCCCTCCTTCACCTGCTTCATCTGATGCCGTGTCTGCTGGCATCACCAGCTCCATGACAGTTCTGGCTGGATGCTGCAATAAAACTGGTTATAATGAGATAAGTGTACTAACCAATCTTGGATCATATGAAATGACTGATTCCCAAGTTTAAGACTCAAAACCCAGAAATCCACTATCATACAGCTATATGAAAATGTATAAATGTCAACATATATATTAAACACTTTATATAATTACAATGATGATTATAAGCAGCGATAAAAATTATTTGTACTTTATTTTTTAAATGAATGTTTCAAAGATGATTTTCCACAAATAAATTGATATAAGATAGTATTTTCTCTGCTACATGTTGTTAGAGATAAATCTTTCTATTTGGGCAGCTCATAGTACAAGTTTGAAGTGTGCGGAAGGAATAAAAGTTGTATTAACATGGTGGTTGATGTTAATTTGTATTGTGAAGCGAAATGACTGAAAATATATCTACTCAACAACAGAAAGTTCACCAATTTTTATATTATTATTTAACAAAATGCAGCCAAGCACCCACTAGACCAACATAAAAAGTTGCATTTCAGAATAGACTATGAGCCTACAACTTACAACAAAGAAGTAGAACAAAAGATGATTATTATGAAAACTATTGATACAAATTCTACCATTGCCACCTCTCTCTGTAGTGTGTCACTGTCTCAGCGTGCTAAGTGCTGTGAAAATGTGACCAGATGTCCAAATTATGAATTTACTTCAGAATTAATCAATTGACTTGGGGCTACAAGAGGGTGGTGATGGTCAGGTGCGCATGTTTGGGCTCATGGTTTCGACTGCTGGCTGGCCTGGGTTCCCGCTGTCATCAAGCGCTGCAGGCCAGAGCCTGTGCATCATCCATACTCCTGGCAGGCAGATGTCCTGTCACTTTGACCAGTTCCGGCTGCACACTGTGGGCCTGTTTTGGAGGGCCCACCATCTCCCCTGCCCCCACCATCGCCGATGCCTGTTCCTGTGTCACGGATGATCCGGTTTGCACCACAGTGAGGGTTGCTGCCTGGCAGATCACTGTCTGGGGTTCCTGCTTCAGCCCCCACTGCTCAACACCCATTTCCAGTGCAGCCCCTGCTCCACCGGACACAGCAGCCACCACTGCCTCTGTTGCTGGGCCCTGTGCAGCCATCATCTGCAAGACCGCAGATCTCAACAGTATGTTGTTATGGAGACACTGTCCCCAGTCCTGCTCCATGGCCTCTCACGAGAGGGGGGGGATGTCATGCCAAATCATCCCCTCATCACTTCCGCCCCTACTAGCCACCATACGCTGCAACAGTCGCTGTCATCAGGTGATGAAATGAGTGTCAGCACAGTCATTAGTGTCTTCAGTGACTCATAATCTCAGTGCCTTGTGAGATCAGTGCTTTTTTTTTCACAGTACTTGTGTGCTTTTTTGGTACCAGTGCTTTTTCAGTACCAATCCTTTTTTTCAGTAACAGTGCAATTTTTCTGTACTACACAATCTTTCTGTGCCTTGTGTTTTTATGTACATATGTGGTTATCCCATCCCGTATAAGGAAGGACTGATGTACCTTCACTCATGGTGTACGCGATTTCAGAGATCATGCATCCATATACACTACTGGCTATTAAAATTGCTACACCACAAAGATGACGTGCTGCAGACATGAAATTTAACCGACAGGAAGAAGATGCTGTAATATGCAAATGATTAGCTTTTCAGAGCATTCACACAAGGTTGGTGCCGGTGGCGACACCTACAACGTGCTGACATGAGGAAAGTTTCCAACCGATTTCTCATACACAAACAGCAGTTGACCGGCGTTGCCTGGTGAAACGTTGTTGTGATGCCTCATGTAAGGAGGAGAAATGCATACCATCACATTTCTGACTTCACCTATCGTGATTGCGGTTTATCATATCGCGACATTGTTGCTCTTGGTCGAGATCCAATGACTGTTAGCAGAATATGGAATCGGTGGGATCAGGAGGGTAATATGGAATGCCGTGCTTGATCCCAACAGCCTTGTATCACTCACTAGCAGTCAAGATGACAGGCATCTTATCCGCATGGCTGCAACGGATTGCACAGCTACATCTCGATCCCTGAGTCAACAGATGGGGATGTTTGCAAGACAACAATCATCTGCATGAACAGTTTGATGATATTTTTGCAGCAGCATGGACTATCAGCTTGGAGACCATGGCTGCAGTTACCCTTGACGCTGCATCACAGACAGGAGTGCCTGCGATGGTGTACTCAACGACGAACCTGGGTGCACGAATGGCAAAACGTCATTTTTTTGAATGAATCCAGGTTCTGTTTACAGCATCATGATGGTCGCATCCGTGTTTGGTGACATTGCGGTGAATGCACATTGGAAGCATATATTTGTCGTCATCATACTGGCGTATCACCCGGTGTGATGGTATGGGTTGCCATTGGTTACACATCTCGGTCACCTCTTCTTTGCATTGACGGCACTTTGAACAGTGGACGTTACATTTCAGATGTGTTACGACCTGTGGCTCTACCCTTCATTCGATCCCTGTGAAACCCTACATTTCAGCAGGATAATGCACAACCACATGTTGGAGGTCCTGTATGAGCCTTTCTGGATACTGAAAATGTTCGACTGCTGCCCTGGCCAGCACATTCTCCAGATCTCTCACCAATTGAAAACGTCTGGTCAATGGTGGCTGAGGAACTGGCTCGTCACAATATGCCAGTCACTACTCTTGTTGAACTGTGGTATCGTGTTGAAGCTGCATGGGCAGCTGTACCTGTACACGCGATCCAAGCTCTGTTTGACTCAATGCCCAGGCATATCAAGGCCATTATTACGGCCAGAGGTGGTTGTTATGGGTACTGATTTCTCAGGATCTATGCACCCAAATTCTGTGAAAATGTAACCACATGTCACTTCTAGTATAATATATTTTTCCAATGAATACCCATTTATTAACTGCATTTATTCTTAGTGTAGCAATTTTAATGGCCCGCTTATAGAAGCCACCTGGGTCAGTTCCCCTGGGGCACTCTGGTGAGCTACCAAGGAAACAGTATTATTTAAGTAATTGCAAAAGATTGCTTGGGCTATCCTTTATGCTGTGTTACTGTTGTCCATTCAATGTATTCAGTGCTATGCACAACCTGTGTCTTACATGTTGCTCTGTAAAGTACTATGTTCCATAAATTGAGTTTTTTCTTGCTATGACGCACTTTCAGCAGTGTTAGCTCTCTTTTACTAACCTGCTCCTGTAACAAGTATTGATCTTGAATTCTACATGATGGAGTTCGTTGAAGATGATGGGTGTCTTGGAGATTGACAGTGTTGTGGGTCCAGTGAAGTTATGGAAAGCCATATCCTTTACTGCCAAAAAGTACGATCCTCTTACAGCAGTGGTCATCAAACTGTGGCCCACAAGTGACATGAGGACCAAATGAAGTATTCATGTGGCAGTGGTTCTCAGATGTATATTATAATAATATGCATCTAGCAACTAACAGCCTAATCCAAAAAGGCAGCTAATGATAAGCACTTCTTAAGAGTGTAGTTTTCATGCTCAGTAACAAACAAAAATACTTACAGAAATAATAAAATTTTAAAATGTGCTTACTTATAATTGATGTAGGTGCATTCGGCAGAGACCTATGTAAAGTTGGCCAGTGGCCACTTACCACACGATCAGAGGAGTAAGCATGGCCACTGTGAGATTAGAGTATCTGAGAGGGGAATGTTTTATTTTTTGCCTTCCAGTACTGACATCTCATTAGTGTGCACAACTCACACTAATCTGCTGCTATGGTATAAATTTTGCCATGTAAGTTGCACGGATTAATGAATGTGTATTGTAGAGACAGTCATCTTCAGATGCAGTACTTATTCATAGCAAGGGACATTAAATTAATTATAGGCATTGTAATACAATGCCGTGAGTTGTAAAATCAACAACACTTCACCCGGCTACTATAGTGTCACAAGTGACATACTGATGAAGTTGTTAGCTATATAAAAGAGATTACAATTGAGATGGACTGTTCCAAATGGTGCTTCCTGACTTTTAATGAACAGTATAGCTAGTATGCTGGAGGCTCACAACATACTAGTTTATGTAGGTTACTAATTAATAACAAGATTGATACATAGGCGGCCCCAGATGGTACCCCATAATGTTCATACTAGCTCTTGAGCAAACAAGTCTGATGACCACTTACAGACTGCATTGTTAAGGTGCAAATGGATACAAAAGCACTGGTGAGGCAGATGCAGTAGTATTATTGGGAGCCAGTAGCCAGAATCTGACAAAATAGCTGAAAGGATTCAACTGTGTCATTAAATACAACAAGTGAACCAGAATATAATGGAACTTAACAAAGTTTCACACGTAATGAAGGGCATGACAGGGGTGTCTAGCAACAACACCTTTCAAAGAACGTCACCACAATGCTGAACTTCAACAAATGGAATCAGCATATCAAGGTAATGCACCAAAAAAGAGTACACCAAAAGGTTTCTGAATTTTGCACCAATGGCAGTCATAGAAGACCATCATGACCTCGCATCCCTAATACGACAAATAGTGAGAGAAGAGATACAAATGTTTTGATATTTGTTTATAGCTAACCCAGGTGGCCAGAAGTAGCTACATCAAAATCCAACCCAGCCAGGAGGAAGTAATATCATCAATTGAAGAAGTAGCTCATCTGTAATTGGTGTCAATCACCATAGGCTACACAAATGTTGAGGAATGGAATCAGAAACCCTAGATTTACGCTACACCCATCAGACAGCATGAAAGCTTCTTGATGATTCAGATGCAACTAGCTCCCTCTCTGATTTGACCACTGAGCAGAAACCAAGGACATGTGCTACTGTAAAGAATGAAGAAGAGTGATTCACAACGATTATCCTGCAAGAAATCAAATGGAAGGGCAATTCTATGCACACCATGCAACTGCAACTAACTACAGTCAATCTGCTTGACAAAGCCCATTGCCATTTCTTGATAGAGGTTACTCTGCCATGTGCTGTAGTCATTCCCTTCCCTTTATAAAGAGAAAACTTTTGCTGGTGGGGTCACTACAGAAGAAAATCCTCTGTGGACATAGGTTGAAAAGCTGTTGGCAATTTGCTTCTATTGTCATCATCAATGACCAACTTATCCATGCACAAGTCAATTTTGTGACATTGCCAGCTTATTGGAGCCTGCTGAAGAAGATTATGTTCAGAGATCCAAAAGCCATTGTGCTGGATGTTGCAAATTGAAATTATGCCCATCTGTAAGGAACCTGTGTTGTGGAAATACCTGTCAATAACATAAAAAATCTTTAGAACATGTCGCTTTAGTCAAATACAAACCTGATGATATCCTTGGATGAGAATTCTTACAGGCATCACAAGTGGATGATTAGGTCTCCAGATTAATGAAGCTGCTCTAATAATTTCACGCAACAACAGCTGCTCTTGGCCTTTTTTTACCACTGAAGACTCACTTATCCTACCATCATAACCCTTCCCTTACCCATGATTTAAAAGTCCCATCCCCTTTCTACTGTTATAAAACAGCATGGAACTGAATTCATGAAATACATCTTTCAGGACATCTGTGTCCCTCTGCTGTAGCACAGGAAGGTCTTTGGCTGTGATAGTTCAACATCTCTGCCCCCATAGATGGCAGTAAAAGAGAGATTGTCGTACCCTTGTGTTGTTCATTGCACCACATTGATAAAACAGCGAGCCAGAAAGCAAATTTTAATATACACAATTAATGCAAACAGCCCCTAATTGCAGCTGGAGATGTTCAGAAATTGACAGAAAACTTAGGTCTATCCAGTTGTAATCCAGCCAAGGCACAAAATTAGTTATTGAGGGGTGAGCTTAAGCTTAATGAGTTGCTTATTTGTGTTGAAGAATTAGCGTAGAGCACACCAGTTGATATAATCTGCCACTCTGAACATCATGTGACCACTCGTATAGATATGTTAAATCTTACATGGTTTAAGTTAGCTTTTTACTTCTGTAGAAAAAATGCGAAAAAAGGAGGAGTTGCAACATTTGTCAGGAACTGTTTTAATTTCAAGAATATTGATATCTATAAATTTTGCTCAGAGCAGCAATAGTATTTCACAACAAGTTCTTTATAATAGTAAGTATATGTAGAGCACCTGCAGGAAACTTAAACATCTTCATAAAACATATGGAAGCTCTGTTGTCTGATATCAGTAAGAAACAAGGAAATAGTGGTTGCTGGTGATTTTAATGTGGATTTATTGAAAAGCTCCCCCCCATGAACCATGGACCTTGCCATTGGTGGGGAGGCTTGCATGCCTCAGTGATACAGATGGCCGTACCGTAGGTGCAACCACAACGGAGAGGTATCTGTTGGGAGGCCAGACAAACGTGTGGTTCCTGAAAAGGGGCAGCAGCCTTTTCAGTTGTTGCAGGGGCAACAGTCTGGATGATTGACTGATCTAGCCTTATAACAATAACCAAAATGGTCTTGCTGTGCTGGTACTGCGAACGGCTGAAAGCAAGGGGAAACTACAGCCATAATCTTTCCCGAGGGCATGCAGCTTTACTGTATGGCTAAATGATGATGGTGTCCTCTTGGGTAAAATATTCCAGAGGTAAAATAGTCCCCCATTTGGATCTCTGGGCGGGGACTACTCAGGAGGACGGCGTTATCAGGAGAAAGAAAACTGGCGTTCTACAGATTGGAGCGTGGAATGTCGGATCCCTTAATCGGACAGGTAGGTTAGAAAATTTAAAAAGGGAAATGGATAGGTTAAACTTAGATATAGTGGGAATAGTGAAGTTTGGTGGCAGGAGGAACAAGACTTTTGGCAGGTGAATACAGGATTATAAATATAAAATCAAATAGGGGTAATGCATGAGTAGGTTTAATAATGAATAAAAAAATAGGAGTGCAGGTAAGCTACTACAAACAGCATAGTGAACACATTATTGTGGCCAAGATAGACAAGAAGCCCATGCCTACTACAGTAGCACAAGTTTATATGCTCTGCAAATGATGCAGAAATTGATAAAATGTATGATGAAATAAAAGAAATTATTGACGTAGTGAAGGGAGATGAAAATTTAATAGTCATGGGTGACTGGAATTTGAGAGTAGGAAAAGGGAGAGAAGAAAACATAGTAGATGAATATGGATTGGGCATAAGAAATGAAAGAGGGAGCTGCCTGGTAGAATTTTGCACAGAGCATAACTTAATCATAGCTAACACTTGGTTCAAGAATCATAAAAGAAGGTTGTATACATGGAAGAATCCTGGAGATAGTAGAAGGTATCAGATAGATTATATAATGGTAAGACAGAGATTTAGGAACCAGGTTTTAAATTGTAAGACATTTCCAGGGGCAGATGTGGACTCTGACCACAATCTATTGGTTATGAACTGTAGATTAAAACTGAAGAAACTGCAAAAAGATGGGAATTTAAGGAGATGGGACCTGGATAAACTGACTAAACCAGAGGTTGTACAGAGTTTCAGGGAGAGCATAAGGGAACAATTGACAGGAATGGAGGAAAGAAATACAGTATAAGAAGAATGGGTAGCTCTGAGGGATGAAGTAGTGAAGGCAGCAGAGGATCAAGTAGGTAAAAAGACAAGGGGTAGCAGAAGTCCTTGGGTAACAGAAGATATATCGAATTTAATTGATGAAAGGAGAAAATATAAAAATGCAGTAAATGAAGCAGGCAAAAAGGAATACAAACGCCTCAAAAATGATATCGACAGGAAGTGCAAAATGGCTAAGCAAGGATGGCTAGAGGACAAGTATAAGGATGTAGAGGCTTATCTCACTAGGGGTAAGATAGATCCTGCCTACAGGAAAATTAAAGAGACATTTGGAGAAAAGAGAGCCACTTGTATGAATATCAAGAGCTCAGATGGAAACCCAGTTCTTAGCAAAGAAGGGAAAGCAGAAAGGTGGAAGGAGTATATAGAGGGTCTATATAAGGGTGATGTACTTGAGGAAAATATTATGGAAATGGAAGAGGATGTAGATGAAGATGAAATGGGAGATACGATACTGCATGAAGAGTACAGAGCACTGAAAGACCTGAGTCGAAACAAGGCCCCCGAAGTAGACAACATTCCATTAGAACTACTGACAGCCTTGGGAGAACCAGTTCTGACAAAACTCTACCATCTGGTAAGCAAGACATATGAAACAGGCGAAATACCCTCAGACTTCAAGAAGAATATAATAATTCCAATCCCAAAGAAAGCAGGTGTTGACAGATGTGAAAATTACCGAACTATCAGTTTAATAAGTCACAGCTGCAAAATACTAACACGAATTCTTTACAGACGAATGGAAAAACTGGTTGAAGCTGACCTCGCGGAAGATCAGTTTGGATTCCATAGAAATGTTGGAACACGGAGGCAATACTGACCCTATGACTTATCTTAGAAGAGATTAAGGAAAGGCAAACCTACATTTCTAGCATTTGTAGACTTAGAGAAAGCTTTTGACAATGTTGACTGGAATACTCTCCTTCAAATTCTAAAGGTGGCAGGGGTAAAATACAGGGAGCGAAAGGCTATATACAATTTGTACGGAAACCAGATGACAGTTATAAGAGTCGAGGGACATGAAAGGGAAGCAGCGGTTGGGAAGGGAGTGAGACAGGGTTGTAGCCTCTCCCCGCAGTTATTCAATCTGTATATTGAACAAGCAGTAAAGGAAACAAAAGAAAAATTTGGAGTAGGTATTAAAATCCATGGAGGAGAAATAAAAACTTTGAGGTTCACCGATGACATTGTAATTCAGTCAGAGACAGCAAAGGACTTGGAAGAGCAGTTGAACGGAATGGACTGTGTCTTGAAAGAAGGATATAAGATGAACATCAACAAAAGCAAGACGAGGATAATGGAATGTAGTCGAATTAATTCAGGTGTTGCTGAGGGAATTAGATTAGGAAATGAGACACTTAAAGTAGTAAAGAAATTTTGCTATTTGGGGAGCAAAATAACTGATGATGGTCGAAGTAGAGAGGATATAAAATGTAGACTGGCAATGGCAAGGAAAGCATTTCTGAAAAAGAGAAATTTGTTAACATCGAGTATAGATTTAAGTGTCAGGAAGTCGTTTCTGAAAGTATTTGTATGGAGTGTAGCCATGTATGGAAGTGAAACATGGACGATAAATAGTTTGGACAGGAAGAGAATAGAAGCTTTCGAAATGTGGTGCTACAGAAGAATGCTGAAGATTAGATGGGTAGATCACATAACTAATGAGGAGGTATTGAATAGAATTGGGGAGGAGTTTGTGGCACAACTTGACAAGAAGGAGGGACCGGTTGGTAGGACATGTCCTGAGGCATCAAGGGATCACAAATTTTGCATTTTGCATTGGAGTGCAGTGTGGTGGGTAAAAATCGTAGACGGAGACCAAGAGATGAATACACTAAGCAGATTCAGAAGGATGCAGGTTGCACTAAGTACTGGGAGATGAAGAAGATTGCACAGGATAGAGTAGCTTGGAGAGCTGCATCAAACCAGTCTCAGGACTGAAGACCACAACAACAACAACGTTGAAAAGCTCTGTCAGTGTATAGTTATTGCAATGAGTAACACTGTCATTAAATTTAATTCCTGCTCCGAACTTTGCAACTAGTGTACGTAAATGCTCTGAGACTGCTGGTGACAACATCTTTGTAGACAAATCAAGGTAAAAAAGTTATATCACAACAACAACAACGTCGAAAAGCTCTGACAGTGTATAGTTATTGCAATGAGTAACACTGTCATTAAATTTAATTCCTGCTCCGAACTTTGCAACTAGTGTACGTAAATGCTCTGAGACTGCTGGTGATAACATCTTTGTAGACAAATCAAGGTAAAAAAGTTATATCACAAAACCAATAGTAAATGGGCCATCTGATCATGACATGCAGCATGTTAAATGTTGAAAGTTGTCAGGATATAAAATCTGTTAAACCTGCTTACAGGAGAGTGATAAATCAGTCAAAAATTGAAAATTTTAGGAGATTGCTCAAAGACATGAACTGGAGAGATGTTTACAATACTTCTGACTCAGATGGAAAGTACAAAGCATTCATTAATAGAGTTATTTCCTCATTTGAAAATTGTTTTCCCCTAAGGGTAACTTAAATGAAACAGAAATCTACAAACAAATCACGGATTGTATAAGGAATAAAGATATCATGTGGGACAAAAAGGAAACTGTGTCTACTACCTAAGAACAGTTCTGATGTTAGCATTGTATGTATTGCAAAGAGTACTGGAAAATACTGAAGCAAGTAATTCAGAAATCTAAGCAGCTTCATTATGAGAAAAAGATAATTATACTGGGCCTCAATAAAAACTATATGGAATATAGTGAAGACAGATACAGGTGGGGTCAGAAAGGAAGTGGAACAGACAGCAGTAAAAAATAAATGAGATTTTAGTAACAAGTGAATGTAGTGTTGCAAACCTCTTAAACAAGTTCTGGCAGCTGGAATATCTGAGACCAGTCTCTACAAATAACTTCAGCAAATGGAAATGACACTCATTTCTCCCAATGTAGTAGCTTAAATCATAGAATCCTTAAAATCAGTGTATTGTAATTGTTATGATAATGTCTCAATGAATTCAATGTTAGTTGAGTTCTGTCTTAAGTTATCTGTGTACTCAATCTCTTATCAGCAGAACATTTGCAGACTAGCTAAAAATATGCTGAAATTGAGCCTTTTTGCAAGAATGGGGATAAAGAGATACTGTCAAACTGCCAACCAACTTCACTTTTGCTGTCTTTTTCAAAGATATTTGAAAAGGTTGTGTTCAAGCATCTTCTTAAGCATCTGACTGAAAGTAATATATTGTACAAGTCACAGTTTCGTTTCCTTAAAGGTTCTAGTATTGAGAAGGCTATTTACACATACTGTGAGAATGTACTTAATTCTTTAGATAACAAATTGGAGACTACTGACATTTTCTGTGATCTGTCAAAATCCTTTCTCCTATGTAAATTAGAATATTATGATGTCATTGGCAGTGCTGCAAAATGATTCGAGTGTTACCTAACTAACAGGAAACAAAGGATGCCGTTGCAAAATACGTGTGGAGTAGGAAGTCTGTCTTCATCTGACTGGGAATTAATTACATTTGACAGCGTTAAATTTCTGAGATTACAACTCAAATTCAGTTGGGAAGGGGGCATACCACAGAATTGCTGAAGTGCTTAAACAAGTCTGTATTTGCAGTGAGAATGATGTCAGATATTGGAGATATAAATGTAAAAAAAACTTGCATACTTTCATTCTATTATGTCACAGAGGATCGTATTCTGGGGCAACTCCTCAAACCAGGCAAAGTTTTTAGTGTGCAAAAGCATGTAGTACAACTCATTTGTGGTGTAAATTAAAGAACATCATGTAGAAACCTGTTCGAGTATCTTTGTATTCTAACCACTGCTTCTCAGTATATATATTCCTTAATGAAATTTGTTGCAGTTAATATGTCTCTATTTCCAACCAATAACTCAATTCATAGTATCAATACGAGGAATAAGATCAATCTGCATAAAGACCTAAAATCACTTACCTTGGTTCAAAAAGGGGCTCACTATTCAGGAATACATATTTTCAACAAATTGCCAGCAACCATTAAAACTTGGTTTCAAAGATAGCACAGTTTAAGCAGAGTTTCAAAGACTTTTTGGTAGGCAATTCCTTCTACTCTCCAGATGAATGTCTTGAGAGGGACTGTTAGACTAGCTTAAGTAAAAATGTCTGTTAGATTTCAGCTTTGACAGCACTTGGCCACAACAGTGAAGATTAGGTATTGTGTGTATGATAAATTAATTAAAACTGCATAACTATGTTTCATTCTGACAGTGTATTAACTCTGAAAATATTAGCAGCTGCAGTTTACTGTAATGTATTCACATATCTTGACAATCTCTTGACAAACAATCAGGGAACTGAGTATTATACTCAAATGTTCTACGTTTTTTATGTTATACTTTCTGACATGTTCCACACCCATGAGAATCATCTCATTTTTGGGCCTATAGAATGAAAACTGATTCTAATCCAATCTAATAAGAGTTTAGGAGCATGAAAGGACATTATTGTGAACGTTTTGATGTTTATAACCTGCTCTCTATAAAATTTTCATACCTATTTCCATAAGTGCTACTAAGTAAGTCATCTGATCATATATGATAATTGTACCCTGTGTAAAACACTTGTGTTTTATACATAAATTAAAAAGATATATGTATGACCATGTTTTGTTCTGTTTTTAGTTGGTTTGGTAATATTCTCCTCAAATTTTCAATCTTTTGATACAGTATTTCATAGTTTTGGCAAGAAGCATAGAATGAGACAGTCTAGGTAACTTCCTGAACGTTCAGTTGAGTTGTGAAGATCTAATCGAGTGCAGTATGGTACTGAGTCTCACAAAACAAATCTCTATCATGGTAATGATTATAGTTATCACAAGTGGGCAAGAAGAGCTCTGGCTCACCAACTACCATGATCAGCTGCAACTCATCCCAAAGGGTCTATGCATAGAGACTGCCAAATCAACCCCGTAAGATCATCTCAGCATCATTGATGAAACATCATACTGCACTGCTATCATCAACAACTTAGCAGAAGAATTTACTATATAGGCATCAATAGGCCATGGACTGACCAAGGAAAAACTTCTATGTTGATTTCTGTGCACATTCAAGTATGGAGTAGACGCAAGGTAAACCAAACAACCAAATGTGAAACACCATATCAACGCTGGAGATCATTCCAGCATGTGTCAGTGACAGATAATTCTGAAGGAAGTGGAGAATATGCTGTGAGACAATGTCATTCAGCTGCCAGAGAGTCCTTGGTATTCCCCTCTGGTCCTTGTAAAAAAGAAAGAGGGAACATGGTAGCTCTATTTCTATAACTGACAGCTGAGCAAAATAACTAAAATGTATGTATAGGCTCTACATATTGTCATAAATTGATAACATCTTTGAGTGTTTGAAGAGAATGAAGTGTTTCTCAACCATGGATATGCAGATAGGCTACCGGCAGATGGAGACCGATGAAACTGACAGAAAAAGACTGGCTTCATAACACTTGATGTTCTCTATGACTTCACTTATGCCTTTTGATATACACAGTGCTCCAGCCACCTTTGAACACATGCTGGGCAACCTCTTTCACATCTTAAATGGATAACATGTCTTTGCCACCTGTGTGATATTATTGTTTCCTCAAAGACAAATGAAGAACAATTAAGCCGTGTGACAATTATGCTGTCATGTGTCTACAACACTGACCTTCACATGAACTGAGACTGTGTCTCTTAGCTGCCCAAGAAATAAGAACCTTGGAGCATTTAGTTAACGAAACAGAATCTGCCATGATCCAGAAAAAGTTAGGGCCATCACAGATTTCCAATTCCTTGTCACTTAATGTGATAAGGTATCTCAGAACATGCTTCTGATAGGCTAAAGATACTTCACTATGGGTTTCAGTTGTAAGGTAAAAGAGAAGCCAAATTTTCTTGGAAAGAGGAGCAAGAAAAACCTTTCTGTATCCATAAGATGTCACAGTTCTGGCACTTTTGAAGAGAATCTTGAGATGAATTTTCACACAGATGCTACTGGATGTAGTTTAGAGGCAGTTATAGGCAAATCCAAGGAGATTCTGAATGTCTAAAGAGCTCCATTCAAGTCTGAGAAAAATTATTTTACTACTAAGAAAGAGTACCTTTTGTGTACTTGTACACTATACTTATATACTACAGACCATTCACTGTTGTGAATGATGACCATTCCTCATGCTGGGTGACAACACTGAAGGATCCATCAGGATGACTGGCAAGATGGGACTGAAACTTCAGAAATATGACATAGTAGCACAAAAAATGGATTCAAACACTGATGCTGACTATCTTTCGTAGAATGCATTGGGGGAATTTTGCAGGGCTGGTAATCTCCCAATCCTCGCTATACTAACAACACTGCAGCTGAACAAAGGAAAGATCTGCTGGGGACCATGGAATCCTTAGAGAAGAAAGAAGCAGTCATAACAGAATCCATATTAACAGATGAAACATTGAGTAAATGAAATTACTACCTAATGGGAGGCAAAGGGTCTCCTGTCATCTGAGGTCATTTACAGCCTACCGTAGAGAAGTGTTTTCATGATGCTCCAACATCAAGTTATCCGGGATTTTTCAACACCATTCATAGGATCAGAATTAGTTAGTCAGTTATTTACATGCAGGTATCATTGGTCAGATCTCTACTGATCTGTCAGACATTATGTAAGCCACTCTAGGTAATGCCAATGATGGCAGTATGCGTTTCAGTTAACCCCAGGACATTTGGTACCGATTCTGATAACAGTTGCTCAATTTCAATGGTTCAAAATGACCACTTTGAGAGGTCTCATATGTTGACAATTAGATAATAGTGGGCACCTACAGTGTTACTAATATGCTGGCAAAAGGGGTTGTACTGACTGCCAAAGCTCCAAAAACTTTCAGATTGCTTATAAAAGACATAATTTTGAGACATGTTGCATGAAAGTGATCTCTGATTGTGCAAATTTGTTTTGATCAGGACTGGTATCAGAAGTAATTTCATGATTCAGTATCACCCACGGGATGATAACTGCCTTCTACCCACAGGCAAATGGCATTACTGATAGTTTTTAATAAAATGTTAGCAGATATGCGCTTGATGTATGTTGAAATGAAGCACAGAGACTGGGATATGAAACTGCCTGTTGTGACATTTGGATAAAATACAGCAAACCAAGATGCTAGAGGTTTCAAGCCATTTTTGTAATACATGAACAAAGGCTGAAGCAACAATGGATGCTTTGTTCGAGTTTCAAGTTGACAAAACTCAAAATAGTTACATCAGACTGATAACTGTCATAATTGAAGAAACATGTCAGCTGGCACACATACACACCTTGGACACCCATGGTAATGATGGTGCATGGTATAATGCAAGATGTCACCTATAATCTACAGTCTAGGCAATCTATAGTTGAGTCAGTGTAAGTTGATCCCTGACATCTGCAAATGGCTGGGTGTGGCAGCTTCGTGGGACTATCTTAACCAAAAGCATAACCTGATTTTGTAAACATCTCTATGGCAACACCTCAGTGTTGTCACAGCTCTGCGATGACTACTGTTTTCACCTGCAGCCATTAGTTCTTCATAGTTGAAAGCTGACAACAGTGCTGCAAGCTGCCAGGGATCTTCTTACATCATCTCAATTATAGTACAGATTTTGTACAGAAGGCCAGCAGAATGAAATTTTTCACTCTGCAGCAGAGTGTGCACTGATATGAAATTTCCTGGCAGATTAAAACTGTGTGGCAGACCGAGACTCGAACTCGGGACTCGGGACCTTCTGTGAAGTTGGGAAGGTAGAAGACAAGGTACTGGTGGAAGTGAAGATGTGAGGATGAGATGTGAGACGTGCTTGGGTAGCTCAATGGTAGAGCACTTGCCTGTGATAGGCAAAGGTCCTGAGTTTGAGTCTCGATCCGGCACATGGTTTTAATCTGCCAGGAAGTTTCAGAAGGCCAGTACATCAGGAAAAAATTATTATAATGCTAACTTGACCCATACTAAATTCTATGTTGTTAGGTAGACCTCTCCTATAAAGTCGAGGATGATGGTCCTTTATTGGATGATGATCATATGTCATGGAGACAAGATCATGGTGACTTTATCTGCATCCTTTGTATAAGGTGCTACCATAACCATGAGATACAAATTTATTGCAGGGGCTACTCACACAATGAACGTGCAGACCTATCCAACAAATATGGTGCCTTGACAGCAATAACTCCATTTGAATATTACAGGATCACAAGGATGTGACAACAGCACAAAACATTTGGAACCATCAGTGCCACCACTAGAAAGACTACTGATTATATCAAGACTGATTGATTGACTGATTCATTCATTCATCTGTGGTACAATGTACATTGTATGGATGTCATGAGTGGTTGATACACTCTTTCTTATTAAATAACATATATAATATCGTATATTTTTTGTAGTTCTTATATTTTGTCCTATAGCTTTTTCAGTTATGTTATTTACTGTTACATAATATGTATTTATGGAAATAATGTTACATATTACAATTTAAAGATAATTATTTGGCTGTTGAGAGCTATTGTAAATACTCATTTACAGTACAATGACTGAATGTTTGTTAAGCCTTTGGTTCAAGATGCTCGTGTCATTTACATATTTAATTTCCTGCAGCAGTTTTAGCCCAGAGTATAATATATTTTTTGTGTTTTTTCTGTTTAGATGTACATAATGATTCATTTGTAGTTCAGTGCTTGTGTATTAAGCTGTTCATGGTATAGGGATAAATTTTTTTAAAAAACATACATTGTATTATGAAATATGTATTTACATGAGACAGTCAGAATTTCTAGCATTTTAGTTAACTCGATACAATAGGGCCTACTGATGCTGTTTTTCACTGTTCACAAAGACCTTCTCAGTACCTTGAACACAGTCTGTATGATTCAAACACTTATTCCCCAACATAACTGAAGACTGAATGAAGGGAAGAGGTTTGTATCTAGAGGATAGTGTACTTAGGAATACGTGATTTTTTTTGTTGGTACTTCAGTCTAGTGACTGATTTTAGAATCACATGAAGAAATGCACACTAGAGGCCACCATAAGCAGTTTTCACCATTTTCTACAGTTTTTGTTGTTAGATGAGAGGCTGTGATTTTCACAGTATATGTGAAATATTTTGAGTTCTACAATTTATGTGCTGTATAATAAATTAAAGCTATTTGGAATATACTGTTAATTCTTCAGGTATGGAATTTTGTGGCAAGTAAAACGTGATATATGTTTAGAACTATTTATATAACCCAAGGACAGTTAAGCCATTCTTCATTGATTGAGTTCCATCTTGTAGCTTGAGAAAAAAAAGAAGATATTTTATGTTTGGATATGTGATATTTGCAAATGAACTGATTTATTTAATGTCTTAACAATTTTACCTGTTTTGAAAATCAAAATTTGTGTTGGTTTCCAATAACTTCTATGTCATAATGTATTTTGATAATATTCTGCTTAATTTGATTTCATTTACTAATATTGGTGTGTAGTAGAATAAAAATGTAACAGATATATTATTATATCAAATACAGTATTAACCAGATTTTTTTTTTATTTCAGCATTTCTAAATCTCAATCAAATATTAATTTGTAGGTAGATGACAATGCTGTACCTTGAAACATGTTCTACATTTAGAGAATCCTTAATTTTCCAAAGTTATTTTTGTAATTTCAGAAAAAGATTGCAGCACACAAACAGTGAAGAAAATGGAATAAGAAAATATATTAAACTCTTGTTATAGAGTGTCTAGAGGTGAAAATCTGAAAAATGTAACAAGGTACAAAACTCTCCCCTACACTTTCAAAATAGGCCACTTTGAGGCATGAAATGTTAACAACTGGAGCAAGGATTCGAAGGACATAACAAGCTATATATACTCTATTTGCCAAAACCTTCATGTGTTCTGTCTATTTCAAATTACAGTCTACATTCATCCCCAGGAATTTGGTCTAATTTACACATTCTAATACAGTATTATAGACTTTTAGTCTAGCACAATTGTGTTTTTTATTCAGTCAGAAGTTCATACAATTTGTTTTATTTACATTTAGTGTTACTTTATTGTCCAGTGACTATTTATGGACATCTTTGAGAGCATCATTGCCTTTTTTTGTCAGTTGTGTTCGTGTTTCATCTGTGATCTGTGTTCACAGACAGTATTTTTGCTCCAATTTCGACACCCTGTAGGACACCATTAATAGATCAGGAAGAGGATCAGGCCCAATACACTCCCCTGGGATACTCCTATTTAATATATTTTGAGCCGGATATGTGTTTTACTAGTAATCTTCTTCAAGAATGTGAAATTTCAACTCAGTGCACTACATTTTTCTAGATAAGACTCAGACCACTTGTTTGCCATACCTCTGTGACAATATAAATAGGGATCATATCATCACCAGCACGAGTGTGAAAATTATTGATGACTCAGGTGTTATGTTGTTGTCTATTATGCATATGACACTTAATGATATTGCAGTAGTGAGCATGTATACTTGAATGCAATAAATTTGTGTTTTGTATTACTCATCATGCTGTGTGTTATATTAGGGGGAAGGAATAACCAACTCCATGGTGGTGACCCAGGGTTCAATGGTTTTCATGATGTTACATTCCGTTTCTGAGTGCATTTTATTACGAACCAGGGAATGATCAATGGACACACCTGGTGAAAACACAGCAGTGAGACAAGAGGAGCTTTCACCAACATTGTTCCTCCTTCTTTTCCTGTGATTAAAAATAATCAGCATTTTGTTAGTTGCTGACTGAGAATCACCAGTGTAAGACTTCCTGCATTCTGACCCACCAAACTGAAGCTGTGGTTCACACAAGTGGAAGCTATCTTTAGGTAATATGGTACTAATGATGATTCGGACAAGTTTACAGTGATAGTGTACTTACATGTCATTGGGCAGATTGACTATGCACCTTAAGACCAATGCTATACTGTACTGAAAGAGGCTTTGTTGTAGCACTGTATTCTGCAACAGACTCACTCTTGCACATAACTCTAGTGAGCAGAATGTGTGCAGATGACTTCCAGTCACAAATCTTGCAGTTGCTATGTATATTATCTGGCATAGAACAGTAATCTGAACAGTCTTTATGTATCTTCTTGCTACATAGGTTGCTGGCCAGTGCTAATTATTTCTAATTTTTCTGAACTGCCACTGACTGATTTAGCATGTAAAGCAGATGCGATTGCATTAAGTGATGAAAGTGTGTGTGTGTGTGTGTGTGTGTGTGTGTGTGTGTGTGTGTGTGTGTGTGTGCATGCATATGCTTGTTTGTGTGTGTGTGTGTGTGTGTGTGTGTGTGTGTGTGTGTGTGTGTGTGTGTGCGAACGCGCATGCGCGTATCGCGTGCATTTGTATGTGTGTGTCAGTTAACGAGGTACTGGTCAGCAGCCTGGGCATCTGCATGTCCGCGCACACACTGATGTCGCATGCGATGGAATGAGCATAGATAGCCTTTTCACAGCAGCAGCTGGTGACCATAGTGTCCTCTTTGAGGTGTCTCACCAAAGATTTAGCATGGTTCAGTCACAGATGGAGAAACACGAAGGGCAGCTGCACTTCAAAAAAATATGTCGTTTCAGAAGTAGCCCTAATAAGAGTGATGCATTCAGATTTTGTTGGTACCATAAGTGTTTTTGAAATGCAGCTAGACAATGTACAAGGCCATGTCAGCATCTAAACTTTGATGATGAGTGCTACAAGGTACACATGCTTGAGAGAATCACAACCATAACAGGAATTGTGTAAATGATGTAGTCTATATCTGCATCTATATCTATACTCTGCAAACCACCGTGAAGTGCATGGTAGAGGATACTTCCTATTGTAGCAGTTATTAGGGTTTCTTCCTGTTCCATTCATGTATGGAGCACAAGAAGAATGTTATCTGAATGTCTCCATGTATGCAGTAATTGTTCTAATATTATCCTCACGATCCCTATGTGAGCAATAGGGTTGTAGTATATTCCTAGTCATCATTTAAAGCCAGTTCTTGAAACTCTGTAAAGAGATTTTCTCCAGATAGTTTACACCTATCTTCAAGAGTCTGCCAGTTTAGTTCCTTCAGTATCTCTGTGACATTCTCCCACAGATCAAACAAGCCTGTGACCATTCACACTGTCCTCTGTATACATTTAAATCCCCTATTAGTCCTATTTGGTATGGCTCCCCACACACTTGAGCAGTATTCCTGAACTGGTTGCATGAGTGATTTGTAAGCTGTACCCTATGTGGTCTGATAACAGTTCCCCCATAACCTACCAATAAGACAACTGGACCTGTGTGATCATTCCATTTCATATCCCTCCAAAGTGTTTCAGCCACGTATTTGTATGAGTTGGCTGATTTCAACAGTGACTCACTGATGTTAAACTCATAGGATTATTATTTATTTTATTATTTATTTTATGGTCTTCATTGGACCACTCTAGTCAAAAATACAAAGTTCTAAACAAGTTGTTACACAGGGATACAATTTGGTTCAACAATAACTTAATATGATATTTAGGTAATACAATTATTAGAGTCTATTCTTACATGAAAGGTGTTTTGCTCTTCTGTCTGCCCAATATTTCTTCATTCTTTCAGATATTTTCTTTCTTTCTTCATCTGAGACAACTCCTGTACTCCTTTTATTGATTTTCATTTTTAGTCTGGTTTGCGGGTCTTGCAGTATTCTGGTTTTCTCTGTCTTGTTTTTTAGGTCATCTACTGTAATTTGAAGTTCTTTTATATCTTCCTTAATTTCTGTGATCCATTTAATGTCACTCTTGCTATTCCACAATTCTTTTATTATTTTTTTACTAATTCTGTTTTCTGGAGTTCTCATCAGATGTCCAAAGAATGAGATGCGTTTCTTCCTGATTGTGCTCATGACTGGTTCTATTTTCTTATATACTGTTTCATTTGATGCTATTCTCCAATGTCCATTTATTTTATACTGTTTATTCTTCGTTCTATTTTTAGTATTCTGCCAATTTCTGCTGTATTAGTTGTTTTGAAGATAGTTTCAGCTGCATATGTTATTTCTGGTTATGTAACTGTTTTATAGTGTTTTAATTTTGCATCTATAGATAGGCTTTTTTTTGTTGTATGTAGTTTTGGTAATGTAATTTGCATAGTTCAGTTTTTTTTAATTCTATTCTGCCATGATGGCTTCTCATTTAGATTGTATGTTATTATTTCGCCTAAATATTTAAATTTATCAACAATTTTGATTTCCTGTTCTCCTATTGTAATTTTGTTTGCAACTGGTGGATCAGTTAGCATAATCTCCGTTTTTTCAAATGATATTCTAAGGCCTACTTTCTCTGCTATTTCTTATAGTGATTTCACTTGTTGCCTGGCTTCTTGAACGGTGTTGGCTAGAAGAGCAAGATCATCAGCGAATCCCAAGCAGTTTAAGCTAATATCATCTTTTGCACTTCCAATTCTTATCCTCTTTGGATTGTCATTGTACCATTCTCTCATTATGTATTCCAGTGCACAGTTGAACAGTAATGGTGACAGGCAGTCACCTTGTCTTAAGCCTGTTTTTATGAGGAATGGTTCCGAAATTTCTCCTCTAAACTTCACTTTTGATTTGGTGTTGGTTAGAGTGAGTTGTATTATTTTAATTACTTTTGGATGGAGTCCTAGATTTCTTAAAATTTTTAATACTGAAGGTCTGTGGTGACAGTCATATGCCTTCTTAAAATCTACAAATTTTATTGCCAGAGGTTTGTTCCGTTTCTTGTAGTATGCCATAATCAGTATTAAACTAATTATCTGCTCTGCACAGCTTCTCCATGGTCTGAAACCTCCCTGATATTCCCCTAACTCCTGTTCAAATTGCTCCTTGATTCTTTCATATAGGATCTTGGATAGACGTTTGTATGTGCAATCTAGGAGAGAGATTCCTCTGTAGTTGTCTGGGTTGCTCTTATCTCCCTTTTTGTGAAGCGGGTGGATGATAGCTGTGGTCCAATGTTCCGGAAATCGTTCTGTTACCCAAATTTTTGTTAGAGCCATGTGTAAGGAGGTCTTGACTGTGTCACTTGCATATTTACACATTTCAACAAAAACCTGATCTTCTCCACATGCCTTATAATTTTTTTGTTCTTTAAGAATTTTTTCTACTTCTTGGAAAGTTGGAGGGTCTAGTTTGTTAGGTTTGGTTTTTATTGGGGTATTTATGTTGATTTGTAAGGGTTCTTTGGGTTCCTCGCAATTCAGAAGTTTGTTAAATGCTTTTGGCATGATTTCTGCATTTTCCTTGTTACTGTGTGTCATTCTTCCATCTTCATCTTTCAGTATTAGTGTAGGGGCCTCATATTGTTGTAGTTGTTTCCCATAGATATTGTAGTAGTTCCTGGAGTTAGTTTTATGATAGTTACCTTCTATAGAGTTTATAATATCTTTTTGAAATCCTCTCTTGATTCTTCTAATATTTTGAGTGAAGTTTTTTCTTTCATTTTTTAGGTTGATGGCATTTTCTTCAGTTTTATGTGTTTGAAACTTTAACCATGCTTGGTGTCTATCTTCATGGAATTTGTCACATTCTGATGTCCACCATGCATGTTTCCTTCGTGGGTTCAAGGGAGCTAGATTCTCTGCTTCTTTTTTAAGATTAGGCACTAGTTGTTCTAGATCATCTGTTAATTTGATGGTTTGTGTTATTTGTTGTTATTTATTATTTTTAATTAGCTGATGTGGGTCAAACCTCCTTTTTATTTTATTAGTTTTTCTGGTCCTCTTCTTTAACGGAGTGAATTTGATTTTAATTTTAACCATATAATGGTCTGAGCCTGTGTGTACTCCTCTCAGTACTTTAACATTGTGGATCTCCTTATGAAAATTTTTGTCCATACAGACATGGTCTAGCTGCCATTCGTCCTTCCTCCAGTCTGAATGTTTCCATGTTTTAAGTTTACTTGGCTTCCTCTTAAAGTATGTTGATTTAGATATAAGGTTGTGTTCTCTGCAGAGTTCTACAAGTCTTTGACCATATTTGTTTGTAAATTTATGTGGACTACATTTTCCAATTATATCTTTATATTTCCTTTCTTTTCCCAACTGAGAATTGAAATCTCCCAATAAGATTTTTACATTCTTTTTATTTACTCTGTTCACAGTTTGTTCTAGAAGGTCCCAAAATTTATCTACCTCTTCCTTTGTTTTTGTTAGACAATTTTTTTCATTTGTTGGGGTATGAGCATTTATTATTGTATAGGTTTTATTCATTATTTGAAAGCTTAGAGTCGCAAATCTTGGTGATATTGCTTGGAAATCCGTTACTGAAGCTATTATTTTTATGTTTACTAAAAACCCTGTTCCAAACTGGGGACATTGTTTCATTGCCCTCGGTCCTGGTTTCCCATTATAAATTCTGTATCCTTGTGATTCGAATGGGTCCTCTGTGGTGTTTCTCATTTCTTGGATCCCTGTTATTAAAATTTTTTGTTTATTTAGTTCATCTGTGAACTTCTTGAGTTTTCCAGTCTGAAGTAGTGAGTTTATGTTGTGTGTCGCTATATAATTTATTTGCTCATGTTTAATCTTCTTTTTGTGTTTTAGTGTGCATTTGGATGGTTGCAAATGCTCCGATTCATTGCTGCCTTCTAGTTGACTACCCACCGAATCCGATGTAGCCTTTTCCTGCCTTTTTGAGCAGGACGGTGGAATTTTTTTCCTAAAAGACCTTTCCACTTTTGACTTTCGAAGGTTGTCAACCTTAGTTGGAGCAAGCTCTGATTTACAACTACGGTTGTTAACCGCAGAGGGTGTGTTTGGTCTGTGAGAGCTATTTTATTTCACTCAAGTCCGCCACTAAACCGATGAGGACTTCCCTATCTGCCACCTGGGACGTGCCATGTAGGAGTATCACCTCTCTTCATACTATGACAGTATAGTAGGTTTTTGTTTTCATTTTGTGTAGGGCACAATTTTACATTTCTGAACATTTAAAGTAAGTTGCCAATCTTTGTTCCACTTTGAGATTACACCTAAGATCTGACTGAATATTTATGCAGCTTCTTTCAGACAGTACTTCATCGTTGATAACTGCATCATCTGCATAAAATTTGAGGTTACTATTAATATTTTCTGCAATGTCATTAATATACAACACAAAAACAGCAAGCATCCCAACACACTTCCCAGGGGCACAACTAAAGTGACTTCTACATCTGACTATGACTCTCAATCCAAGATAACATGCTGTGTCCTCCCTACCATAAAGTTGTCAGTTCAATCACAAATTTCACTTGGAACCCCATGTGGTCATACTTTTGGCAATAAATGTATGTGTGGAACTGTGTCTACCTGACTGCTTTAATCTCAGACTTTCACTATGTCATGTGAGAAAAGTACAAGTCAGTTTTAACTTGATCGATATTTATGGAATCCATGCTGGTTGGCATTGAGGAGGTCATTCTGTTCAAGATACTTCATTATGTTTGAGCTCAGAATGTGTTCTAAGATTTTAGAACAAATCAGTGTCAAGGATATTGGGTGGTACTTTTGTGAAACAGTTTTACTACCCTTCTTGTAGACAGGTGTGATCTGAGCTTTTTTCCAAGAATTGGTCACAGTTTTTTATTTGAGGGGCCTACAGTAGATTATAGTTAGAAGAGGGGCTAACTAAGCTGCTAATTCAGCATAGAAGAATCTGATAGGGATTCCGTCAGGTCCTGGAGCTTTGTTCAGTTTTAATGATTTCAGCTGTTTCTCAACACCACCTCCACTAATACGTATTTCATTCGTGTTTTCAATGGCACAAGGACTACATTGAGGCAATTCTACTAGGTTTCTCTTTCTAAAGCAACATTTGAAAATAGAGTTAAGTGTTTCAGCTTTTGCTTTGCTACTCTCAGTTTCAGTTCCTGTGTCATTCGCTAGGGACTGGATACTAACTTTGGTGCCATAAACAGCCCTTACATTTGACCAGAATTTCTTTACGTTCTGTGAGATATCATTTGACAATATTCTGCTATGGTAGTCATTGAAGGAATCAAGCATTGCTCTCTTGGCAGCCAAACACATTTCATTCAGCATCTCTCTCCATCTACAGCCATATGCTTTGTTTTACACCTATTATGCAGTAATCTCTATTTCTTTAGAAGTTTCTTTACATTTATTGCACACCATGGACGTTCCCTCCCATTATGGACTTTTCTACTGAGTACATATCCACCCAGTGCTTGGTCAACAATTCTTTTCAACTTGAGCCATGCTCCAGCCATGTGCTAAAAGTTCCAAGTTGCTCACTAAGATATGACATTACCGATTTTTTATCTAGTTTACTGAACATGTATAGCTTTCTGCTTTTTTTAGATGTCCTTTGTATTCTGGTAATCACTGTTGCCACAAAATGCCATGGTTACTGATACCAGTCTTGATGTGGACATCCTCAAAGAGGTCAGGTCTATGAGTTTCCATTAGATCCAATATATTTTCATCATAAGTGGGGTTCCTTACAATCTGTTCTAGGTAATTTTCAGAGAAGGCATTTAGTAATGTTTCACAAGATATCTTATCACACCCACCACTAACAAAACTGTAATTTCCCCAATTAATTGTTGTATGATTAAAGTCTCCACCAATGATTACATTATGACTGGGGAACTTACGTACAAATAAATTGAAGTTTTCAGTTACATCAGGAGATGAGTCTAGTGGGTGATAGAAGGATCCAATTATCTTTTTATACCCACCATGATGAGTCTTGTCCAAACAATCTCACATGCAGCTTCAATTTCTATCTTGGTGGATTTGAGTTTCTTGTCTACTGCGACAAATACTGCCTCCACTTCCCATTAGCCTGTCCTTTCAATATACACTTAAATTTTCCCCAAAAAGCTCACTGCTATCAACTTCAGGTTTCAATCAGCTTTCTGTACCTAGTATTATGTGAGCTTCACTGCTTTTCAGGGGGACTTCAAACTCTGGCACTTTGTTGCACATGCTTTGGCAGTTAACCATTAGGATTTTAACTCTCTCACTTGTGAGAAGCATTTTGTTTGGTCTTACACTAATACATCTGCGTTTCCTACAGCTATCATTATCTGGATTGGTTGGAGAGTTGCCTAATCTAAGAAAGCACTTGAGTGTGCTCCACACACAGTCAGCTACATGAGTAACAACTTTTAACATGTAGTGCAAGTTGACCCATTTAGGGGCAAGTCCAGGAAGTCACAGCCTAGCTTGTCACAGAACATTTGAAGCCTCTGATTCAGTCCTCCCACTTGACTCAGAACCATAGGGTCACAATCAGTTCTGAGGACAATACTGCAAGTTGTGAGCTTTGTTGAAACTACATGCAAGGCAGATATGCTCAACCTTCTCTGCCAGTCGCTGGGAGCCCATATGACGGGTACCATTTGTTTCAACGTGCGCCACAATCTGAGTTGGTTGTACTCTGTTCCCTCAATGATTGCTGGAATAGCCTCTTCAACATGTTGAATGAGGCCACAGACATACACACTGAATGCATCTGGGGTCCTTTCCTGTCTGTTGCTGCCATTTCTGTAAGGGGTGCCATCATTAGCCGTATGTTTGAACTGCCAGTGATTAATAGACCGCTATCCTTTGCATTTGCCTCTTCTTGACACTGGGCAAAACAGGTTTCCCCAAAACAGGTGAAGTGAGTCCCACTGGCTCAGCTTCAGTTTCAGTGATAGGCAACACCACAAACATGTTGGATACGGTGATCGGTACAACACACTGAATCCTTCCTGTTCTCCATCTGTCCTGAACAGGATGCCTAAATCTACCATTTACATGCCGCTCACAGTCAAGTGGATGAGCAATGATACATCTGTACTCTCTTGTCCCTTGCTGCCATTTCCATAAGGGGTGCCATTATTTGTCATACAGTTGAACTGCCAACAATTAATAGACCCTCATCTGCCAACATTTGTTTCACCTTTTCATGCAAGATCTGCAGTCAGAGGAACAATTCTCCACCAGCACCAGGTGCGAAATCAGTGTGTACTTTAAGGGCATGAATGAGCACCCCACAGAAACTTCACAGGCCCTACTGATAGTGGCAACATGACAATTTCATATATGTGGTGAAGAAGTTGGTTTGCATTTGAATGATGAATTCTGCGTTATGTGGACTTTTTTGGGGGTCAACGTGGGTGGTCCTATTATTGACACTAATTTCCTTGAACAGTATTAGCTAATACCAGATTGTACAAACTGCCATTTAGAGCACACGACCTCTGTGGTATCCTCTCCTCGTTTGTCTTCCAAGCATGTCAGATTATGTTTCATGGGGTCGTACTGCATTGCATGAAGATCTCCGGGCATCTCACAGAAACTGCGTCACTTCAACAAGACTTGTTACTGCACCTGATTCACTGTGTACATTATGCAAAAAGAACTTGGTATCCTGTATGTTCAAACATGCCATACCTGAATCTTATGCAAAGGAGCTCTCACATTGGAGGAACTCATACCATTCACCAGAAGCCAAAGAATTATACAAGGAAAACATGTCCATTCGATCAAAGTTGTCTGCTACCAGTAAGGAACTGGAAAGCGTTATGCGAGAGTTGCAACATCTGTGCCGCAAAAATGGTCTGCATGAGCAACAAAATAGGGATCTGAGTGTGCAGGCCACGAAGATCACGCCAGCATTTGATGACAGCCTTTTTCAAGAGCTGCTGCAGGAATTTCCCTTGCTCAATGACCCTGTTGTGGCGGATAAAAAACATTGTCATTCTACAGAGAATCAAATTTGGACTAGGCCAGGACAACCTCTCGTTATGTATCCTCACCAACTGCCTCCAGATAAGCTCCTTGCTGCACAAGCAGACTTTGACAAGATGCTGATAGAAGGTGCCATAATTAGTCAAGCAGCTCTTGCACGAGAGAGCTACATGTAGTATGAAAAAAAGGGTGGATCTTGGAGGTTCCGTAGAGATTACAGGGCTTTAAATGTCTGTGCTGTTACCGATAGATATCCTGTACTTAATATAGCAGATTTAAAGAGTAATGTGGCAGGTACCCATTTCTTCAGTGACTCTGTAGGCAACTTGCCTACAACAAATAATTGCATAGCCGTCCGGTATAATGAGTTAATGAAAAAATATTTATTCGCAAAAACTCACAATGAGAAGAAACTAAAAAAAAACAAAAGAGAAGTAACAAAAACTAGGGGACTCTATAGTCTTACGGCAAAGATAAAAAAAACAACGCATGACCAAAAAAAAACTCTCGCGCACTTTTGATATCACTTTGCACAAGACATGAAAAATATCATTGCCAGAACTCTGATAGTGCAAAGGCATTTTCATAAATTCCAATGGCAGGCAGGCATAACACAGTTGTCATGTCACTTTGAGTTTGTTTGAGTTTACATCTGTGCCTTTCATTTTCAGAAATGCAGCACAAAGGTGGCAACACTTGATGTGCAATGTGCTTAGAGATCTATCATTTATTTTCAGTTATGTGGACAACATTTTAGTGTTCTCAGAGACAAGGCAGCAACATACATAAGAGCCATTCAATAAGTAATACAACACTTTTTTTTCTGGCCAGTTTCAGTTGAAAAAAATGCAGAATTTGTTGCAGGACATCATGATATATTCCTGCTTCAGTCACTATAGTTTCATAAAGTTCCAGTAGGTCACAGTGTTATGTGTAGTCTTCAAAATGGTGTCTGTAATGAAGGTGTGTTACAAGCAGAGAGCCATCACTGAGTTTCTTTTGGCGGAAAACCAGGGCATCACAGGTATTCATAGGCACTTGCAAATGTCTGCAGAGACCTAGCAGTGAACAAAACTGGCCGGCTTCACACAGCTGTGATACCTGCAATATTGGAACATGTGGATATTCTCGTTCAAGATGATTGATGGATCACAATCAGACACCTCACGGCTCAACTGGATGCCTCTATTGGTAGTGCCGATACACTCATCCACCATTTGGGGTACTCAAAGGTGTGTGCCTGCTGGGTTCCTCACAGCCTAACAGAAGACCATACAGAGCAATGAAAGACCATTTGTGCAGAATTGCTTGCGTGGTACAAGGCTGATCATAACAATTTTTTCTCAGACATTGTCACAGGTAATGGAACAAAATGTTAATCCTTGGACTGAGGTGACACCACCTCTTCGCCAAAGAAAAAAATTCAAAGCACTGCCTCAGCTGATAAATTCTTGGTGACAGTCATCTGGGATTCCAAAGGGGTTATTCTGTTTCATGCCCTCCCTCATGGTGCAATGATAAACTCTGAAGTGTATTGTGCTACCCTCAGGAAATTGAAGAAATGTCTTCAGTGCGTTTGTTACCTCAAACGTGGAAAGAAACTCCTCCTCTACATGACAACACAAGGCCTCACACAAGTCTGCACACCCCAGAGGAACTCACAAAACTTATTGTACTGTTCTTCCTCATCCATCCTACAGCCCAGACCTTATATCTTCTGACTTCCATCTGTTTGGCTCAAAGAAGGGTGCACTCCGCAAAGGGCAGTAAGTGGATGAGGGGCAGATCATTCATATAGCAAGACATTGGGTCTAACATCAACCAGTAAAGTAGTATCATGCAGGCATAAAGGGCCTCCCAGTAAGGTAGTGTAAGGCCATCACATTGAATGGAGATTGTATTGAAAAATAGGATTTTGTAGCTGAAAGAGTGGGGAGTAAGATGGTGTTTTGGAATCATGAATAAAACCAACCTGCTTTCAGAAAAGAAAGTGTTGCATTACTTATTGAACACCATTACAGAAGACTTGTGAATGCTATTTCAACTTTTCGAAAAGTACAGAATTCTAATTAACAGAGACACATTTATTGCTTTATTGCAAAAAAGAATGTGATTTTCTTACGGTATGTGGTCTCAAAATGAAGCATCCACACTCCCCCACCCTCACCCCCTCTCCAAGAGGACAAGAGGGTGGAGGCTATTTAGCAGATGCTGTTCTCTCCTAAGTTCAAAGGATTATGCAGGTTCATAGGAATGCTGAACTACTGCAGGCTGCATTTGGCTATGGTGCAAGAACCACTCAGCAAATTGCTAAACAGAAAAAACTCATCTGGCAGTGGAAAAGTACCATGGACCACAGACGCTGAGGCAACCTTTCATGATTTAAAAATGGCACTGTCTAAAGGTATCTTACTGGCTCACCCTACTGTAGGTGCTCCCATAACATAGATGGCAGACACTAGCCAGGTGGCAGTCAGCACTGCTTTGGAGCAATATGTGACAAGCAGATGGTAATCACTTGTGTTCTTCTTGGAAAATCTGTCCAAGCAGAAACAGAAGTGGAACGCAATTGACAGAGAACTACTCGCCATATACCCATATACCTGGTTGTCAAGCATTTCAGATTGTCCATCAGAAGTCAGTACTTCACGATATTCACAGAACACAAATCACGGATGATTTTTCAACAAGGGACAGATCTCAACTCACCTGCCAATGTAGACAGGTTGAGTTCATAGTGCAAATTACAGTCAGCATAAAACATATGTCACACAAAGACAATGATGTAGTGGACAGTCTTTCCTCCACTTGTGCTAGTTTGAATGCCATTAATTGGGATGACATGGATAGGAAACAGGAAGATCATGCTTATCTTCAATGTAGCTTCAAAAATTGTGAGTCTACAGCTTTAAAACTTGAGAACGTGTCACTTCTTGGCACACAACGGGGAATTTGGTGCAATATCTACATTTACATCTACATACGTACTCTGCAAGACACAGTACAGATTGAGGTGGAGGGTACCCTGTGCCACTACTGATCATTTCCTTAACTGTTCCACTCATAAATAAAATGAGGCAAAAACGACTATCTATATGCCTCTACATGAACCCTAATTTCTTGTTACCTTTGTGGTCTTCGTGTGATATAGATGTTGGTGACAGTAGAATCGCTCTCCAGTCAGCTTCAAATCCCATTTCTCTAAATTTACTCAATGGTTTTCCTTGAAAAGAACATTGCCTTCACTTCAAGGATCCCCACTTCACTTCCTGAAGTGTCTCCATGATACTTGCATGTTGTTTGAACCTGCTGGTAACAAATCTAGCAGCCCACCTTGGAATTGTGGATGTCTTCCTTTAATGAGACCTGGTACAGATCCCAAACACATGAGCAGTACTCAAGAATAGGCTGAAATAACATCCTATGTGCAGTCTTCTTCGCAGATGAAATACACTCTCCCAAAATTCTTCCAATAAACCAAAGTTGACCATTCACCATCCCTCACATAATCCTCAACCACAGGGCATCCTGGCTTCAGCGGAGCACTCCTGGCCTGAGGCTCCCGGGTGCGATCAGTGGCATGTGTTGCATGCATTGTCAGAGAATCTACACAGCAGCAGCCAGGCGGAGGGATCCGCAGAGCTGGGCAGCGACGACAAGGGAGGAATTGTAAAGAAAGTTCAACAAATAATTGTACAACTCCACGCTGTCTCAGTCTTTGGTGCAGCCACTGTGTCTGCTGCTAACAAGTGGTGCAGAAGTTGTAACCAACGGTGTCAGGTGCACCCACGCCACGACTTTGACTAGCACCATGCGGAGCAACCGAGAAACACCGAATAGGGTGAGTCCAGCAACTGTCTTCTCTCTATGTTTTCTGTGTGGCTAGACATGTCGAGGGTAACATTAAGGGATGTGAGAGTCATTTGAAAGGCCCAGCAGCCCTGTAGACTTATCACAGTTTTGCGGGAATGATAGTCATGTTAACTTAGTACCATATAAATGTGTAGTGTGTGGATTAACAGGTCACGTCGCTCCTTGCAATAAATTTGTACCAAGCACTTGTGATGTGTGTGGCTTCTATGGTCATGTAACAGGGCAATGTGGTAAGTCTAGATGGCTTGCCATTAGACATGCTAGGAATTAACTTGCTTCTAGGTAATACAATTTTATTTTTGTGAGGTGAGGTATACAACACAGGAAATGCCAGAGACACGTGCAACTGGGAGAAGTGACACTGTAGTCGCATTGACAGAGCAAGTTAAGAAACTGATTGAAGAAAATAAGTTGCAAAACTAGCTCATGCAGACGCTGCAGCAACAATTGTTGCAAAATACTCAATCAGGCTCAGGAAGCGATAGTGTAGAATGCAAGGGTACTGTCTTTTCTGGTGTGGCAGATTGTTCAGCAGCTAATTTGATACCTTCCTTCTCAGGTAAAACATCAGAGGACGTGAATGTTTTCATTGGTGACGTACGTAGTATGACTAGACTGTGTGGCTGGCGGGATGAAATGTGTTTGCAAATGGTGAGGTTACGGTTAGTAGGTGGCATACCACAAAGGGTTAAAGGATGCTACTATGTTCACAGAGTTAGCTGAGGGATTATTGCAAAGGTTTAGGAAACAAAACAGTGCCAGATTTTTTTGAGAAAAATTGGGGAGGATGATGTAAAAATTGGGTGAAATGGTGGAAGAATTTTCAGACAGAATTAGGAGGATGAATGCGCACACGTACGAGTTAATGCAAGATGTGAGTGCAAATGATGTTCTATTGAAAGAAGCAGAGAATAGAGCTTTAGACGCATTTCTGCGAGGGATCTCACTGGATTTTTCACACCGGATATGGATGGAAAATCCAAGTGACTTAGCAGCAGTATTCCCGCGTAGCTAAACATTGCAGGAAGTGGATAGCGCCACTAGAAGTTGCAATGATAAGAAATTTTTTTCGTCTTCCAAAGAGTTGTGGGAAGCAAGGTCATTTTAAAGGACAATGTTGAGAACCACAATGTTTCAATTGTCAGAAAATAGGGCATAAGGCACAGCAGTGTAAAGGCAAAAAACGGGTTAATGATACAGCAGGTAAAAAACTGTTAAACGAAAAAAAGGAGTGTTCCTGCCATTGGGAGGCATTCCCAGTAAAAAGAGGTACTCAGAGAGTGTATGAAGAGGCGGACTGTAGTTTGATGGTTTGGATAAAAGATAAGTGGCGAAGAGTTTTAGTGGAACTGGAGCGCCAAATTGACCTTTCGCAACATACGCTGGAACTCGATGGGAACTTGTTCTCAATGAGTACAGCCGTTGCAAATGTTTCAGAGTTGCAAGGTGCACTGATAGCTAAGGTGATACCAACTAAACTGCATACAAGTGCATTAAAGGTGATTTCATGTGACAAAGTATGAACAGGTACAGGGAAGTTGATCTGGGTACCAGTAGATGTCGATGTGCCACAGCAGGGGTTATTCTTGGTAGAGCCACTACCGAGTAATGAGGTTTTAGACAAAAAGCATCGCTTTATTCGTAGGAGTGTATCACGGATAACAGACATAAACAGGCAGTTTATGGTTCCGGTGAGTTTAGATAACTTTGGGCGGGATGATGTCGATCTGCCGAAGAGATTAGTAATAGCCACAGTAGAGTTAATGGATGAAGAGGACATCGATAGTTCGAGGCTAGACTATGATGTAAAGCAAACTGTCAGCACGTCTGCACTTCATGACAAGGTAAATCATTTGAGAGGAAATGATCGTTCGGGTATGGAAGCATTATTACTAAAGTATAAAGCATTGTTTGAAGCACAGGGTATGTTACCTGCTACACCGATAACACAGCATCGTATTCCGACAGGGAATCATGCTCTGGTATATCATAAGCCATACAGACTACCGAAACAATTACAACCAGTAGTAGAGCAATTAATAGAGCAACTGGAAGATGGGATAATCCAGCACAGTAATAGTCCTTGGTCTAGTAGCGTGGTCCTAGTTCCGAAGAAGACACCGGACGGGTCGAAAAAATTTTGCTTTTTTTGTGATTACAGACATTTGAATGAATGGACAGTGGTGGATGTATATCTGATTCCGAATATCACAGAAACGTTAGACAACCTAGGGCAGTGTAAATTTTTCTCCACTATGAAGTGCTTATCACCAGATTGAAGTATGTCCGGAGGACAGGCCAAAAACAGCATTTACGACGCATTGTGGTCACTTCGAGTATAAAAGAATGCCATTTGGACTAAAAAATGCTCCAGCAACATTTCAGAGATTGTTGGATGGAGTCCTTCGTGGGTTGAAACTGAAAAAATGCATGGTGTATCTGGATGACATTATAGTTTTTTCAAGCAATATAGAGCAGCATGTGGAACACTTAGAGGAGGTGTTTAAAAGATTAGAGACAGCACAGCTAACATTTTGCGCAAGCACAAGTAAATTGTCTCGGGCATGTTATCAGTCAGGATGGGGTACGGACAGATCCTCGTCTCACTTCTGCAGTACGAGATTTTCCGGTTCCGCAAACGGTTAAACAACTGCAATCGTATATTGGTCTTGTGAGCTACTATCAAAAATTCATACAGGGGTTCGCAGAAATAGTGAGGCCACTTACTAAGTTGCTAAGAAAAGGTGTTACCTTCCAGTCGACATCAGAGTGCGAGAAAGCATTTCAAGAGTTGAAACGGATACTGATATCAAATCCAGTTTTGAAGTTTCCAGACTTTTTGAAGGAGTTTATACTACTTGGGCACGAAATTGATGGCAAAGAACATCCAATTGTGTTCGCGTCTCATCAACTTAACAAGGTGGAATAAAATTACTCCATGACGGAGAAGGAATTGTTAGCAGTAATATACGAGATTTCGTACTTTCGATGTTATCTGTACAGTAGAAGGTTTAAGGTTGTGACGGATCATTCAGCTCTGAAATCGTTAATAGGTCTGAAAGACCCAGCGAGTAGGCTGGTGAGATGGGCGCTGAAACTGAGTGAGTTTGATTATGAGGTAATATGCAAGCCAGGTGTGAAACATGCCAATGCTGACACATTGAGTGGGAAAGTGGCAGTATTACAAGTAACAAGGGTGACTGAAGATGAGTGGAAAAGGGCACAAGCCATGGATAGTGATTGCCAATTGCTCAGAAAGCAACCGCAGTTCCTAGTACAGGACCGGTTACTTTGCAGGTCGACAAAATGCAGCCCGCTCATCGTTGTACCAGCAGCGTTAAGATCTGAAGTTTTGCAACAGGTGCATGACCATTTTCTTTCAGGACATGGCGGGAGAAGAGCTACGGATAGGCGGATAGTGGAGAAGTTTTGGTGGAGGACACGACGTCAAGACGTGGACGAGTACGTCAGGAATTGTGTGCCATGCGCACAGTGTGCGGACTTGAGCCACCAGAAGTTTCAACTTCAAAGATTACCAGAGGCAGACAGACCTTTCCAACAAATCAGAATTGATGTATTAGGCCGATTTAATTGGAGTGCAGCAGGGAATAAGTACGTGTTAACAGTGATTGGCCACTTTTCTAGGTATTTAGTCATGGTCGCATTACCAGATCAGAAAGCAGGTACGGTGGCGCAAGCTTTAGTTAATTTCACATCTGATCTGATGAAACAACTGTGTAAGTTACTGAAGGTAAAGAAACTACGGACTAGTCCATTCCATCCGCAAGCAAACGGATGAATGGGGAGAGTGCATCACACGATCGCTAAGATGTTGAGTCACTATGTAAATAGTCAACACACTGACTGGGATGTGTACTTGCAATTTGTAACCAGTGCATATAATAGTAAGGTACATATGTCGACAGGATTGTCGCCGTACAAAGTGGTGTATGGACGGAAGGTGCCATCACCTTTTGACATGCTTCTACCAAGGCTGGGAGCAGAGGGTGAGCATGTAAGGCAATTTGCGAAAACCATTAAGGAAGTATGGCAGAGAGTTAGACGAGCTAACATGAAAGCATTGGAATGACAAGAACGGATGGGAAGTACAACGAGGAAGTTGCCACAGTACAGAGTAGGCCAATGGGTGCTACTAGCTAATCTGTATGTTCCAAAAAGGAAAACCAAGAAGTTCACAAACAAGTTCCAGGGACCGTACTAGGTAGTAGAAATGACGTCACCTGTCAATGTAAAATTACAATTGCCTACCAAGACAACTGTGGTTCACGTTACTAGAGTTAAGCCATTCCAGGGGGTAGTACATCCGTGTATATGTACTTCTCCTTCTGGCAGAAAGCGAAAAGAAGTGCCAGAAGCAGACAGTAAACCGGGTATTAAGTATAAGTTGTGTTCGAGGGATGTGTAGTTAGCAGTAATTATCATATGTGTATTATTTTGTGCACAGACTAGGGTTTTTTATTGGTATTAAGGGGTAGTGATGGGAGTTTTTTCCTTCTCTCTCCATTCTGTAAGTGACACAGGATGGGGTACAAGTGGATAGTATCTGGCCAGGTACAGGATATGCTGTTGCAAAGTGGGGTGTTGTTCGGGAAACAACCGGATGTGGCCCTCACGAGTCACGAGTGGACGCTTTGGCTGGCACTCAACATCCTGCAGGTAAGGAACAAGATGCGGCAGCTACAGGAAGTGGTATCGAGTGTTGAAACGGTTGCATCTAAGAATGGAATATTACAGGACGTGCAAGAAGAGTACGAGGCTTTGGATAGGTCATGTAAGGAAATAAGGGAACAACTGCGCCAAGTTGTGTGCATGATTCCAGAGAGGAGAAAGAGAGTAAAGAGGGGTTGGTTGAATGCGGGTGGGAAGTTGCTGAAAACAATTTTTGGAACAGTGGATAGAGACGATATTGAGGGTTTGAACAATTCTTTAAGTTATTCGCGACGGGGAGGAAAGCATAGGGAAATTAGTGGATATACACACAACATAGATACAGGGATTAGGTACAGAGTTGTAGAATGTGACATGCGTGGTGTGTGGCATGGCTACAGGGTTATGAGCTTATATAGAACAAACACAGAAATTATTGAATACGGGTCTGGAACAAGTACAAAGACGATTGGATATAGTGGAAAGGAAGCTGGAAATGGCTAAATTGCTGTGGGAACTGGTTAACAGCATTGGTGATGCGCAGGTGAGGATGGACGAATTGTAAGAGGCAGTACATCACGCATTGCACGGGCAGGTGAGTGTGGCGTTGATGTCACCAGAAAAATTCAGACGGAGTCTGAAGCAGGCAGAGAGAGAGTTTCCAGAGGGGGTAGAGCATGTAGTGCCAATAATTGAAGCAATTATGTCAACTTTTTATCTTATATCTAGGATTAAGGTAATAACGGATCTAGTTAAGATGTATATAAAGGTTAGATTTCCAGTAACAAGTGTGAGGAGACAGTATCACTGTTACACAGTGCATCCTTATCCGGTCAGATGAGACCGCATGGGGAATGGTGTACAGTTCAGGACACAGGAGGTTTTATTAATTTGTAAGGAGGGGGATGCTCATGCTACTATGTCAAGTTTAGAGTTGAGTAGATGTCTAACGGAGTCAGTTTCCATTTGTCCATCACGGGTTGTTTTCACGGGCAAGGGGTCGTGTGAGATCCAGTTATTTAGGGCAGAAGCAGAAGCTTCGGAGTGTCGGAGAATAATAGTGAAGCCTACGCCACATTTTCAGCAAGTTGGGAGGCATTGGTTGTATTCAGTATTCACTACGGAGAGGATATCAGCCAAGTGTTATGACAATGGGAATTGGACAGCAACCACGGAGATGGAATTATGGGACAGTGGTTTGCTAATCAACGGGACAAATTGTGAAATAGTAGGGGATCATTTCAGCTTACCAGCGACAGTCACGGGAGTCACCAAGGTTACAGATACTCATCTGACGTTGTACTGGCCAGATGCATCATTCAGCATCGCTCCAGGAGAAAATTTGATGTATATTAACAACACCTTGGATGCTACACTATTGCAAACGATAGATAAACTAGTAGATTCGGAGAAAGGTCAAATTTCAATGCAGCAATTATTAAGGCATGTGGAGGAGTACAATACCAGGCGGAAACGTAGCATAGTGACCATTGGTATTTCAACCAGTACTATTACCGTGTTGATTGTATTTATCGGTGTGGTATATGTCTTATTAAAACGGAAGATTAAGCATGTTAATGCAAGACTGCTGCATGAGATTCCTGTAAAATGGATTACCAGTAGGGCATGAGTCAGGGCAACCTGGATGTATATAGGGAAGAAGTAGAATATAGGATAGAACTAGAGTTAACGTATAGGGTAAATTCGGGGACGAATTTAATTTTTAGGAGGAGGTAGTGTTACAGCCACATGTAGTAAGCATTGCTTCATGCAGTGGAGAATGGCAAAACAGAGGCATGCCGGCGACCGAGGCGTTGCGAAGTAGGCAGGCACAGATAGCCTTGCTGACAGCAGCAGTCTACCAACAGACTGATGCAAGGACGCACACAGACCGAGCGCCGAGCAAAGCCTGGAGAGTGCTGAGTAAGGGAAGTGAGGCCAGCACGCTAAGTTACGCTGCAATATACTGCGGGAGTAATAACAAAAAGCTACCACCGAGAGTAAAAAACGTCCTACTGCCGGATATAGATAGTGGAGCGCAGGCAGCAACAGACAGATGCCACTAGGAAGCAGTTCGGATCTGAGGACGGACGTGGTCTGTGTCCAAATGTTCAATCTTCGTAGGTGACAATTCCGGAAGTCTGCTCCAGCTCACAGGAGTCATCTGTTTGCCGCCAGATGCCAACTTCAACTCTGGAGGTCAGCCCGAGTTTGGTCGGCACCATGGCTGACTAACTACAGCGAGAACTTCCAGCAGGACTGGCCGCAGTGTGGTGTTGGTCACAGGCACTGCCGGAGACTAGCACCCGGACTTCACAGCAGCTGGCCCCACGGTGCATGGTCCATCCACGACAGGACCTCGCAGACATTGTGATTGACAGCTTCCCATCTGCCAGTGCAGCAGGTGTCGGCAGCTGACCTCACGGCTACGCGGCTCCATGGGCGTGCACGTACTTGGGTGCCGAGTGGTGACAAGTTCATCTCAACCACAGGGCATCCTGGCTTCAGCAGAGCACTGTTGGCCTGAGGCTCCCGAGTGTGAACAGCGATGCGCATTGCACACATTGTCGGAGACTCTACACAGCAGCAGCCAGGCAGAGGGATCCGCAGGGCTGGGCAGCAACGACGAGGGAGAAATTGTAAAGAAAGTTCAATAAATAATTGTAAACCTCCATGCCATTACAGTCTTTGGCACAGCCACTGTGTCTGCTGCTAACAAGTGGTGCAGAAGTTGTAACAATGCAGTCACTCATCTTCAACACCTTCTCGTACAGCACATCAGCAGCAGCAGCAGCAAACAACTGCAGATTGTTGCCAACCTATCTGCCAGATAATTTATATATTTAGGAAACAATAGCAGTTCAGTCGCACTTCCCTGGAGCATTCCTGATGCCCTTGTCTCTGACGAATACTCACCATCGAGGATAACATACTGGATTCTATTACTTAAGGAAACTTCAAGCCTCTCACATACTGGGGATGCTATTCCACATACACACCTTTGTTAACAATCTGCAGTGGGAACTGTTAAATGATTTCTGCGAATCCAGAAATATGGAATCTTCTTGTTCCTCTTCATCCATAGCTTGTAGTATATCATATTAGAAAATGGAAAGCTGAGTTTCACATGAGTGATGCTTTCAAAAACTATGCTGGTTAATGACATTAGCTTCTCAGTTCAAGAAAATTTATTATATTTTAACTGTGAATATGTTCAAGGACTCTGCAGCAAACCGATGTTAGGGATACTGGTCTGTAACCATGCAGGTCCATTCATTTATCCTTCTTATCACTTGCCCTTTTTTCCAGTCACTTGTGCTGGGCTAGAGATTTGCAAGCTAAGTAAGGGGCCAATGCTGTAGAGTACTCTTTGTAAAACTGAACTGGTATTTCATCCAGACCTGGCAACTTATTCGTTTTCTATGCCAGGGCATTTATTACTATGTCATCTGTAAGGCAGTCTGTTCGATGGTCAAATGGTGGCATGTTTGTGTGATTCTAGTGCACAAACAATTTTTTAAATGTGAAATTTAAAATTTTGGCTTTTGTTCTGCTATTTTTAATTGCCACACTGGAGTGACTGGATGGAAACCTTAAACCCACTTAGCAATTTTACATAGGCCCAGAATTTTCTTAGGTTCTCGGCCTGATCTTTTGCTAAGGTATGACTACACTTAAATCTTTTCATAGACACATGTATCTCTAACAACCTTAACCTGTTGTCATTTGCGTGTTCTCTTTTGAACCAAGAGTGTGACAGCCTTTGCTTCCTCAACACTTTCCAAATTCTGCTGTTAAACCACGATCAGTGTTTCCTGTCATAGTCCAGTAGAATTAGCATTCAAATTGGAAATAATTGCTACAAAAGGTTTTATTGTTTTAATGGCTTCGTTTTTGTCCCATTATGACTATCCTACGTTGCCCCCCTCGGCGGAGTTATGGAAAAGTGGTGGGGGACAAAAATATACCCGAAAAATGGGTATTTTTTCGGTTTTGTGGTTATATCTTGTAAATGACTCACAATATCGAAAACATAGTGGAATTAAAAATTATAGGGCATGAAATTCTGCATTGAATGAGACCAGCACATATTTTTTGGACCACCTGTTTCCATACTAGTGCTCTTCAAAATTGGACCAATTTTACATGTTCATGAAAAATTTTCATTTTAATCTCTGTTTTTTGGTAATATCATTGAAGCTTGTAGTCGTTCATAAAAACGATATGGAGGGATAAATTCTGCATTCAATGAAACCAAAAGTGAATTTATTAGACCATCCATTTGTGTACAGCTCCTCATTAAAGTTGGACCATTTCTCATCGTCAATGAAGACAATTTCAAATATAGTTCTTCAGTAATTCTTATGTACACTCTCTTAAATACAGAACTATAGTAACCCATTGTCTTGTACTTATTTAATATAGTAAAAGAATAAAATATTAAAATTTATGGAGGGATAAATTCTGCATTCAATGAAACCAAAAGTGAATTTATTAGACCATCCATTTGTGTACAGCTCCTCATTAAAGTTGGACCATTTCTCATCGTCAATGAAGACAATTTCAAATATAGTTCTTCAGTAATTCTTATGTACACTCTCTTACATACAGAACTATAGTAACCCATTGTCTTTTACTTATTTAATATAGTAAAATAATAAAATATTAAAATTTTATAAAAATTTGAAAAATAACTAAAAAAGTTTTTCATATATCTAAGGTTAAGAACTGAGACCTTGTATGCGACAGATGTCAGAAAAAGTTCTGGCTCAAAAAGTGTTGTATGTGAAAAAAGTATATGTAATAATAAAATGATGCAAAGGAAGACAATGCACGACCTGAAAGTAATAAATGATTATGCTCTAAATTAAAAAAAATCAAAGCAATCAAAATTTTTATTAAAAAGTTTGCGTATGTTTTTTAACTCCCCTGTAAAATTATATGTTGTCTCCATTATTAACCCTTGATATAATATAGTGATACCCATTCAACTGATATAAAGGAGGCAGGAAGAGAGAGACACTCCTTGAAATTAAGTAGTGGTTATTATATTTCATAATTACAAAATTTACATAAATGTATGAGATGAAAAGGGTAAAAGTAGGTATGTAAACAAATTTCTCATACGTCGACGTTTGACTGTCATTGCACCACTCAGCTCCTCAAAGTCTGTAATTTCCGAGTCCAACCCCCTGTCACTCGGCTCCTCAAAGTCAGTAATTTTCATCACCTCATACATACAGTGCAGGTCTTCATCAACATCTGGTTCGTCAGTTTCATCTGGTTGGAGGGAGTTAGTGCATGAGTTCCCCTTGCAGTTAACACAAATTAATGAGCACTTAATACCTGCTTTCCGACACCCACAACTACCTGCACAGCCTTGTTGCATTTGCAAGAAATTGTTGAGAGAAGAGACTGTGGAGCTGGTTCTTTGGAGGTAGGAATGGGGCCAAGACCAAACTCTGAAGCCTGCCATCCCCAGAGGAGCGGATCCATCTGGTGTCCTATCCACATTTGTACTTGTAAGTAGGTCCTCAAGCAATGCTGGTGAGCTGCTTCTGATGTGGAAGGGATACTAGGGTGAATTTGGATTTCACAATAGCTTTGGAAAACAGGTCGAATCGCAATTTGTCTACAGTATCTCCTGCTGTACCTCCATAGAGGGTTGTTAAAAATCAGAGGCCAGCTTTGACAATAGCTTCAGCTTGAGTGTCACGCTCTAAGAAAGGTTTGATTTCTTCCAGAAGACATTTATTTTTGACCAGTAGATTGACCACCTTCTTCTTGCCCTGACCGAAGAGTGCTGACGTTGTGTCACATCCACTTATGGCGTGGAGAAATATGAGTGGCCTTCTGATGTTGTTTGCCAGTTTGAAACTGCTGGAACCAAATACTTTTGATGAGGTATTTCCTCTTCCAGGTTTCAAGAAATATATATTTGTTGATGGTGTGGCTAGGGCATTGAGCACGATGAGAAGGTCCGTATCCTCACCAACAACCACAACCTTCTCATGTTCCTGTGATACCTCAAGCGCTATGGCAACAATTAGGTGATCTGTGTCTTCATTAGCTTGATTTACTGAGAAACCTTCAGCATCAAGCCTCAAAATAAGCAAGCTAATGAGAGGTGCTAGGAAAGGAAGTGCTCCTGAGTCATAGTCACCATCAGTAACTCGGTAAAGATGACCTCAGGAGTAGTGTGTCTTTTGCTTCAGGGGAGGCGCTCAGCATATTTAATGCTCTTGGTGGGCAGAATATGCTCTTGGTGGGCAGGTCTTCTGGGCAGCCATCGAACACCACACTTGTCGCACTTCCGCTGAAGTGTCTTTTTAAATGTTCATTGTATCTGGTTAGCATTAACTGGAATGTTTCACCATTATTCCATACAACCCGGTGGAGAAGAAATCCACCATCGATGACAAATGCTGATTCTTCCCGGTTCACATCATTCAGTGGTGTGAACAATTCATATAACACTGACTTGGGAGTCTTCCTCATTCCAGATGCTTCAAACAGAGAAAGAGGATAGGGTGCCAGCTCATATCGGAAGAATTCTTTAAGCTGTTCTTCAGATTTCTTGAAAAGCGCTATCCAGTAGAATACGGTTTCAGGTTTCACTGGTACATCCTCCCATGAATGGTCACTTTAGATTTAAATCCCGGTATACTTATCACTCTTTTCTTTCAGACAAACTTGATGTTGTCAAAGGTTTGGCCAACTAGGGTGAGCATTGAGTGTTTGCCCATTTCAAAGGCTCTGTGACAGTTGATTAAGTCATACCCGACGTTTCCTGTGCTGATGGACATAACAAATTTAGTAACAGGAAAAGGATCATGGGATTGAAACCACTCAATAAATTTCTGAAGGTCTGCATTGTCACACTGAACTCTAGCATCCCTCGCATCAACATGTTGCTCTGAGGTAGTGAGTCGCGTGAAACACCGGCACTTACCACCGCGTGACGTGTCATTCTCTATGGGTAAATAACTGCGTTGTTTGGCATGCGTCCACCCCAGAAGAAAGGTGGGTACTGGCGAGACCTGGCCAGAAAAAGCTCGTACCTGGGCCACACCAGTCCTTTTGTCTGCGGGTGGCACCGGGCACCACTACAGAACAACAAACTGGGTCACCTAGTGGGCGGACACAGGATGCTGCCACCTGGTATGCACAATATTCTAGTAAAGTAAAAGCTGCTCTTCCAAATGGTGCATTTTAAATTAAAATCAGAGGTGACCTATATAAATACATTTGCCTCCAAATTTGGTCAAATGAAGGGTTCTGATTTTTTGAAAGTAACTTTCTGAACAATTACCTTAGGAATTACAAAAGATACAGTTTAGTCATTATTACACTGGCTTGCCAGGCAGAATGTATGCACGAAGGCAGAATAACAAAGTGCAAAAAGGCTTTGCCGTTTAATAAGGGATTGCCAAAGTTGACCTTAAATTTCTTGTCACGGAATTTACCTCTGACTTTGAACAGTTTTTTAATTTTTTTTCAATTTTTACTTATGATAATGTTCTTTTGAGTTCTCTGCATAAAACTAATCTAGAGGCCTAGATTTGTAAATGTGAAGTACCTTACGTGCAATGCAATGAAAGTACAAACTTAGCCGTACAGAAACAAACTTAGCCGTACAGAAACGGGTGGTCCATTTCACTTTTGGCTTCATCAAACGCAGAATTTATTCCTCTATATCTTTTGTATGAACCACTTTATTGACAGATGGGTTAGTTTCAACGATATTACCAAAAAACAGAGGTTAAAACGAAAATTTTTCATGAATGTGTAAAACTGGTCCAATTTTGAAGAGCACTAGTATGGAAACAGATAGTCCAAAAAATATCCAGATGGTCTCATTAAATGCAGAATTTCATGCCCTACAATTTTTAATTGCACTATGTTTTCGATATTGTGAGTCATTTACGTGATATAATCACAAAACCGAAAAAATACCCCTTTTCGGGTGTATTTTTGCACCCCACCACTTTTCCACAACTCTGCCAAGGGGGAAAACTTAGGATAGTTATATTGGGCCACAAATGAAGCCATTAAAACAATAAAACCTTTTGTAGCAATTATTTCCGATTTGTCTAATTTTTAGCTTTAACCGTACTGGACTATTAATCCACTTACTAGGCATGTAGTCCTCCAGGCCATGATTTACAATCTATTTAAACTTTGCCCACAATTCCTCTATGTCCTTCTTTCTCTAATAAATTCTGGCCTGTTTGTAGTTACAAGATGTTTCCATTGCATGCAGATTGCCTCACTAGCTGCTCAAGATGGTTTCCAGAAAACATGTTCATAAGTACTTCACAACACTGTCTGTCTGTACCACCTGCAATGGATCCATAGATGTCCCAGTGTCCACTCAGTAGGTTAAAGTCACTTCCAGCTAGTACTACACATGACTCGAGGAAGATGGCAGCTGTTCATCCTTGAAATCTGATGGTGTAAATTGTTTTGTTCCTACCACACAACCTTGCTCATCCTGCTATCAGAGCCTCTGCCAGGCTGCTAGCTACAAAAGCAGTTTGGCCAGGCATGCAGAGAGACTGTTGTGCCTGGGCACAAACATACAGGAGTTGCAAATACGGCAAAGTAGTTAGGCATGTGTTCACACCAGATGAGTGCTTTCCCACACCAACAGCAAGATTCACTCACATTCATATAGACATTCACAGGCACCAGACAAACAACAAATGCCTCAGAGCTCTGCAGAGGCCACTTCCTCCCAATACCATACCAGTTCGAGCACACACTGTTAGGATAGTGAAGTGCATGTTGCCACAAGTAAAATATGCTCCTGGTTTTGTGATGACGGCACCTCGTTAAGATGCTCACCAAATTCAGCAGATCAAGCATTCTTGCCAATGGTTAGCTGCTTGCTTGGTCTGCATAAGATCGTATGCCGAAGTGACAGCAGGCAATGGCAAAACTGGCATTGTCACCACACTCTTCGTATGCTGCTAATGCAAGTCTCCAAGAAAGGGTCCATATGTGTTCTGACCATGCAGCCAGCCACATCACAGCCAGTCAACACTCCAAAAACAAAACTTCCTCAGCGAGGGAAGGAGAAAGTGAGGTATGTGTCATTTCAAATCGTTGCTTCAGCATGACATGGACTTCAGCTCTTCAAAAAAGGGGGCAGCTGATGTGGCAACATTAATTGATATTGTGTCATCACCAATGCAAATATGAATATTATTGCAGCCTCAACTTCTAGCCCTGGCTATTTTGTTGGTTACTGTGCATGTCACACATGATATTTTAATAGTGAGTATGTTATTCACCATGTTCTGCATTATATTAAAGGGATTAATAACCAATCCCATACATCTTACACCTAACATTTCTAGTTTATGCAGTAGGATTATGTGGTCAGCAGTGTCAAAAGCTCTTGACAGACCGAAGATGATGCCAGTTACATCATCACCTTTGTACAGTACTGCAAGAACAAGTCTTGTAAACTGTGTTATAATAGACTCTGCTGAAGACTCTGGGTGAAGGCATGGGCTTCAAAGTAAGTGCAGCAGATACTGGCAATCTCCATTCATGTAGCAACATCAGTTTTAGGGATTGGCTGTTTAAGAACAGACACAAAGAAGGTAGCGAACATAGGAGGCTGAAAGGGATTACAGATCTTTTTAGTGTCACCAGGCAAGATATGCTTTGTGGTTATGATCTCTCGTATCTTCCTTCCTTCAAGAAAGACACTGTAATCCCTACTCCAGACAGGGTGGTCCCCAGAGCAGTTTACACACTTCACAGGAGATGAACAACCAACTCCTTCATGGGCAGTCTTCCCACATCTGCCACAAGTGGCTTCTCCCTTAAATCTGACAGTAGTGTCCCCAAAGTCTTGCACTTAAAGGCTGCATGCTGAGTCGAAGGAAACCTGCCTTGACGTGCTCTGGAAGTTTCATGTTGTTGAAAGAAATTATAGAGTCCGATTACACTAGATGGCCATCCACTCTTTTCATTATATTTTGCAATCAACAATGCCTTCTTGAGCCCATTCATTTTTCAATTCTTCTCTGGGAATGTCAATGAGATCCCTGCAAGTCACAACACCTTTCTTGTAGTTCAAGGTGTTGTGTAGTTCTGTCTCTATTGCATACTCCCCAAGCCATGTAGCTTTTTGGAGGTTAGCTGCTTGCTGGGAATCAGAAGTTTCCACCAGCAATGCCCAATTGCACGAACTCTTGGCTGACTCTGAAGAGCCACAGATTTCCTCTAAGCCCCTTTGGATACAGAAGGGTGAAAACTTCTCAAAACGCCCCTCTTTTCACTTGTGTTCTGTTAGTGTAGATATCACCACTGTGAACAAGTCCAGAATCAGGAGGACTGGCTACAAAGAGCACTCTTGTGTGACTGGATGTTGGTACCTACCAGTGGCCTATTTTTTCTGCGTGCAGCACATCTTCAGACTAAGGTTTTTTTTTTTTTTTTTTTTTTTTTTTTTTTTTTTATCATCCTCTCAATCTGGGTGGTCAAGTCAAGACCCCCATTCCCTGTAACACACAATGTTCCACTGCCAGGCCACATGATGGTTGCTGAAGCATGCCTTCAGCTTACGGTGACAGAGGATCTGGGGAAGACGGGTGGCTGGAAAGGACTGATAATAAGCTGTGTCTAGTAAAGCCCACTATGGGTCCATGGCATACTTCCTTTCAGCCATAAAGACTAGAGGAGGTCCTCCTTATTTGTCTTCACATAGACCACATGCTTATGATGCATGGCTTCTTGCTACAGTGAGAGGGCCCTCCAACGTGTTGTGCTTATGGCCTATAGATTACTGGGCGCTACATTTCACTGGACTGCGTTTTATTGTCAGAACAGAGAGCAGCTGCTGTAGATTTGCTGGCAATCTTCCCTCTATTTTAGGTGACACTGAAACGAATGTAGTTTTGTGATGTGTCAAATTTGTTTCCTAAAATTATAGGGAGGTGTTCTTAATGAGTTACGAGGATAATTGACTCGCCCAGTCTTTTTTTTTTTCATTTTTTTTTTTTTTTCCATAAGTAACATTTCAATGTGTATTTCTCTAAGCTCTTCTGTGGTTTTACTTCTGTTTTAATCGCATGCAAAGCACCTTTCAGTCTTCTCCATTGCATTAAGGCGTGTGAGGTAGAGCGATTGGATGGGTCTAAACATGTAAGTTGGCAGTGAGTGAATGAGTGTCATTTTAAAGGTTTCCTCCTCACTGTGTGACAACAATTTTAGAAATTTTATCCACGTGTACACGTGTGTGTGTGTGTGTGTGTGTGTGTGTGTGTGTGTCAACCAGTCATGGTGACGAACTAGCTACAGACATGTCTGGTATCCTGTTAGACACACACACCTGCAAGCATGCAGAAGTGACACAACATGACGTGGCATGGGCTTGACTAATGTCTAAAGTAGTGCTGGAGGGAACTGACACCATGAATCCTGCAGCGGTGACCATAAATTCGTAACAGTATGGGGTGGTGGAGATCTCTTCTGAACAGCACGTTGCAAGGCATCCCAGATGTGCCCAATAATGTTCCTGTCTGTGGAGTTTGGTGGCCAGCAGAAGTGTTTAAACTCTGAAGAATGTTCGTGGGACCACTCTGTATCAATTCTGGACGTGTTGGATGTCACACTGCCTGCTGGAATTGCCCAAGTCCGTCTGAATTCACAATGGACATGAATGGATCCAGGTGATCAGACAGGATACTTACATATGTGTCATGTTACTGTCATATCTTGAGGTATCAGGGGTCCCATATCACTCCAACTGCACACACCCCACGCCATTACAGAGCCTTCACTAGCTTGAACAGCTCCCTGCTGACATGCAGGGTTCATGGATTCATGAGGTTGTCTCCATACCCATACACGTCCATCTGTTTGGTACAATTTGAAACAAGACTCGTCCAACCAGGCAACATGTTTCCAGTCATAGTAGTAGAAGTAGCACCAACAGTCCTGTTGTGCTAACGGGCACAGGTGAGGCATAAAGCTTTGTGTCGGACAGTCATCAAGGCTCCAAAAGCCCATATTGCCAATGTTTCGTTGAATGGTTTGCACGCTGACACTTTTTGATGGCCCAGCACTGAAATCTACAGCAATTTGCGGAAGGATTGCACTTCTGTTGCGCTGAATGACTCTCTTCAGTAGCCATTGGTTCCGTTCTTGCAGGATCTTTTTCCGTCCACCACGATGTTGGAAATTTGATGTTTTACTGGATTCCTGATATTCACAGTACACTACTGAAATGGTCATATAGGAAAATCTCTGCTTCAACATTACCTCGGAGATGCTGTGTCCCATCACTCGTGCACCACCCATAACATCCCATTCAAACTCAATTAAATCTTGATAACCAGCCATTGTAGCAGCAGTAACTGATCAAACAACTGTGCCAAACACTTGTTGTCTTATATATGCGTTGCCGACAGCAGTGCCGTATTCTGCCTGTTTACATATCCCTGTATTTGAATATGCCGGAGTGGCCGAGCGGTTCTAGCCACTACAGTCCGGAACCACGCGACCGCTACGGTCGCAGGTTCGAGTCCTGCCCCGGGCATGGATGTGTGTGATGTCCTTAGGTTAGTTAGGTTTAAGTAGTTCTACGTTCTAGAGGACTGATGACCTCAGAAGTTAAGTCCCATAGTGCTCAGAGCCATTTGAACCATTTTTATTTGAATATGCATGACTATACCATTTTCTTTGGCCCTTCAGTATATAGTACTTTTTGCATTTCCGTGTTATATTCTGTTTTGTCATATAGTGTGCTAACGCGATTTTTATGTCTACCAGCATGTGATAGTAACCAGGTTCCAGTGGCATATTTTTTATCAATACACTTCCTGAACTGTTACCTGCAGCACTGACGTTTTCTTTCCACATTTCTGCATTTAGAACATTGTATTTATTCATTAACGAAACCCCGATATTGTTTCTATTAAAGAAAGGGTGTAAGAATTTCTTCGGCTTCATCTACACTTTCTGTGATATGTCCACATGGTGAACCAAACTTTTCATCATTAAGGCGAACTGTCTGGCTTCACTTACGTCATATTGATGTTAATCTTTCACAATTACTTCCAGCACAGCACTTCACATTTCATAAGCACCCTTCACAAACATTGCACTAACAAGGGAACGTCCGACATGTCGAAATCTGCCCTGAAATTTTTACTGGGGGAATACATCGAAAGAAACACAAGGTCAAAAGTTAAGCTGCTAAGAAACACTACAAGCACTTTCTTAAAAATGTCGAAAACTAATAAATTCTTAGCTCGACAAGGGCTGGTATATGTACCGTACACCTCTACCTCAGTTCTGGCAGACAGTACATGCTCAACGCCACTGGCACATATCGTTGGTTGATGGCACATATATGGGTAAACAAGTAAAACAGCACAAAGCGAATGTAATTTGTAAAGTGAATTTCAACTTCCGTTGATAGTTTCTATGACACAATTTTCGCAGTTACTATTTACTAGAATTTGCAACTCATTTAATATCCATAATAATTAGCAGTTGCCTTTGAAGTGTTGCCCAGTGTTAACAATGAAGATAAGAGTGGATTAATTTTCTTTGTGTTTTCTTCGTATATGCTTGCTAATGGCATTTTTTTTTTTAGCAGGATCCAGAGTTTAAAGTTTCATTTAAGCAACTGCCAAAAAAAAAAAAGAAAAAAAAAGCTCTAGTGCGCATGCGCAGCTACGACGACGTAGAAATCCTTGTTTGTCTTTTCACTCTTTAAACACTTCTCGTCCCATTTCTGATTAGATTCCGGCGTATAGTGGTGAATAAACATCTGATATGCTTTCCTTACAACTAACACTGAAGTGTAAACGTGAAATGGCCGAACGCAGGACCTGTAATAGCTTCGAAAAGATTGAAAAACGCGCCACAAGCAAGACACAAATCACATGAAGTGTATACCACTCCAGCTCAGGCAGCTATGAGCATCCGCGAATCTCACACCGTGGCAGGACAAGAAAAATTTTTCCGGGTAGATTCTGGCTGCTTGATCTCACTGCTTAGTGCTTATACACAAAATGGCCACACACCAAGTAGTCAAAGCCGGAAGAGGCGCTGCTTATACGCGATTTCAGCTCTGTGTCTGCGCGCCAAGGTGCCTGGCAGCTGCTTACACGAACCTTAACAGTAATATGGAAAAACTATTCGAAAGATTTGAAAATGCTTATGAGAGTCAGTGTACCATTATTCAGGGAGATTTACAAGACTGTGTCCTTTGAATTCAAATGAGATCAAAATTATTGATATCCAGGCTACTCTGACCTGGTTAAACGGAATCAGGAAATTATATGGTAAGGGAAGTAGCAAAATTACGAAGTTTTCACCAGCTGAACATACATGGGAGATTTATGTAAATTGATGATGGGGGGGGGGGGGGGGGGGGAGAAAGGAAAGGAACTGATGGTATCTGCTGCATTCGGGTTTTATGCGGTATCAATGGCAATGAGTGAAAATACGAGCCGGACTGAGAATCAAACCTGGGATCGTCTGCTTACTAGCAGCAACTCTGTTAACCATTGTGCCACCCATACACAGTGTGTATTGCAAGTGCACAGATCATCTTGACACGTTACCCACCTGACTCTCATTCCCACTTAGCATCACCTATCTGCAGTCCCTGTATATGTTCTTCACACTTGCTAATTTTTAGATTCCCACAGAAGGTCAGAGATAAATGTATATCTGCAGTGAAGGTTGTAGATTTCTTGCCCATCGAGGTGAATCAATTTAATTAATGTGCAGTGTCGAAAATAACAGACATTACACATTCATATAATTGATTCACCACAATGGTCAATCAGTCCACAACCTTCAGTACATATGCACATTTAAATCTAACCTTGTGCAGGAATCTAAAAATTAGCAAGCATGGAGAATATGGACAGGGACTGTGGATATATGGCGCTAAATGGGAATGTGAGTCAGCTGGGGAGTGTGCCGAGATAGTCCATGAATTTGCAGTAACCACTGCGTCCGGGGGGACACAGTGGTTAATGCAACTGCCTGGTAAGTGGGAGATCCCATGTTCGATTCCGAATCCCGCACACATTTTCACTCATCGCCATTGATTCCGCATGAAGTCTCGATGGTGCTGATATCATCAGTTCCTTCCCTTTCTTTTTCTTTTTTTTCTTTACCCACCACTTTTTATGTGCATAATATGTATCACATCTGTGGATTCCATGTTGTGTCTTGTTCTTTCGGACATATGGGAAAGAACACATACCATGCATTAATATGATAGAGGGCATATCTTTAATAGGTAATACTGTAGAGAAAATCGTAGGTGATATGAAGATGAAGCTTCTTCTTATCCCCTAAAATGCTGCGTATGAGGTCAACTAATCAGGTTTAGTGCAAGAACAGCATGCAAACCCCACTTTATCATTCCAGGCGTAAAAAAAAAGAGCAGTATCGCCTGTTTAGTAGATGAACACTCTGGCTCTTCTGTGTACAACAATTCCAGTGATAAGTATTAATGGATTACTATTTCCACAGCTTTATACCCATCTTCAGGAGCTTCAAGGCAAATAGGGCCTTTTTTTATGAAAAGAGCTGTTCAGTTACGAAAATCTTGCAATCAATGTAGAAAAACCTGGAAAAATAAAGAGAGTAATTTTCACTAGTGCATCTGAAACGTCTTCTCACCAGTTGCAGAAAATAATTCATTGCTTTTGTTGAAGTCTTAGCTTGGACGTACTGACACCTCAGCCTTTAGGAGGACGATAAAACTACTGTTAATATAGTTTGGATCCCACCTGCAACTGACAGTGCGGCTTAGGCTCTCGATAAAGGAATTTTTCGACAGTGTAAAGCATTTTTGAGAAAATTGTTGGACTATATAATTCCGATAGCTCTCTGTCATTTCAGTTTATCAGCGGAACAGTAACCACATCAGTCTCAATAGAACTAGAAATTGCTGTGAAGTGCCTGAATGCGTTAATTTATCCTTTATCTTTTTTTTTTTCGTCTTTGAATAGACGCTTCGCTCTTTGGAGACGACTACAGGGAATAAGCAAGTAAACGTTTCTACGTTGGTAAAATATAAATTATTAAAAAATTATTCATAAGATCTGTGTTACAGGAATTTTTATTAAATATTTCATGTGAATAAATTAAAAGCTCTTACTGATGCAGGTACTCTGTAATGTAACGCCATATGCTCACTGCCTTAAATTTCTGTCCTCTGCTGGTCACTTATGTATCAATTACATTTGCAGTAGTTTAGCTGTCGATATGAACTGCAAGTTATTCAAAAAATTAGTAATTTGGAACATTTATGGTATGGTTTAAGTACTTAAAACTCGGCTGTGTGCACTTTAGACTTCGCGCTACGCAGCACTACGTTTTGTTTTCACAGCTGTGTCTGCTTGTCAGCGTACTTTGCACACTAGGCAGGAAGGGTTGTAGAACCAGCGTTGCAAGCGGTTCTTCATGCGGCAAAATGACGAACTTCACCGTCTTTCTTAAATACCTGCAGAGTGCCTTAGCTGCTGAATCTTGGACATTGCATTTCTTTCGGTGTATTCTTCCTGTATGTAAAATTTCTATGTAGGGTTCGGCATGTTGTACTGGACCATTCCCTTGTCAGTTCCACAGTTTACCTAATTTTGCTTCCATGAAGCAACCTAAATAATACTAGTTATGTATCACTACATATGTTCTGGCACGTTTATCATTTTTTCGCATAGAAGGCAATTTACTGACGGTAATTTACCGGTATTTATGGAACGCCGTCATTTTGTACATCTTCTAGCAAGCTGTAGCCACGGAACAACAAAATATAACCTGTGCAAGGCCTTTGTTATGACATGGAACAGAGGACGACAGCAGCACTCCAAGTGGTCCGAATTTGTGGAAATATGACGTGATAATCCATATTTTTAACACGAAATACGCGATTTAGATGACAATATTTTTCATTTATTCTTTATAGATGGGCCCAGTAATCTAGCAGTAAAGCATATGCCTGGAAACTGAAAGGTTTCTTTTGCAACATCGAGAAATCTCAATCAAAAACTAACATTAACTTTTCATGGTTGGAGTTCACAATCATGTAAGATTTTGTAAATGACATAGTAATCACCTTTCGGCTGTAAAATTATTTATTTGTAAGACCCAGTATTACAATTTCGACTATGTGGCCATTGTTGGGTGGAAATATAGCGCTTTAGTATATATTTAAATCTAAAAGCTAGTTTCATCCCAGTGTGTTCTTGATTACAACATCTTGTGTGTATTGCACTCTTTGAACTGCATTGCATTTATATTGCTCATATTCTGCTACATTTTTGCTCATATCCATAACATTGTACAGAGTAAATGCAGGGCTGTACTGAGGCCACGGCGAGATAGGCCCCTACCAACCACACAGGGGTATTAAAACCGTCCAAAAATGACACTTTAAGAATTAACCAGGAAAAGTACATGGATTCTCCTACCCTATGCGTTCCTGTCTTCTGCCCATAAGAAGAAGCCTTTCCCTCAGCCTGAAACTGTAAATGCTCACTGTTGTCAGAGTCTCATTTCGTTTAAGTGGCATCATAAAGCAGGGAAGGGAGAGCGGAAAGATGGAAGGAGTATATAGAGGGTCTATGTAAGGGAGATGTACTTGAGGGCAATATTATGGAAATCGAAGTGGATGTGGATGAAGATGAAATGGGAGATCTGATACTGCGTGAAGAATTTGAGAGAGCGCTGACAGATCCAAATCGAAGCAAGGTCCCAGGAGTAGACAACATTAAGTTACAACTACTGATAGCCATGGAAGAGACAGCCACGATAAAACTCTTCCATCTGGTGAGCAAGATGTATGAGATAGGCGAAATACCCTCAGACTTCAAAAAGAATATAATAATTCCAATCCCAAAGAAAACAGGCGCTGACAGGTGTGAAAATTACCGAACTATCAGTTGAATAACTCATGGTTGCAAAATACTAAAACGAATTCTTTACAAACGAATGGGAAAACTATTAGAGTCCGGTCATGGGGAAGATAAGTTCGGATTCCATATAAATGTTGGAACATGTGAGGCAATACTGACACTACGACTTATCTTAGAAGATAGGTTAAGGAACGGCAAACCTACGTTTCTAACATTTTTAGACTTAGAAAAAGCTTTTGACAATGTTGACTGGAATAGTCTCTTTTAAATTCTGAAGGTGGCAGGTGTGAAATACAGGGTGCGGAAGGCTATTTACAATTTGAACAGAAAACAGATGGCAACTGTAAGAGTCAAGGGGTATGAAAGGGAAGCAGTGGTTGAGAAGGAAATGAGACGAGGCGGTAGCCAATCCCTGATGTTATTCAATCTGTATATTGAGCAGGCAGTAAAGGAAACAAAAGAAAAATTTGGAGTAGGAATTAAAAACCATGGCGAAGAAATAAAAACTTTGAGGTTTGCCAAAGACATTGTAATTCTGTCAGAGAAAGCAAAGGGCCTGGAAGCCCAGCTGAACCGAATGGGCAGTGTCTTGAAAGAGGGATATAAGATGAACATCAACAAAAGCAAAACAAAGATAATGGTGATGCTGAGGGAATTAGATTAGGAAATGAGACACTTAAAGTAGTAAAGGAGTTTTGCTATTTGGGGAGCAAAATAACTGAAGATTGTCGAAGGAGAGAGGATATAAAATGTAGACTGGCAATGGCAAGGAAAGCGTTTCTGAAGAAGAGAAATTTGTTAACAGCGAGTATAGGTTTAAGTGTCAGGAATTCGTTTCTGAAAGTTTTTGTATGGAGTGTAGCCACGTATGGAAGTGAAACATGGACGATAAATAGTTTGGACAAGAAGAGAATAGAAGCTTTCGAAATGTGGTGCTACAGAAGAATGCTGAAGATTAAATGGGTAGATCACATAACTAATGACGAAGTATTGAATAGGATTGGGGAGAACAGAAGTTTGTGGCACAACTTGACTAGAAGAAGGGATCGTTTGGTAGGACACGTCCTGACGCATCAAGATATTACTAATTTAGTATTGGGGGGAAGCATGGAGAGTAAAAAGCGTAGAGGAAGACCAAGAGAAGTATACAATAAGCAGATTCAGAAGGATGTAGGTTGCAGCAGTTATTCGGAGATGAAGAGACTTGCACAGGATAGAGTAGCATGGAGAGCTGCATCAAACCAGTCTCTGGACTGAAGACCACAACAACAACAGCATCATAAAGAAATTATTTCGACCTAACAGTTGTCATATAGGTTAAATGTCAACAATGCACTTGGTTCATACAGCTGAAGCCTACACAGCTAGTTCATGTTTAGCAATGGATCTCTTCGCTACGGAATTATGAAATCTTAAATGTTTGTGAGCAAGCGTGGTAGCAAATATGGATACTATTTGACCAGAGACTTCCGATATTTGCCCATTTCTGGCAACTAAGGATCAGAGTGAAACTGTTTAACATAGAGTGCTTCAAAGTATTTGATAGAGCAGTAAGTGGAGTGGGAAACAAATCTCACTTATCATGCACCTTTTCATCTCACTTTCATTTTCTGTCGAAAACGCCTTAAACGAGAGCGCTGTATTTTATTTTTAAAATTATAGAAAATTTTGGTGCCAAATAGCACAGAAATATTAATACAGCTGAGCTAGTTAACGAAACTGCAGCTTTCAAATTTTCGGAGAAAGATCTAATGAAGTGCACCATTAAGGCCAATTCACCACCAAAATATGCATTTAAAATGGGAGCATCCACACTGGCTGCCCCGTCATGTCACATCACATCACGGCACTGTCAAGGTTTCTCAGGAAGAAAGTGTTGGCAGCTGACGTCGTTTGTCCATTGTTACTCACATTACCCCAGCCTCATTTGTTTGTGATATGTGGTCATGCACAGATTTTCATATTTCGTTTCGTTACGGTTTTTGTGGTTGATATCGGTTGTTTGTTATTATAGTACAGATTTGTTATAAATCGTTTTGTTATTTGTTTTGTTAAAATTTACAATAATTGATGAAAGATTAATTGACACAGTTAAACAGCATTCTGAATTGCACTACATAAGCGTACTAAATTACTTGTCCTCTGCTACACTTACAAAGTGGATTTTTACACATACTAGTGCGATAGTTCATGTTTAGCAATGGATCTCTTCGCTACAGAATTATGAAATCTTAAATGTTTGTGAGCAAGCGTGGTAGCAAATATGGATACTATTTGACCAGAGACTTCCGATTTTTGCCCATTTCTGGCAAATAAGGACCAGAGTGAAACTGTTTAACATAGAGTGCTTCAAAGTATTTGATAGAGCAGTAAGTGGAGTGGGAAACAAATCTCACTTATCATGCACCTTTTCATCTCACTTTCATTTTCCGTCGAAAACGCCTTAAACGAGAGTGCTGTATTTTATTTTTAAAATTATAGAAAATTTTGGTGCCAAATAGCACAGAAATATTAATACAGCTGAGCTAGTTAACGAAACTGCAGCTTTCAAATTTTCGGAGAAAGATCTAATGAAGTGCACCATTAAGGCCAATTCACACTGTCTGTCACATCATTTTCTGTTCCACCAAAATATGCATTTAAAATGGGAGCATCCACACTGGCTGCCCCGTCATGTCACATCACATCACGGCACTGTCAAGGTTTCTCAGGAAGAAAGTGTTGGCAGCTGACGTCGTTTGTCCATTGTTACTCACATTACCCCGGCCTCATTTGTTTGTGATATGTGGTCATGCACAGATTTTCATATTTCGTTTCGTTACGGTTTTTGTGGTTGATATCGGTTGTTTGTTATTATAGTACAGATTTGTTATAAATCGTTTTGTTATTTGTTTCGTTAAAATTTACAATAATTGATGAAAGATTAATTGACACAGTTAAACAGCATTCTGAATTGCACTACATAAGCGTACTAAATAACTTGTCCTCTGCTACATTTACAAAGTGGATTTTTACACATACTAGTGCGATATTTAATATTTTATAATGAAACAGATTGCAATATGGCTGCGACCTGAAACAAAAAAGGTACTGTGCGTTGAATCAAATTGATTAGTAAGAAGAATTTATTTTTGTGTTGTCATGCATTTGTAGTGTTTCACAAAGAAATTAAAAGAAACCTTCAGACATAGTTAGTTGTTTGTTTGAATGTATGTTTGTGGAAGGCGTATTTATTGTTAATTAGCTCTCTGGATTGTGTGTAAAACAGTTTTACAAGCATCAGTAGCAATATTGATGTGGTTTCACTAGCTAAGAATAAGGTACTTGAACTATTAAAAACCAAATACATCTTGATATGACATCAGAATAAAATATGACAATACAAGGTGCCTGAGCTGGAATACTAGGGAGAAAATCCAATTCCCTGAATACTGGGATGGCCTCCATGACATCAGAGTTTTGTCAGCAGATCCAAGCCTGTCTGCTGACATTTTTCCGTCTGAGATCTATAGCCACTGCATCTCCTAACTCTAAGTTTGCTTTTTTCCACTCTATGTCTTTAACACCACACCAGGAGCAAAAGACTTTCACTCAGAGGTGTATAGTTACTTATAGAATTCCTGCATACTCCTTCTTCTAACTCCAGTTCCTCTAACGCATCCTGGAGGCGATCCAGTGACAGTTCCATGCACACAGATGTCAAATGCATACATTAATTCAATTACCCAAAGCAAAGTGGTGGCTATTGCTGTAGCCACACACTTTGTCCTAAGTTGCACTCCACATGTTCTACGTTTAAAACAGCTGCAGGGAATAGGATCGTAACAACTTATCTTCGTTTAAACGTGCAAATACCAGGCTGGGGAGAAGCCCCCTTGTCCTAAGTTTAACTTTGCATGAGCTATGTTTAAAAAACTGCAGGGGGTAGTGTAGTAGCAATTCATCTTTGTTTAAACAAGCAAATACCACGCCAAGGAGAGGTCCCCTTCATGCAGTCATAAAGTTTGTGGTCAAGAAGGTTGCCCAAAGCTGCTACGAGTCCTGTCACTGCACACCACTGCTGATGTCAGAAGACAGGGCCATGGAGCTCGCTGTGGAGTGTAAGCCATGAGGGATCCCAAGGCAAAATTACTTCTACTTTAACCCAAACAGCAGGTAAGGAGTAACAGAAGTAGAACTGAGAAAGGAATGCCAGGACTGAGGAGCACTTCAGTGGCTCCAGCTGAGTCTTCTCAATAGCAAATGAGTCAGGATGGTTACTAGTGAGAACACAAGGAAGTTGCTCCAGTCAGGTATACTCAGCAGGAGTGAGAGGGAAATGCTAGGACAGCTAGTGAGAAGCACCAATAATCTGTAACCCACACATGCATACATTCTGGATGGAAACCGAAGAATCAAGACACGCACATTCGCCCTCCTGGGTTGGATACTTGTACACAGGCTCTGAAGGAGAAGAAGAAGTAGATTCAAGGACTGTGCTTATAAATTTCATCACACAAATATGGAAGGAGCAAATGGTGGTAGTAAGATAATCAGACACCTCAGAACAGTTTTTTTTTTTTTTTTTCTTTATTGTATTTCAATTCCCCATCGGGGCGGGCTGGCAGCAGCATATGCGCTGCTCTTCAGCCGAAAGACATAGAACAAAACAATAGAAGACATTTAAAAACAGCAAAGGAAAGAAGAAGGCGAACATAGATATAAAAAAGGGAGAACATCATGGAAGGCAATATACAAAAAAAAAAACGGGGTGACTGTAAAATGGAGATAAAAAAAAAAAAAAACTGTTTAAAAGTAGCACACACAAAAGCCACACTCTGCGACGATTAAAAGAACACAAGGCACAGTATGACTGGAGCATAAAGGTGTTGACGGATGGCATAGCACACAACGTAACACTGACGGCGAACCTCAAGGCAGTACACAATTAAAATCACACCTCTGGACGCACACGAGAAACAGCACGAAACAACACTGACGTGGCACACTGATGTTGATCAATACAGAGGATCTGCCAGGTTCAAGGAGATGAGGGAGATCTGAAGAAGGGAGGGAGGGGAAGAGATGGGGGAGGGGAATGGGGGGCGCTCGGAAGAGGGCCAGGTAGGGAGGGATGTGGGAAGGAGAGAGGCAAGTATGGGGTGCAGGGTGTCAGGGGAGGGGGGGGTGGAGGAAAATCCGCTCTGGGAGAAGGAGGAAAGAGGAGAAGGGGGCCCTGGGGAGGGGGGGGGGAACAAGGCCGGGTTATGGTTGGAAGGAAGGGTATATGTCACGGCGAAGTTCGTCATCCGGGAGGGGGAGGCGTTGGAAATTGCCCTGATGAAGGAGATGGAGGGTGTGGAGGTGGAGAGAGGCAGGGATACAGCGATAGAGGCGCGGCAACGGGCGAGGGGTGGAGAGGAAGGAGGAAACCAGAGGGTGGGGGGGATCAACCCTGCGAACAATGTAAAGGATGCGGAGATGTTGGAGGAACAAGAGGAGGTGGGGGAAGGGGATCAGTTCATACAGGAGCCGTGTGGGGGAAGGAAGGCGGATACGGAAGGCAAGGCGGAGCGCATGGCGTTCAAGGATTTGGAGAGCCTTGTAAAAGCGGGTGGGGGCGGAGATCCAGGCGACGCTGGCATAACAGAGGATAGGACGGATGAGGGATTTGTAGGTGTGGAGGATGGTAGAAGGATGCAATCCCCATGTCCGGCCGGACAGGAGTTTCTCAGAACAGTTTTTTTTTTTTTTTTTTTTTTTTTTCTTTATTGTATTTCAATTCCCCATCGGGGCGGGCTGGCAGCAGCATATGCGCTGCTCTTCAGCCGAAAGACATAAAACAAAACAATAGGAGACATTTAAAAACAGCAAAGGAGAGAAGAAGGCGAACATAGATATAAAAAAGGGAGAACATCATGGAAGGCAATATACAAAAAACGGGGGTGACTGTAAAATGGAGATAAAAAAAAAAAAAAACTGTTGAAAAGTAGCACACACAAAAAGCCACACACTGCGACGATTAAAGAACACAAGGCACAGTATGACTGGAGCATAAAGGTGTTGACGGATGGCATAGCACACAACGTAACACTGACGGCGAACCTCAAGGCAGTACACAATTAAAATCACACCTCTGGACGCACACGAGAAATAGCACGAAACACAACACTGACGTGGCACACTGATGATGATCAATACAGAGGATCTGCCAGGTTCAAGGAGATGAGGGAGACCTGAAGAAGGGAGGGAGGGGAAGAGATGGGGGAGGGGAATGGGGGGCGCTCGGAAGAGGGCCAGGTAGGGAGGGATGTGGGAAGGAGAGAGGCAAGTATGGGGTGCAGGGTCTCAGGGGAGGGGGGGATGGAGGAAAATCCGCTCTGGGAGAAGGAGGAAAGAGGAGAAGGGGGCCCTGGGGAGGGGGGGGGGGGGGAAACAAGGCCAGGTTATAGTTGGAAGGAAGGGTATATGTCACGGCGAAGTTCGTCATCCGGGAGGGGGAGGCGTTGGAAATTGCCCTGATGAATCAGAACAGTTTTTTTTTTTTTTTTTCTTTATTGTATTTCAATTCCCCTATCGGGGCGGGCTGGCAGCAGCATATGCGCTGCTCTTCAGCCGAAAGACATAGAACAAAACAATAGAAGACATTTAAAAACAGCAAAGGAGAGAAGAAGGCGAACATAGATATAAAAAGGGAGAACATCATGGAAGGCAATATACAAAAAAACGGGGTGACTGTAAAATGGAGATAAAAAACTGTTTAAAAGTAGCACACACAAAAAGCCACACACTGCGACGATTAAAAGAAACACAAGGCACAGTATGACTGGAGCATAAAGGTGTTGACGGCTGGCATAGCGCACAGCGTAGCACTGACGGCGAACCTCAAGGCAGCACACAATTAAAATCACACCTCTTGACGCACACGAGAAAAGCACGAAACACAACACTGACGTGGCACACTGATGTTGATCAATACAGAGGATCTGCCAGGTTCAAGGAGATGAGGGAGACCTGAAGAAGGGAGGGAGGGGAAGAGATGGGGGAGGGGAAAAGGGGGGCGCTCGGAAGAGGGCCAGGTAGGGAGGGATGGGGGAAGGAGAGAGGCAAGTATGGGGTGCAGGGTCTCAGGGGAGGGGGGGATGGAGGAGAATCCGCTCTGGGAGAAGGAGGAAAGAGGAGAAGGGGGCCCTGGGGAGGGGGGGGGGAACAAGGCCGGGTTATAGTTGGAAGGAAGGGTATATGTCACGGCGAAGTTCGTCATCCGGGAGGGGGAGGCGTTGGAAATTGCCCTGATGAAGGAGATGGAGGGTGTGGAGGTGGAGAGAGGGAGGGATACAGCGATAGAGGCGCGGCAACGGGCGGGGGGTGGAGAGGAAGGAGGAAACCAGAGGGTGGGGGGGATCAACCCTGCGAACAATGTAAAGGATGCGGAGATGTTGGAGGAACAAGAGGAGGTGGGGGAAGGGGATCAGTTCATACAGGAGCCGTGTGGGGGAAGGAAGGCGGATACGGAAGGCAAGGCGGAGCGCATGGCGTTCAAGGATTTGGAGAGCCTTGTAAAAGCGGGTGGGGGCGGAGATCCAGGCGACGCTGGCATAACAGAGGATAGGACGGATGAGGGATTTGTAGGTGTGGAGGATGGTAGAAGGATGCAATCCCCATGTCCGGCCGGACAGGAGTTTCAGCAGGCGGAGGCGGGAATGGGCTTTCTGCTGGATGGTCAGGAGATGAGGGGTCCAGGTGAGGTGTCGGTCAAGGGTGAGGCCAAGGTATTTCAGGGTGGGGGTGAGTTGGATAGGACGACCATAAAGGGTGAGGTAGAAATCTTGGAGGCGAAAGGAGCGAGTGGTACGGCCTATGATGATTGCCTGGGTTTTGGAGGGGTTGAGACGGAGGAGCCACTGGTTACACCAAGTGGTGAACTGGTTAAGGTGGGTTTGGAGGGTACGTTGAGACCTTTGAAGGGTAGGATAGAGAGCCAGGAAGGCGGTGTCATCAGCATATTGGAGAAGGTGAACTGGTGGGGGTGGCTTGGGCATATCAGCTGTATACAAGAGATAAAGGAGAGGGGAGAGGACAGAACCCTGGGGGACGCCAGCCGTGGGATAAAAGATACGGGAGTTGGTGTTGTGGAGGGCGACATAGGAAGGACGGTGCGAGAGGAAGGAAGCGACCAGACGGACAAAATTGATAGGCAGGGCGTAGGTTTGGAGTTTAAAGAGGAGACCGGGATGCCATACACGGTCATAGGCATTTCAGAACAGTCAAACACACCGACTTATATGTGGAAGCCATGTAGCATTAACATTTGAGAATGAAGCGTACTATTACATATTTACAAGCTGAATCACACCCACAAAATTGCAACAAATACTTATGACAGGAAAGTATGATATTTTCTATCAGAGTAAGGCTCTGCACCACACTTGTACATCGTTTTTAAAGACGAAAAACTGAACTGCCACCACCAAAAGAATGCAGAGCTAACTGATGGCAGATGACTGTAGCATAGCCCACCAGCACAGCATAGGTTGCTAGTTCCATCTGGTGGAAGGAGTATGAACTCTATGCCTCGACAATGTAAGCAGAGGGTTACGGGAATGATGTGTGAAAGCTCAACTTACCGCGTAGCATCACACGTGATTCATGCTCGTTGGCCATGCTCCATGTTTCTGCATATCGACAGTGACCTGCAGGCCAGCACATGCAGCTCCACTGGCCATTTACGGCCAGATGACACAGCCATCCAAATTTTCCATCATGACACAGAACCTTTACAGTACATACTTAACATCAGCCACCTTCATAGGATTTATAAACGGTGTCAGGCGCCATACATACAGAAAGTCATTGAATTTTCAAGTCAATTTTACGGTGAAATCAACAAATAATGTATTGAAAGCGACGCCATCGAGGTTTGTGAAAGAACAGAGTGAGCCCCCCACATTTAAGAACAACATGAAACTGTAGGAACCTGATAATCTAGCATGCACAGTGATCTGTCAATGCCAGATTAGCAGATAAGCCAGATTATTAGGATCATTTTTAAAAACTTGGTTTAAAAATGGGATATAAACAAAACCTATAAATTCAACATACAAAAACAAGTAACAGGAGAGATCTAGACTTTTAACTGAAGCAGGTTGTGACGTCAATTTTTCAGTATAGTTGAGGATGTGATATTAAATTCACTCATAATATTATTTTGGTTTTCACCTTTTTCCAATTTTCATACGATGCTCTGTTTTTTATTGGATTGTCAGCATCACATGTTTGCGTACTGCCATTTTAGGCGCAGTTTTGCTACAAAAGCATAACATATTCACGGTATGTAAATTCGAACTTTTTACTGTGGCGTAGTGTATTTGACAGCCGTACAAGGAGCTAAATATTGATACAGTACAATGACTTTATTAAATAAATATTAAACGAAACCACACAGCACTGATACAAATGTAAGTACTGTCATGTAAGTAGTGAAAGAAGAATCGTTGATCCCAGCATAAAGCTAACAATAAAACTGGCTAATCTTGGCAAGAATAATCGCTCAGTGAGGCAGACATTTGTTACTGACTGCCCTGAACGGTTGCGATAGTTCTCGAAGGCATCTGACTGCATTGGCAATTGCTCCAAACTAAAAATACGGGTGAATCTCTGATGCGCGCCGAACTGTTGGGTCTACCGGATTATCGCAGTCTTACTGTATTTGCTAGGAACTCATTAATTCATTCATAATTCTGTAATAAACATTCTGTATTTCGCTCATGTTATCTTGGAACTCAACATTGAGTTTTTCTGTGTTGGCCCACTACTTTTTAACGTCGTGATTCTGTGTTACATGGAATAAACAAGCTGTTGTTAGGTTGAAAGATAAGGAATACGTGTTGTTGTTATTCTGTCTCCAGTAAGGGCATAAAACGTTTTCCAAAAATGTACAGCCGACTAGAGTTAGCAATAGACCTTCAGTTGTATGAATCACCTCGATACTTCACACCGGACATTTTACATTTCTACTATAACTTCAAATTCACAGAACAGGCGTAGTTCTGACATATGGTGGTACTATTCATTGAATTATGACGTTGTCTTTCTTGAGAATCATACATATGCACAGAAGGTGGTACCGCAGAACATGTAATGCGAAAATGGTGACGGTGATTTAATGCCGTCCAACAGTCCTTAAACATACTCCAGCTAGCAAGTTTATCACGCTAAAGTTGTAACTTTATGAGTTTGAAATTACTACCATGGACACCAAATACAACATTAATTCTGTCTGACACAGTCCATTTATATGTTCCCAAAGGTGCAAATAGAAATTGTTTACGAAATTCATGTCTGATTACTGCTCAAAAAAAAAAAAAACTGTGGTATATTCACATCATCCGCTATAAATTGATCTTCAGCGATGGTAGACACGATGCGACGAAACAGTAATGTCTTACAAGAGTAATAATCTGTTCCTCCTTATCCATGACACTTTAACAGAAATAACAGTCACCAGTGCTAGACCACAGCGCATATCAACACTTTCTGTTCTAACAAATACTTGACAACATAATTAGAGAGCAATTAAGATACATTCAGGAGATAAAAGTCAGGGGATACCTCCTAATATCGTGTCGGACCTCGTTTTGCCAGACATAGTGTATCAATATGATGTGACATGGCCTGCACAAGTTGTTGGAAGTCCCCTGCAGAAATACTGAGCCATGCTGCCTCTATAGCCGTCCATAATCGCGAAAGTGTAGCCGGTACAGGATTTGGGCATGGACTGATGTCTTGATTATGTCCCATCTCGGCCAGTCTGGGTGGCCCAATCAATTGCTCTCATTGTGCAGAATGTTTTTCGTACTAGTTGTGAACAGCTGCGGCTCGGTGACGTACGTTGCCATCAATAAACAGTTCATCATTGTTTGGTAACATGAAGTCCATGAATGGCTGAAAATGGTTAACAGGTGGCTGAACATAACCATTTTCACCCAATAATCGGTTCAGTTGGCACAGACGACCCAGTCTATTCCATGTAAATATAGCCCACACCAATATGTAGTCACCACCAGCCTGCACACTGCCTTCTTGACAATGTGGGTTCATAGCTTTGTGGGGTCTGCACCACACTCAAAACCTACTATTAACTCTAACGAATTGAAATCAAGATGCAGTTAAACAGAACACAATTTTCCAGTCCCAGTATTGTCACGAGCACAGCGGAGGTGCTGCAGTCCTCTGCCGCCAGAGTCCATTAACGTCAAATTTCGCTGCACTGTCCTACCGGATACGTTCGTCGTACGTCCCACATTGATTTATGTGATTTTTTCATGCAGTGTTGCTTCTTTGTTAGCACTTACAACTCTACATGAACGCCACTCCTCTCGGTCGTTAAGTGAAGGCCGTCTGCCATTGAAATGTCCGTGGTGAGAGGTAAAGCCTGAAATTTGATATTCTCGGCACAGTCTTGACACTGTGGATCTCGAAATATTGATTCCCTAACGATTTCCATAATGGAATGTCCCATGTTCCCACGCGCCTAGCTCCAACTGCCATTCTGCGTTCAAAGTCTGTTAATTCCCGTCATGCGGGCACAATCATGTCAGACACCTTTTCACATGGATCACCTGATTACAATTGACAGCTCTACCAACGCACATATCCCATGACTTTTGTCACCTCATTGTACATCAAGCATAGATTGAATCTCTCGAAAACGATGCAATGCTAGAAATATGCAGTCCATCTGCAAAGAAATCCATGATGAAATGAGGAGCAAAGGAATATGTCGCGAGATTAGTTGACAGCCAAGGCTCTGACTTTGCCATTAGACAAAATGTAATCCCAGGAGCCTTTTTTGTAAATTCGTAAACTGTATGAAGTGTAATTTTAGGAATTAATTAGCTAGGAGACATTTTGTGCACTGGAAGCGCGATAGAAGAGATTGAACGCACTGAATAATAGGTATGTGGACACTATACATAAACAGTAGATAAACATTAGTTTTGAGACGAACACTGAGGTGACTTAAAATTACCTATTGCTCACTTCCCGACAACACTATCAAGCTTTTTGCACATACATGTGTACATTGTAGGGCTGATAAAAAACACTGTGACCAAGATTATTTCCTCACAGCCATTTATTGTTTTACCAGATGGCCAGAAGTCGTCGCAATACATGACCGATCAGCTGAGCTGGTTCATGTGCGCACTCGTGAAATCAGGTTGGCGTTCTGTAAGACACAACTACAGATTGCTGGAGCCAATCTGAAAGTCAGCCATGCATAACTGCGTAGCTATGTGGCTGTAACCATCTCCGCATCCACCCACCCAGCAATGGAATGGTAGAATGATTTCACTGCATGCTCAAAACTGTCTTAATGTGCAGCTCATCATTAGGGTCCAAAGTATGGTCCCCAGTCCTACTCAGATTAAGAACAACAGTGAAAGAGGAGGGCATCGAAACTTAGATTCACCATTGTTTAAAATTGTTGTATCTGTGATTGTACCAAGCTAGAAAGTGGGTAGGCTGGCATTATTTTTCAGTGATGGATGATCAACAAATAAATCTTAGGAGGATTTCTAGTTTCAAATAGAGAACTGTTAATCAAGGGACACAAGTAGTTTCCAGTCGTTTCCTTATGGTACCGAACAAGCTGCTTCCAACTCATCTTATTCAGTTCCTGAAAAATTCTCAAAACACAAAATAATTCACTTGTGTAAAATGGAGACGAGAAAGGATCATAAATTAAAAGCGATTAATATGACTATGAGCAATTAATAACATTATTATTGGCCAGCACCAGGAGGTTACAAAATTACGTCCTGTTTCGAAGAGATCACAGCGGCAAAAGATACAAATGTAGAAGTAAGAAACATGAAGATCAGTTTTTTCATTTGTCAGCTGAGATATAACATAAGCATTTAACAGAGTCCCAGAAGCTTCGTTGTGAATGAAAATACTTTGTGTAACTACAAGAAAGAGAGTTCGCCGGTTTCCTTCTAAAACAGATAGACTTCACAAAACGCACTCAAAAAGAGCGCTATTCTTTCTTTATCCACAGACTACCTTTTAATATCACTTAGGAGAAATAATGGTATACCATACAATACTCTCCCACACAGTTGGTCTACAGTGAGAAGCTGAGGGTTCTGGTACAATTAATCACCCCATTACTGGCACAGCCTGTTGTCCACGAGATATGTACACAATATGTACACCAACCCATGATCAGAATTAGGAATATACAGCCTATGAACCCTGTCAGACCTGGAGACCAGAGTATGTTCTTGCACTGTCACCTGGAAAAACGTCACGGCTCCTTTCGCCATACCCTGTACCCCAGAGGGTAGTTGCAAGTGGAAGTCATAATTCGAAAATGAAAAAGCACTGTAAGACCGCGTTCACCGTTGAGAGTGCTCTCCTTACTCTCCCACAATAGTGCAAGATCCCCATATACTGGAGATACCCTGTTTCAAACATAAGGGGGTCTGATGTGGCGACATCACTAAGCCACTTCCCTACAATGAGTGAGCAAACGCGTCGCTGATTTTACAGAAGTATCTTTACTACACTCGGCATTGTTATAGTTGTTTCCTCTCCTTTCTTTTTGGTCTTATCCGAGTACAAATAAATGTTATTTGTTAAATAAGTGAGCAGTCAGTTCATGTGGATAAATACAATATAAGAGTTCCCGTATAACCTATAGTAATTAGGGAAATTAGTCAAACTGGTATTATGATACATTATTTTCGTTAGTTTTCTTTTGGAGTGCTCTACTTCCTGATTTACTTACAAGTAAAGGCAAAGGTCCCGAGTTCGAGTCTCGGTCCGGCACACATTTTTAATCTGCCAGGAAGTTTCATATCAGCGCACACTCTGCTGCAGAGTGAAAATCTCATTCTGGAAACGTCCCCCAGGCTGTGGCTAAGCCATGTCTCCGCATTATCCTTTCTTTCAGGAGTGCTAGTTCTGCAAGATTCGCAGGAGATCTTCTGTAAAGTTTGGAAGGTAGGAGACGAGGTACTGACAGAAGTAAAGTTATGAGGACGGGGCGTGAGTCGTGCTTGGGTAGCTCAGTTGGTAGAGCACTTGCCCGCTAAAGGCAAAGGTCCCGAGTTCGAGTCTGCGTCCGGCATACAGTTTTAATCTGCCAGGAAGCGCACACTCCGCTGCAGAGTGAAAATCTCATTCTACTTACAAGTAGTTTACCAGACCATATCTACGGTATAGTTCCAGAATTCGAATTTTGCATGGTCAACAAAGCTTTTTGCAATGTAGAAGATGTAGAATTGTTTCCACGTTTTAAGATACAATTTGGTTCATTTTACTCGTACTGCCTTTAGAAATAAGTGCTGGGATCTTAAATCTTCATCTATATTATTGCTGAAACAATCATTTGCCTCGTTAATATATTCCAATGCAGAAATATGTAAGTCCTTCAATAGGACTTACTTACATATAGCTCATCTATCGACATTATAGTCTTCCGTCGTTCTCATGGACGTTGTCTACAAAGGTAGGCCATGTGATCTTTGGTGCAAATTTCTTTACCGCGTTTTTTTACGAAAAGATCTCTGCTCACTGTGGCCAACATGCCACTGCAATACTTAAAATTTGCCGTTTAATGTCAAATAATGACATTGAATATTCCTGATCCTTCTAGCCTGTGTTGTACTGCAATTTGTAATCCGAGATAACGCTGAAAGTTGACATTGGTCTGTACAAAGGAGGAAACGTGTGTATCACACACTTTGGAGTTATAATATTTTTTTGCGAGTCTATGCATTGCACGCATTTGAGCTATTTTCACAGATATTCGCCAGGAGAATCAAGGATAAAAACTAATATACATACGCTCATACTTTATCATACCCTCTAACATATTTCTGAGTTATTTTTCAATCTTAATTTTTATGCAGTTTTTAAACTCATGAAACTGAAGTCTAACACTGAACAGTGACACATCTAAGCTTAGAAGATTGGAAAAGGCAACAGACTTGACTGGCAATACTTTAACCTCAAAATTTTCATTTTATATACTCCAACTTAATAGCAGAAAATTTTGAGAGCGTCAAATTGAAGTAGCGATGTGTAGCACGCTCTCAAGATTGTTATTTTGAAACTTTACTTCTGTTAATTGTAGGATCTGTGACTCAGTAGCACCAACCATTGAAGACACCAAAACTTGAACGATGTATCTGTAAACAGTCGAAAGTTGTTTCTATTATTGGGAGAATTTGGTTAGGTTTGTGTATTTTGAATCAAAATATTTCTAGATGCCGCACACAGGTGGGAGACACCAAAAGCGGCAAGGAAATGGAGAAAACTTAATGCAGGCAAGTGATCTTCATCCTAATTCAAAATTATTGCGGTCGACAACTACGTACTACTGTAGTGATAATAACGCAGACATACAACATATAAGTGTTGTCGAAGTTCTAGAGCCGTAAGTTGATCCTAACGACTCATATTAACGTAGTCGGGTTATTGCGGCTTTGTTTCAAGTGTGTCATCAAAGCTTTCTAGTGTTTATTGTACTTTGTTGACGATAATATAACCTCAAATTGTTTCGTTTCTCCGGTAGTTGTACATGTTGTTATTGATTGATAGAGGGCCACGTTACCTCATGGTAAACTAGATTTGTGTTTTTTAACCCACAAATCAACAGATTTGTCAGTTATTGTATTTTTCATAAATAATCGCCGTTTTGAAGCGTAAATTGGAATCCACTGTGCTTGTGTTAAGAGGTGATCTGTATTCATGAACAGATAGTGCAACCTAATTTAATGTTTTCTTTCTTTTCCCTTACGTATTAATTCGCAAGCTCTTGGTTGTTAAATTTCCCGTGTAGTATTCTGGTAACTTAAATTTTTTGTCTTAGTTTAGGTGCGAAGGCCTATAGAATATGTGTATGATCTTGAGTCTTATTCGTATGTATTGGATAAAAATATTAACGTTTGAAGAAATTATGAATACGAAATAAAGATAGTGACTTTGAAACTGTATTTCCTTTATAGGTAATGTCAGGGAACATGATATTTGTACGTCTTTATTAATTAAAATTAGGGAGTAATGCTGGAATGTTTATTTATTTTAATATTTCTGTTTCACGGATAGCCTGTTGTGTGAAGATTTGAGTATATAGAATCTGTATTCAGGGACTAATTTGTGATATTTATTTTACTCCATTGCAATGCCTCATAGAATTTCACTCCCAAGTGGTAGCAGTGTAACTTGCCAGAAGTGTTTCTCAAATACCAGGACATTACAACTCTTCTTGTGTGCTTTGGCGAGGAAAAAACTCTTTTATGAAGTCTTTTACGCATGGTTTGTCAACTAAGGAACAAACTAACTTTGTGACACTTCTGTGCTGAGTTATTTGAATGTTATGATATTTATGGTTAAAAATATAATATTTTTATTCGTTTTATTTAGCTTTGATATGGTTTGCTCACATTTGCATGGTGGTGTAAGTTATGTTTTGGTCCCCACCTTGCATTTTTTGATATGCTGCAAACATAAATGTTAGGTTGCACTGCTGTTATTTTATCGCCACCACCTTTATTTCTCTGTAACATTCATTGACTTAGTCAACTGACAACCAGATTGTCACTTTTCAACCTAACCTAGACCTTTGTTACTACAACCAAGATTTTGGGGCATAACCAAATTAGGCCATAGTCAAGAAAGTGTGTGTGGTGGCTTTCATGTAATCTCTGGGACATGAGCTCCAGGTTTGCAAAATTCTTCCATTAACAGAATATTCTTTTAGAGTATTCAGACTGGGGGGGGATCTTCCCTTGTTAGTGTGTACAAACTGTGAAGCAAGTCATGGTTTATGGGGTGAGTAAAGACATACAAATACAACACAAATTCAGGATGTTCTTTGTCCAGATATGCTTCACCTGGTAGATTCTGATATCATCAATCATTCCCATTTTTCAATAATGGTCTTCTTTGCCTGTGCCATTTCTTGTGAAATAATCTGCAAAAGTTTGCCCACAGATCAATCCATGGGCAGGTGTGGGTATATGAAGAAATTAGTGCAGATGAGTATGTCTACAAAGGAGGTAGATATCCTTTGTTGATAGTTTGGATTTGATTGTGTCCGTGCCCACAAGGTTTTTTTAATGATAGAATTTTTTCACACCCATTAGTAGACTACCTGATAGTGCACTGATGGACCAGTGGTGTTGTTAACATGGCAGAGGTATAAATCTTAGGAAACAACTTATGGATGATATCACTAACAACACAAAAGTATTAGCAAAACAAACATCATCCTCAATGGTTCAGTCTTCACTAGACTGATAAAGATCTAATAAACAGCATGATGTAAGCCACAATCCAGAAGAACTAAACCACATACTGTGAAAAAGCACGTAATCAACATCTACAACTCGAGCATACAAACAAAAAACACTACTGACTTAAGTATGTGATATATGGTGTCACACTTCAAAGAATATACTGATGGCTTGCATTGTTCACTAGACTCTAACTTTAAATCTGGCACTTGAGTAATATATGCTTATGACCCCTGATGACACATTAAAGAATCACCAAGATGAACATGTGTTTTTTGCATCTTTTCACTGATGCATCGTAATTTGGTTGGCCGCTTAAGGTACACTGCGTTAAGCGTAATTTTTGTTGTTCTAGGATGCTAGCCACTTGATGAGTTGGGCATTTGTTCATATTTAAAGCTTCAGTCAGTGTTAGTCACCAATACAAATGTAAATAAAACAAAAAGAAATTTTATTGTATTTAATTACTGCCATCATGAAAATATTTTATTTAAACCTCTGATAATTGTTTGAATGACTAACTGAAACTAGTCAAAATAGATCAACACTGAAGGATTGCAGTCTGAAGCGAGGTTGACAGGCACACAATTTAAAATGATACTTACACATCTTTAACTGTTTGGTACTTCCAAATAATAATTTTGTCTGGGGGGAGGTGGTGGGGGTGGGGGGGTAAATAATTGGATATTGTGTTTGGGCCCTGAAGATAAGGAAAAATGTTCTAATGCTATACGTATCATTATTATTGCTATTGTTATTAATATTATTTTTAGTGTTATTTTCATTGTCACATATAAAATTCCCATGTTCATTTATTATATTTCATTTCAGTACTGTCTACATATGTTACAACATTTCCTCACTGACAGAAATGTCCAGTTTTGAAATGAATAAATAGAAATGATTAACTACCACAAATTTATAGCTCAATAGCTCAAGCTGTTTTTTAAAGGAACTAAATTTCATCACACATTGTTGCCCAGGACTGGAAGAACTGAGTCGCAGTCTTCAACTGTTTCTCTTTATATTTTTAATGAATAATATCGCCCTCAGTATTCTTTGTGCCCTCAAATTCGCAGTTTCCCATCCAAACACCCTAAGGAATATACTTGTCCATCCCTATGATACTCCTTATTCTAACCGCATGTCCTATGGGTCATATGTATGTGCAGGTCACAAGTATGAGGTCGTCCCCTGCATCAGCCCATTTATCATTTCAGAGCTGTCACTGACACATCCTACTTCACCATAGGCAGGTGCTATGAAAGCAGTTGTTTCATCTACCAACTTTATTGTAACCACTCGACAGCTACCTGTACATGGGCACTGCCCAACTAGGATCAGCAGACAACCATACCAGCCAGTACCCCCTGCGGGTCCGGGGTAAGAATAGGCCCGAGGTATTCCTGCCTGTCGTAAGAGGCGACTAAAAGGAGTTTCAACCGTTTCGGCTTTCCATGTGATGGTCCCCCTTGGGGTTTGACCTCCATTTTTCAAAATTCTACAGAAGTACGAGCCTTTTGGGGAAGGATGCCTTACGTGGTGTACCACTGGTCCTCAGTGCACTAAGACCTTGGCACTCAGCATTGTACCGGCGTTGTAACCATACCCACTATTCCTCAAATTGGGCCTAAACGCCTGATGGGTTGTACAAGTTACGCCCATAGTGCGTCCCCACCTGCACCTACGATCATGATGGACTTTCCATGGCACCAGAAATCCAGCACGGTAGCCAGCCCGTTGTGATGGGGTCGTCATGTACCCTCTAGGTTGTAGCCCCCTGACAACACACGGATCCTACTGCCGATACCTGAACTGCACCCTCCCCACGTCGGCCAAGGAGTAGATGCCCGTCTCCTTGGGGCATCAGGACTCCCGGCAACGGTCATCCTGCCAGGTGGCCCTTGCTGAGGCTGGGTGGCGCCCGTGGGGAGAGCCCCTGGTCAGAGTGGGTGGTATCGGGGCGGACGTTTCGCAGATGAAACGTCAACACGTATCAGGTCGCTCTGCGGCCGAGTCTTTCAAAAGGAAAGGTACTGTCTCTGGTTCTGGTTCTCCTGCCCTTTCCCACTTGGCCACTCCCTGGGAGGAGGGACAGGCCCGCCGGCTTGGGGCGAAGTACTTCCCCCGCTATTTGGTCTGTTCTCGAACCGATGGGGGGACGTTCGCCACCTCCAAGCCCATGTTCTTTGTTCAGCACATTGAGGACATCTTCGGGGAAATCGAGGCTCTCAGTAAGATGCGTTCGGGGCCGTTCTTATAAAGACCACCTCCGCCACACAGTCGGCGGCGCTCCAGGCGTGCGACCGCCTAGGGGACATCCCAGTGTCCATTGTCCCACATCTGGCACTAAATAGGACGCAGGGGGTTATTTTTCATCGGGACCTCCTGCTGCAATCTGATAAGGAACTCAGGGCCATCCTGGAGCACTGAGGCGTGCATTTCGTCCGGCAAGTCCAGCGCGGCCCCAAAGACCATCGCATCGACACCGGGGCCTTTATCCTCGCCTTCGAGGGGGACGTTCTCCCGGAGAAGGTAAAGGTGAAGTGCTACTGGTGCGACGTGCGACCTTACGTCCCGCCTCCTATGCGCTGTTTCCGGTGTTTGCGCTTTGGACACATGTCGTCACGGTGTGAGCTGAGCCCCTTTGTGGCGATTGTGGACGTCCTCTTCGTGAGGAACATACATGCACCCCACCACCTCGGTGCGTTAATTGTCCTGGCATCCACTCGCCTAGATCCTTAGACTGCCCCGTATCAGAAGCAGAAGAAGATACAAGAACTCAAAACTTTGGATCGTCTCTCTTATTCTGAGGCCAGGAAGAAGTATGACCGCCTCCATCCCGTGCCATTGACCACTTCGTTTGCCTCAGTTGTGTCCACTCCTTCCGCGGTATCCTCACCCCTATCCTGTCCCCCCTCCGCCTCCTCCCCCCATCCGGGGTCTATGCCTCCGCCTCCCAAATCCCTCCCTTCCAGATCCTCCTCCCCCGTGGCCCCCGCCCCCTCTGCCCCAGGGGCCACCCTTCCTCCTCCTCCTCCTCCTCCTCCTCCTCCTCCCCCCCCCCCCCCCACCCCTCCCACCCCCCACCGCCTGAGAAGCGATCCTCTTCTCAGGCGTCCATCGGGGAAACGTTCCAGACCCCAGCTTCCGAGGTCCGGCGTTCCAAAACGGACCCCGAGCATGGGCACCTTCTTCGGGTTCCAGCCCACCATCCCTGTGCCTCCTCGGACTTCCAAGAAGAAGTCTCTATCCCCCTCTCCACCCCGGCGCGTTTCGTCTGACGCTCCATCCGTGAGTCGCTGCTCCCGGACGTCCTCAGTTTCACCGGGACGCTCTGCTGCCAGGTGCTCAGCTGGCCTCTCGTCGGCAAATGATGCTGCCCCTCCTACACAACCCAGGACAGCGGCCACAGCTGGTGACGACTCGATGGATCAGGATCCGCCTCCCGCCGGTTGTAGCGTTGTTCCCTCGAAACCTGGCCCTCCGCGGCCGTCGAAGTGACCAGCTCTTCCCCCGTCTCGTTCCCCCTCTTTTTTGACTAGCGATGGCCTTGTTACATTGAAACATAAGAGGTATTCGATCTAATCGGGAGGAATTACAACTGCTCCTCCGCCTGCACTGTCCGCTTGTCCTTGGTCTCCAGGAAACCAAGTTGTGCCCGACTGACCGTATTGCCTTTACCCACTATACCTTGGAGCGGTATGACCTCACCCCTGTGGACGGTATCCCAGCTCATAGTGGGGTCATGTTGCTCGTTCGGGACGATGTCTATTACCATCCCATCCCATTGACCACCTCACTCCAGGCAATAGCTGTCCGTATTACTCTTTCTGCTTTTACTTTTTCAGTTTGTACCATCTACACTCCATCGTCATCCGCAGTTAGTCGGGCTGACATGATGCACCTGATTGTTCAGCTTTCTCCGCCGTTTTTATTGTTTGGTGACTTCAATGCCTATCATCCCCTTTGGGGCTCTCCTGCATCCTGTCAAAGAGGCTCACTCTTGGCGGATGTCTTCAACCATCTCAATCTTGTCTGTCTCAATACTGGCGCCCTGACTTTCCTCTCGGACTCTACTCATACCTACTCCCACTTGGACCTCTCGATCTGTTCTACCACTCTTGCCCATCGGTTCGAGTGGTATGTCCTTTCTGACACCTATTCGAGCGACCACTTCCCCTGTGTCGTTCATCTCCTGCACCACACCCCATCCCCACGTCCTTCGAGCTGGAACGTACCGAAAGCTGACTGGGGACTTTACTTCCCCCTGGCGACCTTTCCGGACCATGATTTTCTCAGTTGTGACAGTCAGGTCGAATACCTCATGGCTGTTATCATCAATGCTGCCGAACGTCCCATTCCTCGTACTACCTCTTCTTCACGTCGCGTTTCCGTCCCCTGGTGGAATGAGGCTTGTAGAGACGCTATCCGTGCTCGACAACGTGCTTTATGCACCTTTCGCCGCCATCCTACGTTGGCGAATTGTATTGGATACAAACGACTCCGAGCGCATTGCCGTAGAGTCATCAAAGACAGCAAAAAAGCTTGTTGGGCCTCTTTCACCAGCTCCTTTAACAGTTTTACTCCCTCTTCTGTCGTCTGGGGTAGCCTGCACCGGCTGTCGGGCATTAAGGCCCACTCCTCGGTACCTGGCCTGACCTCAGGTAATGAGGTCCTTGTTGATCCTGTGGCTGTCTCCAACGCCTTCGGCCGGTTTTTCGCGGAGGTTTCAAGCTCCGCCCATTACCACCCTGCCTTCCTTCCCAGGAAAGAGGTAGAAGAGGCTCGGCGACCTTCCTTCCACTCGCTGAATCTGGAAACTTATAAAGCCCCCTTTACTATGCGGGAACTCGAACGTGCGCTTGCACTGTCCCGGTCCTCTGCTCTGGGGCCAGATGCCATTCACGTTCAGATGCTGGCACACCTTTCTCCGGCGGGCAAAAGCTTCCTTCTTCGTACCTACAATCGCGTCTGGACCGAAGGTCAGGTCCCCATGCGTTGGCGTGACGCCGTCGTTGTTCCTATACCCAAACCCAGGAAGGATAGACACCTTCCTTCTAGTTACCGCCCCATTTCTCTTACAAGCTGTGTCTGTAAGGTGATGGAGCGCATGGTTAATGCTCGGTTAATCTGGATTCTTGAATCTTGACGGCTACTTACCAATGTCCAATGCGGCTTTCGTCGCCGCCGCTCCGCTGTTGACCACCTTGTGACCTTGTCGACATTCATCATGAACAACTTTTTGCGAAGGCGCCAAACGGTAGCCGTGTTCTTCGATTTGGAGAAGGCTTATGATACCTATTGGAGAGGAGGTACCGTCCGCACTATGCACAGGTGGGGCCTACGCGGTCGCCTGCCCCTTTTTATTGATTCCTTTTTAACGGATCGAAAGTTTAGGGTACGTGTGGGTTCCGTATTGTCCGACGTCTTCCTCCAGGACAACGGAGTGCCTCAGGGCTCCGTCTTGAGCGTAGCCCTTTTTGCCATCGCGATCAATCCAATTATGGATTGCATTCCACCTAATGTCTCAGGCTCTCTCTTTGTCGATGACTTCGTGATCTACTGCAGTGCCCAGAGAACATGCCTCCTGGAGCGCTGCCTTCAGCGTTGTCTAGACAGCCTATACTCGTGGAGCGTGGCAAATGGCTTCCGGTTCTCTGAAGAGAAGACGGTTTGTATCAACTTTTGGCGATATAAAGCGTTCCTTCCGCCATCCTTACATCTCGGTCCCGTTGTTCTCCCATTCGTGGAAACAACTAAGTTTCTAGGGCTCACATTGGACAGGAAACTTTGTTGGTCTCGCCGCATGTCTCTTTTTTGGCGGCCCGTTGTACACGTTCCCTTAATGTCCTCAGAGTTCTTAGTGGTTCATCTTGGGGAGCGGATCGCACTGTCCTGCTTCGCTTGTATCGGTCCATAGTCCGATCGAAGCTGGATTATGGGAGCTTCGTCTACTCGTCTGCTTGGCCATCCCTCTTACGCCGTCTCAACTCCATCCACCATCGGGGGTTACGTCTTGCGACCGGAGCCTTCTACACTAGTCCTGTCGAGAGTCTTTATGCTGAAGCTGCCGAATTACCATTGACCTACCGGCGCGACGTACTGCTGTGTCGGTATGCCTGCCGGCTGTTGTCTATGCCCGACCACCGCTCTTATCAGCCCTTCTTCGCTTGTGGTGGGATGCTTGGTCATCCCTCCAAGGAAACAAGCTCCGGGCAGTAAAACCGCTCCCAACTGCTTGGACAACCTCCTCCCGACCATCTCGGCGAGAAGAGGTCCTTCTGACCAGGTTGCGGATTGGGCATTGCCGGTTTAGCCACCGGTGACCCAGCCCCTCAGTGCCCTTGTGGTCAGGCATTAACAGTGCGCCATGTTTTATTGTCGTGTCCCCGCTTTAGTCAATCTCGTGTTGTCCTGTCCCTGCCATCTACTTTACCGGATATTTTAGCTGATGACGCTCGAGCAGCTGCTCGTTTTCTGCGTTTTATAACTTTGACTGGCTTGGCCGAAGACATCTAACTTTTTTACTTATTTTATCTGCATCTTTGTCAAGCCTTTCTGGTGTCCCCCCCCCCCCCCCCCCCCCCCCTCCCCTTGAGTTTTACTAGATTCCATGTGCTCTAACACCTGAATTGGTTATTCTGGCCTGCAGGTGGAAACTATCCCTCCAGTACATCTGCTATTTACTGAGCCCCTGATCTTAATCTCCTCTAGTCTAGGTTCTCGACATGTATCTCTGTTCCCTGTCAGTTCCACCCTCGAGCCCCCATCCCATCTTAACACTTCACCTTGTACTTTATTTCCTCATCCTAGCTCACTTGTATCTTGCTTTCATTATACACACATCAAAAAAAGTTTTGCGTCACCCCAGTTCCCAGAACTCCTGAAGATAGACATTGACTGTGGATATTGTATCACAGACACAGCCCCATTGACTGTTCAGAGATGTCACTAAACCTGCCCAAAGATGTAAATGATCGATGAGCAGGGCCTATTAGACGGAGGAGGTCCAACAGCAGATCAGTTCCATTCATTCCACCAGGAAGTAGGTACACAGCTCGTGTCATCTGTAGTACAACCATGCCTAGATCGACAATACCACTGTTCAATTGTGTCCGCATTGTTACTTTGTGCCAGGAAGGGCTCTCAACAAGGGACGTGTCCAGGCGTCTTGGAGTGAACCAAAGCAATGTTGTTCGGACATGGGGGAGATACAGAGAAACAGGAACTGTCGATGACAGGCTTTGCTCAAGCCACCCTAGGCCTACTCCTGCAGTGGATGACCGCTACCTACGGGCTATGGCTTGGAGGAACCCTGACAGCATCGCTACCGGGTTGAATAACGCTTTTTGTGCAGCCACAGGACGTCGTGTTACGACTGTGCGCAGGAGGGTGCATGATGCGCAACTTCGCTCCCAACATCCATGGCGAGGTCCATCTTTGCAACCACGACACCATGCAGCGTGGTACAGATGGGCCCAACAACATGCCGAATGGATCACTCAGGATTGGCACCATGTTCTCTTCACCGATGAGTGTCGCATATGCCTTCAACCAGACCCGATCAGGCTGAATGCCTTAGATGCACTGTCCAGCGAGTGCAGCAAGCTGGAAGTTTCCTGCTGTTTTGGGGTGGCATTATTTGGGGCCGATGTATGCCGCTGGTGGTCATGGAAGACGCCTTAATGGCTGTACAATACGTGAATGCCATCCTCCGACCGATAATGCAATCATATCGGCAGCATATTGGCAAAGAATTTGTCTTCATGGACAACAATTCGTGCCCAAATTGTGCATGTCTTGTGAATGACTTCCTTCAGGATAACAACATTGCTTGAATAGAGTGGCCAGCATATTTTCCAGACATGAACCCTGTTGAACATGTGTGGGATAGATTGAAAAGGGCTATTTATACACGACGTGACCCACCAACTACTCTGAGGGATCTACGCCGAATTGCCATTAAGGAGTGGGACAATCTGGACCAACAGTCCCTTGATGAACTTGTGGATAGTATGCCATGACAAATACAGGCGTGCGTCAATGCAAGAGGATCTGCTACTGTGTATTAGAGGTACCAGTGTGTACAGCAATCTGGACCGCCATCTCTGAAGGTCATGGTGATACAACAATCAATGTGTGGCTTTCATGAGCAATAAAAAGGGTGGAAATGATGTTTATGTTGATCTCTCTTCCAATTTTCTGCACAGGTTCCAGAACTCTCAGAACCGAGGTAATGCAAAACTTTTTTTGATGTGTGTATGTTTCACTTAGTTTGGAACCATCACCCCACTTTTCCCTCTACTACCGTATCCATTTCTCAATACAGGTTCATATCCTTATGGGGTATAACTATTCGTGTCCAGGACAATCTCCTAGGCCTCCGCCCAGTCTTGGCATCACCAAGAGGTGATCATCGTTGAAAAATATTGGACCTGTGTCCGCGTAGGAGTGAGGAAGGAAACACACTCCACCTAGCAGAGTGCCGTTACAGGAGAGAATTCGCACCCTGCACCACCAATCAGGAGTAGTGATGAGCAGCTATCATGTGATTCCTCCCTCAGACTCCTAATTACCCACACACATAGTGTACACAGGGGGTGGGGAGTGGTAGGTAGATTCATTGTTAGTAGTTCGGGAAACAAACAACTTCTACTGAGGTGAAAATCCTTCTGTGGCAAATAAATCAGCCATTCAAAATATTTTTAAAGACAAATTTAAAATTACTCTTGGACATGATGGGCTACCTGTACTCTTCTGTAACATTCTGTAAGTCACATGTGTCTCCGGACTATTGCAAGTAGGAAGCATCTTGGGGAAATTGGTCTTCAATTTTTGAGTTCTGATTTGGAGTATTCCAGGGTACCAGGCTTGGAGGTGGTTGGCATCCTCAGTGCTCCATAATTGTGTGATCTAGGCATGCTATCAGCAGTCTCAATTAGACTTAATAGTAGAACTTCTTGTTTTGCAGAGAGCAGGAATCTTAGCATAATGATCCAGATTGCAATGATTGTACAAACACTATAAAAACTGACAGGGTGGAGAGGCAAAACAGTCATTGACAGGCAATCTTTGGTGAACCTGCTGCATCCCAGTCATAGCACACTTCCCTAGATATATTGGGTTGCGGTTAGATTGACTAGTTTCGTGGCTGTTTGAGGATAGGAAACAGAAAATTTAAATCAAAAATTCCAATCATCCAGTTGCATTAGCTTACCCCTGGTAGGCATCAACGCTCATCCAGACAGGGAAACTAAAGAGGCCAGACATTTAGACTAATCTACATCTACACTCTGCAAACTACTGTGAATTGTATGGCAGAGGGTATGTCCCATTGTACCAGTTATTAGAACTTCTTCCCAAGCCATTCAAGTAAGGAGTGCAGGAATAATGATGGTTTGAATGCCTCTGTGTATGCTGTAATTATTCTAATATTGTCCTCTACTGTGAATGCTGTTGTCAGATATGGAATGAGTTGATTGACATTCGTAAGCAACTGGAAATTGTCTAACTACTGTCTAATAGTTGGCAGCTACTGCAGATTGGTTTGTTGGAAGAGCTCCTGAGAGGCATGTACTTGTGGTACTGGTACCAAAGATACCTCAAGTATTACCATCTCCTGTGGATCCTGTCTCCGTTACAGAAAGTATGGGCCTGTGATTACTCATCCACTTGACTGTGAGTGGCGTTTCAATGATAGAGCTACACATCCTGTACAGGATGGATGGGGGCCAGGGAGGACACAGGGTGTTATACCGATTCCTCTAATCAATAAGTTCAAGGTGCTGTCTTTCACTGAAACTGAGCCAGTGGGACTACCTTTACCTATTTTGGGGAAACCTGTTTAGTCCAGTGTCAAGAGGAAGCAAATACAAAAGGGTACGAATTAGGGGTCTATTAATCATTGGCAATTCAAATTTATGGAGAACGATGTTACCCCTTGGAGGAATGGCAGCAGGGGATAGGAAAGGACACCTGGTGCACTCAGTGTGTGTGTGTGTGTGTGTGTGTGTGTGTGTGTGTGTGTGTCTGGGGGCACGTTCAGCTTATTGAAGGGGCTATTCCAGCAGCAATTGAGGGAACAGGCTGCAACCTACTGCAAATCATGACACACGTTGGAATGAATGATGCCTGTCATCTGGTCACAGAGGTCATACTTGAATCATTCCAGTGACTGGCAGAGAAGAACAGCCTTGTGCACAGCATTGGCCCCAGAACTGATTGTCTCCCCTTGGTTCTGAGTCAAACGGAAGGACTGAATCAGAGACTTCGAAGTTTCTGTGACAGGCTAGGCTTGGCTTCCTGGACTGGCAGCATAGGGTTGATAACTGTACGGTGTGCATTACACATAAGAGGCTGCTCCCCAGGTAGATGACTGTGTGTGGGATGCACACAAAAGTTTTTTAGATTATGTAACTCTTCATTCAATCCAGATAATGGTACCTGTAAGAAAGCGAGAAGTATCAGTCTAATCTCAAAAGAAATGCCTCCCACAGGTGACAGTATTAAAATCCAAGTGGTTAACTGCTGAAGCATTGACAACAAAGTGGCTGAGTTCAAAGTGATCTTGGGAAGCACTGAAGCTCACATAATACTAGGTACTGAAAGCTGGTTGAAACCTGAAATTTATAGCAGTGAGATTTATGTGGAAAATTTTAACATATATCAAAAAAATAAGCTAATGTGAAAGGGAGGTGATGTATTTGTCACAATAGGCAAGACACTCAAATCTACCAAGATAGAAATTGAAGAAATTGGGCAAGGCTCAGTATCAGGGGGAGGGCAAAAAATGGTAATTTGATCCTTCAATCTCCCACCAGACTTGTCTCCTGATGTAGCCAAGAACTTCAGAGAAAACCTCATTTTACTTGTACGCAAGTTCCCCAATCGTTGATTTGATTTTGGCAGGGAAGCTAAAACAGCTTTGGTCTAACCCGCCACTGCCTGCACTGAAACCGAGTTCATTGTACAGTATCGCTCCCTATATATCTAGTAAAGCCAACCAATGCCCTTAAATGGTGCAAGGAGTCCCTTTACCATTTCTTTCTTAGACACAATTTCTTCAGGTCTAGTTGTCACAAAAATTCTGTGTCTCTTGCTCTCTAATGCCATGCATTCGAAGATTGGGTGTGATGCAGTTTCTTCACTCTCATTACAGATCCTATATTTGGGGTCTTCTTCCGTTATACCCATTGTATGTAGGAGTGTTTTTGAAATTACCATGGTTGGTCATCAGTCCAACCATGAGTTTAATCTCTTTCCTGTTCAAGCCAAGGATTACAGAGCTTCTTTTAAAACACATCCTTTGGCATCATTACCTTACCATGTTTTTGTTTGTAGACCTTGGTCCAGTATTCTATGTGCTGTCTACTAAGCCAGTTCTGGAGTTCTAGTTTGATCATAGACTTTGTTATTGTCAGGACAGGTTCCGGTCCAATGAATGGAGCCTGTGCCCCCATCCTGGCCAATCTGTCGGCTTGTTCATTGCCACCGATCCCTGAGTGGCCAGGGACCCACATTTGGTTTACGCTATTGCTTCCCTCTCGCTTCACCAGAGCCCTGTGACATTCTGCAACAATCTTAGATTCTGCAACAATCTTAGATCTTGTTGCAGGAGCTGCAGTAGTTTTATATCTGAATGAGGAACTTGAAACTTTCATCAGAGAGCAGGAGCATGTAGAGAAACTAAGGCCCAAGTTTAAATGGTTAGTTGACCATACACTGGGTGATACCCAGTAGAATAGACCATAATGCGAGGGATCGTCTGTGGCATACAGTCACTGTAAAATAATGTCTAAAGAAACAGAGACTACTGCATAATAGGTGTAAACGAAAGCATAAGACTATAGATAGAAAGATTCTGAATGAAACATTGTTGCCTGTCAAGAGAGCAATGCATGATGCCTTCAATGACTACCATAGCAGAATATTGTGAAATGATATTTCACAAAATCTAAAGAAATTCTGGTCATATGTCAAGGCTGTTAGTGGCATCAAAATAAGTGCCTAGTCCCTAGCAAATGAGGCAGGAATTGCAATTGAGAGTAGCAAAGAAACGTCTGAAATGCCTAGCTCTGTTTTCAAACTTTCCTTTACAAATGGAAACACAGGAGAATTGTCTCTTAATCCTTGCACCTTTGAAAAGTCGAGTGAAAGAAATATTAGTGTCAGTGGTGTTAAGAAACAGCTGAAACTTTTAAAACTGAATAAAGCTCCAGGGCCTGATAGAACCCCTGTCAGGTTCAGTACTGACTTTGCGGCTTAGTTAACCCCTCAAGTTTCAAGAAACAGCTTTGTATTATGACTGTGGGAGTATACTACAATCCCTCTATGTATCACTCACATCTTCTGCTAGTATAAAAGTTTGTTTAAATACTACGGTGTAGTTTGTTCGAATGTCTTTTTTTCATATGTTGAGAAGATGCTACACTTAGAAATTGACACTCCTTTACATACATGATGGTCTGCAGGCAGTAACAAGTGGACTTAACAAGGTATAAGAAAATCCAAGGTCTGGCCATGAAGCTTGGTAATGATGTTAGTCCTTTTTTGCTCAATAAACCTCCAGTACAGCATGTTTTTCTCAGGGAAAGGTGACTTGAGAAGAGACATTGGCTGTAGAAGTCTTCATTTGGCTTTTCATGGAATTATCTCAATTGAAAATCACCTTGTCATCATTCTGTAAATGCCTGCCATTTAATGCTTTCTTCATCTGAGGAAAAAAATGATAGTTATTGGATCCCATGCCGGGAGAGTACAGTGGATGGGGTAAAATGTGATAGCCCAAAGAAGCAGCATGTGGGTCTGTGTCCTGTGCAGCATGAGCTGCTCCGTTTAGGAGCAAAAACACCGCTTGGTCCACTTCGCACAATTCATAATCCTGACAACTTCCCATGTCCTTGTCAGGAGATTTCGGCAGTGTTCTCCTGTAATGCTTTGACCCTTATGAGAATAATCTGTTAGTATCACACCTTACCAGTCCCAAAAACCTTCAGCAACACATTTCACAGTGACTATTGGGTCTTCACCTTTATTGATAATGGTGAATCCACATATTTCTGCTGATTGTTTTCATTTTTTGTCTCGAATCATTGTGATACACACAGCACTCATCCATGATGATTAAGCATCTAAATAAGTCATCTGGATTGGCCTGATGTATCTGTAACATTTCTATGGCTGTCCCAGTTTGGTACACTTTTTGAGTGAGTGTAACTAGTCATGGCTTACAGTGAATGGTGGGCTTTGTGATGTTCCAAATGCGTGAGATGTTGCAAATTGTTCTGTGACTGGTTTTCACTTTTCCCACCATTACCTAGATTGTGCTATACGAGTCCTCAAAGCACAGAGCCTCCACTTATCTTACATTTTCTGGTTCTACACAGAGATTGTCTGCTACGTTGGTCTTCGTCATTCAGACTTGTTTGATCATAAGGGAAACATCTGTGCCACTTGACCACTGTGTAATATTATGGTGCATTTTTGCCATATGCCTCCACCAGCTTGGCATGAATTTTTGTAGAGTTGTTCCTGTCAAATACAAAAAACTAATAATGACATGATGCTCAAATTTATCATTGGGATGTGCTCTTTTTTGGTCCCTCTAGTGGTGTGCTATGGTACTGTGGTGCAGGGATTTCTGGGTCTACTGAGACATGTAACTGCAAAACAAAAAAATAACTATGTAACATGTTTTCGATGTTATAGTTAAAACTGTATGGTTATCCATACAAAAACTGGGAAATGATGCAACATGCTTGTAGATGCTGTAGATACTGAAAGAGGGAAAATAGATGTTTCACTTATCTTACCTTGGGGTGGGGAGGGCGACATTTCAGAGAAAACAAGAGACTTCATTTTAATATTTAAATCTTCTATATTGGCCATACATATTGTGGGTGGATGCATTTATCTGAAATTATGGCTATATATTGCAAATACCCGATACTTTAAATAACAGAAGTGCGTTATAGTACTGTCATAAACAATGGTTTGATACTTGCAGGAGATATGGCCAAACAGCACACAAGGCTGTTGTGGCATTCTACATTCTGTGAATGTACTTTAATTGTTCAGAACCATTTCCCTCTTAGAACAGAGACTGTTGTTTTTGTGCTGATGGAAAGATAACGCAGCAGTGTTGCTTCAAGATAGGTGTTTTCAGCAGCACTAGTTGTCAAGCCTGCCACTTCCTGTGCAGTGGTACACATCTCAAACTTTAAACATATGGAATTCACTATTTTGCTGTCTGTGTTATCAAAATAAAGTGAGCATTTCTGTACTTCCGACATTTCAACAAGAACATAGAACAAGGGCTGCAGCAACTTCAAAGAGAATTGGAAAAAAAACCAGCTGATTAGAAACTTTTTTAAATTCAAATGATAAAGATGAATGTATTGTGCATTATAATGACTTTGCTAAAAGACCTTCAAGCCCAAATATCACCTATCCCTTGCCACACTCTGCCTCTCAGGAGCACATCACCAAAAAAGAACAACAGGGGAGAAGACAACTCACTTTGATTAATGGGCGCCATACTATAATGAAATGTAAATGGTTTTAGAACTTACACGAAGAAATTCAAACATTTGCCACAGAAGAAACCACTGTGCCAATTTTCACAGCAGACATATTTTAAACATCTGATCCTCCTGTGCTAAGAGGCTATGCTCTCTACAAGAAAGATAATCTTATCTGTGACAGATCTGAAGGAGTTGTGACATTATCATAACAAATAATGCGAGAGGCTACCCAGAAGTTCACATAGCACACAGATAAATAAAATTACACTTTACTTAGCTCCTGTTCACCACAATTACCTTAAAAGTAATCATATTGGGGGTGTATACACTGCTCCCAGCAGTTTTTCCATGAACTGAAAACTGCTTGGAACTCATTTTTTTTTGTGGTGCAGTTTACTATCACTTGCCATTCTGCTGGAATCTCCCCAATGGTATGAAATCTTCAGCCTTTTAACACGAGTTTCATTCTGGGGAACAGAAAAAAGTCTCTTGGTGCCAAGTTGGCTGAGTACGATGGATGAGAAATAACTGTCATTTTGTTTTTTGCCAGAAACTCCTGGGTTATCGATGCATTATCATGATGGAGGAACCAATTGCCTGTGCGCCATTTTTCTAAGTGATTTCTTCTGACATTTTCCCTCACAACATCATGGTAGAACACTGAAATGCCAGACTAACAAAGAGGTTCAAGCTCCATATTGGCAATTCCTTCCCTTTTGAAGAAACATGTGAACATGGATTTCACATTAATCTTCACTTGCTGGGCTTCCTTGTGATGGGGTGATGGTGGGTTGTTCCATTGTTACTTAGTTTTACGATCATACCCGTAAACCCAGCTTTCGTCACTGTTAATAAATGTCAGAAGAAAATCTGGTTCTCTGTCAAGCCTTCCTTGAAATTCTCAGCAGACTTGCATGCAATGCTGTTTCTGCTTGTCGCTGACAATTCATGGCACACACTTTGAGGTAATCCCTTGGGTGTGCAGTTTGTCAGACAAAATCGTCTGACATGCCCCCTATGACATTGCATATATCCACCTACAATCTTCTAGTACTGTATTCGGAACAGCGGCATCATTTTTGTGCAACAGGTTCCAATGGGGAAATGCACACAATGAGTAAAATGTAACCATCTAGCACAAAGCTGCCCCTGGTACTGGCTCTCAAAGGATGTGGGAGGTACCACCTGGTGGTGTTCCATTGTACTGACTAGACTTAGGAAGTTAAACATACATTCTGCGAACTTTTGGGTAACATCTTATATACACTACGCATCACCTGTCTCACTCACCTTAAACTTGCAGACAGTAGCTTGCATACATTGCTGAAAATTGTATGCACAGCTTAGGGATAGCTAATTGCTCACTTAAAGAAGATTCTCTCACAGCTCTAATCAAGCAACTCCTTCAGAGATATTTCCTTGTAGGGCTGTTATGATGCACACAATGTGCTTTGGGGTTCCACCTCTACCTACCAAAGGGATGAGTTCTTGAGAGCCTCATTTTATCAAAAGGTGCCTGTTACTTGAACAGATGTTGAACCTGTTTCAGCTGAGCTAGAGGGTTTCTTTCTGCCCACCTTCCAACCATTGACGTTTCATTTTGTTCACCCGCTCTTGCAGATATTGATGAATGGGAGGTGGACACCTAATCTTCACTGTGCTTACCACTTCTCAATCTGGACACACTTTCCCAAGGTTATGAAATAAGCAGCTGAAATGGATGCAGAGCCTTATACAGAGATCTTGATGGAGAGGATCAGATACGTACAGTAGGAGGAGCAGGAAACAGCTGGGCTAACAACGTAGAATATAGTATTAAAGGTTACCTGGAGGAAATAGGAGCAGCAACAGCATACAATCATGAAGAGTTTGTGGAGGTTTTGCAGTGCCATGGCCAGCTCTTGAAGAGCTGAGTGGATTGCTTTGGACTGAAACAGTCTCACATCTGTGCAGTGCTTGTTGTCACAGTTGGAAGATGGGGATACATAAATCATGGCCTTCATCTGAATATGAGGGAAAGGAAAGATTAGCTGAGCATCTTGCAGTAAGTGTAAGGGGGTTACGAGCACACAAGACAAAAGCCCTGTGATTATTAGATTCAGAGGGGGACTGGAGTCAGAGACGGTACATATTTTAGGTTAGACAGACAATATTGAAAGAAATTAGAACTGTACATGGTCATAATACACGTAACAGTTTCGAGAAAAATCAAATTTATTTCTTTCATCAAAAACTTAAGTGGCTGCAAAAGAAGGTTGGTGAGTTTTTTGTTCACCTTGAAGCCATGTATAATTCTGAAGTATGGATGATTTGTGTGCCTCGGAACACCATTTAACTACAGGGATGGAAAAGTCAAATATCAAGTGTTATAGATTAGCATAATTTTTGTGTAGAGTTAACATGGGAAAAGGATGAATTGCAAGATTTATGAAAGTTGTACATAAAATAAAAAAAATTGAAACAAATAGTTTTGTGTAGATCACATCCTACGAGCATGTGCTTGTGAGTTGTTACTGCAGAATACTTCCCTGGTCATTGTAAAAGTCTGCATAACCCCTCTAGAAAACTGCCAGCAATTTATAAGAAACCTAGATGCATTATTGTGCTGCCTGTCAGACAAGAAGAAACAATAGCAAGTGGAGATTTTCATGTAGATTTCCTAAAGGATATGATCAGGAAAAAAACTAGAATCAGTAATTTGACATTTCAATCAAATTTCCGTACTCAATTTTCCAACTTGGATAGGACTACACTCACCGATAATATTTTTATTAACAGTGCTTAGGCTGAAACAATTAATGTGTACCCAATTGTTAATAGAGTAAGTGATCATGATGAATGATTAATGGAAATAAACAATATAACGCCTCACTGCTGTAGGCAGGTTCACATAAAACAATTAGACTAGTTAATAATAACATAATAGAACATATTAAGAGTAAGTTAAAACAGTAGAGGTGGTATAGGATCAGGTATATATAGAAAGAGATGCTAATGTCAATTTCAACTTATTCCATAGAAAATTAATCTCAGTATCTGAAAGTTGCTTTTCTAAAAAATTATCTAGAAGATTCATTAAAATACAAGCAAACTGTGAATAACTGAAGGAATTAAAAGCTCACTTACGGAGAAGAGGGAAATTTATATAAAGGCCAGAATAAGTCAAGACCCGACATTACATGCATACTACAAAAAATATGGTAGTATTTTAAGGAAGGTAATTCAAATGTCAAGAAGTACAAATGTCCTAACAGAAATTAATAACACAAACAATAAGATAAAAACCAGGCCTCTGTGGAATATTGTAATGTGGTAGACAGGACTGCCAGTCAGTGTACAAGGAAAAAAACTAGAATCAGTAATTTGACATTTCAATCAAATTTCCGTACTCAATTTTCCTACTTGGATTGGACTACACTCACCGATAATATTTTTATTAACAGTGCTTAGGCTGAAACAATTAATGTGTACCCACTTGTTAATAGAAATGACAATGTTGTGACTGATAATTCACAAGTTGTGAGTATTTTTTATAGTCACTTTCTAAATGTAACAGCAAAAATAGAATTAAATAGTTTACTTCAAGAAGCAAGAGAATATATTAAAAATATAATTCCACAAAACTTTAAGTAACTAGAAGTATCACCAGTGTCCTTTGCTGAAATTAATAAATTTGTTAAAAATCTAAAAAACAAAAGCTCATATGTTGTTGATGGAGTATCAAACAGAATTCTGAAAAGTTATTGTTACTTAATATGTAATGTCCTTAGTGATTATATAACGCATCTCAGGCGTCATAAGAAAGGTGATAAAAAAGAGTTAAATAGCTATTGTCTGATTTCTTTACTTACATCTTTTAAAAGATGTTTGAAAAAGTAATGTATTCAAATAATTTTGATATGTACACTCTGCTAGGAGCCCCTCTCATACTAGCATCACGAGTGACCAACCCCTGCAAAGCCGTAGGGGCATACATGCAGATAACAGCCAGAGGACCTCACACATGTGCTGGGCTGATAGGCGGCAGTGTGAGTGCCAACATAGGTCACTGGCTCTGTGGGCCTGATTGCTTCTGTGGGGTTATATGGCCACAAATTCATCAGGCTGTATCCTGGCACAGCCAGGGTAAATACGCCAGCACTACACTGCACCAGCCAGTTTGTTTCTTTGAGTTGACGGCCAGTTTTATGCTCGGATCCAGTTCTAGGCAACTGCCTTCACTGCACGCGTCCATGTGTTTGCTACAATGGGAGCCACAAACATTCTCAGTTTAGACCTTTTCAACACCTTGGGTTTGGAATTCCATGACTCTGCTAATAGTATCCAGCCATCTATGTCTTACAACACATCAACCCAGCTGATGAAAATCTGACATTCTTGCTGTACTGATACGAGATCTATATCTCTTCATACTTACCAGACAGTAGCACAGAATACCATGCTGTCCGTCCATGGCTTGTCTATCTTCAGTTTCCCTCAGACTGCAAATGGAGCATGACCAATTATTAGTGTGGTTTGTGTAGTACAGCATTTGCAGAACAGTAGTAGTGTAGAAGAAGAAGAAGAAGAAGAAGAAGAAGAAGAAGAAGAGGGAGGAGGAGGGTACATTGGATCCATGGATTCAATATAGGAAGTGATAAAGTAGGTGAATTTTTTGTTCTTTTTGAGGAATTCAGGGACGATGGAGATAAGTTTTAATTATTTTTGGAGAAGTTTATGAGCATTTGGTGATCTCCATGCATGAATGAAGAGTTCCATTTAATGCTGCTACTCATCCTTCACTTGAAGTATCCAGCTGTACAAATGTTGGCAACTACATTCAAGTGAGTGGAAAAAATAGTTAAAATTTAAAAAAAATTGGGCAGCATCAACACCTTCTATGACCATTCTCTGGACACCAATTAGCAGTTGCTGAAAGAGTGTTCTATTATCACCAGTCTGCAAATGGACCTGAAAGTATAACATGAAGTAAATGCACACAAGGGGAAATTTCTGCCAATAAGGTACAAGAAATGATGATGAATTATTTTATGACACCCGAGGGCTCTGTAAAATGGCAATTATCTAATACTTAATGTGGTACTGATTATAAGAAAAAATTGTGTATTTAATGTAAATGAAATAATGATTCGTGTTTCCAGTAATCATCTCTGTCTATGTCACACACTCGTTCAAAACCTTCGATCTTGCAAACTTTGTTCCACGCATTCCTTGTTTGTATTCTTTCCATATAACTGCCCAAAGTCTTGCCCATCCTGAAGTAATATTGTAACAATTTTGATATCAAGTTTTGCCACGAGACAATAGAACTGTCCAGAACAGATTGAACCGCCAAACAAAGCAAAACACAACGGACCGGGGCAGATGATAGTTGCCAGGTATATGTGAAGCCCTCTACTCTCTTACTTCATCCACTACCTGCACCAGGTGTACCACACAACTCCGACAGCAGGCCAACGCAATGGGGACGACCGGCATTCCACAGCCTCAGCCCAGCTGTCAGCTGTTGTTCAGCTGTCCATGTCTTCTGTTGGCCTTGTATGAAAAGTCCACTCACCTTTACAGCCAGTTAGCTGTATTGGTTGTTGCCTGCTAGATGGATATGAAATAACCCTATGGCCAGCGTATATTTATGGGGTTTGTGCAACAAATAGGAATCCGTTTTTTCACGCATCAAAGTCCACTGCAGTCTTCAGTCTAGAGGCCACATCCTGGTGATGCCTCAGGTAATCAACAATGGCTCGATGTTGTGGCCGCAACTGGTGGTAGCAAAGTGTTGGAGATCCTAATGATTTCCTTAACCAGAGCTATGATTGACTGAACAGTACTGTGGGCAGCATCTGGCCCAGAGGACTCGAAAGAATGAAATGGTCTGGCACAGCACAACGCAGGTTGTTTTTCCACTATGACTGGGATGGCCCACTAACTCTCAGGTACTGCAATCAAAATGCCCTCATCTTGCAGGCATTGGAGTTCTTTGCTGCGTTTCTTGAAAGTGTGCAATGTACTTTTGCAGACTGGGTAAGCTAAAGAACTCCAATGCCTGCAAGATGAGAGCATTTTGATTGCAATCCCTGAAAGTTGGGCCATCCCAGTCATACTGGAAAAAACAACCTGTGTTGTGCTGTGCCAGACCATTTCATTCTTTCGGGTCCTCTGGGCTAGATACTGCCCACAGTAGTGTTTTGTCAATCAGAGCTCTGCTGAAGGAAATCATTAGAATCTTCAACACTGCTACCGCCAGTTGCGGCCACAACATGGAGCCATTGTTGATTACCTGAGGCATCATCTAGATGTGGCCTCTAGACTGAAGACTGCAGTGGACTTTGGTATTGGCTGTCACCATTACTCTGTGTTCTAATTTTTCAACTCCAAAGTGAACATAATAGACTTTAACTTTGTCATTTATTGGGGCCATCTGTCTAATTAAGGGCTTGGCCATCTGTCCAGTTAAGGGCTTGTGGTGATCAAATGATAATCAAAACTTTACCACAAATGGTTCTTGTAAAAACTTGTTCCAGGAAGGAGTCTTTCATTTATGTGTTCTTTAACAAACTTTTCTGCATTGTTTACCTGGGCTGTATTCTCATTGCAACTCCATGGGCCCAGGGTCCATAGAGACTCTCATTTAAGCAGAAACAATTTACTTAGCATGTGTAACAATCAAGATTCCATTAGAGTTGCTCAACTGAGAGTGCTATTTTTACATTCACTCACAAATATTACAAATCTTAAATAATAAAACATTGCCAGTTGGCAGTTTTGGTGATCTTTTCAAAGCCTTTGATTGTGGAAATCATATGGGGTACACTTTTAGAAAGCCTCAAGTTTTGTGGAATTGATAGCTTTACTCACAACTGTTTTGGACTGTACTTAATGAACAGAATGCAAAAAGTTCTGCTGAATAATTCAAACAGTGCTTTAAGGGTAGAGAATTTTAATGACTGAGGAGAAACCATAAAGGGAGAGTCACAGGGTTTTATTTGGGGTATGCTCCTACTCCTTATATATGTGAATGAGCTACCACACTACATTCTAGAAGCAGAATTGTTAATTTTTACCGACAATAATTGTGTTAAAACAAATGGCAATAAAGAAAAAGCATCAGGAGAGATTTTTAATATGCATATTTCCATGTGGTAATGTCTTACGGAATAATTTTGCTGGGACTCTCTGAAAATGGACTCTCTTTAAACTTTGATAAACATTCTATATTCAGGTCTGTACAAGAAATGGTCATACCAACAATTGATGTAGCATGTGAACCGGAAGTCAAGAAATAAGGCAGAATGCTGTAAATTTTTGAGTGTACGTATTTCTGAGCTTCTCAAACAGTTAAGTTCACCTAATTTTGCCCTTCATATAATGTCTACTCTCGGAAACAAGCGAATTTACCTAATGACATACTTTGCATGTTGTTGTTGTTGTTGTTGTTGTGTTCTTCAGTCCTGAGACTGGTTTGATGCAGCTCTCCATGCTACTCTATCCCGTGCAAGCTTCTTCATCTCCCAGTACCTACCGCAACCTACATCCTTGTGAATCTGCTTAGTGTATTCATCTCTTGGTCTCCCTCTACGATTTTTACCCTCCAAGCTGCCCTCCAATACTAAATTGGTGATCCCTTGATGCCTCAGAACACAAACTTCTCTTCTCCCCAGTCCTATTCAATACTTCCTCATTAGTTATGTGATCTACCCAACTAATCTTCAGCATTCTTCTGTAGCACCACATTTCAAAAGCTTCTATTCTCTTCTTGTCCAAACTATTTATCGTCCATGTTTCACTTCCATACATGGCTACACTCCATACAAATACTTTAAAAAATGACTTCCTGACACTTAAATCAATACTCGATGTTAACAAATTTCTCTTCTTCAGAAACGCTTTCCTTGCCATTGCCAGTCTACATTTTATATCCTCTCTACTTCGACCATCATCAGTTATTTTGCTCCCCAAATAGCAAAACTCCTTTACTACTTTAAGTGTCTCATTTCCTAATCAAATTCCCTCAGCATCACCCGACGTAATTCGACTACATTCCATTATCCTCGGTTTGCTTTTGTTGATGTACACCTTATACCCTCCTTTCAAGACACCGTCCATTCCGTTCAACTGCTCTTCCAAGCCCTTTGCTGTCCCTGACAGAATTACAGTGTCATCGGCGAACCTACTCCGAATTTTTCTTTTGTTTCCTTTACTGCTTGCTCAATATACAGATTGAATAGCATCGGGGAGAGGCTACAACCCTGTCTCACTCCCTTCCCAACCACTGCTTCCCTTTCATGTCCCTCGACTCTTATAACTGCCATCTGGTTTCTGTACAAATTGTAAATAGCCTTTTGTTCCCTGTATTTTACCCCTGCCACCTTCAGAATTTGAAAGAGAGTATTCCAGTCAACATTGTCTAAAGCTTTCTCTAAGTCTACAAATGCTAGAAACATAAGTTTGCCCTTCCTTAATCTAGCGTCTAAGATAAGTCGTAGGGTCAGTATTGCCTCATGTGTTCCAACATTTCTACGGAATCCAAACTGATGTTCCCCAAGGTCGGCTTTTACTAGTTTTTCCATTCGTCTGTAAAGAATTCGCATTAGTATTTTGCAGCTGTGACATATTAAACTGATAGTTCGGTAATTTTCACATCTGTCAACACCTGCTTTCTTTGGGATTGGAATTATTATATTCTTCTTGAAGTCTGAGGGTATTTCGCCTGTTTCATACATCTTGTTCACCAGATGGTAGAGTTTTGTCAGGACTGGCTCTCCCAAGGCCGTTAGTAGTTCTAATGGAATGTTGTCTACTCCGGGGGCCTTGTTTCGACTCAAGTCTTTCAGTGCTCTGTCAAACTCTTCACGCAGTATCGTATCTCCCATTTCATCTTCATCTACATCCTCTGCCTCTTCCATTTCCATAATATTGTCCTCAAGTACTTCACCCTTGTATAGACCCTCTATATACTCCTTCCACCTTTCTGCTTTCCCTTCTTTGCTTAGAACTGGGTTTCCATCTGAGCTCTTTATGTTCATGCAAGTGGTTCTCTTATCTCCAAAGGTCTCTCTAATTTTTCTGTAGGCAGTATCTATCTTACCCCTAGTGACACTCACTTCTACATCCTTACATTTGTCTTCTAGCCATCCCTGCTTAACAATTTTGCATTTCCTGTCGATCTCATTTTTGAGACGTTTGTATTCCTTTTTGCCTGCTTCATTTACTGCATTTTCATATTTTCTCCTTTCATCAATTAAATTCAATATATCTTCTGTTACCCAAGGATTTCTACTAGCCCTCGTCTTTTTACCTACTTGATCCTCTGCTGCCTTCACTACTTCATCCCTCAGAGCTACCCATTCTTCTTATACTGTATTTCTTTCCCCCATTCCTGTCAATTGTTCCCTTATGCTCTGCCTGAAACTCTGTACAACCTCTGGTTTAGCCAGTTTATCCAGGTCCCATCTCCTTAAATTCCCACCTTTTTGCAGTTTTTTCAGTTTTAATCTACAGCTCATAAGCAATAGATTGTGGTCAGAGTCCACATCTGCCCCTGGAAATGTCTTACAATTTAAAACCTGGTTCCTAAATCTCTGTCTTACCGTTATATAATCCATCGATACCTTTTAGTATCTCCAGGATTCTTCCATGTATGCAACCTCCTTTTATGATTCTTGAACCAAGTGTTAGCTATGATTAACTTATGCTCTGTGCAAAATTCTACCAGGCGGCTTCCTCTTTCATTTCTTAGCCCCAATCCATATTCACCTACTACATTTCCTTCTCTCCCTTTTCCTACTACCGAATTCCAGTCACCCATGACTATTAAATTTTCGTCACCCTTCACTATCTGAATAATTTCTTTTATTTCATCATACATTTCTTCAATTTCTTCGTCATCTGCAGAGCTAGTTGGCATATAAACTTGTACTACTGTTGTAGGCGTGGGCTTCGTGTCTATCTTTGCCACAATAATGTGTTCACTATGCTGTTTGTAGTAGCTTACCCGCATTCCTATTTTCCTATTCAATATTAAACCTACTCCTGCATTACCCCTATTTGATTTTGTGTTTATAACCCTGTAGTCACCTGACCAGAAGTCCTGTTCCTGCTGCCACCGAACTTCACTATTTCCCACTATACCTAACTTTAACCTATCCATTTCCCTTTTTAAATTTTCTAACCTACCTGCCCGATTAAGGGATCTGACATTCCATGCTCCGATCCGTAGAACGCCAGTTTTCTTTTTCCTGATAACGACGTCCTCTTGAGTAGTCCCCGCCCGGGGATCCGAATGGGGGACTATTTTACCTCCGGAATATTTTACCCAAGAGGACGCCATCATCATTTAACCATACAGTAAAGCTGCATGCCCTCGGGAAAAATTACGGCCGTAGTTTCCCCTTGCTTTCAGCCGTTCGCGGTACCAGCACAGCAAAGCCATTTTGGTTAGTGTTACAAGGCCAGATCAGTCAATCATCCAGACTGTTGCCCTTGCAACTACTGAAAAGGCTGCTGCCCCTCTTCAGGAACCACATGTTTGTCTGGCCTCTCAACAGATACCCCTCCATTGTGTTTGCACCTACGGTACGGCTATCTGTATCGCTGAGGCATGCAAGCCTCCCCACCAACGGCAAGGTCCATGGTTCATGGGGGGGAGGATACTTTGCATATTCCCACTTAATAATGTGTTATGGAATAATTTTGTGGGTTATCTCACCACTTAGAAAGAAAGTATTAATTGCACAAAGGCAAGCCATAAGAATATGTAGTATTCACTCACAGATGTCTTGTATGAGTAGATACTTCTTCAAGGATCTAAACTTTGTGAATGCACAGCATATATGTTTGCTAGTGAAATTCATAATAAATAATCCGTCACAATTTGAGAAGAACAGTGGTGTCCATACCTACAACACTAGAGGGGAAAACGAGCTTTATTACCCATTATTAAAGCTGTTGGTGACTCAAATGAGTTCAGCATGCATCAACAAAAGTTTTTGATAATCTGCCCAATAATTTAAACCGTCTGATAGGCAGCAAAGCAAGTTTTAAATCTGACCTAAAATCATTTCTCCTGGACTACTACTTCTATTCCATGGACAAATTTCTATTTAAAAATTATCAACTTTGTTTTTAAGTGTACTTTCATGTTTTTGAGTGTACTTGCATGAGTAGGACTAAAAAATAATGTGCACATTAAGCACATAATCATTTATACATGTCCTATAAACTGATTCATTCCATATTATTTCGATAAAAGAATTGTTCAAATGATCTATACAACATATAACTAACAAACAGTGCATTGTATGTTTAACCCAGCATGGTTTGAATATAGTAACAATGTCAATAATGGGATGGATTACATTCAAGATATGATCCACCACACCACTGAAGCTTCCATACCAAAGACCTGCTACCTGATGGAACAACAAATGTCACTGTAATCAGTGACAGGTGGGGGGTTTGTCAGGCTACAGTTTTTTTTAGATCAGATTAGATTTACTTTCATTCTAATTGATCCATAGTGAGGAGGTCCTCCAGGATGTAAAACATGTCAGAAAAACAATAATACATGACAAATATTTACAATTGAAACAAATTAGCTGATGTTTCTTCCACAGGTCCCAAGTGGAATGATCATCATTTTTTTAATCAACACTCTATGACAGAATCATTTTACAAACACTCAGTTACTAAGATCACATTAATGCACTGAATTTAAAATTTTTAAAAAAGTTTATTTATACAGTAATAAACATTTAATAGAACTACTACAATACCTATTTACAATGAACACATTACCGCACTGAAGCCGGCCGCGATGGCCGAGCGGTTCTAGGTGCTACTGCTACGGTCACAGATTTGAGTCCTCCCTCCGGAATGGATGTTTGTGATGTCCTTAGGTTAGTTCTAAGTTCTAGGGGACTGATGACCTCAGATGTTAAGTCCTATAGTGCTCAGAGCCATGTGAACCATTTTGAACTGCACTGAAATGGTGCAGAAGTTGTATTGTACTTACACACACACACACACACACACACACACACACACACACACACCAGTTGGTTCTATTGAGAAATCCATCAATGGAGTAGAAGGAATTGGCCACCAGTAAATCCTTTTTGGTTGTTTAAGCTTTTTATGGCTGCTGGCAAGTTATTGAAAAGGTGTGTTCCTGAATAATGCCCACCTTTTTGTACAAGAGTAAGTGACTTTAAATCCTTGTGAAGATTATTCTTATTTCTAGTATTGATTCCATGAATTGAGCTTTTGGTTTGAAAAAGTGATCTATTTTTAATGACAAATTTCATTAAGGAATAAATATATTGGGAAGCAGTAGTTAGTATCCCTAGTTCCCTAAATAGGCCTCTGCAGGATGCTCTTGAGTTTACACCACATATAACTCTTATTGCACGCTTTTGTGCCCAAAAAACTTTAGCTTGGCTGGGTGAACTACCCGCCAAAAAATCCCATATGACATTATGGAGTGAAAGTAAGCATAGTATGCCAGCTTTTTCATTTTTATATTCCCTATGTCTGACACAATTCACATTGCAAATAGAGATTTGTTAAGACGCTTCAGCAGTTCTGTGTTGTGCTCCTCCCAGTTGAATTTATCATCAAGCTGTACCCAAGAATTTAACACTGTCTACTTCTTCTATCTGCTTGTCATCGTATGTTAGGCATATACTCGTGGGACACCCCTTACAAGTTCTGAACTGCATGTAGTCTGTTTTTTCAAAGTTTAGTGACAAAGAATTGGTTAGGAACCAGTGATTAATGTCCACAAATATTTTATTAGCTGATCTTTTTAAGACTATACTTGATTTGCTATTTGTTGCAAGATTTGTCTACAAAACAAGCTTGGCATCTGGTAATGTTACTGATGAAAGGTCATTGATATACACAAGAAAAAGTAAAGGCCCTAAGATGGAACCTTGTGAGACCCCACATGTAATTAGTTCCCAGTTGGATGATGCCTGATAGCTTAATGCATGTCTTTTTCCTAATAATACCCTTTGTTTCCTGCCAGAGGTCTAAGATTTGAACCATTTTGCAGCATTTCCTGTTACACCATAAAATTCTAATTTACTTGAAAGGATATTGTGATTTACGCAATCCAAACTATCTGTAGGGAACTTTGTGGCCTTTGAGTTGTGGGGGTAGAGGCTTGTTCATGCAGGGAAGAGCCCAGTGAAGTGAAGTGTTCTCTGATTGCAGAAGATTTTATGACACTGTCTCTTTCGCAGTCTTGCAATCACAATCAAAGTAGGCACTTCAGAAACAGGTTTTTCATTGTCTATCAATAAAATGATGTCTGTCTTAATTTTTCAGCACCAAAACTATATTTTATTACCACAGTTTATCATTTTAATATTTCAGTGTAGCTTCTAGGTCTCATTTTTGATGTAAGGATAACATGGTTACCATAATAGCGGAATCCTAAAATAAGAACTCTGGAAGTATTAGACATCCTAAATTACCTCTGTGGGAGGGTTGGGGTCCAGACAGCTTTCTTTCTACTACATTTTACAGATTGTTTGTTTAGTTCCAACTAGGCTGTGGGTGCACCATCTCTGGATCTGCATGAACTTCCTTACTGTAGAAGAACGCCATGCAGGGATCAAACTAGCAAAAGGGCTTTTGGGACAATCTGTAGCAGTGACATCTACACCAAAGCTAGTGAGTCACGTCGAACCATCTGTCAGAATATTTTCAGTGTGCACTATGGCTTCAAAGTTATGTCACCAACAAAATCTGTGTTGCCTACTATCATTACTCAACTACTAATGAGCGACGAAGTTGAAGCAATTTATAGTAAAAAAACAATATAGCAATCATTAAGATATTTCTACAATGTTAAAGCAGCTAACCATTTTTCCTGATTCCAGTGCTGCAATCCTAGTCTCTGACTGTTTCTTTTCCTGTGACCAATCTGTGGTATAGATTTGGTTGCCAACTTTACTTTTTCCAGATTTTATTTTCCTTGTTCACTTCAGTTAACCCATGATTGTTCCACTCTCTGAATTAGACCGCCCCTAAATTTTTCAGTAATGTTGGGAAACTTCCCCAGTGTGCTCACATTCCACCCACTGTGCAGTTCTGTCTGAATCAGATGTTGTTCACAAAATCGAACATGACAGCCAATCTTTTGTGGGGAAAGGGGAGGGGGATTGTCATGTATCCATACAGTTGCATGCCCCCCGGCAGCTCAGGAAGTGCACTGTTGGTGCTAGAGCTGGAAACTCCCCATACATGCCAAGGAGTATATGCCTGCAGAGTCAGGGGCACAAGGGCTCTTGGGCAACAGTTAAACAGTTACCATGCCACACAGCTGTTTCTGTGGCTAGGTGCCCCACATGGTAAAATCTCTGAACGGAGAGGGTGGTACCATTGCAGATGATCTGCAGTGAAAAGGACCAGACTTTCTCACACTGATAACTGTAAGCCCAAAATATTCTCACCAGACAGAATAGATTGTATCAATGCAGGAAAGTATGACACACAGACTTTCTCTTCCATGGCCAGACCATGCAAGAAAAGTAAATTTGAAAGAAATGGTAAGAAATATCCCCCTAAGTACCTAGTCTGTACCTGAACTGATGCTGAATTCTTTTTGGACACAAAACCGTAATTTTTTCTTCAGCATTTTTGAGTAAAGTTTGGGGAAGTAACTTGTATTAACAAAATATGATGGTGCTCATTCCTGATTAAAACAGTGATCACTGACTCAATCGCAGGCAGTACTCTCCTGTGAAAAACACAGTGTCATCTCCATCCTGATCATTCATCACAAATGTCTCAACATCATTCAGAGTGTTTATTTTCCATCACAGCTTCACATTACAGACGAGAGAACTGTATTAAAACCTGGAACAACGAAGTGTCGTTCTTGTCCACTATACTCAATTTGTACATGAAATGTATTCACAGTTGCAAATGTGAACAACCATCAGCTGTATAAGGCAATGATGACAGTGAAAATTTGTGTCAGACTGGGACTTCAACCTAGATTTTCCACTTTATGTAGGTGATCACCTTAACCACTTTGGCGGGTGATCACCTTAACCACTTTGGCATGCACAACCGATGGCCAGACCCAAACTTCAATATGTCGTCGTTCTTGTCTCACAACCTGATCTTGTACACACATTACATAATTCCCTTACAATGGAGGACATTTTAATTGAAATTTGCTGCCTAGTATCCATGGATAAATATTATATTGTAGTGACTGTGTTGTTAAGAAGAGTGATATGATGTTCCTTCAGACACCCTTACAAGTCCAAAGGAACATTGTAATCTTATTTGTAACAACACAGGCCCTGCAATATCATAGTCAGTTTGGGCCAAAAGGAATCGGAGTGTATACCGATGCTTGTGTTTTGGCTTTCAAGAGGGACATATTATCTGAAAAGGTAAAGGTATGCTGCTGTAATGTAAAGTTGCACTCCCTCCCTTTTAAGTATTTGCATCGTGGGCATATGTCTTCACGCTGCACAAATGGACTCATCTGTGGACGTGGATGGCTACTGCATCAGAACACTCCATGCATCCCACCACTAACGTGTACGAGTGTTGGAACTTAAATAGTGGCAACTATTTATTCACAACCGATACTAAAGAGTTACATGTTTGCACCTGTTACTGTCCTTCAAAGTAGTCACCAGCGTTGTGTAGAACCCGTTGCCAACGATGTGGAAGGCGTAATAATATACTGTTAGCAGAGTCTGTTCTGTTGATGGTGCGAATGGAGTGGTCTACTACCTGTAGAATCTGTGGAACAGTTCTGAAGCAAATTCCACGAAGTGATTCCTTCATATTTGGAATCAAATCAAAGTCACTAAGACTTAAGTCACTTAAGTCCGTTGAGTATGGTGCATGGTACAGTACTTCAGAGTCCCATCGACCGAACAGAGCAGCCACAGCTCGCGCTCTATGTGCCTGCGCTTTGTCTTGCAAAATGATGAGTCTGGGTTGCGCAGAAATTGTAGCCACTTCTTTCACAAAGCTGGTCGCAGGTGATGCTCCAAAAACAAACATTAATACTGTGCATTGATGGTCTGCCGTGGAGGAACATAATGCATTAGGATAACACCATCACAGTCGTACACAAGAATAACCATAACTTTAGACTACTCCATTTGCACCATCAACAGAACAGGCTCTGCTAACGGTATGCTATGCCTTCCTCATCACTGGCAACGGATTCTATACAATACTGGTGACTACCTTGAAGGACAGTAACAGGTGCAAACATGTAACTCTTTTGTATCAGTTGTGAATAACCCTCGTATAAGTTGTGGAGAACAACATCCCCCTTGGTTTTCAAAGTATCCCATTTCAAAGTACCCCATTTTAGAGGAGGAAAGAAATGTACAGAAATAAAGAAAGATTCAAATGACTACATTCATTTCAATTCACAACAAATTTTGCTAACACTGTGACTAAACCCCTGGTGTGAAGACATTCACATTTCCCTCAGTGTCGGGTCCTGGAGATCTTCTGAATATATCTGTTTGTGAAGGGAATAGCACCCTCTGTATGTTGTCTATCTCTCTCGAGATAGGCAGGCCACATATCAAGAGATGGTTAACCTGATCCACCAGCTACCTCTGCCTTTCCTTCTCCCAGGTGATTGCAACACCCACAGCCTATTGTAAACCATTGTTAGATTATCTGACCTAGGCAGTATAATGAAACAAATGAACTCAGTTCTCCAGCTTATTTTAATGTGTCGTAAATCTCACGATCTGTAACTCCAGCCTCCTCCATTCAATCCAGCTGAGCTACATGGAAACCACTGCAAAAGTGATCTTTTACTGATTGGCATGTCTCTCCCATGCCATTACCAGAACGAATGCCCGTCACAATGGGTCCTTAAGAAAGCTGATTACCTTGCTTCCATCTGATGCTACTTCACTGGAGAATGTGGATAACATAACACAGGATACAATTACTACAGTATTAAAAGCAGCACAGTTAGTGATCCCAGTTCCTTGGGAATACTTCATTGGAAACCAGTCCCATAATGGACACAGGCCGAATGAGAGGTGTAGTGGTTGGCACTCTGGACTCACTTTCAGGAGGATGATGGTTCAAATATGTGTCCAGTCATCCAGATTTAGGCTTTCCACAATCTCCCTAAAGAGCTCCAGATGAGTATGGGATGTTTTCTTAGGAAAGGTGTGGCAGATTTCCTTCTCCATCCTTGACACATTCTGCTCCTGTGGTCTGTCTCTAGTGACCTAGGAATCGACAGGATATGAAACCCTGATCTTCCTTCATTGATAATGGACACAATAAATCACCAAGGCAATTAAAGATCACAAGTTGCATTTGAACAACATAGGTGGTACCTGCCAATTAAAAACATTACCTTTTAAAAGGTGTAATGCCTCAGTGCACTATCTCATAAAAGACAAGAAGAAATGTTGAGAAAGTTATGTCTGTACCATAGAGATCCATGCTCCTTCTTCACAGGTATTGACTAATTAGTGTATTCCTGTTATCCTTTTACATGGCAGTGTTCATACTGACCCAACTGTTATTGTGGAACATTTTGCAGTACACTTCACTCAATCGCCTGCGTCTCACAGCTATGAAACCATCTCCTGTCCACACAAAATCTGCCATGAGGATAACAACCTGCCCTTCTTTACACAATGTTTGGAACCATGTAATGTTTCTTTTAGTGACTGGAAATTCCTCAGTGCTCTGGTTCTTGGACATGAGAAGGGGATGGGCACTTGATAGAAACCTCAGTTAAATGCTACAAGGTATATTCTTTGATTACCGACACCACATTTGTGTAGTGTTTTATCGTATCTAATGTGAGGATGAGTTCCTTACATAATTTAAGTAAAGCTCAATTGTCCCAGTCTTGAAACTGGGTAAAAATGCATATGTGGTCCATTAGCTGTACGAGTGTTCTGTGAAAGTTAGTTGAGTGAATGGTGCATTGGGGGATGGGTTGCTCTCTTGAGGTAAGACGTCTTTTGTCTACATCTACATCCATACTCTGCAAACCCCTATACCGTTTGTGGCAGAGGGTATCATGCGCCACTAGTAGTAATTTTCTTTTCTCTTCCACTCATAAACAGAGTGAGGGAAAATGACTATCTATAAGTCTCCGTGTGAGCCCTAATTTCTCTTATCTTTGTGGTCCTTGCATATAATGTACATTGGCTGCAGTAGAATCGGTCGGCAGTCAGCCTCAAATGCCAGTTCTCTAATTTTCTGCAATAGTGTGTCACAAAACAAGTATCGTCTTCTCTCTCTGGAGATTTCCTTTTGATTCCACGAAGCATCTCCGTGGTACTTGCATGATGATTGAACCTGCTGGTAACAAATGTAGTAGCATGCATCTGAATTGCTTCGATTTCCTCCTTTAATATAACCTGGTTGGGATCCAAACACGTGAGCGATATTCAAGAGTGGATCACACTAGCATTCTGTGCTCAGTCTGCTTTATAAATGAGCCACACTATTCCAAAATTCTCTAAATAAAATGAACTCACCCATCCACCTTCCATACTACCAACCTAATGTGCTCATTCCGTACCATATTGTTTTGCGACATTATACCTAGATATTTGATTGACGTGACTATGTCAGCCAGCACACTTCTAATGCTGTATTCAAACGTTACAGGATTGTTTTTTCCCTACTCATGCACATTAACTTACATTTTTCTACATTTAGAGCAAGCTGCCATTCATCACAGCAGTTAGAAATGATGACACCACCTTGTGCATCACAGTGTCATCAGCAAACAGTTGTAAATTATTGCTCACCATGTTATATATGTATGAAGAGAAAAAGAGTAGTCTTATCATACTTTCATGGGACACTCCTGATGATACCCATGTCTCTGATGAACAATCGCCACAGAGGACAATGTAGTGGATTCCATTACTTAAAAAGTCTTCGAGACACTCACACATCTGGAAATCTAATCCTTATGCTCTGTGCTTTGTCAACAGTCTGCTGTGGGACACTGTGTCAAACACTTTCTGGAAATATAGGAATATGGAATATGCCTGTTGCCCTCCATCCTTGGTTTCTAGGATAACGTAAGAGAAAGGACAAGCCAATCTTCACGCGTGTAATGGTTTCTAAATCAATGCCGTTTTGTGGACATAAGCTTTTCTGTCTCAAGAAAATTTATTATATTCAAACTCAGAATGTATTCAAGAATTCTGCAGCAAACTAATGTTAAGAATACTGTTCTGTAATTAAGTGGGTCTGTTGTTTTACCTTTTTTATATGCAGGAGTCACCTGTGCTTTTTTCCAGTCACTTGGGACTTTAGGGTTTGTGAGAGATTTTGCGATAAATGTAAGATAAGTGATGGGCTGCAGAGTCTTTCTGTAATGGGATTCCATCTGGACCTGGTGACTTATATGCTGTCAACTCTTTCAGTTGCTTCTCTATGCCATGGATGCCTATTTGTACGTCCACCAAGCAGGAGCCAGTCAAATGACGGTATGTTTGTATGACTCTCCTGTGAGAATGATTTCTTAAATGTGAAATTTAAAACTTCAACTTTCCTTTTGCTGTCTTGTATTGCCACCTCAGAATGGTAGACGAGTAACTGGATAGAAACCTGTGACCTGCTTGGTGATTTTATGTATGACTAGAGTTTTCTTAGGTGCTCAGCAAGATCTTTCACTATGGAAGTTGTTATGTGCTTTGCACATTGATCACCTTATGGACACAAGGATTTCTACTAATTTTTGTGTATCGACATTTGCATGTTCTTTTTTGAACTGAAAGTGCAACAGTCTCTGCTTCCTTAGCATTTTCCAAATTTGATCATTAAACCACAGAGGTTCTTTTCCACCTTTAATCCGCTTACTAGACATACAGATCCCCAAAGTGTGATTTACAATCGGTTTAAACTTTGCCCATAAATTCTCTATTTTCATCATATTGCAACTAAATGATACCTATTCAATGTCTTAAATGGGATGCTAACAACAGCTTATCTGTCTTTTTCTAGCACAAATACTCTCATAGCCTTCTCAATGGATTTATTAACATTAATAATCATCATTACTATCATGTTGTGGTCACTAGTCCTTCTATCTATACTGACACTGTCAATAAGCTCAGGTCTGTTTGTAGTTACAAGGAAGAAAGTATTTCCACTTCGTGTGGGTTCTCTTAACTAGTTCTTCAAGGCAATTTTCGGAAAACGTGTTCAAAAATACAAGACTGACTGTCCATATCACCTGTAGTGAATTCAGTGACATTACAGTCTATACTCGGTAGATTAAAGCTGCCTCCAGCCAATACTGCATGATCTGTGTAATTCTGTCCAAAACACAGTCCAAATTTATGGAGACATGGTCCATAACTGACCACATAATTCTCTTAGAATCCATTAAAATCTTCCATCTGTTGCCAATACCTTATTACACTCTTCTTTAATTTAAGAAAGACGTGTGACATCTCATGTCATTATTATGTCCTTACCATGCTGTATGAATGGTATTTCAGAGGCTGCTTCCATATCTTTATCAGCGATATTCTCTGTCTCCAGTTGTTTTTGCCTTTGCATCCTAGAGTACCCTCCATACACAAGAGACTGTTTTCAGTGAACAGTTTCACAGAAGCTGTCGGGTCTATGATCTCACCATCCCTGAAGGTCACTGACTTTTATATTCACACAGTTCTTCAACCATCTGTATTGCTAAATACCAACTATAGACTACATCTTGAATACCAGTTAGTGGATGCTGTAAGGAAAGAGAAATCTGAAGCCTTGATCCATGGCTTCCAGTTTTCCAGTGAGAAAACCATGCTATGCAGTTCTGGTGATGTAGATCTTAGTTCTTAGAGAATTTGTCATTCAAAACTCATCTATGCTGAATCTTCGGAGGTCAGTGATTTGAAAGGCTTCACACATTCTGGGGGTGTGTGACTGGAACCTTCTACTTCCATTCGACCGTGACTGGATTTTTGGTTGGTGGGGGCTGCCAGTCGTATGTGGAAGCTGATCTTCCACCACAAGGTAGGCTCCTTTCACCCTCTGGCTGTTATAAAATGGTGAACCTCACCCAACTTCTTGTATTTTACTACTTTTTATGGATGTAATCAGAAATCGGATGGCCATACGAGTTGTGGGCCTGATTTCTTCCAAGTTCATGGCAGTTATCTCTACCTGACCACTATGTTGCAGAATCAGAAAATGCACGAGTTAAACTATGAAATTGCACAACACAAATTTGATAAATTTCATGAACTCATCACGTAAACAAATTTACCATCAAATTTTAAGTAACATGAATGGTGCCCTGCCATGAAACTAAAATAATCCTATACCTGAACAAGTTTAATATGGTATACATGGATTAAATCAGGCCATATTGAGGGAATTAGATTAGGGAATAAGACACTAAAAGTAGCAGATGGGGCTTCCTATTTGGGCAGCAAATAACTAATGATGGTCAAAGCAGGAAGGATACAAAATGTGACTGGCTATAGCAGGAAAAATGTTTTTGAAAATGAGAAATTTGTTTATATCAGATATAAATTTAAGTGAGGGAAGGCCTTTCTTGAGGTTGTGTGGAGTATAGCTTTGTATGGAAGTGAACCATGGACAATAAACATTTCAGACAAGAAGATAATAGAAGCTTTTGTTCAGACAAGAAGATGATAGAAGCTTTTGAAATGTGTTGATACAGAAGAATACTGAAAATTAGGTGGCTGGATTGAATAATTGAGGAGGAGGTACTGAAACGAATTGGGGATAAAAGAAATTGAACACAATTTCAGTGAAAGAATGGATCAGTTGAATAGGTCATATGCCAAGACATCAAGGAATCATCAGTTTGGTAATGGAGGGAATTGTTGGTGGTAAAAATTGTACAGGGAGACCAAGACTTGGCTGCAGTATTGAGCCTCAAATGGATGCAGGTTGCAGTCTTTATGCAGAGATGAAGAGACTTGCACAGGATAGACTAGCATGGAGGCTGCATCAAATCAGTCTTTGAATTAAAGAAGAAGATGATGACAACAACAGCAGCAGCAGTAGCAGTAGCGTGATAAGTCCTGGGAAGTGGAAAGGGGGAGGGGGGGAACTCGGAGTATTATCGTCTGGTACCATCTCCCTGACCTCACTGTATCTGATTACTTTTGATGGTTATTTTTCCTTCATTTTACTTCTTCACCTGATTTCTTTGCATCAGATGATACCACAAAAGATGAAATTGGCTGTCCACTATTTCCTCCTAATGGAATCCTGTAGGCTATGATTATATTAGCCAACAGAATTTTACTTTTTTACTGTAACTGGCATGACAACAGCTAATCTTTGTGTTTTTTGGTGTGATGATAATGAAAATGTTAATGAAAATGCAAGATCAGTTCTCGTTTTGAAGTTATATTAACTTTACGTTATTGCCTCTGTAGGCTTATGCATAAATTTATCTTGGTGTTATTCCTTGGAGGAAGGTCACTCAAGGCACAACTGTTTTGTCTGGCATTTGTAGCTTTCTGCAGTTGATTCTCAAGTTAGTGTCCAGCAGTAATAGGCTAACATTGATGGACTCCACTTTCCCTTGAATCTCATTTCCGTGACTGAAATTAGCTGGTGGAAGTGTTGTCTGTGTTTATCAGAAAGAAGTCCAAGTGGGACTCTAGGAAATCTAACTTAAAGGACATGTTGCACCCCAGTCTGTTGTAGCAGTGCAGATGATTTGCCACAAGATAGTTTTCTCCCCTATTGTTTCTTAGAAAGTTTATTGACAAAGGCATCCCAACCTAAGTTTTCATCACTTGCCAGGATTGTTTTGAAAAGCTCATCTCTGTACAGTTTCCATATGTAGGAACCCATGAAAATCCCCTCTTTTATTTTCTCCTCACAAAGACTTGGAAATTTCTCATGCAAATAGAGAAATGCTTCCCCAATTTGTCCGTGGAATTAAAGAAGTTTTTCATTAGGCCTAATTTCATATGAAGAGCAGAGGGAAATGTGTTCTAGGATTCAACAAGCGCTTCACACATAAAATAGTGAGATCCTGGTTCAAGTGATTGACTCTAAGCCAGTCTTTCTCCTTATAATGAACTGCTTTAGTGCGGCTATCCCAGAGGCGCAAGAAACAACAGGATTTGGTGTAGCTGTGTTGGAGCCCAAGTAATATGCCTATGATTTTCAGGTCCCTGGAAATCTGCCATTTAAACTTCTCATAGTTCAATCACAATAACAATTGTTTCAGTTTATCATATGTTTCTTTCACAATAAGGTGCATACCTAGTTGGAATCGATGATAACATTTTGCCATTGTGCAGTAGCACACACTTGAGACTTAGTTTGGAGGAGCCAATGAACAACCTCCACTGTATACTTTTATAGTCAGTGCCCATAGCTGCCATTAGTCTGTACATCACTACAAAATACCAAGTTATTTTCACTTTCAAAAAATGGAAGGAGTGGCATATGGTGGGTACAGAACACAGTCACATTTACTGTCTTCATCCACTGTTGTAGTCTTGATGCCAACAGTTTAGCATTAGCTTTCGGTGATTCCAGATTTTTTACTAGGTCATTAACTTCTCACTGTGTTATTTTGAGTACCTCTGTACACTCATCGTTACAAACAAAATCAGTATTTTTGAAAGAACACTGGTTTGACGCTGATGGTGCAGCACTAGTTTCACTACTGCCCTCAGCACTGTCACAATAGGGCGAGACAGGAATAGGCAATCTTTCTCTGCGAGGCCCTGGTCGCATGGCCAACAGTATGTTAGTATATGTCAAGGGAGACTTATCTTGAAAGTACCATAGCATAGCCCATGGAAGATTTTTTACAATTCAACCACTAATGAAGACTCGAGACACAAGACATGCAACAGACATGGGGAGCCCAGGGCTTGTCCTGGTCCCAGATTTTGCTGCCAAAGTGCAGTCTGTACGCCCTCCTAATATATGGCATAATTGTCTACTTTGCGATTTCAATTTAGCCTGTCTACAAATGTAGCAAAAACTATCAGTACTGTGTATGCATTTCGTTTTGAATAACAGGAATTGCTATAACCACACACACTAACTACACTTCAGTAACATGTTCTTCTTGCACACAAACAGAACACAACTCATAACAGACTGAAACTGTCCTTAAATGAAGCAAACACTATGATGACACAGAAGTTAGTGTTTTTGTTGTTGAGATTTATGTGATCCTCTTAAACTCAGCCATTGAGTTGGGTGTGCTGATTGACTTTCTTTATCTGTTACAATTTGCAGAATGTTTTTCAGACCATTTAAAGAATGTACGCAGTAGAAAAGTTTGTCCAGGACACTCTCTTCTTCTTGCATAAACAAGATAAAGATGTAAAGCTTTCTTGGGCTTCGTGAATATAGATACTTGGGAAAATGCATGACACAATGCTGTCTTGTAATACTTATTTGTTATGACCTGTTTTGGTCATTGGCCATCATCACGGAAGAAAAATTACAGTCACAACATCACGTCATTCATATCTTCACATCCAAAGAATACTTTATCAAAGTCAAAATGTGTAAAACAATGAACATATGTTTCCAGTATTAAAGCAATATGTCTTGATCAGTGGTAAGCAATACACTGGCTATCAAGTTCTCAGGTTCAGTCATACATGTGTGCTTGACAGCCAGTGTATTGATTGTTTTCTAACTAGGGAGAGGCCGTCACCAAACAGAATGGGGCATTGGTTAAAATAAAGTACATTGATAAAAATAATGTAATACCATCATATCTGAGGAAGATGGAGTTTATATTGGCTCATAATATGTTTTCTATAAGCGGGGTGCTAGGATGGTTACTACAAAAAGAGCATAGCTGCTTCCTCACCAGTGCTCATCTTGCTGAGCTAGCACTCCATCTCTAATGCCCCTGATGTTGTCAGAATGAGATACGTGTGATAGCATTGAAAGATTTGTACCAGACAGTGCACCTTCCTGAATTTTTTTCAGATAGGGAGAGTAGTTCATTATGACCACTCTATGCATTCATTAACTTTGACTGAGTAGACAACAGCTCATTATTCCAGTTTACTAATTTAAGAATGTGTTGCTCTTCATTTGTTCAATTTTATTTATTTTCAAAAGATGCTAAAGTTTTGTCTTAGTGTGCAGATGCACGAGTTTCTGGAAATAACATTAAAGTTTCAGATACAAAATTTAAACTAATCTTATTTTGATCTTAATTTGATTTTTTAATCTCACTCATCATATCATCTATTAGTAAGAGCATTAATGGCCAAATATATGGCAAAAACCATATCATAAGTCAGCTAAAGACTAAAAGTATGACCAAGAAACACCTATTGGCATTTATGATGACTATGCTAGTGGGAAACATTATTGACGTAACTGATTTTAATTGCTCTAATTTAATTGTTGCATATGTTGTTAAATTAATTGATTAATTAAAGTTTTTGCAATTAATAAAATACATGGATGTTTCAGCTTACTCTTCTCCTGCTGATGGAGTGACAGCCAACGTGGAATGATTGATGCTTCTGCACCATAATTTCCATCTGTGTATTCCATAGCACCCATGCCACATGTGGGGCATTTCATGGTAGGTTTACAATAAGATGAATATTGGTTAATTGAAACTCAGTGTTACTTCATAGTGTAAAGTTGTCTGTACCTGCTTTACGTAGTTTGAGAAATGTGGGTAAGGAGTAAGGACCGGGCTGAAAAAAATTCTTATTCCGAAGTAGATAATGTACTGCTTATCACCTTGATGTCAACATATTTGTGTGATGGCAGTGTCATTTATCACATTTTCAAGTTAAATGCACATATTATACTTTCATACATCTATGTCTATGTAACACTCAACAAGACGCCACAAAGTGTATAGCAGAGAGGATAGCTTGTGCCACCAGTGGTCATTTCCTTTCCTGTTCCCTCACAAATGGAGCAAGGGAAAAGTGAGTGATATATGCCTCTGTAGCTCTAATTTCTCTTGTCTCATTTTTGTAATCTTTGCGTAAAATCTACATTGGTGGCAGTAGAATTGTTCTGCATTCAACTGCAAATGCCAGTTCCCTATATTTTTGGTAAAAGTGTCCTCCTGGTGTAGGCCTACCTGGCTTTCTGTTGCGTGCTTCTGTTAGTAAATGTTGGTGCAGCGGGAAGTAAATGTGAAGGGTCATAGTTGGTTGTCAGTAGCCTATCAGAATGCTCATTTGTAATTTCCTGTGATTCGTTAATTAAGTTAGTTGGTACTTTGTTATGTTGGGTTATGTTGTCAGAAATTTCAGCAAAATTGGAAATGCGAGAAGGTTATTGCAATGACAAACGCACATCGTGGGCTACACTACTCAACAGTTCATGATGGCAATCATGTTTCATGTTTAGATTCATTGGATTTGCCAATCCTCAACCAACTTGTCACATTTAAATGTGAAATTTAAGAGCCTTCGTGACATTTGCCTGTGCGAGTAATTTTTGAACATGAAATTTAATTTCTATTTCACTTCCTTTTGTTGCCTCAGTAGGCTGGTGACAATTGGCTGAATACGAGCCTTCGACCCACTTAGCGATTTTACATAGGACGAGGATTTTCTCTGGTTCTCAGCAAGATCTTTCACTGATGTAAGATGTTGGAAGCAGTTGTATACTTTGTGCATCAGTCTGTTTATAGATGCACAAATTTCTATTAACTTTTGCCTGTTGATATTTCGGCATTCTTTTTTGAGCCAAGCGTGTAACTATCTCTTTTCCTCAGCTTAGCAATATGTCAAAGCAGGTACCACATGCAAAGTAAAATTTTTTCCTTGCTTTGTCACTAAAATGGTCAACTGAATATATCATAAGAGATTTGACAGTTACACACTGTTCCAATTAATTGAATGGTATTCCTTTTTGTCTGATGTCATCCAGGCATCTCCCAAGTGTCTTTAGTTCTCACTCTCTCTGTGTGTATCGAAAGGATCAGATTATTAACTTAGAAACACTGCTGAAATAAGCAGTGTTGCCCACCGAGTTTGACACTTACCAGTCATTATCTCATTACCTTTTCTCAGAACTGCAAAAATAATAAAGTAATTTAAAAAAAGTTTCTTACTTACAATTACCAGAGATTGTAAATTTTCTGTGTTGTACCACTTTAGCTGTGTACATCAGAGAAATTTTGAGTGGTGGCATATTGCTAATTTTGTAGCTGACATTTTCTCCCATTACCGGATCTCCAGCATTGTTTTTGTGCAATATGTATAAAATAGTATGGCTGAATGGTGACTCTGTGTGTCATATGGATAACCTGGATTGCTAGATCTATTGCCATAGTGTACAGATATTTTCCTTGGTTGGTCTGTGAGGTTGTTAGGGAGCCACTTTAAAGAAAAATTATAAATCCATAAGTGAAGCCTTAGGCAGACGAAGCAGCAGCAGACACTCAGCGAGCAGATGTCCTGTACAATGATTGCACCATCGTGTTTTGCCACTATTCGTTTAGTGCAGATTAAGGATGATAGAACCAAGTCGTGAATATAAAATTTTCTCTGTAACTTTTGCAAATGCTCCAATTGGCTCTTTCCAAATTAGATTAGATTCGGTTTTCATTCCATAGACCCAAAAAATGAGATGATTCTCATAGGTGTGGAAAATGTCAGAAAGTATAAAATAAAAACATAAAACATTTGAATAGAATACTTACTGCCCTGATCATTCGTCAGGAGATAGTCGGAACAGGTTAATACAATGCAGTAAACTGGAACAGCTAATATTTGCAGAATTAACACACTGTCAGAATGAAACACTGTTATGCACTATTAATAAATTTATCATAAATAAAATACCTAATCTTGACTGTTGTGACCAAGTGTTCTCAAAACTGAAATCTAACAGATATTTCTGCTTAAGCTGGCTTAACAATCTCTGTTAAGATATTCATCTCTGGAGTAGAAGGAGTTGCCTATCAAAAAGTTTTTCAAACTCTGTTTAAACTGTGCTTTATCTGAAACCCGAGTTTTTAATGGTTGCTGGCAATTTGTTGAAAATGTGTGTTCCTGAATATTGTACCCTTTTTTGGACCAAGGTACCTGAGTTTAGGTCTTTACGTAGATTGTTCTTATTCCTGGTATTGATATTATGTGCTGAGCTATTGGTTGTAAATAGAGATGTATTAATTGCAACAAATTTCATTAAGGAATAAATGTACTGAGAAGCAGTGGTTAGAATACAAAGTTCCTCGAACAGGTTTCTACAAGATGTTCTTGAATTTACACCACAGATGATTGTTATCACATGCTTTTGCACCCTAAAAACTTTTGTTCAGTTTGATGAGTTTCCCCAGAATATGATCCCAAATGACATAATAGAATGAAAGTAAGCAAAGTATGCAAGTTTTTTTATAATTATATATCCTACATCTGACATCATTCTCACAGCAAATACAGACTTGTTTAGGTGCTTAAGCAATTCTGTGGTGTACCCTTCCCAACTGAATTTTTTATCGAGTTGTAATACCAGAAATTTAACACTTTCAGCCTCTTCGATCTGCCTGTCTTCATATGTTATACTCATGCTGGAAGGAAATCTCTTGCAGGTCCAGAACTGCATATAGTGGGTCTTCTCAAAGTTTGATGACAGTGAATTAACTTTAAACCACTTATTAATGTCAGTGAAAATATGATTAGCAGCTATTTCTAAACCTGTACTTGCCCTGCTGCTCATTGCAATGTTTGTATCATCTGCAAACAAAACAGACTTAGCATCTTACAATGTCTCAGATGAGAGGTCATTAATGTACACAAGAAAAAGCAACAAACCCAAGATGGAACCTTGAGGAACACCACATGTAATTAATTCCCAGTCAGATGAAGACTGACTGCTTACTGCACAGGTATCTCGCATTGACACCCTTTGTTTCCTGGTAGATAGATAAGACTCAAACTATTTCGCAGCATTACCGGTGACACCATAATATTCTAATTTACATAAGAAAATGCTGTGGTTCAGACAGTCAAAGGCTTTTGACAGGTCACGGAAAATGCCAGTAGCCTCTAATTTATTATCTAATGAATTATGTACATTCTCACTATAAGTATAAATAGCTTTCTCTATAACAGAACCCTTCAGAAATCGAAACTGTGACTTGGACGATATATTATTTGCAGTCAGATGCTTAAGGAGACGCTTGAACACAACCTGTTCAAATATTTTTGAGAAAGCCATCAAAAGTGAAATTGGTTGATAGTTTGATGGTATCTGTTTATCCCTCTTCTTGTAAAGAGGCTTAACTTCAGCATATTTTAGCCAGTCTGGAAAAATTCCGCTGATAAGAGATTGATTACACAAATAAATTAAGATAGAACTCAACTCACTTGAGCACTCTTTGGTTAACTTTGTTGATATGTTATCACACCCACTGGAATTTTAAGGATGTTATGATGGATGCTACTTCTTTGGGAGACATGAGTGTCATTTCCATTTTACTGAAGTTATTTTTAAAGACTGGTTTCAGATACTCCATTGCACAGTTCACTGAACCTGATCACCTCAGCTGTCAGTAACAGAAATGAAGTTCTTGTTTAAGAGGTTTGCAACATTACATGTACTTGTTATCAAAGTCTCATTTATTTTTAGAACTATCTGTTTCCCTTTCTTTTTGACCCCACCTGTCTCTGTCTTCACAATATCCCATACAGTTTTTATTTTGTTACCTTAATTAATTATCTTTTTCTCATAATAAAGCTGCTTCGATTTCTGAATATCAAGCTTCAATGTTTTGCATTATTCTTTGTAATACATTATTACAGTTCTAACATCGGAGCTGTTCCTAGATAGTATATACACTCTCCTTTTTGTCCTACATGATATCTTTATTCCTTGTGTAATCCACAGTTTGCTTTTTGACTTCAGTGTGATTTGAGTTACCTTTAGGGGAAAACAATTTTCAAAAGTGGAGGCAATTTTATTAATGAGTGCTTTGTATTTTCCATTTGAGTCAGACGTATTGTAAATATCTATCCAGTCCATGTCTGTGAGCAATTTCCTGAATTTCTCAATTTTTGACTTATTTATTACCCTCCTGCACTCAGATTTAATAGATTTTTTTTGTCCTGACAAGTTTCAACATTTAACATAAGATGCTGCATGTCATGATCAGATAGTCCATTTACTGTTGGTTTCGTGATATGACTTTTTTCCCTAGATTTGTCTACAAATATATTATCAATAGCAGTTTCAGAGCACTTACATATCCTAGTAGCAAAGTTCACAGTAGGAACTGAATTGAATGATAGTGTTACTGACTTCAATAATTGTTCACTGACAGAGCTTTTCAATAAATCCACATTAAAATCCCCAGCAACCACTATTTCCTTGTTTTTTACTTTGAGATGGGACAGCAGAGCTTCCAGATTTTTTATGAAGAGGTTAAAATACCTACTATTATAAAGGACTTATTATGAAATACTACTTCTGTTGCACAAGCTTCTAGGTTCTGCTCTGAGCAAAATTTATTAATGTCAATATTCTTGAAATCAAAACAATTTCCTACAAATATGGCAACTCCTCCTTTCTCCATATTTTCTCTACAGAAATAAGAAGCTAACTTGAATTCTGTAACATTTAACATATCTATACCAGTGATCATATGACGTTCAGAGAGGCAGATTATATCAACTGGTTTGCTCAACTCTAATTCTTCAACACAAATAAGCAACTCATTAAGCTTACCCATTAGTCCTTGGATATTCTGGTGGAATAGTGATAACTGATTTTGTGCACTGGCTGAATTACAACTGGATGAACCTAATTTTCCTGCCAATTTTTGGGTATCTTTAGTTTCAATAAGAGGCTGTCTGCATGAATTGTGTACATTAAAATTTGCCTGTTTTATCAATGCGAATGTCATTTTCAGCTTGTCTCTGAACATCTTTTGTTTCTGCCCTCCCTAACGCAAAAAAAAAAAAAAAAAACACCTGCTGATCTGTCTCTTGTACCCACTGGTACTTTACCACTTGTGACAGTGCCCCCCTTAAGTTATTTACTATTATCCCAGACAGTTTTCCTTTCCCTTTCCTGTTGAGATGAAGGCCATGCCTAGTATAGTCCCACCTGCTGATAGAGTCAACATGAACCACACCGATATGAGACCCCATATCTGATCCAAGCAGCTGTTCCACCGTTAAATTAACTCTTCTAACAGAAGAGTTTAAATGAGTCCAGTCATGGCGCTTCAGAATAGACACAAGCCCAATACCAGTATGTCTTGTTGCTGAAGCTATCTTTACCAGGTCACTCTCAATTGAATAATTAGGGTTCCTATCTATACTGTTGCCCGCCCCACCCACTTTTACCGCAGTGTCTTCCTTTGTGAAGTCTTTACAAAGTGAACCTACATCCTCTATTGCGTTATCCAGACTTGCACTAGGTTTAAAAGAGCTTGTGACCTTGTAACCTGACCTTAGTTCATCCTGCAACAGTTGACCTCTACCATGTGAACTACCTAAAAACAAAACTTCCTTCTTCTTCACAGCTCTATCTGACTTCTTACTTTTCAAACACTTTTTGAAAGTTTGTTGTGTTCTGTCTAATCCTACATCTATTTGTGACTCATCAGTTTCCAACTGTGCCAACAGATCAAACCTGTTTTCCACATTCACAACCACACTGTCTGAGGACGTCCTATTTCTCCTAAAACCTCTCTTTTCCCTTCTCCCCCCTTAACCTTTTCAGATCTTGTTTCGCTTTATCTAGTTCCGCCCTAAGGGCAGCAATCTTCTCCTCCTGTTCCACTGTCTTCCTATCTCTACAGCAAATCCTACACAAGCAATGAGCCTTGTTTATTTCCCCAATTCCCAAGCTGCTACAGTCACACACAGAGACGAGACATATAGAAGAATATCTACTGCTGCCTGAGCCCCTGCTTCAGTTACATCACTTCTTAGTTCCTTCATTGCCCATGGAAAAGTTAGGAAAGGGCTGTGGGGACAAACTGGCTAAAATCAGATTGTGAGAGCCGGTGACTTGTGGCCAATATTGAACTTCTCACCAATTTCCAAAAATAATTGTGAAAATATAAGGAGACAAAATATTGTATTGTAGTGTTTAGTTTTCAGTGTGATTATTTAACCTGATTTGCAAGGGAGAAAATCTTTCTGTTAATGTCACTATAAATAAATGCAGATAAAGTTGAAAATTTAATGTTAATTGCTAACTATCGTATTATGTCCATAAATTACTTAACAAAAATAGGGAGATGTTTGTTGGGATGGGGAAGCAGGTATGCAGTGAATCTACTAATTTAGTCAGGCTGATCTTGATGGGGGGCAAGAGAGATGTAGTTCAAAAGCACTTTTACAAAACTTACATAAAAGTATTTTGTTTATATACCCCCTACATTTCAAGTATCAGTTGTCAATGGAATGCAGGGGTGGGGTGGGGGGTGGCAAGAATGTACCTCATAAAGACCTGTCATCTGTGAAAGGGTTCACACAAGATTGCATATCATTCACTAAAAACCATCTGTACAGCGCACTTGCAAAAATAATTAATTTCTAGATATACAATTTAATCTTGATAGTTTCATTGTTTTTGAATGTGCACATTTGTTGCCACATTTACCAGGTGTCAGTAAATATTATCTACTACAGAATGTTTCAGAAAAAAATGACCCAACTTTATAACCTGTTGTCTACATAAGCACTCATTGCCAAAGACTGAAACTCATAATGCTTATTGCCAAATGTTAGAGTTTAAAATGTCTGCTGTTCGACATCATTGTTAGTTCTGTATATGCAATTTGTTTTTTGAATAATTTTTATACCCATTTATTACTTTTTTTAAAGTGCTGATTTTACTGAAAAACCACGTCTAGAAATTACACAGTTGTGTCTAATATAAACATAAATTTAGCATTCAACTGATAACATCCATAGAAAATATTTCTTAAACAATGGAGAATCCAGGATGGAATAATGACAATGTTATGAAAAGGATAGATTGCTACTCACCCTATAGTGGAGGTGTAGAGTTGCACACAGGCAGGACAAAAAGACTACTAATCATGTAAGATTTCAGCCTCAAGGCCTTTTTCTGAAATAGACAGCATACACACATACACACACACACACACACACACATTCACGCAAACAGCTCACGCACACATGTCAACTGTGTCTGGCTGTCGTCGGCAGCCAGAGACAGTGGTCATGCGTGTAGCTGCATTTGGGTGTGCATGTGTGCGTGTGCATGCATGTCTGCGTGCGTGTGCGTTGTCTGTTTCAGAAAAGGCTTGCTGGCCGAAAGTTTACGTGCTTCGTTGTATTGAAAATATTTCTTAAAATGTTTGTTACAGCCCAGCGTTCATTCAGATGCACAAATTTGAGCTCTATTAGGCTCAAAGACAAAGCAACTGCCATACTTTACTACCTTCAGCAAAAGTAAGTGGAGGAAGTAGGAGGGTGGGGGAAGCTTTTTGGTATTTGAAGAATGTTATTGTTCATTAACAAAAGCTGCTGCAAGGATGTATTCTTTGTTATTGACACATTATTGGAAAAGTTGTACAGGTACGTTCTTGGCGAAGAAATACTATTGAAAGTTAATGTTACAGGAAACAAACAATTACGTGGTTCCTTGGAGTAAAAAATCATAAAAAAACATACTTTTGTGAGTATGTTTGTATCCAAAAATTAAATTGTACAACTTTTCAGATAATGTTAAGATTGACTGAAGATCAGCTTTAGACTGAAACTTGTCTCAACAATAAAAAGCATACCCATGCAGCATTTTGGTGCTAACTAATGCTGTCTTTTGAATTGCAACTCTTAATTGTAAGAGTGCACATTTTCACAATCACACACAAAAGGAATATGGTAGTATCAACTGTAGGTTAGTACAACAGAGTATGCCATCATATACTTCACTAAAGAAACAACAAATGGAGGCAATGGTTGCTCATGGTACAGCAAAACCTTGCTTGCTTCATGTGGAGTGCCAAATCCTGACACTTCACAATCCACTCAAATCCTAGATGTGGTTTATCTTCTTTCCAAAGTTGAAAGAGACCATCCATAGGTTACATTTTGAGAAATCATAAAAATATTCTTAAAAAAACATTTCACAGAACCTTCAGTAAGTGATTTGAGAGGGTACAAAATTTATACAACTTACAAAAAATATGCTAAGAAGATAGCAAGCATATTTCTTCTGAGAACTTGCAGAATGTAGCTCATCCTGGTGTACAGATTCCACAGAGTAGTGCCATTGTGTGTACTGAAGAGAAGGTAATAGTCTTAATGGCTCATTCCATGATGTCATCTAGAGTATGGTATATGCACTAAGTTGTTGAAGCAGTGAGCCCATGTAAAGAGAATGACCATTATTTTGTGTCAATCAACACATGGGAATGTGCAATATCAGTTGGAACTTTTGCTTAGGAAACTGCTGGGGATGGTAAGATCATACTTCACATGCCAAAAAACCAGAAAGTGAGGAGGCAAGCTAATACTTGTGTTTGCTGCTGTGAGACGGCAAGTGATGTCAAAAACTGTGTTCCGCATATTGTGACTGGCACGTGACGTTGAAAGGGAGGCTGTTGAAGCAATTCTGTGGTCTGGTTTCATCAGTTCCAAAAATATGTGCACACAGGGATCTTAAAAAAGCCATTTATCCTTCACAAGGAATTTCTTCTCTAAGATTGATGTCTGTTCCATTGTATTCAGATTGTACATTTTTAGCCTAGTGCTCTATGGCAACACAGTGACAGTGAAATTGCATCTGCAAATTTTTGAGCAGTCATCAATAAACTGGACAACAGTTAACATTTGTGTATTATTTCCAGTAAAGTGTAACCAACACCTTGTCTCCATGACAGCTAAAGTGATAAAGTAATGTTCGTAAATCCGTGATTAATGAAGTTGCCAATAAGTGTTGTTATTTTCTTCGTAGTCCCATGCTCACTACTCTTTTAAGTGGAAAGAGATGACATACCTCTTTCATAAGTGCACTTTCTTCTGGCAGAACGGTTGAAGTGAAAGCTAGAGACATGAAGGAAAAACTTGCCAGCCCTTTTCATTTGTCAGTCTTCCTTTCCATTTAACGTTTCTGCCAGAAGAAGGAGCCACCAGTTCCAAAAGCTTACATGTTTCTGTATCTTTTTATGTGTGTTTTCACTTGCTACAGCATAGTGAGTACAAGATTTTTTCGTTCTCTGTTCATACTATATTTCATAAGCTCAAAAGTTATTTGAGATGAAAAAGTCAGTTGCTTTACACTCTATATAACTGTCAGTGCTGGAGAAGATGATTATGTTTATGGCTCACCCGATTGGCAGACTATTTGTGTGTGTGTGTGTGTGTGTGTGTGTGTGTGTGTGTGTGTGTGTGTGTTTGTGTGTGTAGAGCAACTAACTTCACTAAACTAAACCATTGCTGTACATTTCTTACTGTTACATTTCTTTGATTGCTTAGCTGAGTGTGTTCAAAACTAAGTCACAGTGTAAACTGTTATAGTCTTTGTTATATTTGTAGTTTTTGTTATTGTAGTGCATGTGAATGAATTAAAGAAATTCTTACAATTAAAATGTTTAATTTTAAGTGGTAACAGCCAAGTCATTGCTGTGCTCTGCAAACAGATGATGACTGATCCTGTGGGTGAGCTATCCGGAATACCAGCAGCACATAGAGCTTGGAGAGAAGGCATGGAAGCTACTGTGCCTGGAAGCTGTGAAGGAGAAGTAATTTGTGGCATACCAAGTGATTGTTTGCTTTACACTCAGAACAATGGTGCCACATTTTCTCAGAATAGTGTTCCTGAACCAAACATCAATGTTGTGACGCAGCCAGATATCGAAGTTGTTCAGTATGAATTTCCAGATCAGGGATTTCTTGATATTCAGGAAGAAGAAGTTGTTTGTGAAACATGGGGCGATGTTGTTGTCCCAACTGAGGAGAGGTAAAGAGTTAATTGAGTATTTATTTTACCTTAGAACCAACTATTTTGAAAATTTTTAACCAAGGTTAATGTTGAAATTGTTGTATGCTTATTTACAGCGATAATGTTGACGAGGTGAAATTCTCCTACACTTTGAAATACGAGACAGAAGATGTTGAAATTCCTCTACCCCAGGATCAGGACTCATACTTGGCTGCTAGGCCATATCCTTGTGATTTTTGTAGCCGCCGTTTTCGAAAGAAGGCCAATCTAATGAACCATATGGTGGCTCATCAGACTGATAGGCCTCATGGCTGCAATATGTGTGGTGCTAGATATCGTCGTAAGTGTGATCTTATAAATCACATGAAAATACATGCATATGCACCTGGCAGGGATGTGCTAACTGATGAAGAGGAAGAGGAAGCAGAAGAAGAAGATGATGATGAAGGCGAAGAAGAAGAAATAGAGGAAGAGGAGGAGGATGATGAGGATGAAGAGGAAGATGATGTCCATGAAGAGGAAGTTGAGATTGAGGTAGATAATGAAAGTGAATGGGTTGGTAGAATGAGTTATTCTCAAAATGAAGGTACAGCTAGGAGTCGCCGGAAAAAGAATCAGATGAGAAAGAGGAAAAATAATCATGTAAATAGAGGGAATAGAGGACGCACTCTAAGTGGCAAAGGCTTAAAACAACGAAATTACAACAGCTTTTCTGGTAGAAGAAAATATGCTAATGAGAATAGTGTAAACATTTCTGCTCACAATTATGTGGAAGAGGATGTGAAATTGTTAAAGCAGAATGTTTCCTCGTATTCGTTAGATTCCACACAACAATCAGAAAATGAAGATCAAGATCCACCTGCACCACGCTGGCCTGTTGTTGATGAAACGAGGCCTTATGTGTGCCAACATTGTGGTGTTGGTTTTGCTCGAGAGAAGGCACTTGGCTCTCATGTGAGGATCCACGCTGGCGATAGTCCTTTTGAATGTAACACCTGTGGTGAAATGTTTTGGGATGTCAATCTTCTCCGTGATCATTCCAAAGCAAAACATCCTGGAAAATACGAAGCCTCTACTGCCTTTGTGGAGAGGTTTAGTGAATTCCGTTGTGATGTATGTGGAGTGAAATTTCAGCGTCAGGATTTGCTCAGGAGGCATCAAAGGTAGGTCTCAAAATATAATGTTTTCTTTAACATTTTTTTGTTTGTTTTTAAATATATTTACCTGTATTACAGCTACATGTTTGATAATTTGTCACTGTAAATTGAAGGCCAGAAAATTGTATGGTTGTGTGTCAGTACAAATTCCCCATTTTACAAGCCAAGACCAGTCTAATGAACATTATGCACGGTAATAAGTCCATGAAATAGTTTAAAATGGCTAAACACAATGAACATATGGTACTATACGTAAAATACAAACTTTCAAGTTTTTGTTGAATGCGGTGTCAACCAAAGACGCTTGAAAGAGCAGAGAATTGGGCAGAGTAAACATTTTGATGTTAGAATTTGTCCATTATCAGTCAGTAGTTAATGTGCAAAGAGTTTTCTATAGCAAGTTTCACAAGACACCACCAGTTTACAATAGCATAGTAAAGTGGTAGAAGAAATTCAAGTGATTCATGCAATGCAAAGTGTTTGGAATGGGTGGGTGTGCTGGGGGAGGGGGGGGGGGGGGGGGGGGGGGGAGGATGGACAGTGTGAGGAAAGCAATGTTGTGAAATCGCCCAAAGTCCCTACCGACCTAGTGCAGAATTGAATATCCATCAGCCAACAGTGTGTCACATTGCTGGACAAGCTGTGTTGTGGTCGCTGACTGGGCACTGCTCAAGTGGATACCACAGTTGCCGGACTTGATGCCTTGCGATTTTTTTGTGTGGGGTTTCGTTGAGGGTAGCATTTATGTTCCACCTCAGAATCTTGAAGAATTGCAAAACCACATCACAGCAACTGTTCTCTCACTTGCGACATGCTGAGATGGGTATGAAAGAACTGGACAACTGGTTAAATGTACGCAGTCTTATGAGAGCTGGAGAAAAGGGGGAAAAAAGTGAGAGTTTGTCTTTCAAAACTGTATCATTTATTATGTTGTTGTTGGCTATTTGTGTGTACTAATTTTTTTAAATGTTCCATGGGGCATGAGGCTAAAGTGTACTTACTGTGTCAGTGGATCTTGTACAGAGTGCTGGTGTTGGCATTTCTTTGACATTAGTCATAACCAATTTGGTGATGATATGCAGTAGCGAATGAGAGTCGCAGAATCTAATGACTTCTGACAGAAAATACAAATTGATTACATTTAGTTTCTGTATGGAGAGCTCCAGAATAACTTTTACTGATTTGTCTAATGTGAGGTTCAAGGTTGGTTATTGATTTTCATAATTATTTCGTGAATGGAAAAAGTTATGCTGACAGACTGAGCTGTAGCAGTAATGTCTAATTTGACTATGTTTTGATTAATCGACTAGATGTCATTAATGGACTAGTATGTCACATAGTTAATATTTTCATCCACTAGGATTTGGTGCTTGTTGATTTTTTTAAATTTTTATTTTGTGTGAGATGAGCAAAGGCTTCAGCCGATTGCAGTTCATCTGTCGCATAATAAACACAGGCATCTGTTGCACTTGCTGTGCAGTTCAATGATGTTGATTTTATGATTTCTACGACACCTCATAATTACTGTGCTGCTGTCACCGCTGAATCTCCTCCACATGGTGCCACCAATGTTGTCTTTGAGCAGGTCACCACAATGATCGTTTCTGCGGCGGAAAATACGATCGGTCATTCTTTAGGGTGCCCCCGGTGAAAGACTGTCCCGTGGTGGTCGCTGGAACTCACTGAGGCAATTAAAGAGTGTGGGCAAGCTCTACAGCGACATAAGCGGCACCCTTCCCTAGAGCACCTAATAGCCTTTAAGTGGCTCCATGCCCCCGTTCGCCAGCTTATAAAACGACAGAAACAGGAGTGTTGGGAGAGGTACGTGTTGACCATTGGGTGCCGTACGTCACCTTCCCAAGTCTGGATGAAGATCAGACGTCTTTTTGGCTACCAGACCCCAACAGGTGTCCCTGGCATTAACATCAATGACCTGTTATCTACTGATGCAAGCACAACTGCCGATCACTTTGCTGAGCACTAAGTTCGAACCTCTGTGTTGGAGAACTACCCCCCCCCCCCCCCCCCCCCCCCCCCCCAGCCTTTCACACCCTCAAATGGCAGATGGAAAGGAAAGTCCTCTCATTCACTATGCACCACAGTTAACCCTATAACGCCCCATTTACAGAGTGGGAGCTCCTCAGAGCCCTTGCACATTTCCCCGACACAGCTCCTGGGCCAAATTGGATCCACAGTCAGAGATTAAACATCTCTCATATGACTACATGCTACACCTACTCGTTATCTTCAACCGGACCTGGTGCGATGGTGCCTTTCCATCACAATGGCGGGAGAGCACCATCTTTCCGGTGCACAAACCTGGTCAAAACCCGCTTGACATGGATAGCTACCGGCCCATCAGCCTCACCAACTTTCTTTGTAAGCTGCTGGAATGTCGGCAGCTGGGTTGGGTCCTGAAGTCATGTGGCCCACTGGCCCCATGTTAGGGCGGCTTCACCCAGATTGCTCTACCACCGATAATCTTGTGTTCCTCGAGCCTGCCATCCGAACAGCCTTTTTCAGGCATCAACATCTGGTTGCCGTCTTTTTTTACTTACATAAAGCATGCAACATTACCTGGCGATGTCATATCCTTGCCGCATTGTTTGAGTGGGGTCTCCGGGGCCTGCTCCCGATTTTTATCCAAAACTTCTTGTCGCTCCGTACTTTCCATGTCCAAGTTGGTGCGTCCACATATTCAGGAGAATGGTGTTCTGCAGGGCTCCATATTGAGTGTCTCTCTATTTTTAGTGGCTATTAACGGTCTAGCAGCAGCTGTAGGGCCATCGGTCTCACCTTCTCTGTATGTGGATGACTTCTGCATTTCGTACTGCTCCTCCAGTACTGGTGTTGCTGAGCGGCACCTACAGGGAGCCATTCACAAGGCGCAATCATGGGCTCTAGCCTACGGCTTCCAGTTTCCAGCTGCAAAGTCATGTAGCAGGCATTTCTGTCAGCGTCACGCCGTTCATACAGAACCAGAACTTTACCTTAATGACAATCCACTCACTTTAGTGGAGACATATTGATTCTTAGGACTGGTTTTCGATGCCTGATTGACTTGGCTACCTCACTTTTGTCAGCTTAAGTGGAAGTGCTGGCAGCACCTCAATACCCTTTGCTGCCTGAGCAACACCAACTGGGGTGCAGATTGCTCTATGCTGCTGCAGCAGCTCTACAGAGCCCTTGTTCAATTCTGCCTTGACTAAGGGAGTCTGGTTTACGGTTCGGCTGCACCCTCAGTGTTGCATTTACTCGACCCAGTGCACCACTGACATTTTTCTAGCGACGGGAGCTTTTAGAACGAGTCAGGTGACCAGTGTACTGGTGGAGGACGGAGTCCCTCCATTGAAGGTTAGCTGTGCACAACTGCTTGCCAGTTACGTTGCACACGTTCGTAGTTCTCCTGCGCATCCGAATTATCGTCTCCTTTTACCAACCACGGTGGTCCATCTCCCGCAATAGTGGCCCAGGTCAGGGCTTACGATTGCAGTTTGTGTCTGATCCCTTCTGTTGGAACTAGAGTCCTTCCCTTCTGGACCTTTTGCATGGTCCTAAGGACTCCGTTAACCCTGCGGCTCTCCGCTATCACTTCCTCTCGATTCTCGACATGTACCAGGGCCATGAAGTGGTTTACACCGATGGATTGATGACTGATGGTCATGTAGGCTTTGCGTATGTTCATGGAGGACTTATTGAACAGCACTCCTTGCCAGATGGCTGCAGTGTTTTCACATATCTTGTGCTCTTAAGTGCGTCCACTCATGCCCTGGCAAGACATTTCTCCTGTGTACTGACTCCTTGAGCAGCCTACAAGCTGTTGACCAGTGCTACACTCGCCATCCTTTGGTAGTGTCCATTCAGGAGTCCATTAATGCCCTGGAACGGTCCCGTCGTTCAGTGGTGTTTCTGTGGACCCCAGCACACATTGGAATCCCAGGCAACAAACTTGCCGCCAGGCTGGCCAAACAGGGTACGCAGAAACTGCTTCTGGAGATGGGCATCTCCGAAACTGATCTGCCTTATGTCTTATGCCGCAGGGTTTTTTGGCTTTGGGAGACAGAATGGCATAACAGTATGCACAACAAACTGTGTGTCATTAAGAAGACAACGAATGTGTGGAAGTCTTCCATGCGGTCCTCCCACAGGGAATCCGTTGTCCTCTGCCGGCTCTGCATTGGCCATATGTGGCTAACGCGTGGTTACCTCCTCCGTCGCAAGGACCCACCTTGGTGTCGCTGTGGTTCGCAAATGACGGTTGTCCACCTCTTGCTGGACTGCCCACTTTCTGCTGCTCTGCGACAGACTTTTAACTTTCCCAGCACCCTACCTTTGGTGTTGGGCGACAGTGCCTCAACAGCAGCTCTAGTTTTATGTTTTATTCGTGAGGGTGGGTTTTATCATTTGATCAATTTTTAGCACATGTCATTTGTACCTTTATGTCCTCCACCCTAGTGCTTTTAGAGTGGAGGTTTTAATGTGTTGCAGATTGGCTGGCTTCTTTTTATTCTCATGGTCAGCCAGCAGTGGTAATCTGCTCTCTTGTTTTGATCTCTTCTACATGTTTCTTGCATCTCTCTGTGGTTTTCTTGTTCGATTTTGTCCATTTTAGAGTTTGTTGCCCTTCTGACATTCTTGTGGTTTTCTCCTTTCTTCCAGCCATGTTTTGTTTGTCTCAATTATATTATTTCCACCCTTGTGGAATTATTTTGATCGGAATGAGGGAATGATGACCTAGCAGTTTGGTCCCTCCCTCCCCTCTTTTAAACCAATCAACCAACCAACCAAAGCTTTATGCCTCGCCTGGGCCAGTCAATGCTGACATTAGACTGTTGATGACCGGAAACATGTTGCCTGGTTGAATGAGTCTCGTTTCAAATTGTGTCAAGCAGATGGATGTGTACGGGTATGGAGACAACCTAATGAAT